>NC_047037.1:20637286-21906571 GCF_011762595.2 Tursiops truncatus | reverse complement strand
ATGGATGACATTAAGACACTACTATATTTTAAATAGATAACCAACAAGGACCTACTGTATAGCATGGGGAACTCTGCTCGATATTCTGCAATAACCTAAATGGGAAAAGAATTTGAAAAAAAAATAGATACATGTATATGTATAACTGAATCACTTTGCTGTACGCCTGAAACTAACACAAATTTTTAATCAACAACACTCCAATATAAAATAAAGTTTTTAAAAAAAATTTTAAAAGAAATTAAATGGATGACACTAGCCTGCCTTTCCTTCTTTCATGTAAAATATCTCCTTTTACCATATGCGCAATCATTTTTTTTTAACCTGACCTGTGAAGGGGAGCAGAATATGCCATCCCAAATTTGTGCCACATTGGCATGTGGGTTATTTTGACCTGAAGGCAATCAAGACCCAGTAGACTCAGAACAAGCTTTTTACCTCTCCCTTAACAGCCTTTATAAAAGAATTTAGATAGGAGACATATACCAGAAAGAGAGCTATTATCAGAGACAATGTTTTTTTGTTTTTTTTTTTTTAATCTGAAAGACTTATCTGTATGGCAGGGCAAACATCTAATTAGCAAACATCTCATCTCCTTATTGCCCTGTGAGTTCCCTTCCTCTCCTTTGAGCTCCTCATCCTGAGCTCAGGATGGCATAGGAGCCTAAATTGCCTGACTACCTTTGAGTCTCATGTCTTTGTGGGTTCCCATAAGTACATAATAAAATGTGTTTTTCCCCTGTTAATCCATCTTATATCAATTTAATTATTAGACCAGCCAAAGGACCTAGAAGGGAAGAAGGAAGAATTTTTTCTCCTCTACACACGTAGAGCTTATCTTTGGCTTTCACATGTACTAGCTATAATTCTTTTCTTTCCCACACAAAAAAATTAAAAGTTCCTGGCAGTGTGATCACATCATCTTCCCCTTTCCACAACTGTTACACAATTGGATTCCCCAGAACAAATCTAAGCTGGTCTGCCATAAACTGGAATTGTTAAAATAATGCAATATTAGATATAAAGCGAACAAATTCTGCATTATGTGAGAAAACGGAAGCAGCCCAAAATTTTCAAGTAACATAGATTTATATTTTTCTGACACAGTCCAAAATAAACCAAAAATCTCTGATGATCTAAATCTAATTTCAACTACAAAAGAGAGTTGCCATGTCCTCACCACATCATGTCTTGCTAGCAAGATACTTACACAATTTGAGAAACAAATTGATATTTAAAAAAGTCTCCCATTAGACACTGTTACAAAACTTCGTTATAAATTCTTCTGGAAAGCTATTTGGCAATGGATATCAAATATCATAAATATTTTCTTACTCTTCAACCTAATTATGCTACTACCACAAATCTATCTTGAGACAATAATCTGACACAAAAATGATTCATGCACAAATATATCCATGACAGAGTTAGAATCAAACTACATGCCAACTATGGTGGAAAGTTAAATAAATACAGTAAATCCACAAGGTAGAATTACAAACAGCTGTTAAAATAGGGCCCATTACGAGTTTCTACTGCTATGAAAAATTGTTATTCTACAAATGTTAATTGAACAGGACAGGATTCAAATGTATATATAAATTATGACTACAATTATCACATATCCTCATCCAATTCATTTGTGTACATTTAAAATGGCCATTTAAAAATTCTGTTTTCTGAAAATGTATTATTAAATTAATGCTGCTCTTATAATCAATGGCATTTTACACTGAAGGAAAAATATTTCATAAAATGCGTGAAAGAACTTTGGAATAAAAGTAAAAAAATATTAAAAGTTATTTGGAATAGATGAATTGTGGATGATTTTCTTCTTTTACTTTTCTATATTTCTCTCCAAACCTATAAGTTAGTAAACAATAACAACAACACAAACTCTCCCCCCAAAAGTGTCCCTATTGTCTATTTTCTCACTGAAACCAAATATCTTTTCTTATGGTTGGTCTTCATTCTGACATCCTTTACTAATGTAACTATAACGGAAACAACATTTTAGATCAGCAATATTTTATTTCTTTCTGTTAACTCTATGTCCCACATTTTTCCCTCCCATTTATTTTTCAATTTAAATTCTCATCTTGTTTTTTCTTTGTTTTGTTTTGTTCTTATTTGCTTCCTGAGAGTGTACTAACTCATAAAACTTTTGTTTGAGGTTCCCCCTTGTACCCTCCTCATGGAAGCCATTCTCTGACCTGGTCTCTCAGGTCTCTAATCATTTCTAAATTTCTAAACTAATCATTTCTCTCATAATCTTAAAAAGGCACATCTCCAGTTCTCAAAATTCTTTAGTGACTGACACACCGTGAGACCAAACCACCAGGAGTCTATCTTCATGAAGAAATGAGGAGTCTCTCCAGAGGAAGTTTACATTAAATGAACAAAAGCTCCTGCTTGTGTCTAAATTTGTGGAAATCATGAACTTGTCACAAAAACATGTCTCCCGGTCTAGGACTCTTCTGTAAGAACGCTGGTACGTCATAAAATTACTTTTTCTCTATTGAACTTTCATAGTTTTACACAATGACTGAGCAGGAAAAAAAATGTGTTTCCTAGAATGCTGTATATGTAACATTTATGTGAGGGGCAGAGGAGAGTTTGTTATCTAAGATGTTGACCTAAGATATGGTAATTATCTGAACTTCTAATTAAACATAGTTAACCTAGCTTAGTTAGACCTAAGGCTAGAGCATAGTCTTCCATGACTATGAGACTGTTGGAACAATGGTAACAGGTAACAAGTGGCGAGAAAAACACAAATGTGAAGGTTCATCAAATATCACCAAGCCCCAAACAGCTATAATGAATATAATATGAGAGTGAAAGTGGTAAAATGAGGAGAATGCCTGAGCCAATGCTATGCTGACTACCTAAGTTTAATAATTAAGGAAATAGTTTTAAATTTCATCATAAGATTGATGACTGGAAATTAATAGTTCCTCAACCTTCTCATACACCCAACTTCTTAAGAAATTGGAATCCGTTTGAACCCACAAAGGACAGCGTGGCATAATTGTAAGTACATTCACTCTCTTAGGCAAGTTGCTTAACGTCTCTCGGTAACTCAATATGTAAAATGGGACTAATAAAAGAACCCATCTCAAGGCATTATCATGTTGCTTAAATAATTATCTAGTTACAATGTACTTAGAAATATACCTGTGAAATGGAACTATGCCATTCCCAAATATGCTTCTTTTCCATAAGGATTATTTTTGAGCTGATTATTTTAAGAAACAGTAGAGACAGGAGACACAGGAGAAGCTCTGAAAACAAGGTAGAAGTTACCTTTTTGCAAGGGAAATTTACATTTATAAAGGAAATCTCCATTTGTGTCTCCCTCTCTGTACCAGGAAGAGAAGGCTACTCTAAATCACAAGAAACTGTTATCTATGGAGAAGGCAGGAACTTACCTCTAACAAGCTTACCCTTTTTTACTGTTTTTCCTGATAACTTCCTTTACCTGGCCTCCCCTCACAAGCCCTGCCCCACCAACATCTTTCTTTTATCTTTTACTGCAGGTGGTGTTTAAGGTGGTTACTTGGGCCATTTCAGAGAGTTTTACTCACTTTTCCTGCATATCTCCCATGTAAATATGAGGTATACATGCTTTTAAACTTCTGTTTGTTTTTCTCTTGTTAATCTGTCTTTTATTACAGGGGTATCTCAGCCAGGAACTTAGAAGGTTACAGGCAAAGTTATTCTTCCTTCACTTTGCCTAGTACATAGTAAGTACTAAATCTTGAAAAAAGGTCAAGATTTTGTTCTGGATTTTGTTCCGTTGGTTGAGAGCCTCACCCACAGAAGTCTGGACCCGACAGTGAACTTGAGATTACTAAAGTAGTCTGTGACCAAATATGACAAGAAGATCGTTGTGATAGTCAGTTTTAAGTGTTATTTTGGCAAGTATGTAGTATCTAGTTTTAGGGGAGAAGAAAATAACTTTCCCCCTACCCTTCTAAGTTCTCAGCTGGGAACTCAGTAACAAAAGACAGATTAACAAGAGAAAAACAAACGGAAGTTTATTAACACATCTACCTGGAGTATATGTGGTAGATACCCAGAGAGAAATGACTAACTCTCAGAGTTAGCTTAGAATTCAGGCTTAAGTACTACCTTTAGTTTAAAGACAAAGGAGAAAAGGGTGTAGGGGAAGCTAGTTATGAAGTAGGTGACCAGGAAAAGTATGGTAAACAAAAGTAAGGTTTGTTATGCAGGTTTAAGTCCATGCCATCTCCATTGATAAGAGTTTCTGATGATTTAATCTATCTATATATCCTACAAGGGTTCTGTTTCTCTGGTGGAACCCTGACTGACCAATTGTCAAAAGAGCTGGGCCAGATAATAGATTTTTGTATTGGACTTAAAATTTATTCCTAGATGAGTAGAAGAATCAACTACCTCAGAGATAAATGTGTCACTGATCTCGGGTGGCCTCAGCCTGCAGCAGCTTGAAGCAGGTTTTCAGTTCCCGGCCAGAGACTGATGTCGGGTTGCGGTGGTGAGAGCACTGAATCCGAGTCACTAGACAAGTGGTCAGCGACAAGGCCCTGGCCCTACGGCTTTGCAGAAAAAGTATTCCCACAAAGACAGAAAGTAGTGAAACAAGTAAAGTATTTATTAGGAGAAAAAAAAGAATACAATACTTATGGATAGACACACGGGCGAGCTCAGAGAGACAGTCGCGCCCTTGTGGCAATTTGAATCACTTTTATGGAGCATTTCTTCCATGTTTCCTTTGGCCAATCATTCTGATTTGCTTGGTTCAAAATGCATATTTGGTATATCTCAGGATTTTCCCATGTGTGTCCATGCCTCTCTTAGCCAAGATGGATTCTACCAAAGAGGCCTATGGGTAAACTTGACATCGTCACTTGGCATC
This sequence comes from Tursiops truncatus, assembly GCF_011762595.2. Classification (NCBI taxonomy): domain Eukaryota; kingdom Metazoa; phylum Chordata; class Mammalia; order Artiodactyla; family Delphinidae; genus Tursiops; species Tursiops truncatus. The sequence continues at coordinate 21,901,671 of NC_047037.1, read as the reverse complement.
ACTCCCCTTTTGACCTCCAAGGAACCTTGTGCATGTGTAGTCGGGGAGGTCTCCTGACTTCGAGAATGGGGAATATGTGGTTTCTTATTTTCTTTCTGGGCAGGGCCCAGCCTGTTCTCTCAATTGTCTTGTTATTCTTGTCTCAGAGTATTGGTCCATAGGGAACTAACTCAAACCATTTGTACCGGGGGCCATCTATCTCCTGCCTCATCACCACTATTGAAAGATGACAAGAACTCAATTTAAGGGCGGTTTTGGAGTTAACCATACATGCCAGTATTTTTATGCAGAAACACATCACTTTCCTTGAACAATTTATACCAAGGTGGAACTGACTATCATCCAGGTACTGAATTCATAACCATTAATCAACTACTCAGATAAACACACTACAGCTGTCACCCACAGGGTGACAGTTGATTGAATTTCCCGTGGGCAGGGAGATGAGGTGGAGGTGGAAGAAGAAAGAGGTCATCCATCAGATGTTAATCAGCATTGCTGAGCTTCGCTATTCTGATGTGTCACCTGAACGATACTCTTTAGGGGAAAGTAATCAGACTGACATACGTCTGTAATCTTCTAAGAGTCAAAACCACAAAGTACACATCTAAGATGCAGAAGTAAACTGGAAAATCCAGAAGCATGTCAGTTTTACCTTCACCTCTGAAGACAGAGCCCAGCAAGTAAAGTCCTACCGGGGAGTTAAGCCCCTATTCTGGTCTAGACAAGTTCAGTTTAAAGTCATTTACCTCTAAATTACCTTTTCCAGTGAGTCTGTTAGCAAACACAAGCTCGTGTGCCCAACACACAGTGAGGCCAAACAAAACAAAATGTCAAAGTTTGGAGCAGAGAAAGGTTTATTTCAGGGCCAAGCGAAAAGAACAGGTGGCTTCAGTTCAAAACCTCCTGTACTCTCTGAGGGTTTTCTGGGAGAATTTTTTATGGGCAAAATTTAGGGTGAGGGCTGCAGGGTGTGTGACTCTGCTGATTGTCTGGTGGCGAGGAAACAGGGTGGTATTACAGGAATCTTGTGTTCAGCCTGAAGTTACCATCTTCCATCTGGTGGGGTGGGGGGGGGGGCCTTAGTTCCTGCAGAAGGACTCAAAGACATTGTTATGTTTATTACTTGAGGTGAACCAGGACCTGCCAAGGCTGCACTATGTTTCTTGACTGTTCCTCCCTTGTCTCTGCATTCCCTCCCTTCCCTGATTAGTAACTCTTCAAATCTGCCCTTTGGGACTCAGGGAAGGTCATGGAGGCTGGAGTCTGTTACCTACAAACAAGGAACTGGGGACACAGAAAAGCTTCCATGCCCAGGAGGCCCACAGGGTCCTGCTCAGTTTCATTATTTGATTAAAATTGTGACAATTCAAATTGTTTCTACTCTGAATTTTATTCTGCCAGTTTTAAGCTATACATTGTAAGAGTGAATTCATCAGTAATGCTGACATTTTCTTAACAGGAAATGCTGACTCTTTTCCACAGGGGGCTGGTGGGATGGGGAGATGTAGGAGGGGGGAACTGGCTTTTGCTTCTTTGAAGGAAGAAAGAAATAAAAACTGCATTAAATTTAAAACCCCTACCTTATGCCACAAAAAAAGAAAATAAAATCTGAAATTGAAATCAGAGGAAAGTTATTTGTAGAAAACCTTGAGTCTTTGAAATATTCAGATTCCAAAGGAATAAATTATTTTAAAAGGAAAAATGCAAGATCAAAGCCATGAAGAAGACTGAAGCTAAAATATCACTTCATATAAAACAGGCCACTCGAGTTAGTATATGCCTAGAGTCTAAATCTGAGGGGAAAAAAAAAAGACAAAGATATGACATATGAGGCCAGCTACAAAAAAGTCTGGAACAAAGTTACATTTTTGTAGGTTTTATGGAAACCCAAAGAGCGTGATTGTATGCTTTATAAAGTATGCATCACCAAAAGTTATTTCACCGGTATGAAATGAACCAGGTTTCTACAAAGTCAAAGCATTTGCTGTCCTAGAGTGAAAAGTGAAAAAAAAAAAAAAAATAGACATTTTGACCACTGTGAGGTATGATTTATTTGTCTTGTTTTGTTTTATTTGCAATAAAGTATTATACATAATATAATCAACAAAGATTGTAATTATAGCTGAAAATAAACAACAGTGGACAAAATTCTGATTGAATAAATTTTGGGTTTGTTTTGATGAAGAACCAAACTTCCTGCCTTTGATAAGGAAATAACAGTAATTTATCTTGGAGTGTCAAAGGTTTAGAATTGTCCTGTGATTCATGGATTATCTCTTGGAATGCAGGCCTCTGGAAATTTAAAGCTTCTCAGTGACCTGATATGTCTGCCAAGTCAGAAGAGGGTAAACTGTGAAAACTCACTTTCATTTGTTCCAAATGTCCCTCTGGCCAATATCCTGTATCAGGAGCCTGCATTTTACCTGAGCAAGTCTGTTCTATGACTTTCTGATTCGGTGTAATTAATTTGGTACTCTGATCTAGTTTCATCTCTTTATATTTTTTAGATTCAATGAAAAGTGATGATTAATACATCTTATTGCATGTTTAACAGAACAAAGTGATAAAATATTAAGGTTAAAGAGTTAATTTCTGTCTGGAACTTTTCTAAAGACGACAGTTAGTTCCCTACATATGAACGAGTTCTTTTCCAAGAGCACATTCGTAAGTCCAATTTGTTCCTAAGTCCAACAGAGTTAGCCTACGTACCCAACTAACACAATCGGCTATATAGTACTGTACTGTCATAGGTTTATAATACTTTTCACACAAATAATACATAAAAAACAAACAAAAAAATGAGGAGAACGTTTAATCTTACAGTAGTACCTTGAAAAGTACAGTAGTACAGTATAACAGCTGGCATACAGGGGCTGGCATACATGTTCTTATATTTGAAAGTTTGCAACTTGAAGGTTCACATGTACGCGACTTACTGTACAGTCATACTTATTGTTCCTTTTGTAGTGCCAGAAATACCATCTCATTCTACTTTACCAGGCACTGACTACAGGTGTGTGTCTCTTTCTCTGAGAGGTCCCAGGTTCACCAACGTTCCTGGTCTGCCAGGAAATGACATTCTTTACCACCTCTAAGCCTTGCGAGTCTATAAATACTAGAGTAGTGATAAAGGAAATTTGTATATCTGAACCCATGAAATGGAGGCTGCCCTCATGGCCAGGCAGCATGTTACAATTCGAAACCTAAGTCTGCCCACACTTATGGGATCCACCTCACTGTCTAGGAAACCTAACATATACCAATCACAATCCTCCAACTCAGCTTTAGGTAGCTCACCTTACCCCAGAGAACAGGATCTGCTAGCCTTACCAGGAAATCCCTGACCTCTTAGCCAATCATGTCTTATTTCTGCCTTGCTGCTTTTAATTCACCAAAGCTTCTAACGTGAGTTTTATAAACTCACTCCTGCCCAAAATCCCTTGGGAAGAGTGCCTCACTGGGGCACTGCATCTCCCAATCTATGGACTGTTTTCCCTTGAATAAATGACATCAAACTTGTTATGAAATTATATTATTTTGGTCATTTAGTAGTAGATATCAGACCAGTTGCCTGGAAGGACTTTGAAGCACTGTTTCCAAAACTGGAAAACGGGCCTGTTCTTTATAATAGCCTTACTACACTTAAAGATATCTATTTTTTAAATTGTTATTGTTGAAAAAAATAGATAACAAAAATTTGCCATTTTAACCAGTTTTAAGTGTACAATTCAATGGCATCAGTTACACTGACAATGTTGTACAGCGATCAGCACTACCTATTTCCAAAACTTTTTCATCACCCAAAATAAAAACTGTACCCATTAAGCAATAACTTCCTATCTTACTTTCCCCTCAGTTCCTGGTAACAACTAATCTACATTCTGTAATGAGTTTACTTTTAAATATGACATTTCTGGAATAGTCCTGATTACAAATTTTGGTTCCTCCAATTAATTTTGGTGGAAAAAAGAAGAGGTTCTTATTGAACCAATGCAAATAACTACATTGCTATGAAAAATATTGTTTCTGGTATTTGACCATTTACCTAATTAGTCTAGAAGACAAAGCTAATCAATATACAATCGCTATTTTCTATACATTAACTATTTTTAAGTTCTGATAATGACCATTAGATTATCATCAAACTCTCTTAAGATTTTCCGTAAGTATTTTTTCCCAAATTCTGAGAGGGTTGGTTGGGGCAAGACAACATTCAAATAGAGTTTTATTTCAATTTGCACAAATGTGGCCTGTTGAATTGATGATTAGAAATAAGCCAAGGAGTGCTTCCCTGGTGACACAGTGGTTACAAATCCACCTGCCAATGCAAGGCACACAGGTTCAAGCCCTGGTCCGGGAAGATTCCACATGCCGCGGAGCAAATAAGCCCGTGCACCACAACTACTGAGCCTGCACTCTAGAGCCCACAAGCCATAACTACTGAGCCCACATGCTACAACTACTGAAGCCCACGTTCCTAGAGCCCATGCTACATAACAAGCGAAGCCACCACAATGAGAAGCCCGCGCACAGCAACAAAGAATAGCCCCCGCTCCCTGCAATTAAGAAAGCCCATGCGCAGCAATGAAGACCCAAACGCAGCCAAAAATAAAAATGTAAATAAATAAGAAGAAAGAGGCCAAGGAGAAAGAAAATTTTTTTATAATATGACCATGAAAAAATATAACATTAACTATAATTAAATTCCCCTTGTATCAGTTACAGCCATTCCTACATAATTAATTCTTTATAGCCAGGACTTGGCTTAGAAGTCTGCTTTCACAGAGTCGTCTGCTTCTAGACTAAAGGTCTCCTGGATTTCCTAATCCAGTTCCCTGGTAGAGCCTAACAACTGTCTGTTCTGGTAGTAATGCCAGCTGATACCTGAAAACCTATACTCTGAATGCGGGAAAGTCAATATCACTTAATGTTATCAGAGGAGACTGGTTATTATATCAAAAGACAAAATGATTACAGTCTTGACTACAATTTTAACCAAAGTGACAACGTTTTAAAATAAAAATAGCAGAACATCACACTAATTACAAGGAATGTGAGCTCTTTCAGAAAAGAACTTCTGATTTTGACTTAAATGTTTCCCAAACATGAGAAAATCAGCACAAAGTCACAAAAAGTTAACAAGTCCTCAAATGAAGATGTTCTCAAACACAGTTTAGACCAGACTAAAATTACCCCCCTCGATCCAGTTACAAAGAAGAGGGGGCTAATCACGGGGGATTTCCCCAAGTCCCATAAACATACAACAGATCATACTCAAATGGTCCCTAAAACAAAATAATCCATATCTGCATGAAGTAGAAATAAACCAGAAATAGACTCAGGGAGAGCAAAAACTCTATCACCACATGTTAAAAGTCACCTCAGAAACCAAGTAAGGCGACTGGGCACCACAAGGTGCCTTTATTCAACAATTTATTTTGTTCACTTTTATTGGGCAAATCTTTAGGGGAGTCTACATAGGTCCTCTAGAAACTATCAAACAAACAAACAAACAAAATAAACAAGCAAGCAAGAAGGGGGACGCTTAGAAAATTTAGATCAATCTATAAATGAAGATCTTCTTACTTGCAATAAAACATTATTCCAGGCAGATCAGCATTCAGAACAAGTAGCTTCCTGGAATAAGAAGTGAAGGCTATATTTATAGTTCAAATTCTTATATTCCAGACGACAATTCTGATTGGATAGCATTTGGGTCACTGTCAATAAAAAACAGAACTTACAGCCTTTCGTAAGAAAAAGATTATCATAGCATATTTCAGGATGTAGTTTTCAAAACTGCAGATAGTAAGATCCAACTGAGGCAAAGAAAAGAAGAGAGTAAATAAAACAGTAAACAAGAAAAATACACATACATGCACATATAGCACAAGTTACATATAACATATGTAATATATACACATATATAATAAAACATGAGTACATTTTATTATCAATGTCTGTGTTTTAGCATGTAGACAGACTCTTTTCTTACAATTCAGTAAAAGTATAAAATAAAATCTGAGCTAAAAAAATCTTAGGTTTAGTTTGCTGCCAAAAACCACAGTCTTTCTAGTTATTCTATCATGAAAATATACACTGGGCATGGAATCTTTATCTTGATTTTGGTGACAAATACATGTTTTTCCACGGTTGTTTACAATTCTTCATTCAGTTGTCCCACAAAATAGCTCTGGTTGTGAGGGAAACTTGCATTTAAAACCAAACTGAATCTGTCTAGCTTCCTCATCACTGTAGTAAAATGAATTTTAATGCTCACTTTTGATTAACAATACAACTACTTCATTACTCACATTCTCTAAAAATGTAACACAAGCACATTTCTGAATATGAATTTGCAATGCATTGCTTATTTAAAAGACTCCATTCTTCAAGAGCAGGCAAACTTCATTAACTCAGGCTATTCAAAGGGACAATAGTCAAAATAGTAAAATATTTACAAATACACAAACAAGTTTTCATTCAGAGGACATTTATTGAGCACCTATTTGGTGCTGGCCATTATGCCAAACACCACTGGTAGGCAATTAGGAAGCTATGAACATTGTCCTGGAGCAGATTTTTCATAACAAAGAACACAAATGTAACCAAGAGTAACCAAATTACACCGGAAGTGCTATGATGCAGTATAAATAAAATGCTATGCCCATTCAGAATGAGGAATATCTAAGTACCTCAGTCTTACAAATCTGTAAATGAATTCATAAGGTCTTGAAGAGTAGGAAGAATATTGCCATCCTAGAATGGACAAAAGTAGCTCAAGGAGAATCACTGAAAAACAAAACAACTTATTTCCTCATTAAAAAATATCTCAAATATGTCCACTCCTATCCACAGCCACTGCTACCAGCCTAGCCTAAGCCACTGTCTTCCCTCACCAGGACTTCTGTAATTCTCACTAACTAACATCATCCCATCTTGTTTCCTTATATGAATCCCCCATAGCAGACAGAGAATTTTTATTTTTATTTTTTGTGTATGTTGAACCTTGTCACTACTGCTTAAAGTTTTTCATTGTGTGAATGAAATCCAAACTCCTTTTCAAAGCCTAGATAATCTGCCCATTCTTCCCACTTCAAGCTCCACACCACTACTTGGCTGTGATATATGGGTCATCTTTAAGCTCTTTCTCCCAACTAATTTATTTGCTTGTGAAGCCATATTTCTAAATGCTCACATGCATTTCAAAATCAGAATCTATTTTGAAATATCAGAATAATATTTCTTTTGTTTTTTTGTGTGTTTTCTTTTTAATTTTGGCTGTGTTGGATCTTCGTTTCTGTGTGAGGGCTTTCTCTAGTTGTGGCAAGCGGGGGCCACTCTTCATCACAGTGCACGGGCCTCTCACTGTCGCGGCCTCTCTTGTTGTGGAGCACAGGCTCCAGACACGGAGGCTCAGTAGTTGTGGCTCACGGGCCCAGTTGCTCCGCGGCATGTGGGATCTTCCCAGACCAGGGCTCGAACCCACATCCCCTGCATTGGCAGGCAGATTCTCAACCACTGTGCCACCAGGGAAGCCCCAGAATAATATTTTTTAAGGGTGGCCAATTGTTTGGTACTTTCTTTTTTATCGTATTAGAAACATACAATTTTAGAGAAAAGGTATCAGATTTATAATTATATGGGAAACCTATTTGTTTACTAGATGTGCTTTTAAAAAATTGAAAGAAATAGTATTTTCTTAAACTTGAAATCATATTTGAATTGCAAAAGAGGCTTCCTGTACTCATGAACTAGATCATTCAGACTGCCCTTTCCAGTGAGGATAACTAAAAAAAAAAACATTTTTAAAAATTATAGACATAAACTTTGTAGGAAATGGAGAGCTAACAAGTCCATGCAGAGTTATTGGCCCAAGATTTGGGAGACCATGGAAATCCAGAAATGTAAGTCAGGCATTTGAGACCACTTTACTCTTGGACTTTTAATAATTCCACTGGCAGTAGGGCAGTAGGGAGGCTGACAGACTGGGGAAGGGGGAGACAAATACGAGTCCAGAGCAGACAGAGGTTTGTTTCTAAACTCTCCTGCATGGGCGAGGACCTGAAATTTACAAGTTAGGTATCAACCAGGCCTCACAGGGATTGCCTCTCAACTTTGAATTACTCACTCATCAAAATTAGATTAAGGAGACCCCCTGCCCCAGAGGTCTAAAAACTATAGATGTTGGGTTCAAGCAAATAAATGCCCTTTCCTTCTGGAGAAGGAAAACACCATCCTAGGACTCAAGTTATTTCTATAAATAATTTTTCAAATACTATGTCTGGGATGCAATAAAAAAATAATTGGGCCCATGAAGAAACAAGACACCTTGATTGAAAACCAAAAAAAGTAACAAACAATAGAAACAGATCCATTTTCTGGAAGTGGAAGAAAAGTACCAAAATATATTAAACTTTGTTAAGTAGAGGATAAATATTGCAATTTCTAAGATAATAAAAAGAACAGTAAAAGTCTATATAACTTCTAAGGTTAATAATGACCAAAATATTAGAATAATAAAAAGTCTGATGAAAAGAAGTCGAGGATAGAGAGGAAAGAAAACATCATACAAGTGAAACAAATAGAAAACAAGCAGGAGTATAATGTATTTACAATTAAGGATCTAGATAGTTCATCTCAAAAAATAAATCTTGTCAAAATAGATGAAAGTAGAGAGCACAGCACGCTGGAAAGGATGAGAGGTGAGGAAGCATCCTCAGGGTTGAAAAACAAGCAATGCCATTTGATGGATTTGTAATCTTGAGAAAATTACTTAATCTCTCTGGGTCTCTCTTTCCATTCCGTAAAGTGGCAAGTAACACACAGATATACCTCGAAGATATATATATTGCAGGTTCAGTTCCAGACCAGGGCAACAAAGTGAATATCTCAATAAAGTGAGTCACGGGATTTTTTTTGGTGTTCCCGTGTGTATAAAAGTTATGTTTACACTACACTGTAGTCTATTAAATTTGCAATAAATTTTGTCTAAGAAAACAATGTAAATAACTTAATTTTAACATATTTTATTGCTAAAAAGTGCTAACCATCATTTGAGCCTTCAGCAAGTTATAATCTTTTTGCTGGTGGAGGGTCTTGCCTCGATGTTGATGGCTGCTGACGGATCAGGGTGATGACTGCTAAAAGTTGGGGTGACTGCAGTGATTTCTTAAAATAAGACAACAATGAAGTTCACTACATCAATGGACTCCTCCTTTTACAAAAGATTTCTCTATAGCATGCAATGCTGTTTGATAGCATTTTACCCACAGTAGAACTTCTTTCAAAATTGGAGTTAATTCTTGTAAACCCTGCCACTGCTTTATCAACTAAGTTTGTATAATATTCTAAATCCTTTGTTGTCATTTCAACAATCTTCACAGCATCTTCACTAGAGAGTAGATTCTATGTCAAGGAACCACTTTCTTTGCTCATCCATAAGGAGCAGCTCTTCATTCCTTAAAGTTTTATCATGAGATTGCAGCAATTCAGTCACATCTTCAGACTCCACTTCTAATTCTAGTTCTCTTTCTATTTCAACCACATCTGCAGTTACTTCCTCCACTGACGTCTTAAACCCTTCAAAGTCATCTATGACAGTTGGAATCAATTTCTTCCCTACTCCTGTTAATGTTAATATTTTGACCTCTTCCCATGAACCATGAATGTTCTTAAGGACATCTAGAATGGTGAATCCTTTTCAGAAAATTTTCAATTTACTTTGCCTAGATTCATCAAAGGAGTCACTACCTATGGCAGTTATAACCTTACAAAACGTATTTCTTAAAGAATAATACTTAAAAGTCAAAATTATTCTTTGATCCATGTGTTGCGGAATGGATGTTGTGTAAGCAGGAATAAGAACAACATTAATCTCATTGTACATCTCCATCAGAGCTTTTGGAAACCCAGATGCCTTGTCAATAAACATTAACATTTTGAAAGAGGTCTTTTTTTCTGAGCAGTAGGTCTTAACAGTGGGCTTAAAATATTCAATAAATAATGTTGTAAATGGATGAGCTGTTATCCAGCCTTTGTTGTTCCATTATAGAGCACAGGCAGAGTAGAGTCAGCATAATTCTTAAGGGCCCTGGTGTTATTGGAATGGTAAACAGGCATTGCCTTCAATTTAAAGTCACTGCTTTAGCCTCTAACAAGAGGGTCAGCCTGTCTTTTGAAGCTTTGAAGCCAGGCATTGACTTTTCAGGAACTTTTCCTTTGCATTCACAACTTGGCTATTTGGCTCAAGAGGCCTAAGTTCTGGCCTATCTCAGCTTTTGACACTCCTTCCTCACTAAACTTAATCATTTATTGCTTTTGATTTAAAGTGAGAAACCTGTGCCTCTTCCTTTCTGAACACTTAGAGGCCACTGTAGGGTTATTAATTAGCCTGATTTCAATATTGTCATGTCTCAGGGAATAGATAGGCTCGAGGAGAGGGAGAGAGATGGGGGAACAGCTGGTCAGTGGAGTAGGCAGAACACACGTAACATTTATCGATTAAGTTTGCCATCTTACGTGGGCATGGTTCATGGTGCCTCAAAATAATTACAATGGTAACATCAAAGATCACTGATCATAAATCACCATAACAAATATATCAATAATAATAATGAAAAAGTTTGAAATGTTGTGAGAATTATCAAAATGTGACACAGAAACACAAAGTGAGCAAATGCTATCGAAAAGACGGTGCTGCTAGATCTTCCCCAGTAGGATTGCCACAAACCTTCAATTGGTAAAAAACGCAATATCTGCAAAGCACATGAAAATGAAGCACAATAAAATGAGTTATGCCTGTACACATAAGTTATATCTCCAGGGGCGGTTAGGCGGTGAGGCCCCAGATGCAGTAAGGCCCCAGGTGCAGTGCCTGGCACACTGGAGCGCTCCTGCATCCTTCCCCTATAAGATAAATATATTAGATAAGACCCAGTTTTCTTATAATCAGATTCACTTAAAGTGAAGTGCATTTTTAATTTTAAAGTTACTTTACATGATTAGGTCTACTTAGCTCTAAAGAGGAATAGAGCTATTATAAAACATTAATTGGGTCATTGAAGTACATGGCATGAAGCTTGATACATAATTAAAATAACTAAATATGTCCTAATACATCTCTTTGAATGTTTTATTGATATTGCTGGCTGAATATGAGAAGTAGGTGTGATTTTGCTGTCTTTGTGGGTCAGATTTCATTATATAAACGTCTCAATTTTAATCAGGCAGTTATTATGTTAATATATTCCATTAACAGTGGATATTTATTTTCCATACCTAACAATCTACAATCTGGAAAACTAATTTAAATAGAACTTTTTATAGCAATTCTGTGAAAACTGTGTATATTCATTAAATTAAGGATCACTTTGCATGCCAGCACATCCAAATTGTATTTTGAAATGATGCAGGATAAACAACAGATGTGTCCAAGATATATTTTTCTTCAGTTGCTAAGGCAACATTGTTCAGTTTCAAAAGAGTGAGGTGATGCAGAAAAAAAGACCAGGAAATAACTTCTTTGGGCACTTGATTCAATAAGAAGGTACCCTTCATATTTGCCATTATAATGTGGTCAGTATGGTTCTGAAATATTCTCATATTGTATTATCTGTGCTAGGTTTTATGTTTTATTATTTTGTCAAAATAGCAAGTTATTTTAGGGCACAATTTTGGACAGCTCTCCATATATTTCCACCTCAATTTACTCTTTACTGCTTACCTCCGCAAAGATCTGACATGGGTCTCAGCATTTCTCAAGCTGAGGGTGTAATTCTGATGGTGACAAAGATAAAATTCTAAGAATTGTGGAGATTTCCAACTATCAGGAAGAACTAGTTTGGTAACAGGGTGCCTATTTTCTCATTGTCTTCTTATTCAGGAGATCTTTCTCTTCTCCCATGCATTCCTGATTACTGTCCACCCTCAATATGTACTTACTTCTCTCCCATTTGTACAAGTTCATTCAGTGTCTTTTTATTTATTTATTTATTATTATTATTTTTTTGGCTGTGTTGGGTCTTCGTTGCTGCATGTGGGCTTTCTCTAGTTGCGGTGAGCGGGGGCTACTTTTTGTTGCAGTGCGCAGGCTTCTCATTGCAGTGGTTTCTCTTGTTGTGGAGCATGGACTCTAGGTGTGTGGACTTCAGTAGTTGTGGCTCATGGGCTCTAGAGAGCAGGCTCAGTAGTTGTGGTGCACAGGCTTAGGTGCTCCGCGGCATGTGGGATCTTCCTGGACTAGGGCTTGAACCCATGTCCCCTGTATTGGCAGGTGAATTCTTAACCACTGTGTCACCAGGGAAGTCCCTCAGTGTCTTTTTTAACTCCTCTTGGACCAAACAAGGGGAATATCTTACCAGCATTTTTTAGGATAACACAGAAATTACCATTTACAGTTGCCCCTTGAACAATGTGGGCTTCAACTGTGTGCATCTACTTATATGCAGTTTTTTTCAACAAGTATATTGGAACATTTTTTGGAGATTTGTGACAATTTGAAAAAAAAGACCTGCGGTTGAACCATGTAGCCGAGAAATATCAAAAAAAATTAAGAAAAAGTTAGGTATGTCATGAATACACAAAATATTTGTAGATACTAGTCTCTTTTATTACTACAACAAAATATATACAAATCTATTATAAAAAGTTAAAATTTATCAAAATTTAAACGCACGCAGACATTTCCAGATCGTACATGGTGCCATTTGCAGTCCAGAGAAATGTAAACAAACATAAAGATGCAGTGATAAGTCATATCTGCATAAAACTAACTAGTACATACTGCAGTACTGGGACAACTTCATAGGCACTTGTGCTACTGCGACAAGTATTCACTTAAAACACGACGCTAATCATTTCCATGTGAGTAGTTCATCTCTTCAGTAAGTTACATATCCAGTAAAAAGTGATCTCTTGAGGTTCTTGCGTATTTTATATCATGTTTAGTGCAATACCGTAAACCTTGACTAACACCATGGGATGCATACGATGTGCTACTAGTGATGCTGGAAGTGCTCCCAAGAAGCAGAGAATAGTCATGACATTATAAGAAAAAGTTGGATTGCTTGATATGTACCATAGTTGAGGTCTGTGCTGTGTATACCCACCATTGCACGATATATGAATCCAAAATAAGGGCTACTGCAAAAAAAAAAGAAAAGGAAATGTGTGAAGACATTGCTGCAGCTATGCTATCAGGTGTGAACACCTTGCACTTTTTTTTTAATATCTTTTTATCTCATATTGAAAATGCTGCTTGTATGTAGATGCAGGATTGCTATATGAAAGATAGCTAGAGGCTCTAATATAATTTGAGAAAAAGCAAAGTCATTTTATGACAACTTAAAACAAAAGGAAGGTGAAGGATCTAAAGGTGGAGAATTTAATGCCAGAAAAGGATGTTTCGATAATTTTAGAAAAAGATTTGACTTTAATAGAAGTATCCAGATAACAGGAGAAGCAGCTTCTGCTGACCATGTGGCAGCAGATGAGTTTACAGATGCCATTAAGAAAATCATTGAAGAGAAAGGATATCTGCCTGGACTAGTTTTTAATGCAGATGAAATCACCCTATTCTGAGAAAAAAAAAAAAAAAGAAGTCACTAAGGACAGTTTTTAGTAAGGAGTAAAAGGGAACACCAGGATTTAAGGCAGGTAGGGATAGGTTAACTCTACTGTTTTGTGTAAATGCAGTCAAGTTTATGATCAGGGCTGCCTTTATCTATAAAGCTGCCAATTCCTGAGCCTCGAAAGGAAAAGATAAACACCAGCTGCTAGTCTTTTCATCACACAAGAAGGCCTGGACCAAAGAACGCTTTTTCTGGATTGGTTCCATCAATGCCTTGTCTCTGAGGTCAGGAAGTATCCTCCCAGTAAAGAACTTCTTTTGAAAGTTATTTTCATACTGAACAAGGCCCCTGGCACCCAGAACCCCGTGAGTTCAACACCGAAGGCATCAATGTGGTCTACTCGCCTCCAAACACAATGTCTTTAATTCAGATTAGGGGCTCATAAAGACCTTCAAGGCTGATTACACATAGTACACTATGGAAAGGATTGCTAACGCTCTGGAAGAGAACCTCAATACAGAGAACATCGTGAAGGTCTGGAAGGATTACACCATTGAAGATGCCATCAGTGTTATAGAAAAAGCAGTGAAAGCCATCAAGCCCCAAACAATAAATTCCTTCTGGAAAAAAAAACAACAACTATGTCCAGATGTTATGCATGACTTCACAGGATTTACAACACAGCCAATCAGGGAAATCATAGAAGAGGTTATGGATATAACAAAAAGAGATGGGAAGTTTTCAAAATATGGAGATGAGTGCTTCCAAACCAGTGCCAGATGATAAGAAAGAAGACATAGAAGAAGCAGTGCCAGGAAACAAATTGACATTAGACAATCTGGCAGAAGGCTTCCAATTATTCAAGACTGTTTTTGACTTCTTTTATGACACGGAACTTCTATGATACAGGCACTGAAACTAAAGCAAATGGTGGAAGAGGACTGGTACCATATAGAAACGTTGTTTAAGAATAGGGCTTTCCTGGTGGCGCAGTGGTTGAGAGTCCGCCTGCCGATGCAGGAGACACGGGTTCGTGTCCCGATCCGGGAAGATCCCACATGCCGCGGAACGGCTGGGGCCGTGAGCCATGGCCGCTGGGCCTGCGCGTCTGGAGCCTGTGCTCCGCGACGGAAGAGGCCACAACAGTGAGAGGCCCGGGTACCGCAAAAAAATAAATAAATAAATAAAAAAGCAAAAATTCAGACAGAAGTTACAATGTATTTCCATAAAGTTACGCTGAGCATGGCAGCCTCTCCTGCCTTCCCTTCCAGCTCCTCCACCTCTGCCCCTCCTGAGACAGCAAGACCAGCCCCTCTTCTTCTTCCTCCTCCTCGATGGACTGAATGTGAAGATGAGGAGGATGAAGCCCTTTATGATGATCCACCTCCACTTAATGAATAATAAATAACTATCTGTACACTTAATAAACTTATCTGTTGTCTATGTGTATGAGTGTCTTCATGGGAAAACCTGATAATTGTATGTCAAGAACAGTATGAGACATTTTTGTGTCATCATCATCACCATCACTTAAGTATTCATTGTGTAGAACATCATGTGTAGTGTGTAGTGAAGTGGCCAGCCTAACCTTACATAGGCATAAGGTGAGTAATATTTAATATAAAATTAATAATGTGCTAGTTTCTTACAGTTTTATAACTTTGCTTTCGAAGAATTACCTTACCATACAAGATGCCTCTCTCTCTCTTGCAATTGGAGAAACTGTGTATCAGCTTGTCATCACAGGTAAGTGGCTTTTTAAAAAATGGAACAGTGTTTCTAATACTGTATTGTGAATACAACTCTAATATTGTATGCCATAAAAATTTTATAATCATTCATTCATTAGTGTATAAGCTAGGCTACAATGAAGATATTGTATCGATTACACTAGGCTACCATTAAGCAATCATATTGCTTCTTTGTTATCAATGAATGCATAAATCGTTATACCTGTAAATCAATATGAATCTCTTTTTTGCATTATCTCTTCATTTTTGATGTCTAGTGTTGATAATATGTATAATATCTATAGTGTTTTGTAGCATATAAGACAATATTGATGTAGGTACTGACAGATGATTCATCTTGTAAACAAATGATGTAACCTTATGGTATTGATAAATACAGTACAGTACTGTGAATGTATTTTCTCTTCCTTATGATATTCTTACTAACATATTCTTTTCTCTAGCTTATTTCATTGTAACAATACAGTATATAATACATATAACATACAAAATATGTTAATCAACTAACTTCGTGTTATCAGTAAGGCTTCTGGTCAACACTAGGCTATTAGTAGTTAAATCTGAAGGGAGTCAAAGTTATGCTCTGATTTTCTACTGCAAGAGGGGGGGTACTCCTAACCGCTGCATTGTTCAAGGGTCAACCGTAGTCATTATTTTCATTTTTGTTGGTGGGGTCATGTGAGACAGCAAGAAACATGCGTCTTCCTCAGATAGTCCAGAGTATAAAGTTTCAGAGAACCAGTGTGTGGCTCCAGATTATGCGACATGAAAATATCAGCACAACCTGAGGGGGGTTTATAAGAAGAGAACTGTAGAAAGCAGTTACAGAGCTAGGTGATACCCATCAAGAGAAAAAAAAGAAATTAACTATGATTCCAGAAAGCATGTTGTTGGTTAACACATTTGGCCTTATACCTTGACTGTCCATTAGGTTATTTTAGTATTTAGTAAAAGACTTGCTAGAGCTGTATTATGAAAAGGCAGTGAGAAGGAATTTTAAAATGGTGTAAGAGTCCATGTGTCTCTATATATGAAGCACGCTTAAGGTTAAATGTCTGAAAACACTTTTTTAGAAATAATTTTACCAAAAACAAGCTTCTCACAGGAGGTGTTATTTTATGTGAGACTGTGTGACAATAATAGTTCTTTTCTGAGATGCTTAAAACTTGAAGTAAAATTGGAATGTTATCTCAACCTCTACACTATTTAACTGTGTAAAGTCTATCTTGAAGATTTCATTATCATATTAAATGGTCTCCTTTGATCTTGGAATGTAAAAAAATAAATAAACATTAAAATTGCCCCTTACTAAAATGGGCACAATTTTAGAAGGTGAATATTACATCTTATTATTAAAACATTAAAAAGTTTTAAATGTGACTCAAACACCACATCGCTGTAAGAATTTATAAACAATAAACCACATCTTTTCTTGATCACACAAATTTTAAAAGTAGAGACTGAGAAATGTGTGGCATATTTTGAGGACATCTCACTTAAAATGCCTAGTAATAGGGGAAAAAAATGATTTCTCCATTTGCTAGTTGATTTGGGTTTTTCGGATGACGTTTAATATGTTTTAGAGGTGGGATTTTATCAATGGCATTTTCTCTAATATTTATTATTTCTTCCAAATCTATTGTTATTTCAATATTTGGAACAAAACAAGACATCCAGGAATAAGAGAACAAAACAATTTTATTGTGGTAGTGCTAGCAAAGACAGTCCTAAATCCTAGCTAAACTATTTTGTGGGTTAAATTCCAATAGAAAAATAAGACTGTTGCCCAGAGACCCTGAAATACAAGTCATTTCTTTGAAACAAATTAAAATAATCAGCAAATAGAATAAAGAGAGAAAATAATAGAATAAGCAGGATTTAAATATTTATTGGAAGGATAATTAAACTAAAAATTCCAATTATGGTGATTCATTTGGAACAATTTTAAAAACTCACAACCTTATCAATTTTGAAAAAAATAAAAGTTCTATAAACCACAAAGGAAATTTTATATGCATTACTTTTAAGCTATTATATATTTAACCCTAAAGCCTTGCTAGAAATATTTTAAAGAGTGGGTAAGGGAACATTTTGGAAGTTATTTGGCCCAATTAAGTCCCATATTCCCACACAGAAAGGAAAAAGAAGAAGATAAGAGGAGTAGAAGATAAGAGGTGAAGGGGTAAATTGTGAATGGGGTAAGGAGAGAAAACAGAAGAGGAAAAGAGAGAAGTGGAGAATGTGGTTGGTCATGGTCTCATGGAATACAAGCTCACTCTAGTACATCACTAGATAATATAGATACACCTACAGCAAATTTGATTAAGAAAGAAAAAAAGAAGAAGAAGAAATGAAACAAATAAACAATTGTTGGTTCACAAATTGAACCCTAGGCATGGAGGGCAAGGAGAGTCTGCAGAAAGAGGCAGACCACTTCAGATTGATAGGTGGCAGTTTAATAAGCAAGGAAACTTTCTTACATATGAGGCTTGTCTAGGGTGGCAGCAAGATGAGTAGATCTCAGCACCCACCTGCCAGAATCTTAAACCATTGTATAGGGGCCTTAACTGGGTTTAGTCACCTATCCCATCCAGATGGTCTCAACAACACAGCCTCTCTCAAGGCTGAGTCCTTAAAAGTGGCTCCCACTGTGGTTAACAGTGGGCAGAATGTACTTTCCAAGAATAGGGAAGGGAGGGAGGAGCCTCCAATTACCTGGGTCCAGCTCTCTGGTCAAATGGCCGTCACATCCTCTTGGTGACCTCCTCCAACAACAATTTAGAAATTATAAAGGAGACCTAACTATATCCAAAGATTTTTTTCAAAAAAAATATAAGAATCAGGTATAACTTTACAACAGTAAATTCGAAATTCTCTCTAAAATCAAATTTTTAAGGAAAATTAAAAAATGCACCTCAAGAATAAGCAATGTACTTATTCTGGAAAATAAAAAGGCACAGACAAACTCTCTCAAAACCATACATGAAAATGCAAGTTATTACTGGCAAGTTTTACCAAACCTTCAGAAACAGATATATCCTATATTATATAAACTGTTCCAGAGCAGAGAAATATATGTGGTCGAGAAATGTTAAGGCTCTCAGCTGAGGAAAGGGGGTACTAAGGGCTCTCTATTCTAAATTCAAAAACCTTCAAGTAGATGGTATATGCCACTAGGACATATGCCAGTGAAGCAAGACCAAAACCCAGAAAACAAAAACAAAAACCACACAGGTACAAATAGTAGAAAGAAATCATAGTTTTCAATGTGTTACTCTATTTAGCAAATGCAAGAAAATAGTTAAACAAAATAGAATTAATGCAAAATTTCAGTCAAGTAACTAGCTTCAGGATAAACATAAATTTGATGAGTTTCATACACAGTAGTAATAAGAATCAGTAAGTAAATATATTATTAAAAAGGAATCCATGTAAAATAGCAACTATATATATATTTAAAACTCATAGTAATACATCTGAAAGAACAATTCAATAGGAATATTACAAGGATATTAGAAAGGTACAAAATATATAGGGATACAGAACATGCGCTGGAAAAACATTCAATATTTTGAAGACATCAGTTCTTCTCTAGGCAAACTCAATGAGAATCCAAACATTTTTTAAAACAAAACTCAACAAATTAATTACTAATTTTAATCCAAGGAAAAAAAATGCTGGAGCTGAACCAAAAATTTTTGAAGAGAAAAATGAAAAAGGATTTGCTCTACTGAAATTTAAAACAAGCTATAAAATGTTAAAATTTCTTTGGTTTTGGTAAATATCAGACAAATATATCAATGGAACATAATAAAAAGTTCAGAACTACACTTGTATATTTATTTGAATTTATTAGACAATAAAAATATTTCACATTATTAAAATGATAAATTATTCAATCAACTATGTTTGATAACCTGACTGTCCATTCACATGATTCACAAAAAATAAACTCTCTATGGATTAAATTTCTAAATAAAAAATTTGGGAAAAACTGTGGAAATATTAAATTATAACATAGGTTATTTTGGTTATGTCCTGATGTCAGGAACGTCTTCAAAAATCAAAACATTAAATGCAAAGTTATGGGAAAAATTGTTTGTAATTTTAACTACATCTAAATTTAAAACTTCTGCATGAAGTTAAATTTTAAATTTAAAAGATAAATGGAAATCAAAAAGAAAGTTAAAAATAAATGAGAAACAAGGAGAAAATATGCTAAACAGGTAAAATATTTCAAGTACATACTCAATCAAAAAGGTGGAAGTGTATAAACAAACTCTATTGTCACAATTCACAAAAGACAGAATATAAAGTAAATCATAATGAGCTACTTTTATCCAATGGATTAGCAGAAATTATAAAGTTAGACCACATCAATGTTTCTGATGCAGGCAAAAGAGTTTTCTAATACTCTTGATGGTGGAAATTTAATTAATACAGCCATATTGGTCATCTCTAATAATATGTAAAAAGTGTGGACTCAGTAATCTGGCAGCTCTCTATCCTAGATGACTACACATAAATGTGTAAACAGGAACAAGTACAATAGAATAAAAAACAAAACAATCAAAATTTTTACCAATAGGGATGGCTAAATAACCTATATGGTATAGCCACATGTTGAAGTACAACACAGCAGTAAAAAGTAACATGATAATATCATATTGAGATATGGAACAATTCCCCAAGAAATTATAGAAAAGAAAGTTATAGAAAAATATATACAAGATTTATGCAAATAGATGCAATATATATTTTCTATATGCATTTATATGTCTCTAAATTATATAGAAAATAAGACTGATAAGGTGGTTATCTTCAGGAAAGAAATTGGGATGTTTAAGTAAGTATGCAGATTTTTGGTTTATATTCATGAATTATTTTTGTTATTAAAAATAAATTTTAAAATCATTTTTTTAAAGCCAGGGAAAAACAATGCAAAATTAAATCCAGCAGGCTTTTAAATATGGCAGAAATTGTATCTCATTACTTAAAGAAAAATATCAACTTATTTCTATATAGCCATCCACATAAATCATGTGAAATCAAACCCATATTTTCATGCATGGAGACTATTCATAAGCGTTTGAGGCTTTTATACCTCTATCTGGAGTATAGAGTATACACAGCACATCTGGGACTTGTTTTTAATGCTATAGCAGGGTTTTTTGCAATTAAAGAGAATTCATGAAAACAAAATCTAACTTAAATGACTCTTTCTTTACGCTGAAAGACCCAAGAGAAAAGCATACACTTAAAAATATTACTCTTTGGTCTAAGTGACTATTGTAATATGTTCAACAGGCCAAGACTCAAGTATGTCAACAAATTGGAGAAAGCAACTTTCTTGAAGGAGAGTAATTTTATTAACAGAGGTTGTGTTCCCTGAGGAAGTATAAAAGAGGGTGAAATAGTAATAGTGCCAGCATCACTTGAAGAAATTACTTTTTAAATGTGAGGTATTTTTCCAAGGCTTTGTCAAAGATTTCTGTACCAGTTTCAATTCAATATTTATTTAGTGCCTCTCTGTTAGGATACATAAGCAGAATTCTTAAAATCTGAAATTTATAAACTGGTTGGGAAAATGAAGTCTACAAATACAAAATAATAAGGAACATTAGAAAATAATATATTTTCAAGTGTTAATTGAGGTGAGGAGATATATAATGCTATAATAAGTCCATACTGGAATGAGTCATTGTTACCTGGAAATATTAATTCATTGAATACATTGAAAAAAGACTTAAATTCTTATTGTCAACCCTCTACACAAATTTTGATCTCTACATTATCCCTGCCAAGAGTACATCTATCTTGAAAAAACTAATTTCAGTGTGTATCAGGGAATTCACAAACCATTATGGACCAGCTCAGAAGATTCTTAGACTGAGTTGAAATCTGCTTCCCCATGGCTCTCAGCCGTATATACAGTCAAACAGAAAATAGTATATAATCTTGCTTTTTATATGATAGTCTTCAAATGCTTGAAGACTTCCTACCCCAAGAGTCTTCTAATCTCCAGGATAAACATTTGGTCTGTAATCATGTGATCTTGATTTAAGTTCCCTCTTCACCTAGTCACTCTCCTTTCCTAGTGTTTTAAGTCTTTCTGTACCTGACCATGTTGGGATTCCTTTTGTTGTAACAAATAGAAGGAAACCTGAGTTTTATAACCAAAAATTATTCATGGGGGGAGGGGAGAGTAGTTAGAAGAATGCAAGGGAATCATATTGATGCCAAGGTGGAGAATTCATCTTATCCACAGAAGATTAGAAGGAGGACCAGAAGCCATCATGAGCCAGGGCTCTCCACTTCTCATGTCTCTTTACCTCTGTGTATCAATTTTCTTCTTCCTCATTCTCCTCCTTCTTAAAATCTTTGCTCGCTAATTTGTTCTGTTGCCTAATTTTAATGTTAGAATAGAGATTCTCACAGCTCCAAGTCTCAATATTATGGATCCAGCCCCACAGGACTTTTTCATGTAGTCTTCCCTGAAAAGGTTTCTGATATGTTACAGTTTGGATGTGAGGGGCAACCTCTTGTCTCCTAATCCAGAACTCTGGTTCTAAGGGTTGGGGGCTGGGGAGGTGGAGTTGTGTTGCTCAAAATGGCTGCTTAAAGGCCCAACCTGGGACTTGGGTACAAGTAAGAGAATCATGACAAGTTGGGCAGATGGCTTGAAAGGTGAAACTCACAGCTAAAATATAAAACTCCAGGACTGATCTAGTCAACATCACAATGGTGTAACATCATGTCAGACATGAAATTACTGTAATTCATCTTCCAAATTAAGAAACTGAGATAAAGAGAAATTGAGTCTTAAAGTTGTGTAGTTAGTTTTGTGGCTGAATAAGGATGGCAATACATTTCTTCTGAATCCCACTATATCCCTCCTGAAGGGTCTTCATAGAGAGATTTCTCTAACAAAATATTTCTCCCACTAAAATCTGAGAAAAGAATGGCTATTAGACCTAATGATGTAAAGGAAGGCAAGAGAAAATAGTCAAAATCCTCGAATGAATATTATTTCATAGTGAAATATTACTGCAAGGACTCCTATTTGCATATAAAATGTCAGGAACATGAAAACTTGCCTAACATAAACACAGAACAAATTCTAAATTATTTTAATATTTAGAATTAGGTAATTGACCCTTCTTTATTATAGGCACCCTAAATAAGTTACCTAAGTGAGAACATCCAATAATTTTCAAAAGATACAAGGTTCAAATGGTTTTAACCCGTTATTCTCTATTTCATTTTTGAATCTGATTTTCCATCTTGTACTGTCTATATTTTCTTATTTTCTGTATTCCTGACGCTCTGGAATTTGGGGGCTAGATTTTGGAGGGACTGCCCCTCCTAGAGCTACCTGATTCTTAGAGATAGCAAACTACTCCCCTGTGAGTATGTCTTTGATATACCAACCAACCAATCTAGAGCTCACATCCTCAATTATCTCCTTTATCAAACCCTCCCACACCAAGCCAGTATTCCTCTTGCCTTAAGTCACCCCAGGGCAGGTACTAGATAACTAAGGACTACCTCTATAGCATCCACTGAAATTATTCAAACTAGCCAATCCTGAACTTAGCATACCTAGCTTGATTCATCCATTCCTTCTTGCAAAACTTCAATAAAGGCTCTGGGCTATGTTCTCCCTCCCTCTTTTCCACCTCCTGACCCTGGTCCTTCCCTATGTGAACCCCTGTGGCATGGTGTTTCTCCTGTTTCTTGGAATCTGTGAAAATAAACTTCCTCCTTCATGACAATTATTTCTATATCTTCTGTTGTACCATAACTGATTGAAATAAATCTCAGGCATGTTTTAGAAAACCTCTTAACCTTAAAGATTTGTAATGAAAAAATGGTAAAACCAAAGTACTCAAAAATGGTAGATATTGATCTGAAAATATATGTTTTTCTGGCTTACAAGTGAAAAACTCCCAAACACATTTTTAAAAATTCTATCCAAGTTCCTAGGATCTCTAGAAGAGAAATTGCAACTCCTTTCAATGTATTTTGAGTTTGTTGACCCCTCTCTCAGGCATTGCACGTTTACAGTTATTCTAAATCCTTCAATCTTCTACTTAAGATCTGTGTGATTGGTTTTTATCATCTCCTTCAAGGCTAGAAGAAGTTAGTTTTCACTCTGAGTTCTCTGATGGGGAGGAAAAAAAGAGAAGCCATATCCTTCCCCTCTTTTGTTCTCCTGAGGAGCTAGTTTGAGGCTTGTGCTTTAGGGAGACTGAGTTCCTAGATGCTGATAAAAGAATCCAGCTACTCTTTCAAACAAATCATCTGCGAGTCCTTTGCTTCCATCACGTAAAGGCCAGCGTGGCCAGTGTGTGCAGTTCCACCTAGAAATCGTGACAGGGAACAGCTGTTCTTCTCTCACCCTAACACCTGGACACATTAGAGACATGTCAGTAGGATGTGTCACTTGAGTGTTTACTTGTCTAATAGAGCTACAACACAATTCCAGTTAAACGTGAAGAGAAAGATAATCACACAGATTATGACAGATTTTTCCACTCTAGTAAAATCATATTTGCTCTATAAGATGTGCTTTGACCACCCATTTGATATTTAATGTTTCACTTTTACATTTTGAGAATTTTAATTTTTATGCATGTTGTAAATAATTAGAGGGAACATTTAAAGTTACTTTTAGTTATTTAATTTTTTAATTAAAATGTAATTTAGGTATATTCAAGAAATAGTGTAGTAATTTTTCTGAGCTGAAGGCTTCCTGAAAATGTGTGTAAAATTATTTTTGTAATTCTAACATCAAGCTATGAGCATCACCCTCATAGAGTATCCAATCCAGTAAGTGATGTGGCAAGGTATGTGCAGGGTGCCGTAGCAACACACAGTAGTGGTACTTAACCCAATCTAGGAGGGGCCAGGGAAGACTTTGCTAAGAAATGGCATTGAAGCTGAGGTCTGAACACTGAATAGTTATTGGCATGGGGATGAGAAAATAGAGAAAAAAGATATAGGCATAGCGAAGGGCCAAGAAGCAAAAGAGAATGGGTGGTAGATGACTGTACTAATAATTCCAATTTTTAAAGTCTTTCCATAGCCATATCCTTTGATATTGCCCTTCCACTCTGACCTTGGACTTGGCCATGTGACTTGTTGGGCAATGGGATAGCAACAAACTTGGTGCAAGCAAAAAAAAACATGTGTGCATTTTTGCTTTCTTTCTTGAATTCCTGTGATCATGATAAGAGCAGGTTCAGGCTATCCTGTTGGAAGATGAGGCATGTGGAGTCAGACAAAGTCATCTTATATGAGTCAATAGCATGAAAATTGCCCGACTTGTGAGTGAATCCTAACCAACACCAGAACTACTCATCCTGGCCAATATTCACAGGCAGAATTGCCCAATTGTCCAGGAGACTTGGAGAACTAATACATACTTGATTTCTTAAATTACTAGGTTTTGAGTAGTTCATTATAAAAATTATTGAGGCAATAGGTACATAATAGAAAAGATAACACAGATTGACAGGCAAAAAAAAAAAAAGCATTTCATATTCTTTATGTTTAATTGACTTTCTGCAGAGGCTGAGTCCTCTTTCAAATGGTAATCCCAATTATGTTGCCTCCTTGGGGATGCACCTCTTTGTGTTCTTTCATTTTGTTTTTCTTTGCTTCTTCATTTGTTAACATGTATTTGTCCCACCCCATTTCTTTGAAACTAAATAGTCCTCTTGAGAGTCTTGCTAAAGTAGATTGGGTACCTAGAGCTACTGTCATGGTTCCATACTCTAGAGCTATCTTGCTCTGGCTTTTCTCCCATGTATATGACCTTTTGCGGTTACTTTTTATAGTTTAATGACCTTCCCCAAGTTTGAGCCTCTTCTGTGCTCCCTTCATTTTATCTTCCTGAAAACCTACACTTTCCAGGAAGGAACATAATCACTACCGACTCCCTTGCCTCCACAAAGCCCATTTGGCCAATCTCCCTTTCAGACTCCTCAGTCCCCTTAACCATTTTTTAATCATATTTTAATTTGGTTTATACTTATGTTGATGTCAGGAAAAAAATTCATAACTTAATCAATCTTCTTTGAGTTTGAAGGTTTTCCCCCCCAAGTTTTTAAGCTTAGAAAGCCCAATGTTAATAGTATCATTCACTTTTCATACAAAAGTAAAATTTCTAATTTTTAAAATAATTTTTGGCTCAGTAATACTGCTGCTGATGATTTGGTGGTTGCATGCTAAAGACTTGGCTAATCTGCAAATATCCTAAATGTCCATTTTTAAGTCAGTATTTCAATAAATTATGTTGTATGTGACAAAAAGCTACTATGCAGCTGATCAAAATATGATATGGATCATCATTCACTGTTAGGAAATAATCACTATATTAGAAGTACAGACAATATGAGTACTATGACTTCATGAATGTAAAAAATACACATAGTATGCAATTATTTATATAACATATAATTACCTTTCATACATATTTTGTTACATGTTTATGTTTTTCAAGAGGGCTTCAGAAAAAAAGTAACAGTAGCGACCTTCAGAGAACGCCATTTGAGAGGGATAGAAGTGGGAGAAGGAGGGGGCGTTTGTGTTTACTAATTATTTTGTACTTTCTTGTGAAGACTGAATTTTGTACTAATGACGTGTAATTTTTTTTATTATTTTTAAATTGGATTTTAAAAGTCTTTCTATTTTGCAGACATTTTATATTTACTTTTGTTTTCTTCCAGGTTATTTACAAAGCTTGATTCCTTCTTTCAATCTAAAGTTTTGCATTTAGATTTCCCAAATAGAATATAAAAAGTAACATCACAACTTACTAAAATCTGCAAAAACACGTAATTTTAAAATATTTTTAAGACTATTCCAAAATTTAAATAACATTTTAAATAACATAGTAACAGATCACCTAACCAAATTAAGGCTAGGTCTAATCAGGAGATTATGAAAAAATAAAATGGAGCCCACAGACTTCTTACTTCATTCCTTCTAGACATTGGCATCCTGAGAAGTCCTAGACTGTAACTAATCTGACTGGTAAATCTTTCCCATCAGATTCTTCCTCACACTGTCACATACATACCCACCCTCCCCACATACACAGACAAAAGCAAAACAATTGTCAACTTGTGAGACTAGTGTTTTGTTGAAAACAGTTTGGAGAAGCTGCACTAAAGTCTCTGCGTGAACTTTTCTAAAAGAAGAATCAAAGGTTGTAAATAGTGCTGTAATGAAAGCAACATAAATGTCCATTGACAGAGGTGTGGATAAAGAAGATGTGGTACATATACACAATGGAATATTACTCATCCATAAAAAAGAACAAAATAATGCCATTTGCAGCAACATGTATGGGCCTAGAGATTGTCATACTGAGTGAAGTAAGCCAGACAGAGAAAGACAAATATATGATATCACTTATATGAGGAATCTAAAAGATGGCACAAATGAACTTATTTACAAAAGGAGTAGTGTCACAGATGTAGAAAACAAAGTTATGGTTACTGGGGGGAATGGGGGAGAAGAGGGATAATTTGGGAGACTGGGATTGAGATATACACATTACTATATATAAAATAGATAACTAATAAGGACTTACTGTATAGCACAGAGAACTCTACTCAATACTCTATAATGACCAATATGGAAAAAGAATCTAAAAAAGAGTAGATATATGTATAACTAATTCACTTTGCTGTATACCTGAAATTAACACAACATTGTAAATCAACTACACTCCAATAAAAAGTTCTTAAAAAAAAAGAGAAGAATCAAAAATTAGTTCTAGAAGCCAATCATGAAAACTCCTGACTCTTTCTTAAGCCTAGGTATCAGATTTCACCTCAACTCCTCCAAGCCCACACCATAGCTCTAAATCATAGCCAGTGAGCTGAAGAAATGTTTATCTGCTTCCAGCTAGAGCCCATCCTCAATTTGCTGAGGCTAAATTATTTGCCTGATATTCTTTACCTGGTGGCCCTCCCTTTCCAAAGTTATCATGGAGTGAGACCTAGCCTCACCAGCAAGTTGTTCTCTGTTCTCTTCCCCAATGCTCTGTCCATTCTTGATCTATCTTTCTAGGTAACATACAAATCTGCAGAAGAACCCACTGGTTAAGAGAATGGACTTTGGACCTGGATTGGCTCGATTTGATTCCTTACTACCACTTACTACATTGATCAATTCACCAAATTTCTCTATAGTCTCACTGTCTTCATTTTTAAAACAGGGTGAGGGGACTTCCCTGGTGGTGCAGTGGTTAAGAATCCGCCTGCCAATGCAGGGGACATGGATTCGATCCCTGGTCTGAGAAGATCCCACGTGCCGCGGAGCACCTAAACCTATGCGCCACAACTACTGAGCCTGTGCTTTAGAGCCCGCAAGCCACAACTACTGAGCCCACGTGCTGTAACTACTGAAGCCCGCATGCCTAGAACCCATGCTCTGCAACAAGAGAAGCCACCGCAGTGAGAAGCCCGTGCACGGCAACAAAGAGTAGCCCCCACTCGCCACAACTAAAGAAGACCTGCGCACAGCAACGAAGACCCAATGCAGCCAAAAATAAATAAATAAAATAAATAAATTTTTTAAAATTTAAAAATACAAAAATAAAAAACAGGGTGAAATCTCCAAAACATGGTTTCTGAAATATCTAAATGAGATAATATATGTAAAGAATTATTTAGGGTCCTGTTCCCGTCAGAGTAGACCCAGTGAATATTGACATCTGCCTGAGTTGAATTTGACACAAACTGTCTAGAGATGGAATTTGAATTTTGAACTTGGAAGGTAGAGGAGGGGACAGGGGCACCATGTATCCTCAAGGCTCATTTACTCTCCTCAGCCACAGATTCACACAGAGTGGCCGGTTACAGATTTTTTCCAAATTGCTCTTGTTAGCACTGAAATGTTAGCATACCCCTGAACTATTCGCTCTTAGTTAAAATCAACAATAATATACTTGACCATTTGAATTTTGCCAGGGTTTTGACATATCAATTTAGAAGTAAACAAACCTTTATTTGATGATAACCTTTATTTGATGATAACTGTGCCAAACTTGTTACTTACAGCAACCTTCTGAGTTCTGGGTTATTATTGATATTTTGCAGGTGAAGAAACCAAGATTCAAAGACGTTTCTAAAACTAAATAAGGTCAGAGAATAAGTGAGTATTAGGAATTAGCAAAGGTTTGCCAGATTTGAAAGTTTGAAACATTTCTTTTCCTATTAACACCATGCTGAATTCCTAAGTGGGAAAAGAAAAAGACTAGTTGTACACAGTGGGAAAAGCAACAGTCCTAACTAACTGCTTGGGCTCTGAAAATTTAAGGCACTTCCACTCCCTGAGCCATAGCAGTAGACATGGAAACCACAGAAACCCTCAGACAGAAAGACCCATCAAACTGGTTCAGTCTCCTTTATGCCCTGATAAATGCAGAATCAAGCA
The DNA here is from genome assembly GCF_011762595.2 of Tursiops truncatus. Taxonomy (NCBI): domain Eukaryota; kingdom Metazoa; phylum Chordata; class Mammalia; order Artiodactyla; family Delphinidae; genus Tursiops; species Tursiops truncatus. Next base: position 21,872,894 of record NC_047037.1, on the reverse strand, counting down.
CTTCTCAGATATTACACACCTCACAGTCATCTGCAAAGGGTGGGATTCTCCATCAGTTTGACTAGTCCTCAATCTCTAGAGCCGGCAAAACACTTTTAGTGGTGGGACTCAGAGCAGAGATGCTGTCCTGACATGTTTTATTTCTTCTCCCAGGACAGAAGAAGTAACCATATGAGACATATCCTCACAGCCATTTGTTATTTTTGTTGTTTTAAATACTTAGGATTACAATTGTACGTTTCTTCCTAATTTTATCAAAACATAACAAGCAAGTAAGCATTAGTTTTGGACAACAGAAAATTTAAAAAGTAACTTGGATATATTAAATATTTTTCTTCCTCAATGCAAAATGTGGTCCATCTCTAAAGAAGTGCAAGAGAATTTACCTAATAATAGTAGAAAGTGTTAGTTTCATTTTAAAATTTTTCAAGAAGGAATATCAATACAATGTCAGGAGATCTTGAGCTCCATCTATAGGATATTCAAGAATGTCTTCTGAAAAAAGAGGAAAGAGTCAGAAACACTATCAAAAGCGAGTGGAGGGAGAGAAAGGATTCTGGGAAGAAGGCAGAGTAGGAAATACCAGGAATCTGTCTTCCCACTTAGAAAACAATGGCACTGGCAGAATCTGTCTGATGGAACTATTTTGGAACTCTGGAGTTTATTGAACGTTTGCAACTTCCAGGGAAGGTTTGGACGGTAAATTGTGGTTAATTTCAGTCAGTCTAATCTCTTACCACAGTAGAAGCTACTCAGTCCCCTTCTTCCCAGCCCTGTGGTAGGTGGCTCTGCACTTGTTCATGGAACAGCCTGCATACAACAGAAGGAAGCCAAGGTGGGCAAAAAGCACACTGTCTTTCAAATATAGGGGACGTGTGCTCTGATTGCTGATCACTGTTTCTGGTCAGGGAGGTGCAAAGAGGTGGGTAGCCATTGTTGCACACCCCCTAATGTCAGATGCCTCTCCCCCTCTGGTTAATGCCTTCCTAGGGCTTTAAAGAACTGGCACCCTTTTATGCACCCACTTAATTTTTCTTTTTCTCCTTTTGTAGATGAGACATTAAAAACTAGGACATTGAAAAAGCAACTGCAAATATGGAGAAAAGAAGACAGTGGCTGTGTATGCCCAGGGAAAAACTCAGGCTCAAAAAAGACATGAGGAGATGTGAAGTTTACACCTCAGGCTGACCCTGGGTACAGAAACAACCTACAACTATCAAAACAAATAAAACAAAAACAATAGCAAATAAACTAAAACAAAACAATTTTTAAAAATTGAAATCTTGATAGAATTTGGATTATATTGGTGTATGCATTTGTCAAAACTCAGCAATTTTCATGTCATTGTTATATAAGTTTTATCTCAAAAGAAAAAACTATCAAATATTGAACTCTCATTAGTGATATGCATGCTGAATTATAAAGAGAGAAACATACTAATGTCTGCAATTACTTTCAAATGAATAAAAAAAAGTAAGGTGAATTGATGGATGGATAGAGGAATGCATAGATTCATAGATATGTGATAAAGCAAATACGTCATATGATACAATGTTAATAGGATAATCTAGGCTTTGGGTATATAGGTGTTTATTGTAAAATTCTTTCAACTTTGCTGTATGTTTTAAAGTTCTATTAAAAATTTAGTAAAAAACAGAATTAAAAAAATAAAAGCAAATGGAGGCATTCAAACATTTTAGCAGTTTGTAGCAATTTAGTTTGGGAGTAAATAACTCTTCACATTATAATAGTTCCTGAAATTGTGTTTGTAACAGAGTACACTCATCAATTTCATAATCGTGAACCATTTCATAATGATGGGTAAAGTGTTTCCTATTTAAGAAGTCATAAAAGAGTATGACCTATTTGGGAAATACTGTCATCCGTAATAAAAATTAAAGTGTTGGCCTCCTAAGTAGAAAGTTTCAGTTATTAAAGAAAATTCTATTTTGGTGAAACAGTTTCTTCCCTGTTTACTTCCAAAGAAGAAGCCTTTGGATGTTAAGCAAATCATACACATAGCTTAGTTTATTTCCTTGTTTAACAGGACTTACATTTCCTGACAGCATTTAAATATATAATAAATTAAATGGTCAACTTGTTTATTTGTTTCTGTTCTTTTGAAAAGGTGCACAAAATTTTAATGTAGTAATATATTTCAATATCATTATGAACTAGTTCAATTTTAGATTAAATCAGTTATGAAAAATAAGTATCGATGTCTAATTTGGTATCTTACAGAAATAAGGATAGACTTAAAAGTAATCTTGTAGTGGATCTAAAGAATTCTGGTAATGGAACTAATAGAAACATAATATATTTAGCTAGTCCTCTTATGTATCATTTGTTGGCCGTTTTAAAATGAAATTTGTTTGCATGTGAAGCTGCTCTGTGTAGACAGCTACGTGTGTTCTTTTTAACCTTGTGAGGAAAGAATAAAAGGAGATGAGCAAAAGCAATCAGAAAATAAGATAGAACTGATGAATGTGGGTAGAAGTGAGGCTAATTTTACAAACCAAATCCTGTGTTTACAGATAGAATGCTTTCAGGTGATTTGCAAAGCTAACTAAAGATTTTCTTACTCTCATTTTCTCAGCTCTGCAGTTAAATGCCCTACTAACATGCTGCAGCATTTTTTTTTTTTCCTTTTGCAGTACGTGGGCCTTTCCCATTGCGGAGCACAGGATCCAGACGCGCAGGCTCAGTGGCCATGACTCACGGGCCCAGCAGCTCCATGGCATGTGGGTTCTTCCTGGACCGGGGCACGAACCCACGTCCCCTGCATCGGCAGGCGGACTCTCAACCACTGCGCCACCAGGGAAGCCCTGCAGCATTTTTTAAATGCAATTTTTCTTTCCACTAGAAGCAAAAGGATGTGCGTGGGTTTACATTTATTTGAACTTCTTCACATGTTAAAAGAAAAAAAAAAAGCAGACCTCCTGCTTATTGGCTGTGTGATGAGTAAGTCATTTCATTTATCTAAGACTCAGTTTTCCCATCTGTAAAATAGAGAAAATAATTCCTACCTCATCAGATAATTTTGAGAATTTAATGAGAAAATGCATATACAGATATATGCAAGCTCAAGAATATACAAATGTGAACTCATGCTATTATCACTGGCTTTTCACATAGCCTAAAAATTTATTTTGATTGACTTATAAACAGAATAAATCCATATGTAAATACATCTACATGCACAGCTGAGCCAAGGACTGCACAAAGGATATAGGCTTAGTAGAAATCAAGACTCCTGATAACAAGTAGCTTATATCCTTCAGTCTCTGTAACAAGGTGTCAAAATCAAATGCCTTTGGCTCCAGAAAGGGAGCACATAGGATTAATGCTCAGATGTGTAACGATAGGGTATGGGTGAGAGCTGCAGGAAAGGGAGAGAGGGTGTGTTCCTCTTAAAGTCTTACCCTGAAGATTGAGTAATATCCAGATAGATGGACACGAGGAAGAGAGGGGGCACCTTCTGAGAATTTATGCACAGAGCATCGAATGTATGTTTTCCTTAAGATCCATCGTTCCTTGTAAGACTGAAAGATTGCTTAGGAAAAGCAAGAGATAAAGTTGGAAGATAGAGCACAAATGTAAAGCAGATTAAAATCAACCATGAACAGAATGTTCTAGGGTATAGGGCCCCATTGCATATCTGAGAAAAGATATATGCAATTGCAATTTCCATACTAAAACCTTTTAGTAAGAAAATTGTTACAATAAAAATGTAACCAAATAAGAAGTACTGAGGACTGAAAAAACCAAAAGGGGGATAAATCTTTCAACACAGAAATGTATTTCAAATGAGTAACGAGTAATTTATCATTGATTGATTTTCTGATTTTGATCGATTTTCTGATTTTGATTAAATTGTGAAAGATGTTGAAATGACAACATTTCAACATCTTATTCTAGGGTTTGTTATGGTGTCTACCACACCCTTGGTCTTATCCTAGTCTGTAGTGATCTACAACTTTTATATCTATTTAAAAAGTTACTTTCAGCATTGCTCATTGCTTAAATAGACATATGGGCTCTTTATAGTCTCCTTTGAATCTGTTGATAGTTTACTCTTTCCCTTATGCATTGGTTTATTTTTAGAGCTGCTGCAATGCAGTACCATAATCTTGATAGCTTAAATCAACAGAAATTTATGCTCTCACATTTTAGAAGGCAGAAGTTTGAAATCAAGGTGTCAGCAGGGCCATGCTCTCTCTGAAGGCTCTGGGGGTGTCTCTTTCTTACCTCTTCCGAGCTTCTGGTGGATACTGGCAATACTTGGCCTTCCTTACCTTGCAGCTGCATCACTCCAACTCTGTCCTGCATAGTTACGTGGCCTTTTCCACAGGGTCCCTATGTTCCTATGTCTTCACATGGCCTGCTTTTAAAGAGACCAGTCATTTGATTAAAGGCCCACTCTAATCCAGGACGACCTCCTCTTAATTCAATTATATCAGCCAAGACCCTATTTCCAAATAATGTCACATTCGCAGTTACAGGGGGTTAGGACTTCAACATCTTTTTGGAGGGCACCACTCAGTCCATAACACCTCATTAATTAATGAAGTAAATAAAACCTCCAACATTTGTTCCTTTTATATTTTGTAAGAGTCATGGTTTCACCTTTAAAAAATTATATTTAAACAAAATTAACATTTTACGAAAGAAACACACTGCTCCCATTATATATTTTCAGCAGCTAAAATCTAAACTGTGGGGCCTTCTGAGGACAGGTTCAATGTCTTTCATTGTTTCATCCTCAGCATATAATATAATGTTAAGTACAACAGTATATACTTGGTAGAGGTTTGTTGGATTTAAATCAAAATACGGGTATTTTAGTTCATCTCTGTTTACTTTGTGACTGTGGGGAAGGGGACATTTTCCCTCTTTCCCTTCTTAGTTCTTTTGACTGGTAATTAAAATAACATAAGACAGATTAACAGGATAAAATAAAATGTATTACCTGTGCATGGGGAATACACATAAGTATAAAGAATTCCAAAGACAGCAAGGCAAGTTGAGGTATTATATTATTCTGGGCTCAGGAAAAGGAGGTAGGGGTCTGAGCATTCAAAAGGAAGTAAGGTAATTCACAAGAAGATAAAAAGAGTCAATGTTTGATAAACAAATGTTTCCTGGGCCTGAAACCAAGTTTCCCTGCCAAGTTTATAATTAACCTCTCTATCCACAACTTTATTCCATTTCTTGTCCCACCCCTGTTTCCCTCAGGACTGAGGAGTATGAAAGAAAGCGGGGGACTGAAACCCAGCAGGACCCTGGCGGGGGGGAGGTGTGGGAGGGGGGCTGGATATAAAAGCCCCTTTGTGTCCCTGCCTCTTGTTTGTAGAAAAAGCTTTAGTCTCCTAGGCCTCCCTGAGTTCCAAAGAGCAGACTCAAGCAGTTAATCATGTAAGAAGGAGCAGAAATGGGAGCAAAGAAGAGGCAATCAAACAAAGAAGGAGAGAATTACTTAAGCAATAAGTCAAACTGTGAGATGGAGTCCTTGAGAAGAACGGAAACAATGTCTGATACACATTCTTAAGCTGTTTTTACAGAAACCAGAACCTCACCAGGTGAAAACTGCTGACCTCAAACACATAGACCTTAGGTTCGAGTCAGAAGATTGATGGTTGAGTTTCCTGAAACACCACGCTGCTACCTCACCACCGATCAATCAGAAAATTGTCCACGCGTTGGTCATGCATCTTACAACCCTCTCCCCTAAAATAGTCTTTAAAAGCCCCTGCCTGAAAGCCATCAGGGAGTTTGCGTCTTCTGAGCACTAGGTGTCCATTCTCCTTGCTTGGCACCCTGCAATAAATGCTGTACTTTCCTTTGACACAACCTAGTGTCAGTAGATTGGCTTTGCTGAACAGCAGGAGTGGGGACCTGAGTTCTGTTCAGTAACAGGCTATTCAAAAGCAATGGGACAGAGAGATGAATTTGATCAAAGGGGCCTTCCTAGATTTCTCCCTATCTCTACCACACCTAGTCCATACTTTACCAAGTTATCTCTGGTGATAGCTCCTTCCTAGGACAGGTCTCCTATATTAAATTATTTTAGGCAATAAGGGGGAATTTCAATAGTTCTTGCTGAGAATTTGGGGCCTTAATTTTTCTCAGCTCAAAATAATATGCATGCTAGAGTGTCACATCTTAGGGCAGCCATACACTGAACCCCATTGTGAACAATCCATCCTACTCTATGAAGAATCCATTAACAATTTTTCTTTCTTTATAACAACTCAATTTAAGGAGAATGGGTTGTTCAGGCCATAAGGAGGTTGCTTTAGTGCTCCAGCTGTGAAGTGGTAGGGCCTGGATCAAAGCAAAATGGAAGAGAAAGAGCAAAACTGAATAAAACATCAGGGGAAGAAAATTCAGAATTTGGTGATAAATGCTAGGAAAAGTGCAAGAAGAATCTAACATGGCACCAAAGCCTAGGAAAATTAAATCAAAAACAAAAACAAAAAACCTTATATCACTTTAATGTTCTGTGAGGTTAATCTTCTAATAATGAAGGAGGTGGGCATTTTGAGGGAGGCTGACTAAAGACTCGTAACCTTTCAAAACCAGAGGTTCTTAGAGTCAAGCTTCTTCACTTTATGGAGTGTTAACTGATTTTCAAAAAGTTAGGTAGCCAGGTTATATATCCAGTAAGTGAGAAAACAGGGTATCTTGACTCTCAGTACAACGGTCTTCTTGCCAAACCATGCTTTCTCCCCAGGAACATATCTTTGAGTTTTGTGCTACTAACAGGATCTCCTTCATAGCAACCTCTCCCATCTACACCCAAATAATAAAGAGAACACCAGAAGCAATTAGTCCATACCCAGATAGTCATGCTGTGTGTGTTAAGAGCATATTTTTTCCGACTAGAATGCCTGTATCAGAGGTGGTGTCATTCACTGCCCTCCTTCTGCATTAGTCAAGCTTGCTTTTACCCATCATCTCTCTATTGGCCTGGGTCAATGGAAAGACCTGTGATTCTTAACATCTGAGATTGCAGTGGTCATTCTCTCCTTACCCTCCCAGATCCATTCTCCACCCTCTTTCTGTCTTGCTGTGTGCCTCAAGCAGTGGACCCTTATAAAGTATATTTCCCACGTTTCTTGTTTTCTGACTTCTAGTGGGTTTGGCCAAAGGAAGCATGAACAAGAGATTAAAGACTGCGAGGAGAAAGTTTGGGGTATTGGGGTGATTTTTTTCCTATCTCTTTTTCCTATAACCACACTCCCAAACCCCACTGTCCCATACATATACCAGGTCTATGTTTTCTGGCATTGCCCGTATCCCTTCTTGACTGTGGCCCCTAAGAAGTGGTCCTTTATCCATGGCTTTCCTTGCAAAGCTTTATTTCCAGTACAGATTTTACTTTATCAGTACATTACTCCCTCCCTTTGTCTCTTCAGGTCTAAGGGTAGTAACCACTTCCTATTGTTGATTATCTTTGGTTGTCTCCATCTCACCTTTTGGTCCCTTATCCCTGCCCACAACTCTGTAAGCAGTTCTTTCATTAAAGTCTTCAGCTGAACTATTTGAATGGAATTCTGTTCCACACTGGGGTACTGACTGGTAGAGTGATTGTTCAACATTAGTCAACCCTGAATTTAGATATAACTTAAATGTATATACACTTAATAATAAGCCACTTAAAACCAGCTATTTATGGAATAAAAGGTTAAATAAAAGGTTAAAAGTCTAAGTCAATGTTTTCCAATGGATTTAATCACAAAATCCTGAGGTGTCCTTCTTACTCCATTCATATATATATATATATATATATATATATATATATATATATATTCTTTCCATGTTCACCACATTCTTTTTTGCTTTCTAAAATCTTTCATCTTTTGTATGACATTTTGATGAATCATAGATCTGTCATGATGTCATATAGAGAACCTCAGTGTACTAGGTTTAAGAATAGCATATGGGGTAATACAAAATTATATAATAAGCTGTGTCTTTCAGGAGCATACAATCACATACATCAGTTCACGTAAGTGGTCAGAGGGCCACCCAGACTTCCAATTTCTCGAGTAATAGTAGCTTTTTAGCAAACTACCTACATATCTACAATATGCATCTCTGGAAGTAATATAGGTAAAAGCATCTATAAAATATTTAGACATGAAAAATCATCTTTCACAACTGATCCTTCTGATATATGAGCCCATGAGGTCTTTGGTCAGTTAATTAGAAAATTAACAGACTTACTTCTGTTATATTCATTTACTTTTTCTTCTTTTTCCCCCAATGGAACAAGATTTGTTTCCCAATTTTCAATGTGAATTTAAAGCTAAAGTTAGAAAAAAAATATGCCTCATGGGGATTTTAACAAGAAGAAATAATTTAAATAACATAAGGGATCCAAAAACATTTTTGTCCAGACTTTTTCCACCCCATTTTTTTATACCTTCTCAGACAAGGGGTAGAGGACATTATCCCACAACTGGAATAAGAAACCAGAATTTTCATCCTGAGTTTCTCCTTCACTGTACCAATGTATAAGAAACAATTTTCTGAGCTGGTATTTTCTGAGACAGATTAGAAATTCATTAAGAACTCTTTAGGCTTTTGGATTCTGTATTCTGCCTATAAACTGACATTTTTCTTTTTACCATCCCAGGAGGATAGCCTAAGGGATTCTTAGTTTCACAGGAAAGAACTGCCTGGGGACAAACCTGGGAGGGGTTGACTGACAGGAAGGCTGCTTTAAATTCTTAGTACTCCAAATAACTATGCTCACTCCTTGAGCAGTTACACCCTTCATTCAAAGAGCTAGGGTGGCCACATGTCAAGATGAGAGAACAAGAAGGATCTGTAGCTTTAGTGTCGTTGTGAAGGCCTTCCTCAGACTAGTTCTGTTCCCTCTGCCTTCTAATCATGATGAGGCAAGTCTCTCTCTGTCCTTTACCTAATGGAACTCTTTGACAAAATGCCCACAAGTGTCTTTAGACTCGTACCTGGACCTCTTTATAATCTCCAAGGGGGGTTATGTCCACATAAAATATGTAATTACTTAACCACCCTCTAAATTTTAGTCCCTCTAACATCTGGTGATTTTTCTCTCAAAACAGCTACTTTTGTTGGGTTTTCAGCCATTACTTTGACTAAAGTTAGTCATCTGGGAGCTTTCATTTTTATAGTGCTTCTGAAACTGAGCAGGACACCGTGGGGCTCTACCAGCTGCAAAAGCCTTTCCGTGCTCCCCATTTCCTGTTTGTAGGAAAAAGGCTTCAGCCTCCTAGACCTTCCCTGAGTTCCCAAGGGCAGATTCAAGCAGTTTCTAATTAAGAAAGTGAAGGAATGCAGAAACAAAGGAAAAGCACTCAAGAAACAATAGTACAGGGCTTCCCTGGTGGCGCAGTGGTTAAGATTATCTGCCTGCCAATGCAGGGGATGCAGGTTCGAGCCCTGGTTCAGGAAGATCCCACATGCCACAGAGCAACTATGCCTGTGAGCCAAAACTACTGAGCCTGCGCTCTACAGCCCATGAGCCACAACTACTGAGCCCACATGTCACAACTACTGAAGCCCATGTGCCTAGAGCCCATGTTCCATAACAAGAGAAGCCACTGCAATGAGAAGTCCGTGCACTGCAGCAAAGAGTAGCCCCTGCTCACCGCAACTAGAGAAAGCCCGTGCTCAGCAACGAAGACCCAACGCAACCAAAAATAAGTAAATCAAATAAATAAATTAAAAAGAAAAGAAAACAAACAATAGTACAGTGATGGTGCAGGGTCCTGGTTGCTCCTCAAGGGATATACATAACAATATCTTTGAGTTCTTCTGCAGGAACTGAGGCCCCCCCATCTAGGTGGAGGATGGTAACTTTAAGCTGAGCACAAGATTCCTAGAGCACTTTCCTTTTACCTCACCACCAACCAATCAGAAGAAAGTCACACGCCCTGCAGCTCTCACCCCAAATTTTGCCTATAAAAACTCTTCCCCAAAAGTCATTGGGGAGTTCAAAGGTTTTGAACATGAGCCACCCATTCTACTTTCTTGGCCCTGCAATAAACCTTTCCCTGCTCCAAATTCTGATTGTTCAGTTTGTTTGGTCTCACTGTGCATCAGGCACGTGAACTTGTCTTAGACAACACTTCTAACTATTCCCTGCTGGCCATCTTTTCCACTGCTTGGCTGCCATTGTAAGCAGATAGGTTAGGGGGTCCCCAGAGAAACAGAACCAGGAATGGCTTTCTTGACATAAGAGAAGCATTTTGGCCTAAGCCGTTTTGTGTTCTATGCCTGGCCACAATGCTTGCCCTTGAACAGGTCTCAGTAATTAATGATCTTAAGGGAAAAAAGGAATGCAAGAACAGAGAAGAGGCAGTAAACAATAGAGGAGTGACAAAGCAGAATCTTACTTCCTTCTCAAGGGATATAAAAATATATCTTTGAGGGCTTCCCTGGTGGCGCAGTGGTTGAGAGTCCGCCTGCTGATGCAGGGGACACGGGTTCGTGCCCCGGTCGGGGAAGATCCTACATGCCGCAGAGCGGCTGGGCCCGTGAGCCATGGCTGCTGAGCCTGCGCATCCGGAGCCTGTGCTCTGCAACGGGAGAGGCCACAACAGTGAGAGGCCCACGTACCGAAAAAAAAAAAAAAAAAAAAAAAAAAAAAATATATATATATATATATATATACATATATATATATATATATATATATATCTATCTTTGAGTTCTGTAGGAACTAAGGTCCCCACCCAGGTGGAGGATGGAAGTTGACCCTCCTGATTTCAATCAACTAAAGCTTGGACTCTGTCAACCTTTGACCCAATTCTATGCTGAATTCTCCTCTGCTCACACCCCTTCATGAATATGCGTGTACCCTTAGCTTAAAATTTCCCCAATTTTGCTCTTTGGGGATACAGTGCTTTGGGAAAGATGCGCATTGTTCTCCTTACTTGCTGCAAGTAATAAATCCTTCTTTCTCCTGTGCCTTGTCTTGGTTGTGTCTTTTGGCTCAGCACCCACCAAGAGGTGAACTCAGGTTTCAGGTAACATCAGTAGTTGGTGTGTCAGGGGCCTCCTTTTTAATCTTGCAAAGATAGTCTTTGCCATTGGGGAATTCAAGAAATCCTAGCTCACAGCCTCTCAGGCCTGTTGGGTTAGGAAATCAAGGATGACTGTCTAGACTGGGGAGCAGGAAGGGGAATGACACACAGCCCTATCTTCACTGAAATCCTTATAAGAGGATCAGGGCACAATTTACCATCACTTTTCCTAAGGGCATTCTGCCTCACAAGTTTCCCCATAACAAACACATCCCTAAAATACAATAGGGGTATGAGGAGAATCTGTGGCCTTCACAGAACAGTAGAAAATAGTGATGCCGAATACTCAGCCTCTGTGCACTGGTGCGGAATCAAATCTTGGACACAGAGTTTTGGTTGAAGTAGAAAAGGGGGACACAGCAGGCTCCTGCCCTCGAAGACTGTGTGTCTCAACCCAGGAGGATTTGAGGAGCAGTTTTACAGCAACGGTTCAAGGGTGGGGTTGCTGATAAGATGAGGGTGTGCACAGGGCCTGCACTCCTTCAATCTGGTCTCAGGTAATCTTGATGAGCTTCTCTGGTTCCTTTAATGTCTTTCTCTGGTATGAAGAATGCTGACATCTTAAAGAGCTTAAAGACATTGTTACGTGTATCCCTTGAGGTGGAACCAGTACCCCAGTACCAGTGCCCCAAAGCTGCACTCTTGTTTCCTGGTTGCCTCTCCCTTGTCTTTTGCAACCCTTCCCTTCCTGGTTTAGCAACTATTCTGAATCTGCCCTTTGGATCTCAGGGAAGGTCATGGAGGCTGGAGTCAAGGAACAGGGGACAGAAAATCTTCTGTGCCCAAGACCCACAGGGTCCTATTGGGTTTATAAGAAGCACCAGGAACTTTAACATTAACTTAATTTTTCCTCATGAACCACAGAAAGGTTGGTTGTACACCTTGGCTATAGACTCCTAAAGAGAGCTTCTCTCCCTCTTCCTCTCTCCCTTCCTCTCTCCCCCTCACTCAATTTCTCTCTTTACTTCCCTTCTTTTTCCTTCTTTCTCTTCTTCCCTTGTCTGCCTACTACTGATTTTCTTTCCCAAGCCCTTTCCTTGGGAAACTTCCAAAGTCTTGTCTTCTTTTTTGTCTTACAAACTCAAGCTCCTGCTCTTTCTTGGATGCTAATGAAGCTCACTTGAAAATGAGATGTGCTCCTGTTACCATTTAAGCCACTACCCCAGAAGAAATGATCTCTTTCTTCCAGCCATCAGGAGAGAGTGGTGAGGGATCCAACTGGGGTCTTCTCACTCCCAATCTCATACCCACTCACATGCAGTTGTGGAGGTTTTCAACTGATCCTGTGACATACAACCTCCTTTATTACTGTTCTCCTACAACACGCACAAACATAGTGGAGACCAATATTCCACATTTTTCAAAAACAAACATAGGTCCTGCTAAGAGAATAAAGCACTTCCTTGATGATAATGGAATTTTCATTAAATTCACATTTAACTTTGTAACTCTTATGACTTTCTGACTTTTATGATCACTCAAGTAAAAAGATTTTACTAAAGTAAAGCATAAAAGATGTTTTACACATCTCAGATTATTACTAATAAGACATTAAAATTCATTTCTATTTACTATCACTTTGGTCACTAGATGATAGCTTTAGATTTTCTCTCACAAAAACCTTCAGCAGGATTTTTTTAGCTTTTTGTTGAAAAAATATATATATATACTTAGAAGTGTTTGTATTTTCCAGGACCTGAGTTTCCATCCAAATATTAACAGCTATTTTATATATGAATTAGAGTTTTGATTTCCTCTAACGTCTCCCCATTATCCTGGAAATGGATAATAATTTATTTGAGATGGAAGATTCAGGAGTATCTTTATTTAATACACTCAGCTATGCTAAAAAGGTAAGTTTTCAACAGCTCTCCTCAACACATGGTTATAGAATCTTAGCTCAGCCAAGAATGACTTTAGACCAAGAGTTTGTTTATAGTCTGTTTTCCACAGAATATCCTAAATTCAATTTTTCTAATAATCTTGGGAGCGCAGATCTGACACTCTGGCTGACCTTTACAGCTCCCAAACTTTATTGCAAGATCCTCTATTCTTATTCTTTTGTCTCTTTTATTTCCCTTTTCTATTTCTAATTTCTCTCTTTTCCTAATTATTCCCCAATAGAAATGAGTCATGATTTGGTGGAACCAAAATTCTCTCAGCCATGGAAAAGTAAATCCTGGAATAAATGTTTCTGCTGAGTAGAGTTATGCAACTGCCATTCCAGTCCCAAGAATTCCTATGCAGAGACAAGGGGGTAAGGATTTAGCAGAAGGTTGAGAGAGGAGTTTTAACATTCGTTTTTATAAAGGGACCCAAGGGAGAAAGAACTAATAGAAAGAAACAAAAGATTATTGTAGGCCACCTATTCCCTGCCCAATCACTTGGACTAGATTTAAGCTCTTTATGAAAAATGGCTAAGGACCAGAAGAGAGGTTGCTATTTATAGGAGACTCTGGGCAGAAATATTGCTGTTTCTGAAGGAGTTGGAGAGAGGGTACTTCCTCCTTGACTGCACAGAACTCAGCACATCTCCAGCCCTACAAGGATGGGCAGCTTTGGATGCATACCTGGACAGTACCCTTGGTGTGTACATTGATGTCCTTGTAATGGTCTCAATGTGTGCTTTGTCACCACCCACATTGGTGCTACACTTCTACAGCTTCACAGAGGAGGCGGAACAGGAAGGAAAGGATCTAATGGATGCCAGCTGGTACTGCAGATGATTGACAGGGGTGTGAATTCCTACAATGCATCCCTGTGGGTCCACAGAAATACCTGGGGGAGGTATATGGAATTTCTGCATGTGCAGTTGGAAATAAGACTAGAAATTTGGGTTATTAAGATTAATGTGATTTCTTTCATGTTCATATATAAGTAAGGATTGGAGATAATTAGGTAATAACTACCTACTAACAAAGAGGGCTCCAAGTTGGCAGTGGTTACTCTATTTAGGATGTTTCAATGAGAAAATTATTTGGAGCCTTTAAAAACTTCTCATAAATGTATTTATCACCAGTTCCAATTTAAGTAGTTTACTGCAAAAAAATTAATTGACAAAACCTCAGGATTTTAGTTTTTGAACAAGCAATCTGAAAAAATTGTCATATTTTGAGTAACCACTGAAAAAGAAGAAAGTAAAGATGGAGACTTACTGTTGAGACAATTCTCTGTCTGGAAAGGTCTGCTCAAGGGAAAAGAATTTCAGAAGGAAAGTGGAGCTCCAGAAGAATATGTTATATTAGAAGAGCATTGCTTCGGATTGCCTATTTTGCAAACTAAAAAGAAAGCTTTAATTATTGACAACTTCATGATCAGAGACCTCCCTGGCAAGGCATCTCTCAAAAAAGTTAAATACAGAAAGGAATAATGAATCTGATATTATCATTTGACAATGTTTAAACACCAGAAAAAAATAAAAGGGAATTTGTTATATCCTGTTAAAAAGGGCATTACAGTGTTTGTAAATCTTTGCTGCTGTTAACAGGGTATAATGTTAAAGAGACCATTTTCTGGAAAGAGACTGCCTGCATTTAAATCTTATCTCCATCAGTTTCTAGTTGGGTATCCTTGGTTTCTTTATCTGTAAACCAGAGGTAGTAATAGCATCAACCCTACAAGTTTGTCATGATGTTTAAATTAACTAATACTTGTAGAAATCATGAGATGTAGCCTGCATGAAACATCCAAACAAAAAATCATTTCTTTAGGGCTTCCCTTGTGGCACAGTGGTTGAGGGTCCGCCTGCCGATGCAGGGGACACGGGTTCGTGCCCCGGTCCGGGAAGATCCCACATGCCACAGAGTGGCTAGGCCCGTGAGCCATGGCCGCTGAGCCTGCGCATCCGGAGCCTGTGCTCCGCAACGGGAGAGGCCACAACAGTGAGAGGCCCGCGTACCGCAAAAAAAAAAAAAAAAAAAGGAAAGAAAGAAAAAAATCATTTCTTTAAAGAAATTAACAATTAGGATTTTTAAAAGTAGATAAACATATTTTAGATTTTAAAAGTAGATAAATATATTTTAGATTTTTCTATTGCCAGCCCTAAAACATCACCTTTACTACAGTGTCTTCATATTATCTGATAAGAAAGGAAGGACCTAACAATCCCACTTTAATCAGATTTGCTTAACTTAGATACACTGAAAAGCCTGGGACATCCTTAAATGTTTCTGGCCCAATGAATAAAGTTTATAGCCAAAATACCTGCAGTATGTTGAATGATATCATGTCTTAATGCACTTGCTCATTGGCCATTACTTGGGAACAGTAGCGTATGGCCGGCAAGAACTTGAAACCTTCACATGGCCGTGGGTATGAGCCAGGAAAGGGGGAATTAAACAGAATCAGAAAAGCAGATGTTGGATCTAAGTCAGGAGTCAGTACAAGACCTCACAGAAAGATAGAATGACTCATAATTCTGTGCCTCCAAGAACAATGTCCAATGTGACTAACATGTCACTATGTTAAATTCCTGCTCCAGGACAGTCAAAAAGATGGTCTTAGACTTTCTAATGGACATTTCAATAAGCCAGATTGAGGTAAGGCAGAAAGATCCAGGAAGATAGAAAAAGGTCTATAAAGCTTCCTCCTTTAGATTTATATGTCTTTTGACTTTCTCCTGTGCCCTGGAATATAGGTGTTGCCAAGCAAACGGAGGAGAATTCCTGCTCTAAAATACTGTATAGTTAGCTAGTTGGGTAGCAAGCAAGAGATATACAGAAAGATAGATAGATAGATGGTTGATAGCTAGTTAGCTAGCTAGATATAAAATGATACATATCATTTAATATTCATAGAGGTTATCAATTAAAGCATTAAATTCAATGAAGAGTAACCCTACCTTACTAATTTTCCATATAATGGTCTCACAATATGGGGAAAAACTCACCTATGACCTGCCTTCAGTCTTAAAAACAAAATGCTGAAGTTAATTGAATGATGATGCCATGCCAATCACGATGCTTGGAGACATGTATGCATTGCCAAAAAATTTGTGTGTATGCCACAAAACCATAGTTAAGTACTTTTATTATCACCATTGTATACATGGGGAAAGCTGATTCTCAGGAAGAAAAAGTCAGTTCCTCCAAATCACAATGTTCACACGTGTGCGTTTATAACTTCAAACCCACGTCAGCCTGACTCCATCATAAGTGTTTTGGCTTTACCACGACACTGCCCTCAACTCAAGCCCTGAATTTTTGCTGTGGTTGCCACCTAGCAGTTTTTATAAGTCCCAATGCCCAGGCCATTCCTGGCACCAATTCAGAAAGAAGCTCTGGGTTGGGACCCAGGCATTCATAAATTTTAAAAATTCCCCAGGTGAGTCCAATGTGTAGCCAAGGTTAAGAGCAACACTCATGTATGTGTTCCACTCAAACAAAATTTCATAATTTTTAATTTTGTTCATTCCATAAAATTGCCAAAAAGGATCTCACACAGTCTCCTATTTTCATACATGAAAATACATTTTACTGAAAATTTATGTCTAACCATTCTCAAGAATCAGAAATGCTCCTAGAAGGACTTCAACCAAATGTTTCCTACAACCATTGTTTCTTAGTTCATTACTTTTTATTTCATGGGTTAAAGTATTTCAATACTAAGTAAATTTATAATCCTCCGTAGCATGACGGTTAGGGATTGGGGATTTGGAGCTGGCGTGTATAGGTTTGAATCCTGGCTCCGTCATTAATCTTGGGCAAATTGGTTAACCTCTTTGTGCCTCAGTTTTATCATGTTTAAAACGGAATCAATAATAGTACTTAACTGTGTCAGAATTAAGTTGTGTGGAAAGAAATCCCAGAATAATGCCTGCCACAGTAAAAAACTCAATACATTTTAGTTATTATCATTGTTATTTTGTATGTAAAAAGAGAATGTGTTTTCCCCTGTCATGTACACATTCACTGATGAAATAAGGATCTAATTATCAATATATCTCATATCATATTCAAAAACACTCCCCAAATTTGAAATGTAATTTTCCTCATCAAAACTAGTCATGTCTTGACCGCTTTTAATTGCTAGAAAACTTGCTGCAAGCTTCTTTTACCTTTGCCATTGAATGTAAGCCTCAAAAACCTGGTCTGGAAGAATAAAGAAAACCCAAAAAAGAACAAAGAAAACCCAAAGTCAGTAGAAGGAAAGAAATCATAAAGCTCAGAGCAGAAATAAATGAAATAGAAACAAAGAAAACAATAGCAAAGATCAACAAAACTAAAAGCTGCTTCTTTGAGAAGACCAACAAAATTGATAAGCCCTTAGCCAGACTCATCAAGAAAAAAAGGGAGAGGATGCAAATTAATAAAATTAGAAATGATAAAGGAGAAATCACAACTGACACTGCAGAAATACAAAGGTTTATAAGAGGCTACTACAAACAGCTATATGCTAATAAAATGGACAACCACGAAGAAAAGGACAAATTCTTGGAAAGGTTCAATTTTCCAAGACTGAACCAGGAAGAATAAGAAAATATAAACAGACCTATCATAAGTAATGAAACTGAAACTGTAATTAAAAATCTTCCAACAGGGGCTTCCCTGGTGGCGCAGTGGTTGAGAGTCCGCCTGCCGATGCAGGGGACACAGGTTCGTGCCCCGGTCCGGGAGGATCCCGCGTGCCGTGGGGCAGCTGGGCCCGTGAGCCATGGCTGCTGAGCCTGCGCATCCAGAGCCTGGGCTCCGCAACAGGAGAGGCCACAACAGTGAGAGGCCCACGTACCGCAAAAAAAAAAAAAAAAAATCTTCCAACAAACAAAAGTTCAGGACCAGATGGCTTCACAGGTGAATTCTATCAAACATTTAAAGAAGAGCTAACACCCATCCTTCTAAAACTCTTCCCAAAAATTGCAGAGGGAGGAACACTCCCAAATTCATTCTACGAGGCCACCATCACCCTGATACCAAAGCCAGAAAAAGATATCACAAAAAAAGAAAATTATAGACCATTAGCACTGATAAACATAGATGCAAAATCCTGAACAACATACTAGCAAACAGAATCCAAAAACATATTAAAAGGATCACATACCATGATCAAGTGGGATTTATCCCAGGAATGCAAAGATTCTTCAATATACGTAAATCAATCAATGTGATACACTAATTAACAAATTAAGAAATAAAAACCATATGATCATCTTAATAGACGCAGAAAAAGCTTTTGACAAAATTCAACACCCATTTATGATAAAAACTCTCCAGAAAATGTGCATAGAGGCAACCTACCTCAATATAATAAAGGCCATATATGACAAACCCACAGCAAACATCATATCCAATGGTGAAAAACTGAAAGCATTTCCACTAAGATCAGGAGCAAGACAAGGATTTCCACTCTCACCACTATCATTCAACATAGTTTTGGAAGTTTTAGCCACAGCAATAAGAGAAGAAAAAGAAACAAAAGGAATACAAATTGGAAAAGAAGAAGTAAAATTGTCCCTGTTTGCAGAAGACATGATACTATACATAGAAAATCCTAAATGTGCCACAAGAAAACTACTAGAACTAATCAGTCAGTTTGGTAAGGTTGCAGGATACAAAATTAACGCACAGAAATCTCTGGAATTCCTATACACTAACAATGAAAAATCAGAAAGAGAAATTAAGGAAGCACTCCCTTTTACCACTGCGACAAAAAGAATAAAATACCTAGGAATAAACCTATCTAAGGAGACAAAAGACCTGTATGCAGAAAACTATAAGACACTGATAAAAGAAACTAAAGACGATACAAAGAGATGGAAAGATGTACCATGTTCTTAGATTGAAAGAATCAAAATTTTGAAAATGACTATTATACCCAAAGCAATCTACAGATTCAGTGCAATCCCTAACAAACTGCCAATGGCATTCTTCACAGAATTAGAACAAAAAATTTTACAATTCGTATGGAAACACAAAAGACCCCAAACATCCAAAGCAATCTTGAGAAAGAAAAACAGAGTTGGAGGAATCAGGCTCCCTGTCTTCAAACTATACTACAAAGCTACAGTAATCAAGACAATATGGTACTGGCACAGAAACAGAAATATAGATCAATGGAACAGGAGAGAAAGCCCAGAGATAAACCCATGCACATATGGTGACCTAATTTATGACAAAGGAGGTAAGAACATACAATGGAGAAAAGACAGCCTCTTCAATAAGTGGTGCTGGGAAAACTGGACAGCTACATGTAAAAGAATGAAATTAGAACACTCCCTAACATCATACACAAAAATAAACTCCAAATGAATTAAAGACCTAAATGTAAGACCAAACGCTATAAAACTCTTAGAGGAAAACATAGGAAAAACACTCTTTGACATAAACCACAGCAAGATCTTTTCTGATCCACCTCATAGAGTAATGGAAATAAAAACAAAAATTAAAAAATGGGTCTTAATTAAACTTCAAAGCTTTTTCACAGCAAATGAAACCATAAACAAGATGAAAAGACAACGCTCAGAATGGGAGAATATATTTGCAAATGAAACAATGGACAAAGGATTAATCTCCAAAATATATAACCAGCTCAAGGAGCTCAGTATCAAAAAAAAAAAGAAAAAAATTCAATTAAAAGATGGGTGGAAGACCTCAATAGACATTTCACCAAAGAAGACATATAGATGACCAAGAGGCACGTGAAAAGATTCTCAACATCACTAATTATTAGAGAAATGCAAATCAAAACTACAATGAGGTATCACCTCACACCAGTCAGAATGGCCATTATCAAAAAATCTAGAAACAATAAATGTTGGAAAGGGTGTGGTGAAAAAGGAACCCTCCTGCACTGTTGGTGGGAATGTAAATTGATACAGCTACTATGGAAATCAGTATGGGTGTTCCTTAGAAAACTAAAAATAGAATTACCATATGACCCAGCAATCCCACTACTAGGCATATACCCAGAGAAAACCATAATTCAAAAAGAGTCATGTACCACAGTGTTCATAGCAGCTCTATTTACAATAGCCAGGGCATGGAAGCAACCTAAATGCCCACTGACAGATGAATGGATAAAGAAGATGTGGCACATATATACAATGGAATATTACTCAGCCATAAAAAAGAAATGAAACTGAGTTATTTGTAGTGAGGTGGATGGACCTAGAGTCTGTCATACAGAGTGAAGTAAGTCAGAAAGAGAAAAACAAATACTGTATGCGAACACATACATATGGAATCTAAAAAAGAAAAAATGGTTCTGATCAACCTAGTGGCAGGGCAGGAATAAAGACGTAGACATAGAGAATGGACTTGAGGACACAGGGAAGGGGAACGGTAAGCTGTGACAAAGTGAGAGAGTGGCATGGACATATATACAGTACCGAATGTAAAATAGATAGCTAGTGGGAAGCAGCAGCATAGCACAGGGAGATCAGCTCGGTGCTTTGTGACCATCTAGAGGGGTGGGATAGGGAGGGTGGGAGGGAGGCTCAAGAGGGTGGGGATATGGGGATATATGTATGCATATGGCTGATCCACTTTGTTGTACAAGAGAAACTAACACAGTACTGTAAAGCAATTATACTCCAATAAAGATCTATTTTAAAAAATAGAAAATAAAATAATATGACTGCAAAAAAAAATACTTGGTCTGAATCAATTCTTCTGACCTGAGGTTATGATTGTCCACCTATTTTGTTGTCTTCACACAGCACTTCACACAATTCTGCTCCACTTCTGAGTAGACACTGTAGCAATAATTAAGGCAAGTTCCAGGTCTGGTGTAGCACATGGAGCTTAAGTCTGTTTCTACCTAAGTCATTTTTTCAGCTACCTCCAACAAGGATCAGAATTCAGGGAGTGAACTTAGCAAGACTCCTTTCAGCTTGCTGATAAGAGGGACCTTGCTGGGAATACAGTGGTGAGGTTCCCAGCTTTCTGTAGTAGACACTCAACAAAACGTTCCTTCTCAGATGACACAGTAACATCTATACCTTAATTTACAAAGGTTTTTTATTTATTGTTTTTTTAAAATTGATCTTTATTGGAGTATAATTGCTTCACGGTACTGTTAGTTTCTTTTGTTCACCAAAGTGAATCAGCCATATGCATACATATGTCCCCATACCCCCGCCCTCTTGAGCAGCCCTCCCATCCTCCCTATCCCACCCCTCTAGGTCATCATAAAGCACCAAGCTGGTCTCCCTGTGCTATGCTGCTGCTTCCTGCTAGCTAACTATTTTACATTCGGTAGTGTATATATATCAATGCTACTCTCACTTCACCCCAGTGCACTACTAAATAACCAAGAGATCACTGAAGAAATCAAAGAAAAAATTTTTAAATACATGGAAACAAATGACAATGAAAACACAATGACCTAAAACCTATTGGACGCAGCAAAAACAGTTCTAAGAGGGAAGTTTATGCAATTCAATCTCACCTCAAGAAACAAGAAAAATCGCAAACAATCAAACCCTACACTTAAAAACAACTAGAGAAAGAAGAACAAAGAAAACCCAAAATCAGAAGAAGGAAAGAAATCATAAAAATCAGAGCAGCAATAAATGATATAGAAATGAAGAAAACAATAGCAAAGATCAACAAAACTAAACACTGCTTCTTTGAGAAGATAAACAAAATTGATAAACCCTTAGCCAGACTCGTCAAGAAAAAAAGGGAGGGGATGCAAATCAATAAAATTAGAAATGAAAAAGGAGAAAACACAACTGACACCACAGAAATACAAAGGGTTATAAGAGACTACTACAAACAACTATATGCCAGTAAAATGGACAACAACAAAGAAATGGACAAATTCTTGGAAAGGTACAATTTTCCAAGACTGAACCAGGAAGAATTAGAAAATATAAACAGACCTGTCACAAGTAATGAAATTGAAACTGTAATTTTAAATCTTTCAACAAACAAAAGTCCAGGACCAGATGGCCTCACAGGCAAATTGTATCAAACATTTAGAGAAAGGCTAACACCTATCCTTCTCAGACTCTTCCAAAACATTGCAGAGGGAGAAACACTCCCAAATTCATTCTATGAAGCCACCACAAAGGTTTTTAATTTAGTGATGAACACTGTAACATATATTTGGCAACTAGACTCTCTTTTTTTTTCTGCTTTTCTTTTTATCTATAGATCTCAGCCTAAAATCTATAGAATTTTATTTAATGAATGACAGACTGTTTTCCATACATCTTATCTCTATGCTACAGTATATTTTGCTTAAGCCATTTATTTTCTTCCTTTCTCTATTTCTATCAAGAAATCCTATTCCATTTCACTGCTGAGAGGTATATCTCTTAAAGATGACTAAGAAGTTTAAAAGAGAATGTAGAGATTTCCCTGGTGGTCAAGTGGTTAAGACTTAATGCTTCTAATGCAAGGGGCGTGGGTTTGATCCTTGGTTGGGGAACTAAGATCCGACATGATGTGCAGCACAACCAAAAAAATAAGTAAACAAAAGTAAAAATAAAAAGAAAATATAAATTGATTCTCACATACATAAATGATTGGTTGGCTTCATTTTGAAACTTGAGCTCCGTAATCAAAATTCCCACAGAGGAAAAAAAGGAATATTCACAGATGGTCTGGTCAAGTTCTCGAGGCCAAACATACATTCTTGAACAGAAGTGGGTGGATGAACAAAGAAGTCCAGAGTCTATCTAAAAACAAACAATAGAGCATGATATCAATAGAGGCCATTTAATAGTCAAATGTGTTATATTCTCTCAAAGTTCAGATGGACCTAGTAGCTGAGGGTTATCTGATGAGGCAACCTCTTTCCAAAAGTCAAGGCCAAGACCAAGGTGGCCTGCTGAGAGCTATGGCAGAAACAGCTTGTCAGTCTGGTCTCAGTTAGAGGTTTGTCAAAGCAAGATAGAGAAAAAGCTCCCTATTACTGAGAATTCAGCCTTTTGGCATTGGAAATTTGGCACACATAATAAAACAGTACCAAGGAGTAAGTTGTGCACATTTGGAAAATATATCAAGCATTAAATGGTGACTCTAAGTGCATTAATATGTCCTGGTAACCTTAAACACTTCATATAACTTCCAAAATTGCTCACATCATACATAGTGAGTAGCTTGACTAGCTTACACATTTAGACAAGAGACTCTTTTCTATTTATATATGAGATGTAACCTCCATTGATATATGTGCAGTGGCAGTTCTTGTAATCTTACACTCTAGTGCCTATTCTTTGGAAAGACACATTTGTATGATATAGCAATAGAAAAGTCTTAAAATCTTATTTTTCTAGTACTCACAGCCAAAATTCCTAATGGAATATATCCAGACACTGATAATATACTAAACCATAATCTATCGACGGTTTGTACTGCATGTAATAGGATCCAATACTTTTACATTGCAGGACAAGGATGGATACAGTGGCATTTTATACCAGGACAGAGCTGAGCTTTTACTACTACGCTTATTATCTTACAATGCAAGAAACTTAGGCTTATGTCAGAGCTGGGGGAAAAAAAATCCCACAAACTCAATGGTCTTCAAACATTGTGCGTGGTGTGACCTGTTTAAAGGAACCACGAGGACCCCAGGTTCCTAGTTTCTACATGGAATACTAGCAAACCCCTTTCCCTCAGAGAATTGCTGTGAGGTTAAAATAACATAAGTAAACATATTTTATAAAGTGCATAGAGATACACAACAGTACATTCTTATTTCTGGTTCTAGTAGTACAAATAGCTATCTGATATTTTCATGAATTTTTTTCTCTAGCTTCATTAAAAAAATTTAAAGCCATAATTATCTAAACATTATAATCATTATAATATTTTATAAAACTGCTTTTTGTGTAAAGTTTGCCTATTTTATAGATGTCAATTTGCCAGTTGATTTCTTACATGGTGTGCTCAGAAATCAGATAGTCATATGTTTTTCAGTCCTTCAATCCTAAGCATGAACTAAGATTTCTAAAAAAATTTCCTACTAAGAAAACAGGGTTTCCACATGGAAATTTGATCTTAACAACTAGAACTTTATAATCTTCCTGTATCTTCTTTTCAAGTTATTATCATACCAAATTTAGCTGAGGAAGGAACTTGATAGAGAATGGGGACTAGTACCAAATTTCTCCTGTTTCTAATTCAGCTCCATTCCTTTTTTAATCCTTAAAAAATTTCTGAAAATGAACTCATTTCATTGTGGTTTTTCACCAAGGATTTTTTTCAGCAATGAGGCTACACCTGAAAATTGACATAGGATTCACGAATACAAAGAATGTTACATAAAAGGAAATTCTATAACCTTTAAATGAGCTGGGGATGACAAACTTCTCTTACATAATGGACAGCAAACATTCTAGTTACCGAGTCACATATATGGTGATAACCCAGTGCAACATGATCAGGCTGTCAACTCAATGTTTTTATCCACTTTTCCTAGAAATTTCAAGCCAGATTTTAAGATTTGTAGACTATGATTATAATGCAGCTTTTATTATTGGATAGACGCTATGCAATTTATTACCGTTATTAATGATCAAATCACAATATTGTGATAAAATACAATTATACAAAAAGACAAACACATATTTTAAAGTACACACATGGAATATGCAGAAGAAAGGAAGATAATGAAAATGTATGAAATAAAAAGGGGAAATAGAAAAAGGTTTTACATGGCTATTGATATCCACCCATCTGTCACTGACTAAAATGTCAATATTTTGTGGTTCCGAAAAATAAAATAAAAATTTAAAGCATATTATATTCTTATCCTCTTGGTTTTTCCTATTCATTTTAAGTAAGGATAAAGAACTAAATCTGAGTCCTCACTATTTCACTGCCTGGCTCAATTTGTGCTCTGATCTGCATATCTTTTTACCATGCCCTCAGATTATAAATCAGGAAAGTGCCTCAGTCCTTAGAGGACAAAGCTAATTCCTTAGCAAACTCATCTAAACTGGGATGCAAGCTTATCTGTTCAGACCCATGTCCTCTCACTCCACAGCATATGCCCTTCTCTACAAATGCACAGGTTACTTAGATTTCTGTAAGCAAGTCAAACACTTTTTTTTTTCTTGAACTTTTACTCAATCTTATTATCTCTGTCTACAATGTCCTTTCCCCCTTCTCTGCCTGGCAAAATCTTATCCATCAAAGTTTACTCCAAAAGCTACCCCCTCTGTCTGACAGTCTTAGAAATTTCCCCACTTCCCCCTCCTACAAACAGAGTTAATCACCTTCCCTTTTCATGTACTTGTCAGTAGATAGGTAGTTAGGTAGTGTCATCACTATAAGAATTAGTGTCAGTAACTATATAGTCCCTGGTAACTACATCTACCTTCCTCCTATAGCAGAAGACTATGTAATGCACACTATACAATACTGTATAATAAATACAATAAATACTGAGCTTTGAATGGCTGCGATGAAAGAAAAGACTATGACAATCATATACCTTTTTTCCTAATAAGAAACAGGATACAAGTTTCCAAGTGAAGAAATTACGCATCTTATCAAATTGTTGAGAAAATCTACTCATCACTTTTACCACTGTAGATACAGGAAATATCCAGGGGCTACAACCAACTGGTGCAATTATTAGTTACCCCTGAATCTTGCTCTAAATGTTTATCATAAGGCAATACAGGCCCAGCCAGTGCATATTTCAAAAAGTCCTAACTCCCCTCAATATGGGAGATACTGTTTTGAAAATTCTAGATACTCTACATCCTTTATCAAAACTCATATGCCAAAATCCATGTCAAATTACAAACAGATTAATAAGTTGGGATTTGGTTATATTTTCTTTCTCAAAAACATTGGACACCTGGTTGGACATATGGGTCACAGTTATAGTAATATACGAAATCCATACTGAGAGAGCCTGAAATAATTCCTAATGCCAGAATTTACCCTATACCTCTGAGGACTGGTGACAGAATGTGTTCACTCCCTTAAATATGAGGAGACCTCAAGGGCAATAGTGGATGAACCAGTTGGGGCCTAGGAACTAGCATCCCAGGGAGAGTTTCATTTACCAGGAAGATGCTGCCATCCTCTTCATCCTCCTGTGTCCTCCTCTCCCCTTTCTCCTTCTAAATAATCATATTCAACTTACCACCTTTGCTAAAAGATATCAGCATAGCAACTCATCTGGAAATAGTAATAGTGCTGACTACTACTGTGCTTTCCGGAAACTTCAGCCATTCTCTCATTCTGTGTGTGTGTGTGTATGTGTGTGTGTGTGTGTGTGTGTGTATACTACACTATATAAAATGCCTTTGATATCTGGGAAGTTGTACCTATGAGGAGAAAGAAAGCCACAGGGATAACTGGCAGCTCTTGGTATCATTTATCAAGAAACTGTGGTACTGGGACATCAATCCTCTCACAGTAGCTATAGAAGTGTAAAGGACTCGGTTTTAACAAGTTAGAGTTTGGAGAGAAATTGGTGCACTTTGTTCTTCTTGCCATGGTAGGTGTTCTAGCAGAGGGCAGAGCTGTGATCTGAACGAAGATATTTCTAATTAAAAATTCCAGTGCTGGAGTAAGCTTGACAGAACATGAATATCCCTAGGTTCTAACCCAGTTCCACACATTAAGACAGAAATATCACCCAAATGTAGCATGTTAGTATGACAGCATTAGCTATCACTGCTTAACAAAGCACCCGAAACTTGGCTTAAAACAACCACCATCTATTTAGCCACAATTCCCTAGTTCAGCCATTTAGGCTGAGCTTGGCTGGGCAATTCTTCCTGACTTGGCTGGGCTCCCTCTCTCATGCATCAGCTATCATCTGGGCGCATGGCTTTGATATTGTCCAGGCTCTTCCACTTGTCTTAGCCCTCTGCTGGGAAAACTGGACTAACATTACTCTGGCTGAGGCAGTCTCTCATCCACAGCATGCTTGCCTGCTCTTGTCCACAGAGCAGAGGCAGGGTCCCAGGAAGTAAGTGGAAGCATGAAAAGACTTCTTAAGACTTGGTCTCAGAACTGGCACACAGTTCTACCAAATTTTATTGCCCAATACAAGTCATACTGCCCACCCACATTCAAGGGGAAGGGAAATAGACTCCAGCTCTTGCTGAGATATGCTGCAAAATTATATGCAAAGGGATGGGAATTCAGAAAAGGGTGAAGGATTGTGGGCATGTTTACAAAGTACCACTGTGTGTTAGAGAAGTTTCATTGCTTCTTATCCTTGGGGAATCACTGATATCCTGAAGATGTTTCATCTGATGTGTTACAGCTCATCCTTAATGAGCTAGTACTGGTGTGATGAGTTCTTTTTAGTATCATCATGCCACACATTGATGGAGTGCTGTGAATTCTGATATTGGCTATCAGCTTTTAACAAAGAAGGTTTAAGAAAAAATTTTCTCTTGTTGCTTGCTACAGAGAGGACAAACTTGATGCTACTCATGAGGGGCCAAAGAATTTATATAGATATTTACTGGGTTGTCAAACACAAATACTTGAACTTTGATGATAATGTAGCTTCAGTGGTTCCAGAAAGGAGATGACCCATGATGCTACATACGCTGATCCGCTGAAACCTAGCAAAGATGTTAGTCAGCATTATATACACTTCAGAAAGTAATCAGTGGCCACACACATTTACCTTCTTAACAGACTCTAGCAGAGATATCATCAAGATTCCCAGAATATCGAGGCAGGAGTATGCCAAATGATCTGGAAAAGTCTCTGTACTAAAACCCTTGGGACACAGTGGGCTTAGATAGGGGTGCATGACGCTGGAGATTTGTTCAAGAGTGTAATGACTGATGACATGGAGCACGCTTCTTAAGGCTCCTGAGGTCCAGGAGTTCCCTGGTGGCTAGTGGTTAGGATTCAGGGCTTTCCCTGCCGTGGCCTGTGTTCACTCCTTGGTTGGGGAACTGAGATCCTACAAGCCGCGTGGCATGGCCAAAAAAAAAAAAAGGCACCTGAGCTCAAATGAGAAATTTTACCCAAACATATGCAAAACATGCTGTTGTGGAAATAACAAGATTAAAAACAAGATCATCAGCTGTGCAAAGCATGACCTGCAATATGAGGAAGATTCCTAAACCCGTGCCTATGGTATATCCGGGACTATCAGGCTCTGCAGGACTTCTGATCCTGAATGTAATGTTCTTATTGAGCTACGTGGGGAAGGACTATAAACTGGCCAAGAATGAATAGAAACACAGGCCAACTTTCTGAGTTAAAGAACAGAGGTTCTATTATGGAATGGTCATCTTCCATTTTCTTAGGGGATTTGAACTTGGGGTGCTGTAAAATATATGGATGCCTGGGTCCCACCCCTAGAGATTCTGACTTAATTCATCTGGAGTGAGATATGGACATGTAGAGTTTTAAAATTGCTTAGATAATTCTAATATGGATTCATTCCTCACTTAAGTGGGGAAGAGGAATTAGAGAAATTCCTGGAAGGGTGAAGACAGAGATTTCCTTGAGAAGTACAAATGTTCCAGAGATGCTTGCTTCAAGTTATAAGCTGTCAGCCATCCAGGGAGTAACAGGCTATAAAAGGACTGACACTACTTTCTGGCTCTCAAATCTGTCACAGTAGACTCTTTCTTGAAGTGCCGTTCATGGTTATAGAGGCGATGCCCCTGTTGGGGCCGTACTCTCTTGTCTGTCATGAACAGACACAGAAAGAAATAGCTTCAAGAGCTCAGGCTTATATTGTTGAGAATAATCTGATTATAAAAGAATATTGGGGCAGGAATGCTGTCCAGGATTTGAATATTTAATATTTTGACCATAATTCAACAGTGTTTTGTGGGCTTTTATATACACCCAGAAATATAATAAAGGGAAGGGGTTTCTGTTGATTTTTATGTTGCTGACACTGTATTTGTGGTATTTATGTCATCACGGGTTGCCTATAACAGTCTCTAGTAAGCTGCTTTGAAGTGCATGGCTGAGCATAATTTGATATGAAAAATAAAATAGGGATAGATTTGGAGCTCAGATTCTACATGACAATGTTAAGAGGACCCAACCATGGGGATAGAGGAGGACCCAGATCTTCTTACCACATTCCCACTGTGGTCCCCAAGAGGGGACTTTTGCCAGTAATTCCAGATTCTAGGGAAGAAATGTCATCCTATTACTTACTCCTCTCCAAGGGAGTAACAATTGGCTGCCGTTAGCAGTGAGTTCTGCAGAAGCAGTGCTGACTGGCCTCAGCCCTTCTCTTGCTCGTGGCCTTCAGACCCCAGGTGTAGTGGAACTTCCTCTCTCAGTCCCCGTGCACGGGGAAGACAACATGCACTTCCCTCAAGGAGGCAGCTCTGTCTCACCTTCTCTGTCTGGCCCTCCAAGAAGAGCAGTGGCAGCCCAGTCGGTGGGCTTGTTGTCTCAAAAGAGGAGGAGGCCCTGTTTTGGTCTCAGGTCACCCATTACACTCTACAATCCAACTTTTCCAGCAAGAAAACTGATACAATAATTTGCCTCATTTCACTCCTTGGGTCAATTTTTCAGTTTGGTACAACCAAGAAAGATGGGCAAGTGAACAGTCCGTATCAGGACCCACACAACTTTGCTAAAAGTAATTAAATGAAAGTAGCAAATAATATGATTCCAATGTACTCATCATTAAACGTTCAAGTGCCTGCACTACTGTGATCTGCTTTGGACGATCCATACTTGTGTGTGTGTGTGTGTGTGTGTGTGTGTGTGTGTGTGTGTGTGTGTGTAGAGAGAAACAGACAGAGACAGAGAGACAGATGAAGAGAAAGGCAGGGAGGGAGAGCACTCTCAAAGCAGGTAATAAATATATAGCTTTATATATATATATTATATCCACATATATTAAATATTTACATATACCATATATATGTAAACTGTATATGTTTATAATGCATGTAAATGTGTATACATGTGTGTATGTATATTAAGCCAGATTATCAGTTAAGCTTATTAATTATTTAAATACAAGCTTCTTCACTTTGGAAATATTTTTTATAAACCCTAGGAATCCCTACGATTTATATCATTTTTCAAGAGCAAACGAATTTTAGTGAAAAAAGAAAGGAAAAAAACCCAACTCCACAATTTACTCACCATATAATCTGAATCATGTCACTTGGAATAATTTTTATTTGCCTAATCAATATAAAGAAATAATATTAACAGATGTCCCACCAAAAAATTATAGCAAAGCTTAACTGAATTCAGAATTAAATCCTTACTTAAAAATTCAAAAGACCATGCAATTGCTATTATATTTACTTTCATTGAAAATAAATAAGGGCTTTAGAATAAAGACCAGACTCTTCTCCCCAGCTGTTCATGATTTTATCAACCATTGAGAAATTAGAATGCAATTTAATAAACTATCTAGAAAATTACAGGCTATTAACAAAAGTTATATTCTCACCAAAACTGTAGTAACATCTGCAAACGTTATTAACTCATTACTGGATAAATTACCTTACATGTGCTCACATTAGCACATGGGGAGGTTAGCAGTTCAGAACATAGGCTCTGCGGCTGGAGAACCTTCAAAGCCCTTCTTACTTCTGTGGCTTGATTGATTTCCTTAACCCTCTGTGACTCAGTTTACTCATCTATAAAATAAAATCTAACTCATAGGGTCATTTGAAGGATTAAATGTGGTGATAAGTGCATATTAACTTAATGTAGAACTTAGCACACAGCACTCAGCTCTTATTATTAATAAAAATGTTCACTATTTTATTTTTTATTTATGCTGCTTTTTATTTATTCCAAAATGTATAAATATGCTTAAAAATGCTAATGTCTCCATCACTTTGCTGCAGTCTTCCTTGACAATTTCTGTCAAACCTAAGCTCAAGTCATAATCAGGCAATGAAAAACATATAATAGCTCAAAAAATATGACCAAAATGTAAAAAGAAAATATAAAACAACCATCCAACTCACCAAAATTCTCTTGCTCTTTATGTCACCAAGTAGCATAACTGACATTTTTCACTAAATTGTCATCTTTAAACTTATACAAGTAAGCTCTTTTGGCAACTTAGAGACATAGCTCTTTTGGCAACTTACATAGCTCTTTTGGCATAAAAAATTGGCATAAACTAAGAGTACTTCACCTTAATTATAGGAACACTAAGTGTGGAGCACTCCAGATGGAAAGGCTTTAATCCACGTGCACGGTCCCCCCCCAAAATAAAGTCTTGCACATATATGTACACAGTGTTTTTCAATCATATATGTAGATTCTCTTAAAGTTCACAATATTCAATCTCATTTGAATCCATTAGTGAATTACATAGCTCTTTTGGCAACTTAGAGACAATTCCTTAGATATTGCTGTGAATGGCCAAATCACAGGTCTATATATCAGTCCACTTGTATCTTTATTTTAATTACTTACATAGATGTATGATCCTTTTAATGCCAAATAAGCATTTCTGAAAGTCCTCGGAGAAGATCCAAGCGTCTATCTGCTCTAAAGATAATCACATTAGCACACTGATGAATATTAAAGGACTTCAGCCAACTTAACGGTATTATATGGCAGAGAGACAGACAGACAGACCCTATCAAGCCCCTAAGAAGAATATTGTTTTATCACAATTCATTGTGGATATACCTAATTCACTGTGCAGATTTTTCCAATACAATTCCACCCAACGAGATAATGTATATTATTGCAATAGAGCCAAGATCTACAACACTCTTACATAGTTTCCAAATTTATTCTTAGAAAGCTAGAACTAGCTTCGGGTACTTCATCACCAATTGCAAGGTTCAAAGCTTGGAAATAGGAAATGGTGGATGAGTTCATTAACATTTTACCTTGCAACTCAGGTTCAGTGATAAATGACTAGAGGGCAGCCATGCTTGAAATCCACTATACCTTTGGGTTCAACTCAAATAATCTAACTGGAGTTACAAAACAGGTCTAAATTAATAAAAATTTGAAAACCAAGTGAGATAAATACAGTACTAGAATGCTGATTGTACCTGTAATAGTCTGCTAGGGCTGCCATAACAAAATACCACAGACTGGGTGGCTGAACCAACAGAAATTTATTTTCTCACTGTTCCGGAGGCTGTAAGTTCAACATCAAGGTGTTGGCAGGTTTGGTTTCTCCCAGGAGAGAAAGGCCACCTTCTTACTGTGTCCTCACCTGGCCTTTCCTTTGTTCACAGGCATTCCTGGTGTCTCTTCCTCTTCTTATAGGGACACCAGTCCTATTGAATCAGGATCCTACCCTTATGACTTAATTTATCCTTCATTACCTCTTTAAAGCCTAATCTCCAAGTATAGTCACACTGGGGTTTAGGGCTTCAACATACAAAATTTGGGGAGATACAATTCAGGCCATACCAGTACCTCTTCTGCAAAGCAAAATGTCAGCAGATTTATTAACAATGAGCTCATTTTATTTGCTCCCAAGTTCCAAGCTTCAAAATATCAATGTTGATTTATAGTACCCATGATGAAAGTCATAAACTCACAATGTGTTAAGAATAGCAACAGAGAGGAGTAAAAATGTCAAACCAGAAAAGAAATTTCTAATTAGTCAACCAATATTTTTGTCTGATTATATAAAAGAACCATAGAGTTAAAACATGACAACAAAAAATACATGTTTATCATTAGTCCAATGTTCCAGGTTATTAACATATGAATGTATAATTAGTATTATGGAAGTAGCTATATCAAGGGAGATAAAAAATTGGCATAAACTAAGAGTACTTCACCTTAATTATAGGAACACTAAGTGTGGAGCACTCCAGATGGAAAGGCTTTAATTCACGTGCACGGTCCCCCCCCCAAAAATAAAGTCTTGCATATATATGTACAAAGTGTTTTTCAATCATATATGTGGATTCTCTTAAAGTTCACGATATGCAATCTCATTTGAATCCATTAGTGAATTAGTAGCAAGTTTTCACCTTTGTGATTTTTTTCAAACACGTGATACCCAAAATACAACTAACAACTAGTGGCAGTTTATGAGCCTTATAGATATGCACAATAAAAATAAATAAATAAATGAAATAAAGATTTGGAAACATTGTAAACAATAAAACTATTTGGAGTTCAAAGGCAAGATAAAACATCACGGACGAGGATGCCCAAGGAAACTGTTTTGGAAACCGTGGGGCTTGAGTAGGTTGTTGAGGGATGGATGGGAAGATTCATAACAATTTTATAAAAGAAAAAAAGATATTAGACATGAAGGCAGTGGCATAATAAAAGCATTCATCTAACTGATAAGGGGGCTACTTGTAAGACTAGGTAATTGGACCAAAGTTTGAAGAAGTAAAAAAGATCAGAGCCTTGAATACTCAGTTACAGAAGTCAAATTTTATCCTGAAGGAAGGATATGTTGAAAGAATTTTAGTGGGAAAATATCCACAAGAAACATTTTCCTGAAGATCATGTATCCATCCCCTCTATTTTAAAGACCAATAGCTGAAGTTTCCCTCAGAAACTGCCCTTTCTGGACTCTTAGTCCACGGGTCCACGACAGATGTGAAATTAATTTCATCCTCCAGGCTCCATGCATGGACATTGGTCCCAGGACTGATGTATTACAACCCCTTGGCCAGGGCTGAAGTCTTGAGACAGGCAAGGCCAGTATGACAGTTCACGGAAATTTGCTGGAATGGTTGAAAAGAGAAAGTCTCATTCTGCTAGGTTTTCTGGGCCGTGATGATATAAGGTGAGAGGTGCTTGGAGTCACAAATAGAACCTTGAAAATGAAGATGACACAGAGGAGAGAAGAACCAAGAGATGGGAAGAAATAGTTTGCAGGTAACAGAGTTTTTTGAGTGTCTTGATATATCTGCCTGAATACAATTTTGTCCCCGAGACATTCAATTATATCAGCTAATAAATTCCCTTTTTGGTTTAAGCTGGCTTTCAGAATGTTCCCTGGTTCTTGCAACCAAAAGAGATCTTATTAACTCACTAATAGAATGAACATGTAGGGTTACTTCAAAAAAAACAAGGTCTGTAACGATGGAAAAGGAACACCCTGGGTTACAAAGTGAGTGTTGCTCCAGTGACTTACCACTGAAAAAGGAAAACACATCCCCAGTATGGCACTCTCCTCAGAGAGAATGATGGGTGGAGTTGGAAAACCTTGGAATAGGGAATTAGTGTAACAGACAGAATTGGAAAGCAAAATAACTGACCCCATAAAACTACAGCTAAAGATGGATCCTGAGCCATGATCCAGGGAAAGTGGTCTGCCATACATTTACGGTGGAAACATACAGTTCACTGTTAAGAATACAGCTTTTGAATGAAGCAAATATGAGGAGAGTCTAAATGAGACCAAAGAAACAAACATCTTGAAAAAATCTAAGTGCTTGGGAAGCAATGTAGATTTTTTCACACTTTAAGAAAAAAAGCATGAAATGTATATTTCAGAGCAAGAAAGTGGATGAAATGGCTTCATAGGAACTGATTAAATCTGTAAAACTAGTATTTTAAATCAAACGTTTTTGCTATCTATTCTATAAACTAATTATGTAAGATCCGCTCTAACTCTACTTTTAAAAGGAAACTTTAAATGATAAATTTAAATTGTAATATTATTTCCAAGAGAACTTTGTTGGGGGGGGGAATAGTACTACCATCCACTTAAATAGATTTCATGTAAGAATTTAATATATAAGAGTTTAACAAATTATCTTCCATTGTGCTGCTGGAAACTTGCTGTTTTGTCTAACACTAATAAAGTAGTTAAGAAAAACCCAGTTTGGCAAAGGAAAAATATTAATTAGTTAGAAGGAAAGAGCTTACAAACCAACAGAAGGACAAAAATGTAAATGCCACTGAGTCTGGAGATAATTTGGTCTAGTGTCAAAACTGGACTAAAAGTATTTATATATCTTAAACCTCTGGCTTAATTTAATTAAGACAAGAAAGAACGGGAGAGAAGGAGGGAGGAAGGGAGGGAAGAAAAGGGGAGAGAGAGAGAGATGGACAAAGAGAGTAAGGGAGAGAAAGAAGGAAGGAAGGGAAGGAAAGAAGGAAGGAAGGAAGGAGGGAGGGAGGGAGGGAAGATGGAGAGGAGGGAAGGAAAGGGAGGAAACTACAATCTTTGGTTTAAAAAGCTGAAAAATCAAACATGTTTTTTCACTTGGAACATCTCTGAATGAGATGAATGAAGTAGGTTGAAAGCTCATAGCCTCTTTCAGGACGCTACTCTTCCATTAAGCATGGTAGAAAGATAATTGCTAAGTGAAGTTTCTCATTGACTTCCACAGAACCTGATTTCAAAGACCTCATAAAAGTATATAAAGGCATTAACAGAAATGGTCTCTAGAAACTTCTTTAGATAAGTGTAGCTCCCTTTAGAGCTCAACAAAATCCTAGCTTCATCCCTCAGTGATGACATAAATTAGATGCACATTATCTCACTCATTCCCAAATTCCTATCTTACAAAGAACATTCATTTTTTGACATTCTTCTTTATTTGATGTTATCTAGCCCAACACTCATATTTTTCATGTGGAGAAACTGAGGCTTGAAGAGAGTGCATCATTTGACCAGCTCACAGAATCAGTGATTGACCTGGGCCATGTTCACGTGACTCTTAACTATATACTCTTTCCATAGACAGTCACATTTCACACTCCAAATATCTGGCCAAATATTTAGTTTCCAGAAAGTGGATGGTGATTGCCAATAAAAGTATAAAAGCATAACTTTTATTCTCCTGTGAAGGTAAAGTAAATATACAGGGAAGTTGTCAAGATTCTGCAAACGTTTGAATCAAAATTCGCAGTTTGGCTGCATCTGTCTGATGAACTGGCGGGTTGTAGCCCCACCTTCCCCACTCCAGGTGTCTCTATATGAGTTTACATGCATAGGAATAATGCAGCTTGTCAGGAGTAAGGTTATTGTGCAGGGTTTTTTTCGGCTTGGTTTTTGTGTTCTGTTTTGTTTGTTTTTAACATTTGCCTTAGCTTTTGTTTTGCACCAGCCAAATGAGGCAATGAGTCAGGGATGAGAGGAACAAGATGATGAAAAGAGAGCCTTCTCTAGCCCAATCCCATGGACTCAGTTTTGAGCACTAGGAGAGATGACAGTCTTTTAAAAGAAACTGACAAAGCTTGGTCCAATTGAGACTATATGAGACAGACTGTGGAGCAAGTGGAGCTACTTTGGATGAAGTCAACTGCAGAATTAGGTAGAGCGTTCCTTCCAGTTTTTGCGAGGGACATAACTTGACTTCAACAAAGTGATTATGTAAAAGAATGTACTTCTATATGTAACCTCAAAGTTTTTGTGCTGCAGGAGCTTCAAAAAAACCTGAAGCTTCCATAGAGAAGGACCATTCTTAGAGGGAAAAGAAGTCCCAGTGACAGGGATGGGTCATACCTTCCACCCAAAATAGTTTCTAGACAGCAGAAAAGGAGGTCAGACTGAAAGCATGAAGAGGACCTTATCTCATCACACTCCATGGTAGAAACCCCCAGAAAAAATGGACCAGGCTTTAAATGAAGACCCTACAAGAATGTAGATGGGAACAGCATAGCAGCAAAATGTGGATATTAGTGAGATTGTCCAAAGCTAGTGAGTCCCAGCCAAATTCTAATTAATTTTTATTAGCCTTTGGTTAACTAATTACAATCAAATGTGTAGTCACAGTTTCCACAGGAAGAGAAAATTAGTTATGGAATCAGACATTTCACACAAAGATTTGAACAACTAAGAAGCAATTAGAATGTACTGGGAAACAAGCATTCCTTTTAGTAATAGGTTATACATTAATATACACAAACAGGTTCTTTTTATCTATTGTCAGTAACTGGAAACCACAATCCATGTTTGCTTAACATATCTTTGGTAGATAGAAATTTTACTTTCCTGACAGTATTGCATTTAGAAAAATTGTGGTTTGGCTCAAAAATGCTGACACTCTCAACCACCAGACAATACATCTTCTGAAGACAGTCATATCACAGACATAAATATAAATGCAGACAAAAATAAAATGCCAACTCAAACATGTCTTAAGTTTTTTAGGATCTTTCTCATGTCTTTGAATATGTTTATCCTCAAAGTGAATCTCCTTTTCATATTTCAACCTTCATGGTTAAAGTCGAGTTTCCAAAAATATTGGGCTTGTGAAACAATTGACACTAAATGTGAATCATTTCTTGAGAAACTTGGTTTAAACCAGGAAATAACATTGGGTCTCTCTTTCTCCCAAAGGCAATAGTCAGTCCAAGATTTTTCTTGTGTTGTCAAGTCTGGCCAGTAATGCAGATAAAGACATTAGTAAGTAGCCTGGGGCCCTATGAGCTTCAGAATTATTTTGCATGTACTCTAAAACTGACCCATACAACAAGCTGGATTAGATCACTGGGGAAAAGGACTATGGGATATCCTTATGCCTCTTAACTATTACAGCACTAGCCTCTAAATTGCCTTTCCTAATTTTAGTCCAGATGTCAAATATATAGTATATCTTATATTTATTTGATATGGTATTTCTATTAAAATTTGAGGTATTTTGGGTTAAAAGCATTAAAACACCTCCTATTAAGTAATAAATAATAGCTGACATTTTATTTTTACTTTCAGCAAAACTGCAAAGAAGGGGAACCAAAGTGGTCTAAGGACGGATAAATAGGTTATAGAGAAAGAACAAAAATATTCCTTGGAAACCAGGCCAGAGTAAGAGAAGAGGCTGTCGTTTTTAATGGACTATGTGCCAGAAACTTATAAAGTACCCATATATCTCTCTAAAAATTGTCTTGGAGAATTAGTTCCAACTAAATTGAAAAACCATCAGAAATTGTTCTATTTTCAGAAAACGGGCTAGAAATTTTGAAAAACATGCCTGAGAATAACTAGAAAATATGAAAAAAATATTTTAAAACATGTTTGAGTGTATCAAAGAGCTAGCAACAGAAAGAGTTAAGATCAAGAGAAAAAGGTAAACTAGCACAATGAATCCAGATTTGGGGCTAATTCTCCCATAACAGCATCTGGCAATTCTAGCAGAGACAGTTGAGAAGCTGAGCAGAACTTTCAGCAGGTCACGTGGCTGGGAAAACAAGAACTGGATGTGAGGGCTGGCTCATGCGGGAGAAAGCCAGGTCAAACTCACAGATTTGGGATTGGGACACCAAAGGTCTACGCCTAGGAATAAGGTGTAAACATAAGAAATAAACAGATCCTGGAAAGGACTGAAGACCGCTTTAAATGACTTCATTAATGAGATATGGGAGGCCCTAGCTGCCTTTGGGAGAAGGAGAGAATCAAATGAATGAGTTTTGTTCACTACTTCTGGGACTTAAATTATAGGTATGTCAGCCCTGTTCACTTCATTCCTATGTTTCTTTGGTTTCCTTCTGTACTTGCCATTCTTTGATCTCTCAGTATTTCATCTTATATATGTCTCTAATCTGCTGTTAATCCATTCTTAATTTCAGTTATTATATTTTTCAAATCTTGAAACTAATATCTTTAAATAGTTTTCAATCCTCTTTCAAGCTTCCCAATCTCGTCATATATTTTTAAACACATTAACATTGTTATTTGAATATCTTTGAATATCCACTATCTGGATATTCTATTCATTTGTTTATAGGGGTTTTCAAATATTTGAAAATATTTGATTTTCAAATATTACAAACAAAAATTATGGAGATAATTTAAGGTATGGGGTAGGCAAAACCATTATCAAGCCAGATTTAATAACCACTACGAGCTACAAGCATGACTAGTGCAATGTAGACAGTTTATAGAGCAAGACCACTGAAAGCTAATGACAATAAAAATTTTAAAGTCAGACAGACAAAAAAGAAATGTATAACAT
The DNA here is from genome assembly GCF_011762595.2 of Tursiops truncatus. Taxonomy (NCBI): domain Eukaryota; kingdom Metazoa; phylum Chordata; class Mammalia; order Artiodactyla; family Delphinidae; genus Tursiops; species Tursiops truncatus. Next base: position 21,834,086 of record NC_047037.1, on the reverse strand, counting down.
TATTAACCTTGTATGAACCTAATAATATAATCCATTATGAAGCAAAGAGTTTCCAGGACTAAAAGAGCAGGAAATTTTAGCACACGTCTCTCATTCCCTCATAAAGCCAATAGACATAAAAATCAGTAAGATGTAGAAGACTTGAATAACATGGTGAAACAGTCAGATCTAATGATCATTATTTTGCACCATAACTTACTGAAGCAGGTCCTATTATTTACACCTTTTTTATATAGATGAAAAAAAAAGAAGTGACTTTAAGAAGCTAATGCATTAGATTGCTCAACTACCTATGAGTAATCAGTCCATGAATAAGCAGGGGCGCCAATAAGAAGCCTCTCTGAGTTTTGTTTGTTTGTTTGTTTGTTGTTTTCTTTTTTGCTGGAGCAATTGCTAAAGGTGCTGTCTTCCTCTGGAGTTAGAGGCTGTAGAGACACTTAAGCTAGCGCACCTTGCAGCCATCTTCCCAGCCAGAGGAAGAAAGCCTTCTGCACTAGGTAAGAATGAAGCCAATGAAGAAGGAAAAGCAGGGCCCAAAGAAGGTGAGAGAGGGCCCTAAAGTGAAGCTTTAAGTCCCTAAATTCAGCCATTATGTAGAAAGTCCTACCCTGGCTACATCTGTGACACCATCTTGCGAATATATAATAGGCATATTATTTCTCTAGTATACAGACAAGGCTTGATGTGCTTACAGACTTGTGGCCTCCTTGAAATAAGAGTATTTCCTTCCTGGCATCAGGATTCTGTGGGCTGGAAATCAAGCTCCAAGCAATAGAAAGAACTACTGCTATTAGAATAGGAAGCTAGAATTATAGGACAAGGATAGATAAAATGGCTAGCTTTAATTTCTGAGACCAATGCAAATTTCAGTAAAATAACTATGGTCCTTTTTATATAAATTCAGTATTACTTGACTTCATTTCTTTCCTCTCAATTTTTTTCTAAAAGATATTTATATACTTAACATATCTGTTGGCATAGAGTTATAAAAAATATTTAACATTGTTTCCAATTAATTTATCATGTCAAAAAGGACTGAATTAAACTGAATAGACATATTAATACAAGTATTTTCAGTATGTTTAAATTGAAGAAGCATCTTCAATTTTTTTTTTTTAAGCTGAAATCTATAGGAATGTAGTTGTAATTCACCCAGGCCCTTGCAACATCATTTGTTTGCAAAGCCATTGTTTCTCCTCCTTAAGTAAGTGTAACTCTTTTTTAATTCAAAATTAACACTCTGTGAAATTATTTGTTTTGAGAATCAAAAGTCAGCCTTTGTCAGATGCTTGGTTTCTGGAGAAATGAGAAGCTCGAGTTTTTTGACATTGACACCTTTAATTTTCTAAAGTGCAACAGATGATTCTCTGGATATAATAGATGTGTGTTTACATGTAGCCTTCCTTTCTAAATCAAACTTCCAGAAGTATCTGTCTTCATGTGGAAAAAAAAAAAACTAGATCAGTCTTTCCATAACTCTTCTGTGTAAGCACTATGATGAAACTTGCACGACAGGACATTTATTTAAATAAAGATTTAGTTTATGTGGTTGTTACTGTTGATGTTGTTCCTGTTATGGTTACTTGGAGCCTATCTCTCTAAATAATCATTACTATATCAAAGAGGTGATGCTCAGTGTTCTACATGATTTGTAAGAAGCCCTTGAAGGCAATAGGCAAGGTGGCAAAACACACAAGATCAAGTCTCTGAGGGACCTGCTTCTTCAGATATATCTATTTTCTCACCAAGTGCTGTCAGGTTTGGTTTTTTTTTTGATGCCATTCACAATGCCCCTTTCATTTTTTCGCTCCCTGTCTGATTTTCCTGCCACCCCTATAGGTTGTCAGACCTCTTCCCTTTCACTGTCATCACTGCCACTGCATCCTCCTTACTCTCCCTGCTTCTCTTCTTAACTTGATGCAGTTGGCCTGACTCCTGCAGTTGGATTCATCTTCCCTAAATACTGTATTGAGTAAACTTTTGCCACCACATGCTATATTTCTAAAAATATTCAATATAGCTCATTTACAAAGCCTGGCACAATGCTTTCAAAATTCTCCCCATACCTCCTTATTTGAAGTCTTTCTTTAAGACATGTCCATTTGTCACCTCTAAAAGATACTTGTCCTTTTCCAGTGTTTTCTCCTTCCTTATTCTCTCCTCTGCCTCTCATCTGCTGTCCACATTTTAGATATCCACTCATCTGTCAGAGTTTATAAAAGTACTAATTTTCTGCAAGGCACTTAATCTCACTTCCCGGTTCTTACTGTCCATAGCTTTCTCATTACAGACATATTTATATTTTATAAATATTTGTGTAAATATCTCTTATTACATGGTAAGACTTTGAATAACTTATTATAATTCCCATGGTGCCATCATGTGTTTTATAAATACATTGAGTTTTTGAAAGAGGTAAAAATAAATAGATGATCTTTTAGCCTATGTATTAAATTGGTGGGGAAAAGAAATATAAAGTTTCCAAGCTAAATGCCACAATTTGATTCCCAGTTATCTTGAATATTTTGCTTTCAATAATTTCCAGAGTGTACATGTGTAATTTACCTTTTTAACTAAGACAAATATCTGGTGTTTTCTTCATGGAACAACCTACACCACCCATCCCACGGACAGTTTCTTTAACTGTGAACAGAAAAAAAGAGAATCAGAATAAATAGGTTTTGGCAGATATTCCAGACAGAATACTTTTGACAGTCATGGCCACATGTAATGTTTTGGGATATTTTATTCCATTTATACGTCCCTACTTCAGCTCTATAACTCAAAGAATTTGTTGTATCTGTTTGATACTTCTTTCACGTCTTTTAATTCAGATATAAGTTACCAGCTACTTTACAAGGGCCTAATAGTATTATCCAAATATTGTAAAATGGGAAAGCTGAAGTTCACATTCAAAATACCACAGTTTAGACCCCAAGTCAATTTTAGCTCCACTCACCTCTGTAACTTGGAAGTTTAGGTTTCCATTTTTATAAGCTCCTTTAGTTTACCCATCACTGCAGAGCTGGCATCTGGCTGCAATAAAGGAACATTGGTAATATTGACAAAAAATGGCTTTCAACAGCTAATACTAAGGTCATGACAGAAAAGATCGTTTTTAAGTCATCATAAAGCTGTCTTAATCCTCTCGAACAAGGTAGGATATAAATGAAGTCATCTTTTTTCTTTCCTTAGGGAAGGCATATATGAAGCTCATTTTCTCACAATTTGGAAAGAGAATTTCTTCATTAGTTTTCCATGAAGGGCTTTATCTTTCTATGCTTACAAAAACAGTTGGCGGTACAACTTTCTCTGTAGCATCCAAAATTTGAAATCCCCCCTGCTTCCTACAAACAGTAAAATATGCCTTGATACCACCATAGCACAAAGATAAAAATGCAAGCCATTGAGATGTCAGAGAATGTGAAACTCCCAGAGAGGTGCTAACAGCCTCCAAGAGCCTCAGACTCAACTGACCAAGCCCTCCTTCCAACACCCACCAACTTTGCCTCCAAAATTGATTATGACGGCTCCATGCAGCTCCAGCCCCGACAGTACTCAACCCCCCAAAAATGGATCCAGGCTAGAACGTAGACATTACCTCCTCTTTCCTCAATACAATGTAGAGAAAAATCTGTCTTCCCAATCATTTTCTCAAACCAGAAGAGGTGAAGAAAGACATGTGCCTTGGACTGAGGAAAGTCTTGGACTGAGGAAAGCCTTGGACTGAGGAAAGACTTCTTCTAAAGGACCTGGAGAGCAACACTATGAAATGAAAACTTAAAAAAAAATTAATATTGAGGAATTTTAATAAGGAAGCAGGTTGATACCTGAAACCCATCACCATCATTTAACCTTAGTAAAAGCATTTAATACCCTAGGATTCAACAGTCTAACAGGAATATATAACCATTTATTCTTTCAGTAAATGTTTATTGAATGCATACAATGCTTCAGGCAATATTCTGTGAATAAAGCAGCAGACAGTTCCTGCCAACGCAGAGCTCAGTACTTAGCAGGGAAGGTACATATTAATACACCAGCCCCTCCATTTTCTCAACCTCCTCCCCTTATCTCAGCTGTTGACATTTCTCCCTGCCAGACACCTGGGGCCCATTACATACTCTTCCTTTTCTCTCATTCTGACTCCTCTCAGTTATCAACTTTTGCAAATCCTAGCTCTTAAAACTGCTGTCTGTGCAAACAAATGACACTTGGGAAATGCTTCCATCCCAGGTGAGACTGGTGCTGCCTGGAACTAAGTTTAAAGACTGAATACATAATCTATTTCTTTAATTACACGTGCACATTTTTACTTGTGTTCTTGTCAAGGCAGGGTCACTTATAATGAGTTTCTTTTAACTTTCAGTATACCCCAGCCAACAGTTTTGCATTTTTCTTATTTCCTCCTTCTCCGTTTTAATTAAGGTCTCATTTATTTTCTATGAATGCCTCCACATTCTTTCCATTTTCTTCTGATTATGGAAGTCTTCATTTCTCTGCCTTAGCAACCAAACCAGGTAAGACAAAGAAAGGTATGATTTCCATGTGGAGCACGTTTGGGTCATGTTTGGCGCTTGTTGCCCAATCACACAGCTTTGGTAACTAAATCTGCCTAATGCCTCTTTCAGTTTTCCTGAACATTCAAAGCTAAAGAAAACAGACCCAACTCTAAAATGAGCTTGAGTTTGAAAGCCTACCACCTGCCAATTATCATTCTCATATTTCAAGAATAATTCTACAGAAACATATTACCATTATGCAATCTAGTAAACTTTGAGCCAAAAGTCAACCAAAATAGCCTTTTGGTCATTTATTATATCAGAATGAAGGAAAAAAGCCATGGGAATGGTGAAAGATATGCTTTGGAGTGGGAACACTTCTCATTTTCCATTCCAAGGAGAATGGAAAATGTTATCAGAGGAACAATCATTATTTTCCTCAGTTGAGACCTACTTTAATGCATGCAATAACTGATTACAAAGTATTAAGAGTATAGTCAATAGCCAAAGATACAATTCATTACGGTAAAAAACAAGAAGGCCTGAAAATATTCAGAGGTATTAGAGATATAACTTTTACAAATTTAGAAGAAGTGTAATTCCGGAGAGCAGAATGCTGCTCATGAATTCTAAGCTTTAACTTCCTACATGTTTATATGCAAGAAAACGTCAAGAAGAGAAAGTGAAGATTTATGTACATTTCATTTTAGATATCACAAATTTTATCCATTTTTATGAGGTAGCCTTCATAAAGTTTATCTTTCCATAACATTTAAAGCTCTCAATATAACTTTTCTTTGACTCATGCAGAGATAATCAAATTATTCTTAAAAATATCTCTTCCTCACCTTACTCCAGAAAACCATGGTGGTAAAAGAAAGGAAAGGATTTTACAAAATTTCCAGGGATTGTGTCTAAAGTCAAAATGGAAGGGAAACAAAGCTACGTGTCAGTCAGCACTCTTCTAAAAATTCCTAATTATTAAAGTTTCTTATGCACTGTCATTGATAAATGTGACTAACTTCCCAAACGAATGATTCCTAGGTCTTCTGTCATACTCAGATGTTAGAAGAAACTACACGTTACGTGAGCTGTGTCAAACGGTAATAATGACACATAGTTCCAAATTGTGACAAATTTAAAGAAACTTTTCTAAAACTGTTATGTATGTATGGTTAATCTGTTCAATGTCTTACCAGCCCTCCTCTGACACTAGAAGCTCAGAATCTAGTCCTAAAAAATAGCACACACTTGGCTGCAAATAACAGAAAACTTAACTAATTGGTACAAGCAATAAAATCATGAAATCATGACACATCGAAAGTCTGAAGGTATACAGTCCTTTATGTAGTTCAGCAACTTAATGCTCTCCCCAAGAAGTCAGGCTTTTCTATCCTTCTGCTCCACCATCCTCATGCCATTGGCTTTTGGACCTGGTGGTACTTTTTTTTTTTAATGTATTTTTGGCTGTGTTGGGTCTTCGTTGCTTCACGGGCTTTCTCTAGTTGCAGCGAGCAGGGGCTACTCTTCCTTGTGGTGCGCAGGCTTCTCATTGCAGTGGCTTCTCTTGTTGCGGAGCTTGGACTCTAGGCACACGGGCTTCAGTAGTTGTGGCTTGTGCGCTCTAGAGTCAGTAGTTGTGGCACATGGGCTTTAGTTGCTCTGCAGCATGTAGGATCTTCCCAGACCAGGGATCGAACCCATGTCCCTGCATTGGCAGGTGGATTCTTAACCACTGCGCCACCAAGGAAGTTGCCTGGTGGTACTTCTTACTGTAGAGTCACACTCAACTCTGCAGACAGCTGGGAGATCCCGTGGAGTTGGCACCCATGCTGATATATCCAACCCTGCGGGTGGGGAGGTATCTGCCATTGCTGCCAGAGCCAGATCTGCCCACCCCATAGCCGGGACCTGGCCACCTTGTCAACAGAACAACCCGCCCTGTAGCTGCTGCTCCCTCCTCCAGAGGGGGATGGGTTTACCTAGCCATCCCCCCCAATGGTTTATTTCTCACTCATATGAAGTCTGCTTAGGTCCAAGAAACTGTCCAGGGTCTCAGTCCTCTGAACAGATACTCACCATTAGAAGCTGTTTCAAGCTTATGTCACCTCTTATAACCTCATGCTTCCAAAATCATGGTGACAGGGAAAGATGACACTGGAGAAATAAATACCAGCGTTTAAACACTTCTTCCTAGAAGTGTTCTAACATTTAATTCATCAAAGCAAATCCCATGGCTTTACCAAATTTCAAGGGACTCTGTGCCTAAAAGAAATGGAGAACAGAAAAACCTCATGAACTCTAGCACTATCTAAGACATTTGATGGAAAATATTTTTAAATCACATTCTTGAAATATCTATGGCTTCTTTTCCATCTGATGTTTTTAAGTTGAACCCATTCCATGCCATATTCGGATGCAAAATTGTGTGCTAATTTAATTCAGTACACACTTATAGAGTACTTCCTGAGGTCCAGACAGTGAAAAATCATATGTAGATTTAGACCTTTGTGAAGTCTTCTTTTCTCAGTTTCCTAAATTCCACTCATCCTTCGTTTCCCACATACTTGAGGTATGTCATAGTACAATAATAAAGAGTACAGATTCTGAGATCGGAAAAGCCTAGGTATAAATCCTAGCACTACTTATTAAGTTACTAACGGTATCACCCTTCAAACATTTACATTCACTGGGCCTTAAAGTCCTCATCTATGCAGCGAGTACAATTACTACCTCCCAGGACTGTTCTCAGGATCGAACAATAGAAAACAAAACTTCAGAGATTAAAGTTACTAAATGTGTATTTTCTTCCAGATATTATATAAGGGTAATACTATAAGTACTAATGCCTGACAATTGTTAGCTATGCTTTTCAATAAGATTATTTTGAATAATTTCCACTTTCTCAGCAGGCCTGTTGCTCTTTTTTTTTTTTTGCGGTACGCGGGCCTCTCACTGTTGTGGCCTCTCCGTTGCGGAGCACAGGCTCCGGACGCGCAGGCTCAGTGGCCATGGCTCACGGGCCCAGCCGCTCCGCGGCATGTGGGATCCTCCCGGACCGGGGCACGAACCCACGTCCCCTGCATCGGCAGGCAGACTCTCAACCACTGCGCCACCAGGGAAGCCCGGCCTGCTACTCTTGACTATGAACCACAACTGCTCACTCCTTTACTGTCAGCGTGCCATAAATCTGAAATATGGGGAAAAACAAAAGGACTTCAAGAGATTTTGTTCCCACAAATTTTGTCATTCATAAATGAAGATACTGCTTTGAGTTTACACTGAAGGTTGTAAAGCTTTTGTGGCATACCCAACGTTAACCAGGTAATAAATGTTTGTGTGTAAATGTACAGTGGGACTTCATCCACTCCACAATAGTATCAATATTCCTTTAGACACCTATTCATCAACCATCTTGTGTTGTTTCCAAATTTTCTCCAGTTTTATAATATCACATTTAAAGTTTAGATAAAGTTACTAAAAGATGAGAACAATGTGTTGTTTATTATGTCTTTCATCATCGTAGAGTAGTACACAGATATTTGACAAAGGCTTTAGCCCATGTTCAACTCAACAGTGGACTTTTCAGGACTACTCTCTCAGAAGGGCCTGCCTACAATTAAGCTGTGCTGGCTATGCAGAATCCTTAAAATCGATATTTCATGAAGTTTAATAAAATAAGTGATCTAGATTCCAGCCAATGTCAGGGCTCAACAGAAGAGAGTTCTATGCCCCCAGAAATGGGAATTATGGATGTTATCTCCACACATACACCCCCAAGCTCAAGGACATGGCTGAACTGAACAGGACTGAAAATGTTTACAGTATTAAAAATATTCTACTCCATTTAGTGGAATATAATAACTTATACCTAACAGAAATTAGAATATTCTATTGGTTAAGTTCACAAGGAAGTAATTAATTTGATTTAGGAAATCAGTACTGTTCTAGTATTTATATACAGGTTACCTAAAGTAGAAGGAATAGATTTCTTAACTATATTCAAAGTAATCTCTTTATCAGTTAGGGATCTTTGGACACAAGCAGCAGAAAACAATTCTGGTTCATCAGGCAAAGAGAAATGTATTGGATGCTTATTGAGTTTTGAGATAATCAAGGAGAATCTGAAGAACCGAGGTGAAGGACAATGCAGTTTTGGGGACTGGAAAGCAGGAAGAATCTTCTCCAAGAAGAGTAAAATCACATCTCTTGGAAGAAATGGATCTCCAACTACTTCAGGCTCTTTGTTTCTTAGACAGGAAGCAAAAGAATGACCTGACATTGGTCACCTGCACGTGCTGTGGTAAGGGAAAGGGGAACCATAGGTTTGTCCCAATAAACAGTGATCATGAAGAGGTCAACTCTCAAGGGGAAAGGACCAAATGAACGTGAAGCAGCCAAAACCAGGCGATGTCTACCTCTTTGTTTTGACTTTTGTATAGCTATCAAAATAAAAGCATGAAGAAGAATTGCCATTCTAACACTACTGTTTGTGCTACTTTTCAAATCATTTTGCTTTGAACTCTCTGGAGCTTCCATTATAGGTAAAATAATTATATTTATTTTGATGTCTCTAGCTCACCTGTGCTAAGTCTGTAAACCAAGCTGCTTCCGTATGATATTTTTCAGACGCTAAATGCACAGTGAATTATAATCCTATGTAATTTATCTGAATTTGAAATAAACCCTATTCAGTCAAACTTCTCCTAAAAGCAGGACCAACTCCGTAATTCCAGAAACATTTAAACAATATAGTGAGGAGGATAAGAATTTAAAGATGTGAAGGAAAATGTGCAGGTTCATTCAAATAATTCAGGAATATTCTCAAGCATGCTTTAAACTTAATAGATTTCCTATCCAAACTCAACAAAAACCATTTATGAGTATTGGGCTGAACTCTAACAATATCATTGCTTCCACAAACAAATCCAATCCAATTTAGCAAAGGGGTAGGGGAAGGCTTCCCAGAAAATTTTTAAATAGGTCATCTTTTTTGTAATGATTGGAAAAATACTGAAAGAAATAATCTACCATTTCCCATTAAACACTAGAGTTAAACCTAACCAAAATGTCTTTTATGAAGGACAAAACATTCAGATTCATGTGTCTCCTTATACTTCTGCAAGAAACTGGCAAATCTTCAGTATAAAGAGAAACAGCAGAAAACATCCAAAAGATGCAATATATGATTTTAACCATCTCCACTAACCACAGATATTTAACTATTCACACTCAAGGCAGTGTAACCAAAGGCATTATCCCATATTTATTTTACACCAAAGATGAAATGTTATAGTGTGTCTGTTCGTAAATATTTTTATTAAACACACATACACACAATATTTGAGGAAGGTTAGCTTGTCTAGTAACTAAATGTAGTAAACCTAGCAGTGAAAATAACTTATATTATCTATTTTGTAGTTTGTTATATATTTACCTATCTTTGCAATCCAAGTATATCAAAAATTGTTTCATACTTCCTTGAAGATATAGGTTATGAATTATGAACAATTGTTATATTGTACTGTCTCCCAATATAAAAATTGTGTTAACACGGTGCAATCTAGTGCATCACTTATAATGACTTTTAATTCATGTCTCTCCAAATATCTGCATAGAGTTTATATAGCTACCTTACAATTCATATAAATCATATTTCAGTCTTCATATAAAATCAGTTATTGAATCTGTGACTATGTTTCAAAGTTTTCTTCTCTCTCTGGTACCTCAGATTATTACTCACCCCCTTTCTTCCTTCAGGTTTTTCTCCCAGCTCTCTCTTAATCACTGGGACTCTCTTTGTTCCATCCTCTGTTCTCGTCTCACTCTGTGCAGATTCTATGATAGTTCTGTTTCCCTCAGAATGATGACTCTTAATCATTCTGATCGCCACACCTAAAGAACGAACTGCCTATTAGATGTTTCCATTTAGGTGTCCCCCAAATACCTCTCAACCCATCCATGTGAGACATCTCCTTGGCTTTGCCCACCCCACTCTCACCTGCCAACAGCATCACCATCCAGTCAGAAACTCAATTCATCTTTTATACCTTCCCTCATTTTATTCCCACATTCAATTTGTCTTGAAGTCCATTCAATACTACCTTCCTAATGTCTTTTTATTCCCTCTCCCCTCACCTTCTTCACATGACCCCTCTTTTATCTAGGCGTCATCATTTTTCACCTTGGATATTGCCTTTCCCTGATTAAAACCCCTCAGCAACTCCTCGAAGCCTTCAAAAATCATTTGTGTTACTACGGTTGAATCACAACCTTTCCATAAACTAGACACTGCTTGCATTTCTACCTTCAACTCTAGGCAGCCCACCCCACCTAACCCATCACACTTGCTGGTTCCCTAAAAGGTAAGTTCTGTCTTGCCTCTGTGCCTTTGCTCATGCTGTCATCTCTTCCACTGGCTCACTCATCAAAAAAGCAGGTTTGCATTAGGTATCATCCAATTATACATCTGTCTTTTCTGACTAGAATTTTATGTCTTTGCTTTTATTTCTTTATCTACAGCACTTACCACAGCAGCTGGTATGTGGTAAATATATATATATATATATATATATATTTTTTTTTTTTTTTTTTTTTTTTTTTTTTTCGGTACGCAGGCCTCTCACTGTTGTGGCCTCTCCCGTTGCGGAGCACAGGCTCCAGACGCGCAGGCTCAGCGGCCATGGCTCACGGACCCAGCCACTCCACGGCATGTGGGATCCTCCTGGACCGGGGCACGAACCCGCGTCCCCTGCATCGGCAGGTGGACTCTCAACCACTGCGCCACCAGGGAAGCCCAATATATATTTTTAATACTAAAAACTTCTACCTAAATGGGCAAACTATTTAATCTCTTCTTGGACAAAATGGGCAAATTATTTAATCTTGGCATCAGTTTCCCCACTGGCAAAATAAAGACATATAATGTCTACTTTATAGTGCATATGGGAGGATGAAGTTGAGTTAATATATATAAAGCATTTATAACCATACTTGGTATGTAATAAGTTCTAATAATTATTAGATATTATCATCAGTACTAGTTATTATTATAATTCCTTTTCCAGTCCTTTTCAGCCACCTCTTCTGGAATTGTCCATGGAACATTTTAAGCATTGTTTTCCTGAAGCACCTCTGACATACTCACCTATGTGGCTTTCCTCTTTATAGCAACACTAAACACGCTTAGCTTTCAGCAGTCTTCGGAACATCTCCCTTTCCAGAATCAGTTACCATTTTCAACTTCCTTTCACTGTCAATACACCATTCATTTGAATAAACACTCTGGCACTATAGCATAGGTATTAGGAAAGCAGCTTCTACAAGCAGACAGCTTGGATTTAAATCCTGGCTCCTTCATTTACAACTGGCTGCTGCAGGGAAAAGTATTTAATTTCTCTCTGCCTCGATTTCCTCATCCATCAAATAAGGCTGAGAAAAGTACTCACCTTATAAGATCATTGTAAAATTAAGCCAATTCGTAGTTTTAGCATACTCAGAATATTAGATGGGAATAGTATGCACTTAATAAATGTCAGTAGGAAGACATCCATTCAAGTGGCAAAGCCCACTCTAATAGGAAACATCAGTGCCTAAAGTACCTTTAGAATATGGTCACTTATGCCAAACTAGGCTTTCAAAACTACAAGCAAAAATAGAATATATATTTTTTGTCAGAACTCAAGACCTGGAAAGGACCTTAAAAATAGTACTTCCAAAGCCTTTGTTTGATAAATGAGGAAATAAAGACCCTTCCTTATACATTGGGTGGTTTGTCTTCTTCAACTGGGCTAGTTCATAAGCTTCTGCGTCAACCCCCAATATCCAATATTTGGCTAGTGTTGTCAACAGAACACAGAACACACTCTTGCACACGGAGAGAGCAAGGACCATCATGATACACAGGAAAATGACCCAACTATTATAACACACAGGTAAATGCTGCCCTTCCACTGCACTGAACCAAAACAGCACACAGAGAGAAAGGCAGAATAGAAGGCAGTCGTTAAAAGCATAGAGGCTGAAGCTGACTACCTGGGTTCAAATCCATGTTCTGCCACTTAGTAGCCGTCTGACCATGGGCAACTAAGTACTCTGTGCCCCCATTTCTTCATATATAAAATAGGGGATATTAGAAGTGCTAAACCAATAGTTCATTCAAAGTTAAAATGAATTAACGTATACACACACAAAACTTAGAACAGCATTCTGTGGGTAGTAGCAATATATAAGTTGTACGGGTTATTGTTGCAAATACACAGCTAAAGAACATGGCTAAAATTTATTTGTTGTTACTTCAAAGTCACCACTGTGTATCTTGGGCTAAAATTCAACACACTTCCTATCATTCTCCCAAATACCGTAGGCTACTGGGAACTAATGACTTTTTTGTTGTTGTTGTTTTACATAAATCTTATATTCATGGTTTATTAAAATAAAGCTTAGTTTTCACCTACGTAGTTCATTTGGCTTAAGATTCTGTAAGGCAGTAAGTCATTTTCCCAGGTGGCGGTACCAGAAGTAGAATTACCTCAAAGCCAGGGAAGCTTCCGTTTCAGAGCCCCTCAGTTTCACAGGCTCCTCCAAGACTGTAGGAGGGTCTAAGAATGTGTTCACCAAGTAAATATTTTAATGTTCAAAAGTTTACCTATTTTTTAAAAGAAGAGACCCCAAATTGCATAAGCTTCTCGTTGCCCCAAGCCTGGATTCATCCTTGGCTAGTGTTGGCATCACTGGCATATCTGTATGTAAGTGGGACGGAAATACTATCGCATGACAGTAGTCCCTTCTACCCTGGGCACCTGGGAAAATTTCCATGCTTTCATTTGAAGCCACAACATTACTTGCAGGAAATTCCTGTCTCAAGACCTCAGACCAAGCCCCATCTTCCCTGACATAGTCACAAACTTTGGGTTTTGTGCATTGTTTTCCTGCAACCCACAGATTTGGTGTCATTTGGATGCGTGTTATATGTCAAATGTATTGCAATTCTTTTATCCACCCTGCCACCGATAGCCTACAATAGCTGCTGTTTGATTACCTTATTTTCACAGTGACTTTGGAACCCTCAGGTATGTTCCTGTCCCTGGTAGGATTTTCACAAAGCAGTACTGACACTAAAACCAAGAATTATGTTATACACAGCTTGTACAGGCATACGCTCACAGACGCACAGAATTCACTGCATTTTCTATCACCTTCCTTTGAATTCTTTGTACTCTATAGAAAAATATTCATCTACCCAAGATATTTCTATTGCTGCTTCTGACAATGACACCACAGTCTCTGAGCTGTAGAATTAAAGACACCCGCCACAAAACATTCTATGTATTTGCAATGGAAAGTAAGAACTCTTAGTCCACAAGCTGTTATGTATTAAATTGGAGCTACACCTGTTTTTCTCCTGCTTATACCAGGCTTTGGGGAACTGAGAACCATATGGAAGCTGCCATTGCATTGTGAAGTATTATTCTCTTCAGGTTATTATTACTCAGATACTGTAGCTCACACCGTTGAAACAATCTTGCATCTGCAAAATGTGCTCCAGGGAAACATCGGCAATTCCATTACTGTGAAAGGTATTGGAAGATTGTTTGTGGTTAGCTGCTGGCTCCTGTTCAGCTGGTTATGTACTCATTCTACAGGCCTCGCAGAGAGTTTTTACTGCTGAATAAAAAACAAAGAATCTTGTCATAACATAGGAAACAGAAGAGACGTAAGTTCCTTGAATGACAATTCCAATTCTGCCATCTCTTTAATGCTAGCCTATTGGCAATGTTATGATATAGAAACGAGCCCTAAAACTTTGTCCTTATAGAGCAGTTCTTGATTGTGGACTTGAATGTTCTTTATGGTTTCTCCAAACAGCCACAAGCTAGACAATATATTATCCTCAACGTACCAAGAACTGTCTGTAAAACAATCATTCCCGTGGGTCTGCTTAATCTAAAGAACCAGTCAAAAAATATTTTAAGGACTTAAGTTTTCCCTTACATTAATACACATATTTCAATAATTATCAGACTTTACTAATTCTTTGTAACAAAGGAAACCTTTAGATTTACAATGAGACTAATGAGATAGACTGGCATAACTGATTTTTTTTAACCTCTCTAAGCATCAGTTTACTTATCTGTAAAAGGGAAGTGATATGTTTACTTTGTACATTTGATGTGAGTACATGTTATAATGCCCAGAAGATGACTAACATGCTGCCTTCCCCAAAATAGCTTACATTCATTGAGAATATACTACAATTACTACCACTATTCTATTACTTTGTATTTTTTATTACCTGTTCTAATATGCCCCCTAGATTATGAACTCCTCGAACATTAGACTTTGTTTTCTCCTTGCAGAACTTTTTGTTGTTACTGGGGGGGTTGGGTTTTGTTTTGTTTTTTGGTTTGTTTTTATTGAAGTATGGTTGATTTACAGTATCGTGTATATCTGAGACTAACACGATACTGTAAATCAACTACACTTCAATTTTAAAAAAAGGCATAACTGATCTTATCTAATCCTTCCTGTGTTGCCTCAGGCTGCCTTTTCCAGGTCCAGATATTGAAGCCTCATTGCTACTATATGTGTGCTCCGTCATGGTAACCTCTGGGTACTGCTAGGGGTGAGCCTTTGCAAACTCATAAATATGCCCATATGGAACTATGAGGATGCACACTAAATTGAGGATACACACTAAACAATTCTAAATTGTTTCTGAATCACAGTGGCTAGGAGGTCAGGGGAGTCCTTTGCATATTAAAACACATAACATAGTTAACTGTCTTTTAAACATTTACTGAGGGTTTTTTTCCCTCTCATTTGAAGAACGTTTTCAGGGTAAAAAACAATGTCCAGGCTTTACCCAAATCAATTAGAGGATGGAGGTGAAGGGTAGGGGGAAGGATTGATAATAATACTGTGAAGCCAGGCTGAAACTCTTTAGCAATATTTGCGGCCAACACGTAACCTGGGAAGGCTACCAGTTTCTTTGCACAGTGTGATTTAATGAGATTTAGTAAGATGATAATACACTTTTATTTTGCCCCCCTCCGAAAGCCCTGCTAGGCTTTTCAAAGAGCCAAACCTTGAATTTTACATGTTTATTATATGGTAACCAAGCATCGGTTCATGGTTGAAAAATAGGATAATATTAAAATGTGTATCGATTCTAGCACATGTTAAATATACATGCATTAGTAAATTCTACAGATCAATCATCAAGGTTGCTTTCCCTAAACTTAATATCTGCTAATGCTCTTAAAGTAGCCCTGCCACGATTCTTCTAAATAATCTGGCCCTGTGGCTTAGACATTTCCCTCAGACCATGTCACTATGACCCCAAACATGGAAAATCTCATATTGATTTCCCCATCAAAAGAAGGAAAAGCTCTGCTTACTCTGTAAATGCTTAATTAGAGAAGCACTAAGCTGGTCGAGGAAGGTCAGTTCTGTACATTAAACAGAGCCCTCCTCCCTCTGTCTGTCCTTTTCATTTGGAAAGTAAAGATGCATTAGGATATGCAAATACAGAGAGATATGCAGGCCATATTTTCTTTTCTTTACCTATGTCATGATGAATTAAAAATTATTTTTTTAAATGCTAAGAGTAAGCACTCTTTCACTTACTTTTGGCTTTATTCTGCTAGAAGCTTGACCTTATCACAAGCTATTTAATGATAATATTATTCATTTTTATCTGGGGTTTTTATACTAAAAAGGGGCCTTTGGTGGTTAGCTACTCACACTCACACCAGCCTTTGGAAGAAACCACCAATATGCTCTGTAATAGGTAACCTCACCTTTTTGATAACAACTGATTGGATGAGGGAGGGGAGGCTGACCACAGGCAGTTATCCATAGGCCATTAACTGGCCTATGACAAGGTGTGCCCAAGAGAGATGCATTGTACTAGATAGGAACAAGACACCCAATCAGAATCTGAGAGGCACTTAGTAAAATCACTCGAATGCTTTCATTGTGTTTCTCACTCATTAAACCATCTTCCAATAGGCTGGCCTCCTGTGATTTTCCATACTACAAAGAAATTTGCTTACCCTGATATCCTGATCTACCTCTGTACTCTTGTGTTTTTCATTGTGAATTAATAAATTATCATGCAGCTAGGTAAGCAAGTCTACCTTCTGAGAGATCAATCAAAGCTTCGTGCACTAAAGGAAAGTCAAGTTGCAGAGAATGCAATACTTAACACCCATGGACCTCTAGAGCAGTTCTTCTTAAACTTTAAATCTACACAGAAATCACCAGATGCTGCTGCTGTTACTCCTCCATAAACCATGCAAGACTCCAGAGACCCTTGCTCTTCAAAGTGTAGTCTTCAGTCCAATAGCATCACATGGGAGCTTGTTAGAAATGCAGAATCTTAGGCCTTGCATCACAATGACTGATCAGAATCTTTATTTTGACTTCAGTGATCTTATGTGCAGTAATAATTGAGAGGCAGTTAATAAGGCCAGTAGTTGTCAAAAGACCAGCAGCATTGGCATCATCTGGGAATTTATTAGAAATGCAAATTGTCACACTCCAGCCCAGAACTATTGAATCAAAGTCTCTGGGACTGAGACCCAGTAATCTGTGTTTCAACAAGGCTTTCAGATGATTCTGATGCCGGTGAAACTTCATAAATCACTGCTCTAGACCAGTAGCTCCCAAACTTTGCTGCATATCAGAATCGCCAGGAGAACTTTGAAAATTCCTGATATCCATATCACATCTTGCAAATCAAATCAGAATGCCTGGTAATGAGAGACAAATGTCAGTATTTCATAAAGATCACAGATAAGTCCAATGGATAGTAAAGTTTCAGAACTGGTGCTTATACTGTAATAAATTCCCCAAGAGAAATGGCAACTCTAGCAGAGGTTTTCTATTTTAGATCCACATTGCAATCATCTAGTCGATGCCAAGATCCCATTCCCAGAGATGCTGATTCAACTGTCTGGAAATCAGGATTATTTTTTCCTTTTAATTTTTCAATTTTAATTTACAAAGAGAAAACCTCACTATTTGTGGTATACTCTTCCATGGGTATTCGCAAATGCATACAATCACACTTCCACCACCAGAGTCCTTGATGCAGAACAGTTTCATCATCCACAAAACTTCCTCTTACTGTCCTTTTCTGGTCAACCTCTCCCCCAGTCTTCAGCACCTGCAATGACTGATTTTTTTTTTTGTATGTTTCAGTTAGGGTAATTTCTGTTGGCTTAACCTCACGTTAATTGATTCCTTCTTCATCTGTGTTGAGTCCACCGATGAGCCAGTCAAAGACACTCTCCACCTCTGAGTGTCTCATAGCTATCATTGCTGGGTTTTTTGTCATCTCTCTGCTGTAAGTTTACGTAGAAACTTGCGTGCTGTTCACCTTATCCATTAGAGCTTTTAATATGGCACACATTATGGTTTTAGATTCTCTGTCAGATAGTTTCGATATCTATGTCATACTTAACAATAGGTATGTTGATTGTTTTGTTCCGTGGCAATGTTTTTACTTCTTGCCCTTTTTATGCATCACAATTTTTTGTTAAAAATGGCCAGCTGTGAAAGATAATACAGGCTGAGGTAAATAGGTTTCATGCTTGGAAATGAGCACTCCTTTCCTTACACTAGGTTTGATTAAATCAAGTCAGAGGTTAGTCTGGATTTAATGTTTGTTGTAGCTTTGGTTACCCTCCGTGACCCATGTTGCTTTAAATTTCTCTAGTGATAGGTTGAGGTTGGGAGCTGATCTGCCAGAAGGTTTTTCAGTATCTTCTCCACCATCAACTTTGTCTTCTTTTTACATTACACCTTAGAGTGGGTCTATCTTCATGTTCTTGCAACACTTCCAGCAGTATTCCAGTGTCACTTGACCTTGTTGATCTGGTGGTGGAGGGCATGGAGGGGGGTGTTCTATTTTCTGCTAGTTTATACTCAGCCTCAGGAAGCCACTGTGTCCCTGGGTCTATGGGGTGTGGACTTCCCAATGCTCCTGCTTCTCTCCCAGCTATTCTTGCCCCTTCTCCCAGTAATAGCATTTGTTTTCCATTCTCCTCCCCTTTCTGCAATGTGTTTTCACCAGTAACTTAAAACAAAGGCTCTTTTTCCATAAGAGATATAGGAGAGAAGAATCCAGGTACAATTTTGCACCATCATACAGTAGCTGTCACCCTCCACCTCCCCCAGACTTGCACCATCAGAAATGCTTTATCAGAATTCTCACCAATCATTTTGGACCTGTTGGGATCTATGGAGAAGAATATGCAAGGCAGTGAGATCATTCCCTATATCTGGCTCCACAATGTCTTGCCAGCCCACACTCATTCTCCACCAATTTGTCGTACCTTCTAGCTGAGTTCTCCTTCCTTATTCTTCCTTCTTTCTACAACTGCCCCAAGTAAGCAAATGCTCAGGTTCTGTCTATCCCTGCACAAGTCTCTTTTTATATTTTGGGCAGTAAGCTGGGTTCAAGAAAAGCCACGAACTTACAGTTTATTCATCTCTTTTTGTTGTGAGGGTGTGTATGATACTCCTCCCAGCTCTCTACTTTCCAAAGCAGAAACCAGAAGTCTGGCAATTGGAATTTTAAAAGCATTCCAAGTTGTACATCCTAGGTTGAGGACTACTGCCTTTTAAGAATAATCTTTGATGCCAGCTAGATTTTTCCAGTCAAAACATTCTACCTCGCCCTTTGCTGAGCATGCTGCACCACTCAAAATGGTTACAGGAGAATGCTTTTGAAGACAAAAGCAGGTTAATTAATGGCACTAAGTTAATCTGCTTCCCATTTTATGATCCAGTACTCTCCATAAGGCTATTAGCTTGATTTTATAACAACCTAGAGTTGTTGCCAAACTAAGTAGGTGGATTTCTAGCTTTAAAAAAAAACAACAAAGAAAAAAAAAACAAAGAAAAGGAAAGAGAAGAAGGAAAAGAAGGGGTAATAACTCCACAAATAAACTTACTTATGAATTTTTCAAACCAAAGCACAATCAGGCACGAAAAATCAGTGAACCTAAAGGGAAGAGAGAGACAGGAAAAGAGACACATACAGGAAATAATCAGCCTGGCACATGCTGCAATTGAAGAAGGAATATGTGACCTTTTCAAGTCAAAATATTTGAGGTAGAACTAGAAATGGCTAACTACATACAATTATACATTGTAACCATGCTGAAAGAAATGGTCAAAGCTAGTCAGCATTGTATTATTTGAGGAAAAAAGTCGGAGACCCAAAAGAATAAATGATCACTGAAAACATTCTTAAGCTGCTCTGCACTGTAACTTTCACAGAGAGAATTTCCAATGTTTGTGTTCCTTCTTTCTTTGAAAATGGAGATCTTTTGTTTTCCATAAAGATACTTTTGGAAAATTACTAAAATCTCCCTTAGCTTTCTCCTTTTCAGGATTTATATTACTGTCTCATAGGTACTATTTCCTAGTATATTGATATTCTCCAGTTTCAGGAACTTCCCAGGTTCTCCAAGCTTCACATATCTACCTTGAACTCAGAAGAGACAATGCCTTCAGGAGTCACTATCCCATAATGTAGGAGCGTCTAAAGTACTAAAGAAGAATTACAAAATGAAGGTCATTTGGCCCGTTCTGACTTTTTAATTCACTTTGCCTCTACTCCTACTCCTTTGAATCCAACAGAGAAACACACACACACACACACACACACACACACACACACACACACACACTCACAGACACAGCTATACCCACTTAATTACAGGTGACTGACATATATCCCTGGAAACACTCAAAAGTCAAATATAACTTCTAATTTTACATCTAGCGCACTTGCTGACTCCTGGATACTATTCTATTTCCCATTCGAGGTATACACCCTATTATGCATATCTATGCATATTCTGAAATATGTTTTCTTAGTTCCAATTTCAACAACCCCCACTTTCACCTGGCCATCTAGTCATTTGCTTGCTATTCTAAAATGTAAATTCAGTAATTGCTGCAAAATTTAATCTAGACTGGTTTAATACCAGGAGTCACTGATGTTGTAACAGCGCAAAATAGGCTCCCAAATTAATAAAACATGCTTAAATTACATGTGTTAAAAACAATACTTTTACATTCATGTTTTAACCGATACCAATAATAGCCAGAGAATGTAAGAGTCAATGAACCAAAAAAGGAGCATTACCAGTTAGTGCTTTTGCAATCTGGGAGCAGTTTAGAAACAGGTTTCCAAAATGTAGATAAGAGCATGAAAAACACTCAAGAAACTACTAATGAATAAACCCCAAGGTGTGTAGATTACAGCTGGGGATTTACCACCATTATCTGATAACTCTAGGTCACCTAATCCACTGACAACTGACTTTTCATGTGCAGATACATACATTTTACTTTTGTTGATTAAAATTTCATTAGGTTGTATTAAAGAGGATTTATTAGGCAAGAAAAAATGAAAATACATTTACTCAAAAGATGTGTATATGGACACACATGGTTAGTTCCCTTTCCTATTGCAATCCAGTCAGTTGTGGCTGGCTAATGACATCCTGGAAATCAGAGTGCATCTAAAGGTTCCCAGGTCTCTGTAGAAGTATAGGTAAAAAGACAGTCCAATTTAATTTCTAGGTGGTAGGTTCAGGTCAGTTCCAAGTTTTCTCAAAGACTCATGGGAGAGAGATTGTAATAATATTGGGCTTTGAAAAAAAAGATAGTAAGAGTAGACAGAATAGTGTTCTATAACCCACTCACACTGGCTCCAGATAACCAACCGTGTACTTCTTCCCAACTCTGCATTGAAATCGCTGTGACAGGAATATGTAGAACATGAACATTGACAAATGCTACAAATGAAATTTGTTGTTTGTTTTTCCTCCCAGAGAGCTAGTTTACCAGTACTCAAGAATAGAAGTTTGCAGTCAAAATAATATGAATGTCATCAATAAAAATTGTACTATAAGGAGTGCTGTGCAATTAGGTTAAATTATGGAAGAGCTTATACTATGAAAGTTTTGCTCCCATTTGTGAGAAAGATATTCACTAGGTTTATTTAAGCTGATATCCAGAGACCAAATTTTATATTCTTATTTGCCCAATAAAACACAGTTCTCATGGATGAAAGTGTTATATCAAATAGCCATATTTACTAGTCAACAGGTATGTAACTACAATGGTCTGAACATTTGTGTCCCCCTAAAAGTCATATGTTAAAATCCTAACCTCCAAAGATGATAGTATTAGGAGGAGGTGGAGCATTTGGGAGACACTTAGGCCATGAGGATGGAGCCTTCATGAATGGGATTAGTGGTCTTATAAAAGAGACCCCACAGAGTCCCTAGCCCCTTCTACCATGTGAGGACACAGCGAGAAGGCACTGACTATAAACCAAGAAGAGAGCCTTGACCAGAATGTGATCATTCTGATGCTGTGATCTTGGACTTAACAGCCTCCAGAATTGGGAGAAATAAATTTCTACTGTTTATTAGCTACCAGGTCTGTGGTATTTTGTTATCGCAGCCTGAACGAACTAATAATTTGGAATGAGAAACACAAAAGTACCTAAAATGGTAGTAGAACTCAGTCCATTTTAGTTGTTCTCTTTTTTTCTACATAATGAAGCACATTTTCTCCTTTCAAAATAAATACACTGTTCTTTGGCTGGAAGTACTAAACTATAAACCAGAAGGCCAAAAAGTCTGTGGTTCAGATGAGGAAGTCTGGAAAAGCAGCCTCAGTGAGCACTGTGTATTTTCCTTCCATGTGATGATAGAAATTTCATATTTATCCTCAGATTTTCACTTTCTAGGCCAATAAAATCTTGCAACCTCTATTTTTCTTGATTTCTATCCCAAGTTGACCTCAAGGTGACTAAAGAATTCTTGGTAGTGGAAGTTACGCATAAGGTTCAGAATGGGGAAATAATCTAGTAGCATTTGTAAAAGTTACCCTGTGTTCAATTTTTCCAATAATGTACCAGATGTAATACAGAAAATGAATCCAGACATTACAAAAACCTGCTAGAAAAATTCAAACTTAATCTTAGAGAGGTTCACAGGTGCTTTAACCAAGCAGCAGTCAAAATTAAAGTGTACTGCAAAATAAGAAATACCAGAGTTGCTTTTCAAGGCCTCCAAAAAAGTTGCAAATTCTTAGCATTTTTAATGCGGCAATTAATCAAGATTAAGTTGGATGATTTCAGTTCATTAAGACTGTGTGAAAAATAGCAAAATTATTGGTAAAAACAAGGAATGCTTTTGGAAGTTCAAATTTTGCCCTTTAAATATAATTAGCAATGTTATTTATTAAATAGTGTGACACAACGTTTCAAACCAAATCATTCAGAATATTATTTTACTTATTCTAAATCTTTGCCACACCTGAACATATTATATGAAAACAACACTCCTTAATAACATTTTTACATATTAGGCACATGACATGTTTAAATAACTCATAAGATAATAAATTCAGTTTTTGCCTCCCAATGTCAAAATAAATACCTATCTTAGACAAAGTGCTAGAAATGAAGTGAATTTTTAACTTTATAAATGTATGTGAAATTTTGGGATTTCATAATTTTTGAGAAAACCTTACTATTTCAAATAAGTTACCAGACTAGAACATGCTAATATACAAAACTGGAGTAGGGGAAGATAAAGGAGGGCTCCATTTTAGCCCACAATATTCAATATAGTGCATTTCCTACACTAGAAATTCCTGCTTGTTGATGCCAAAATTTGGAAAGGAGTCCACATAAAATTCCTTTTAAAATTCAATGGCTATTACTTGTAGGCTAGCCTCCCTATTGGACCATTATGGATGCTGCATATGCCTGGTCCAAGTAGACACCCCTGAGTCTAGGAATGACACAAGCTACAAGGATCCTACTCTAAGTGTGGGTAAAGAAGAGACAGCAAAATACATTCTGGGTTGATATTGGGGAATGGAAGATCTATAGTTTTGTTTTTTTTTTTTTAAAAAAAACACTATTAAGGTACTACTTCCTAGGGCCAGTACCTGGATAGCTTTACCCATACAAAGTCCCAGAATCTTCTTTTAGCTTTTTTATATGGACTCCTATGTTAGAAACAGTAAAAATGTATACTATCATAAAAATTTTTTGGAGAGATGAAATCAGTGAAAATGATGGTGTAAGAACTCAGAATTCTCTCCTCCATTAAAGCAATGAGGAACTGGCAAAAATTTCTCAGAACTCTGGAAATTAACCAAAGGCTTGCAGCAATCTAAGGAGTATTTATTCAAGACATGGTTGAATATCAATAAAAAGAGCAAGCTTTTTGGCATTTTAACTTGCCCTCATCGCACCCTATGCTCCAGCTCTGTAGCAGCCTGAAAAAATTAGCTCACGATCAGAGTGAAAGCTAACAGTTAAGCAGCCAACAGACAGGGCAGAATGGGTTGGAACTCTTTCAAAATCTCACTCTCAGAGAACTGTAACTCCACAGAAGCCTCATTTGCAAAACCTGTCTTTACTTGACCTGCCTCTGAGCTCATGCAATACAGAAGTCTTTTCCCCAAGGGAGTTTGCCAAAAATATTTAGGGGCCATTGTTTAACTTTCTGGCTATCTGAGGCAGAAAATAAAATTTGAGGCAAAATATAGCTACCCAAAAACATTAAAAGAAAAATCTGGAGAATAAGATATTTACGAGGTGCCTTGAGCACCCCGGCCCCACCATGACCATGCCCTGCCTGACTTCACATACTCAGACTCCACCTTTACTTTCACCTATGTTGGTGGCCCCAAAAGATGGACATGTCTAAAATATCTTGAGGAGGACCTTCAAGATGGCAGAGGAGTAACACATAGAGAGCACCTTCTGCCCCACAAATACATCAAAAATACATCTACATGTGTAAGAACGCCTACAGAACATCTAATGAATGCTGGCAGAAGACCTCAGACTTCCCAAAAGCTGTCTGGTTGACCTGGTCTTGGTATTCCGGCTGGGTGTCAGGCCTGAGCCTCTGAGGTGGGAGAGCCGAGTTCAGGACATTGGACCACCAGAGAGAGACCTCCCGGCCCCAAGTAATATCAATCAGCAAGAGCTCTCCCATAGATCTCCATCTCAACACTAAGACCCAGCTCTACCCATTGAGCAGCAAGCTCCAGTGCTGGACACCCCGTGCCAAATAACTAGCAAGACAGGAACACAACCCCACCCATTAGCAGAGAGGCTGCCTAAAATCATAATAAGGTCACAGAAACCCCAACCATAACACTGGACGCGGTCCTGCCCACCAGAAAGACAAGATCCAGCCTCATCCACAAGAACACAGTCACCAGTCCCCTCCACCAGGAAGGCTACACAACCCACAGAACCAACCCTACCCACTGTGGGCAGGCACCAAAAACAATGGGAACAATGAACCTGCAAAAGGGGACCCCAAACACAGTAAGTTAAGCAAAATGAGAAGACAGAGAAATACGCAGCAGATGAAGGAGCAAAGGAAAAACTCATCAGACCAAACAAATGAAGAGGAAATAGACAGTCTACCAGAAAAAGAATTCAGAGTAATGATAGTAAAGATGATCCAAAATCTTGGAAATTAAAGAGAAATTAAAACCTTTACAGACAAGCAAAAGCTGAGAGAGTTCAGCATCACCAAACCAGCTTTACAACAACTGCTAAAGGAACTTCTCTAGGCAGGAAACACAAGAGAAGGAAAAGACCTACAATAACAAACCCAAAAGAATTAAGAAACTGGGAATAGGAACATACATATCGATAACTACTTTAAATGTAAATGGATTAAATGCTCCCACCAAAAGACACAGGTTTGCTGAATTGATACAAAAACAAGACCCATATATATACTGTCTACTAGAGACCCACTTCGGACATAGGGACACATACAGACTGAAAGTGAGGGGATGGAAAAAGATATTCCATGCAAATGGAAATCAAAAGAAAGCTGTAGTAGCAATTCTCATATCAGACAAAATAGACTTTAAAATAAAGACTATTAAAAGAGACAAAGAAGATCACTACATAATGATCAAGGGATCGATCCAAGAAGAAGATATAACAATTGTAAACATTTATGCACCCAACATAGGAGCACCTCAATACATAAGGCAAATACTAACAGCCATAAAAGGGGAAATCGACAGTAACACATTCATAGTAGGGGACTTTAACACCCCACTTTCACCAACGGACAGATCATCCAAAATGAAAATAAATAAGGAAACACAAGCTTTAAATGATACATTAAACAAGATGGACTTAACTGATATTTATAGGACATTCCATCCAAAAACAACAGAATACACATTCTTCTCAAGTGCTCATGGAACATTCTCCAGGACAGATCATATCTTGGGTCACAAATCTAGCCTTGGTAAATTTACAAAAATTGAAATCGTATCAAGTATCTTTTCCAACCACAAGGCTATGAGACTAGATATCAATTACAGGAAAAGATCTGTAAAAAAAACAAACACACGGAGGCTAAACAATACACTACTTAAAAACAAAGTGATCACTTAAGAAATCAAAGAGGAAATCAAAAAATACCTAGTAACAAATGAAAATGGAGACACAATGACCCAAAACCTATGGGATGCAGCAAAAGCAGTTCTAAGAGGGAAGTTTATAGCACTACAATCCTACCATAAGAAACAGGAAACATCTCAAATAAAAAACCTAACCTTGCACCTAAAGCAATTAGAGAAAGAACCAAAAAACCCTAAATTTAGCAGAAGGAAAGAAATCATAGAGATCAGATCAGAAATAATTGAAAAAGGAATGAAGGAAACGATAGCAAAGATCAAAAAAACTAAAAGCTGGTTCTTTGAGAAGATAAACAAAATTGATAAACCATTAGCCAGACTCATCAAGAAAAAAAGAGAGAAGACTAGAATCAATAGAATTAAATATGAAAAAGAAGAAGTAACAACTGACACTGCAGAAATACAAAGGATCATGAGAGATTACTACAAGCAACTCTATGCCAATAAAGTGGACAACCTGGAAGAAATGGACGAATTCTTAGAAATGCAAAATCTACTGAGACTGAACCAGGAAGAAATAGAACAGACCAATCACAAGCACTGAAATTGAAACTGTGATTAAAAATCTTCCAACAAGCAAAAGCCCAGAACCAGATGGCTTCACAGGCGAATTCTATCAAACATTTAGAGAAGAGTTAACACCTATCCTTCTCAAACTCTTCCAAAATATAGCAGAGGGAGGAACACTCCCAAACTCATTCTACGAGGCCACCATCACCCTGATACCAAAACCAGACAAAGATGTAACAAAAAAGGAAAACTACAGGCCAATATAACTGATGAACATAGGTGCAAAATCCTCAACAAACTACTAGCAAACAGAATCCAACAGCACATTAAAAGGTTCATACACCATGATCAAGTGGGGTTTACTCCAGAAATGTAAGGATTCTTCAATATACACAAATCAATCAATGTGATACACCATATTAAAACATTGAAGGAGAAAAACCATATGATCATCTCAATCGATGCAGAGAAAGCTTTTGACAAAATTCAACACCCAGTTATGATAAAAACCCTGCAGAAAGTAGGCATAGAGGGAACTTTCCTCAATATAATAAAGGCCATATATGACAAACCCACAGCCAACATCGTCCTCAATGGTGAAAAACTGAAACCATTTCCACTAAGATCAGGAACAAGACAAGGTTGCCCACTCTCACCACTCTTATTCAACATAGTTTTGGAAGTTTTAGCCACAGCAGTCAGAGAAGAAAAGGAAATAAAAGGAATCCAAATTGGAAAAGAAGTAAAGCTGTCACTGTTTGCCGATGACATGATACTATACATAGAGAATCCTAAAGATGCCACCAGAAACCTACTAGAGCTAATCAATGAATTTGGTAAAGTAGCAGGATACAAAATTAATGCACAGAAATCTCTGGCATTCCTATACACTAATGATGAAAAATCTGAAAGTGAAATCAAGAAAACACTCCCATTTACCACTGCAACAAAAAGAATAAAATATCTAGGAATAAACCTACCTAAGGAGACAAAAGACCTGTATGCATAAAATTATAAGACACTGATGAAAGAAATTAAATGACACAAACAAATGGAGAGATATACCATGTTCTTGGATTGGAAGAATCGACATTGTGAAAATGACTCTACTACCCAAAGCAATCTACAGGTTCAATGCAATCCCTATCAAATACCACTGGCATTTTTCACAGAACTAGAACAAAAAATTTCACAATTTGTATGGAAACACAAAAGACCCCGAATAGCCAAAGCAGTCTTGAGGGAAAAAAATGGAGCTGGAGGAATCAGGCTCCCTGACTTCAGACTATATTACAAAGCTACAGTAATCAAGACAGTGTGGTACTGGCACAAAAACAGAAAGATAGATCAATGGAACAGGTTAGAAAGCCCAGAGATAAACCCACGCACATATGGTCACCTTATCTTTGATAAAGGAGGCAAGAATATACTGTGGAGAAAAGACAGCCTCTTCAATAACTGGTGCTGGGAAAACTGGACAGGTACATGTAAAAGTATGAGATTAGAACACACCCTAACACCATACACAAAAACAAACTCAAAATGGATTAAAGACCTAAATGTAAGGCCAGAAACTATCAAACTCTTAGAGGAAAACACAGGCAGAACACTATATGACATAAATCACAGCAAGATCCTTTTTGACCCATCTCCTAGAGAAATGGAAATAAAAATAAACAAATGGGACCTAATGAAACTTCAAAGCTTTTGCACAGCAAAGGAAATCATAAACAAGATGAAAAGACAACCCTCAGAACGGGAAAAAATATTTGCAAATGAAGCAACTGATGAAGGATTAATCTGCAAAATTTACAAGCAGCTCATGCAGCTCAATAACAAAAAAACAAACAACCCAATCTAAAAATGGGCAGAAGACCTAAAGAGACATTTCTCCAAAGAAGATATACAGATTTCCAACAAACACATGAAAGAATGCTCAACATCATTAATCATTAGAGAAATGCAAATCAAAACTACAATGAGATATCATCTCACACCAGTCAGAATGGCCATCATCAAAAAATCTAGAAACAATAAATGCTGGAGAGGGTGTGGAGAAAAGGGAACCCTCTTGCACTGTTGGTGGGGATGTAAATTGATACAGCCACTATGGAGAACAGTATGGAGGTTCCTTTAAAAACTACAAATAGAACTACCATCTGACCCAGCAATCCCACTACTGGGCATATACCCTGAGAAAACCATAATTCAAAAAGAGTCATGTACCAAAGTGTTCATTGCAGCTCTATTTACAATAGCCAGGACATGGAAGCAACCTAAGTGTCCATCAACAGAGGAATGGATAAGGAAGATGTGGTACCTATATACAATGGAATATTACTCAGCCATAAAAAGAAACAAAATTGAGTTACTTGTAGTGAGATGGATGCACCTAGAGTCTGTCATACAGAGTGAAGTAAGTCAGAAAGAGAAAAACAAATACCATATGCTAACACATATATATAGAATCTAAGAAAAAAAAAAAAGGTCATGAAGAACCTAGGCGCAAGACGGGAATAAAGACGCAGACCTACTAGAGAATGCCTTGAGGATTTGGGGAGGGGGAAAGGTAAGCTGTGACAAAGTGAGAGAGTGGCATGGACATATATGCACTACCAAATGTAAAATAGCTAGCTAGTGGGAAGCAGCCGCATAGCACAGGTAGATCAGCCCCATGGTTTTTGACCACCTAGAGGGGTGGGATAGGGAGTGTGGGAGGGAGGGAGGGAGACGCAAGAAGGAAGAGATATGGGAGCATATGTATATGTATAACTGATTCACTTTGTTATAAAGCAGAAACTAACACACCATTGTAAAGCAATTATACTCTAATAAAGATGTTAAAAAAATGCAGAAGAGAAACCTTCAAACTTTAATGAACTAATGTTATACCGTGGCTCAAATCCACATGAAGAAATAAAGAGCACCTGTGGTTACAGAGGTAAATGTAAAAGAAAGTCTAAATATATATTTTGTTTATTACTTTTTTCTTTTATGTGATTTAAAAAACAATTAATTGCAAAAGGCAATGATTATAAGTTTGTGTTGATGGGCATACATTGTATAAAGATGGGATGTGTATGACAATAATGGCACACAAAAAGAGGATGAGAAACACAGCAATACAGAAGTGAAGTCTTTGTATTCCATTAAAATTAAGTTGCTATTAATCACACTAGATTGTTATAAATTAAATGTTAATTGTAACCCCGAGGCAATCACTAAAAATAATGACTCAAATAATATAGCAAAAGAAATGACAAGGGTATTTAAATGGTACACTAAAAATATCTATTTAAGACAAAAGAAGGCAATAATAGAGAAATAGAGGAACAAAAACACACAAGACATAAAAAATTAGCCAAGTTGCAGATATAATTCCTACCTTATCAGTAATTACATTAAACTTAAATGGATCAAACGATTTAATCTCTCCTTCACACCCTAAACAAAAGTTAATCCTAAATGAATTAACAGCAAAAATGTTAGTGCTAAAACTGTAAAAATGATAGAAGAAAACAGAAGTGTAAATTTTTATGATCTTGGATTAGGCGATAATTCATTAGATATGACACCTAAAGCATAGGGACAAAAGGAAAAATAGATAAATTGAGGTTCACCAAAACTAAAACCCTTTGATCATAAAAGGACTCTATCAAGAAACTGAAAAGACAATCCGCAGAATGAGAGAAAATATTTGCAAATATATATTTGAAACATATGCCCCCACAAAAACATGTACACAAAGATACCGTGGAACAATGTGGTGAAGACAGGGTTCTCACAACACACATTTCCATTAACAGGGTACCGTGTAAAAGTGAGAACTGACTATAACTGTCTTATTTGGTAGATTCCATGATGATTAAAATTAAAAGATCATAATCACTTGTGTGATCTGAGTGAGCTGTTCAAATATTGCTTTTTCATAAACTATGTTACCTGACTTCTGAGATATTTTTATTACTCTTGTTGAAGGAGCTTGAAAAATTAACACATATTCTAAGATTCACTCTTATTGAAACTTGTACCCATTATCTTGAAAAGCTGTATAATTTTAAAGTATACAGTGTGTGTGTGTGTGTGTGTGTGTGTGTGTGTGTGCAAGTATACATGTATATTTTACTTTATTTCATCTCTTAGGGTTATATGGTACTCAGAGAAAACTTCTGTTAGGAATTCAGTCATAGTCATTTTTGAGGTAAAGTTTTGAGGAATCAAGTTTCTATAATAGCATATAAATATTAAATAATGTTATTTTATGATAATTTTTGAGTGATATACTTTTAATAAATTGATGCAAGGAAGCAGAGATAGCCAGCTAGTGTTTCTGAGTTCTTACTGTACCAGACACGGACATCAAAACATGTCAATAACATCAATTAGGACTTACCAAATGTCTGAGATTTCACTTTTTTTAAAACAGGAATATTCTCCATAATGAGTTATTAGAGTGTTAGCATTCTCTCTCCTTACAGATTCATGCTATTTAACTCAGCTCTCAGGGGAAATTAAATCCAAATTAACTATAAAAAAAGGTTTCTGCATCATTTAATGATGCAAATTTGAGGTAACAAGGGTAAATAATTGTGCATGAATATGATATGAAATTTAGATTTCCCTAGTGCTACCACCCTGATAATAATCCCCCAAGAGTTACCATTATCTTCTCCTTGAACATTAGAGTGAGCTTGTCTGTCTTTGAACTTCATATAAACAGAATCATATATTACTCATTATTCTTTCAATATTGAATATTTCAATATTGTTCACTCATATGTAATATTTACGTTGTTGCAAATAGCAGTAGTTCATCTCAGAGCAGAATTCCACTGAATGAGCGTACCACCATTTATGCAGATATTCTACAGTGGATAGACATTTGTGCTGTTTCCAACTTTTTCCTATTTTGAATAACACCACTATAAATAAATATGTTTTCATAGAAATAAGCATTCATTTGCTTGGTATATACTTAGTAGCAATTCTGGGTCATAGGTGTAAGTATGTTTAGCTCTAGTGGATACTGCCAGCTTTCCAACATGGGGGTACCTATTTACATTCCCCCCAGTCAACGTTTGAAGATTCCAGTTGTTCCTCATCTTCATCTTGTTTTTAATTAAGTCCAGTTTATCAGTTTATCGATCTTCTCTAGTCAGTCTTATTGGAACACTGCTTAGGAAATCTTTGTTTATCCCTAAACATATTCTCCTACATTTTATTCTAGAAACTGTATTGTTTTACTTTCACATTCAGCTCTAGAATCAATCTCAAAATAATTTTTGTGTATATAGTGGTCAAGATGCATTTTTCCATATGGATATCCAGTTGATTCAGTACCATATAATGAAAGACTAATCCTTCATTATTACACTGCCTTTGCAATTTTGCTTTAATCAGTTTACTGTATATGTGTAAATCTGTTTCTCATATCGATTTTCTTCCACTGGTTAATTTGTCTATCATTGGCACCAACAGAGCATTCTCTTAATTATTGTAGCTTAAAAATATCAATGTCTGGTACTTTAAAATTATTTCTTTGGATAATTCAGGTCTTTTGTATTTCTTTATAAGTTTTGAAGTCAATCTGCTAACTTCCACAGGAAAAAAAAAAAAAAGCTGGACTTTTGATTAAGGTTGCATGGAGTGTGGGCTTAAATAATATCTTAACAAAAATGAGTCTTCCATTCAATGCAGATTGTGTTTTATTATAAATTCAAAAATGGTGTTTTAATTCCCCAATTGTTATTAGTTTATAAAAATGCAATGTATTTACCAGTGACCTTACTAAACTCCATTATTTTTCTAGTAGTTTGTCGACTTTGCACAAATGTTTATTATATCTGCAAACGATGAGAACTTTCTCCTTACTGTAAAGATTAAGGAAGATCCCTTCTATTCCTAGTTACCTGCATGCTTTTGTAGTAAATGGGTATTGGATTTATCAAATGCTTTTCCTGCATTTATGGAGTTAATCAGAAGATTTTTCTCCTTTATTTGATAAGGGTGGTGAAGTATATTGACTGATGTCCCAATGTTTAACCAGTCTGGCATTTCTGGAATAAACCTCACTTGTATTATCTTGTTTAGCATTTCTGCAGCTGTGTTCATGAAAGAATTTGGCCTTGGTTTTCTTTTGTTGCATAATTGTTGTATGATTTTGGAACAAGAAGATAAGTTGAAAATTTTATCCTTCTTTCTCTACTTTCTGTGATAGTTTGTGCAAGATAAATATTATGCAGGCTATTTCATCCTTAGGTATTTGTAAGAATTCACTGGTGAAGCAACCTAGGCTTGAAAATTTTTTGTGTGTCTGGGAAGTCTTTGTGTGTGTCTGAGAAGGCTTTAATTGTGAATTCAATTTCTTTAACAAACATAAACTATTTCAATTTTCTATTTATCCTTATGCAAGTTGTGCTTTTTAAGAATTTATCGTTCATTTAAATGTTCAAACGTACGAGCATAAAGGCGTTCATAATATGTTATTTTGTTATCGAAGATATGATTCACATACCATAAATTCACCATTTTAAAGTGTACAATTCAGTGGGTTTTAAGATGTTTACAACTTTGTGCAACCATCACCACTGTTAATTACAGAACACTCACCAGCTCCAAAAGAAACCCCATACCTGTTAGCAGTCACTTTCTATTCCCCCTCCTTCCAGCCCATGGCAATCACTGATCTATTTTACCTCTCTATAGATTTACCTATTGTGAACATTTCATATAAATGGAATCATAGGCTTTATGACCTTTTGCATCTGGCTTCTTTCACTTAGTGTAATGTTTTCAAGGTTGATTTATGTTGTAGTATGTCTCAGTATTTTATTCCTCATTATGGCTCATTAATATTCCATTGTACTGATATACCACATTTTGTTTATCCATTCATTAGTTGATGGACATTTAAATTGTTTCCACTTCTTGGTTATGAATGCTGTTGCTATGAACATTTGTGTAGAAGTTTTTGTGTACATATATGTCTTCAGTAATCTCGAGTATAGACCAAAGAGTAGAGTTATTGGGTCACATGGTAACATTCTAAGTTTGACATTTTGGGGAACTGTCAAACTATTTTCTAAAGCAGCTGCACCACCAATGTATGAGGGTTCCAATTTCTCTACATGCTTGCCAGCACTTGTTATTTCCCTTCTTTTTTTTTTAAATAAACCATTTTAGTGGTTGTAAAGTGGTATTTCATATGGCATTTCTTCACTGGCCAGTAATTCTGGGCATCATAATGTGTTCTTATTGTGTTGTTAATGATATAGTGGGGTTGCCTTTTTCACTTCTTAGATGGGTAATTTGTGTTTTCCCTTTACTTGTCCATTATCAGTTTTGCTAGAATGGTACTAGTTTTTAAAATCTTCTCAAAGAGTATATATTTAACTTTATCAATTTTCTCTGTTATATATTTGCATTCTCTTTCATTATTTCCTGCATTCTCTTATTTCTTTGGGTTCCATTTACTATTTTTAATAAGTTTTTAAAATGGAAGTATAGATCTTTTATTTTCAACCTTTCTGATATTCTAGTATATGCATTAAAGCTCTGATTTGCTTCCAAAGAAAATTAGCTTTAGCTGTATCCCCACAACATTCACATATGGGATTTTCATTATTATTTAGTCAAAAATATTTTCTAAATTTTATTCTGATTTCTTTTTTGCCCCACTGGGTATTTGGAAGTTTGTTCCTTAATCCAAATGTTTAGAGTTGTCTGTACATTTTTCTGTTGTTGATTTCTAGCTTATTTTCATTTTGTCAGAGAATATATTCTATATTATTCAATCCTTGGAAGTTTGTTGACCCTTAAAATAAATGTAAAACATAAAGAAGTCTCAAAAATATCTAGAAATGAATGCTTAAATCCTACTATTTCAAGAGTCAGATCTAAGTAGAAATCTTCTAATTTTTATTCTCTACCTCCTTCATATGTATTTATGTAAAAAAATATTGCTTAGAAATATAACCATAATGAAAACTGTGCATGCACTCTGTGTGTGTGTGTGTGTGTGTGTGTGTGTGTGTGTGTGTGTGTGTGTATATATATATATATATATATATAAAACCATTCTATAACTGGCCCTATAAGCTATATTTTTCCTATCAGTTGGGCAGATTAAAATTTGCCAACTAAAAATTGTCACTTTCCATCTGCCTCTACAAGGATTAAGTCACTAGCCATTGTAGTTACTGACCTTCAACACACCCTGAAAGAAGTTCAGGGTGGAGATCAGGAATGAAGCACTCCACGCTCTGGGAAAAACTGGCAGAATAAGCTTTCAGATAGTTAGATATATTCAAGAGAAGAATTTATGAGCTCAAATTCTTGTATCTTCTCATATCTAGAAAAGCAATAAAATCATTAACAGAGACATCTGCCCCTCATGACTAGCAGTAACTTCATGAGACTAGCAGCAACCCTCTGCCAAAAATGTGCAATTGATTGCATGTACCCCCCTTCACTAAAATCACATATAAACTGACCCCCCCCAACCTTCGGAGCAATTCCTTAGAGCTATCTGAGATGCTGCCTCTCAGGCTATAGTCCTTATTTTGCCCCAAATAAGACAGCTCACAACTTTCACATTGTGCATTTTTTTTTCAGTTGACAGATCATTAAAAAATGAATGCAGGTTATTCTCATTCAGCAATGTAACAAGCACACCTGACCTTTGGAAAGTGAGTGAAAATTCTTCCTGTATGCTCCATCAGTGCTGCAGACTGTCTCTGAGCTTCCCAAAGTCAAACACTGATAGCACCTTGGAACATAGATTCCTAATTTGCACTTCAAAATTCCATTTCATTTGTAGCTATATTTCCTGATATACATTGGCTCACAAAATATGTCGTCAGGCCGTTTGAAGTTCTGTCACAACAAATTTGTCAACAACAATTCTACTTTTAGAATAAGAAGTCATGCATTACTTTTACATTTTTGTTTTCACATCTACACAAGCAATGGTATAGGCCATAACTATAGCATCTAATTCTGAAACTGAAAATATATCACAACTTCAAATAGCCCAGAGCAATGAAAAGAGTACAAGTAAAAAAGAAAAGCCACCCACACTCACTAGTTTTTACAAGCTTGAACAAGTTAATCAACATTCTAACCCACAGTTTCTTCATTTGAGTGACAAAACAATATTGAAATATATTTCAAGGTAACAGAGTCTTCAAAGGAATAACTTATGTAAGGTACGTAATAGATTGTCCTTCACATGAATAGTCCTTACAAAGCATAAGTTACTTCCTTCCAATACTTTCTGACCTCTCTTACACAGTATCCCATGTTCATTGATAGCAAAAGTGTACCCCAATGGGGCAAGCAATATTTAGAACCACATTCCACATTTCAGGTTAGGTTAGGTTATGCTATAGTAACAAATGACACCAAAATCTCAAAGACTTAAGAATAATGAAGATTATTTCTATATCTGATTACATGATCAGCACAGGTGTGCAGAGGACCTTTTGTTTACTGTGCACATTTAATATTGATACAAGTGTAATCTTATCATGTATTCAGAAGGGAAGGAGATCTTAAGTATTTGTAGCAGCTCTAATGACTAGCACAGGATCTCTCATGACCTATATTTCAGCTTTGTTGAAAGTGAAGGGGTTCAGAATGAGCC
Source organism: Tursiops truncatus (assembly GCF_011762595.2). Classification (NCBI taxonomy): domain Eukaryota; kingdom Metazoa; phylum Chordata; class Mammalia; order Artiodactyla; family Delphinidae; genus Tursiops; species Tursiops truncatus. The sequence goes on along the minus strand of NC_047037.1, from coordinate 21,797,918 downwards.
TCCCAAAATGTGCCACTCCAGCTTGTAGATTATTTTGAGCTGAAGACAATCAAGGCTCAGAAGACTCAGGAAGAACTTTTTACCTCTCCCTTCACTACCTAAACGAATCTGGCTCAGAGAGAGAAAGAGCTATTACCAGAGATAACTTTTATCTGAATGACCTATGTGCATGTCAGGGCAAACATCTAATTAACATCTTCGTATTGTCCTGGGAATTCCCCCTGTGAAATCCCAGGACCCTATCCCATTCCTTAGCTCAGGACAGCATAGAAGCCTCAATTGCTCAACTTGCCTTTGGGTCTCATATCTTTGGGGCTCTCATACGTACATCATTAAATTTGTCTTCTTCCTGTTAATCTGTGTTATGTCAATTTAATTATTAGACCAGCCAAAGAACCCAGAAAGGTAAAGGAAAAAAGTCTTTCTCCCCTACAAAAGTATTGAGAAGCATACCATTACATAGCCACAAGTATGCCTAAAATGGAAAAGACCAAACAACCACACCAAATGTTGGAGAGGATTTGAAACAACCAGAATTCTCATACTTTGTGATGGTGGGAAAATACAAATGGCACAACCGGTTTGGAAAGCTGTTTGGCAATTGATTAAAAAGCTGAATATAAACTTACCCTTTGACCTTGCAACTCTAATCCAAGAGAATTGAAAGCATATGCCCACAAACACCCTTTTATAAGAATATTCAATCAAATTTATTCATAATAAACAAAGTCAGCCAGATATCAGTCAGCCTGTTCCTGTTGCTGAACAGGAGACTGGATAAACAAACTGTGGTAGATTCATACAGTGAAGATATTGTGTGTGTTCCTCACAATAAAAAGGAGCAAAGGTCTGATACATCCAACAACATGGATGAATATCAGAATATTGTGCTGAGTGGAAAAAGCCAGAAACAAAAAATATTCTGTGCATACAGTCCTAGAATAGGCAAAACTAACTTATAATGATACAAATCAGATCAGTATATTCCTTTAGCTTCAAGGGTGGTAGAAACTGACCAGGAAAGAGCACAAAGGAACTTTTTTGGTTTATGGAAATGTTCTGTGTCTTGAGTGAATGTGTCTACATTTGTCAAAATAAATTGAAAAATTCATTTAATATTTGATCATTTTACTCTATGTTTATAATAGCTTGACACTTTGAAAATTCAAAAGTATTCAGAGGACACTTCAGTCATACAATTTTTAATACTTTATTTAAACAATCTAACACTATTCATTAGCTAGTTCAGGATATTCGATTTAACTCAGACTTTTAAGGTAATGTTTTACTAAGAAGTTTTGGGATGAAATGGTACTTTAACAAACTGAAAATTAGTAAAAACATCATTACTCTGATAATAGTCCAAGACAGTACAATTCAGTACATTTTAGACTGCTTCAGAGGTCTGTGAAAATTTTTTAATAGGGAAACTGTATTGAAAGAAAAACATTAAATCACCTAGATGCTGATATCTCATAGAGCATTTCCATCCTCTATTTCACCAGTTAACAGTTATTTAACTATTAGCATCACTTATGATAAAGCTTGAGCTTTGGAAAATGATAGACAACCATCTAACTAGCCATTGCACAAGATACCTAATTACTCTCAGCTTTTCTCTCACTTACTAAACAATATAAAAAGCATCTAAAATAGAACCAGGCACATGATATAAACTTAATAAATGTCAGTTATATTCTTGCACATAAAGTTCCTTCAAAAATGTGTTTTCCTCCTCCTCCTCCTCCTTTTCCTTTTTCTCTTTTTTCAACCTTTTCTTTTCCCCTTTCTTTTTCTCTTCTCATGTTCCTGCTACTTCTTCCTCCTTTTTCCTGAACCTTTCACAGTATAGTCCCATGACAAGTAGGGAGAAAATGAGAGAAATGCTTATGTTTGAGGTTTTTAAAATCTGTCCTTTCTAGTTATCTTCAGACCTGTTACCTAATGTATTTTAAAAATGTGAGAATAAAGAAAAATATATTTCTGTTGCATAAATAAATTCTAAATTTTTGAGCTTAGAAATTTAAGACTAGAAGATTTTTAGTCGGAAAGAGTGTGAGTCTTTTCTGTAAATATGCATGAATTCTAGGTATTAACTTGACTAGGAGAAGAACAAATAACAATCGCTGAGCAGCTGTACACACCGCTATTGGGAAATCTTGGCTGCCCCAACCCATCAAATCTAATCTGATGGAGGAGAAAATAGGCAGTCTACCTGAAAAAGAATCCAGAGTAATGATAGTAAAGATGATACAAAATCTTGGAAATAGAATGGAGAAAATACAAGAAACATTCAACAAGGACCTAGAAGGACTGAAGATCAAATAAACAGTGATGAACAACACAATAAATGAAATCAAAAATTCTCTAGAAGAAATCAATAGCAGAATAACTGAGGCAGAAGAACAGATAAGTGACCTGGAAGATAAAATGGTGGAAATAACTATCACAGAGCAGAAAAAGAAAAAGGAATGAAAAGAATTGAGAACAGTCTCAGACACTTCTGGGACAACATTAAATGCACCAACATTTGAATTAGAGGGGTCCCAGAAGAAGAGAAAAAGAAAGGAACTGAGAAAATACTTGAAGAAATCACAGATGAAAACTTCCCTAATATGGGAAAGGAAATCATCAATCAAGCCCATGAAGCACAGAGAGTCCCATACAGGATAAATCCAAGGAGAAACGTGCTAAGACACATTTAATCAATTATCAAAAATTAAATACAAAGAAAAAATATTAAAAGTAGAAAGGGAAAAGCAACAAATAATGTAAAAGGTAATCCCCATAAGGTTAACAGCTGATCTTTCAGCAGAAACTCTGCAAGCCAGAAGGGACTGGCAGGACATATTTAAAGTGATGAAAGGGAAAAACCTACAACCAAGATTACTCTACCCAACAAGGATTTCATTCAGATTTGATGGAGAAATTAAAACCTTTACAGACAAGCAAAAGTTAAGAGAATTCAGCACCACCAAACCAGCTTTACAACAAATGCTAAAGGAACTTCTCCAGGCAGGAAACACAAGAGAAGGAAAAGGCCTACAATAACAAATCCAAAACAATTAAGAAAATATTTATAGGAATTTACATATAGATAATTACCTTAAATGTAAATGGATTAAGTGCTCCAACCAAAAAACATAGACTGGCTGAATGGATACAAAAACAAGACCCACATATATGCTGTCTACAAAAGACCCACTTCAGACCTAGGGACACATACAGATTGAAAGTGAGGGGACAGAAAAAGATATTCCATGCAAATGGAAATCAAAAGAAAGCTGGAGTAGTATTCTCATCTCAGACAAAATAGACTTTAAAATAAAGACTATTACAAGAGACAAAGAAGGACACTATATAATGATCAAGGGATCAATCCAACAAGAAGATATAACAATGGTAAATATTTATGCACCCAATATAGGAGCACCTCAATACATAAGGCAAACATTAACAGCCATAAAATGTGAAATCGACAGTAACACAATAATACTAAGGTACTTTAACACCTCACTTTCACCAATGGACAGAACATCCAAAATGAAAATAAATAAGGTAACATAAGCCTTAAATTATACATTAAACAAGATGACTTAATTGATATTTATAGGACCTTCCATCCAAAACCAACAGAACACACTTTCTTCTCAAGTGCTCATGAAATATTCTCCAGGATAGATCATATCTTGGGTCACAAATCAAGTCTTGGTAAATTTAAGAATATTGAAATAACATCAAGTATCTTTTCTGACCACAATGCTATGAGACAAGATATCAATTACAGGAAAAAAAAAACTGTAAAAAATACAAACACATGGAGGTGAAACAATACTAAATAACCAGGAGATCACTGAAGAAATCAAAGAGGAAACCAAAAAATATCTAGAAACAAATGACAATAAAAACACAATGACCCAAAACCAACGGGATATAGCACAAGCAGTTCTAAGAGGGAAGTTTATAGCAATACAATCCTACCTCAAGAAACATCTCAAATAAACAACCTAATCTTACACCTAAAGCAATTAAAGAAGAAAAAAAACACCCCAAATTTAGCAGAAAGAAAGAAATCGTAAAAATCATATCAGAAAAAACTGAAAAAGAAATGAAGGAAACAATAGCAAAGATCAATAAAACTAAAAGTTGGTTCTTTGAAAAGACAAATAAAACTGATAAACTGTTAGCCAGACTCATCAAGAAAAAAAGGGAGAAGAGTCAAATCAACAGAATTAGAAATGAAAAAGGAGAAGTAACACTGACACTGCAGAAATACAAAGGATCATGAGAGATTACTACAAGCAGCTCTGTGCCAATAAAATGGACAACCTGGAAGAAATGGACAAATTCTTAGAAAGGTATAACCTCCCAAGACTGAACCAGGAAGAAATAGAAAATATGAACAGACCAATCACAGGTAATGAAATTGAAACTGTGATAAAAAATCTTCCAACAAACAAAAGTCCAGGACCAGATGGTTTCAAAGGTGAACTCTATCAAAGATTTAGAAAAGAGCTAACACCCATACTTCTCAAACTCTTCCAAAAAATTGCAGAGAAAGGAACACTCCCCAACTCATTCTATGAGGCCACCATCACCCTGATACTAAAACCAAACAAAGATAGTACAAAAAAAGAAAATTACAGACCAATATCACTGATGAATATAGATGCAAAAATCCTTAACAAAATACAAGCAAACAGAATTGAACAACACTTTAAAAGGATCATACAACATGATCAAGTGGGATTTACCCCAGGGATGCAAGGATTCTTCAATATATGCAAATCAATCAATGTGATACACCATATTAACAAATTGAAGAATACAAACCATATGATCATCTCAAAAGATGCCGGACAGGACAAGCTTTTGTCAAAATTCAACACCCATTTATGATAAAAACTCTCCAGAAAGTGGGCATAGAGGGAACCTACCTCAACATAATAAAGGCCATATATGACAAACCCACAGCAAACATCATTCTCAATGGTGAAAAACTGAAAGCATTTCCTCTAAGATCAGGAACAAGACAAGGTTGTCCACTCTCAGCACGATTATTCAACATAGTTTTGGAAGTCCTAGCCTCAGCAATCAGAGAAGAAAAAGAAATAAAAGGAATCCAAATTGGAAAAGAAGAAGTAAAACTGTCACTATTTACAGATGACATGATACTATACATAGATAATCCTAAAGATGCCACCAGAAAACTACTAGAGCTAATTAATGAATTTGGTAAAGTAGCAGGATACAAAATTAATGCACAGAAATCTCTGGCATTCCTATACACTAATGATGAAAAATCTGAAAGAGAAATTAAGGAAACACTCCCACTTACCACTGCAACAAAGGAATAAAATATCTAGGAATAAACCTACATAGGGATACAAAAGACCTGTATGCAGAAAATTATAAGACACTGATGAAAGAAATTAAAGATGATTCCAACAGATGGAGAGATATACCATGTTCTTGGATTGGAAGAATCAATATTGTGAAAATGACTATACTACCCAAAGCAATTGACAGATTCAATGCAATCCCTATCAAATTACCAATGGCATTTTTTACGGAACTAGAACAAAAACTCTTAAAATTTGTTTGGAGACACAGAAGACCCCGAATAGCCAAAGCAGTCTTGAGGGAAAAAAGTGGAGCTGGAGGAATCAGGCTCCCTGACTTCAGACTATACTACAAAGCTACTGTAATCAAGACAATATGGTACTGGCACAAAGACAGAAACATAGATCAATGGAACAAAATAGAAAGCCCAGAGATAAACCCACACACCTATGGTCAACTAATCTATGACAGAGGAGGCAAGGATATACAATGGAGAAAAGACAGTCTCTTCAATAAATGGTGCTGGGAAAACTGGACAGCTACATGGAAATGAATGAAATTAGGACACTCCCTAACACCATACACAAAAATAAACTCAAAATGGATTAGAGACCTAAACATAAGACCAGACACTATAAAACTCTTAAAGGAAAACATAGGAAGAACACTCTTTGACATAAATCACAGAAAGATCTTTTTTGATCCACCTCCTAGACTAATGGAAATAAAAACAAAAATAACCAAATGGGACCTAATGAAACTTAAAAGCTTTTGCACAGCAAAGGAAACCATAAACAAGACGAAAAGACAACTCTTAAAATGGGAGAAAATATTTGCAAATGAATAAATGGACAAAGGATTAATCTCCAAAATATATAAACAGCTCATGCAGCTCAATATTAAAGAAACAAACAATCCAATCCAAAAATGGGCAGAAGACCTAAATAGACATTTCTCCAAAGAAGACATAATGATGGCCAAGAAGCACATGAAAAGCTGCTCAACATCACTAATTATTAGAGAAATGCAAATCAAAACTACAATGAGGTATCACCTCACACCAGTCAGAATGGGCATCATCAGAAAATCTACAAGCAACAAATGCTGGAGAGGGTGTGAAGAAAAGGGAACATTCTTGCACTGTTGGTGGGAATGTAAATTGATACAGCCACTATGGAGAACAGTATGGAGGTTCCTTAAAAAACTAAAAATAGAGTTACCATATGACCCAGCAATCCCACTACTGGGCATATACCCAGAGAAAACCATAATTGAAAAAGACACATGCACCCCAATGTTCACTGCAGCACTATTTACAATAGCCAGGTCATGGAAGCAACCTAAATGCCCATCAACAGACGAATGGATAAAGAAGATGAGGTACATACATACAATGGAATATTACTCGGCCATAAAAAGGAATGAAATTGGGTCATTTGTAGAGATGTGGATGGATCTAGAGACTGTCATACAGAGTGAAGTACATCAGAAAGAGAAAAACAAATATCGGATATTAACACATATATGTGGAACCTAGAAAAATGGTGCAGATGAACCAGTTTGCAGGACAGAAATTGAGACACAGATGTAGAGAACAAATGTATGGACACCAAGGGGGGAAAGCCGCTGGGGTGGTGGTGGTGGTGTGATGAATTGGGGGATTGGGATTGACATGTATACACTGATGTGTATAAAATGGATGACTAATAAGAACCTGCTATATAAAAAATTTAAAAAACACACACACAAATAAAACTAATAAAATCCACATAAAGTATAGAATTTAGTTTATAATAATATATCTATATTGTTTCATCTGCAATAGTAATATATTAACAATAGGGGAAACTGGGTGTGGTGTATATGGGAACTCTTTAAACTGTCTTTGAAACTTTTCAATGAATTAGAAACTATTGTAAAATAAACATTTTATTTAGATGCAAAAAATGTTTATAGCCACTTTTTTTTGTTTTGTTTTGTTTTGTTTTTTTTATTGCGGTACGCTGGCCTCTCACTGTTGTGGCCTCTCCCGTTGCAGAGCACAGGCTCCTGATGTGCAGGCTCAGCGGCCACGGCTCACGGGCCTAGCTGTTCCGCCGCATGTGGGATCTTCCCGGACTGCGGCACGAACCCGTGTCCCCTGCATCGGCAGGCGGACTCTCAACCACTGTGCCACCAGGGAAGCCCCTATAGCCACTTTTAAAATACCCCTGTCTATTAATTGTGAGACAGCTGAGCCAAGATTCAGTCTTTCACTTTATGAATTACCTCCTAGGAATTTTCCATGAAGAGCTACCTCAGAGGGCAACTGTGTCAACCAGGGAAGTCTTGCCTTGGTTGACAGGATGTGAGCCTTCACTCTGGTAAAATATTCTGGTGTTCACAATGACACTGGTAGCTGTTTCAGTTAGTCTTGAAAAGTCACTGAAATCCTGAGTTATTAGAAATTAGACTAAAATTAGTAAAATTAAAACAGATAAAATTATGTTTGTTATTCTCACTCCTTCCTCAGAGCTGATCCCTTGAGCTTTGAATGGTCCTGGATTCAATTAAATCTGAACGAGAAGTTTACTGATTTCCACCTAGAGGAATGAGCTTCAGTCCATGCCTCTGGGAATAAATTAGATGACGGAACTGACTCTACTCAAAGTCGTTATTAACTGATTTGTTAAACATATATGCAGCATGGAGGCCAGAAATGGAAATTATGTTATATGGTTAAGATTATATCCATACCTCTTAATCCCTAGTTGTTCTCATGTAACCAAATTCAAATTTCAATCTTATAACCTTGAAATGATGTTCCCACCATCTTTTCTTTATTTTTCCCTCTGTCTTCTTCTTCTCTCTCTCTCTCCGTCTCTTGAATTTTAGTCCATTTCTCCATATTCCTCCATGTCCTAGAAATAAACCTGAGAAGGGGAGGTTTCTAGGGAAGTCTGGGTGCCCGCTGTTGAATAGGATGGGATGGGTTGTGAAAATATAACCCTTCAGCCCAGTGTGATACAGGACTAGCTCAGTGACAGAATTACCTCCCCTGTATATTCACACAGCTGTGGAGTCATAGAAATTACCTATAGGCTCTATTGCTGCACATATTCAACTAGAACTCTACTAATGGGCCGAGGATGAACAAGGAAATGGGGAAATTACTGTGCAGATTGCTTAAATCCATCCTGTTCTCCTTCCCTTTGCCTTCATTGATTAGTCTCAGAATTTTTTCTCTCTTTTCTCCTCCTCTTCCTGTAAAATCTATATCCTTTACTTTGTGTTTTAATCTACATTTATTTTTCTTTCCATTACCATGCATGCATGTGCGTGCGCACGCACACACACACGCGTGCGCGCACACACACACACGTCCCAGGCGTGCACCAATGTTTCCCTCCCTTAAGGGTTTCTTTGTTATGCGAAACTATTCTCTATGTGTAATTTCTTGAAAAATACTGGTTTATATAGAGTTCTAAATTTCCTAGAATGAATAACTACATGCCCTATTTAAGGTGAGCATTCAGTGTTTGACTAGAATTTTACAGGAATTATACAGTGCTTCTTACTTCTAGATAAGAACAGTTAAATTTAAAACTAATTAAAAATTAGTCAAATAGAGCTCTCTATGTATATGCCAACAAGGTCCGTTTAGAAACTTGCATGGGCTCAAATTATCATACAGCCTTAAAGTTCAAAATGGGAAGTCAGAGATCTTTCTTAAAGTAAATAACTAGAAAGAAAAATATACCTACTGACTATTATCTAAAATCCACTTTCTCTGATAAGGTTAAAGTGAATTGTCCAGATGGTAGTTCAGAGCCAAACTATTCTTCCTGGTTGTAAATAAACAGAATAAATCCCCCAAAGATATTACTCAGATCTAAAATACAGACCAACGATGTGTGCCAGTGGTTTCTGCATTTGACTTCACACATATCTGCCTTTTAGACCTGAGTAATTATTTGGGGGGGTCATCAATTATTTATTTTTCCAAAAGTATCATTTCCACATATCCATGCTATTGGGTTAGATGTAATGAAAGACACAGAAAATTATAAGATGCAATTTCCACCCTCCAGGAGATTATATTTGTCATATTATTATAATATAAAAAGAACAAAAATCTGCCAATCATAAATGTAGGTAGATTGAAAAAGTAAATCTTATGATGATGCTCCTCATTGGCACATTTGTCTACCCCCATCCACTCACACCTACCCAGAGGCATCGTATTAAACAAAAGATATTGAGGAAATATTTTAAATATTCCCTAATGTCCATATATTTTTCCCCTTTACTCTGAAACACCGCATGCATCACCACTTCTAACCTTTGATCCACTCTACTTTTTTTTTTTTTTTTTTTTGTGGTACGCGGGCCTCTCACTGTTGTGGCCTCTCTCATTGCAGAGCACAGGCTCCGGACGCGCAGGCTCAGCGGCCATGGCTCACGGGCCCAGCCGCTCTGCGCCATGTGGGATCTTCCCGGACCGGGGCACGAACCCGTGTCCCCTGCATCGGCAGGCAGACTCTCAACCACTGCACCACCAGGGAAGCCCCCACTCTACTTTTAACCTGGAAGTAGAGATAAGCAGCAAGCCCCCTAATGTGTGCCTGGCTCTGTCTCTTGGGAAGCTCTGTGACTTGAACACCTAATGTACAAACTCTATAGCTCAGTTTCCTTATCCAGTAAATAATGTTAATAATAGAACTTACAGCATTGTTGTGAGGGTTAAATAAATTTGTAACAGTACTTGGATAACAGTGTTTGGCATACAGTAAGCATTTACTAAACGCTGGCTTTTATTATTATTGATCTAGTAGTTTACTGCTTCCTTGGACTCAGGAACTAAACCACAGACAAGATGCACCATGCCCCTGAACCCAAATGGGGACTTAGGTCAGCAACAACCAGACCCGTATCACTATGCCCTGGTAAATGGGACATATAGACATTTGGAGGAGACAGAAATTGCTTTTCCAATCTAGGAGAGTCTGATAAGGCTTCACAACAACACAAAATTTGTCACTTTCTCACACAAACACATACTTATATTTAAATTCTACTTACAATGCTTGCTTCAAAAATTCAAAATAGACTTGCTTTCATTCAGGTTGAAATGACAGTGTGCTGTATCTTTTTACGAAGATAACTCTGATAAAAGACCAAATTTCATAGCTTAAAATTTGGCTGAAATTTAATTTTGTCTTGTTCTTTATAACTCACTTTAAACATTACATTTGGTTAACTCTTTGCTCTGAGAGCCTTATGGTGGCATTTAAACGGAACCTCAAACTCTGACCCAAGGAAAGGTGTCAAAGCAGATTAGAGATATGAACTATAAGAATTCTTATCTCTTTAAGCAGAGCCATCATCGGCAGACCATGCATAAAAATATTAAAAATATCATTCAATTTCTAAAGAATTTAAGAATTTTCAACATCTAAAATAAAGAAAAGCTGCACAAAGGAGAACATGACCTTCTCCAAAGGGACAGCAATGGTTTGGCTTTGAGTGACAAGGATAATTTACATCAATTTACAAATTAAATAGCAGTATGACAAACATGAAACCAGTCAGTATTCGACGTGGGGATATTATTAAATAACTGTCATCTTGTAGTATGTTAAATTAATTTGTTTCGATTCATTAATTTTTAAATTAATCCGTTCTATATGTTCTTTTGCAAAAAAAACTGCAATGATTTTCCTGCAGCTCAACATTGCCCTCCTATGGACTAAAAGCCATACTATAGTATTCTGGATATTTACAAAAGAAATAGGAAAATTATACTCCCGTGGCACAGGTTTTTAAATAAGCAGCAAGCTCTCAAAATTCTGAATAGCAGCACACACAAGCCTCCCTAACATGGCCTTATCATACTGGAACTTCTCCCATGGATCAGTGCTGCCTTGAAGACATTTCCCAGATTTAGACAACTCTGGAGTCTTGTGGGTGGGCAACAATTACCGAGAAATGAGCAACATCATGAAGAGTCAGTTAGTTATTTCACTGAGCCTGGCCAATACTTACAAAAGGCTTTTGTAAAAACGTACAAAACCTGGTAGATTTCTGGGAGGTATGGTGAGCTTAAAAATAAGGGAAACTTTGCATTAATTAAGAGAAGAATAAAAAATGCTTGTGAGTTTGATAGTCGAAGCTGCCAGATATAAGCCAGAATTCAGCTGGACCTCTGGACTGAGCTTGTATAAGTGAAAGTCAAACAGCTGGGCAGGATAGAAATAACTGTTGAGTCATAGGATGGGATCAAGCTGGAACAGGCAAAAAGAAAATGTGAGGAAGTTGGGAAGATGATTTTTTTTTGTAAACAAAAGCCACTGGAGAATTTCACTGTCTTTTTTGAAATGACAATATTAAGAAAATGTTTTGTGTGGGCACAGATGATGGTGAAAAAGAGTAAGTGGCCCAACTGCAGTCACTTTCATACAATGTATATGCAAATAATATTCTTTAATCATTGTAAAATAATTACTAGTAAGTTGGGGGTAAGTTGTTTTAACCTCTATGAGCCTCAATTTCCTCATCTGTAAAATAGTATTATTACTCCTATTTTGCAAGGTTGAGAATATAGATGAGAAATAACCTGGGCAAGGTACCTTACATAGCAAATTTTTTGCTACGGAGTGGAAGCTTTGTGAAAGGTAACTGATTAATAAACAGTAATCAGGGCTTCCCTAGTGGTGCAGTTGTTAAGAATCCACCTGCCAATGCAGGGGACATGGGTTCGAGCCCTGGTCCAGGAAGATCCCACATGCTGCGGAACAATTAAGCCAGTGCACCGCAACTACTGAGCCTGCGCTCTAGAGCCCGCAAGCCACAACTACTGAGCCCACGTGCCACAACTACTGAAATCCACGTGCCTAGAGCCCTTGCTCCGCAACAAGAGAAGCCACTGCAATGAGAAGCCCACGCACCTCAATGAATAGTCCCCACTTGCTGCAATTAGAGAAAGCCCGTGCTCAGCAACGAAGACCCAATGCAGCCAAAAAAATAAAGATAAACAGTAACCATAATTATCACCTTAGATTTTAGAATTTGTCATGTCCTTTCACGTGTATTTTTAAGTTTCATTTTGTTAAATATAGTACAATGATTAGAGTCACTGCTCAGTGGTATGACTCCCCTAGAGTCTTCAGACTAGAGAACAAAAAGACCAATCTAGCTTAGGAAATTTTAAGAAACTCAATGAGAGAAAGCAACAAATTTATCATCTCAAGACCAACTCATAAGTGCATAAAATTTCACTGAGGCTTTATGGTAAAAAACCGCAGCCAAGATTGAACAAAATTTCAATTGCCTCACACTTGGGTCCCTCCCTTCTAAACACCATTAAAAAAATCTACATTCCAAACACGTGGTAGGAGCCATTTGTAAGAAAAGCTGGAGAAATGAGTCTAAGACCTTCATCTCTAGGCCAAAGTGTTTGTCCTCGAGGGCCTTTTCTGGAAATTGTATCTTTTTCCTGTGGGTTCTTGGTGTGCCAGGAAATGTAGCTCCAGCCACTCAGTCTACATAGCCTTCCTTGGGCTCCAGTCACCTTGGCCCCAAAGATATCATGTATGCCACCTGTGTCCTCTTCAACAACCAGCATGTTTGGGTAAGTCAAACACTAGCTGCAAGCAAAGATGGGGAAGGTAAAGATTCCAATTATTTAATTATATTTCAATCACAGAAAGGAGCCAAGCAAGTCTTCTGAGGCAACAGGGAATGTTACCTACAGCACTCAAGAAATGGAGCTTTAGGGGATCCCTGGTGGCGCAGTGGTTGAGAATCCACCTGCCGATGCAGGGGACTCAGGTTCGTGCCCCGGTCCGGGAAGATCCCACATGCGGTGGAGCCGCTGGGCCCGTGAGCCATAGCCGCTGAGCCTGCGCGTCCGGAGCCTGTGCTCCGCAACGGGAGAGGCCACAGCAGTGAGAGGCCCACGTACCGCAAAAAAAAAAAAAGAAATGGAGCTTTATAAAACAACTCTTATCTTGCCATTTTGATGTTATCTACTGTCTTCCCCCTCAAAGGACACCAATTTTGACAGTCACAGATGAGACCACCTTTGTGGTCTCAGGAGAAGCCCAGGACTCCAGCAGAGAAGTTCCAGCACACTACTGGGGCAAAAAAAGAGATTAGATGCATTGAAGAGGGTAAGAGTTTCACTTTACCCATGAACCCTCCCCTAAGGTAGCACAGTTTAGTGCCAAGAGGGACCTTCTTAGAACATGATGCAACCCGTGGAGGAAAGTGACAGTGTGTGAGTGAGTGTCCAGCTTCCCCAGTTGTGTAGGAGGCTACCTAAGAGAACCACTTCTTTCTCCTCCCATCCAGAATAGTGTGGAGTGCTGAACAGCTGGGGGTCAGGCTGGGAGAACAGCAGTCAGGGCTCTCTGAGAACATCAGAGCAGATCCTACTACTGCTTGGCAGACTCCTTCATAAAGCCCATCCATGAGCCACTGGGATTGCCTTGAAGGCAGAACCCGTCAGCTAGCCCATGGGCACCTTCAATGCTCTGTGCACCTCATTCATAACAACCCTACACCATAGATAAATTCAAAATATTAGTGGGTCATATTAACCATTGAAAAGGACACTATCCAATAAAACAGAAGAGGATGTAAGCCAAACCATGAAGTGTTTTGAAATAATAAGAGTTCACTTTTATTTAATTCTAAGGCATGGTTCTAAGTCCTTTCACACGAATCGACACACTTAATCATTGCAGCAAACCCCTAAACTATGAATGTATTATTTATCCACATTTTACAAGTTTGGAAACTGAGACCCCCAAAGGATAGGTTTCTTACTCAAGATTCCACATGTAGTGAGTGAGTGTACTCATATTAAAACGAAGATAAAGCCAAAATTCAAATCAAATGTGTCTAGTTCCAGAGTCTAAGCTCTTATCACTCCATGATATTGCCTTTCTAAATCATTAAAATTATTCATGCATATTTTTTCTCTTAAAATACACCACAAATCAAAGATATCTTTGTACTGGTTGGAAGACCCAGTAAGATTTATTAAACATGTCTCCCTCTACAAGGTAAAGCTATGAGCTAATATAATTAGACTTGTACTTTATCAAGAAATGAGGCAATGAAAAATCACGTATTCTTCTGCTAGGGGAGAGGGGCTGGTGAAAAGTTGATTTTCTTTTGATGGGTAGAGTTATTGTGAGAGCAACATGGAAGGCCTGATCCTGAGTTATAGACTGGAGTTGCTTTGCTATGGATGGTATTACATTGTCCCTGATTAGATGTTGGTCAGAAACCCAAATCTACCCTGCTATCTCTTTGAGACATGAAAAGGTAACACTGTGTCCCTGAGCCATGGTAAGGAAAGGGGAGCGCCTATCAGCAGCTATAGAAATCAACACTTGTCCCAAGGGAAAGAATGCCTGCACCCTAAAACTAACCTATGCTATAATAAATTTATGACAATGAGAAGATCATAGTTAATGGTACTTTCTCCTATGCTTATAACATCCACTTAAGTAGACCTCTTTTCCTTTAGAAAGTCCTTGATATAAAAGCCATTTATTTAGTTGATACATTTGTTTGGACCAATTTACATAAGCTGCTGGAAAACTGGTCTGGAAGGTATTCTGGAACAGCCCCTTAAAGAGAATCTCCTTAAAGAAATACTAGAGAATTTGAGCAGAGTGGGGCATGTCAGAGGTCTGACTAGTTAATTTTAGGACTGACTTTCCACGAGAAAAAATTCAAGCCAGTTACACCATACAGAAGTGAGAGTAAAATGAGAATCAAGTTGGTCCCCCATGAAATGAGTAAGCATTAGAAAACGGCAAAGTCTTGGAAGATATGACTTCTATGAAGGAACTCCAAACCCTAACAAAAAATTAATTTTAATGTAAATTTGTTCCTTAAGACAATTATTGATGTCAGAATGTTAATGAGGATTTATCAACAATAATCAAGAATTTTACTCAGGAAGAGTGCACATTGGCAGGGATGGAAACAAGGCAATAAAATATAAATAAGGGCAAAATTCAGGTGCCTTTAGCTTTGAAGAAGACATGTCTATTTCAAAGATCAGCAAAGGACCGAATGTTAAAGATGAAGGAGCATTGATGGTAGCCGGATATCACAAGGTAAGTACTGCATATTATAAAGAGGAACACTGAAAGAAGTCACTTATCTCAGAAGAGGAAATGGACAATCTTACAGTGCTTCTAAGTATTACCATTCAGAAACAAGCAAAAAGAAAAAAAGCCAATTAGAAGGTTTGAGCCTCAGACACATTTACTGAACTAGAAATTCCCACTATATTCATAGTGCTAAACGCTTTGCCTCCAGAGACAAACTTTACATCATGGCCATGCAGATTCCTTCCATAGGTGTATTTGAAAATGTTAACAAAAACTTCCCACCTTCAAAAATAGATGGGGGCCTTCCCTGGTGGTGCAGCGGTTGAGAGTCCGCCTGCCGATACGGGGGACACGGGTTCGTGCCCCGGTCTGGGAAGATCCCACATGCTGCGGAGCGGCTGGGCCCGTGAGCCATGGCCGCTGAGCCTGCGCGTCCGGAGCCTGTGCTCCACAACGGGAGAGGCCACAACAGTGAGAGGCCCACGTACCGCAAAAAAAAAAAAAAAAAAAAAAAAAGATGGGACATGGGGATAAGAATAAGGAAAAAAACTATTGATCTTTATTATTTCCCTAAAGGATGTGGAGATCATTTTAAGAGCTATCTGAGCTGGAGTTGGTTAAATTCTCAAGTTATGGCTTTGTGAGCTTTAAAGTTGCCTACTGTGTTGTTCAAAACTAAGAATCCATTCTAAAGGAGGACAGGAGGCCATTTTTTTAAAGTGCATCATCTGGTTATGAGGATATGATGGTTAAAGGGAAAGTTAGTGTCTTCAAAGGAAGCTGTGGAAAGATACATGGTACAGAGAGCCTGCCACCCACAAGGAAAACCTGGAGGAGAAAAAAAATGTCTGGTTATGTTCATTAAGTCTGGTCTTATACTAAGGTTTTACAGCTTATTTCCCAGGCTGCTAAAATGGCAATACGAAGAAGATGTAATTATTGGTTTGCCCAGTGAGAATTACAGACTTTTTGAGATGAAAGAAAAGCATCACAGAGCTCACAAGCCTAAATCCCTTAGGTCACAAACTGAAATCCTTGCTGAGGTCAAGGACATGTGTGGGTAAGGGTGGCCCAGTGGGGACTGTGGCGATCAGGAACACATGCGCCCCTTGTAAAATGGCAGGACCACCACTTAGTTCTAGCTGGTTCTCCCATGTGAGGACCCAGGCTCTGCATTGCCAGGTCTTCTAATTTCTCATAAGAAACAGGAAACACAGAGTTATATGTAAAATAACCTAGTGTAGTTTGGTTTTATTTTATTTATTTATTTTTAATAGACAATTTTAGAGCTGTTTCAGGTTAATGGCAAAATTGAACAGAAAGCACTGAGATTTCCCATAAACCTCTTGCTCCTACACACGTCTAGATTCAAAGGTCTGATTCCTAAGATCATGTTATTTCCAGTGTGTCAAATGGCTTCTCAATTCCAAATGCCCATCAACAATTTTTTTAATTAATAAACTTTATTTTTTTAGGGTAATTTTAGATTCACAGCAAAACTGAGCAGAAACTGAGTGGAAAGTACAGAGAGTCTCTGTCTACTCCCCAGCCCCACGCATGCATAACCTCCTCCACATCAACATCGCCCCGAAGAGTGGTACATCTGTTATGATTGGTAAACCTACATTAGCCCATCATTATACCCCAGAGTCCATAGTTTACATTAAGGTTCACTCTTGGTGTTGTACATTCTATCTGTTTAGACAAATGTATGACATATCATTATAGACACAGTGTATTTTCACTGCCCTAAAAATCCTCTGTGCTCAGCCTATTCATCCCTCCCTCCCCTCAACCCCTGGCAACCACCAATAATTTTACTGCCTCCATACATAGTTTTCCTTTTCCCGGAATGTAATATAGTTAGAAGCATCCAGTATGTAGCCTTTTCAGATTGGCTTCTTTCACTAGTAATATGCATTTAAGTTTCCTCAGTGTCTTTTCATGGCTTGACAACTCATTTCTTCTTTAGCACTGAATAACATCCCTTTGCCTGGATGGACCACAGTTAACTTATCAATTCACCCACTGAAGGACACCTTGGTTACTTCTAAGTGTTGGCAGTTGTGAGTAAAGCAGCTATAAACATCCATGTGCAGGTTTTTATGTGGATATAAGTCTTCGAGTCATTTGGTTAAATACCAAAGAACACAATTCCTGGATCACCTGCTAAGAGTGTGTTTAGTTTTGTAAGAAACCACCAAGCTGTGTTCCAAAGTGGCTGTACCATTTTGCATTCCCACCAGAAATGAATGAGGGTCCCAATTGTTCTACCTCCTCGCCAGCATTTGGTGTTGTCAGTATTCCAGATTTTGGCCATTCTAATAGGTGTGTAGTGGTATCTGCTGTTATAAGGAGTTTTTAAACGTTCAAGACTCTTTGGCTAAAAGACCAAGAAATGTTTATATTGCTTAAACCTCTGGCTTAATTTAATTAAGACAAGGAAGGAAGGAAGGGAGGGAGGGAGGGAAGGAGATGGAAGGAGGGAGAGAAGGAAGGAAGGGGAAAAGGAAAGAAGCAAAAAAGGAGGGTGAGGGCTATGTGAATCAAATAAACCACATCTATGGGCTACCAGAGTTCTAATTCCATTCAACCTGTCAGAGATAAGGAGCTTGGCCAGGAAAAGGGAAGAGCTCGGTGAAGATCACGTACTTAGTTTCTGATAGAGCAGTGATCATGTTAGGACACAGGTTTCCTTTTTCCCACCTCAGTCTTTCCTGGCTTGTGCAGTCAGATATTTTCACCAAATCACACTGAAATTCTTACTTTGGCAGCAGGCTTGCTTGTGTGCTTCTCTCTCCTTAGCAGCTTGGTTGAAAAGTCTCCAGATAAACTCCAGCTCCATAGCCAGCATTGCTCTGGTCCATCAAGTAAATCCTCTCTCAATCTGGGAGGCAAGTTGGAAAAGAAGGTTAAACCCTGATGTTTTACAGAGGTTATAAGAGTTGGAGTCAATGCAACTGAAATCTTCACTCCATGCTGGGCCTAATGTTTTGGAATCTATGTCTTTTCTTTCTGTTAAACATTTTCAAAGTGTTAGTGCTGAGCTGACTATAAAAGCTTCTCCAGGAATAAGATTTAACAAAGATCTTAGGTTTTTTAAAGTACTCTGGCTTGTGCAGGAAACTTGGAGTCAAAGATTCCCTGAAAGAAGCAAAGTTCTAAGTAGTCAGAAGCATAAAGATGCTGCGTAAAATGAAAAATTTTAAAGGTCAAAGGGATAGAAAGGTGAAAAAATTGAGAGGGAAAAATCATATGCCGGGATAAATAAGAATTTAATGCTCTTAAGGAGTGATACTATTGTACTGAATTATAAATATGGCTCAAAAGGTATTTCTTTGGGAAAGAGATCGCTTAATACACCTTCAGTCATACACAGGAAAAAGAAGTTTTAAGGCAGTATTTGAAAAGTAATTACATAAAAATAAGTGGGAAAACGTCTACAATTTGTGGTTATTTCAATGTCATAATCACCCAGTGCCATGTGTCTGCTTTTTACTCTAAAACTGGCTCTTTCACAGTATTTTGCTTGGTGGATTTCTAGAGATTCTCACACAATCACAATTATTTTTAAGAATCACGACTACTATGAATCATAAATATTTATATTATGCCTAATTTTATTTTTTAAAAAAAGATGTTTACTATCTAAATACATGAGAGAGTTGGGGAGGGCTCTGTTTTATAACACTAGAAAAAACTTGGTGATCCCTGGGAGCCCAGATTGCTATTTTTCTCTTAGGAGCTGATGTGGTTATTGTCATCAGCAGTCTCCTTCAAAAACTGGAGTTTGTGTGTGTGTGTGTGTGGTACGTGGGCCTCTCACTGTTGCGGCCTCTCCCGTTGCAGAGCACAGGCTCCGGATGCGCAGGCTCAGCGGCCATGGCTTACGGGCCCAGCCGCTCCGCGGCATGTGGGATCCTCCCGGACCAGGGCACGAACCTGCATCCCCTGCATCGGCAGGCGGACTCCCAACCACTGCGCCACCAGGGAAGCCCAAAAACTGGAGATTTTGATAAGAACAATTCAGAGCTATGCATAAATGAAAAATTCTTTCATGTGCTTTCAACCACCAGAATTTAATTAAACATGGTTCGTATGTTTTGTATTTTTTTAATCAAATCTGAAGCACTGTCTGCTGTAATTGAAAGCTTTAGTCAACAAGATCAAAATTTTGAGCGGGGGAAGACATACGTGTAGCGTTTACTATTAAAATTGAAGAAGAGAGGAAAATAAATGTCAAAGTAATTTGGCTTTGAATTATTTTTCACTTTCACTATAAGTACAGATACAAGTTTCCAATAATCAAATTCATTTTCAAAAATGTCATTACTATAGAAGAACGAATACGTGAATATATTTCAAAATTCAGGATCCCTTTCATCACATCTCTCTAGCAGAGTCTTTTCTTTCTTGCTTGCTTTCCTATTGAGGTGGCCCAAGATCCACCTGTGTGAGAAGGATGTCACTTCCTAAAATGACTACAAACATGAGGCCCTCCCCTCAGCTCCTCCATCATTGAGAAGCTTTTCGCCCCCATCCCACAATTCCTTGGCTTCTGTCATCAGCTGTAAACCCGTGGAGACTGTTTTATTTTATGCTCTAACAATCTTCCTGGTGGTGGGGTGTTACGGGGGGCAGATCTCATCTAACCCCCATGGTGGTAAATAGCACCTTTATACTGAAGATTCCCACATCCATCTCTTTTAAGGAAACCCCTCTCCCGAACGTAGACTTATACATCTAACTGCCTTAAAGGCACCGCAAATTCAACATCAGTGTCTTATAATTTTCTGCATAAAGGTCTTTTGTCTCCTTAGGTAGGTTTATTCCTAGATATTTTATTCTTTTTGTTGCAGTGGTAAATTGGAGTGTTTTCTTGATTTCACGTTCAGATTTTTCATTATTAGTGTATAGGAATGCCAGAGATTTCTGTGCATTAATTTTGTATCCTGCTACTTCACCAAATTCATTGATTAGCCCTAGTAGTTTTCTGGTAGCATCTTTAGGATTCTCTATGTATAGTATCATGTCATCTGCAAACAGTGACAGCTTTACTTCTTCTTTTCCAATTTGGATTCCTTTTATTTCCTTTTCTTCTCTGACTGCTGTGGCTAAAACTTCCAAAACTATGTTGAATAAGAGTGGTGAGAGTGGACAACCTTGTCTTGTTCCTGATCTTGTGGAAATGGTTTCAGTTTTTCACCATTGAGGACGATGTTGGCTGTGGGTTTGTCATATATGGCCTTTATTATACCGAGGAAAGTTCCCTCTATGCCTACTTTCTGGAGGGTTTTTATCATAAATGGGTGTTGAATTTTGTTAAAAGCTTTCTCTGCATCTATTGAGATGATCATATGGTTTTTCTCCTTCAATTTGTTAATATGGTTTATCACATTGATTGTTTTGCGTATATTGAAGAATCCTTGCATTCCTGGAATAAACCCCACTTGATCATGGTGTATGATCCTTTTAATGTGCTGTTGGATTCTGTTTGCTAGTATTTTGTTGAGGATTTTTGCATCTATGTTCATCAGTGATATTGGCCTGTAGTTTTCTTTCTTTGTGATATCCTTGTCTGGTTTTGGTATCAAGGTGATGGTGGCCTCGTAGAATGAGTTTGGGAGTGTTCCTCCCTCTGCTATATTTTGGAAGAGTTTGAGAAGGATGGGTGTTAGCTCTTCTCTAAATGTTTGATAGAATTCACCTGTGAAGCCATCTGGTCCTGGGCTTTTGTTTGTTGGAAGATTTTTAATCACAGTTTCAATTTCAGTGCTTGTGATTGGTCTGTTCATATTTTCTATTTCTTCCTGATTCTGTCTTGGCAGGTTGTGCATTTCTAAGAATTTGTCCATTTCTTCCAGGTTGTCCATTTTATTGGCATAGAGTTGCTTGTAGTAATCTCTCATGATCTTTTGTATTTCTGCAGTGTCAGTTGTTACTTCTTTCTCATTTCTAATTCTATTGATTTGAGTTTTCTCCCTTTTTTTCTTGATGAGTCTGGCTAATGGTTTATCAATTTTGTGTATCTTCTCAAAGAACCAGCTTTTAGTTTTATTGATCTTTGCTATCGTTTCCTTCATTTCTTTTTCATTTATTTCTGATCTGATTTTTATTATTTCTTTCCTTCTGCTAACTTTGGGTTTTTTTGGTTCTTCTTTCTCTAATTGCTTTAGGTGCAAGGTTAGGTTGTTTATTCGAGATGTTTCCTGTTTCTTAAGGTAGGATTGTATCGCTATAAACTTCCCTCTTAGAACTGCTTTTGCTGCATCCCATAGATTTTGGGTCGTCGTGTCTCCAATGTCATTTGTTTCTAGGTATTTTTTGATTTCCTCTTTGATTTCTTCAGTGATCATTTCGTTATTACGTAGTGTATTGTTTAGCCTCCATGTGTATTTTTTACAGATCTTTTCCTGTAATTGATACCTAGTCTCATAGCATTATGGTCAGAAAAGATACTTGAAACAATTTCAATTTCTTAAACTTACCAAGGCTTGACTTGTGACCCAAGATATGATCTATCCTGGAGAATGTTCCATGAGCACTTGAGAAAAATGTGTATTCTGTTGTTTTGGGATGGAATGTCCTATAAATATCAATTAAGTCCATCTTGTTTAATGTATCATTTAAAGTTTGTGTTTCCTTATTTATTTTCATTTTGGATGATCTGTCCATGGGTGAAAGTGGGGTGTTAAAGTCCCTTACTATGAATGTGTTACTGTCAATTTCCCCTTTTATGGCTATTAGTATTTGCCTTATGTATTGAGGTGCTCCTATATTGGATGCATAAATATTTACAATTGTTAAATCTTCTTCTTGGATCGATCTCTTGATCATTATGTAGTGTCCTTCTTTGTCTCTTTTAATAGTCTTTATTTTAAAGTCTATATTGTCTGATATGAGAATTACTACGCCAGCTTTCTTTTGGTTTCCATTTGCATGAAATATCTTTTTCCATCCCCTTACTTTCAGTCTGTATGTGTCTCTAGGTCTGAAGTGGGTCTCTTGTAGACAGCAAATATATGGGTCTTGTTTTTGTATCCATTCAGCCAATCTGTGTCTTTTGGTGGGAGCATTTAGTCCATTTGCATTTAAGGTAATTATCAATATGTATGTTCCTATTCCCATTTTCTTAATTGTTTTGGGTTCGTTATTGTAGGTCTTTTCCTTCTCTTGTGCTTCTTGCCTAGAGAAGTTCCTTTAGCAGTTGTTGTAAAGCTGGTTTGGTGGTGCTGAACTCTCTCAGCTTTTGCTTGTCTGGAAAGGTTTTAATTTCTCCATCAAATCTGAATGAGATCCTTGCTGGGTAGAGTAATCTTGATTTTAGCTTTTTCCCTTTCATCACTTTAAATATGTCCTGCCAGTCCCTTCTGGCTTGCAGAGTTTCTGCTGAAAGATCAGCTGTTAACCTTATGGGGATTCCCTTGTGTGTTATTTGTTGTTTTTCCCTTGCTGCTTTTAATATGTTTTCTTTGTATTTAATTTGTGACAGTTTGATTAATATGTGTCTTGGCATATTTCTCCTTGGATTTATCCTGTATGGGACTCTCTGTGCATCCTGGACTTGATTAACTATTTCCTTTCACATATTAGGGAAGTTTTCAACTATAATCTCTTCAAATATTTTCTCAGTCCCTTTCTTTTTCTCTTCTTCTTCAGGAACACCTATAATTCGAATGTTGGTGCGTTTAATGTTGTCCCAGAGGTCTCTGAGACTGTCCTCAGTTTTCATTCTTTTTTCTTTATTCTGCTCTGCAGTAGTTATTTCCACTATTTTATCTTCCAGGTCACTTATCCATTCTTCTGCCTCAGTATTCTGCTATTGATCCCATCTAGAGTATTTTTAATTTCATTTATTGTGCTGTTCATCACTATTTGTTTCATCTTTAGTTCTTCTAGGTCCTTGTTAAATGTTTCTTGAATTTTGTCCATTCTATTTCCAAGATTTTGGATCATCTTTACTATCATTATTCTGAATTCTTTTTCAGGTAGACTGCCTATTTCCTCTTCATTCGTTAGGTCTGGTGGGTTTTTATCTTGCTCCTTCATCTGCTGTGTGTTTTTTTGTCTTCTCATTTTGCTTATCTTACTGTGTTTGGGGTCTCCTTTTTGCAGGCTGCAGGTTCGTAGTTCCTGTTGTGTTTGGTGTCTGTCCCCAGTGGCCAAGGTTGGTTCAGTGGGTTGTGTAGGCTTCCTGGTGGAGGGGACTAGTGCCTGTGTTCTGGTGGATGAGGTTGGATCTTGTCTTTCTGGTGGGCAGGTCCACGTCTGGTGGTGTGTTTTGGGGTGTTTGTGGCCTTATTATGATTTTAGGCAGCCTCTCTGCTAATGGGTGGGGTTGTGTTCCTGTCTTGCTAGTTGTTTGGCATAGGATGTCCAGCACTGCAGCTTGCTGGTCGTTGAGTGATGTTGGGTGCTGGTGTTGAGATGGAGATCTCTGGAAGATTTTCGTCATTTGATATTATGTGGAGCCAGTGTCCTGAAGTTGGCTCTCCCACCTCAGAGGCACATCACTGACTCCTGGCTGCAGCACCAAGAGCCTTTCATACACACGGCTCAGAATAAAAGGGAGAAAAAGTAGAAAGAAAGAATTAGTAGAAATAGAAAGAAAGGAAGGAAGGAAAAAAGAAAGAAAAGAGGGAGGGAGGGAGGAAGGAAGGAAGGAGGGAAGTAAGGAAAGAAAGAAAGAAAGAAGATAAAGTAAAATAAAATAAAGTAAGAGAAAATATAATAAAGTTGGGCTTCCCTGGCGGCGCAGTGGTTGGGAGTCCGCCTGCCGATGCAGGGGATGCGGGTTTGTGCCCCAGTCCGGGAGGATCCCACATGTCGTGGGCTGGCTGGGCCCGTAAGCCATGGCCGCTGAGCCTGTGCATCCGGAGCCTGTGCTCTGCAACGGGAGAGGCCACAGCAGTGAGAGGCTCGTGTACTGCAAATATATATATATATATAAATATATATATATTTATAAAATAAAGTTATTAAAATAAAAAATAATTATTAAGAAAAAAATTTAAAAAAAACAAAATAACGGACAGATAGAACCCTAGGACAAATGGTGGAAGCAAAGCTATACAGACAAAATCTCACACAGAAGCATACACATACACACTCACAAAAAGAGGAAAAGGGGAAAAAAATCATAAATCTTGCTCTCAAAGTCCACCTCCTCAATTTGGGATGATTAGTTGTCACTTCATGTATTCCGCAGATGCAGGGTATATCAAGTTGATTGTGGAGCTTTAATCTGCTGCTCCTGAGGCTGCTGGGAGAGATTTCCCTTTCTCTTCTTTGTTCGCACAGCTCCCAGGGGCTCAGCTTTGGATTTGGCCCCGCCTCTGCGTGTAGGTCGCTGGAGGGCGTGTGTTTTTCGCTCAGACAGGACAGGGTTAAAGGAGCCGCTGCTTCGGGGGCACCGGCTCACTCAGGCCGGGAGGGAGGGAGGGGCACTGCGTGCGGGGTGGGCCTGCGGCGGCAGAGGCCGGCGTGACGTTGCACCAGCCTGAGGCGCGCCGTGCGTTCCCCCGGGGGAGTTGTCCCTGGGTCCCGGGACCCCGGCAGTGGCGGCCAGCACAGGCTCCCCGGAAGCGGGGTGTGGATAGTTACCTGTGCTCGCACACAGGCTTCTTGGTGGCGGCAGCAGCAGCCTTAGCGTCTCATGCCCGTCTCTGGGGTCCGCGCCTTTAGCCGCGGCTCACGCCTGTCTCTGGAGCTCCTTTAAGCAGCGCTTTTACTCCCCTCTCTTGGCGCACCAGGAAACAAAAAGGGAAGGAAAAGTCTCTTGCCTCTTCGGCAGGTCCAGACTTTTCCCCGGACTCCCTCCCGGCTAGCCGTGGCGCACTAACCCCCTACAGGCTGTGTTCACGCTGCCAACCCCAGTCCTCTCCCGGTGCTCCGACCGAAGCCCGAGCCTCAGCTCCCAGCCCCGCTCGCCCAGGCGGGTGAGCAGACAAGCCTCTCGGGCTGGTGAGTGCCGGTCGGCACCGGTCCTCTGTGTGGGAATCTCTCTGCTTTGCCCTCCGCACCCCTGTTGCTGTGCTCTCCACCGCGTCTCCGAAGCTTCCCCCCTCCGCCACCCGCAGTCTCTGCCTGCGAAGGGGCTTCCTAGTGTGTGGAAAGCTTTCCTCCTTCACAGCTCCCTCCCACTGGTGCAGGTCCCGTCCCCATTCTTTTGTCTGTGTTTATTCTTTTTTCTTTAGCCCTACCCAGGTACGTGGGGGGTGGTTTCTTGCCTTTTGGGAGGTCTGAGGTCTTTTGCCAGCGTTCAGTAGGTGTTCTGTAGGAGCTGTTCCACGTGTAGATGTATTTCTGGTGTATCTGTGGCGAGGAAGGTGATCTCCGCGTCTTACTCTTCCGCCATCTTCCCGGAACTCCCCTATGCATTATGTTTTATTCAACATTCCATGTGCCTGTAACTTGCCAAATTTTCTTCATACTCACATTGAAGGACACCATGATATGTTTCCTGGATAATTGCTATATCTTCTTACCTGGGAATCTCTACTCCAGTTTTTTAAACCACTAATTTTTAAACCAATAATTCATTTCTGTAAGCAGATTGACCTTTAAAAAATGTAATGCTGACCATGCTCATTTGCTAAAACACTTTAATAGTTCCCTACGCTCTTAAGGTAAAGTCCAAAACCTATATGGTCAATGTGACTGTCCCTACCATATACCTCTTGGATACAAGCCCATGGACAAATGTTTCAAGAAAAAAGTGCAGTAGCTTTTTTCACTTATTATCACTGCCTCAGTTACCAATTTATTTCAACAAATAAACCTTGGTGAATTTTGATTAAACTATTATGTTGTTTTAATGAGTTTATACTGTGTACATCTTAGCTGTACTCTGACAGGTCCAGGGGTTACTGCAACTATACATGGCTTCACAGAGGCCCCAGTACAGTTCTTCCTTCAGCAACAGAGGCCCCAAGAGGCAAATGATAGCACATGCTATTGCTAAACATCAGAAGTTCTGCTTCCATTAGTATTTCTAATCTTCACCCCACCTCACGCTACCTTTCCTTCCTTCAGAAGTTGACAGAAGATAATTAGGAACACTCACTGACCCTCTATGTAAAACACACACACACACACACACACACACACACACAAAGTAAAGTCCCCTGTGTCTTAGTCCATTTGGCTGCTATAACAAAACACTATTGACTGGGTGGCTTATAAGCAACAAACAATTTACTTCTCACAGTTGTGAAGGCTGGGAAGTCCAGGATAAGGATGCCAGCAGATTTGGCTTGCTTTCTGATGCAGGCACTTTTTAAAACAGCTTGTATCTCTTATCACAGATGATTAGCTTTTGAAAAACAGTTTCAAATTAAAACTAAATGAGACTTCTAAAAACAGATGTAAAGAGGTTTTGTAATAAAAGAATTGCTATCTTGACTATCCAAAGAAAATACAGTCTCTTCTTGATTCCTTTAATCCTGAGAGTCTAAAACCCCATGTATTTTGTTCTATAATGCATGGAGGTACAATTTTATTGGAATCCAAGGCATCTCCACAATCTTTTTTTTTTTTTTTTGCGATACGCGGGCCTCTCACTCTTGTGGCCTCTCCCGTTGCGGAGCACAGGCTCCGGACGCGCAGGCTCAGTGGCCATGGCTCACGGGCCCAGCCGCTCCGCGGCATGTGGGATCTTCCCAGATCGGGGCACGAACCCATGTCCCCTGCATCGGCAGGTGGACTCTCAACCACTAGGGAAGCCCTGCACAATCTTCAAAAATTCCTTTTTTCTAAAACATAGATTTTTTTTTTTTTTTTTTTAATCCAGGGGCCAGTAGTCTAGGGATGATGTGGTGTTCCAGCCAGGGAAAGTTGAGAAATTGAATATTTCCACTTTCTGGCTTTGATAGTGGAAGGAGATAAGAAATTTGAATGGCTTTTAGGCAGCCTAAGTTCACGTCTGCCCATAAACTGACATTCTGGATGACTTGATGATGAAACAAGTAAGGCACCCAAACTTACTCTCTGCAGATGAAATTCTTCTGCACAAATATGGAGTGTATTAGCCTTTTGTACTGCAGCTTTTCACAAAAGTTTTAACCCCTGCTTAAAAAAAAAAAAGATGAACTATGTAAATTGTTTAAATAAAAATAAGCTAGAGTATTTACAGAGTGCTTTAAGTTAGCCAGATATTGGTCAGATGCTAGATATATCCAGACTTGACCCCAAATGTGACTTTGCTCTTTCTGTGGGTAAGCTCGAATTACTGCTCTCTATGCTTTATTTAACTTAGGCTTTAAGCTTGCACGTAATGGTAGTCTGTGCTCTCAGATTGCATGAATGGGAGACCCCAGGGCTGTCTGCGTGGCACAGACTACAAGCATATGGGGCTGATACATTTCTCCAGTGAGAAGTAGTGATGAACTAGGGCCATAATTAGAATTGGATTATAATGTGATAAAATGCGTAATGATTATCTTTCAAAAAGTAAATTCTTGATCAAAGTTCAGGACATTTGTGAATGCAAATCCCTCTACTTATGATCTTTTAAAGTTCATGTACAAATAAAAAGATTAACAAATCAATGACCTATTCTAGAATTATTTTTCTTAGTAGTGAATTTGAGATTCTAAACTGATTTATAAGTTAACATCCATACATTACCTTCAAGATGTCAAATTCCTCATTGTCTAAAGTTATATTGTCTTCATTTTCTCTTTTAATGAATATAGATTCTGCTTGTACTTTTTGTTTATATAAACTTATTCACACAAAAATGTAAAGTGGAAGAGAAAAATAATTTTGAATTATGTCCAATTTTGACCATTACAGATAGGAAACAGTTAGGAGTCCAGCAAGGACAATGAGGTTACATATATATAACTTCTTACTGTGTTGTGTTCCTAAGTTCTAAAAATTATTTTTAATTTTTAAAAGTAATTTAAATAATAATAATGATTTAATATAAATTAAAAACAATATTTTAATAATAATTATTTTTAACTGAAAGAAGCAGGAGGTGTAAATACATCACAATCAATAACACTTTTCTAAAGAACTGGGTTTTGTCTCTAGTATAAGCAATAGTACAAGTACACAGCCTGGATTTTCATGGTAATACCAGATTCTAAGAGCATCTTCTAACTGCTCTCACACTAATAGACCATAGCTTGAGAACTGAAGCCACAGAACACTTTTACTTGAATGGAACTTCAGAAAGATACCAAATACACATTGTTTTGTTTTGCATCTGTGTGTTTCTTTAAAGCCTCAAATTCCCTCAAAATACCTTTCTTCCTACAGCCACATGTCTATCTGTGAGCAAGGCTCTCAGCTTGACAGGTGATTAAGAGGGAGAATAGAGGTTTTGCCAAAGCTTAAAAGACTCATTCATTTTAAAGATGCCATAGAGAAGCGTTTTCTAGCATGTGCTTACAAAATATAGTTCTGCATTTAACTATATTTAAAAGATCCATAGCAAAGAAAACAGCTCACAGACAAGTACATAAATCTATTCCTTTATCTCTTGAGAGTTCAAAATGTACATTAACCTATCTGAGGCTTCAAGAAGTCCCACAGTGGGGAAATCTGTTTGGCTTTGTTTAACATGGGGGTGTCTCACCTTTCTAAACACTGTAATATTTATTAATGTGGCACTGTATATTGAGGAAATTGCCAAGAATAATAAAGTTGAAATGGGAAAAATTATTTTCAAATTATGTAGAAGTATTCAAAGGTCAATATCTTACCATGATCACAATCATAAGGTACTTTACAGTTTACAAAACACTTTCATATATGCCATTTCATTTTATTCCTATATATATCTTAGGAATTAGAAAGGGCAAGTATTAATAACACTCCCTTTGAAGATGAAGTAACTGAAGTTTACAAAACTTAAGTGAGGGTTCAAGTTCCTGTGAAGATGAAGTAAGAAGCTCCTCTCTGTCTCTCCAACC
Source organism: Tursiops truncatus (assembly GCF_011762595.2). Taxonomy (NCBI): domain Eukaryota; kingdom Metazoa; phylum Chordata; class Mammalia; order Artiodactyla; family Delphinidae; genus Tursiops; species Tursiops truncatus. Next base: position 21,768,541 of record NC_047037.1, on the reverse strand, counting down.
ACATACAACCAAAGCCCTTGGCAAAATGCATGGAGTGGGCCACATCGGAACTCTAAGTAAATGGTAGAAGGTGGCTTGGGAAGAAAAGCAGAACTCAAAGTACAAGCAATCAGTGGGAAGTTTCCTTGTTTTATTCCTTTTTCATACATATCTCCTTGTCTTTGAGTCAGCACAAATCCCAGAATAGTGTACCAGGCATGGACAAAAAGAGTTACAAGAGAAATGCATCTTCTTTTGTTCTTAGGATTGGGAAGTGCAGCCTCTAGAAGACAGAGAGAGTAGGGGTAAATTCCTAACGTTTTCTTCTTTCTTTCTCAGCTTTGCTGCCAGCAAGCCCCACTCCTGAAGCTGCAACCCTGTGGTGGTGGTGGCAGTGGCATTTAGGTGAGTACCTGAAAAGAGGATAATCCTGCTCTCCAACCAGAGAAACGATGTGATCCAAAGAGCATAAAGGAATATCTCCATTTTTTCTCTCTATCCTCCTGCCACTTGCATCTAGAAGCAGAAGCAAGCTCAGGACATGCATGCAAGTTAAAAAGACTAGCAGAGGACCAGGAAGAAGGAACCTGGGGAGCAAGATAGTTTGGGGAGACACTATAGAGAAAAAGGCGCTCAAGAAAAGGATTTCAAAACATTTTATATGAACCCTTTGGCTCACCCCTGAGCTGAGCGGTAGATATGACCCTAAACATTATACCAATAAGCTTTGAGAACTGATGCATGAGGTAGACTGCACTCAGGCCTCAGACTGGCCCCCATGAAGCACACATGCAGGAGAGAGCTGAATAACATTGGGAAGACTTTGAAAAGTATACTGACATTTGAACCACAGTCCACATAAGTCATATCAGAAATTGCAGCCAGCACCTGAGTCAATTGCTTACTAAAACAAAACAATAACAACAAGAAAGCATTCTCCGTAGGATCTAATCTAGACCAAGAGCACTGTAACTTAATATTCAAAATATCCAGTCCCAAATTATTCAATATATGAAAGAATCAGAAAGGTCTCACAAATTGTCGAAGGAAAGGAAATCAACAGACATCAACCTAATTATGAATCAGATGTTGAATTATCAGACAAAGACTTTAAAGAAGCTATTATGAAATGTTTAAAGAAGTAACAAAAAAATTCTTAAAACAAATGGAAAGATAAAAATTTCATCAGATAAATAGAGGCTATAAAGGAGAACCAAATGGAAATTTTAGAACTGGAAAATACAATCACCAAAATAAAAAAAACTTTACTAGATGGGCTCAATGAAGACAAGAGAAGAGTTAATGTACTTGGAGGTAGATTAGTAGAAATTATCCAATTTGAACATTAGAGAGAAAAACATTTGAAAGAAAATATGAACAGTTTTGAGAACCTGAAGAAAATATCAGAAGGTCTAACGTTTGTGTTTTTGAAGTTTCAGAAAGAAAAGAGAAAGATTATTGTACAGGAAAAAATGTACTTGAAGAAATAATGCCTGAAAACTTTCCAACTTTGGGTAAAGACATAAGCTTGCAGATTCAAGAAGTTCAGCAAACCCCTAACAGGATAAACTCAAAGAATTCCGTGCCAATACATATCATGATCAAATTGATGAAAATCACAGAGAAAAAATCTTGAAAGCCATTAGAGAAAAATAAAGCATTACATGTAGGAGAATAACTATTCAAATGATTGTAAGTTTGTCATCAGAAAGAAGGCAGTGGGGCTTCCCTGGTGGCGCAGGGGTTGAGAGTCCGCCTGCCGATGCAGGGGACACGGGTTTGTGCCCTGGTCCAGGAAGATCCCACATGCCGCGGAGCGGCTGGGCCCATGAGCCATGGCTGCTGAGCCTGTGCTCCGCAACGGGAGAGGCCACAGCAGTGAGAGGCCCGCGTACCGCAAAAAAAAAAAAAAAAAAAAGGCAGCAGTGAAGCAAAACCAATATTGCACTGTAAGAAAAGACTGTCAACCTATAATTCCCTATCCAGTAAAAATAACTTTCATTCACAAATTAAGATGAAATAAAGACATTCTCAAATGAATAAAAACTAAGATAACTTATCACCAGAAAACCTAATATACAAGAAGTGCAAAAGGAAGTGTTTCAGGTGAAAGGGAAAATATACCAGAGAGAAACATGGAACTTTGGGAATAAAGGAAGAGCAACACAAATGGTAAACATTGCATAAATAAACAGACTATTTTTCATTGAAGTTATTTTAAATGGTTCTTTAAATTTTTTAAATGGTTGAAAGTAAAAATTATAACATTGGTGGATTGTTCAATGAACATAGAGTTAATAAATATCACAACTAAAATATAAAGGAAGATATGGTGGTAAGGTTTCTACATTTGACTAGAAATGGTAAAATATTAACTCTAAGTAGACTGAAAACTTAAGTATGCATATTGTAATACCACTGGAAAAGATACAAAAAGACATATTAAAAATATAATTGATAAATTTAAAAGTAATACTTAAAATATTCAAATAACCCAAAAGAAGGCAGAAGCAGTGGAATGAAAAATAGAAGGGACAAACAGAAAACAAAAAACAAAATGGTAGACCTAACTCTAAACATGTAAATAGTTAATTTAAAGATAAATGATTTAAACATGGCAATTAAAAGACAGTTTTCAGATTAGGAAGAGGGTAACAAATATATATGGTCTATAAGAATTCCACTTTAAATATAATAATTTAGGTAGATTAAAAAGGAAAACAACGGTAATATATAAAACTAGTCAGAGAAAAACTGGAATATATTATCAGACAGAATAAACCTCAGAGCCAAGAAAATTACCAGAAATAAAGAGGGACATTGCATAATGATAAAAGAGTCAATACATTAATAAGATATAACAACGCTAAATATATGTAACTAACAACAGAGCTTCAAAATATTAAAGCAAAAGTGAATAGACATGGCAAGAGAAACATATCAATCACTGTACTTGGGGATTTCAACACTCCTTTCTCAGGAATCATAAAGATACAGAAGAACTGAACACCACCATCAAACAATTGGACCAATTGACATTTGTGGAACACGTCATTCAACAATAGCAGAATACTGATTCTTCTCATGTGGACGTAGAACATTCACCTTCATAGACTACATCATGAGTCATAGTACAAACCTTAACAAGTTTAAAAGAATGGTAACCACACAGTCATGTACTCTGAACACAAACATCATACACTTACCATATGGCAAAGCAATCCCACTCTTAGCTATTTACTCTAATGAGGTATAAACTTATGGTTATACAAAACAGTACATGAGTATCTATGGACATTTTATTCATAATCAGCTAAACTAGAAATAACTCAAATGTCCTTTGATAAGTCAATGGATTAAAAAGCTATAATTCTTCCATATCATGGATTACTATTGCAATTACTATTACTATTACTGTACTATTGTACACAATGAAAAGGAACATGCAATAGTATTGATGAATCCCAAAGACATTATGCTGAGTGAAAGAAGCCAGTGGCCAAAGGTAACATGCTGTATGAGTCCAATAATATGACAACCTAAAAAAGGCAAAACTATTTGGAAGAACAGATTAGCTGATGTCAGCAATTAGGAGCAGGGGGAGGTTTTAACTACAAAGGAGCAAAAAAAAAACCATTGCTTTGCTGTGATGTTCTGTTCTATATCCTGATTATGGTGGTTGGTACAAGAATTTACACCCATGTTCAATCTTATAGAACTGTACATCAAGAAAAAGAAAAGTTTTAAAAAAAACCTTGGGCTTCCCTGGTGGCGCTGTGGTTGAGAGTCTGCCTGCCGATGCAGGGGACACAGGTTCGTGCCCCGGTCCGGGAGGATCCCGCATGCCGCGGAGCGGCTGGGCCCGTGAGCCATGGCCGCTGAGCCTGCACATCCGGAGCCTGTGCTCCACAACGGGAGAGGCCACAACAGTGAGAGGCCCCCGTACCGCAAAAAAAAAAAAAAGTTAAAAAAAAAAACCTTAAGTGAGTTGCCGGGGATCATGTGACATTATGTGATGAATCAGAAGAGAAGGCAGGTTAGACGCTTTTGCCCTGGGCCTTCAAATATTTATTGAAAGAAATGAATTGATAAATGAAACAGCATCCTACTAGCATATGGCATAATAGTTATTTCGTAATACAGTGGACCCTTGAACAACACGGGTGTGAACTGCATGGGTCCACTTATTCCTGAATTTTTTTTTCAATATGTACTAGCGCAGTACGTGATCTGTGGTTGGTTCGATCCGTGGATGCAGAACAGGGGATACAGAGGGCTGACTATAAAGTCTTACTCGGATTTTCAACTGCATGAGGGTTGGTGCCCCTAATTCCTGTGTTGTTCAAGGGGTCAACTGTACATTTTTTTTTAATTGGGATAATAATTTTTAATGTTTTAAATAACACTTCATACCTTTCAACAGTCCTTCCTGCTTCCACATTCTCAGCCATATTTCTCTTCCTAAGGGTTCCAAGTGTATTTCTTTATCCTTCAGATTAGGTTCAGCAATATGACTTGCTTTAGCAAAAGAATAATATGGAAGTGGTGATGTGCCAGTTCCAAGAGTCCTTCTATGTTTCCACTTGCCTTTCCCTCTGTCATTGCCATGGGGGAAATATGCTGGGGTGAGACCATTGGGCCTGGAAGGGAAATGAGAGATTTACAGCAGGGAAAACCCCATTAAGCTGAGCCCAGGCAACTCATAGATCCATGAAATTAAATTATTGTAATTGTAAGGCACTGTGCTGTGGGAGTGGTTTGTTATGTAATCTTTTGTTTGGCAAAAGCTAACTGGCATGTTTGTAAAGCACAAACTGACCTCTAGTCCTTGACAGGATCCCAGTCTCAGGGTAACAGCAATGAGAATCAAGGTATCCAGGAAGGTGTTCAGACAAAACGAACAAGACAGGGGCTTCCCTGGTGGCGCAGTGGTTGAGAGTCCGCCTGCCGATGCAGGGACGCAGGTTCGTGCCCCGGTCCAGGAAGATCCCACATGCCGCAAGCGGCTGGGCCCGTGAGCCATGGCCACTGAGCCTGTGTGTCCGGAGCCTGTGCTCCACAATGGGAGAGGCCACAGCAGTGAGAGGCCCGCGTACAGCAAAAAAAAAAAAAAAAAAAGAACAAGACAAATCCAGTTCTAATAAATGAAGAGTATGATTTCTTCACAGGCTCAAAATAAAACTTGGTTAACAAATCTGACAGGAAAAAGTCAAAGCCAAACAGGCATCAGTGTTAACTCGTTACTTGACCTACTTGGAGCCCTTGAGCACAGACAGGATTAGAACTGAGGTGAGGGCAAGCAAGACTGAATCTCTAGATGAAGGTCTAATATATACAGATATAGAAAAAAAAAAAAAAGGTGAGTAACTGGGCAGTGAAAAATGTCTTTGGGCAACATCAAGAGACCTCTGTAGAGTAACCTATTGTGTTTCTTCTTTTGTCTTGGCTCTACAGAGAGAAATAATAAGTTGTGTGTGCAATTACAATAAATATCTCACCACTTCCTCTAAATGTTTTCTGACCTCTTGTATCTTCATTTTGATGGTATTAACATTATTCCTCTGGACTATCCCTAACTCATTTTAAGTGGATGTGAAAAATACTATGAACAGCAATGCATGATGCCTTAGCCTAAGAACTAGGTGCTTTCAAAACTGTACATCATGATCATTATCAACAATGTACTCAATATACCAAGAACAATGGGGGATGCAACGTGAGGGCTGCTCCTGGCCTTTTAAATAAAGGGCCAATAACATGGATTTTTAAGAAATTCTAATTCATTTTACTGCAATGCTTGGGCAATCTTGACCCAGAGATGCAAATTTAAATAACTGCAGTTGTTCCTCTTAATTCTTACTCAACGCTGATTAATTTCAGATGTGCCGGACTCATTTTCTGCTGCCAAACTTTCTAAAATGACATTCCTTTTAACAGCTAAAAGATATCAAAAGTTAAAGGAATAAAAAGTAGTTTATACCAAACATAAAATAGATAGCTAGTGGGAAGCAGCCGCATAGCACAGGGAGATCAGCTCCGTGGTTTGTGACCACCTAGAGGGGTGGGATAGGGAGGGTGGGAGGGAGGGAGACATAAGAGGGAAGAGATATGGGAACATATATATATGTATAACTGATACACTTTGTTATAAAGCAGAAACTAACACACCATTGTAAAAAAAAAATTTTATTTGGATATGCCTTGAAACCTAGTGTTTCAATAGAAAAGAGCTAACTCACAGAGGATTAATTAATGCTTGTTTTGTTTGGAAGGACCTAGAATTTGGAAAAACATTCTTGTATCCCATAAATACTGGTCTCTGTCATCTGCTAACAATGATCATTCAAGTTTATTCATAGTATGATGTAGGATGCTCTTACATACAGTACAAATTATGCATAAACCCAACAATATAAGAAATATTAAATTGAAATGAATTCATCCTTATACTTCTTAAAATTCCTTTCCAAACTTTTCTAAACATCTTATGGACATTTTAGTAGTTTCAGTGTTCTAGCTTTGTTGAAGATTGTTGAAGATTGACCTCACAAAATTGCATTTGGAAATTATGGGACTCCTATTATCAGAGATAATTAAACTGGAACAGAGCAAAAGTCCGATATTTTACATTCAAATAAAAAATTGCATTTGCATACAGGTTGAGAGAAGCCTCATTTAAGAGCAAAACGCATTACTGCACATTAAAATCACTGAAGCACTTTAAAAAATAGCTGTATTTGGGCCTTACTCCTGGAGATCCTGGTTTCTTTGGTCAGGACTAGGACGTGAGCATCAGCATTTTTTAACTGCTCCCCCAGGTGATTTTAATGTGCAACCTGGTTTGAAAACCACTAATCTGGTGTTTTCTTTTAAATCATTGTGGTATAACCCCCTATACAAGATGGTAAAATCTTAGGCTTTACATCTAGAAATAGAGTGACCAGACCAAAGGAGGCAATCAGAATCACTGCAGGAGCCAGGTTTCTAGGTGACACACTGTCAAGTGCGATGTTGACAATGGAGAGAGAAGCAGAGAGCCACAGAGGACAGGATGATGAGATGGCTGTGAATCCTGAAATGTTTGTCTTGGAGAGCAGATTTAGGAAAACCACAATCCATTTGCATTGCTAACACATAGAAAGGGCGTTCAACTTAGTCTGTGCTCCTTTAGAAAGCAGAACAAGAGGCGACAGGAAGAAGTTGCAAGGGCAGCTGATATCAGCTCAATATAAGGAAAAGCATTCTGCTAACAGGAGCTTTTCAACCACAGATGAGCAATCTGCAAACCCTCAAGCAGAGGTCTAGTGATCTGTCACGGACACGGGAAGGAAGCTGGACTCTGTGACCTTTCTTTCCCATTGTACAAATAACCTGAGAGAACATCTTGCAGCTCCATGAAATTTCTCAAATTGTGTCTGTGCTTTTGGAGCTGAAGAAACAAAAGACTGAGGGAACTCAGGCTATTGGCTGGAACCAAGGCTGTCTACAATCACGAGCTCTCTCTTCTTTGCGCGATTGCACCAAATCTTACTTGGCCATCTTACCATGGGTCAAGTCTCTGGACATAGGATACCCTCGGGAGAAATTGGTTATTTTTGTCTTTCAATATAAAAGACTAGGGAAGAGTCTGATATTTTAAGTGTGGAAAAGATGAAAGGAGGAGGCATAGGGGGTTGGGGGGAGAGAGGAAACAGTTGTGATTACTGCAGTTAAATATATGAAAGAGACACCCATGTTAAAAGGCATTAACTTTTTTCATATCGTTTTCAAATGTACATGTATAAACTTTAAGTCGAAGTTACAAAAGACAGATTCTAACACAGTTAAGAAAATGCTCTGCTGTGTCTACATCAGGATTCAATGACTTGATCATCACTGGATTGTAATGCAAAGATGATAAATCCTATCTATTAATCTAAATCAAATCTTTAATGTCAGGTACAATGATAGGCATGTTAAGAGACGCCTAATAAACATTCACTAAATAAAGTTTTCAAGTACAGTCTGGATGATCACCAACCAGGGAAACCTGAAAGGGATTTGTTTAGGGTGAAAGCAGGACAGAGATTGGACTACCTAGCTTTTAAGACCACTCCAATCTTGAGATTCTATTGTTAGATGATACAAATTAAATCACTAAAACCTAAATTAACTCTAGGTTTTCATTATTTTAAAACCAGTAGATACCTAAATCTATCTTCTTCAATTAAAATATGTATCTTTTTCTCAAACATGTGATTGGTATATTAGGTAAAAATAAGCCATCTTGCAAGCCTGGAAACCTCAGTGGCTTAACATGTAAAACTTATTTCTTTCTCACACATAGCTCTTGTGGGTCTGATACCCCTTCATGGAAACTCCCTTCCAAATAGTGACTCAGGATCCAGACATCTCAGTATATATATGCTTCAAGGATCGCTATAATGGGCTTTTAAATGTTTGGCCTTGGGAGTGATCCACATTATTTCTGGTCACAGGCCAGTGGCCAAAAAACAGTCACAAGGCCCCACTTAACTATGAGTGGGTGGAAAATCTGGGAAGCACAGGGATGTTCAGGGAAAATTACATGTAATTGTTACAAATGTAAACCATCATTGAAGCTTTACATTCTGGGCTACAAACATCTGAGCGCTCCAATTAATCATGCGACATGGACAAGTACACATTCTGCACATCTCCTTCTGTCCTCATTTTAGACTTTAAAAAATAAGGAAACATTGGAATAAATATTTACAAGAAAGTCTGCTGAAGGATGAAACTGTTTGAAAAACAGTGCACACAACATGCTTCCTCCCCAAAATAGAATCTGAAATCTTAAGGCCAAAACAAACACCCCAAATTAGGAGATGAAACCTTTCTAATCATTGGCAAGTTAGGTGGGGTTTATGTCCAGTTTTCACATCCTCACTTTGGACTATAGTTAGATTGATTATAACTCCTTGATTTCATTGCTCTCTCCCATATCTGTCACTTTACACACTTGAATTCACTGTTACCCTTTTAACGTCTCAGATCTGCCAAATCCTTTACCAGTTTTAAACAGTTAAAGATATCTCCTCTGTATTTGTATAAGAATACTTTTTCCCTAGTCTGTTTTATTCAAACTATTACTGACATGCAGTCAAGAAGTTTCTAAATTCTGTTTTTTCTTTCTGACATCATCCACATTACAGCTCTCCTAAACAATTCATTTTTTGAACAAATTCATTCAGGTCCATACTTTTGAAATTATAAAGTTTTAATTCCATTATTGATCACATTTCTAGCACCATACTGAACAAATGTTAAAATCCTGTTTGGTTAAAATCAACAAGCCACACCCAATGAGCAGTGTAATCTGTAACTATGGTAACAACAGTAGTTCCTGTGAGAATACACCTCAAGGACACACTCTCCTTGGCATTTAGAAATCCACCGTTTTCACATTTTTCTACTTTAGAACTATTTCTTAGTTTAAAGTGGGATGATAAAATATAGATTTTTTAGTCAGTATATGGATATAATGCTTTTGCATTTTACTAAAAACTGTTTTAAGATGTGTAAAACCAAATTCATTCAATTCAAAATATTTATTTAAAGTCTAGTGATCTAGTGATCTGTGACTAGTGATCTGTCACGGACACGGGAAGGAAGCTGGACTCTGTGACCTTTCTTTCCCATTGTACAAATAACCTGAGAGAACATCTTGCAGCTCCATGAAATTTCTCAAATTGTGTCTGTGCTTTTGGAGCTGAAGAAACAAAAGACTGAGGGAACTCAGGCTATTGTCTGGAACCAAGGCTGTCTACAATCACGAGCTCTCTCTTCTTTGCGCGATTGCACCAAATCTTACTTGGCCATCTTACCATGGGTCAAGTCTCTGGACATAGGATACCCTCGGGAGAAATTGGTTATTTTTGTCTTTCAATATAAAAGACTAAACCCGCCAAGCAGTTTACTCATAAACTGACCATTCCCTGTCTCGGTCCTTTCTCACAGGATATTGAGGATAACAGTGATATGGGTTTCTTTTTATAACATCTTAGTACATCACTCTATCCAACTTGGTGCTGCCTGCATATTCTTTTATTCAGGAACAGATTGTACAGTCTTTCTCAAGTCTTTACCTCACACAGCACAGCCAAAGAACACATAGATTTATTTTTATTTTTGGTCTGTTAAATTCAAAACTCCTATTTCCCTCAGGGATCATTTTGATTCAAATACAACAAAATCTCAGACATAAAATCAACTCCCAATTACTCATTCACACATATGAGTGCCTACTGTATGCCAGGCTCTCTCTAAAACTGAAAAGACTGAATAAGGACCAGTCCCTTCCTTCAAGAAACATGGCTTTATTGAGGAAAATGAAAGGTAAATAAACAATCCAGTACATTAAGTGCTCAGGAAAGCAGGCCCAATTAGAGAGGAAGTATGGGCAATTATCCCTGTTTTGGTTTCTATTGCTGCGTAATAAACTATGCAGAACTTAGTGACTCAAAACAATGTAATCTTCCTCTCTCACGGCTCTGTGGGTTGACTGGGCTCAGCTGGGTGGTTCTCGCTTGGGGACTCACATGTGATTGCAGGCAGAAGTCAACCATGGGGACAATAGTCATCTGAAGGTTCGACAGAGCTTGATGTCCAAATAATTCACTCACATGGTGCCGGATGATGTAGTAACTGAGCTTCCACTGTTGGCTGGAGTGCTTTTATGTGGCATGGGCTTTTCACAGAATGGCACCTGGATTCCAGAAGTGCCTACGAGTGAATGTTCTAGGTGATCAAAGCCACTGGGTCTCTCCTGACTCAACTTGGAAGTTATGCAGAGTAACTTCTACTGCACTCCACTGGTTACAGAAGGCCCACCCAGGTTCAAGGTGAGAGCGAAGTGTGCAGAGATACGAATCCTGGGAGGCATGGGTCATTGAGGACCATCTTTGGAGACTTGCTATCACAGACACCAAACCATTGAGGTTTTGATCATAGGTATATTTTAAAATTTCCTCTCCTCTTGGCTCACAGAAGATCAAAAGGAAAGCCACCTTAGGACAATATGAAAAGCAACGAAATTGCTCTAGACTTAGATGAGCAGCACCTGAATTCATTGAAGCAGCCAGGCTGCAAGGCAACTCAAAGGAGGGAAAGATGATCAAGAAGGATGTGGGGCAACATCTGAATATGTGAGAGCTACAGTAATTTAGAACTGGTACACCTCCCTTCAATAACTTCAGCAGGAACAAATTCCCTTAATCCTCAAAAAACCAAAAGAGAACCTGTCTTCATTGCTGCACTTTACTAGCCCTGTGCTGATTATGAGAAAAAAAAAATTGTGATTTACCTTTCCCTGCCGCAAAGGAATTTTTAAAAATACATTTGTTCTTTATAATCAAACCCTATGGAAGTTTTCTAAAGTCATGTAAGTTATTTTGTTTACTCAAAACCAATTACTGTATCAGTTGTAATTGAGTCTGGCCATTTCTAAACTGATTTTATCATTGGCCCGTATTACCTAGTGAAAACAGATTAGCAGTTTCCAAACTACATAAAGTATAGAAAACAACTTCATCAGTACTAACTGGGAATATGCTAGCTACCCCTTATTTCAGAATAAGGTATCCCAATTCCTCCTTTTAAAACACTGTGTTGTATCTACAAAAATAAAAAAAGGAATTCCTGAAAAAAATCACCCAAATTTATATCATTTTTATTTATGTTAGCCTTTAAGAAACATTTTGAAAGCATGAACCTTAAAAAAAATTTAAGGCTCTTGCTTTTTGCTTAAAATTTAGACTCTATTAGTTATCTACACTGGCCACAAGGTGGGGCTCTGATGTCACAATTTGGCAAGATTTGTAAAATGTATATTCATGTAATCACAAATGAAAATAATAAAAAATTTAATAGAATAATCTCATTTTTTAAATATGCACATTTTCAATTAATCAATTATCTAATCATTTATGATCAGCAGAAGAAAGTTATGCTCTAATTTGTCCATTTCTCACCTGGAAGTTAAGCTCTGTCAAATTTTAAGTCTCCTGAGTAGGTGCAGGATTTTATATCATTATGTGCTTTCCTTAAGGATTTTTTCTGCCATTTCAGATTACATTCCTAAAGGAAAAGTAACTGAACTTAAATCAGTGTTAAGAAAAATGTCTTTTAAAATTATTTTTTAAATTATTTTATAGTTAAGCACAGAGAAGTTCATTACTTATTACAAATTTACATGAATTTTGTTTTTCTCCTTCTACATCCCTGAATTCTCTTTTTGAAATCTAATAGTTACTTTGGGATGAAGATAATTTGAAAGGAACAAGATTTTCCTTAAATTGTTGATAGCATGCATGATGTTTTCCATTTCTTTTGTTAAAACCATTCTTTAAGTTGATTACTTATTTTATCTTGTTAAATAGGCAGAACTTCTTTTCTAATTTTCAAGAGTTTAATCAGATTTTTTTAAGTCAACCATTTTTCAGTAAAGATAGAATAGCATGCTAAAATAATCATTGTTACTTGATTTATCACAAAAAAAAAATACAGTACCTCAAGAATCAGCAAAGAACCTACTTTTCCAAATTAATATTTTCTAATTTATTTCAATATATTAAGAATAAAACAAAAATATAATTTAAAGTTTATCTTTAAAATTAAAAAGAAACTGTTTGGAAGATTTGAAATTTATAAAGTCCACACATCCCTTGCATATATATCCATCTTTCCAATTTTCTAATTCTTTTTATTAGAATAATTTAGCAATATAGTACGCTGCATTTTAAAAGCATGTCTGTGTGTACAGTTTTCTTCTCTTTTCATTAGTTATTTCTTAGTGTATTTCTCTTCAAATTTAATCCAAAATTCATTGCTTTCATTGAAGAGCTTTATACATTTCCCCGGTTTCTCCCCAATGGCTTTTTCTTAATAAAGAGTTACACTAAAAGAAGTCTGTAGCTTGCTATTCTGAAAGACACAGATAAACAGTGCAGTTTGACAAAAGCTGCTTTCATCAAGTTTAAAGACTTTAATTTTCTGAAATAGTCAACATCTAGTCAAAGTGAGGTATTTACTGAGACTGACTCTTAACTGTGACAGAAAATTTTGTTTGGCTTTCCTGCAACTTGAAGGGATCTGTTGTATAGACCACTCCATATTCCAAATGAATGACATGCCCCAAAAATGTCATACAAGATGGGCTTTATTTAGGGCTTAGCAAACAGGGAGATTAAGAAGTGCATATGACAGACAGGAAAGTAGGAGTGAAGGAAAATATAAAGAGATTCTGTCATTAGGATGGACCACTCAGATTGTATGTTAACTGTTTTTCATATGTTTATTCTGTAGAAGGGTACTTGATTTCTTAGGTAAGTTACCAATACAGGTAAATTACTAGTGTTTTTCAAAAATAAAGCAGAGTGAAAAAAATTAATATACTGGACTACTACTAAAGTATCCATATTAAGGGAAGATATTCACATTGATTCCTATGCACATTAAGAATGAGAAAAAATGCCACCATTAGCATTTAAAGCCCTTTGGTAATATATGTATACACACACACTCACATACATGTACCCGCAGACACCAATAGTTACTATTGACATCAATACACTTCAATTTATTGTAATTAAATTACATTCTCTTTTCTTTCTACTTTTTTTTCTTTACAATTAATACACAGATATATTTCCATAGTAAAAGATTTTGGTTCCTCAATAACTTAAAAATTGTGATGATATGATCTAGCAATTCCACTTCTGAAAATATATCTGAAGGAAACTAAATCATTATCCCCAAAAGCTGTTCACATTCCCATGTTCACTGGACCATTATTTACAACAGCCAAGACGTGGAAACAACCTAAGTGTCTATCAACGGATGAATGCATAAAGAAAAAATGATATATATAAATACACACACACACACGCACATGCACACACACTAGAATATTATTCAACCATGAAGTAGAAGGAAATATTGCCATTTGTGACAACATGGATGAGGCTTAAGGGCATTGTGCTAAGTGAAATAGGACAGAGAAAGACAAATACTGTATCATCTCACATATATGTGGAATTTTAAAAAACTGAACTCACAGAAACAGAGAATAGATTAGTGATTGCCAGAGCTGAACATGTTTCAAGCTATAGCTTTCCCTATCCACCTAATCCTGCCTGATTTCCAGCTTTAAATTTTTGACCTACTTAGGGAATTTGTCGCACTTTCGCTCATTAATTATGAATTGTTCTTTTTTTTGTTTGTTTGATGAAACCTCCCCGGGAACTTCAATCAACACCGATGTCCTCCCTCCTCCTTCCTGTTCATTTATAGCAATCATTGCTTGCAAAATGCACACATTTTCATTGTTCATGTTTTATATAGTATTTACTTATCTGATAGTCTTTATTAATTTAACTCTTTCTCCTACACAGATATAATCCTATTAGAGTCAGGGACCATTCTTACAATTCAGTTTTGTTTTCAAAAGACTGCGAGTTGGGCTTCCCTGGTGGCGCAGTGGTTGAGAGTCCGCCTGCCGATGCAGGGGACACGGGTTCGTGCCCCGGTCCGGGAAGATCCCACATGCCGCGGAGCGGCTGGGCCCGTGAGCCATGGCCGCTGAGCCTGCGCGTCTGGAGCCTGTTCTCCGCAACGGGAGAGGCCACAGCCATGAGAGGCCCGCGTACCGCAAAAAAAAAAAAAAAAAAGACTGGGAGTTAGTGGAAAAAGACAGACCTTTGGGAGTCAGACAGATCTTTGTTTACAGACAACCTCTGCTTCTGCAATTTGCCCATTGTGTGGCCTTAGGAAAGTCATTTTATCTTCTTGAGATTTCGTTTTCTTCCATAAAATGAGGATAATAAAACTTGCACTGTGAGATTGTTGTGACAATTATAGATAACCTACATAAAGTAGCTGGCCTACAGTAGGGACTCAATAAATGGCCCCAATTATTCTAATACGGTGCCCAGCCCATGTTATGATCAGCACTTAGTAATACTTGATGAGTAATAAGATAATGATGATAGTCGATAGGATAACAGTAGGACTAGATTTAATCTTCAGGATAAATTGTTCTATTTAAAAGTACATTTCATATCATTTCATGAAGTCTGGAAAAGAGGAAAGGTAGAAAATGTGCTCAGCTGATTGCCTTGATCCAATTTCTGGCAACATAGCATGAGATTAAA
The DNA here is from genome assembly GCF_011762595.2 of Tursiops truncatus. Classification (NCBI taxonomy): domain Eukaryota; kingdom Metazoa; phylum Chordata; class Mammalia; order Artiodactyla; family Delphinidae; genus Tursiops; species Tursiops truncatus. Next base: position 21,753,392 of record NC_047037.1, on the reverse strand, counting down.
ACAGCTACTGTAAGTCACCACCTACTACTGGAAAGAACTAGTATCTGGTTATGTCCTTCCTCTGAAGTGTACCACAAGGGACATTAAGCTGGCTTGCACTGGTAGAACTGTTTTTTATAACCAAAGTCTGTTCTGAATGGTTGGTATCCATGACATACCAGTATTTATATTTAGAATACCATCCTGAAGTATAGTAATATAATTCACAAATAATTATTAAAATATCTCTTCAATCAAGTTGATGGATAGTAGGAGTTTACTTTGGATATTAAGTGCCAATAAAGAACAAAAAGGCGGTAGAACCCAACTCCTTATTTCCTAAATCCATCTCCCAGTAATATAACATCTTATTCATCACCATACCTTCAGTGCTTGGACCAGTGCCTGGCCCACAGTAAGGACTTGAAAAACACCATTGAGTAAATCAATATATAACAAATAAATATTTTTGTCTCTGTTTTCTCACTTGTAAAATAAGTTAGATGAAATCTCTAGTCAGTCTGAAATGGAAGATATTACAATTCAATTTGGAATTCAATAACTAGAATGTTTATTAAGTTCTGATATCAGTAAATGTACCAAGCAAAATTTAAAAATCACGGCCTATTGCATCCAGATATTCTTTCAGTATACTCCACCATATATTCTCTTCTAAAGATAAATCACCAATAATAAAAAGAACAGAAACTTATTTTAAATTATTTTATTTTTCATAATTTTCTAACACATGGTGTTAGAAAAATGAAATTTGGCACCATGACTTAAAACTTTTTTTCAAGTTTAACCTTTAAATTAAAAACAGTAGCTACAATAAGAATATTTAAACCTCACTCAGAGTAATGGTAAAAACTCAAGTCACAAATTTTTTGGTGTTGGGGAATTTCTTGAAGTGGGATAAAAGGAAGGTAATAAAAAGAGTAAGAAGAATAGGGGCTTCCCTGGTGGCGCAGTGGTTGAGAGTCTGCCTGCTGGTGCAGGGGACACGGGTTGGTGCCCTGGTCCGGTAGGATCCCACATGCCACGGAGCGGCTGGTCCCGTGAGCCATGGCCGCTGAGCCTGCGCGTCTGGAGCCTGTTCTCCGCAACGGGAGAGGCCACAACAGTGAGAGGCCCGCGTACCGCAAAAAAAAAGAGTAAGAATGACAAAATGGAGACTATGCTGGGAAGACAAAAATGTGAATCACCCTCCTGAAGAAAAGAATTAGGAGGAAGACAAAAGGCAAAAGGGAAGGACAAAGGCTCACCAACTTTATCTTCCTGATATAAAATTCAAGTACTTAAAAACGTAAAAAGAGTTTTTTAAAAAAAGTCATAAAGTGTTACTACTAATCTCAATGAAATTTTCTTTTTCCTCATTATTTTCTAGAATAAAAAAAAAAAAACCCTGTTTTGAGTTAAGGACACTTGCTGATCTTAAGTTGATACTTGATGTACTTTAAGAAATCGAAAGGCTCAAAAGCTGTCCTAAATCTAACATCTACTTAATATAATCTACCTTGGAAAATTCATCTGAAGGAACATAAGGCTTGATTTCTACTGCAAATGTAAAAAAATCTGTCTAACAATCTAAACAGAAATGTTTTCCACTGGATATGTACTTCAGTTATACTTTGTACTAAGTTTCTTGAGGAAAAACACTGTGTAATATTGTTCTTTGTATTCCTTCAGTAACTACTGTAAAAGGTACCTATATAGGCAGTCAAAAAAGCACTTACACAATTAGTTGCGTACAAATTCAGTTAGAACTCCAGTTTTTCAGCATTTCAAAAATTAAAATTTTTGAAATTTTCATGTATATCCATTTTGTCTACATGTTGATAAATAAAACTCTTCCCAGCCTTTTAATAAGAAAATATTATTAGTCTCATTTGTCACTTGTTCATCTGTACCTGAATACTTTATCAACTGAAAAACAAATTCAGAAAGTTGTTATTATTCTCAGAGACAATAAGGCATAGAAATAAATATTTGCTTTTACATTTTTTTTTCCTTTTTCTTCTTCTTCAATCTGTGTTTTAAGGCTCAGAGCAGATATTAAGAAATATCAATTTTTTATAAAAAGTTTTTCAAATGTTTGGCCCAAAGTGAAGTTGTTCTGTGGAAGTTATTTAAATATTCTTCTCATCGTCTCAAGCACAACTTCAAAGACATGTTCATGCCAGGCATCCATTCCAAAAGAAAACTGAATTCAATGAAAAGTAAATAACTTAGGGATCTATAAATGACACAGCGATGTATCTTGTTCCATTTTTAACAGGAAGTCCTTCATGCAAATGCGTGAGTCTCCCTGGATGCATGAAACTCCAGCCTTTTCTTGGTGACTCAATAGAGCAATTGTACCTTAGAAATTTGCATCCACCTCCCTAAAAAAGATAGACCAATAAATGTATCAACTTGTTTCATTTTTAATGAGTGATAAAATTCAAATGATGATATCTAAGCAGAATCTAAAAAAAATAAGGCAAAGCCCTTTCATAATGACATATTTCTTTTGAAAAATGTAAAAAAAAAGCCATAATTACCTGAAAATCTTCTCCCACATTATTGAGCGCAATGTTGATGGTAAATGTAGAAGCGTCATGATGAGGGCGAAGAGAGCGTTGTCTTTCAGGGGAGTATTTTACTACGAAATTCAATAGTGCAAATCCCTAAAAGAGCAAAGTAAATCAACGGATTTGCTTATCAATAACAATATAAAATAGCACATTTGTGTAAAAACTGGTAGGAGGTAGGCAGCAGGAACGGGAGGATAATTACCTTAGTATAATAGCCTGCAAAGACCTTCAGCGTAACAGGCGCAATAAATTCCCGGATAAAATGAAGCCATACATTCTCCAGACCAATTTGCTTCATGTGGATATCATCAGTTGGGACATTTTCATAACCACCAGATATACGGCTATCCTAAAAAGAGTATTCATGACATCATAAACTGTGGTCTGTGTGCAAATCACACTTACATTATCTTGGAATTTTTTCAACCACAAGATCGTAACAGACAATAAAAATAACAGTTCAATTATGGTGTACCATCTGCTTTAATTGCGAAACTATCAAAATAACTTAGATAACATGGCTTTGCAAATGTATCAATGATGAAGCAAAGTATTACAGAGTAAGACTGCTTTCCTACTTATTTAATAGATATGTGAGGTATGATGAGAAAGTAAATAAGATTGATTGCCAAAGCCTTCCCGTGTCCCCTAAAAAATGAGTGTTTTTACAGTGAACCTTCAGGCAGTCTTAGCTGGTGACGGGCATAGATTCTGTCTGTCTGCCACTTGGATTACCTGTCACTGAAAATAAACTTTCCCTGCCAAGTTCCTCACTTTTATTTTGTGGCACCCAAAGTCCTTCCATGATTGCTTTTCATTATCCTACAACATGCTGACTTCAAGCTCTTCCTCATACTTTGAACTTCTATCTTCCTGATCAGCTAACTAGCTGGGGAATATATAATTGAGCAGAGGCAGTGATATTCCAGAACATTCCACGAAAATTCCTCAGTACTGTGAAGGAACTGGCATCTGTGGGTTCTCAGAGGAAAAGAAATACCTTGAACCACCTACAGTAATGCTTTCAGCCAAGTCTTTGACTCTGAATGTAAATGCAAAACTGAATTACACCAAAGGCATTCAAACAGATTCCTCCTTCCTATGTCTACACACAAAAAAATAGCTTTGGCAGTCAACCACAGAAACTTTGTTTTGGTATTTTCACTACAGCTCACTGCAAAAATGCAGAGAATAAAAAGTGACCTTGGAGAAGAGCAGTGTCACACAATAGGCATTACCTTACCATCCCCTGCCAGGAGACACTGACCCTTAAGGCCTATCCAGTATAATTGGAGATGAAACTGAGGCCCGGATAGATTAAATGTTAAATTAAACAATTAGTACCAGAATTAGGCTAAAAACAAGAGTTCTCTTGACAGCCTTGGGTAGCCCCTTCATTTAGGTCTAAGACTCAGAGATGTAAGACAAAAAGGACAAGCCTCCTCTACCTTCTCTAAATATCTACACTCCTCCTTGCCCCACATACACATTTTAGTTCTTTGTGTGAAATGACAACTTACATGATGTTTTCCCCCAGACCACTGGCCATAATGCTCCATTTCTTCCACCAATTCATCACAGGCTTTTTCAGAAAATATAGGAAACCAAAAAACATCTGGACAAGGCTACATATAAAACATGATATCACCATTAAGAGAATAACATTTTGTGTCTTTTTACTAAGAAATGGCATTTCAAAAGTACAGAATATTCAATATTTATCTCACTTAGATGTCTTTTTAAGAAGTTTGCCCAACATTACTGACAGTACTGTTACAAACAATACTAGTTTGGGTTTTGGTTTTTTTTAAACAATTTCTAAGACTTTAATTTTCATTTATTTACTTATTTTGTTTGCATTTTAACATCTGTGCAATCAAGACGTGTCTTAGAGACACAGTTGGCCAGGCAGCCATAGTGATGTTGTTAATGCCACAGGGCATGTACACTTGGTCAGGCATTCATTCTGTCCTCACTTTGTGTGTATCTGTGTGTGTGCACATGCACACATTTAGTTGGCACTGTTGACTTGCCTTTTGAAACATCTTTTTAAATGATTTATACTACCACTCATTGAAATGAAATGCTATTATGTATACAGTGCTCTATAACATATATGCCTTAATAAGTCTAAAATAGCTCTTTCAATATGCATAAAATTAAAAATTCTAAGTGACTAGAAAACATTGCATCATAGTTTAATTGGCAGTAGTTTTTTCCTTTCTCATGGTACACAAAATAACAGCATCTCAGAATTAAAGACATTTTAGACACGTTAGATTCTCTGAAATAAGGTATTAGCAATAGCTTGGAACACTAACCTCAAACAGAGTTCATTTTTTAAAAGACCTCTCTGAGAAGAGACGTTTGGAGCTCAATTTCTTTCAAAGATAAACTTTCATTGAAAGAGACCTACACCAGAGATCTGCCAAGAATTCCTTATTTTTGAGATAGCTATAACATTTGGGAGTATGCTAAAAAAATGGCATGATCTTAAAATTATTGTTAATTCTCATTTTTCTACATGTTTACAACTGTATGACCCTTAAGGCTGTAAAACTGGTAATTAAGTCATATGAATTTTACCTAAAGGATAAAGTTTCTCCACTTTCACAACATCTGCTGCTAAAGCAGTATTGCATTAATAATATTCCCTGCTGGAAAATATAGCAAAAATGCTCTACATATCATAGTAATTATTAATACAAACCTGTTCAACTATATTTTCAGTGAAAATCTTCGAATAATCTCGGTTTATATACTTTTCCTTCCAGTCCTACAAAAAAATCAATTGCACGGATTAAAGCAAAAACCTTTTCATAAATACTTTAATAGAAAATATAAAGTACATGCACTTTAGAAATTGCTCAAGCAATTTATAAATGACTACATGTAGTAGACAAAGTAGGAATTTTCAGAAACCACAGTTTATGTTTTTTAAACTTCGCCTGATTCTATGTATGTTCACATCATTTTATGAATGGCAAAATGTTTATTTACGGACTTTTATAACTCAGGATTTTAAAATTTGAGTAATCGTATAGTCACTATATTTGTATACTATATTCTATGCATATAAATAGGTGTAGGTAAATATGTGTGTTTTAAAAGTGAAAGATAAGGAACATAATCCTACCAACAAATATTCGTAAAACTTAATCAGTAAAAATTACTAAAATTCGTAAAAATATTAATCAACTTGGCCTTACTTATAATTTTATAGTGAATTACTCTAAAATAATTTTGATTTTTTTAAATGTATTTAAAATTTCTGCCTTCAGTTTTAGATGTGTATCAAAGAATGATCATGGGGTTACTATTTCATATCTTTTAGTTACTGAAATTAAGGTATAAGACCATATATTGAAAAATAGCTCCTCTTCATACTAATTCATGAACCTGAATCTTCTCTTAGTCCAATCACTGACACATAAGCCACACACTAAGATACATCAATTTTTGTCAATATCAGCTAAGGAATCCTTTTCCTGGGTCAAGTGTTTTATTTAAAAGCCCAATATTTAAAGAGTATATATTAAAATATGAGTCAATATCCAAAACGATCTTTTCTTATATATATTTAGACCATTTAACAAAATTCTTAATTTTCTCTTTGCAAAGTACAAATTAAGTGAGCAAACAGGAAAGAATTGAGATACGGGCTCAAAATAATTCCAATCAAAATACGTTTCAAAAATATTTGTCTGAAATATATCTTTTGAGGCCACAATTCAGAAGGGCTCTGATAATTTATTTGCCATTCTTAGTTTTGCATATCTCTGCTTATGTGTAACTCAGAAATTTTTGATATGGAAGAATAAAAGTTATCTTCAAATTCTTCAACAAATTTAATTTATATAGTATATAATTATAAGGATGAAATTACTGTATTATCTCATTATTCCCTTTAATATTAATTGGTTCTCTGATTCCAAAACATGGGGGAAAATTAGCAGTAAATAATCATACATAACATTTCAGAACCTTTAAATATTTTTAAGTATCCTTTCCTGGCATCATTATAGATTTTTGAAGTTAAAGAAACAAGCTCCTAAGATTTTACATTAAAGCATTAATATTAACTTTTCATTTTAGACTGCTTTTCAAATGTCATGGAACAAACTGACTCTACTAATTTCTTAGAAGTTCTGATAATGGGATAATCATTAAATATTTTGCTATGGGATACCCCTCATGAGGCATGTCAGTCAGGCTAATTTACCAAAAACAAAGCATGGAAAGAAAAGCAGTTCCTATTATTTCTGATATATTCATTGCATATTCAAATCTCTAAAGATTTGAATTCTCACACAAATATCTACAGGATATAACTTGGGAAATTTTTTTCAGGAAACTAATTATTATCCAAGAAATCAAATAATTCTGTCTCTCAAAATACCAAGAGATTCAGTGCCAAAGTAAAATATGTAATTCCACCCTCACCATTTAAAAAATGCCTCTTTTCAATTCTACTCCTGTGAAAGATGGAGATACGCAGCTAAAATGAAACAAAAGTATTTTTAAAATACCCCAAAAAAGTCAAAAGATATTCTTTTTCCTTCAACAGAGTTCCAGAGACCATTAAATTTACTATTCCCAAAAGTCAACTACTACAAAATAAAAGACAATTCTCATCAGGTGGACTGTCTTTGTAATTTAAAACTTTCACTATTGGGAAGGAGAAAACCATAAATAGTAGTATTACAGAGATTAGAGAGAGTATTTTCCCTTGAATAATTGTGCCAACTTGACTAAAGAAAACCAACCCAGTAAGACAAAAAAGGAATTAATGTCTACATGATTCAAATCTTTCAGAAAAGAAATAATTTTGGACTTCAAAAGGAAATCATTTCCTCAACTTAAGACTTTATATGCTGAATCCACTTACTCTGCAATTTTCTCTAGCTATCTTTGGTGTACATTCACAAAATTGTTATAAAAAACAAACAAAATGATAAAATAAAATCCATTTTCACAAACTAACTTTTTGAATTCTTTTCCTGAAAGTCAAAATGTAATATTGTCATACATGAGCTACTTGTAAACATTTTCCTCTGAAATTGTGATTAAAAATTTGTTGGAGTTTTTGAATATATAAACAGAGATATTGGGAGAAATGAAAGAAACTGATAATTCCCTTCCCCAAACCTCATGTCTTTAAAAAGAAAGTTCTTAGTCAAGAACTATAATTATGCCTTAAAAAATATAATTAAAGATACCTTTTTAAAGCCTCTTACCATATTTTCATATTATTAACCTAACTGATTTACAACCATTTAGAGTTATAGGAAAATAAGTAATAAATGAAGCTGAGCATGAAATACATACCACAGGATTTTCAAAAATCTGCCAGAGGTCATTGTTATAATGGGAAATATTATAATTGGCAGTTGATAATAGTCTTCCAAATTCATGTCTATTAGAAATGTACATAAACACACCCTATATGCCAAAAAATAATAGTGTTAATCATTTTGGAGGAATGTACAAGAACATAAATTTAACCATAGGAAAGATATACAGAAGATATTAATTTTGACTTTTATATCTCATTCAGGAACATGCATTTTTATTTTTCATATAAAACATGCATGATTTAAAATAAAAAATAAAATTTTCATTAATTATGAATTCAGACACCACACAAAACTAATTGATAGCACTGACACTCAACTGAAAAAAAGACGAATAACTGTTTTTGTCCCTTTCTCATTGGTCCTAAATGTAGACATCAAGGAAAAAGAATTCCTGTTTGAAAGCAGAAATATTTTTGAGACACCGAAGTGCAATTAATTGTACCTCTTTCGGCTTCTTTCCCTTTCAAAGAAGATATCACATTTTTAAACAAGAATTCAAAGATCAATTTTATTTTGTCAGTCTATTTCATACTTTTATTGTCCTGATATTTAGAGACTGAACACAGAAATTACTCCTGCATTATGAGGCAGCTAAAGAAAATCAGTCTCCTGTCCTTGCCCCAAACCAAATAAACGTGGCAAACACCATTAAGGTAAGGTTGTTTCTTTTTGTACCTGTTTTAATAGTAAAAGAGTTAGTTAGTAATAAAAAAAAAATGGTGAAAAGTACCCAAATCTCATTTTAATCAGGATGTACTTTATACTTACTCCTACTTCTTCTCTCCCTTAAAAAAACAAAAACTGGAAAAACTAGTTAAAGTGATTTGGATTTAACTTTCTCATTTGTCAACCATAAAATCTAAATCAGCCCAAAGAACTAAGAAGTGAATATCACACAATGTGTACCCCAACATGCAAAGCACACACATACATTACAGATTCAGAACCAACGAATACCGACCGTTTACACCAAGCTAAAAGGAAAGAAGACTCTTAAACTTTACTTCTAGACAATATCTAGTATTTTAATTAAATAAATAAAATTAAATAAACCAAAACAAGTAAAAATAAATAAAAATAACACCTTTGGGGGCCTGAGCATTTGGAATGTTTCCGGAGTAGGGGAGTCTTTTTCCCTTTGTAAAGTCTAAAATGAAGAGAAGGATTGGGTAAGTTGACCTGTACACCCACTCTCTCAGGTATTCTTAGGTAAATAAAAATAGCAGCCTTTGATCAAAAGCTGACATTCTGAAATGTCCTTCACAGACAACATGCAGAACAAGCAAAGCTTACAGCGCACACAAAGAAACGACTCCAGCCCTTTTTTTTTCTGTTGGTCAAACATAAATCCAAGCTCATTCCTTAGTAGAATTTTCATTAGATACAAAATTAAGAGAAAGGAAAAAGGTGTAAGAATGGCCATTCCAGGATGCGCTGTTGAGTCAAATTAGCCAAACATGAGCACAAATTACAATCACAAGTACTGAGTATATTCAATATAACAATGGACATAAGTTTATAGGAAAAACAAATATATTCAAACAATACATGCCTTATTAAACCAGAAAAAAAGTACTTGCCAACTTTCCTGATTTTTTCCAAAATCACATTTTTTATATAAATTTGAATAAAATAACCCAACCATTTTAAAACAGAAAACTTTATAAATGTTTTAAGACGTATTAACACATTTTGAAAAACAAACTATTTTCTGCAATCACTTAAGTTTTATCAAGAAAGTACATTTGTAGAATAGCAATGTATCATTAATTTTTCACATAGATTAAATAGACTACATGTTTCGATCCTTCTCCCAGATTAGTGGTAAGGAACCTACTTTTTGAGAGTATGGGGTTAATAATGATAGAAAAATTATGGACATTGATTTCAGGACAAAAGTGTGTTTTTCTTAAATGTGTAACTGATCATTTCACCCAGGCTTCATACAGTTAACTTTAATTAGGTCAGGTTTTAACTATTGAATTTCAAATGAAAGTAAAGGCAAATTCTTAAAAATGCAAAGCTGATTCGTAATAAATCTATGTTTATTATTGAAAATCTTACTGTTGCTTATGAGTTAACCTAAGCACCAAGCCTAACTTTTTTCAAGTTGTTTCTATAGGTAAATGTTCCACAGGTAAATTATTCTCCATAATTGCTTCCAGTATTTCAATACAGAACCAAAAAAATTGGCTAGTACTATAAATTAGAAAGAAAAAGGGCACCAAAACAAATGACACATCAACTGGGAAAGCAAGCCATCTTATAGAGACATTCAAGCAAGCCATTATTGTATACCCTACCATTTCTCTAGCATTTCGGCAAAGAGCCATATCGGGATCCAATTTATCACGAACAAAATAGTTCCTTTCATTCATCTCTGATCGGAGTGTCTTTCCTTTAATTAAGTACACGTTAGCCATGTATGGGACATTCCATATCCCTCTGAAAGTAAAGATAAGACTTTCCAAAGTACCACAAATACAAAGTTTTATGTTTTTAAAATAAATGCCTTCTATGTTTTTAAATTTTGCAGATATAAGCTATTGAATCAAGTTACACACAAATGCAAACAACATTTAATGATATCTGACACATATGTACACATATATATACATGAGATTACTTGGTAAACACTACATACTATGAGATAAATCACTATCTCCCTACATAAACTTCATTTTAAGATTGATATGTTTGGCATTTTGGCTGTCATCCCTCATTCTGTTGATACAGCCAGAGTATAATATTCTGTTGTACATTTAAGATTAAGCAGCCTGATAGCAAAAAATAGCACATCCAGCCAGTGGCATACTGCAGCCAGCTCACACTGGCTCCCCAGAGCATTTGGCTTCCCTTCTGACTTCACATTGGAAGCCTGAAATCAGCCGTGGTAGAACTATTCAGAACACAGAACTGGGCTAACACTACAAATCAGGGCATCCTCCAACCCAAAGAACTAGTTGTTAGACATTTACCAGCATATCACTGAATACAGCCTAAAATTCTCCTAAAATATAGCCTTTTGAAATTCATTAAGCTATCTCAATTGTCTGTAGAAAAAGGAAGATATAAAGAAACAGAGCTAGAAGTACCTGAGTGTTGGGAGACACTTTATTTTGTCCTTTATTCTTTCCCACACTTGTCTCCTTATTCTGAACATGACTCATTTCATAAAAACAATATAATAGAGGTTCACCTGAAGGGATATACCTTTGCTTTTAGAGCACAGAAAGGGAAGATCCTGACCAAGGAAATGTAGTTAATTGAAAGCAATATACGTAACATCATTTTGTCTTACCAGATGAGCCTCAAAGGAAATGGCCAATCAAAAATATACAATGTGTCCGCTGAATTCAGAAATTAATCACTGGTATGGTAGAGTGTGCATTGTTTCAATTTTAAAGGAAAACACACACACACACACACACGTCACAAGATGTCATTCTTTCACGTAGCTTTTATACATAAGGTATGTTCTTCTATTAACTAAATCAAAAACCTCTATTTTATTCTTTTCCTTACACTTTAGACAACAATTACAGGAGGTTGGACAGAAAAACACCAGTGCTTAAAACAAATGAAATATGAGTTCTCTATTTCTACTTCTATGAAGCCTTATTCCCGCTATACCCACAGACAATATCGGGCACGTGGTCTATCCTGATCATTCCAGAATCAATTAACGTACTTTGAAACAACAGAATATGATCTTAATAGTATTTTCTCAGTTATCATGCTTCTTAACTGCAGCTAACAAAAGCCTTTATCGTTTACATCATTCAAATTGACTATTACTGCTTTTACACCTATTATTATTTTCACAAGCAAAACATCTCTTAACCACTCAACTGTTCAACAAGAAGTGTGATTTTTTTTTTCCCTACATTTTAACCCTTTTTAATTGAGCTGATGTATCTGAGAAATTAGGCAAAGCACTTAATGTCTCAGTCACTCTGGTCCACCATCTGTATGAAAAACAGGATACATTCTTCCTTAATATTACCTTAGCAAAAAAACTACTTCAGGTGTGATTAATTTTTAGTTTAAAAAATATCAATTGTTGTCTCTGAAATAAATATCAGTCATGCACATACTTTGTAGTAAGTATATTCTTTTCAAACTCTAGAAATGGAAATCATACTGGCAAAGCAATTTCTCTTTAAAGCAGAATATTAGCTATATTACACAGAAAATTCTTGCAAAAGGAAATGTTGGAAGGTTTGATTGTTGGTGTTTTTGTTTGCTCATTTATAAAATTTTATAAGCTATCAAACAACCTTCACCCTAGCCACTAAAGAAATTAGCTAAACTAAATTCCCTTTCCAAACTTTAAAGAATATTCCTCTTCTAACCACCATAAGATGACTACCCATGGTAATCATACATTGCCTTTTAGTATTTCCCACAATTGAGAGTTTGTGCCTTTGAAGATTTACAGCTTTAAGAACAATTTTTTAAATATTAGTTTTACACTAGTATTGCAGGATCCCAAGTGGTCTCCAGGTCTTCAAATTTCCATTTAACATAAAGAGATAAAAAATGTTTGAAAATTCAATATAATATTAACAAGACCATATCTTTAGATAAAAGTATTTTACATTAAAAGATCAAATCAAGTAACTTACACTCTATTCCCTTGAACAATATCCACATAATCTTCAGATCGAGCATAGTATCCATCAGGACTCAAGGCCCCCCAGAAGTTGGACCACAGCTTTCCATGACGAGTTACAAGAGGAGCAATGATCTTTCTAAAGAGAAGAGAGAAAAACAAATCCAGATAATTATTTACTTTTTAACTGCCACAGAATTATGTGTTTTGGGCTTAACATGACACAGAAAACAATAAAGTTCATTTAGCACACATGTAGTTAGTCCAAAAAACTAAATGTAAAATAAAAGAGAGGAATTTCCTCTCCTCACTTTCTTTAAAAATAAGTACATTGATGACTTTCAATGATGTTTTTTAAAAAAGACTAATGAGGGCTTCCCTGGTGGCGCAGTGGTTGAGAGTCCGCCTGCCGATGCAGGGGACACGGGTTTGTGCCCCGGTCCAGGAGGATCCCGCATGCCGCGGAGCGGCTGGGCCCGTGAGCCATGGCCGCTGAGCCTGCGCGTCCGGAGCCTGTGCTCCGCAATGGGAGAGGCCACAACAGTGAGAGGCCCGCGTACCGCAAAAAAAAAAAAAAAAAAAAAAGACTAATGAGAAAGGAAAAGTAATTGAAAATGCAAATGAAAGTATAAAAACAACTTTTAAAAGTATCGTACTTATATCCAAAAAGTATAGCTACCTTAATTATTTAGTTATTTTAGTATTTCGAAAATTATACTAAATGAAATCAAATATTTTCATTGTTATTAGGCAGACGTAACAGTCCCTGGTGCATTAAGGTATCCAATAAATATTTGCTGAATAAAAAAATGTATGAAGATGGGCTGAGATATTTGTAAGTAGGCCAGTTTTCCTAAAGTTAAGCCTTGAATTACTTTAAAGTATGTTTCCGTTTTTTTTTTTTTAAACTTTTAAAATGGGTTAAAATGGGTTAAATGGGTTAAAACTTTTAAAATGGGTGCTAGCCCTGGCAACACTAAACATTTTTCTGGTCTTTTGACTATTTTAGAAAACAAAATAAAAGGTGACTGCTATACCATGCTGTCTCACTACCTACCAGGAAAGCAGCCCCTTTAAGACAAGTATATGTTACAAATTCAAAACATGCCAGATTTCTTTTAAGGAAATCTAATTTATAATGTGTCAACATTTTCCAAATGAGGTAACAAAATCTGAAGTTCTGTTAGAATTATTTTTAAAATGAAGTAAATTGTAATGGTGTCACATAATTTTGAAGAAAATCTCACACAACTCCTCCAAGAGGAAGGTTATAGACCAACTATTTCCACAAAAAAACCTATTTCACAACCCTCCAATCTTGTGAAGACCAGGTGTGCCCTTTCTCTTACCTATGGAAAAATGACACACAGTCTGTAAATACACTTCATGCAAAATAATAATTGTAGTTTATTTTTCCTGCTTCCTATTAGAATAAAACGTTAACCAGATACATTTACATTTTGTTTTGTTTAGAATACTTACAATATTGGAAATAAAAACATAAATTAGAATCTACATATTATGTTAATCTAAGGAATGAATGATAATTCAATGTCGATAACTAACAAGATCAAATATTTAATAGAAAAAAATCTTGTAATTTATAATCTTAGCTGCCTGACAGAGCTAGGGAAAGAGACATTGAAAATCAAAATCCATCTTCTGTGTGCCTCAATGTTTTCAGTACGGAATTAGAAGATTAATACTGAGAGGTTTTAGCTTTTGAAATAATAACTGAATTCTCAAATTGACAAATTACACAAACGATGGATTAGTGGAGTATAATAGACTTCTTACATATTTTATTCAGCAAAATGAAAACAGTAATTCTAACATTTCATTGCTAACCATTCTATTTGTTAAGAGAAATAATTGTGTTAATATATGTGAACATACACAGAGTAATACCTGGCACTTAATAAGCACTCACTAAAGGTGGGGTATTAGTGAGAGTATTAATAGTAGTAGCAGTAGTAGTTATAAATGAAGATTAATATCATTATAAGCCAGTATAGATGGTGCCTTTTACCCATTTCAATTCAGTTAAATGAAAACAGGTATTGCCTAGAGATAATTAGTTCAGTACTAAACAAAATCACAGATCAGGCTGCGGGATAATATGTACCTCTGAAATTTCTTTCATATTCTAAGAACTTCCAACTCTGTAATAACTTTCTAGGTCAGAAGTTTTATGAAATTCTACTTTGAAAATATCTGTGGAAAATAAGACAATTCTATTTTTAGATAGATCACAATTTCATCTAGCTTTAAATAGAAAAATAGGTCAAATATAATTGATAAACATCACATTTGTGATTGTAACTAATATTGAATATTTTGAAATTTTCATCAGGTTGTTTTCTATTTGACTTCTTTAAAAGAAAACTAATTACTTAGAATTGAAAGTTTATAAGGTGTAGAAAATAATTTCTTGTGAGTTCCCTCAATTTGCTAAACACAGACAAGTAATTATAGCATGTCCACGTAGATACAGAAAATAATTATAATTTTAAAAATAAATTGACATTGCATAATATATAGTACCTGTTTTGTTCAATCAAAATTTTTAAAGTCCTTGGATTTGTCAAAACAACATCTGCATCCACACTAAAGTAATAATCACAGTTTTCATCCTGACGGCAAAAATCCCTGTGATTGAAAAAGAAATAAAATATGCATTAAATAAAATAAATATTTGCTGGTTGAAAAATGTTAACATAAAGCTCATAAGCAAAATAAGGTTTCTCTAAAATACGTTTCTAATCAAAATAGTAAGACTATACCCAAAAGGATAAATATTATCTTAAATTTCAAAATGGTCAGTTGATCAATACAGATGTTCATGGGTAGAGTGAAACTAAAAATTTTAGGGCAAGTGAAATATATTTTCAAGCCACTAAATACTTCAAGGCATAAAACATCCAGTCAGAAGGGCAATTTATAATTCAGCATTTAATTCTCTCTAAAAAGGGAACATAATTTATACCAATGTACTTATCAACAACTTTTTTTCACAAATCAAAATGTTTTCTGCACACACACACACACACACACACACACATTCACAGTGTTAAGATCCTGTATATCCAACAACTCAGTTTTAATTGAATCTTGGAAATACAGGTGTATATATAACTCTTTAGGTGTTAATACTTTTAAAACGTGATTTGCGTGGAATTCCTTCTAAGATGGTCACTGCCCTGCTTCTTATCCAAGGACACGGATTGTGATGTATGCTTTCTTGGTAGAGCCTGGAGCGTTATCATCAGGAACACGAAGGAATGAACTACTTGTGATACATGATAGGCTTCCAAGTATTACGGTTTCTGCATTTGGAGCTCTCTCTTTCTGAGCTCTCCTCCCTCACTGCTGATCCGAGTTATCACTTTCTGCTACTGTCAGTGTTTAACTCCATGACACATTTGTTTCTAAGCAACTGTCAAGCAGGACAACAGACAGGAAAGTTTGTTAAAATTGTGCAAAAAAATTAGAGGAAATTTTTTTAAAATACTGTAACTATGCACGGTGACAGATGGTAACTAGACTTATTGTGGTGATTATTTCACAATGTATACAAATATTGAAGCTGTGTTGTACACCTCAAACTAACATTATATGTCAATTATACCTCAATAAAAATGAAAATTAAATAATTTTTTAAAAACAGCTCAAATTATCTTGGAAAAAAATTTAAAAATTTATACCACATGATTTCAAGGTTAATATAAATCCCTAGTAATAAAGTGTAGCACTGATCTTAGAGCAACAAAACAGAAGTGAGAGCTCACAATCACTCATAAATACTCACTTATCTGATTTTTGACCAAGGCCAAGTCAATTAAGTCGGAAAAGAAAAGCCTTAAATTAAAAAGGAGTATTGAAACAACTGGAATTTCATTTGCAAAGAATAAAAGTTGACCCCTACTTCACTCCAAACACAAAAATGTATTCAAGATGAATTGCAGATT
Organism: Tursiops truncatus; assembly: GCF_011762595.2. Lineage (NCBI taxonomy): Eukaryota > Metazoa > Chordata > Mammalia > Artiodactyla > Delphinidae > Tursiops > Tursiops truncatus. The sequence goes on along the minus strand of NC_047037.1, from coordinate 21,736,897 downwards.
GAAACATCTTAAAACATAAATGCTAGAATGATAAAGCTTATGAAAGAAAAATTCCAAAGAATGTCTTCATGACACTGGAATAAGAAAGATTTCTTAAACAGAAAATAAACCCCAAAGCACAAAGCATAAAAGAAAAAGACGAAATAGAATTTTATTAAATTAAAATTTCTTCTTATTAAAAGGCAGTATTTAAAAAGTAAAAAATCAAGCCATAGAATGGAACAAATATTCACAAAACATTATAGAGACAGAGATAGAGTTTAGATAGATAGATTTTGTATACAAAATATATAAAGAATTCCTACAAATACACAACTAACAAAATAACTCAATGTAAACAAAAATGCACAAAAGACTTAGATACCTTTAGATACCTAACCACAGTAAGATACATTTTCATACCCAGTAGGGTGGCTAAAATAAAAAAGATGGGCAATATCAAATGTTGACAAACATGTGGAGCAGATGGAGGTCTATTACCTTGCTGTTACAAGTGTAAAATGTACAACCAGGGCTTCCCTGGTGGCGCAGTGGTTGAGAATCTGCCTGCTAATGCAGGGGACACGGGTTCGAGCCCTGGTCTGGGCAGATCCCACATGCCACGGAGCAACTGGGCCCGTGAGCCACAACTACTGAGCCTGCGCGTCTGGAGCCTGTGCTCCGCAACAAGAGAGGTCGCGATAGTGAGAGGCCTGTACACCGCGACGAACAGCGGCCCCCGCTTGCCGCAACTGGAGAAAGCCCTCGCACAGAAACGAAGACCCAACACACCCAAAAATAAAAATAAATAAAATTTTAAAAAATGTACAACCATTTTGGACTATTTAGCTGTTTCTTATAAACATACATCTATCCTAACCCTATGACCTAGTTAGTCCACTCCTTGGTATTTTCCCAAAATATATTAAAGCATATGTACGCACACGCACACACACACACACACAACACACATATTCACACTTCTAATAAAGAATCTTCATTAGCAGCCTTATTCATACTGGCCCCAAACTGGACACAGCCCGATGTCTATTACCAGGGGCGTGTGTAAACCACTTGCAGTATATTCATATGATAAAATACTAGTCAGCAATGAAAAGGAATGAGCTGCTGATAATTGTAATGACATGAGTGAATTAAAAAACACTGTGCTAAGGCAAAGCCAGATACAACAGAGCACATACAAAAATTTTTTAAATAGAGAAAATAAGTTCTAAATGTGGACCCAAGGTACTCTCCAATGATGAAGTTATGGAACCATTAGTAATAACATCTGTTTGGTTTTTCTAAGGCCCGTTTTCCTGCCTGTCCCTTTACCCCCATAATAGGCACTTTCCATCACTTTGGGCCTGAAGCTTCCACAGCACAAGACAAGAACGTCTCCTGCTGAGAAATCACTGAGTCTTACCTTTTCATCACCAACTTTTAACCCGCTGATGGGCATATTCAATTCACATTCACTGAATAAGTGATCGTTTTTGCTATTACCAGAATTTTATTAGTAATCTGTCTGAAGTATTAAAGGGGCTAAACAAAGGACCTAAAATATTTCTTCTGTGGTTATAGTACTATTTAGATCAATAGGTAACTAGAATATCTGAAACACACATTTCTGCCACACAAAAGCTTCAGATAATGTATATTTAAATCACTGCTACATCAGTCACACTACTCATCTGTCTGGGGATTTAAATCTTGATCTGAAGTTCAGTTAATATTTTGAATAAATATATTGACTCTTAGCCATTAAAAGAAAAACGTAAATAACTTTCATGGCCCTTTAGACATAAATACACACAAACATAGATATAGTTCGAACAGCAGAGGTATGCTCATGTGTGGGCACACATGCACACACACAGTTGAGACATCCAAGTTTAGGACACTAATTTTGAAGAAAAGTTGTCTTTCTTTTTTAAGTTTCTTTAGTAGATACTGGTTGAATTTAAATTTGCTAAAACATACATTCCCATGTTTCTGGCTTCGGCTTGACTTAGATTTTCTTCCGGTCCTACAATTTTCATAGTAGTGATTTCATGTTTAGCTTTATCAAAAAACACCTTGATGTCCTTTTCATGATAAACTTCCTGTAACATATTTTAAAAATTGAAAATTAGTTTAAAAAAGAAGAAAAGTAGTGAGAAAAAAGACAATAAGATGACTGAAGTATTCATATGTAGGGATGACTTCACATTCAAAATTTGTGAATTCCATCATTCACATACTCACTCACTACAGGCAAAGTGATAACTATATTAAGCATATTATATTGAAATATCATCTAAATATCACATGTAGAATCTAAAATAGATACATATCAATTTTTTTAAAAAAATATACTTGAAAATTCTTTTAACATCTACTCCTAGTCCTTGCATTAATATTTAAATCCTGAATGCTATTAAATATTTCTGACTTGAGGGGGAAAATGGCTTGTGCCCTGAGAATCTTAGACATGTTTTGTAAAATATCCATAAAAAATATCTATTAAACCTAACAGATTAATCTGTTATAATCTTTTTTATAAAATAAATATTACAATATTATTTTAAGCAGAGAGAAAATTAATGGTCACATAAAAAGTTGTGTTTTTTACAAAAAGAAGGGAAAGTTAAAATTTTATTGATAAGAAAATATGAGAAAATAATCAACATGAAAAGTCATCAAATTAGTGTGATTCAACTGTGCTAAAATTTAAATAAGGTGATCTAACTCTGCTAAAATTTAGATAAGGTTACCTATCGCCATCATTAGAGCATTTCAGAGCTCTTTATGTATCAAGTTTCACTAAGTATTTTTGAAAGCTTTTCACAGCTTGTTAAAACTACTTATCATACAAAAGCTGCATAGAGTTAATTTTAAATAAAAGAAGATAACTCCTGCTATCAAGAGGTTTTAGGTCCTACGAAAGGAGGAAAAATATAAATAAAAGACACAATACATAAAAACAAAATACTTTAATGTAAGTACATGTATTACAATGCATTTTACAAAGCCAATGCTCAATACATCCACCCCTTTAAACTTATCTGAGGTGGTTTTCTGCAAATATAAAATAGTCTCTGGAAAAGGCAAATGATTAGCCGATATGTACATCAGGAAGAAAGAACAATCTTAAACAAAAAGTATTAGGACAAAAGAGAGAAAAGAGCATACTTCACAGCTATTGAGCTTTTCTAGGTGATAATAAATGCCAACTGTTTTAACAGGGAAGAGACAAGCAAAATTGAAAAATATTGAGGAAAAATGTCTTTAAATTTAGACTATACGTAGGAGGTATTTGGGAGGTTCTGAATATTTTTGAGGGAAATGACAACATCAAAATCTTTCGGGGAAGAGCATGCCATTGTGTAATTAATCAAAACAATACTGTATATGGAAGATATTTCAAGTTCTGATGTTGGGTATTATCATTAGCTGCAAACAATTTAATGACCGGTTCTATAAAAGAAAGTACCAGAACAATAGGCCCTTTGACATCTCTTCATTATAAGGTTGAACATATAAAAATGGCTGATATTCAACCATTTTTGATCTACAAAAAATTGACAGTTTCACGTGTCTCATCCCAATAGTATGATACTAGTTTCTAAACTCTATAATCCTTAGGTCCTAAATACGCAGAGTAGTAATGACTTCAAAAATCCCCCACTGAATTTAACTCAAATTTAGAAAATTTTTTTAGACATGACTAAATAATAACAAATAGTTCCAAATAAGATCAAAACAGTTTTCCCATAAAATATTCATTTCTCAAATACTTACTTTGTTATGAATGAAGAGTTTAACTGCTTCTTTTGGGTAATCCAGTGTCAACAATATGTCCAGAAATCGAGGTAGGAAAGGGGTTGGTTGCTCAATAAAAACACCTATTGTTACATTGGGGTGAACCTTTGTTTTGTGGCAAACATAAAAGCAAATTAGAATTAGCATGGTTTTACTTTAAATTCTATTCAAGTTTTAATCAATACAACATAAAACATAAACTAGAATATCAGTACAACTTAACCTTCTAAATTTGACTGCCCCATGACAATTCTCTAATACATTTTTGTGGACCCCACCAAAGTGATTTTACTGAATCACATCTTAACATTATGATTTAGGTTGAAGAGGAAACTCACTATTGTATAACATAGGGATACTGTAATTAAGGTTACTACCTGCTTTACTATTTAATGCTTCCTTTAAGATGGTCCTAAAAGAAACTTCCTTCAGATCTAAATCTATTTGACAGCTTCATCTATGAAGCCAGAATGCTAATTGTGCTTCCATGTTTTTTTCCATGGTTTGGAAGTTTAGTGGTTAATTTGTAGCTCAAAGAAAACAATCACAGAGGACTTGAGACTTTATTTCTATCCCTGAACCTTTAATCTCATTTTACTGATAGTACTTTATTTTGCTTCATCATTATATTATATATAAGGAAAGCTACTTTCTTTCACTAATGTATTTTATCTTGTATCGATTTTTAACATTTTCTTAATTTCTGTTTGGGTATGTTTCAGAGAATAGTTTCTTTCATTCATTGCATGAATAATTCTGAAATATCCACTATTAGTCCGTCCTTGTGATAAGAAACGTTTTTAAAAAGGAGTGAAAATTCCTTGCTTGGAAAACTTACAAATGATTGAGGAAGAAAGAAACATAAGTAAATGCCATGTAATAGTGTTATTACCAGAACCATATGAAAGATTTCTTTATAATGCCTTTTTTAATCAGTGTCTTAAAGCCTGACGTTAAAGATTATAGATTTTTAAATTACAAACTACATACAGATGGGTGAAGGAGGTCAAAAGGTAAAAAAATAAATACAGTGCATTACTGAGCAAGAAAAAAATTTTTAATAAAGATTACAGCTTTTTTTTTTTTTTTTTTTTTTGTACGCGGGCCCCTCATGGATGTGGCCTCTCCCGTTGCGGAGAACAGGCTCCGGACGCGCAGGCTCAGCGGCCATGGCTCACGGGCCCAGCCGCTCCGCGGCATGTGGGCTCTTCCCAGACTGGGGCACAAACCCGTGTCCCCTGCATCGGCAGGCGGACTCTCAACCACTGCGCCACCAGGGAAGCCCAAGATATTTTAAAGTACCATATAGGTTAAGTGCTGAATTAGGTACCTCTCCCCCATCTTTTCACACATGATACCTCACATATTCCTCTGTTATCTGGATAATAACATTATTTGTTTGCACTGAAGTACAAGTCATACACTGTTGTCCTTCTTATCAATTCATTCAGTCACCCAAATATTTATTGCTAAATCAATAAACAAATACAAACAACTAAAGACAAAATATCTACCTTCTAGGAGTTCTCAATTTAACAGGGAAAATGAGTAAAAACTAGATGACAACTCTCCCTTATCAAATGATGTGATGCATTTCATTTAAATTTTGTAATAACCTTAGAAGTTATTTATTACCCCAAATTTACACATGAGGAAAATGGGACTTAGAAGAGTTAAGCAACTCAGAACACATAAATTAGTAGGTAAAGAACTGGGCTTCAACATGCTACATCTCCATTGTCAATCTAAGCTCATTTTTATATACTAATGATACTAAGAGTACAACAGTTAGCTATTATCAAGGCTTAGCACCTCATATATATAATTTATACATATAAAATATCATTATATATACACATCTATATAATTTCATTTAACCCTCCTACCAATCCTCTGAGATAGCCATTATCATTTTTACGTATAGAGAAACTTGCCTACGGCCCACACCTAAGTATATGGTAGCCCTAGATCTTAACTACCCACATCATTTTAATTTTTATATCCCTGTTGCATAATTACTACACATATAAAACACATAAGAAATTTATTTTGCATAATAAAATGCTTTTCCTTTCTAACAGTCTATAAGACAAAAAACTTAGCTTAAGAATTAGGTGATTTTCACCTATATGCAAAAAATAAAGATAAAAAACTATAATATAAATATTTTTCAATCTTTGCACCAGAAAGTTTATGTAAAAGGATACTAAACAGATAAAAAGCTTTAACTCTCTCTCCAGAAGACTTTGCAAAAACGATCAGGATGAATTTTTAAACATCTTCATGATGCAGCTTCAGTCAGAAAGTTCCTGGCTTTCTTTCCAGATAGGAAACATGCAGTCTGTTATTTGAGAGACTGGCCAAAAAGTCTTATTTTCAAGTAAAATAGGGTTCTATTCAGAAGGTCCTAAATGTGGACAAGTTACTCTTTATCCTCCTTTTCAGAATAGAACAGAAACTATTTAATTCAGGAGTCTGAGTGCTTTACGGTGAGAGTATTTTTGTATTTGCATGGGTACAGGAGTCACCAGAACTATTTTAAGGTGAATTTTATTTCTGTCTATACTTATCTGGCATGCTGTAGATACTCAATAAACCTATGGTGAATGAAGGAAAGAATCAGCCTTAATGACAAAATCATCCCTAGAATTCAATTGTTCATACACAAGTTACAAGAGAAATTTTTTGGAAGAAAAATGTTACTATAAGATATCCTAAAACTGCTCTGGTTGATGAGAGAAGGATACATAAAATGTTTAATAGACACATAATAATTACTTTCAGTTGCTCATTTACTCTCAACGTATAAACATTAAACTATAGCTATAATTCTCTATGAAACACATGTATAAGTAGCACTGTGTCTGGCATATAATATGTACATTACATCCAGGTGAAATTGCACAGTGATCAAGATTATAGGATCTGGAGCCAGACTGCCTAAATTTAAATCCCACCCCCAACACTTAAAAAAAAAATCACATGCCTTAAGTAAGTTACTGAACGTATATATACCTTAGTTTTCTCATCTGTAAAACTCAGTCAACAGCACTACCTACTTAAGGGATTTGTGAAATTAATATGTTACTATCTATAAAATATTAAAACAGTCCTTAGTCATATAGTATTATTTTAAAATCATCAAATTTGAAAATCAAGCACAGATAAAATTAGTCCATATAAATAACAAAGCATTGTACCTCAATACTTTGACCAAGTTACCAGACTAAAATAAAACAAGAGCACCCAACCATAGCAAGCTAGTATATATTAACAATCAAGCCCTTTTCGCTAGGGTCAATTATTAACTGGTTTTGCTGGAAATACACAAATCCAGCAACTTTCGGAGTCATCATGTTTTAGCTTTTTAAATCCATTATCTACCATATTATCAATACTATAAAATAATGTGCTTTTTTTCTTTTACAAATTATTGTATTTCATGACAATGTACTTTTTTTGTAATAGATCTTTATTAGAGTATAATTGCTTCGCAATACTGTGTTAGTTTCTGTTGCACAACAAAGTGAATAAGCCATAAGCATATATATATATCCCCATATCCCCTCCCTCTTGAGCCTCCCTCCCACCCTCCCTATCCCACCCCTCTAGGTCATCTCAAAGAACCAAGCTGATCGCCCTGTGCTATGTTGCTGCTTCCCACCAGCTAACTATTTTACATTCAGTAGTGTATATATGTCGATGCTACTCTCACTTCGCCCCAGCTTCCCCCTACCCCCACTGTGTCCTCAAGTCCATTCTCTATGTCTATATTCCTGCCCTGCCACTAGATTCATCAGTGCCATTTTTTTTTTTAGATTCCATATATATGTGTTAGCATCTGGTATTTATTTTTCTCTTTTTCACTTACTTCACTCTGTATGACAGACTGTAGGTCCATCCACCTCACTATTTTTTATTACTACGTTTCACACAGAGTCAATTCTACTTACATCTACTGCAGACAAGTCAGTTGTATCCACTTCACAAAGAGTGCAGCCATTGTCTTGTGTCCATGCATTAGGTACATAGTTTCCAAAATAATTCAGGAGAATCTAGCAAAAGAAGGAAAACTGTATTAACAAAAGTAAACCTTGGACTTCCCTGGTGGTGCAGTGGTTAAGGATCCGCCCGCCAATGCAGGGGACAGGGGTTCGATCCCTGGTCCGGGAAGATCCCACATGCTGCAAAGCAACTAAGCCTGAGAGCCACAACTACTGAGCCCACGTGCCACAACTACTGAGCCCGCACACCTAGAGCCCGTGTTCCACAACCACAGCAAGAGAAGTCACCGCAATGAGAAGCCCGTGCAGCGCAACGAAGACTAGCCCCCGCTCACCGCAACCAGAGGAAGCCTGCGTGCAGCAACAAGGACCCAATGCAGCCATTAAATAATTAATTAATTAAAAGACCCCTCTCAAAAAGAAGAAAAAAAGTAAGCCTCTCCCATCAATGTGCTTTCATTCTATAAACCTCTAACTTCAAAGCATGTTTTCTGCATTAGGTATCCCCTTAATATTCTACTAATACAGTGTACAGTGAATGGGGCAGTGCCAGTGTGTACAGTGAATGGGGCAGTGCCAGTGTGACCCCCTACCAGCCATCACCACACAAAACAAATATTGTATACACTTTATCACCAAAAGGCACTAAACTCTTCTCGGAAACTATGTTACCCACTATAACCCAGACTTCTGGGCAGTGATTCAAGGGCACCAACGTAAAGAAAAGAAAGCCTGCAGATTAAAACAGATCTAGAACAAGTCCTAATTAGAGCCACGTCACAGATCATATCAATAATAAACTAAAGTGGGGGTAGAACAAGATAGCAGAGAAGGAAGACCCTGGGCTCACCTCCTCCCAGAGATACACCAAAATTACAACTACAGATAGAGAACCGTCTCTGAGAATGACCTGAAGACTAGAAGAAAATACTTTCCACAACTGAAGATAAAAAGAAAAACCTACAATGAGACAGGTAGGAAGGGCAGAGAAGCAGTCTAATCAGAACCCATGTACCCAGTGAAGGAACCCACAAGTGGGAGGGATATCAGAGCCCCAGAGGTCTTCCCCAAGGAGCGACGGGTCCAAGCCCCACCTTGGGCCCCCCTTCCTGGGAGACCTGCACCAGAAAGATGAGCCCCCATAACATCTGGCTTTAAAACCATTGGGGTTTATGTGCAGGAGAGCAGAAGGGCTGTAGGAAACTGAGACTCTGCTCTTAAAGGGCACATGCACAGAGTCACTCTTTCCAAGTCCCAGTGCAGAGGCAGCAGTTAGAAAAGTACCTGGGTGATATAAGAAAGAAATTCATTTACTAATTTTAGGGCATGTGCTTGAGGGGCAGGGATCTGTTGCAACTTTCTCTGGGTATAAAGGGGCTGGCAGGTGCCAGTGTTTTTATTTGTTTTGTTTTTATTTGGCTCACCTTCTACCTAGCAACCTGGCACTAGCAGGTGACATTTCTGACTCTCTCCATCAAACTTAATGTACCATTTGCCCCACTCCGGTTTGCCCATGGACCTGACATAGCCAGCATTACTCCAAAGTGGCCCCCTACCTTGCCAGTCCCAACAAGCAGCCTCATCCAGCACCAGAGCCCCACTAAAGCAGCCCTTCACCCTGCCAGTCCCAGCAGGTGCCCTTGGTCAGCACCAATGTCTCCCCAAAGAGGGTCCCATCCCATTGGCCAACCCAGTACACCAGAGTGCCCACAACTGTTGTGGCCAGGCCTTATAGCCAGTTGTACTGGGGACCAGCCCCATACACTAGTGCACCCACAGCAACTGCAGCCCAGCCACAACAGGAGGATGCAGACAGCCCATACAGAGGACGTTCCTGGAGCACCTGGCTCTGGTGACCAGGAAGGACCACACCACTGGGCCCCACAGAACACCTTCTATACAAAGCCATTCTTTGAAGACCAGGAGATATAGCTGATCTACCTAATACATAGAAACAAACACAGAGAATTAGGTAAAGTGAGGAGACAAAGGAATATGTTCCAAATGAAAGAACAAGACAAAAACCTCAGAAAAAACTAAACGAAATAGAGAAAAACCAGAAACTAGAGGGAACCACCAGCAGATTAGATGATGCAGAGGAAAGGATCAGCAATCTGGAGGACAGGGTAATGGAAATCACCCAATCAAAATAGCAAAAAAGAAAAAAGAATTTTCAAAAATGAGGATAGTTTAAGGAACCTCGGGAATAACAATAAGCATTCTAACATTTGCATTATAGGGGTCCCAGAAAGAGGAGAAAGAAAGGGAGAGAAAACCTATTTGAAGAAACAATGGATGAAAATTCCCCTCAACTGGTGAAAGAAATACATTTGAGTCCATGAATCCCAGAGAATTCCTAAAAGGTGAACCCAAGGGGATCTTCACATATACACTATCATTAAAATGTCAGAAGTTAAAGATAAAGAGAGTATTAAGGGCAGCAAGAGAAAAACAACTTGACACATACAAGGTAAAACCAGTGAGGTTATCAGCTGATTTTTCAGCAGAAAACTTGCAGGCCAAAAGGTAGTGGCATGACATATTCAAAGAATTTAAAGGAAAAACACAACCAAGAACCTCGAGCTGGCAAAGTTAATGTTCAGAATTGAAGGAGAGATAAAACAGTTTACCAGACAAGCAAAATGTAAATGAGTTCATCACCACTAAACCAACCTTTTAAGAAATGTTAAAAGGACGTCTTTAAGCAGAAGAGACAAGAACATAACCAGAAATATGAAAATTATGCAAGAGAAAAATCCCACCAGTAAAGGCAAATACAAAGTAAAGGTAATGGATCAACCAACTATATAGCTAGTATGAAGATTAAAATAAAAAACGAGTAAAATCAAATATATCTACAACAATTATTTAAGGATACACAAAATTTTTTAGATGTAAAATATGACATCAAAAACATAAAACATGGCAGAGGGGAGTAAAACTGTAGTGTTTTTAGAATACACTCAAACTTAAGCAATGATCAACTTAAAATAGACTGCTATATACATAGGTTGTTACATAAGAACCTCATGGTAACCATAAACCAATTGATATTAGATACACAAAAATAAAGAGGAAGTAATACAAACATTAACTGTAAAGAAAGTAACCAAATCACAAGAGAAGAAAGGAACACAGAAGAACAACAAAAATAACCAGAATACAACTAACAAAATTGCAGTAAGTACATACTTATCAATAATTACTTTAAATGTGAATGGACTAAATGTTGCAATCCAGAAAATAGAGTGGTTGAATGGATAAAAACAACAAGATCCATATACATGCTGCCTACCAGAGACTCACTTCACATCTAATGTCACACATGGACTAAAAGTGAGGGGATGGAAAAGGGTATTCCATACCATACAAACAGACATGAAAAGAGATTGGTGATAGCAATCCTTATATCAGACAAAATAGACTTTAAAACAAAGACTGTAAAAAGAGACAAAGATATTACATAATGATAAAGGGATCAATCCACCAAGAATATAGAACAACACACACATGTACATACACACACCCATAGGAGTATCTAAACACATAAAGCAAATACTAACAAACATAAAGGGAGGAACTGACAGTAACACAAGAATAGTAGAAGACCTTAACACCTCACTTACATCAGTGGACAGATCATCCAGATAGAAAATCAATAAGGAAACACTGGCCTTAAATGACACATTAGACCATATGGACCTTTCTTTTTTTTTATGTTTTCAATTTTTTTTAAACATTTTTATTGGAGTATAATTGCTTTACAATGTTGTGTTAGTTTCTGCTGTATAACAAAGTGAATCAGCTATATGTATACATATATCCCCAAATCCCCTCCGTCTTGCGTCTCCCTCCCACCCTCCCTATCCCACCCCTCTAAGTGGTCACAAAGCACTGAGGTGATCTCCCTGTGCGATGCAGCTGCTTCCCACTAGCTATCTATTTCACATTTGGTAGTGTATATATATCAGTGCTACTCTCTCACTTCGTCCCAGCTTACCCTTCCCCCTCCCATGTCCTCAAGTCCATTCTCTACATCTGCGTCTTTATTCCTGTCCTGCCCCTAGGTTCTTCAGAATCAATTTTTTTTTAGATTCCATATATATGTGTTAGTATATGGTATTTGTTTTTCTCTTTCTGACTTACTTCACTCTGTATGACAGACTCTAGGTCCATCCACCTCACTACAAACAACTCAATTTCACTTCCTTTTATGGCTGAGTAATATTCCATTGTATATATGTGCCACATCTTCTTTATCCATTCATCTGTCAATGGACATTTAGGTTGCTTCCATGTCCTGGCTATTGTAAATAGTGCTGCAATGAACATGGACTTAATAGATCTGTATAGAATATTCCATCCCAAAGCAGCAAAATATACTTTCTTTTCAAGTGCACATGAAACACTTCCCAGGACAGATGATGCACTAGGCCACAGAACAAGTCTCAATAAATTTAAGACTGAAATCATATCAAGCATATTTTCCAACCACAAGGGCATGAGATTAGAAACCAACTACAAGGGGAAAACAATGCAAAAAATACAAACATGTGAAGGCTAAACAATATACTAGTAACCAACCAATAGGTGACTGAAAAACTCAATGAGGAAATAAAAAATATCTCCAAATGAAAATGGAAAAACAAGGATCCAAAATCTGTGGGATGCAGCAAAAGTAGTTCTCAGAGGAAAATATACAGTGATACAGGCTGGCCTATCTGAGGAAACCAGAAAACAATAAACAATCTAACCTTACACTTACAGGAACTAGAAAAAGAACAAACAAAACCCAAAGTTAGTAGAAGCAAGGAAATAATAATAATGAAAGTGGAAATAAATGAAATAGATAATAAAAAAAGAAAAAAAAATCAATGAAACTAAGAGCTGGTTCTTTGAAATGATACAAAATCAACAAACCTTTAGCCAGATTAACTCAGAAAAAAAAGAGAGCCCAAATCAATAAAACCAGAAATGAAGGAGAAGTTAAAAAGGACATCACAGAAATACAAAGGACCATAAGAAATTACTACAAACAATTATATGCCAACAAACTGGCCAACCTAGAAGAAATGGATAAATTCCTAGAAACATACAGGCATACCTCAGAGATATTACGGGTTTAGTTCCAAACTACCACAGTAAAACGTATGTTGCAATAAAGCAAGTCACAGAAATTTTTTGGCTTCCCAGTGCATATATCAGGTCTGTTTACACAATAGTGTAGTCTATTAAGTGTGCAATAGCATTGTGTCTAAAAAAACCAATGTACATACCTTACTGAAAAAATACTTTATTGCTAAAAATTGCTAACCATCATCTGAGCCTTCAGTAAGTCATAATCTTTTTGCTGGTTGTGGGTCTTGCCTCAATGCTGATGCTGCTGACTGATCAGAGTGGTGGCTGCTGGAGGGTGGGCTGACTGTGGCAATGTCTTAAAATAAGACAACAATGAAGTTGGCCACAACAACTGACTCTTCCTTTCACAAATTATTTCTCTGTAGCATGCAGTGCTGTTTAATAGCACTTTACCCACAGCAGAACTCTTTTCAAATCTGGAGTAAACCTCTCAAACCATGCCGCTGCTTTAAAACTACATTTATGTAATATTCTAAATGATTTGTCATCATTTCAATATTCGATGAAGTTTGCCATTTTATATGGGTGAGGTTCACGACACCCCAAAACAATTACATAGTAATATCAAAGATCACTTATCACCATAACCGCTAACTGGTCACAGATCACCATAACAAACAAAACAATAATGAAAAAGTTAGAAATATTATGAGAATTACCAAAATGTGACACAGACACACGAAGTGAGCAAATGCTGTTGGAAAAATGGTGCTGATAGACTACTCAACACATGGTTGCTACAAACCTTCAATTTATAAAAAACGTATGTGTGAAGTGCAATAAAACAAAGTGCAATAAAATGAAGTATGCCTATACAATCTTCCAAGAATGATCAGAAAGTTATAAAAACTCTAAACAGACTCATTACTAGAAATTGAATCAAACATCTAAAAAATCCCAACACATAAAAGTCCATGACCAGACATCTTCACAGGTGAATTCTGTCAAACATTTAGAGAAGACTTAATACCTATTCTTCTCAAACTATTTCAAAAAACTGAAGAGGAAGGAATGCTTTCAAAGTCATTCTATGTGGCCAGCATTACCCTAATACCAAAACCAAACAAAGACACTACCAAAAAGAAAATTATAGGTGATTATTACTGATGAACATAGATGCAAAAATCTTCAACAAAATACCAGCAAACCAAATGCAATAATACATTAAAAGGATCATACATCATGATCAAGTAAGATTTACTCTAGGGATGCAAGAATGGTTCAACATATGCAAATCACTCAATGTGACACACCTCATTAACAAAAAGAAGGATAAAAATCATATAATCATCTCAATAGATGCAGAAAGAATTCTGACAAAATTCAACATCCATTTACAACAAAAACTCTCAACAAAGTGTTACAGAGGAAACATACCTCAACATAAAGGCCACATATGACAAACCCACAGCTACTGTCATACTCAATGGTGAAAAGTTGAAAGCATTTCCTCTAAGATCAGGAGAAGACAAGGATGCCCACTCTCCCCAGATTTATTCAACAGTTTGGAAATCATTGCCAGAGAAATTAGGCAAGAGAAAGAAATAAAAGTCATCCAAGTTAGAAAGGAAGAAGTAAAAGGGCCACTGTTTGAAGATGGCATCATACTATATATAGAAAACCCTAAATACTCCACAAAAAAACTATTAGATCTACTAAATGAATTCAGAAAAGTTGCAAGATATAAACAATATACAGAAATCTGTTGCATTCCTATATAGTAATAATGATCTATCAGAAAGAGAAATTTAAAAAACAATTTCATTTACAATTGCATCGAGAAGAATAAAATACCTAGGAATAGATTTAACCAAGGAGGTAAAACATTTGTACTCTGGAAATTATAAGACATTGGTGAAAGAAACTGAAGAAGACACAAATAAATGAAAAGATAAACTATGATCACAGATTGGAAGAATTAATATTGTGAAAATGTCCATACTACCCAAAGCAATCTCCATTCAACGCAATTCCTATCAAAATATCCATGACATTTTTCACAGAACTAGGACAAATAATCCTAAAATTTATATGGAACCACAGAAGATGCCAAATAGCCAAAGCAATCTTAAAAAAAGAAGAACAAAACTGGAAGTATCATGCTCCCTGATTTCAAACTATACTACAAAGGTACAGTAATCAAAACAGTATAGTATTGGCACAAAAACAGATACATAGATGAATGGAACAAAACAGAGAGCCCAGAAATAAAACTATGCTTATATGGTTAATAATCTATGACAAAGAAGGCAAGAATATACAATGAGAAAAGACAGCCTCTTTAATAAATGGTATTGGGAAAACTGGACAGCTACATGTAAAAGAATCAAACTGCTTTCTCATACCATATACAACAATAAACTCACAAAAGATTAAAGACCTAAATGTAAGACTTGAAACCACAAAACTTCTAGAAGAAAACATAGGTAGTATACTCTTTAACACTGATCTTAGCAATATTTTTTGGATATGTCTCCTCAGGCAAGGGAAACAAAATCAAAATAAACAAATGGGACTAAATCAAACTATAAAGCTTTTGCACAGTGAAGGAAACTACTATCAACAAAACAAAAAGGTCACCCACTGAATGGGAGAAGATATTTGCAAATGATATGTCCAATAAGGGGTTAATATCCAAAACATACAAAGAACTCATACAACTCAACATCAAAAAACCAAACAACCCAATGAAATACGGGCAGAGGACCTGAATAGATATTTCACCAAAGAAGACACACAAATGGCCAACCAACACATGAAAAGATGCTCAACATAATTAATCACTCAGGGAAATGCAAATCAAAACCACACATGAGATATCATCTCACATCTATTAAAAAGGTTATTATCAAAAAAAAATAACAAGTGTTGGCGAGGATGTGGAAAAAGGGGAACCCTCATGCAATGTTGACGGGAATGTAAATTGGTGCATCCACTACAGAAAATAGTATGGAGGTCCCTCAAAATAATCCAGTAATTCCACTTCTGGGTATTTTTTCCAAGTAAACAAAAACACTAACTCATAAAGATACATGCACCCCTATGTTCACAGCATTATTTACAATAGCCAGGATATGGAAGCAACCTAAATGTCCACCAATATATGAATGTATTAATATACAGAAATGGTGATACATATATAAAATGGAATATTACTAAGCCATAAAAAAGAAAGAAATCTTGCCATTTGCAACAACATGGATGAATCTAGAGGGTTTTATTCAAAGTGAAATAAGTCAGACAGTGAAAGAAAAATGCCATATAATTTCACTTACATGTGTAATCTAAAAAACAAAACAAATGATCAAACATAACAAATAACAGTCATAACAGAGAACGAACAGGTGGTTGCCAGAGGGGATGGGAGTGGTGAGGTGAGAGAATTAGATGAGGGAGATTAAGAGGTACAAACTTGCAGTTACAAAATAAATGAGCCATGGGCATGAAATGAACAGCATGGAGAATATAGTCCATAATAATGTAATACCTTTTATGGTGACAAATGATACTTAGATTTATTGTGGTGATCATTTTGTAATGTATAGAAATATCGAATCGCTATGTTGTGCACCAGGAACTAACATGGTGTTTTAGGCAATACTTCAAAAACAAACAAGCAAACAAACAATCTCACAGAAAAAGAGATCAGATTTGCAGTTCCCAGAGGCAGGAGGCAGGGGAGGAGAAACTAGATGAAGGTGATCAAAAGGTAAAAACTTCAGCTATAAGATAAATAAGTACTAGGGATGTAATGTACATGATAAATATAATTAACACTGCTGTAGGTTATACATGAAAGTTGTTAAGAGAATAAATTCTAAGAGTTCTCGTTACAAGGAAAAATTGTTTTTTCTTTTATTTTGTATCTATATGAAATAATGGATGTTTACCAAATTTATTGTGGTAATCATTTCATGATATATGTAAGTCAAATCATTATGCTATACACCTTAAACTTATACAGTGCTGTATATCAATTGTAAGACTGGAAGGAAAAAAATAAAGTACAATATTGCTTCCCCACTTACTCCTTTCAGATCTCTCAGAGCATCTCCTTCGTGACTTATCTCCCCTTCTCCTTAAGCATCTTTTGGCATTCATTTTACATGTAAAATCTGAGTCCTTGTGTATGTTTTGGGTTTAGGAAAAGGTGAGGGAAGATGGATGACAGAGAGAGGTAAACACACTGAGAGATGCTCTGAACCCTCAAAAAAAAAAATCTTGAATATATCTAGAGTGTAAATATTTTAGGGAAAATTCTGCCAATCTTCTTTAAAAAATTACTACACATTCTACTGCAATTTTAATATCTGTAGTGGTAGGAACAGTTATAGTTTTTAATTTTTTTATTATTTCTTGTCATAAACTATAATTATCTCACCTCAACACAATGAAGCTGTAGCAAACTAGCTTTGGCTGTAATTTTATATTACTGTTAAAAGGAAGCACCTAAAATCCTCACTCTGTTTATACAATCATTAACTTTTCACTGAAAATGCGAAACGAACTCAAAACAAAAAATGTTTATACATTAAATATGATGGTCAAAAATGTACAGAAGTGCCAACTGCCTTTTTCTAGCTTCCTAAGACCCTAAAAGAGATGTTATGGTATAGAATAGATGAGGAAATTAGTCCAGTACCATTTTATCCGATTCCTCTCAAATATCTGGTATTCTATCCAAATATTTCTATTGTACTAAAACTGAAGCAAATGCTATTGAAACAAGTACCGTATTAATTACAATGAGAAAACCTTTGTGTTTTACAGATATTGTAGACAGTTCCATTATTCTGTACAGCACAATCATAAGACGTGGAAAAGATAACTCATTCACATCCTTATTGAACTACATAATTCAGGAAACAAATTATTCAATACAAGGCAGGAGATATGTAGTTATGACATTCATTAATGACATTTCAAGAGTCAATGTGGTCATCTGAATATGCCTCTATAACAAAAACAAAAATTTTACTGTTGTCAAACTAAAGTGCAAACATTAATTTAATCATTCATGTTCTATATAATATTATGGTTTTGAAGAAAATAAAAAGGTCCATGCGAAAATGGATTCTCTATTAAGCATTATTTCTAACAGGAATTTTTTAAAAGGCTAGTGAGAAATTTTTTAAAGGCTAGTGTTTTATATATCCTGGGAAAGAATTTTTTTAAAAGAAAGAAAAAAAATCCCCCACAGAGTTGGACATATCTAGAATTCCCATCTATATATAAACATTGGCACTTTCCTCATCTCAGAAATCTCATAAGAAATAAATATTTATTTCATGAATTATTGATCTGTCTCTTAGGATCCCTGTGTGAATATGAAAATGATCAATCTCTTTTTTAAAAGGTTAGAGCATAGAAGGCATTACATTTAGTTTTCTCAGAATTAAAACTATATTATAACTTTTCTACTTTCTACTTTTCACCTAAATTTGATTTTCATAGATAATTAAGACTGGAAACCTCCCTCTTTTAGATCTCTCATCACACAGGCAGAGGTTACCATCACCACCACCCTCCATTTACGTCTGTTTTCTTCATTAAAAATCTCAGACATTTATGCTGGCAGCTTTGGAAAGTACAGAAAACTGTTTATGTAGTTAGGCTGTTATGGGCAGTCCCCAGCTACGAGGTGGTAGTACTTTCCTGATCCTTTTTTCACAATATCAAAATGGTTCCAAGGGTGATGTCATGTCATTGGCAGAGAAACTTTTCCAACTGAATCTTTTCTTTCTTACTTTTTTCTTTATTTTTTTCAACTCATCCAATTATTCAAGGTCATAGTGACCCAAGCACTGAGGTTTATATGCACAAAATTATGATCCCTATTTAGATTGTAAATCAAATTCGTTTCAGAAATGACTTGTTTTCATGTGCAAATTAGGTGATGTGCTCTTCTTACATTTAACGTGTTTGTATGAAAATACTACCAATAGAGGACTGGCAGCGAGAACACAGCCTGAAGGGGTTAGTGCACCACGGCTAGCAAGGAGGGAGTCCAGGGAAAAAGTCTGGACCTGCCAAAGAGGTAAGAGACTTTTTCTTCCCTCTTTGTTTCCTGGTGCCCGAGAAGAGGGGATTAAGAGCGCTGCTTAAAGGAACTCCAGAGACAGGCGCGAGCCGCGGCTAAGAGCGCGGACCCCAGAGATGGGCATGAGACGCTAAGGCTGCTGCTGCCGCCACCAAGAAGCCTGTGTGCGAGAACAGGTCAATCTCCACACACCTCCCCTCCCAGGAGCCTGTGCAGCCCGCCACTGCCAGGGTCCCGGAATCTAGGGACAACTCACTCGGGAGAACGCACGGTGCGCCTCAGGCTGGTGCAACATCATGCCGGCCTCTGCCGCCGTAGGCTCGCCCCGCATCCGTACCCTTCCCTCCCCAGGGCTTGAGTGAGCCAGAGCCCCCAAATCAGCTACTCCTTTAACCCTGTCCTGTCTGATCGAAGAACAGAAGCCCTCCGGCGACCTACACGCAGAGGCGGGGCCAAATCCAAAGCTGAGCCACTGGGAGCTGTGAGAACAAAGAAGAGAAAGGGAAATCTCTCCCAGCAGCCTCAGAAGCAGCGGATTAAAGCTCCACAATCAACTAGATGTACCCTGCATATGTGGAATACCTGAAGAGACAACGAATCATCCCAAATTGAGGAGGTGGACTTTGAGAGCAAGATATATTATTTTTTCCCCTTGTCCTCTTTTTTGAGTGTGTATGTGTATGCTTCTGTGTGAGATTCTGTCTGTGTAGCTTTGCTTTCACCATTTGTCCTAGGGTTCTGTCCGTCTGTTCCTTTTTTTTTTTTAACTTTTAAAAAAATTTATTTCTTAATAATTATTTTTTATTTTGATACCTTTATTTTATTTTATCTTACCTTATTTTATTTTATCCTCTTTCTTTCTACTTTTTCTCCCTTTTATTCTGAGCCGTGTGGATGAAAGGCTCTTGGTGCTCCAGCCAGGAGTCAGTGCTGTGCCTCTGAGGTGGAAGAGCCAAGTTCAGGACACTGGTCCACAACAGACCTCCCAGCTCCATGTAATATCAAACAGCGAAAATGTCCCAGAGATCTCCATCTCAACACCAACACCTGGCTTCAGTCAATGACCAGCAAGCTACACTGTTGGACACCCTATGCCAAACAACTAGGAAGACAGGAACACAACACAACCCATTAGCAGAGAGGCTGCCTAAAATCATAATAAGTCCACAGACAACCCAAAAAACACACCACCAGACGTGAACCTGCCCACCAGAAAGACAAAATCCAGCCTCATCCACCAGAACACAGGCACTAGTCCCCTCCACCAGGAAGCCTACACAACCCACTGCACCAACATTAGGCACTGGGGACAGACACCAAAAACAACAGGAACTACGAACCAGCAGCCTGCAAAAAGGAAAACCCAAACACAGTAAGATAAGCAAAATGAGAAGACAGAGAAGCACACAGCAGATGAAGGAGCAAGGCAAAAACCCACCAGATCTAACAAATGAAGAGGAAATAGGCAGTCTACCTGAAAAAGAATTCAGAATAATGATAAAAAAGATGATCCAAAATCTTGGAGACAGAATAGAGAAAATGCAAGAAACATTTATCAAGGACCTAGAAGAACTAAAGAGGAAACAAGCAATGATGAACAACACAATAAATGAAATAAAAAATACTCTAGAAGGGATCAATAGCAGAATAACTGAGGCAGAAGAATGGATAAGTGACCAGGAAGATAAAATAGTGGAAATAACTACTGCAGAGTAGAATAAAGAAAAAAGAATAAAAAGAACTGAGGACACTCTCAGAGACCTCTGGGACAACATTAAATGCATCAACATTCGAATTATAGGGGCCCCAGAAGAAGAAGAGAAAAAGAAAGGGACTGAGAAAATATTTGAAGAGATTATAGTTGAAAACTTCCCTAATAAGGGAAAGGAAAAAGTTAATCAAGTCCAGGAAGCACAAAGAGTCCCATAAGGATAAATCCAAGGAGAAACACGCGAAGACACATATTAATCAAACTATCAAAAATTAAATACAAAGAAAACATATTAAAAGCAGCAAGGGAAAAACAACAAATAACACATAAGGGAATCCCCATGAGGTTAACAGCTGATCTTTCAGCAGAAACTCTGCAAGCCAGAAGGGACTGGCAGGACATATTTAAAGTGATAAAGGAGAAAAACCTACAACCAAGATTACTCTACCCAGCAAGGATCTCATTCAGATTTGATGGAGAAATTAAAACCTTTACAGACAAGCAAAAGCTGAGAGAGTTCAGCACCACCAAACCAGCTTTACAACAAATACTAAAGGATCTTCTCTAGGCGGGAAACACAAGAGAAGGAGAAGACTTAGGATAACAAACCCAAAACAATTAAGAAAATGGGAATAGGAACATACATATCGATAATTACCTTAAATGTAAATGGATTAAATGCTCCCACCAAAAGACACAGACTGGCTGAATGGATACACAAACAAGACCCATATATATGCTGTCTACAAGAGACCCACTTAAAACATCGGGACACATACTGACTGAAAGTGAGGGGACGGAAAAAGATATTCCATGCAAATGCAAATCAAAAGAAAGCTGGAGTAGCAATTCTCATCTCAGACAAAATAGACTTTAAAATAAAGACTATTACAAGAGACAAAGAAGGACACTACATAATGATCAAGGGATCAATCCAAGAAGAAGATATAACAATTGCAAATATTTACACACCCAACATATCTAACCTCAATATCTAAGGCAAATACTAACAGCTATAAAAGGGGAAATTGACAGTAACATATACATAGTAGGGGACTTTAACACCCCACTTTCACCAATGGACAGATCATCCAAAATGAAAATAAATAAGGAAACACAAGCTTTAAATGACACATTAAACAAGATGGACCTAATTGATATTTATAGGACATTTCATCCAAAAACAATAGAATACACATTTTTCTCAAGTGCTCATGGAACATTCTCCAGGAGAGATCATATCTTGGGTCACAAGTCAAGCCTTGGTAAATTTAAGAAAACTGAAATTGTTTCAACTATCTTTTCTGACCACAACGCTATGAGATTAGATATCAATTACAGGAAAAGATCTGCAAAGAATACAAACATATGGAGGCTAAACAATACACTACTTAATAACGAAGTGATCACTGAAGAAATCAAAGAGGAAATCAAAAAATACTGAGAAACAAATGACAATGGAGACACGACGACCCAAAACCTATAGGATGCAGCAAAAGCAGTTCTACGAGGGAAGTGTATAGCAATACAATCCTACCTTAAGAAACAGGAAACATCTCAAATGAACAACCTAACCTTGCACCTAAAGCAGTTAGAGAAAGAAGAACAAAAAAACCCAAAAGTTAGCAGAAGGAAAGAAATCATAAAGATCAGATCAGAAATAAATGAAAAAGAAATGAAGGAAACGATTGGAAAGATCAATAAAACTAAAATCTGGTTCTTTGAGAAGGTAAACAAAATTGATAAACCATTAGCCAGACTCATCAAGAAAAAAAGGGAGAGGACTCAAATCAACAGAATTAGAAACGAAAAAGGAGAAGTAACAACTGACACTGCAGAAATACAAAACATCACGAGAGACTACTACAAGCAACTCTATGCCAATAAAATGGACAACCTGGAAGAAATGGACAAATTCTTAGAAATGCACAACCTGCCAAGACTGAACCAGGAAGAAATAGAAAATATGAACAGACCAATCACAGGCACTGAAATTGAGACTGTGATTAAAAATCTTCCAACTAACAAAAGCCCAGGACCAGATGGCTTCACAGGCGAATTCTATCAAACATTTAGAGAAGAGCTAACACCTATTCTTCTCAAACTCTTCCGAAATATAGCAGAGGGAGGAACACTCCCAAACTCATTCTACGAGGCCACCATCACCCTGATATCAAAACCAGACAAGGAGGTCATAAAGAAAGAAAACTACAGGCCAATATCACTGATGAACATAGATCCAAAAATCCTCAACAAAATGCTAGGAAACAGAATCCAACAGCACATTAAAAGGATTATACACCATGATCAAGTGGGGTTTATTCCAGGAATGCAAGGATTCTTCAATATATGCATATCAATCAATGTGATACACCATATTAACAAATTGAAGGATAAAAACCATATGGTCATCTCAATAGATGGAGAGAAAGCTTTTGACAAAATTCAACACCGATTTATGATAAAAACCCTGCAGAAAGTAGGCATAGAGGGAACTTTCCTCAACATAATAAAGGCCATATGTGACAAACCCACAGCCAACATCGTCCTCAATGGTGAAAAACTGAAAGCATTTCCACTAAGATCAGGAACAAGACAAGGTTCCCCCCCTCACCACTCTTATTCAACATAGTTGTGAAAGTTTTAGCCACAGCAATCAAGAAGAAAAAGAAATAAAAGGAATCCAAATCAGAAAAGAAGAAGTAAAGCTGTCACTGTTTGCAGATGACATGATGCTATACATAGAGAATCCCAAAGATGCTACCAGAAAACTACTAGAGCTAATCAATGAATTTGGTAAAGTAGCAGGATACAAAATTAATGCACAGAAATCTCTGGCATTCCTATACACTAATGATGGAAAATCTGAAAGTGAAATCAAGAAAACACTCCAATTTACCACTGCAACAAAAAGAATAAAATATCTAGGAATAAACCTACCTAAGGAGACAAAAGACCTGTATGCAGAAAATTATAAGACACTGATGAAAGAAATTAAAGATGATACAAATAGATGGAGAGATATACCATGTTCTTGGATTGGAAGAATCAACATTGTGAAAATGGCTCTACTACCCAAAGCATCTACAGCTTCAATGCAATCCCTATCACACTACCACTGGTATTTTTCACAGAACTAGAACAAAAAATTTCACAATTTGTATGGAAACACAAAAGACCCTGAATAGCCAAAGCAATCTTGAGAACGAAAAATGGAGCTGGAGGAATCAGGTTCCCTGACTTCAGACTATACTACAAAGCTACAGTAATCAAGACAGTTTCGTACTGGCACAAAAACAGAAATATAGATCAATGGATCTATATTAAATTATATTTAAAAACTACAAATCTATATTAAATTATATTTAAAAACTACAAATAGAACTACCATATGACCCAGCAATTCCACTACCTGGCATATACCCTGAGAAAACCGTAATTCAAATAGAGTCATGTACCAAAATTTTCATTGCAGCTCTATTTACAATAGCAGGAGATGGAAGCAACCTAAGTGTCCATCATCGGATGAATGGATAAAGAAGATGTGGCACATATATACAATGGAATATTACTCAGGCATAAAAGGAAACGAAATTGAGTTATTTGTAGTGAGGTGGATGGACATAGATTCTGTCATACAGAGTGAAGTAAGTCAGAAAGAGAAAAACAAATACCGTATGCTAACATATATATAATGGAATCTAAGAAGAAGAAAAAAAAAAGGTCATGAAGAACCTAAGGGTAAGACGGGAATAAAGACACAGACTTACTAGAGAATGGACTTGAGGATATGGGGAGGGGGAAGGGTAAGCTGTGACAAAGTGAGAGAGTGGCATGGACATATATACACCACCAAACGTAAAATAGATAGCCAGTGGGAAGCAGCTGCATAGCACTGGGAGATCAGTTTGGTGGTTTGTTACCACCTAGAGGGGTGGGATAGGAAGCGTGGGAGGGAGGGAGATGCAAGAGGGAAGAAATATGGGAACATACGTGTATATGTATAACTGATTCACTTTGTTATAAAGCAAAAACTAACACACCCTTGTAAAGTAATTATACTCCAATAAAGATGTTAAAAAAAATCCTACCAATCTCATAATGACTGATATTTAAAAGAAAAAGTTAGGTATTCAAATATTCAAATCTTATGATGTGTTACTAACAGTAAATAAGTTTCAAGAATAAAAAGTAAAATTTCAAACCAGAAGTCATGGTTTCTATCTAAAAGCTGATTTATATTACATTGTATCTAGACAAGTATGAAAATAATTATGTAGAATTAAAAACGTATCTCAAATAAAATGGTAATTAAAAAGCACAAAATTGTTTATACACCATTATGAAAACAAATGAAAAATATTAATACTCATATCTATATACCACACGGACATAAATACTGAAAGCAACTATGAATGAAAACAATATGAGAAGGTAGTGGGATTATACGTGATTTTTAAAACTGTTTATAATTTAAAAGTTGTTATTCCTAATAGCATGAGATTTAGAGAAAGTAACTAAGAAATAAACTCACCTTTACATACTTTTGTCTATAAACACATTATAAACAATTTATCATTTATAGATTATGTATATTTTTTTCAGACTATGTATACTTTTAAATGAAAAAAGTGGCTTAAATATTAACATTCGCATGAAGGTTATGACTTACTGACATTATAATCATCTCTTAGTAAATAAAATAATAAATTAAATTACAAAATATCATATAAAAATCCTTTCATCTTTTATGATGGTTAAATAAAAAGGGTATATCTAAAATGAGTAATCTGCTTTCTTTCCTCATTATCCGGAACACAGAGGAAAATATGATATTATTTAACTTTAACATATTCCTAAAGTATTATCATTAGTTGAATGCTTATTTATATAATCCTTTCTCAAATTTTATATTATACCAAACTTAATTTTTACAATAAAAAATTACTTCATTTTTATTGTCAAATAGAATCATAAAATCATGTCACAGAAAATATAATAGGATCATCATACTGCTTGAAATGTCGGAAACAGTGATAGCCCAAACTGAAAATGTTTCTTGGAAGACTTAAAATTTCTTAGTACACACAGGTCTTTCTAAATGACTGAGGACTAGAGCTTCTTTTCTTATGAGAAGTCTTTCAATCGCTTTGTAAAACTCCTATCAGCATTATCCTGGAAATTTGGAAAAAATTGGTGAAAACAATGGAATCACTGAATATCAGGCCTCACTCACAATAACTAAATTGTGACCAAGCACCCTCTTTAAAGACATTTAAATTTGATTAAAATATTACATTACCAAGGAGAAATAGCACACTATTTAGTTATAGATGTCCAGTTGTAAAAGTCCATTTATCTGCCTAGGGACAGTTACAGGAACCCACAGAAATTTTATGACTATTTTGCCCTGACAGAAGAAAATCTACCTCACCATTCCCAAGAATAATGCTAGGTCATTAGATTATTTATAGACTCTGACATTCAATCACAATTTATTGAAAGGCTAATATATGCTACACATGTGCTGGACCCTGGCAAAACAAAAAGTGAACAGGATAGATATGATTTCTGTAATTCCTAGGCTAAAGACCCAGTAAGAGACGAAAAAAAAAAAAAAAGTTCAGTTCCATCCCTGTTCAACGTGTGGTATTATGTTCTGTGATGGACAAAGTTCCAGATATTATAAAGGCATCCAGGAGACTTAAGGAGTTAAAGCAAAGTTGACACCTAAAAGATGAACAGCGCTAATAGATGGGTACAGCAAGTGGGAATTAGGTCAGAGAACTCCAGAATGAGAGAAATGCATGTACAGAAGACTTGCAGACAGAGGACACATGAAACATTTACAAAGTTCAAATTAACTCAGTATGGCAGGAGCTGAGGGAGAGAATTGAGAATGAGATATTCTGTATAGATATTACAGTATCAGGAGTGGGGGAGTAGATAGGATGGTAGACTTGGGATCCCTAAACCAGAAGCAAAATTAAAAACAAAAAAAAAACAAAAAAATAACCAAGTTGAGAATGTGGAACTTCATACCTAAGTCTATAGAGGGCATAACACACGTGAGTAATGTAACTGGGTTTCTGCTTCAGCAGAATAGTCGAGTGCCAGACTGCTAGTGGGTGACTACTACTGGTGGGAGGTTGCAGGTGGCCTAAACTAAGGAGGTTGCTCTTGACTCTAAGCAAATTAGACAAACCACCATGCATGGGAGTTAGAAAGGATGTCTTTTGGATTGGGAATGGGAGGTAAATACGGTCAAAACAAAACCCAGGTTCTGGTTAATCAAGTGGGTGGAAGGAGAGGCAGAGCTGAAGGTTCTGACCTCCAGGTCTTGTATGACACACAGATAAATCCAACAACTGGGTATTCACACCCACAGCTCAGGAAAGATAGACGCTACAGCAAGGATTTGAAAATAATCAGCGCTGCTGACTTGGGAATGAAGCAGATTACCTAAGAATGCATGTAGCTGGCAAAAGGAAAGATGTCTCAGACAGACACCTGCAAAACACTTAACTAAAACAATGCAGGAGACCTACTAGAGAACGGACTTGAGGATATGCGGAGGGGGAAGGGTGAGCTGTGACAAAGCGAGAGAGAGGCATGGACATATATACACTACCAAACATAAGGTAGATAGCTAGTGGGAAGCAGCCGCATAGCACAGGGAGATCAGCTTGGTGCTTTGTGACCGCCTGGAGGGGTGGGATAGGGAGGGTGGGAGGGAGGGAGACGCAAGAGGGAAGAGATATGGGAACATATGTATATGTATAACTGATTCACTTTGTTATAAAGCAGAAACTAACACACCATTGTAAAGCAATTATACGTCAAATAAAGATGTTAAAAAAAAAAACAACAACAATGCAGGAAGAGGATCACCCAACCCCTGAAACCCCCTACACACACAGAGTGTTAAATTTTAAAAATGTATATTAAAAAAAGAAAGAGAAAGAGAGAGACTGAAAAGGCCAGAAAATTATTAGAGAAACCAGCAGAGCATCATGGAAGCAAAGGGAAGTATTTCAAATTGGACCAAATGGGATGAACATCGTCAAATGTTATCTTTGGATGAAAGAGAAATGAGGGCTGATGAGTGTCTGCTACTCAACAAGGATGTCACAACAGACCTTGACAGGAGCCATTCCTGGGGGTGATGGGAAGAGGAATAATGGTAGCAGTGAGTCGTCTCTACTTTAAAGAGTGTGGCTGTGAAGGGGAGGGAAAAAGACAGGCAGGCTGGGAGGCAAGGTAGATTGAAAAGGATGTTGCAGTTTGTGTTGGCTGGGTTTCTAGGATAAGAAAGGCTTGAGGGTCTTTAAAATGCTGATGAGACTTAGAGCTGGGAAAACTGCTACCAGACAGAAAAAGGAGCCCACTGGGAAGGCTCTGTAGGAGGGCTGGAATGGGATGAAAAGCAAGGTGGAAAGATTAACTAGAGAAGGGGAATCTACTTCCTCCATTTTTATGGTGGAAAAGCTGCCAGTGTGGGCTTTTCCTTGAATGTCTTCCCATGCAGATAGCTTTTATTGGAATTCAGGCTACTCACTCCACTGAAACAGCAGACCCCATCTCCCCATCCTCTCTTCCCACAATGCAAATTTATCTGGTAATCTCTTTTCTAGGTATTTATGAGTAAGCCAGGCATCATCTTATTATCTCAGAACATTGTTTTTAAGCACTGTATTACTAAACATATATGTGTATGTTTGTGTGTATATATGTGTGTGTATATACGTGTATATATACTTACATGTATATATAACAATTCATTTTCTATTTTAATTAGGTTCCGGCGATACAATCTTATTACAAATTTTGCAGTCAGTAACACTGTCAGCAAGCTCAATTATACATGTTCCAAAAGCACGTAAAATTTCATTAGACAAATTATATCTTTGTCAACTATAATCCATCAACCTTGTTATAGAATAAGTGCAAGAGGAAGCATTCTGGACCTACAGTTACACCCCAACGTTAAGAGAGCTATTAACTGTGACAACGGTGACTCAGGTGAAACAAATGATCCCTTACAAACCTCAACATTTCTTATTCAGAGAGGATACTCTGTATGAGGGAAATGTGGCTCACTCTCAAGGAAGCTATTACATTAAACACTAAACTGAAATGTGCTACAAATAGAATAGAAAGTTATCCAGCTGCTGAGGAAAAATCATCAGTTTGATTAATCTAAATGAAACCAGATAACACACTGTGTAAAAGATGAAACTAGTAAATTGTCGGCACCAAAATAAAACCTCTTAAAGATATTTTAAAATTTCTTTTTATTGAAGTGTACTTGATTTACAATGTTGTACCAATCTCTGCTGTACAGCAAAGTGACTCAGTTATACACATATAAACATTCTTTTTTTAAAATATTCTTTTCCATTATGGTTTATCACAGGATATTGAATACAGGTTCCTGTGCTATACAGTAGGATCTTGTTGTTTACCAAGCCTCTTAAAGATATTAAAGAAGGAGGGGAAGGAGGGAAAGGGGGAGGAGAAGAAGTCATTCTATATATTGCTCCATAATCTATCTCCAAGAAATAAGGAAACAGAGAATGGTCACTGTGACTCACCTTGGTGGGTCCATTTCCATTAATTGCCACTGGTAATGTTTCATAAAACACATTCTTAGCTCTGGCTTTGCCATTTTCAAATTTCAGAACAACTTCATCTGGGTTAAAAAGACAGATTTTAGTAATTTAAAATGTGTGTGTATGTATTCATATATACTTATACATGTATATCTATCTATCTATCTATACATCTTGTTTTTGTTATAAAATTTCTCATGCATGCTATTCCATGTGCTACACTTTTGGAGACTTGGCCTGCTCCAAGTCAGCAGATATCCAAAATGAAGGACAACACTGACACACACATGGATTCTGAGCACCTGACTTTCTCCAACCTGGTGCTGGCAAACTGAGGTGCTAAGACACCAAGGGGTCTTGGTGGAAGGAAAGCATCTTTGCAATACTGCCTCTGCCTTTTGAGAGTGACATAATCCCAGATGAATTAAATTACTGTCTCAATTTATTCATCTATAAAATGGGATTCTTGCCTGCTTTTCTAGGTTATTATAAAGATAATAACAATATATGTATGGCAAATAGAAAACTGCCAGGCATAAGCTAGGTTTCTACAACTGGCCATCACTGATAGTATTTCCAGTTCTTGAAAATCAGGCCTAATATAAATTCCAGGAATATAAAAGTCACATGGGAGCAGAAACGTTTTTTGTTTTGTTTTCAAGTTCCTTTCCTCACATTTCCAGAGCACTCCAAACTAAATGCCTTCCATTCTAAGAATGTTTTTACTTATGAACTGCCTTGAAGAACTGTACTGAACTGCAATGTATTTTTAATTTCTGAAATATTAATGCATTAATGTATGTTTATTTTTAATGTATCAATTAATTAAATTTAATGTGTTAATGTATTTTTATCAAGATACATGTCTATCAGGAAAACACATATAGGCATGCACACACACACACACACACACACTCACTCCACAGTGTACATGTCTCGTTACCAGTTACCTTTAACCTAGGTTAAAATACTCTAATACTCCTGAGAAACTCACAATGTAAAGAGCTGATACTGAAAACCGTGTAATAACAAAGTGTAATTAATTCAAAACTATATCTACAGTCCCCAGATGGTGAGATACTAAAGTCTAAGTTACCTAAGGGCAGAAGCATCTCTTTGTACTATTCTTAGGAAATGATTTTAACTGAACGTATTTATATCAAGCTCAGCTTGAGTACAATGTTTTTTAAAAGCTGCAATACCTACACGTCAATCTTAGTCATAGCCCCAAATGAATGTAACAAAAGACAGACAGTTGAAAACACAGGTGTTCATTTGCACACATGAGCAACCCAGTATTTAGGAAGCATACCTACAGCTCCATTTAAGGTCTGGAAAATTTTGCATTTGTGATCCAGTGTGATGTTAAGAGCTTCCTAAAAATGAGAATAGAAAAAATATTAAAAATGACAATAAAAACAGCAAACAACACTATCATGTTAATATAGTTTGTTTTTTTAGGGAATTTAAAGATCCTATACATAAATTATTATAGCAACCTTCTTCAGAAAGACCCCTGTTATGTTAAGCTGTTGAGGTTGGGGATTATTATTATGCAGCATAACCTCTCTGACTGCTACAGTAGGTTTATAATTAATCAACCTAATCATAAAGATTAATCTGCTTTACAAATCCTATTCTCAATGTAGTTTTTCAGCTACATTGCTCTGTCATAATAATACTCCTAAAATTGTCTTTGCACGCTGTTATGGATTGAATTTTTGTGTTCCCTCAAAATTCCTATGTTCAAGCCCTAACCCTCCCTCTGTCTCTGTCTCTCTTGTCTCTCAGCAAGAAGGTGGCTGCCGTCTATAAGCCAGGAAGAGAGCTCTCACCAGAAACCAACCATTCAGGCACCGTGATCTCAGACTTCTAGCCTCCAGAATGGTGAGAAAATAAAGTTCTGTTATTTTAGCCATCCAGTCTATGATATTTTGTTATGGTAAACCAAGCAGACTAAGACACATGCTAACCAGATAAAATCTTACGCTTAGAGAAAAACTTAAATAGGATTTACACAACAAAAAATATTACAGACCCAGCAGTGATATTTCAGAGGAAGCATCCTAAAGCAAAAACAATTAAATAAGACTCAGAGCACTTTCACTGTTGAATTACACTCAGAAAGACAAGCATCAAGCTGCATGGGCTAGCACTCATGCCAAGAGTAGGTTTCTGCTCTTGGATCAGAAACCAAGTCCTCAGGCTGGCAGTGCCAGGCACGTAGAGACAGTAAAAAACTGGAGAGAAGAAAAACAAACATTTAAAGAATACAGTTTCTTAAGAAGTACCTAATGAAAATATATAGATAACTGGAGTATTTATCTAAGAAAAAGCAGCAGCTACAGTTGCAAACTCACTGTAAAATATACATAAAAAAACACTTATGTTTCCTAATGACAGCACCTAGAAATACACAATTCAGTAAATTTTAGAACTGTACTGGTTATACATAGTAAACTTATGAAACATTAACTTAAACTAGTTGAATATACTAAAAATATTATCAAATT
Organism: Tursiops truncatus; assembly: GCF_011762595.2. Lineage (NCBI taxonomy): Eukaryota > Metazoa > Chordata > Mammalia > Artiodactyla > Delphinidae > Tursiops > Tursiops truncatus. The sequence goes on along the minus strand of NC_047037.1, from coordinate 21,705,095 downwards.
AGAGAACTTTGTTTTTACTTTTCTCCAAAGTTTCATTTAAACCAGTCTCAGAAATATTGTCCTTAGGGTTTACGGCAGGCTGCTATTGTCCCCAACATTTCTCCCGTTAATAAGAGAATTCAGATTTTTAGTAGGACACATGTACTTGAAATAAAGAACAAAACTCCTTTGCATATTTTATGTGGTCAAATAAATATGCTCTGGTCAAAGAAAAGTATGAGAAAGTATTTTGTAAGACTTCTAGATAAGCTACTTAGAGAGCATTGACACAACTGAAATGGCCCTTTATTTACTATTCTGCCTGTTAACTGCCCAGAATATGGATGCAATGGCTGGAGCACCAGTAGCCATTTCAACAAGGAAGTTACACTGAAAGTGAGAGCTATTACCTACCCTCTTCAATGGATCAATGTAAATTTTAGTATAAAATAACTGATCATCATCATTATCCTGGAGATTCCACTGTTGAACTATACGGTTGATATATGGAGCATAACCAATAAATCCTGCAATACAAAAGAGAAAGAATAGAAGATTCAGAATTCAAAGACCGAAACTCATGTCTATGTTAATTTTATAGACCAGTCGCACAGATTTGTAAAGCTATTAGTCCTAATCCTTAATTTTGAATTTCATAGCTCACCATGACAGAAATATGAGTTATTGGGTATCCTTTGTTTCCATATATAAACTACAAGAGAGGAAGTTTTTACTACCAATTGCAAAATCAAAGACTCTTTGAATAAACGTATTCCCCAAATTAATTGACACAAGAGGGAGAACTAATGTTTTAGAATGCTTGTAAGGGAAAAAAAGAGTTACTAGGAAAAAATTAGAATTAGACAGAAGAATTTTCTTTCTGACCTTCTAAAATGCTGTTCCTAGATCCTTTGTAAAGGATTCACTGTTTCTGGGAAAAAAAAAAACAACTCTACTACAGTGGTTTTAATGTTAGTACGCAATCAAAGGAATGTTGGATATGTCACGGACTGCAAACATCCCAAAGAAATTTTATATCTAGGATATTTGGGGAATTTTTCCTTCACTGAGCTAGTCAGTAGTGTGTTTGCTAAACCATTTTCTGGCTGGGTTTTGTGTGTCATGGTCTGGAGAAAGGAAGTCTAAAATTGGATTGTTCACCTTGGCCTTAGGGCATAAGCGTTAAATATGCCAACAACAGCTGTCTGTAAAAGACACGGAAAACAGGCTCATTTTTCCTGTGTTTGAGTCTTCCCCTGAATTTCAGAAATGCAGCCAAACTGCTATGCTTCATTGATGTGCAGTGCTTTTTAAAAAGGACCAATTTTATTCCTGTGAATCGAAAGGAAACCTAGTTTGTTACCCTCAAAATTAAAATGTCCTCATAGGAATAAAAGAATTAAAAGAAATAGGTCAAGGAATATGATTGCTAACTAGAGAAAACAAGACAAAATGAAAACATGACTAAATCAATCACTGGTGGCTCATTTTTTTGTGTCATTTTTGCCAAATAAAAAAATCCCAGAACACTGAAAAAGATGTATTTCTTAATTCTTATAACCAATCTTTTGTGATAAAAAACATATTCAAGAAGGAACACATGATATTTTCCAATGGTTTATATGACTGTTTTTCAAAAACTATGTATCCTTATCTGTTTCATAAATCCCAAGTGCCCTAAAAAGTGAAAAGGAATTACATCTATTTTCATAGTATGTGATATATATTGTATGATTTACATTTTTCTATGAAACTGTCATATCATTTCAAAAGAATTAAGTTTCTAATATTATGCAATTTTCCTCATAAGGAAACATGTTTACTCTCCACGATAAAGATTTTTTTTAGCCAAATGAGGTACCCACAAACAAAACTCATGTCTCTTAAATAACTCTCAATATATCATTCACAAACTTTACACAAACTTTTATTGAACATACTTAGATTTTCTAGCATTTCTTTAATTATTTTGACTACAGAGGGCATAAGGATGACGTTTTGATGTCCTTGTATGATCACTTTCCCACATATAAACACCTCCTTAATTAAACTTGCTCACAAAGGCACTCGCTAGTTTTTTGCTGTTTCCACAGTATTGTGCATCTGTTTGAGATTCACATTCTGGAGTAGATATATCGTTATCTAGATACATTTACATATGATGTATTTCGCTCTACATGTTTAGAAAAACTAATAAATACAAAGTAAAACTTATCTCAGAGTTCCATAGCTAAGCGGCTCTTAAACTACCTAGGGCTTAGGATAAGTTAAAAGGTTAGCCATGTGTCACTGAGGGTCTGACAGCTGGAGATGGAAGGTGTACTCACTCCCAATTCAATTGCTCAGAGAAGTCAAGAGTGGGCAGCCATCTCTACTGTAAATCTAAGAGGAAGGAATGCTAAAATACTGAGGACAAAGTGACCAATATGAGAAACCCTGGGTTCTGTCTTGAATATTGAAGTAAAATCCAAAGGTGGTAGATAAATTAGGAGAAAAATAGAATGGTCAGGAGATCCCCAAAACTATGAACTTTTTAAAAACATATGGAGATGAAGAGAAAAAGTGAGCTGAAACTAGGTAGTACACACTGGGATTTGAGGTTTCAGAAATGTGATACTTATCTGGGTTGACAAAGTTCCAAGGTACCATATGGAAATGGGTTGCTAAAGTAAAAGGCAGGTGAGTACGGCTGTAACTGTGGCATCTCAGAGAAAGGGAATTACTTGCTGAAAGCTTCATTGACAAAAGTAACTGATCAAAGTCTAGATTCCAGACATGATGATATCTCAAGCAGCACTTATTTGGACTGACCTGAATACAATCAGTTATTATATATAAATTACCCCAAAATCTGTTTTCCCAGTATGGCTTGCAATTTCCACCCAACTTGTTTCTTTGACATGTCCCCCATCCTACAGCCATGTCTTCTGGCCATGTGTTTATATTATTCACAATCTAAGGAAAACATTTTGGAGTTATAATAAGGTCCAAAGTCAAATTTTATTTTATTTTTTGAAGGAAAGAGGGAAATGTGATAGTTTGTTCCTTTAATCTATGGTGGCATAGCTAATGCAGTACTTAAAGTACACCTAGACACTCAATGTTGAATTTTTTTTTGACTAGGGATTTCAAGATAAATAATTTACTCCAATATATTTAAAATATAGATAAAATTAAGTAATGCCTATTTTTTAAAGCTACATGAGTATAACTTGCACTTTTTCCTAAGTAAGGGAATTTACTAAACCCATTATTCTAGAGCCAGAAAATTCTTAATGAAATTACAGTCAGAAGACATGGATCCCTGTTGTTTTTCCTTTAATAACTAAATGTCTCTAAGAAAAGTCACTTAAATCGGGGAGACATGGGTTTTCTCACTTAAAATGCAGAAATAATAACATTTACACCGCCTAGTGTTGTTAGGAGTATCATATGATATAATAGATGAAAAAATGCTTTGTCAACTATAAAATGCACTATGGATTTTTTTTTTTTTTTTTTTTTTTTTTGCGACACGCGGGCCTCTCACTGCTGCGGCCTCTCCCGTCACGGAGCACAGGCTCCGGACGCGCAGGCCCCGCGGCCATGGCCCACGGGCCCAACCGCCCCGCGGCATGCGGGATCCTCCCGGACCGGGGCACGAACCCGCGTCCCCCGCATCGGCAGGCAGACTCCCAACCACTGCGCCACCAGGGAGCCCTGGATTTTAAACTGATATAATTTTCCCTTCGGAAAAGAAGATAATGGTTATTTCAAACCTCATGTCTACAGTTACATATTTTTAAAAAAGTTGTTTCATCAATATTTATAATTTACTATGACTTGCATTACTCTTTTCTTCCAGCACCTTACCCACCTCCCGAATTCAGGTAGCGTTTCCCAATGTGCACAATGGGATACTTGTCTGCTAGTCTTTTATCCGGCCACAGAATTCCATCTGCTGCAAAGACCACTTTGTGGTTTGACTTTTGGAACTTTTTTAGAACTTCTTCTGGACCACCAGCAAATATAACATTAAAGCTGTTTGATGAGGGAAAAAAGAAGTTTTAAAATATAGTTGCCAGAATTTAGACATATAAACCAAGAAACAGTCTCTAACAAAAGTCAGAATTTAGAATCCAACACAGGATTAATACCAACTATTTACAGAGTAAACCAAACAAGCTTCCCTCAACTTAAACTATATGGATTGTATTAAATTACTAGTGTTTACATTACATTGGCAAATGAAATCCAAATAAAAGACAGCTTTTTATTTAGCATTAATCTTTTTCAATAATCACTTACTCTCCAAAATCAAAATTCTAAAACAGTGTTGAAATGTTAAAAATCAGTAACTTGCTGTATAACATAATATAAACACAATCATTGACAGAAGCTGCCATTGTAACTGTCTAATGTTTCTATCTAATTTGTACCCATCCATTACAATTTCTGAAGATTTCTTTATCTTTGACAAAATGTGTTTACCTACTAAATGTCACCAATATAAATTTATATTTGAATCACGATTTAGCCTGAAATCTGAAAATAAAAGTATATGGACAAGTGCATTTTTTAAAGCTCAATACACTTGAAAAAATATGTAAAAAATGAAATTTATAGTTTCACTGATTTTTCTGGGGACTTTATTCCTCATAGTTCATCCACAGAATCACAATGACTTATAATATGAAATTATTATAATTCTTAGAATAATTCTTATAATTCTTGCTACAACTACAATTTCTTTTGCAACTTTTTTTAACATCAGAGTACCTCAAAATCAAAGGTTTCCAAAGATAATAATTTAATGACTTGACATCCCAGGTGGCAAACAAGAAGAGTAAACTAATGCTCTTTTTTTTTTTTAATTTTATTTATTTTTTTAATTTTTACTATTTATTTGGTTGCGCCAGGTCTTAGTTGCGGCAGGCAGGCTCCATAGTTGCAGCTCGCCAGCTCCTTAGTTGCAGCATGCAGGCTCCTTAGTTGCGGCATGCATGTGGGATCTAGTTCCCTGAACAGGGATCGAACCCGGGCCCCCTGCATTGGGAGTGTGGTGTCTTATCCACTGCACCACCAGGGAAGTCCCACTAATGCTCTTTAATTCAGCACCAGGTCTTCCTAATAGCCAATAGTCCAAATGCACTGCTGTGATATCTGAATTGGGGAGTAAGGAGGCTGTTCCACATGCCTTTGCCAGACTTGCTCTCAAGGAGTTTGTTAATATGCTAGGACAGTCGTAATGCATCAGGCAACATTTAATAACTTTCTATATATGAATTATTTTATCAAAATAAAAGACTATTTCTCATCTCTATAAAAGTAAAAATCCAATGAAACTTTAAAAAATTAGCTTAGCGAGAATAGCGTAAGTTTACACTTATGGCAGAGATGCTAACTGACCCCCATATGCCCCCAAAGACATTCCTATGCCTTTATTTTAATAATGGAATCCCTCATGATAACCAGGCACATGGCTAAAGATTACTCTGAAGCCATGTGGCCACATGACCAAGTCTGTCCAACGGAGTGTGAGTGGGACTGGTGTGTTCCTGCAGTCTCCAGGTCTTGTGCTTTAAAAAGGAAGCTGCCTACCCTCTGATTCCTGTCTCTTTTTTCCCTTTAAAGAACCAGACTTCACAAGTATACACGCCCTCACCAGATAGTCCATTTCTCAATCTTTTTTTTCCTAAAAAAAAGAGGATTAAAATGTTGCTAATGTGCAACTAAATTTAGTAATTATGCCTAGCCAATTTTTTAAAAAATAGTAAACGTAAAGTTGGAGTCAGAGAGATAGACTATTTTTTTCATTTTTAATTGTTCTAGAGAATTTAAATTTTATCATTGCTTTTTATTTCAGTTACAAAAAAATAACTTCAAAATTAAAACATATATTGATATATGTATACATAGATACACTTTTTGGCATATAGTTTTTTCTTTCTTCTAGGATCAATGGGCAGGAAAATTTTAATACTATTAATAACATAATCATAAAGTGACTCAGTGCGTACAATTTGAAGTCTGCCAGTTGGGTTTCTAATTCCAGCTCTGTCACTTGCTATCTGAGTAACCACAGACAAGTTAGTAATTTAAACTCTTTATGTTTTAGTTTCTTTAAGTATAAAATGAGGGGGGAAGTAGTACCTATCTCATCAAGTTATTGTTAAAAATAAAAAAGTAAGAACAATACTTGACACATTATAATCTCTCAAAACAGTTAACAAAATTAACATTATTGTTACTATAGGAAAGGGACTGAGGAAACAAGAGGTAGGAGAAAAACTCACTTTTAAGTTTACACCAGTCTGTAGTTCTAAACAACTTTATTTTTAGCCAAATACACATACATTTTAAGATAAATTTTAAATCAGAATAAATTTGCTCTGACTAAAACCTCAAGCCAACTCTTCCCTCCCTGTTTATTTACAAAACTGAATTAATCTGACTTCACAAAATGATATTTACATAAATACCACAAGTTTCTTTTTTTCTTATAAGTACAACTGATTTCATCAGTATGATCACTTTAGATTTTTGTCTCCTAGGATAATCCTATCTCTCCTAACAAAGATATTTTCCTCAAGACTACTAGTCACTGATATAATTTTTTTTTAATATTGAAGATTAGGAAATAAGACCAGTTTTACGCGTAAGTGAGCCATGAGCGGTGAGGCAAGCAAAGCAAACCCTCTGAGGCAGAGACCGCCTGGCAAGTTGCAGAGGAACACCAACACATTGTCTGGAGAGATGGATGAAGAGAGTTCATTATGTCAGAGAATCATATGATTGGAGACTTGGACCAAATTGATTCAGATATTTTGTAGGTAGCATCATGTATTCAAAGCTATAAATGCACAGTTGGCAAAGTGACTGTTTTGTCTTTGTAATCCCAGCGAAGGATATAGTATCTCCACAGTATAGCTCAAACTATTAGCAGACGTCAGTAGCTTGAGAAGGAGTGTTAGCAACTTGTGCTCTTATAATTTAATATTCTATAAGCAGGCATTACCTTTATAAACAGAAAGCAATTCCTGTAAAGCAAAACGTAAAAGGCAAAAATTATCTTCATGTAATTCAAATGAGGATGTGACTTTGAATAAAAATTGAAGGTTGCTGAAATGTTCCCCTTTTCTTCTAGTAGCACTGTTGTTTCTGTGTTTAAGTACTTCAGGAAAGTTCTTTGAACCAATTTAACTTTTCAAAGAGCAAGAAAGGTTTTCTACTTAAAATTATTTTAGCCACAACAACCCAAAAGCTCAAACGTTCTAAAAAATGCACAACAGTCTTAAAAACAATTCTCATAGTAAATCGGTCCATTTAAATATGAAGAATAAAATAAAACTTTCCACAGCTAACTGTGGTAAATATTCCTGGGTCCTGCAAAAACCATAAGGTAGAAACCTCATGTGGTCATATTGAGTCCTCTAGCAGACACGTCAGTGTTCTATCTCTAACAGGTCATTGAAACTTTTACAAGTGTTTGTCCTGTTTCTGTGGCACCAGCAACCATACAGTCACCCAAGCTGAAAATCTTTCACTCAGCCTTCCCTCCTCCCTTTCCAAGGCTTCTCTCATCAAATCTTCTTCCAGATCCCACTGATTCCATCTACTTAATCTATGTAGAATTGAAAGCCTCTCTACTCCCACTAGAAGTCACTGGACTAGATTAATTCAAACACTCTACAAGCCTCCACATCACCCACCTTCCTCCCCACTTCTAACAAGGACTGTCTGACAAACTCTCCTGAAAACTATTCCGTGCCAGTCCCCTGACTGAATCGGTGGTTCTCCGCTATGGTCTAAAGCAGGACTCAGCAAATATTTACTATCTAGCCTTTCACAGAAAATACCTTAGGCTTTGAGGGCAACATGGTCTCTGCTGAATGACTCAACTCTGCCATTGTGGTACAAAACAGCCACAGACAATATGCAAATAATTGAGCACAGCTGTGCTCCAATAGGACTATTTACAAAAAAGAGTCTGGGCCAGTCCATAGTTTACCAAACCCTGGCCTGTAAAATAAAATCTAAATGAATCAGTCTCACATTAATAACGTTCCGTTAAATGACCTGTTCTGAATTATTAAACTAAACTAAACTAAACTAAACACTGAATTATTTGATCTGTCCTCACATCTTTAATCATGATGTTTTGTCTGCTTAACACGTCTTTTCCCAATCATGTCCAAACCACTCACCCTCAAGGCCCATTTCAAAGGTCACCTCCTCTACAAACCTCTACTTGAGCAGCATAAATGTAAAAAGACCATTTCCTTCCTCTTAACCTCCACAGCTCTTTTCCTCTCCTTTTTCACAGAATGTTTTATCTTCTACTCTTCATGCTGGGATTGCCTGTTTATACTAGACTGCATGGTCTTCCTTCAGATCCATGACTTTATTCATCTGTATATTCCCCCTACTGGGGAGCCAGAGAAGAAAGCAACAGAAGTGTTCCTTAAGCGTATTTATTTGTTCCTCGCCACTGATATAAACTTAAGCCAAAAGTTATAATCACCCAAACTATTAGCAGCTAGTGTTTAAAAGCTTAAAAGCTAATGAAACTGAAGCAAGCAAGCAGCAACACACCTGATAATTCTGTCTTTATTTTTTTTATACATCTTTATTGGAGTATAATTGCTTTTCAATGGTGTGTTAGTTTCTGCTTTATAACAAAGTGAATCAGCTATACATATACTTATATCCCCATATCCCCTCCCTCTTGCATCTCCCTCCCTCCCACCCTCCCTATCCCACCCCTCTAGATGGTCACAAAGCACCAAGCTGATCTCCCTGTGCTACGTGGCTGCTTCCTACTAGCTATCTATTCTACGTTTGGTAGTGTATATATGTCCATGCCACTCTCTCGCTTTGTCCCAGCTTACCCTTCCCCTCCCCGTGTCCTCAAGTCCATTCTCTACATCTGCATCTTTATTCCTGTCCTGCCCCTAGGTTCTTCAGAACCTTTTTTTTTTTTTTAGATTCCATATATATGTGTTAGCATACGGTATTTGTTTTTCTCTTTCTGACTTACTTCCCTCTGTATGACAGACTCTAGGTCCTTCATGTCTTCACCTTAAACACGTATCTATATTTTCATAGCTAATTAATGCCACAAACCAATATTATGCAACCACTCTCCCCCCACACATACCTAAAGGAAAAAACAGTTGGAAATGTCCACCCAACTGAACTTGCAGAATAGATTACAATGAAATCACAATGGAAATGATTAAATTTATTGCAGAAATTTTGAAGGACAGGGAAGAAATTAGTTCGGATAAAGTGGGTTTTAAAAACTATTACTTGGGGGAGTTTTCCTCCAAATGGTATATAATTTCATTTTCTGAATATAGAATTTTTACTGAGGCTGGATAGAGGTAGGAGCCAAATAAGGACACTGGCTAGGTGGAGGGTCATTTTCTCCAGACAGTTTCCTGAGAGTAGCCTTGTGCTGGAGTAACACTAGCAGAGAGGGCAGTCAAGGAGAGAATGTAGCAAAGACCTCAAACTGCCCAAGCTGCTAGCTACCTGTCCTTATCACTTGGTGTTTCTGGATCAGTCTCTTTATTGTAAAATAAATGGTGAAATGAAAATCTCCCTCTAATTTTAAATGATAGTTAAACTTATCTCTGCAACACTAGAACTTTCAAATCTGATAACTATTTAGTGCACAATAAACATTCATTGAATCAATGAAGAAATCAAGAAGCATTTTTTTAATCCCCAGCATTTATTATGATGTACCTACAGCATGCCAGATACAACATATACAAACCTATGGATAGAAAAATGTATCCAGGGGGCAAAATTTCTGTCCCAGTCACCTCCCTGATCCAGCCACAGCAGCTAGCACCATATTTTACACAATAACAGATGCTTAATATATGGTTACTCAAAAAAAACAAGATTCAAGGAGAGGATAATCTGGTTTGGGGGAAAAATTATATATATATATATACACACACACACATACAGACACAAAAAGTAGACAAATTACTACCATTTATCTAGGTATATATAAACAACCAATGCTTCTTTTGTATACAATCTGCTTCTTCCTTATTTCAACATACCCACCAATATACTCAGTAAACACTGATAAGAACATTTGAACAATTTGAAAAAATGTCACTCATTTCCTACATAATTCCTAATCATACTTCACACTACCATGGAGAAGCCTTAAGGCACTGCATATGTCTAAGTGTCAGCTAAAGATTTCAACCTTTCCTTCAAAAAAAAGGGAAGAAATTAAAAAGCAGTGTAGAAACTGAAAACTCTGATGTGTTCTGGCTTTCTTTCATACTAATATAATGAAATGTTGTCCATCACTAATGACTAGGTTCTTTGTGTCTGCACACTTAAGCTGTCCTCACTGCCAAAAAGAAGTCCATCAAATAAATCTGCCATAGTTAGTTAAAATTTTAGCCATCATTCTTTTTTTTTTTTTTTTGGCGGTATGCGGGCTTCTCACCGTTGTGGCCTCTCCCGTTGCAGAGCACAGGCTCCGGACGCGCAGGCTCAGCGGCCATGGCTCACGGGCCCAGCTGCTCTGCGGCATGTGGGATCTTCCCGGACTGGGGCACAAACCCGCGTCCCCTGCATCGGCAGGCGGACTCTCAACCACTGCGCCACCAGGGAAGCCCAGCCATCATTCTTAAAAAGCTTTGCTTTTAGAAAATTTTCACTCTGCCTTCTGTATAAACTATGTAAGACAATACAAAATGTAGGCATATTGGGAATGTAACCTAAATTATGAGAGGTATAAAATGTTTATTTCATAGAATAAAATAAGATGGGATCTGGTCCCCTGTAGAATTAATATATATAAATTATACTTCTTAATAACAACAAAATCATAAAAATATTTTCACAATTAGCAAAATGATCAAATAAAACATAATCTTTCACAATTTTCTAAAGTAAATGATTCTAAAGAGATTATGCCAACATTCAAGTTTTTTTTGAAGACACACATTTTTCTTCTAAATTTGATTGGTTCAGTTTTGTTTGCAGAATTAGTATAATACAAGAATTCCTTGAGGGTGGGATCTGTGTCGATCTCTTTTTCTATAGTGTTAAGTTCAATACCTGGGTCAAAGCTTCTGCTCAAGACGTGTATTCTGAATGCAAAGTGAAAAATATGCTCACTGATGTCACTTCTAATATTTAATTAGAAGTTAAAAGAAAAAAACATTGGTTGACATGGGAAAGATCAAAAGAAGCAGCAGCAGCATTTTCATTGTTTCTAATCAAAAATCAATTTTTAACATAATTTCTATCTTTGAGATTTAGAAAATGTGGATGCTTTCCTGCCTTTAAGTCACTTTATTTCTCCAAATGAATGAAGAAAAAAATCTTTAAAAATAGTCTCAAAACATCCACCAATATTTCTGCCTCTTTCAAGATGTTTCTCCGTCTTTTAATGCAATATACTGTTCCCTAGTATTTATTGATTCCTTGCTATTTACCCTGACAATATGTAAATCAGGTACAGCTCTAAGCTTCACTGTCTGAAGCATAAAAACAATTACAATTCAACATGAAAAGTGAACAAAAGCTAGCAATATACAATCAAAGTGAGATGAGGCATATACACTAACAGCAAAGATTTCTGTAACTAAGACTATCCCTCAATTTTCAACCAGTATTTGCTGGATCAATCTCCCAGAACACAGCCACCCAGAAAACTACTATAATATCAGCTTTACTTTATATTTATTTATTTTTTATTTTATTTTATTATTTTTTTTTTTTTTTGCGGTATGCGGGCCTCTCACTGTTGTGGCCTCGCGGGGCACAGGCTCCGGATGCGCAGGCTCAGCGGCCATGGCTCACGGGGCCAGCCGCTCCGCGGCATGTGGGATCTTCCCGGACCGGGGCACGAATCCATGTCCCCTGTATCGGCAGGCGAACTCTCAACCACTGCGCCACCAGGGAAGCCCTACTTTACATTCATTTTAATTCAATATCAACTTTATTTTTATATTGTGACATTGACTACCATTCTAGTTTTTTAAAAATTCAGTCTACCTTACTGCTATCATTAGTTAGCAAAAGCCTATAAATTACAAAGTCAATTCCCTTATCTTACCTCAAAGTCATAGAGCTAGTCATCTTTAAACAGATACTTTAATGAACTGGGGAGTTGCTATACTTTAATGAACTGGGGAGTTGCTATATAGCAAAATTCTTGGGTAGGTATTTTCAGAGAGGAAATACTCCTTTTGGTGAGGCCAAGAACCACCACCAAATACGTCTTTCAATTATTTCATATATTGGGAGTCTTTCAAAACAAAGCACATCTGTATTCTATTTAATGGTGTTACATTCAGTGCCGCCAAAAAAATATAAATTTCTGCTCCGTCCAAATTCAAACTCAAATAATCACACCAACTGTATTTCTAACTACTTTTATTCTAAAGAATTTTCTTTAGCCTAAAAGAAAACGAATAAAACAAATGACCAAAGTTTTTTTTATTTATCTGATACTCAAAAGTGTTCTACAACATACTTACTTCAAGGTCTGGACTCTGCTGGTTTATGTTTTACTGTACCCAGCACAGAACAAGTTTGTGGGAATATTCAGTATGTATCGAATTTACTCACAATAACTTAAACACCTTTTGTTATATATTGGCCTACGTATTATCCTTAAAAAAAAAAAGAAAAAAAAAACTGCCCACTATGTAATAATAATTAGGTCTGACCATATGTCTTCAATGTGACTAGACCAAAAGAAATACATGTTTTACTAGGTAATTCTAAAAGTAATGCAAAGTACCTTATTATAAATTCAAAATGTTCAGCTACCTTGACCCAGGTGAATTATAAAATCATTATAATTTTAATCCATAGGGAATCTTCAGCTATCATGTTACAATATTTGTCCCCCAAATCTTTATGAGCCTATTTCAAAAGAACACATCACGCTTTGTCCATGAAAGTCATTAAATCCATTATATTTACTGGTGGTTGTTCTAATTAAAGGGAGATTGTCAACTTTACAAACTTTTTTAACTGCAATAAAACACATATGCACACGCACATGCGCACACACGCATTGCAGTATGAAATAACTTGAAAAAAATTCTGTGGTACTTTCTCATATGGAGAGCTTCAGTTTTCATTTTGTTTTAAGTAGAACCCAAACCCTTGCAAAATATTTATTTTTATCTGAAATAAACATGATAAATCTTAACTTACAGAGCATATTTATAAACACCCAGTCTCTAATTTTAAAAGTTCATCCAGAAGTCAGTTTACAATATATATTCCCATGGAAACGATGTTATAAGATTGCTTCCAAGTTAATTCACAAAAGCCTATCTAAATGAGCACAAGGAATCACTGTGGGTTATTGGAAATGTTCTAAAATTGAATAGTGAAGATAACTAAATGACTCTGTAAATTTAATAAAAATTATTGAATTTTTCACTTAAAATAAGTGTGTCACAGTATATAAATTCTACCTCAACAAAGCTGTTTTTTTTTAAAAAAATACTATTTAAACTACTAAGTACATAAATCTTGGTATTTTTTCATATAGTAGCAACCTATGCTTCCATAAAACTAATTAGTACAGTTAAACTGTCCTTTAAAAAAATCATATAAGAAGTAGGAATTTGTTTGATTTATTAAAATTACAATAAATTCTGAACTGTAGCCTTAGCCAGAGGTAACCTTAATTAGGAGATTAGCAATATTGTTGCAAAATGGTTTTCCTATTTCAAATAATTTACAGTCTAATTCATTTCTCCTAGACCTTGGATTACCCACAATTTCTACTGTATTGATTACTTGTACACAGTACTTTTTTAAAAGGGTGTTGTTTAAAAAAAAAAAAAAAAAAGAAGAGAAAAGAGCTCTAAAGTGGCACCAGTTGTCCATCCTTCTTTATCTTGGTTACTTATTCATTATCCCTAGGTTTCTCCAGGAGGACAGATATGGCAGGTGGGGATGACAGAGAAAATGTTAACGCTTCTTCCTAGACAAGGGCTTGGCTGAGTTGGGCCTGCATGTTTTCGGTTAGCTGGCTGTTCTCACCGAGGGAGTTGTCAAGAAATTTAATCTTTGGTTCACTGATAAATCCCAAATACTAACAGTGCCTGGCACACACTGGACCTTCCATTAAAATTTTATTGTTGTCTTTTCTGTCACACTGGATCTTAAAGTATCATCTAAATAAACAAATGCAACCTCAGGCAGTCTTCAGATATCTCACAGTGTCCCTTTTCTTATTAGAAACAAACTGGCCCCTTATTAAACCAGTTTCTTCGAAGCCTAAATCTTAGATGGGGGATAGCGGGGAGGGGCAGTCTGATAGGAGAGTAAAGGGAGAGGAAAACGAGTTCTTCCTAAAATGCAGAAAGAGGTTTGGGAATCCAAAACTATTACTGGCTCATATGTGGTAACTTCTACAAGGAGAATTTGCCTCAAAGTCAGAGTCAAAACATAGGTGTGGCAAGTTCAAGCTGACCAAAATAGTTGTTTAAAATCCATGGTAATTTTAACCCAAACATACTCAATATTTAATCTAAACCGTTTATTATCAACTTCCTCCTCTTTTTTCTAAGGGTAAAAAATATATATAATAATAGATTCTGTAGAAAAATTCTCAGTACACAAGCTAACACCATCTATACCACATCTCATGTTGCAAGAATAAATAACTATAAGCAGAACTTTATTTTTTCCCAGGAGACAGTAGAGAAATTCTGAAGATGCAAGTACATGGACCCTTTCAAAACCTGTAAGTGTTGGTGGCACCAGGACTTCAGTATGTCCATTTCATTTCAAAATTTCTGCCTTTATTTAACATTTGCATAAAAGCATTGTTCTTACTTTCACCTGTAATAATCTGTGGTTTTGGATTTTCAAATTGAGGGAGAGATATAAAATAACTTTCCTAAGTTAAAGAGGAAAATGCAAAGGGATTTAAAATGATGACCAATGACCAAAAAATAAAAATAAAAAGGAACGAAGGGGGACTTCCCTGGTGGTCCAGTGGTTAAGACTCCACGCTTCCAAGGCAGGGGATGTGGGTTCAATCCCTGGTCAGGGAAATAAGATCCCACACTCCGCATGGCCAAAAAAAAATGTTTTAAAAAAAAAAGAATGTAGAGAAAATGGAAGAAAGAAGGCGGCAACCAATAATGGTTCATGACAACTTGACATTATTAAAAACATGTGAGAAGATGGAGACACAGCGAACACTCCAAATTTAGTAGACAAAAAGATATTTACAGATGAGAAAGGTTTTTCTTTATTATTAAACATAGGCTTTTTTATTTCTCATTTATAACTTACATGATGTATTTTCTCCCAGACAACCAGAATCCAGTGAGTTGCTCTCTCAATAGAAAAATTCAATATGATCTTTATTCCATCTCAAGTGAGGATTAAAACATGAATTTCACAAAAATTTTAGCTCATGCCCTGTTTTCCCATTGGTGTTTATGGTAACTCATCAACTTTGATCATATTACATAACTACGTCAGACCATGGTTTTATAATTGTGAGTAACATCTACTTTTTAAAACAATGATCCCATGTGAATAAAATAATTTAATATATAATCTACAAATAAGAATTTCAACTCTTTTAAAATAATTTAATACAGACTTAGAAAGCCACAGGTTCTTTCTCTTACCATTCAGTAAACAAGACAACCAGATCCTCTTGACTGGCATAATGTTCCATGACTTCTTTCATCAATCTCACTTTCTGGCCCCCTCCAATAGTATTAATTCCATCACCACCTCTCCACTCCTTTCCTTGACCAAGGACCTATAAATGAAATCAACATTTCATCCCCGGGCAAAACTCAGATTATGATAGTATTATAAAAACTGGAAGTCACCAGCAACTTGTACAGTATAACACAGTATCACTCTTTTAATGTTACACTAAATCATGATGCTAAACAGAAAAAAGTTTGATGCCTAGGTTAGGTCATAATTCTTCAATATTATTTACCCTGTGGAATGCCATTCCTAATTTTACCATTTCAAAAGTGGAGTCTAATCCAAGGAAGCTGGGGGTTGGTGGGGGAAACCCTAGAAAGTATTTCTCACATCCTATTTCTCTTTATTCAGACTGAAATGAAAAAGAAAATGAAGAAACTTTCCGTAACACTTTTCAATCTGGCTGGAAATCTGTCTGATGAACGTTGGGAGCCCTGGAAGCTCAGTGATTCCTGGCTGGGGCCTTAAGTGATTTTCCTGCTGAAACCAGTTGGGTTGTCCAGGGAAACACAGAGGGCATCAAGTCAAGCGTCACCTTCTTTACCTTAAAAATCTTAAGTTTAGGTTATCCTCAAAAGTTTAATAATTTATCAATACAAGGAATCGCCTAAGCACAATTACTCAGAGCTAAGCCTGCAGCCATCCTCGGCTCTGTTTGTTTAGCCTCAGCAGCTGCCTCCTGAATCATATGCCTGCTGACTCACATGCCTGCTGACTCACCTGGCTGGGAGGGAGCAGGAAGCAGGTCTACGCCCCCTGCCACCACACACACACACCTTGTATCTTAGTTTCACCAAAACAAAGTCTGAAGTTCCCAAAATAAGGATCTACTAAAAGATTTGTGAAACTCAGGGGGAATGAAATTAAGAATAAATACAAAAGAAAAAGATCAAATTAATTTAGAAAATAAATATTATTAGTTCCAAATTTACTTAACATCGAGCCAAATACAAGAGTTCGTGGCGTTCCCAGCCTCAAATCTCTAGTGAGCACTTCATCACTACTTATGCCGAAGGGATAAATGTTAACTCAAACTGTGGCGGGCATCTGGATTCATACAGGGGCTACTCTAATAGAATTATTTGTTTTTGCCCTAAGTGACCTCCTCTGGCCCTAAGATTTGTTACACTTCTGTTCTACAACCCTTCTGGACTTCTCCAATATTGCAGTCATACCGGGCCTAAGTGCACCTGAGCGCCTACTCTGTGCAGCACTGTGTTGATTAAGCTCTAGTCTCTGTTTTCTTTCCACAGCATCCGTGTGTCAAACTTTGGTATGCATCCGAATCACGTGGAGGGTTCATTAAAACACAGACTGCTGGTCCCTTCTCCCAGAGTATGCGATTCAGTAAGTGAGGTTGTGCCTAAGAATCCTCATTCCTATTTCCCAGATGATGCTGATGCTGGTGGTCTGGGTCCACATTTTGAGAACCACTGCATTTCACAACGGAAAGACAGCAGGAGGATCCAAAACTCCAGAGTCAGTCAAACGGGGCTGGGGTCCAACATTTGACGCCTTACAGGTGCGTACCCTGGAGCAAGTTTTCCTCACTAATAAGTAAAGTAATACCTACCTTACATGGTTTATACAAAGAATCAACAGCATACCATATATGAAGGTCCTAACACAGTGCCTCACATGTAAAAAATATTCCACACTCTCCCCTTGAGATGCCCCTCATTGGATTTCAGCATTATTCTACCCTGATTTTTCTTTCCTATTGCCCCCTATCAATGCATATTACAATATTTCCCTTCTAACAAACTTCTCTAACATATTTCTCATTTATCCTACATTAAACGTCTACATCTCTTTTCTAGCAAAGTTAGCCTCTTTAATAGTTATTCTGTATTAACATCTGTACCTAGTCTTCCAGTGGCTAGGTAGCAAATATTACCTTTTTTGTGCATTACATTCTGAAATAGCTCAGTTTTCTGAAATAGCTCAGTTTTTCCCTAGGCAAAAAAGCAATTTTTCTCTCCCTTTTTTTTTTTGCTTTGCTGTTTTTGTTTTTTTTTTTATTTTTTTGCGGTACACGGGCCTCTCACTGTTGTGGCCTCTCCCGTTGCGGAGCACAGGCTCTGGACGCGCAGGCTCAGCGGCCATGGTTCACGGGCCCAGCCGCTCCGCGGCATGTGGGATCTTCCCGGACCGGGGCACGAACCCATGTCCCATGCATCGGCAGGCGGACTCTCAACCACTGCGCCACCAGGGAAGCTCTGCTGTTTTGTTTTGTAAATGAACTAAGTTTATTTGTTTTCCTACCTGGGATATTTCCCTATTCTCCTCTGCATGTGGAAAAGACCTGGATGACATAGCCTAATTTCTATTAGAAAATAAATAAGTTTTTTTGGTTTGTTTTTTTTTTAAAGGTAGGCCTTTCACAGCTCAGTTTACTAGTCCTACCAAATATGCCAGGTTTCCTCTGATCATTTATCAGTGAGCTATTTCCCTGGAGATAAGTCTTCTAAAACCCTTTTATACTTTTATAATGTTATTAAATTCCTCTGAAACAAACAAATAAAAAACAGGAAAAGCACCTCTCAATACTGGAACAGAAAAGGTATCTCCTTCACGGTAATGTTTCCAATTCTCAGGGTAGACAAACCCATTACAATTCTTCAAAGTAAGTGAAAAAAATTACCGTCAAATCTTAGTTATGTTGTACTTGTACGTGACCCCCCAAAAGAAATATAAGTATAAATATATTTTTCTGTTGTTTTATAGAACATGTTTACACAAAGCATTAGCAAATATTAAGAAATTATTGTCTGAGTGGCAGAGTATTAATAAGGCCAAAACGTATCTTTAAAACAATCAAGTACAGGTAAACTGACACCATTATGTAACCCAATTTCATCATCCTTCTGGGGATTGCAGATCATGTTGTGGTTGTTATTGTTGTTGTTATGAAAAATGTACTTCAGGCACATATTCTAAGATCTCCATGAATTAAAAGATATATCATACCTTCACAGTATAATTGAAGTATTTGGCTGACTGCATAAATCGATGGAATCCATCACTTTCTTTTGTTGCTACAGTTATGACTAATAATTTATCTGCAAAGACAGAGGGAATAACATAAGACAGTTTACCAAGAGGCTAACTCCTCACACTTTACAGATCACTGCAGTGATTAGAGACCTCATTAAACCTATGGGAATGTTCTGGTTTGTTCATCTACATGAGGCTAAACAAAGAGCTGTTGAAAAACTAGGCAATTAAAATTGGTTATATTACTGCCAAACGACAGACTGCCAAATAATGAATTATTTTAATGGTAAAAAAGTGCATTTATTTTTAAGGTAAAGCATGCCCTCAACAGAGGATTTCAACACTAAGGGAAACACTTGCATAAAACGCACAAAGTTGTTATCTGTAAAGACAAACTCTCCTAAATGTTATCTAACCAACAAGGTTCACTGTCACCTGTAAACCATCACTGATTTATTACACACATCAGTGAGTCCAGAAGCACATTATATTCCTCAAAGCACATGTACAAAAAGAGATCCAATCGTGAGACTGATCCTAATTTTTTAAAATAAATTATGATGAATTGGGAACAAATATTTAGAAAGATAATCTTAATTTTTCCTCCTATCAATGAATGTTTGTATATGGGAAGTCTATAAAAATCCACATTTACACCACCTTCAGTGCTTTGTTTTTTCTTTAAAGAATAAAAGAAACTAAAATCAGCACTTCCCTGGCAAATACAGCTTTGAGTCACCATTTTATAATGAATTATTATTTTCAATCTAACAAAACACCTCTTCTTAGCAGAAGTAGATAGATTTAAGTAGTCATTTCAAAATACCTATAGAAGCTATTAAGGAAAATGCTTATCAGGAAAAGACATGTTGGAAAAATGCATAAAAGAAACAAGTGCGTCAGAAAATGCCAAAGGTTAGCAGCCAGGGCATTTTTTTTTAACCTTAGGCTATAGAAGGACCAAAGGACTAAGAAAACAAAATTAACATCTTTTTAACTTTCTAGGCACTGAGTTATATCATTTGACTCTCACTTGATTGTTATCAATAAGAAAAAAGTCAGACAGTGTTAAATATCCCTTAAACAGTAGACAATCATTGAAAATGAAATATATAGCATTAATGTATTCTAGGAATCAATTAAAAACAATTTCATATGACCCAAGGTAATCATCAAATTTTGAAAATACTTTAAACAAAATATACATAAGTGTAAGACACATAAAGAAAGAAATTCAAACAAGTCAACCAAAAAAAGGAAAACATTTTCATGAAAATAAATATCAACATTCTTAGATATTTTTCTAGAAATATGTATTTCCCACATAACTTTCACCATTATGAGAAATAGATATTTAAGGAAAACTAAAAGTCATTTTCATTAAAGCTGTCACGGCTGAAGCAAATATATTTTAACAGTACTTTTTCAATTAACTATTCTTTAAAAAACAAAATTTCATTTGTGAAGTTTCAAACAGGGCTTAACAATTAAGAAAACTTGACCTATTTATCATTTACAATAAATTTTGAAATAGGCAATACAAGATTTTATTTCATAAGAGTAAAAGGAATACTTTTTAAGTCTCTTTTCTGCATAATAAAACGACAAGATAGCTTTCTTTCTTAACTTTTTCTACACAAAAAAAGTTTATAGATTTTACCTGGGTGGATTTTTATACTTATAATTTCCAGTACAAAATTAACAGCAAGGATTTCATCATCCTTAATAGGAAAAGTAATGGGAATATATGTATACATATAGCTGATTCACTTTGTTATACAGCACAAACTAACACAGCATTGTAAAGCAATTATACTCCAATAAAGATATTAAAAAAAAAAAAAAGAAGTAATGTTGGCCAGACCCTTGGGCAGACAGAAATGTTATGGAATCTAATGACTCAGAAGGCAAAACTAAAAATATGTAGTCTGACTGTGTCTGGCAAGCCTATGCCAAATAAGGACTCCTGTTGCTTCAGTACTGTTGCTAATTACAAAAAAGCAAAACCAAGTAATAAATAAGTAGTTCTGTCAAAGGCAGGCCTGTTCAATAACATTACGTAGAAACTTCTGTTTCTTCTTACCTGCTATTCACTATCGTGACTATGATGAGAAATAAATCTTACTCAACTGGGGGAAGTAAAAGAAGAAAGTGCTGGCATGCACCACTCACAAGTTCTTGCCAACCAGTTCAACAGTCCAACTTGTTCACCATCTACGAAGTGTGCGTGTCAAAAATTTAACCTACATTTGACACATACTTTAGATTCCACTAAAATTTATACCACAAATTTATCAGAAATATAAGGACAGAAGACAACTGATCTACAGAATCAATGGCAAAAGAGAAAAAAAGGAAAGGGAAACTATTATAGTATATTGCCAGAATTAAGAGACAATTCAACCAAACATACATCACGGCCTTTATTTGGGTCCTGATCTGAAAAGTCAACTATAAAAGGGTATTTATGAGAAAATGAGGAAAATCTGAACACTAACTTGTATTTGTCAATATTACAGAATTATTGTTAATTTTTTAGCATGCTAATGGCATTGGTATTTTTTAAAGAGTTCTTATAATTTAGAGACAAATAATAAAGTATTTACTCAATGAAAGGAAGTAGTGTTTGTGATTTGTTTTAAAATTATTAGGGGTAGATGGGAGACAATGGAGGAGGAAGATAAAGAGTAAATAAGACTGCCCACGTATGATGACTATTAAAAGTGGGTTCCATTTATATATGTTTGGAAATCCCTAAATTAAAAAAAGGGAGTTCAACTTTAAGCACAATCCCTAATCTTCCAATCAGAAAAATATTCAATATAAAACTCTTTTCAACAATCTGAATCATCTAAGTAAAAGGAAAAACAGAATAGACAGCAGAAATTTTCTAACCAGACAATATTATAATTTAAACAACTATAATTAGTACCTTACCCAATCCACCCACAACAACCAAAAGGATCAAGTGAGATGATTGAAGAAATGGGCTTGAATAATGGGTACCCATCAACCACTACCAAAACCAGTCTAAGACGGTGTCAAAGAAAAGACAAATGGAAGCCCAACTGTGACCAAACATAAACTCTAGAGCCACTGCCTGACTCTGTTAGAAAACAGTTAATACAGTTTGCATGAGCAAGAAACATGTAAATCATCTATAGAGTGTGGTCTATTACAACAACCATTTATCAAATGAAAATCACATCATAGCAAAAAAAAAAAAAAAACCTTCTGTAATCATATTTACAAAGTCCCTCAAAATACCTAGCACCATAGTAAGGTTTAATAAATATTTGTTAAGTAGCTTAATATTTAACCCCCTACGAAAATTTACATGAATAACAGAATTTCTCCAATAATCTAAATCTTTTTTATTTAGAAAGGCAAAAAACACCCTGTTATGTTCTTTCTTACTAATGAAATTACAGCTCTGGGGAGGAAAAATGGCATTGTTAGTCTTTTTTTTCTCCAAATAGTTGTTGATACAATACCAGAATTCATCAATTTTTAGAGCTGATATAATTTTTCTTTCCAAAAACAAATCATGGCTTTAAAACAGGAAGTTTTGGGGCTAATATCTCCTATCTCCAAACTGCTAAAAAAAAAAAAAAAAAAAAAAAAAAAAAAAAATTCAGCCCATAAATCCAGCTGAAATTCATTGTCTTAATGCAGGCATCACATTCAGTAACTCAGCGCCAGCCCAGCTGCCTTTGATCTCACTCAGAGGGATAATTCTCCCTACTTCCCAAGAAACTTTCCCTACACCCAGTCTTAATTTTAAATTTGCAAAAATCAAGAAAAATAATTCTACCACAGAAGGAGCTCTGAGTATATACTTTACTCTGCAATAACTCATTTAATGAAAGACATGTCCTTCATCTGAAAGGATCAGTGGTGCTCAACTTTCTATTCAAGGAACGCATTTTCCTAGGAATGGTTAGTATAGGGGCCAGCAAACTTTCCCTGTAAAAGGCCACATAGTAAATATTTTAGGCTTTGTGGTCTACATACAATCTCTGTCACGATTCTCCTTTTTTCTTTCTTCTTTAAAACTTTTTTAAAACAACAAAATAATAATAATCCTTAGTTTTCTGGCTGGCTGTACAAAAACAGCCATGGGCCAGATTTGGCCTGAGGGTCATAGTTTGCCACTGTGGTTGGCCATAGGGATCTGACAACAAACTTCTTGGGTTCCAATCTCAGACCTACCATTTATTACTTGTTTGAAATTGGTCAGTTACTTAAGTTCTGTGTCTCATCTGTTTCTCATCTATGTGTGTAATAAGAGCACCTGATAGCCTTGCTGTGAGAATTAATGAGTTAATATATGTAAAGTGGATGATACACTTAAGTCCATACATAGGTCTAATGACAGTATCTTATTATTTCCACTCAACAGATAAATGTGTAAGGGAGTTGATGTGCAAATCTCAGCAAGTTATGCAACTCAATCTTTTTCTCTACCAGAGTTATTCATTCAAGAACCAAATATCTCTTCCAACTCTCAAGATTTTATGATGCCAGTACAGTACTGTCCCCTTACCCAAGGTTTCTGTTACCCACAGGGTCAATCATGGTCTGAAAATATTAAATGGAAAATTCCAAAAATAAATAACTTATAAGTTGTTTAAATGGCACGTCATTCTGAGTAGCATGGTAAAATCAATTACCATCCCGTTCTGTACTGCCTGGGATGTGAATCATCCCTCTGTCCAGTGTATCCTGTCCATTAGTCATTTAGTAGCCATCTCAGTAATCAGATCCACTGTCACAGTATCACACTGCTTGTGTCCGAGTCACCCTTATTTTACTTAATAATGGCCCCAAAGCACAAGAGTAGTGATGCTGGTAATTCAAATAAGCCAAAGAAAGCTGTAAAGCGCTTCCTTTAAATGAAAAGTTTCTTGATTTAATAAGGAAAAGGAAAGCATATGCTGAGGTTACTAAGATCTACGCTAGGAACAAATCTATCTGTGAAACTGTGAAGAAAGAAAAAGAAGTTCATGCTAGATTTGCTGTCTTGCCTCAAACTGTCAAAGTCATGGCCACAGTGCATGGTAAGTGCTTAATTAAGATAAAAAGGCATTAACTTGATACAATAAGATATTTTGAGAGAGACCACATTCACATAACTTTCATTACAGTATATTGTTATAACTGTCTATTTTATTATTAGTTATTGTTGTAAATTTCTTACTGTGCCTGATCTATCAATTAAACTTTATCATAGATATGCATGTATAGGAAAAAACAGAGTATATATAGGATTCGGTACTATCCACAGTTTCAGGCATCCACTGGGGGTCTTGGAATTTATCTGCCGCAGATAAGGGGTGGAGGCAACTGTAATGCGGGAAAAAAATCTATGTAAAAAGAGTTCAATTTAAACTGTGCACTAAAATAATTTAGCATGTAACTACAGATACACCGTCTCAAATCTTTTCATTTCTCTCCATCCCCAAGCAAGCTAACTCAAATTACGATCATCACTAGCCCAGGTTTCCACAATACCCTCCTAAATCCCACTATACCCATTCCAATCATATCTCTACAAAGCAGACTTAATCTTTTCCAAAAAATTAGATATCTAATCATGTCACCCCATTGCTAAACATCCTTAAATGACTTTCCATTGCTATTAGCACTGCGGCCAAGCTACTTTACCTTAATGTGGTCCTTGACTACCTCTCTCCTCCCTAATCTCACCCACCATCTCTCTGCCCTTTGCTCTCTCTGCTCCAACTGCAGTTGTTCTTTTTTTTTTTTTTCAGTTCTCCAACAATGCCTTCTCCCTCCCACCCTGAGGAGAAGAGCCTATGCAAAACCTTTATCTAATGTCACCTCTCGTCTTTTGATGCAACCACTGCCTGTTCAATTCATTGAGATTCTTACACATATGCCATTTCCTTGGGGGAAACTTCCCTGACCTACTCAAGTATGTCAGTGCCCATTATACATTTTCACTGCATCCTCTACCTCTCTTTTGGAGCACTTATGACAAATTGTAATTACATATTAATTTGCATGATTACTATTCAAGAGTCAAGTCTCTTTCTCCGACTAGACTGTAAATTCCAGAAAGGCAGGATGTTTTTTGCTCAGGACCTATCAAAGTGTTTAGCATATAGTAGATTCTTAATAAATATTTGTTGAATGAGTGGATTCAGGAACAAGGGATGTTATATTTTATCTGTGTGGGTGTATAAAATAATTTGTTCCCAACAAAATCCTTATGTAGATTGCCTTATTACATCCAACTCATAGATGAAAAAAATAAGGTTAAATAGGGTGACTTAGCCAAAGTCACCCAACAAGTTACTAGCAAAGCTGGAAGTGGAACTTTGGGTATTCCTCAAAGTCCATTTCTTTCCAATGTTTCATGTGGCCTCACTTGGTGGTAAGAGGTCAAGAGGCTAGAATCTGTTTAAAATTAAAATTAAAATCTGTTTAAATGTACAGAAAAGAGATAACATAGCAAGCCTAAGACTTCAATCTTAGTTTGCAGGATTGATCCTCGGCTGGCATCTGGAAAGCTGGATTTGGAGAGGATTCCCACCATTCCCAGATAAGAACAGCTCATTGTATCTGAATTGTACAAACAAGGTATTTATGCTGAAGACCAGCTTTCCTTCTAGGAGTTCGGAATTCTGGTACAGGGGTTGCCTCTATGACTAGCCCCGAATAAAAACCTTAGGCACTGAGTCTCTAATGAGCTTTCCCAACAAATAACGTTTCACATGTGTTGTCACAACTAGTTGCTGGAGGGATTAAGCTAATCCTCTGTGACTCCACTGCAAAAAGACTCTTGGAAGCTGTGTCTGGTTCCCCTGGACTTTGCCTATGTGCCTTTTCCCTTTGCTGCCTTTGCTTGGTATTCTTTCAATGTAAAAAGTCATAGCTATCAATATGACGATACACTGCATCATCTGAGTCCTCCTACTGAATTGCGGAACCTGAACACTGTCTTGGGGATAGCTGACCCATTATGCTTCTAGCTACAGGCAGCATTTCTTCATCTGAAAGAGACACTATGGGCCTAATTGATTATGTCTGATACATGGCTGAGTTTTACATTCTGGGCTCAGAGGCCAGGCTAGAGACATACATAAAGGAAATATCTGGTAGATAAGACAATCATACCCTGCTCCTCCGCTGATTGAGAAGCGCTTCATTTTCACATAACATTACTCAAATACAAACTCAAAAATGAGCCAATGTGTGAACTGCTGACCGAAACAAACAAATAAAAAAAAACACAATCTTAATGAAAGAGGTGACGATCCCACTGTAAACTGTGCAGTTCAGGTACAAAAAATTATCGGATGTTTGGCATGCTACATTAAGGAGAATTTTGACAAACATGGAGTTTGACCAGCATGGTTAGAGGTTTGGCAATCATTTCACATATTGAATAATTGAGGAAGTGAGAATTTTTCTACCTGATAAAAAAGATTCACCACCTCTCTACCTCACCATATTTGAAGAGAAAAAAAAAAAAAGGATTTCCTCTGTTTTATTTTCAAAGAGATAATTAGCTAGGGGAAGAATTAATGGAGAGGAGGCGAATTTTCTATCAATACTGTCTTACTCTGTTCAGGCTGCTATAACAAAACACCACAGACGTGGTAGCTTATAAACAGCAGAAATTTATTCCTCCCAGTTCTGGAGGCCGGATGTCCAAGATCACAGCATCTGAACGAACATGTTCTGGTGAAGGCTTTTTTCTTGGCTCATAGCCAGCACCTTCTCCCTTGTGTCCTCACATGGTGGAAGGGGCCAGGGACTCTGTGGGGTCTCTTTTATAAGAACACTGATCCCATTCATGAAGGCTCTGCCCTCATGACCTAAGTGTCTCCTATAGGCTCCACTTCATCGTCTTCAGATGTTAGGATTTCGACATATGAATTTTAGGGAGACACAAACATTCAGACCATTATAGTTACCAATCTGTTGACTAAAAACTATGGCTATTTTATGAAACACTTTCATCCATGGGAACTGTTCTGGTGGGCAAATAAGAATAAGCTTTGGTCTCTGGATATTTGCTTAAGTAGACCTTCTAATGAATATCCTTCTCACAAATGGGATCGAATATTTCATAGTATAAGCACCTTCATCATTTTATCATGGTGAAAGGGGATGGGGTATCTTCGGAACCTCTTTTATAAGAGCACTAACCCAATTCATGATGACTCTACCCTCATGACTTAAGGATATGCCAAAGACCCCACCTTCTAATATCATCACCTTTGTGGGTTAGGATTTCAATATATGAATTTTGGGCGGCCACAAACATTCAGGTCGTAGCAAATACAAAGTACAGTTAAAAGCACTCAGAATGAATGTTCTGTCTTGGAAAAGCAGCATTTCCTATCTTTACAAGTATTAAAATAAATAGCACAGGACCATTTTCCAGAATTTATGACTTGGAGAGCACAACTGATCCCTTCAAAAGTTATGAGACACATACCTTGAATGTAATTTTAATGTCAAAGGAAAAAGGACCTGCCCTCTTCACAGCCAGAGCTGACTCCAATCTGTTGAATTTCAAGGGTTCAAAGGTTGCAGCAGGACTTCCCTGGTGGTGCAGTGGTTAAGAATCCACCTGTCAATGGACGGGACACAGGTTCGAGCCCTGGTCCGGGAAGATCCCACATGCCGCGGAACAACTAAGCCTGTGCGCCACAACTACTGAGCCTGCGCTCTAGAAACCACGAGCCACAGCTGCTGAGCCTGCGTGTCACAACTACTGAAGCCCGCGCACCTAGAGCCCATGCTCCACAACAAGAGAAGCCACCACAATGAGAAGCCTGTGCACCGCAACGAAGAGTAACCCCCGCTCGCGGCAACTAAAGAAAGCCCCTATGCAGTGAAGACCCAATGCCGCCAAAAATAAATCAATTAATTTTTTTAAAAAAAGGTTGCAGCAACCTCCAAAATAGAAAGATGTACCAGTAATGAGAACCTCCTTTGAGTGGGATGATATAACCCATCTGCTGGCCAAATGCTTTAGCAGAGAGTATGACCCGCCTGCCAGAAATTTGGTCCCAAGGTTGTACGGTTTGTTCAAACAAATTATTGTGTTCGATTTACAATCTGATCTACTGCTCTTTATTCCATATTTTGCATAGGCACTGAAAGTATTTCCCAGACTCATCAGCAAAGGGCATCAATAATAAAGTTAATTACCAGAACAAAACAGCAGGGGCTGAGATCATATACTCTTGCTAATTCACCTACAAATGGAAAAAGAAAGGAAAAAAAAAAAAAACCACAAAAAAACAGTTGTCCTAGGGCAGAGAACATCCTGAGATGCACTTGTGGTCCATGTGAGACAAAGCTGCAAGGGTGAGGTGCCTGAGCCAAGATGACCTTTATTTCTCGATAATGGGAAACAAAAAAATCTTTTTAAAGAAGTCTGCTTAACCTAAAGGAATGAAAATAAATCCATGTGGGACGCAAAATTAAAAGCAGACCTGACAAAGTGTGCAGGGGCTGAAAGGAAACAAATGAAAAGTCGTAACTGTAACTCATCATCTTCAAGTACACGGAAACATTTGCTTCTCCCACTCCACATTGCCATGAACACATTATACTTATATATATTTTAAGAGGGCATTTTCCATTGTACCCAGGTAGCATAAAATGAGTACAATTAATCTGAGCAGCAGCCCATCCTCACCTGCTTGAGAGTTTTATGGCATCTTTGCTGGCAGTTCAGAATCCTCCCCCACAACTTGCTAGTTCCCCACAATGTCCAACAAGTTGAAGTTGCCATATAAAAGATTACTATAAAACCAAATCAGCACATTAGACATTTCAGGGACATAAAATTAAATGTAGACGATGTGACATCTACAACTATAAATACCTTCTCCTATGGAATTACTACAAGACTCCAAAAGAAAGCTTCATTATTCACTTTGTGTCATAAAATGTCATAAACTATCATCTTTATATGAGGAATGTCTTATTTTTTGGAGTATATCCCAGAAAATAAAAGAAATATTCTAGTATTCACTATGCCAAGTTAGAGATTAAAACAATATATTTGTATATACACATGACTGCTTTTTCCTTCTGCAGCCACTTTTTGTAATTTAATTTTTGGACTGGGTGATAAAGTGGGAAGTGATATTCTTTCCCAGCCCTTTCTCCCAGACATATAGCTGACTTTCCCTCAGGAGATACCAATGATTGTTCTTATGGATGCGTCAAGAGATGTCAATGCATACAATGTCAAACACTTTATAATCTATACCCCATTTTGCTTCTTTTTCCTTTTTTCAATTTATTTACACTTTAAAAAAAACCAGTTCACCAATTTCTTCAACCCCTCAACTCCCCAACTTTTGGCAATCATGAATCTGTTCTCTGTGTCCATGAACATATATATATATGTGTACATACATATGTGTGTGTATATATATGTATATATGTATGTGTGTATATATATATATATAGTGTGTGTGTATAAATATATATATGTTTTAAGATTCCACATGTGAGAGCAAACAGTATTTGTCCTTCTCTAACTTATTTCATTTAGCACAATGCCCTCAAAGTCTATCCATGTTGTCACAAATGGGAGGATTTCATTCTTTTCTATGGCTGAGTAATAATATTTCATTGTATATATGTACCACAATTTCTTTATCTGTTCATCTATTAATGGAAACTTAGGCTGCTTCAATAACTTGGCTATGGTAAATACTGCTGTGATGAACATGACTGTGCACATAGCTTTTCGAATGAGTATTTTCATTTTCTTCATATAAATAAACAGAAGTGGAATTGCTGGATCATATGATAGTTCTATTTTTAACTTTTTGAAGAACTTCTATAATGTTTTCCATAGTGGCTGAACCAAATTTACATTCCCACCAACACTGCACAAGGGAACCTTTTCTCTTATTAGAGTCTTTATTTTAAAGTCTACATTGTCTGATTTAAGTATAGCTACTCCAGCTTTCTGTTGGTTTCCATTTACATGGAATATCTTTTTCTATCCCTTCACTTTCAGTCTGTGTGTTTCCTTACATCTAAATGAGCCTCTTGTAGGCAGCACATAGATGAGTCTTGGCCTTTTTTTTAATTCATTCAGGCACTTTATGTCTTTGGATTGGAGAATTTAATCCATTTAAAGTTAATTATTGATAGCCATGTGCTTATTGCCATTTTGTTAATTTTCTGGCTATTTTTGTAGTTAAATATTTTTTTGCATCTTTTAAAAAAAAGTTACATATCTTTGAGATATTTTCAAATGGAATCCAGCAGCACAGTATTCCATTACATGGATGAACCATAATTTAATTACCACCATGCTAGTGGCAGATATTAAATTATTTCCAATCTAATACTGTACTAAAAAAATTCTGCAATTGATAATGATGTACATAAGTAATTTTTTACATGTAAGATTGTATCTGTAGGATAAATTCAAAATAGAATTTCTGAGTCAAAAATTTCCTCCCATTCATTATCACCATTATCATTTGACTTTTTCTTTTTTTTTTTTTTTCCGGTACGTGGGCCTCTCACTGTTGTGGCCTCTCCCGTTGCGGAGCACAGGCTTGGGACACGCAGGCTCAGCGGCCATGGCTCTCGGGCCTAGCCGCTTTGTGGCATGTGGGATCTTCCCAGACCGGGGCACGAACCCATGTCCCCTGCACTGGCAGGCGGACTCTCAACCACTGTGCCACCAGGGAAGCCCTTGACTTTGTTTTGACATATGATTTCTGCCAGGCAAAATTTATTTTCCTACAATATTGTTTTTATCAGCCATTAACTCTCACATTCCTAGGTTTGTGTCATACTTTAGAAAGTCTTTCCACATGTTAGAATTATAAAATAACTCTTCCATATTTTCTTCCAGTTTTTTATATATTGTTTTCATATTTATTTCTTTTATCATGTGGCTGAAGTGGAATAAATGAAATGCTGAACCTGTTGAGGCTTTCTCTCATATTATTCCAAACAAGGAAGTCCTTGGGTTCCATTCTGAATTTTGTAGATAGATACATAGATAGGTAGGTAGATAGATAGATAGATTTCTTTTCTAGATAGCCCTCTCATTTTATTTTATTTTATTTCATTTCATTTCAGTCCGCTCAGCACGCGGGATCTTAGTTCCCCGACCAGGGATCAAACCCGTGCTCCCTGCAATGTTTTAAAGAGAAATAGTAATTATTTCAACTATGATTGCAAGGTGACCTATGATTTTTTAAAGACAGAAAAAAAAAACAAAAAAATGTCTCAAAATATACAAATGCTGAGAACACTAAAAGTAACAGGAACATAATACTGTCCCGTAATTTGTTTTTCTGTAAGTAAAACTGGCTTTATAACACTATTTTGATTGGATATAAAGTCCCACATAAAAGGTTCTCTACCTGCTCCCATCTGCCACACTGACAAAAACTCCCCTAAGATGGAATTATCTCTGACCCAATCAGCTCCCTGTTGTCTAAGTGCCTGATATTCCTCCCTTCTTATATTTCTTCTTTCAGTTTTGAATAGTGACTTTCTTGAATTCTGAACCAGGTCATATGTTGAAAGAATACATGGGTGATTCTCACTGACAAGTCATTGTTGAACAAGTCTGTGGCTGACCAACCTCAGGACCTTGAGATAACCAACCTCCCAGAATGGCCTCAGTCACATCAGTCATGGTTCATCAGAACCCCTGCACCACACTTCCAGATCTAGGTTGATTCCATAGGGTGGGGATGGTGTGGTGTGTGGGTTAGCATGCACCTCAACATGGGGCTC
Source organism: Tursiops truncatus (assembly GCF_011762595.2). Lineage (NCBI taxonomy): Eukaryota > Metazoa > Chordata > Mammalia > Artiodactyla > Delphinidae > Tursiops > Tursiops truncatus. The sequence continues at coordinate 21,673,610 of NC_047037.1, read as the reverse complement.
AGAACTCTTGAAGGACAGCAGCAGAAGAAATCTACCCAATTGACCTTTCACCCTATCTCATGCAAGACAATATAAAGCCCTGAACATGTTCACTTTTCTAAGTTCAGTGCCCATTATAATGTGTATGATAGGTCAGTTTTAACAGGAAGCCGAAGATCCTTCTGAACATGTGTTTATATTCTCCCGGTGCCTGAAGTACGGTTTAATTCAAGTTTGAAATTGGGGGAAAAAAATTCAAAAAGATTGGTATCATATAGCAAACACAATTAATTATATGATTAAAATAAGTCCTTATAAAGAGCCAGTCATTTTAAGTGTTTGATTTCAATCCATTATCATTCAGGCAATAAAGAGATAGAAAGATGTATACTGGGACATTACCTGTGTTCAAGTAAAATATTTAATTTGATATGTAACATATAGTTGGCACTTACTTGTTGACTTTAATGGTTTCTGTGATAACCGCCCCACCCCCACCCCAGGCCTCTAAACACCCACCCCCCGAGGCCATTTAACCTCCATCCCAGCATTCATACCAACCTCTTCTCAGTCCTCAGGTGCTTCCATGCCAAGCTCTTCTGCAGAGACAGGTTCCTTTCCTTAATAACTGGGTTGTCTGTCCTTCACTTTTCCCATCAGTGATCAGATACCTATCATGACATATTATTTCAATAGACGACTAGAATCTGGTTTTGTACCTTCTTCCTCAATTTTAGCTCCTGTCAAAATATTCCGGTCTCAGAGCCGGCACCCCAAATGCTTACCAGGAAAGGCCATACGTGCTGCCTCAGACTCTGCATGGCTCACCATTCTCAAGATTTGCCCAGTGCTAATGCTCACAACCTCCAAGTTCTCTGCTAACCTGCTACTGTCCAAAACTTACTCCACAAGAAGAAAATCTGAATCATGGACATAAGCATTCACTAACAGAGTTCCATTCCCCTGATTGTCCTTTATCCTGTAGACATGTTTCCTAGTTTCTTTTTCAGAGAAAAGTTTTTGTTTACTTCATTCTTGGAACATTCTACCTCTGGCCCTCCTACACCCATTTTAGTTTCCTCCCATCTCTGGGGATTGCTGAACTTTGAAGATTCAACTGGTTCCTTAATTCAGACACTCCCAATCTGGTCCATCATGCTGATGTCCTTGTCCAGCAGCTCTCAAACATCAGCTTGCATCAGAAATACACAAAGCCTTATTAAAACATGCATTTCTGGACCACACCCCCAGAATTTTTGATTTGTTGTGTCTTAGGAGAGGTTCAGAAATAATTTCTGTGCACCAGGCATCAACACCAGGAGATGCTGATAAGGCTGAACAAGGATCACATTCTAAGAACTACATCCTAGGTAGGCCGGTGAACATACACACTTCGGTATCTCTAATTCTAGATAACAGCCCAATGAAGAGGTTAAACAATGAAGAAAGAAATCAAAAGTAGTTGGGGGGAGGGTAGTGCCATAGAAGAAAAAAAATTTAGGGGGCCTCAAAGATGGGGTAAGACTTAGCTAGTCAGAAATGAGGAGGAAATAATAGTGTTTTCAGTATCCAGAACGACAGGAAATGGTTAATCGCAAATCATAATTTAGGAGTGAGAGAGACCAGCTGGCAGCCGAGATGTGGCAGACCATGGAGGCCAAGGCCAAGGCCACCGAGCTCTGTAAGGGACAGGAATGCCACAGAAGGGTTTGAGCAGAGAATTATCATTGTTAAGGTGCCATAATTTCATTCACTCCTTCAAAAAATATTTATTGTAGGCCTACTATATGCCAGACACTGTTCGAGAGTTTGGGGATTCCAGAGTGGACACAAGAGATAAAAAATCATGGAGTTTACATTCTAATGCAGGGGGACAAAAACCAAAACAAAAAATAACTTCATCTAACTTACACGGCTAAAGAGAAAGGAGGAAGGGGCATAGGGAGTCTTGAATTGTTTGGCATTTGGGACAGCATAATCAAGTTTCACGGACAGGGTGATGTGAAGTGAAGGAAGTGAGTTAGCTCTGCAGGTATCTGAGGGGATGCTTTCCCGTAAGTGGAAAGAACAAATACAAAGAATCTGAATGAGCCAGTTTCAGGACTCATACGTGCTTGGGGGAGAGAGGGGAGTACACTACAGGCACCAGAATACAGAGGAGGCTAAGCAAGGGAGAAAATGAGATGCATCCAGAAATCAGAGTGACTAGATTGTGCAGGGCCTAGGAGGTCATTGCAAAGATTTTGGCTTCTTCTCCAAATGCAATGGGAAGCTCTTAGAGGATTTTGAGTCAAAGGATGCCATACTAGTTGTTCAAATACTAATACTATTACTATTACAACTACCACTGTTGCTGCTGCTGATACTAATACTAATAATAGCGTCTACCATGTAGTTACTATTAACTCTTTTAATCCATACACTACAGCTATTCCAATTTTATATTTAAATATGTTGCCCAAGATTAAACACACCATAAATGTCAGGACCTAGATAAGAACCCAGACAGCCTGGCTCCAGAGTCTGTGCCCATAACTGCAATACAGTACTGCATTCCAAAATCTGACTAAAGTTTAAATCTGACAAAATCTGAATAAAGTTTATTCATTCTGGTTGCTATGCCTGAAAGAGGTCAAGGGTAAAATTAGGAAGCCTGACTGGGAGGAAATTTACAACAATAGTCTAGGCCATGGCACTTCCCTGGTGGCACAGCGGTTGACACTTGGCACATCCAATGCAAGGGGGCCAGGTTCCATTCCTGCTCGTGGAGCTGGATCCCGCATGCCTGCCGCAACTGAGAGTTCACATGCCACAACTAAGAAGCCCGCATGCCACAACTAAGAAGCCCACATGCCGCAAATAAGGAGCCCACTTGCTGCAACTGGGACCCGGCGCAACCAAATAAATAATCTAGGCCACGGGGACATGCACCAAGGAGTAGCAGGAAAGAAGGTAAAAAGTGATCCGTCTGGATATGTTTTGATAGATTAAACAAGACTGACTGACATTAAATGTGGGATGTGAAAGAAACGTGTGAAGGACTCCAGATTTATTTAAGAAGACTAACCTTAAAAGATTAGTCTGCTGCATGGGTAAAATGGTAAGAAAATGTTTAAATCAAAGGCGGTTACTGTGACCTTCAAGATGATAAAAAAGCTAAATGCCACACTCCCTGTCCTGAAGGAGATACAGTCCTTATAACTTCTCTTTTGTTACTTGTTTGCTCCTGGAGCAGTTATGGACCCCAACTATTGAAAACCTAAACATAAACAAAGTAGTTTATTTTAATACATAAAATAGGATCATGGCTGAGCTCACCCTAAAATGTAAAGCTTTTCTGTACTTCATAATAGTTATTTAGATTTTCACTAGTTTTAGGCAGAAATCAAAATGCAGAGGTTTTCTCTTTTTTTAAAATCTATTTTTGTAGAATAAGCAAGGCGTGCTTGCACATTCCTGTATAAATGCCATCACTTTAAGTCATTAGTAAGAAGTGTCAGATTCGATTAGAACATGTACGTAGGGGATTAGAACATGTACGTAGAAAAGCAACTGGGGAAAGAAATAGCTGCTGGCAAAGAGCACTGTTAGAGGAAGGTCACTGTGAAAACGTTGATCCCTCCCTCTCTCTTTCCCCATCTCCTGAACAATCATAGTCAATTAATACCTCACCCACTGGTTCCTCAAAAAAGAAGAACAAAAACACAGCAAGTCATGAAGTAGTCATAAACAACATACATATTTAAAGCAGATGTTTATAAAATAGCTGCCTTTTGAATGCAATCTAATCTCAGCAGTATAAATCCAGCTGGGGGGAGATGCTCCTGTATACTGGGTCAGGGTGTATCTGAATGAGTCAGCAGCTCAATCAGGGACCCTGTGTGTCAGGGACGAAGATTCCCTAGTTGGAAAGCTTGGCCAGTGTCACATGGGGCCAGTTGCTGCAAAGACTCCTCAAAAGTCCAAGCTCTCAAGAAGCCTCTACACACCAGAATCAAAGACATTCCCACTGCTGAAGGGGTCCTAGCATGACTCATCAGAGAGCTGCTCTGATGAACAGGGATAAGCATTCAGTATTTCTTAGCATAGGGGTACCTCTCCAACATTCCTCAATCCCTTTTAATTCCAAAATTTCTCAAAGTAGAAGAAAACTCACAATAATGTCATTAACTGGTATACTGTTAAATATTCATATGCCTCAAAGAATCTGGATTAAATGACACTGTGTATTTTTTCAGAAATAAACAACATAGCTTAAAACCAGAATAGAGAAGACTTCTCAAATTCACAAATTACTCTCTGTTAGCATTTTTAGTCATTGAGAATTCCACTTATTTAAGCTGTGCAGTCTCTATCTTTTTTTCTTTTTTAACATCTTTATTAGAGTATAATTACAATGGTGTGTTAGTTTCTGCTGTATAACAAAGTGAGTCAGCTATACGTATACATATATCCCCATATCCCCTCCCTCTTGCTTCTCGCTCCCACCCTCCCTACCCCACCCCTCTAGGTGGTCACAAAGCACTGAGCTGATCTCCCTGTGCTATGCAGCTGCTTCCCACTAGCTATCTATTTTACATTTGGTAGTGTATATATGTCCATGCCACTCTCTCACTTCATCCCAGCTTACCCTTCCCCCTCCCTGTGTCCTCAAGTCCATTCTCTACATCTGAGTCTGTCTTTATTCCTGTCCTGACCCTAGGTTCTTCAGAATCAGTTTTTTTTTTTATTCCATATATATATGTGTTAGCATACGGTATTTGTTTTTCTCTTTCTGACTTACTTCACTCTGTACGACAGACTGTAGGTCCATCCACCTCACTACAAATAACCCAATTTCGTTTCTTTTTATGGCTGAGTAATATTCCATTGTATATACGTACCACATCTTTTTTATCCATTCATCTATCAATGGACGCTTAAGGTTGCTTCCATGTCCTGGCTATGGTAAATAGTGCTGCAATGAACATTGTGGTACATGACTCTTTTTGAGTTATGGTTTTCTCAGGGTATATGCCCAGTAGTCTAATCTTTCTCTAAATACTTTTTAGTAGAAATTATTGTATAAAATACTATAATTAAGGAAAGAATTCCAAACAAATATAACCTCTTCCTGATGCTTCATGTTCATTTCTTACTGCACCTTCCAGTGATATAGTAATTCCCCAAAATGCATCTCATTCACCACAGCCATTTATCCCCATAATGAGGGGGCTCAGACATTATTTTTCACATGCTGTTTCAGATCTTTAATTTCTTGGTCTCCATTTTGATGTCTGAGTGTCAGAATGCCTGCTTCCACCAGTAACACAGCACGTTTCTCCAGTTACCTCCCCCTTATAATTTTTATACTATATTATGTACACAGAGGTAGAAAACTCATTTGTTCATACTGTATATTAAATAAATTAAAGATGGCGTTCCCATCTTTAATTATAAGTAATATAAAGAAACAGCTGGAGGTTTAGATTAATCATGGCCAGAAAAAGAAAAGTACAAACTATACTAAAATTAAAATTGCTGTATTTTATAAGTGTTCACCAATAATAAAATGATCACTACTACACGAAGTCTTCAAAGATTTATCTTGCAGCCTGCTTAAACTATATATACTCCCCAGATGCAGTTTACAGAATAAGTTCTAACACTAAGGGGGTTCTACTTTATATTGAAAGAAAAGTCAGCCTGCCCTAAAACATTCTCAAGCTGAAGTAGTGAAAAATATCTCAGGCTTCCATGGTATTTGCTGAAAATTTGTGTTGCTTTGCTATTTATTCGAGTGGTACGGAAAAAATTCAAAACTCCTTCAGGGGAAGAAAATACACACACAAACATGCACCCGCCCTACCTACAAATTCATCTGCCAAAATAAAACAAGTAGTATTTGACGAGAAGAGAACCCTCTAGACAAAAACTCCATACTCTTCATGCTTTAGAAGATGTAATTTTGGACCCTGCATGTGTAATATAGTCACCTAAAGAGCCCAGAACTCATCTCAGACCAATTCATCATTCATAATCTCTGGGTTCTTCTTATTTCCCCTTTCAGAGAGGGAGATCACCGTGGTCAGAGAGAAACTCTTGCACATCCAAGGAGCACCACAGAGGCAGGGGGAGCTGGAAATTTCAGCCTGTGGTAGGAAAAAGGAGCCCCCAGCCTCAGAAGAAGTTTATATTCCCGAACTACAGATCTAAGCCTTGACTCCACTCTACCTCTGAGCTCTGCAGATAATCCTCAACAACTTCTACCTTCATTCTTTCAACCACTAGTTACTAACCATTCTCTGTGAACCACTCACTGTACTAAATGTTAGAGATAAGATCGTAAAAAAAAAAGCATACACTAGAATTGAGGATAATCTAAACTTCAGGAGCAGATGTATCCCCAACTCCTAGTTGACGCGTAGCAGGCACTCAATAAATAGCTTTGGAAGAATCAGTCGCTGTCTTCGTGGACCTTACAATATAGTGGGGGGTAGGGCTGGGGTGGCAGATAGTAAGTAAATAACTGCATAAATAAGTACAAGTGGAAATTATGGTAAATGTTAAAAATGAATTCAAACAGGAATGAGGTGAGAGATTTTAACAGAGGAAGTTGTTTTAAATTGGAAGGTTAGGGAAGAACTCTGAGGAACTAGATTAAAGCTGAGACCTGAAGGAAAGATGACTCCAGGTGAAGAAATGTGCTATTTGAATATGAGGGTGGAATTCAATATTATCCAGCAATATCGACATTTCAGAGGCCCCCTCTTTGTCATCTATTCTGGGTTCTCTTACTACTGCCCCTAGAGAGTTACAGGATTGGTAACAATGTCCCTTACTGTGTCACTGACCAAATGTTCCTGTCAGAAAAGCAATTACCGAGTTACGATGTAACACCATTCCTTCCCTACTTTTCAAAAAGAGGAAGAAAATATTTATTCCTTTGAAAGTAACTGTAAATTAACCACAACTGAAGCTACCATCTACTGTTATTTAACGTTCTTCATTAAAAGAAACCATTTTTTTCTAAACAGATTTTTGTCACCTAAACCAATATGTGTACAGTGTTTTCTTTTTCCACTAAGTAGACAATTATATAATCCAACAAGTTTCCGTGTTTGATTCAATTAGCCAAAAGGTTTAGTGCCAAATTCACTGTGCAGCTGTACCAAACCACCCTCCTGATGCTTCCCTCTACTATTTTTTTCCTCCCTTTTTTGTTTCCTTTTTTTATTTTTTTTAACATCTTTAATGGAGTACAATTGCTTCACAATACTGTGTTAGTTTCTGTTGTACAACAAAGTGAATCAGCTCTATGTATACATATATCGCCACATCCTCTCCCTCTTGAGCCTCCCTCCCACCCTCCCTACCCCACCCCTCTAGATGGTCACAAACCACCAAGCTGATCTCCCTGTGCTATGCGGCTGCTTCCCACTAGCTATGTATTTTACGTTTAGTAGTGTATATATGTCCATGCCACTCTCTCACTTTGTCACAGCTTACCCTTCCCCCTCCCCGTGTCCTCAAGTCCATTCTCTAGTAGGTCTGTGTCTTTATTCCCAGCTTATCCCTAGGTTCTTCATGACCTTTTTTTTTTTCTTAGATTCCATATATATGTGTTAGCATACAGTATTTGTTTTTCTCTTTCTGACTTACTTCACTCTGTATGACAGACTCTAGGTCCATCCACCTCACTATAAATAACTCAATTTCGTTTCTTTTCATGGCTGAGTAATACTCCATTGTATATACGTACCACATCTTCTTTACCCATTCATTTGACCCACCTCCTAGAGAAATGTAAATAAAAACAAAAATAAACAAATGGGACCTAATGAAACTTAAAAGCTTTTGCATAGCAAAGGAAACCATGAACAAGACCAAAAGACAACCCTCAGAATGGGAGAAAATATTTGCAAATGAAGCAACTGACAAAGGATTAATCTCCAAAATTTACAAGCAGCTCATGCAGCTCAATAACAAAAAAACAAACAACCCAATCCAAAAATGGGCAGAAGACCTAAAGAGACATTTCTCCAAAGATATACAGATTGCCAACAAACACATGAAAGAATGCTCAACATCACTAATCATTAGAGAAATGCAAATCAAAACTACAATGAGTTATCATCTCACACCGGTCAGAATGGCCATCATCAAAAAATCTAGAAACAATAAATGCTGGAGAGGGTATGGAGAAAAGGGAACACTCTTGCACTGTTGGTGGGAATGCAAATTGATACAGCCACTATGGAGAACAGTATGGCGGTTCCTTAAAAAACTACAAATAGAACTACCATACGACCCAGCAATCCCAGTACTGGGCATATACCCTGAGAAAACCATAATTCAAAAAGAGTCATGTACCACGATGTTCACTGCAGCTCTATGTACAATAGCCAGGACGTGGAAGCAACCTAAGTATCCTCCCTTTGCCTATTCATTTTCAGTCTCTTTTTCCTGTGTTTCTTCCTCCATCTGCTTCTGAAAACTAAGAGTGGCACATATCAGAATCTCTAGGGACCATTTTTCCAAGTACAGGGTAGCTGCATTTTTATGCAAAGTATAATCAGTGAAAAGCCAACAAAACTCAAACCTCTCATCTCACAAGATTAATTTTCCCACCGAACTAAAAGGACAGCAGAGGGAGAGGGGAGGACTTTCCGGTCACATATATCTCCCAGTGCTTGTCTTTAAACATAATTTAAGCATAAAAAAATAACAACAAACACTAAATTCACAATAAAGCTTTTTGGTTAATAGACTGCATCAAAGTATAAGAGAAGGCCATGGTCAACACATTCTGCTCTCCTGCCAAATCAAATGCACCGATGCCTTGGTACAAACCACAGCTGACTCGGGGGTGCACTGCAGCAGTACTAAGCCTATAGTCATGAAGCTACATTCCCCCCACACTATTTGTTCCCATCTTACTTGCTTTGGTTACATGACAATTCCTGTAAACTTAAAATGCTGCTTCAAGCTGCTCTGTAATTTTTCAGCACTTGACCGTTTTGCAGAGTGCTGGTTTCCAAACTCACAGCTCAGTGAATCACAGCAGCTGTTTTGGCCTTCTTCCTAGAGCTTAACATTCGGACTCTTCCCTTGCAAAGTCTCGTTGTGGTGGCCTGTTTCTCAGCACTCACACTCTACTGAATAAACACCTCGGTACCAACAGCAGAGGCACAAAAAAGACTATAAATTTAATAACGGTGATTATTAAGATAACTCTAAAATAGTCACCAAAATCCTTCACAAGGAAGTTTTAATCCAAGAAGGAGACTATAAAGCATGGCTGGTAGAGTTATTCCTAATTGATGCAGGCTTCAGCAAATTTAAACTTTTCTTTTCTTTTTGGCTGTGCCGCGCACCTTGCAGGGATCTTAGCTCCCCGACCAGGGATCGAACCCATGCCCCCTGCAGTGGAAGTGAGTAGTCTTAACCACTGGACTACCAGGGAATTCCCAAATTTAAACTTTTAACATGTAAAGTGTTAACTCCTCTGTTCCTCTCACATTCCCCATCCAATCAATCAATCTGCAAGTTCTACCAGCGGGAGAGAATCCAGCCTCACATACCCACCTTTTCTGTGACCAGCCTCTGGGACTGGGCACCATCATCTCCTCCCTGGACAATGAAATGGCCTCCTAAGGGATCTCCCCTCATTCACCCATGCCCACTTCAATCTTCTCTACATGGCCACCAACCAAGACAACACATCTACAATTCTGTCCCTTGAGGGCCGCAGTGTACAGCTGTGCAGTTGCACTGCACCCAGCCACCCAACAGAGAAGTCAAAGGGGAGATGGGGCTGAAATCCAGCCCCACTCCATTCACAGGTGGTAACTTATTCTAATTCACACAGATCTTGTGTCTTTTTGACTCAAAATAGTTCAACAGTTTCCTTCTTGTTCTCCATAAAATCCAAACTCCGCACCATAGTCCCCAAGTCCCTAAGCAATCTGGTCCTATCATTCTGATCTCCTCTTGGAGCACCAGCCCCTTCCTGTCGCACTGCAGGCACGTGGGAAAATGTGCTGTTCCAGGAACACATCAAGCACATTCTACACTCAAGGCATTTGCCCTTGTGATCCCTGCTGCCTGTAAGTCTCGCTCTTCTCCTAGCAAAATCCCCTCCCATCAGGTCCGTGCTCAAATGTAACCAGTATGAAAAGTCTTCCCTGAAAGCAGCACCTAAAATGGCATTTCTGACCTCAGCATTCTTGCCCCTAATCTCATTTTACTTTTCTTCTTAGTACTTGAATCCACTAGATACATCTATTTATTGTCCCTTCTCGTTCCACTAAGATGTACACTCCGTTGATATGAATATGCGGCTCATAGAAGAAACAGCAGTGACTAAAATAATGAATGAAAGCTTCTAGTTTGGCAAGGAAAGAAATAAGTCACCATAAATTTAAGAAATTTAAAAAGGAGGATAAAGAGAAGCAAAACTTATTTTTCCCTAAAAATTAGAAGAGATTCTTTAAAAAGTAATGCTGCTGAGAATTTCATACTGCAGACCATCTGGTACCGTTAGGGGAGATGCCAATCCGTACAACCTTCTGGAAAGTGACTCAAGGATATATAAGAGAGATATAAGAGTTCATATCCTTTGATTTCAGTGTCTTGTTTCTTGGACCTATCCTGTAAAAACAGAAACCAAAACTCATTTTTGAGAACATCCCTACAATATTACTTCTGTTAGCACAAAATTACAAACTATATATCCAATATTGTTACATATTGAATATTGTTATGTACCTAATAACTGGATAGTGGCTCTAAAAATTATGGTATAATCTCATGACAGTTACCAAAATGTTACTTAAAATTCATGACTTGAAGATTATTCAAAGCCATGGGAAAATACTTAGAATATAGTGTTTTGTGAATAACACAGAATAAAAAATTAGCTCTTTATGTTTGTCAATATGTGTATGTATACTGATTTTATAAAGAAAATATATGAGGACATATGAACAGGAAAAAAATACTATCACAATATTTTACATTGTTTACTAATGATAGTGAGATCAAGAACAAATTTAATCTCCTTAAGTGTCTTTATTTTCAGTTATAAGCACTTATTTTCATTGTAACCAAAAATGCAAACTTTTAAGTGAAGTTATACCATTTTCATGAAGTTTGTTATATCCTAGTTCTTAGGGATTCCTACTGGTGTTTCACCATTTCTTACAAAAGATCTGTCATTTCTTACTAAAGCTTTCAGAATGATTTATAGATAAAAACATTATGAGAGAAGGTTAAACTGACTGCATACTGGGCACATGTTACAGTATTGGGCACATGTCATCAAAATAAATCCAGATTCGCCAAAGGTTTATTTTTATCTTCATCAAAACAAAAGTGAAAATTTTGGAGGTGTTTCATTTAAACACACACACACACAAAACCAAAAAGCTAAAATTCCCATGGCAGCATATTAAACCTATATAGGTAATTATTAACCAAATCCATCCATTTCCAAACTAGTTCTGTCTGCTTATTCATTTTAACATTGAGGTGCATGTATTTATCACCTGGAATTATCACAAACAATAAGCAAAACAAATGTAATTTAAAAATAAATAAATGTGTAGTTGGGAAGAACCTAGAAAAGTCAAATAAAATGAAACACATTTGCATGTTCCAACTCGAAGAAATTTTAAGGAAAACCAACATTCAAAGTCTAATGCAAGATAATCTTCTGTAGATTTGCTCAGCAGAAGTTTCAGCCACAAGCTTATTTATAGTTTCTGCTATGAGCAGAGAAACTACAAAGGTAAAAGAAGTGTTACCTGAAAACCAAGCTTTCAAATAAAAATCACTAAAAATAAATGTATAATTATGAAGTGTAGTTATGGTGATCCACAAAGGTTTTGAGTTTTGTTTTGTTTTGTACTTTTGCTTCCATGAATACTTAAGAAGTGGAGTCAAATAAAATCCTTCCTTCCTAAATGAGCCAGAATTTTTCCATTATCTCTTGACCTTCTCAAATTCCAGAAGCCTTGGGTAAGCCCCAGTCATTTCATCTCAGAAAAGTCACTTTAGCCAGCTAAGTACTTACTGAAATTAATAGGGTGTTGTATAAGATGAAAGGACTAGAAAATAAAATTTTAAAATAGCTGAAAAAAAAAAGAAAAAAAATAGCTGAAAGTCAAACAAACACTACAAAATGGTAATTAGAGATAAGCTGCACTACATACTGGAGGGCAAGGCGAGGTAAATTCCTCTATTTTATGGTTTTATTTCATTTTTCCATGACTGTCTTCAGTAATTGTTGAAATTTGGGCAAGTATTCAATAATCTTTAAACTTTATAACAGAGTCCATGTTAACATTCAGAGCACGTGTTTCACGTAATGCTGAGCCCATACTTGCATTCCTACTGTCAAAAAGACTTATAAATGTCCAAAATTATTGAATGATTTATCAAGCTGCAAGGAGAACAATTACTGAAGAAAGTCATGGGAAAAATAAATATTAAAGCTACATTTCCCCAACTCCTTTGGAGCTAAGCTTCTCGATGAAAATCATGCCCCTCCTTTTCAGATGCATTCCTATGAAATTTGGAAGACAGGTGGTCTTCCCACACTGCTGGCCGATTCCATTGGTAAATACGGTCAGGAAGGCACCTCAGTGTTCCAGTCTTCCACTTTGTGGAGGGAGGGATGGAGGGCAGGAGGGAGACACACAGACAGATATGCAGCAGAGGCAGTGGTTGAATTCTGCTTTCTAGAGTCCAGTCACCAGCTTCCGGTGCAGAAGAAGTCAATGGAGAAAGCTTCCTGATCCCGGAATTACATTTACAGCATCATATACTCGTGTGGCTGTAGTTCTAATGGAGGCCTCCTGATTCCCCCCAGTTGGGACTGAGGTCATAACCTCCGAGCCTGGTTAGCTCTCTCCGCTGTTCTAGGAATCAATGCTGGAGGCTCAGCCTAAAGCCTCCTCTTCCAGCCTTTCCAACAATTTCATAAACCCATAATTACTTTTGTTAAATAATCCCCTTCTGCTCAAGATATCTAGAATGGTCTCTCTTTCCTGAATGGAATGGAGAAACACAGGTGCCCACTCACCTTGTTAGTTGTGACTGGGGTGACATGGGTTATCTGACTACCCCTCTGTAGGGCCTACAGGCAAAGAAAGGTCTGAGGCACGGCAAATCACAGACTTGGTACCAACAGTAAGAGATACTGTCTCTGTCCTATTGCGGTTTAAAATCCAGCAGAGAATATGAAGTTAATTCACATGAAAAGTCTGAAAATAACATACTAAATCCCTAATTAAGTAACAGATTATAAGCTAGCAAATAATGTTGCAGGAGTCCAGCATGGAGGGGAAAAACAAAGAACTAGGAGATACCTTGCATATACCATGTAATACCTCCAGATGCAGTTTCTTGGTTTGGAGAAGCAGAAACAGTATTGAGGGAAAGATCATCTTTAAGAAAGTTTAAAGATCATCTTTAAGAAAGTTTCCAGTTCTAATAAGATGATTTTTAGAGAATAATGTGGAAAAGTGTCATAAAAAAAACAGTTTCATGAACGGGCAAAACAGAGGACTTAAAAATGTTAAGTGGGGGGGACCTCCCCGGTGGTCCAGTGGTTAAGACTTCATGCTTCCACTGTAGGGAGCACGGGCTCGATCCCTGGTTGGGGAACTAAGATCCTGCATGCCACGCGGCGAGACCAAAAAATTAAATTTTTTTTAAAAAAAATGTTAAGTAGGATTTTGACAGTGAGAAGAAACTGGAAAAACAGATATTACTAAAAAAAAGATAAAATTGTGGTATCTTGGCTGGATAAGGAGTCCAGTATGCATTATCAAGTGAAAATTGGGAAACAGTGATAAATACATTTGAAAATAGGGAAGGCACAGAAAGTTTCTAAACAGGGCAGTGAAATTGGAAATGTGCCATCAGACAAGAGCAGAGTTTCTCAATCTTAGCTCTACTGACGTTTGGGACCAAATAATTCTTGTGCTGTGCATTGTCAGATGTTTTAGCAGCATCCCTGGTCTCTACCCATAGAATGCCAGGAGCACCCACCACTCACGACAATCAAAAAGGTCTCCAGATGTTACCAAACATGCCATGGAGGGCAAAAAACCACTCCCAGTTAAAAGCCACTAGACTCGAGAAACATTAGTATGGAAAGATGAGGCAAGATAATTTAACAATTTAAGAAGCAAGTATAACTGTCTTATTCTGTGATGTGTGCCCAGACCAGGAGTTGTAACACACAAAAAACAGTGAAGAGGTGGGGCGGTGCGGGGAGAGTATGGCGAACAGGAGTACACAAGTACCACCTACAGGGGGAACACCACTCAGCAACAGCCAGCTGTGGCTGCCACGTGGGAGGGCAAATCCAGGGTCTCCAGGCCTCCTCCCCACCCCACCCCACCCCAAGAGAAATAAATTCCAGACTCTTCAGTAAATTTTCCTAATTTTAAAAACACAGGGGCTTTCCCTGGTGGCGCAGTGGTTGAGAGCCCGCCTGCCGATGCAGGGGACACGGGTTCGTGCCCTGGTCCGGGAAGATCACACACGCCGCGGAGCGGCGGGCCTGTGAGCCATGGCCGCTGAGCCTGCGTGTCCGGAGCCTGTGCTCCACAACGGGAGAGGCCACAGCGGTGAGAGGCCCGCGTACTGCAAAAAAAAAAAAAAAAAACAACACAGGACTTAGTTCAAGTTTTCTGAAAAACAATAAGCAGGCTGAATTTGACCCTCAAGCTGCCAGAGATCAGTAGCGTAGACTACGGTGATGACAGCTTGAAGGGGTGTTTAGGAGAAACTGATGGATCTTGATCAAATAAACTAACTGTTAAAAGTCAGTTTTGAGAACAGGGGGCAAAAGTGAACTTGAATAAGTATTAGATGATATGAAGGAATTACTATTGAGTGTGATAACAGTCTTAAGATTATGTTTAAAAAAAGACAGGCCTTATCTGTTTGTGGTATGTAATCATATATATATATATATATATATATATATATATATATATATGCTTTCCACTATAGATGAAACAAAAAACAGGGAGAGAGAAAAAATAATGGGTAAAACTCAACATATCTGAATATTAAGAGTAAATAAGAGGAATGAGGAAAAGTGACTTCAAAATTTTGAATTCGAATAAGCAATCAAAGAGCATCACCGAAGAGGCTGCACTACTAAACTTATTATTTCCTTTGGGTTCCCCTGGAAAAAGTTGTCTTTATATCTTAACTTGTGAAAACTTATTTTCTAGAATTCATTGACAGCCCACACTTTCCTCTCCATTATCAATCAGAACACAAGAATTAACTCCATACCTTATATGCTCCACTTTAGAATAATGCTAACTGGAATTCTACTCTTTAAAATTATACTCTAACTAAATGACAAATTTAGTTAGTAGCACTTATTGAGCAATTTCCGTTTGCAGACTCTGTGCTAAGCCTTTTACTGGCATTATCATATTTAACCCTCAAGTCAAACCCAGGAGGCAATTACTGTTATAAAGAAACTGATTCAAAGAGGTTAACTAACTTGTTCCCAGGACAATCAGCAAATAAGTGGCAGAGATGGGATTTAAATGCAGGCTGTCTGATTCCATAATCCCATCTCCTTAGCATTATCCTATACTGTCTTCCACGGGGCATCTTTCATAATTAGCACACAAGCAGTTTATGAACATCTGGCCTTAAAATAAATCATGTATCACAGTAAGACAGGCAAGCTCATACAATACATACCTTTAATTCGCACTTAGAGGGGTCTAGCCCCCTTCCTGTATGGTGAACCCTCTCTGGCTATATCTAGAAAGCAAGCATCCCCTTCTGTACTGCCTTTGCAGTTGCCCTAATGTGTCAAGAGCAAAGTAGCATCTTGCTCAAATTCTTAATAATGTATTCAGGATGAAAGCAGGAACAATACAGCTTTCCAGATAATTCAAAGCACAACGGACTTGCACCTTAATTTATCAGAAACACCAAGAAATGTGACGTGACCTCTTCCACCATGGAACACATCCATGGTTGGCATCATAGAGTCACAGTGTCTAGGTTTCTAAACCTCTGCTGATTACCACAGCAACCGGCTAATTCCCCATCACCAAACGAAAAGCAAATCCAGTACTGAATACTGTCTCAGCGTGCATGTCCCACCAGGATCCATGCACCCGGGCCTGCAAGCCTGGGAGTCACTGCATGGCAAGAATGGCTGGGACGTACGGTTTATTATGGTTAAAACAAAATGCTACACTATCAGTTAGCACAAACCAGGGAAAGAAATTCCTCATGTGAAACTATTCAAACCAAATTTCTGCTTAGGGAGTGTCTAGTTTTACATAAGCAAACTTGCCCTCTGCCAGCATTTGAGGCAGTGGCGCTTTCAGGTATTTCTGAATTAATTGCCTGAACCCATTCGAATCACATATTGTATAATTTTCTAACAGGCTTGCAAGCAATTTCAGCTCCTCTCCTCCACTTCACCTCTACCTCCCATCACCTCTTCACACTGAGCAAGACTTTTTCAAAAGAATCTTCTACAATTCAGATATGCTTTAAACTCATTCAAATGTGGGCTATTCTGACACTTATTAAGAAAAAGTCATACCTTACATCAACGAAGAATTTAAATCCAGTTTTAGAAAAGGAGATAGAACTGTCAAGTGTGGACATTTCTTAAGTTTACGTGTACGATTTAAAATAAGCTTCTTAGTTTATCTCTTACCTCAACCTTAAAAAATCCCACTCTGCCATAAACTGTAACCCGCTGTAACTGCAACCCGTGATGCTGCTGTCACTCGTGTAACAGAGCCATTCAGCGACTTGCTATGGAGAAGAGGAGCTTGACTATTTAGGATTATATACCCTATGAAAACAACCCATGCTTACACTTGAGGGACATAAACGTATCAACTATTTTATAGTAATACAAAAGTAATTATTTTATTGAAACAGATTTTTCTTCAACCTTACCGACGCTACAGGAGAAACATCTGCTAATGTTTACTTGCTTATTCAATAAATCACAGTTAATCTCCAAAAACAACACCCAGACTAAATGGTTCTGTGATTTCTTGGTAATCTTATACTGGAAAAAGTTAACAACTGTATGTTTTCAAAACTAAGCCACCCTCTTTCCCATCCCATTGTTTTCTTTGAACTGCTTCCTTCAATTTACATAAAATCCATCTGCAGCAGTAGGAAAAATAGTCCGAAGAGAAAAGCACCACCACCTCTTCCAAGGCCTGGGTCTAAGACTCTACCATTTACTAGATATGTTTCACTCCAGGGGTGCAAACACATGCAGAATAAATGTTACTGTGACAATGAACGAAAAATATATCCAAGAAAAGTCCAGATCGAAAGGCACCCCAAATTTCTACTCCACTCTCAAGGCTTAACAGTTATCTCTGTGGGTAGCAAACACTATGCATACACACACACAATGCACACAAAAACTTTTCTCCCATGAGCTGATTTTCTTTTTCTTTACCATGTTTCTAGTTTACTAAATGCAATCATATTTTACAAATATTTAATGACTCTAAACAGTAGATCTAGGTGATTTGATAAGTGTTTCAGAACAATCTGGAGGAGGGCTTCCAATTTTTAAACAGCACATTTCATTAAAAAAATTCTATAACTTCGAAAGAATTATCAGCATCATTTTTGTTAACCAACAGGCCTTAAACAAGGTGGAAACAGGAATATACAGTTATTTTTAAAAACAGCTTACAAAAAAAAACTTACAATATTTAAATGTACTGAAGAGTATATGATTCCTCTCAGGAGATGGAAAATAGCTTCATATAAACACCAGATTGTTTTCTCCTCTCATATTAAAACACTTGAAATATTTTTAAATGTAAATTTAATTATTCTTGGCCCTATTTTCTTACCTCTAAATCAAAAGTTAATTAGGAAAAAAAAATCAAAGCCTAAGTCCAGCTTCTGATAGAATAACTAGAATATTAAAATACAAAACAACTTTGTATCTATGCTTTCTTTGGCCTAACAAAATCATCAGTAGTAAATTTCCTTGAGACCTCATTTCGGATTCCTGCAGCACTTTGTCTCCACTACACATCCTGATATTTAGAATTCAAGGAACATCAAATAACAGAGCTAGAGAGATCATAAATTACAAAGAAGTCGGGTGAGGCAAGGTAATTGACTCAAGGTTAGTGAGTGGAAGGGTTAAAACTTAGATGTAAGTTTCCCGACGCCCAGATGTCTATCGTCTTCCCCACAGGCCAGGCTTCATCATAAGTGCTCTTTCGATTTGTTCAGTTTTATATATGCACTATTTTCTATGTAAGAATCTTAGAATTTCAATGTGGAACAGGAACTGAGCCTAACACATTTTTGGTTTGTCATGTTTTTTCTCTTTTTCCTCCACATAAGGCAACTTGGAACACAGACTAGCCATTCAATAAACACGCATAGAATTAAATTTTGAAATGTTAATTGTGACACTTCAGAATATTACACAGTAGGAATTGTTCTTAGCGTGCATTTGTATCTAAGAAGTTACAATACTGCTAATTACCTCTAGAAAAAGTGTATTCTGGGAGAATTTTTAAAGTTATTTAAATAAGTGTAGATTTATTGAAGAGTGTAGATTCATATAAGCCAATGTAAATTACTACTCAAAACCAAGAACAAAGCACTATCAGAAGAGCTATGAGCAAAAATGCATTCAAAACTTACCCACTGAAGAAAATAAATGACTAGGGTTAGGCTGATAGGTCCCTACGAAACTATAAAAATATCTCGTCCACCGATGCCTAGAGAAAACACTATGGTGTTCTCCTCTACTATATACACACACAATACTTCTGACACCCATGTGTGGGTTTTTTCCCCACACAGACCCTTTCTCCCACATCAGCTGGGTGTTCTGCAATTCAGTTCAATTTAACCAGAATTACCACAGACCCGACAGGTTAAGGGCTCAGTCCCATAAGGCTGCCCCCACTTCAGATGCCCGTCGCAAGTAGTAGGTCCCCAGGTTACCCACAACTTCTGTGTGACTTGGCTACAAATCAGAAGTTCCCAAGACCCCCCCTTCTCAGGTTCAATAATTTTCTAGAGTGGCCGACAGAACCAAGGAAAACAGCTGACTTACTATTGCCAATTTATTACAAAAATATTTTAAAGGATACAAATGAACAGCAAGATGAAGAGATACATAGGTCAAGGTCTAGAAGGGTCCCCAGGGCAGGAGTTTCTGTCCCCTCTGGAGCTGGGGTGTACTACCTTCCTGGCTTGTAGATGCATTCCAAGACTCAGAAGCTCTCCAAAACCTGAACTTTAGGGATCTCTGTAGAGGCTTCATCACATAGGCGTGGTCGATTATTAACTTAGTTTCAAATCCCTCTCCCTCCGTGGAATACGGGGGTAGGGCTGAAAGCTCCAAGTTTCTAATCACGGCTTGGTCTTTCTAGTGACCAGACTCCGTCCAAGAGCCCACCAAGAGTTGTCTCATTAGAACAAAAGATGCTCCTATCACCTAGGAAATTCCAAGGGATAGAGGAGCTCTGTGTCTGACACTCCTATCACTCAGGAAATTACAAGGGTTTTAGGAGCTCTGTGTCAGGAGCAAGGCTCAAAGGCCAAATATTAGCAGGAATGGGGCGAGGGGGGCGGCTGTTGAGATCAAAATAAACATATTTTTTATTATTTCACAACCTAGTAACACTTATCTATCTATGAACTTCATGGACTCCAATGCTGGAGAAGAAAGAGCTGTCTGTGTAAAAGAAGCTGGTGAAGAGAAGCAGGACGGAAGAGAGGAGAAAGAAAAGCTGCGCACAGACGCAGAACCTATGAATCCCCGAGGATGTGCAGGTAGGCAGGTCTTTAAGTAAAGTCACAGTAGAGTAAGAACTCTGAGTCTCTAATTTGTAAGTCTGTTCATTGCTTTGCTTTGGTGCTTTTCCAGTTTGGGGTTTTGTTTTGTTTTGCCCTTGGTTACCCAGTAAAGTCACTGTTTAAAAAATTCCACCCCTGTTTAAACTCAACTAAGAAGAAAAGGAGAATTGTCCCTCTCTAGACGTGGCCGACAGGAATTTCAGAGGCTCTGGATGACCAAGGCACTCTGGTCACAGTTGTGATGCCAGCTGGAGGCCAGGAGAGAGTTTCTGCAAGGTTAGCGCAGGAGAGCAAGGAGCCCTCGGAAGACAAGGGGCCTCGGGCATGGGCATGACTGGAAAATCCCATCAGAGAGCCAGTTTGCCCTCTGCATGATGGCTCTGTAACACTTCCCTAGGCAGTTGAATTAGGGAGGTCATTTTAATCTGCCTACAAACTGTTAGCCAGTTTCCTCCAAAAAAAAAAAATTTTAATTCTACATTTGCTTTGTTGTTGTTGTTGTTGTTGTTTGGCATGCTAAAAGCTGCTCGTGTTAGTATACTGCTAGACCCAGGAAGAAAAGGATCAAATATTTAAAGAACCAGTTTTGAGAATGAATTTTAAAAATCCAAAAGTAACTGGCTCCCTTCCTAGCCAGGTGTGTAGCACCTAAAAGTAATTAGCACCCTAAGGCCCAATAAAAGTTGTAGCTTCAAACCAGTGAAACAGACTAGTCAATGAAAGAGCCTTGCTGATGGGACACTGGCTCTGTGTTGGGGCTCTGTGGTCACTGGAACTGAGATGCAGAGTTTCTGGGGCTTTTCCTGGACAGTGTCCAAGAATCAGGAACTCAAGACTGCCTGGACCTCACGTCCTTCTTCCACTTGCTGCTGTGCCTGCAGACAGTGAAGCTGGGTGGCATGATGCATATTCAGTGTCTCCTCAGTACCTCTGAATGTCTGGGTCTGACTAGGGCTGGTGATGAGAGCGATAAAAATTACATGTGCTTGCAAGTTCCTTCCTACCATAAGAATCTTTACCATGTGATGTCCACAGCATTAGAAGAACAGGACCACAGCATTTTAATCAGAGGAAAATCCCCTCTCTCTTTCTCTTTGGAAGAAATGTTGAAACAGATTAGCAGTAACTAGAAAAATAAATAGAACTCCTTTTAAAAATTTTAGTATGTAACCCTAAAGTAAATGAGCAGATGATCAGTTAATGTAATAACACCAGGATGTCTTATACATCCAAAGTAATAAAAGCAATGTTAAAATCAATATAACAAATGAGATTTAATTATAACCCTAGCCCATTTTGGAAACTCAACCATGTTTTTTAGAAGCACTTTCCCTGACCATTTAGCCCCCTCATTTTAGCTGTATGTCCTCAAAAACTCTTTTTGTATTAAAAATTTCCCAGAATATATTAATAGCAACAAGCATGTTCCTCCAATTGTATGAAATTAAAGTGTTTTTTTCCATTTCTAATGAAGATTTTCATTATAAAGCAAAGATAGTCTACTCACTATTCAAAGTTTTCTCCCTAACTACATAAAATGCAATTCCAACCCTATACAAACTAAACTTTAAACCAAAATTTTTACAGCAGAATATAAACAGTAAACGAAGTATATGTCCACACTAGCAAATCAAGCATTTTCTCATATAATCACATCTTTTTTTAAGAAATAAATTTAAGGGGGGAGATATACCCACATTTCAATTGGAATAAAAAATGATTGTTATTTTCCCATAACTGCTACAGTATGCTACTAATACAATCAAGGCCTGAAAAATACTTATGAATCAATCTAGTAACTAAGTACGTAAATGCACTAACCTGAATTAGTTTATTTTTTTAATAAAGAGATTTATATTTAAAAACTAAATCAAAATCATTAACAGAAGTTGATGTGCCTCCTTTAACACACAAAAGAAAATATGTAATGGAAATCGTTCCTCTGGGTATAAAAATAACATATCTTCACTCTTTAAATTTTGTTTTAAATAAAGTTATCCTGAATGGGAAACATTAAAACGTATTTAAAGTTTCTGTATTTTTTAATTATAAACAGCATGTTTTGACGGAGCTTTCTTGTGACACAGTTAATAGCGCAGTGATAAATTCAGTAGCACCATTACCAAACAAAGTTGCAACATAATACGCCATAAGGCAGTACGTAGCAAATCAAGTGTATTTCAATTTTAAAAAGATAGTAGGTAGCATAAGGACAACAAATCATAATGCACTGTTTATAATTCTACTACTCTGGATAACTATTTCTTGGCTAATTAAAATCTCAATAGTTCTGAAAATGAGTTGTTATTTAAGTTTAGTGAGGCAAACATATCGCAGCAAATGCAAAGGGGTAAAATGTAAAAGAAAAAGATCTGTCATTTTAAAAGCACCAATTTCTCAGTTCAGCTTAAGTTTTACAGCAAAGGTTGAAGAAGAATAAAAATAGTCATTGATAAATGTGCTAATCATTTCCTCCCAGGAATCAAGCCACAGATTCACAGTGGAGTTTCTAGACCAAATTTCTAGAACACACACAAGCTCTGAAAAAGAAATATGCATCTCGTTTACAATCGGCCACCAGGGTGTTTTATTCTTTTTGTTTTTTAACATCTTTATTGGAGTATAATTGCTTTACAATGGTGTGTTAGTTTCTGCTTTATAACAAAGTGAATCAGTTATACATATACATATGTCCCCATATCTCTTCCCTCTTGCATCTCCCTCCCTCCCACCCTCCCTATCCCACGCCTCTAGGTGGTCACAAAGCACCGAGCTGATCTCCCTGTGCTATGCGGCTGCTTCCCACTAGCGATCTACTTTACATTTGGTCGTATATATAAATCCATTTTTTATCCTAAGCACACTATTTACACCAAAGTACATGTCTAGTTAGCATCAAGCACCAGGTTTAAAAAGATGTAACAGAGAAGCTCTATGTTTGAATTCAAAATGCCACAGGAATCACTGGCAAAGGCTAAAATGAAAAACAGCTCTCTCAAGTGCCCAGAGCCAGCTGCTACTGTCCAGAATGTGTCTCCTTCCAAGAGAGCAGCAGATCTGCAGGAGACATGGCTTAAGAGGAAATACCATCTCCTAAGGCCAAAGTCGGCAAAGCGTTTCTGTACAGGGCCAGAGAGCAAATAATTTAGACTTTGCAGGACATATAGCCTCTGTGACAACTAATCGACTCTGCCTTGTAGCACCAAAGCAGCCACAGATGATATGTTAACGAACGAATGTGGTTGTGAGCCAATAAAACTTTACGGACCCTGAATACTGGATTTCATATAACTTTCATATGTCACGAGACATATATATATATATATTTATAGTTTTCAGTCATTTAAAAATGTAAAACTCATCATTAGCTCACTGGCTGTACAAAAACAGGTAGCTGTTTATAGTCTGCCGGATTTGGCCCGTGGGCTGTAGCTTGTCATCCCTGACCAGGGGCCAAGCTTTCCTTCAGCCCCTGCCTATCCCTTTCCCCTCCATTTATATAAACCTACAAAATTAGTGCTCTTTAGCAAAGCAGCCCTTTTGCTTCTTTAGATCTCTGATGCCCAGTCTCTATTTCTTTCCCATCAGTACTGAAAGTCCAAAAGCATAAAGGGGTCAGGGAAGACACAGAGCATGGCCTGAAGAAAGGGCACAAGTCCCTCTTGTGTTGCTTTCAGCTATCTGATCTTCAAGTAACAAACCATCTAAATGTCCATTTCACCATCTATAAAAAAAGGATCATGGTATCCAACCACGTGAAAGTATTTCTGAAGGTATGATTTTATATTGAGAAAGCTAGGTAGAGCAGAAAATGTAACTTCTGGAGAAGAACTGCCAACAACTGGACTTCCCTGGTGGCACAGTGGTTGAGAATATGCCTGCCAATGCAGGGGACGCAGGTTCGATCCCTAGACCAGGAAGATCCCACATGCCGTGGAGCAACTAAGGCCGTGCACCACAACTACTGAGCCTGCGCTCTAGAGCCCGCGAGCCACAACTACTGAGCCCACACGCTGCAACTACTAAAGCCCACGCACCTGGAGCCCGTGCTCTGCAACAAGAGAAGCCACTGCAATGAGAAGCCTGCGCACCGCAGCGAACAGTAACCCCCGCTCACCACGATAAGAGAAAGTCCTCACGCAGAAACGAAGAGCCAACATAGCCAAGGGAAAAAAAAAAAAAAAGAGTTGCCAACAACTTGTTCAGAAACAAAGCCTTGCCTGATGTTTCATGGGTAAGTTCCTTGATCATGGTAGTGCATGGGTACCCTGGTAGAGAAAGGAAACTCAGTGAACTTAGTTAAAACACTAGGAAAAGGAGCAGCTAGAAATCTCATTGACTGCATGCCACTTTTCATAATTCTCCGAGGCGGCCAGAAACTCAACAAACATAAACTGAGAATCTTCTTTGTGTTAAAAGAACAGGGAAGGTACTGTGAGGGGCACAAAAATGAATAAGACTCAGTCCTTTACTCCAAAAAATTTATAATTTATTAAACATGAACATCTATCATACAAAGCAGACATGATCGTATAAACCAACTGCATTAAGCAGTTAGAAAGAGAGCCAAACAAAAGGCAGGATGGAGAAGAATTTCTTAGGAGCTAGATATAAACAAAGAATATAATTTCAAGGAGAACAGACAGAAGTAGAAATTTGAGAGACCTGTATGTGTATAGAGACCTGTACATGTGTATCTAGGATGGCAGGGTATGCGGATTCTCAATTCCACTAGATATTACTAAATTGTTCTCCAAAGGTGGTGTGCTTCCTGAGACTTCTCACCCTCACAACAGTTGGTATGATCAGAGTTTATTTTTTTAATGCTTTAGTCAATGTGATGGGTAGAGAAGGGTATCTCAATTTAATTTTCATTTCTGGTCCTCACATTCTCTAGAATTGTTTTGTATGTCTATTTTTACACGAACAAAAGGCAGAGACTGGTCATTCTGTGTGGCTGCAGCCCAGGACACACAAAGTACACAAAGCACAAGCCTCCCTCTCTTCTTCTCGAGGTTTTTCCAGGACCTTGGTTTTTTCCTCTCCATCCCGTAAATTGTCAGTTTGCATCAGCAGATAGGGACAGACCTTTCCTTTCCTCCTTGAATGTGCCAGGGTAAATTAAAGAGTTTATAAATGAACATGGTTGAAAAATACTGGTCTTGACAGAAACATCTGAAACCATTTCCTCCATTTTTGTGCAAAACTTGGTTTCTGCCCAATTTAGATCATGGAATAGGCAAGGTACCTTAGAAAACACACCAAATGTTGATCTAGGTCTGGAGACTTAGTTACAAATTCTTGGCAGGAATACACCTTCTCTCATTGAGAAGGGAAAAAGTGTAGGAAACATAAATCAGGGTATGAACTTGATTTGTTGATGCTTGTTAGGAGGGTTTTGCCTCGAAAGCTCCCATGGAGATAAAAGTTTAAGGCAAAATTCCTATAAATGATTCTAGGAGAAAATGATTGTTTTTAACCAAATTCTTATTTAGAGTCTTTCCATGCTGAGAATAAAGTGGCAACCGAAAAGGAATGAATGCAGTACACGGTAGAACTCTCAGCAAAGAAAACAAAAAGCAGTGTTCTCAACTCTGGTTAATGCACAGCATCAAAGCTAGGAAAAACTATATTTCAAAAATTGATTAATGTAATGTGATTCAAACAACACATTCCCTACTACAGTGGAAAAATGGAAAAATCACTATAAATATTTGTTTCGAAAAAAGAGTAGCCATTATCATTCCAGTACACTATAACGCCACATTGCCTCAAATACACATAGATTTGTCTAATCCAGTGATTTCCAGCCCTGGGTAATTTTGTCCCTCAGGAGACATATGGCCATTTTTAATTTTGAGACATATTTCATTTTCACTCCTGGAGGAGGGTCCTTCTGGCTTCTAGTGGGTAGAGGCCAAGGATGCTGCTAAACATCGTAAAATGCACTGGATAGTCTCCCACAATAAATAATTATCTAGCTCAAAATGTAAATACAGCCACAAAACCCTGGTCTAATCTATTTCTTCATGTTTAGCTGGGACATGGTGACAAAAATAGCGGGTTAGAGATGATAAGCACTCTTCTTAAAGACCTCCTATTAAGCAAGGAACAACTTAGAGTTCTAAAGTTTGCTTGATATTTACATAGATAAGTTTCCAATTTAGCAATTTTCAGTTGTAGTAGTTTAGAGAGAAAATGGAACATATTCCATGATTCTCCCCATGTTATCAAGCACTGTACCATCTATATTTAATAGCTTATCACATCTACCTATACACAGTTCATAATCAAACTGACTACTGCTGGCTCCATCTATGACAAATCAATATTTTTCTGCATTTAAATGATATCTGAATTCCCCATGCCCAACCACCAAAATCAGTCCTCAGTTGTCAGCAGTGGGTTTTACGTGTCATTTTCTGAGAAAAGCATTTATATCTGAAATTCCCTTCTCTGATGTTACAATCCATTAAAACTTTACTGTCCAGCTCCATGAAACTTAAAAGTCAGATTAGGAAAGAAAGATAATTTTGAATGTAAACCTAAACGCAGCCACAAAGAGATGTCTTCTATAAGGGGTGTTGATAATGAAGTGAAATAAAATATACAAAGGCTGAAGAGGTCCCTCTAAAAGTGGCAAAGTCCTTAGAGGTTATTTTATTTCCCAGTAAGTTTCCTTGGGTGTTTCAACAAAGAAAGTCATTTTTCTGGGAATTTTTTTTTAATGTCTCCTTTTCCAGGTTTGCTGAAGGCATTTTCTTGTCTATTTTCTAGATGTTACAGTAAAAGATAATTTTAAAATAATGAAAAAAATTCAGTTCAAATTTAAAGAAACCACAAAGGGTTGAGAAACTCAATTTGAAGCCATCACATATATCTGAGAGAAAGAAAAGTATACTGTAACTGACAAAAATCTATCCAAATGCTGAAGTTTCTCAAACTAACAAAGCAAGTACTGTTTGGCAGGAATGTAGAAAGATGGGCAACTTAGTCCACTGAAGTTTTCTGAAACAAACCCTAGGAAACAAACCCTAGGAAAGGTTTGTTTCAGATGAAAACAAAAGTATTGCTTACATGGATTTGACTGGGTTCTACAGCAAATGTCAACTTCTGGATGTAAACTTAAAATAGAAGTTTCTGTCCTTGTGCTTAAGTAAAGTTCAAAAAGAAAAGTGCCCTATTTTCTCCCCCCCCCAAAAAAATGACAGAATGATTTTAATTTTTAAACAAAAGTGGTACAGCAGAAGGACATTTAAATGCAAGATCTAATCTCAGAGAACACAGAGTTAGAGCACAAAAGTGGAACACTCGAAGGATATCGCATGTGCAGCAAATGGCAGCAAAGTATGTTTCGACAAACATGTGGTGAGGCTCCCTTTAATCTTGCTAAATGTAAAAAGTTTTATTTTACATGAACTTGACTATTTGCTGCAGTTCCAGCTTCTGAAAACAAGGAAGGGCACCAGGCTTACGAACAGGGTGGCTAAGCGGAAAAGCTGTGGACAGCTTCCCCTCCATAATCCCCAAAGAGGAAAGCTACCTCCTGGAGGTATTGGGTAGCCAAGCAGCCTTACTGAAAACAACCACGGTTTTGAGCGTTGTTTCTGGCAGGAGGTAGGTGTTACCAGCTACTTCCTGGGGCGCTGGAAGGAATGTGTCACCATCAATCAGAAAGTACACTAGCCCAGTGTTTAGGTCACAGAGGGAGTACTGCTTCGTCCAAAACAGATAAATCATGCCAACTCCAGCAAAGGAGGAGAAAGCAAAGTTGCAGGAAAGGTGTTGGTGCCCACCGACCTGCAAGACCAAAAGGAAACCCCAACTCGTGCTGAAGAAAACTTCGTGCGCTCTCGGGTTACGGAGAACTCCGAGAGCCCACGAGGGCGGATGCGCCCACATTCCCCCGGGGATCAGCACAGCCCGAGCGCAGTTCTGGGGAAGACCTGGGCGGTTCTGAGGAGGATGGACAGCCCACCCCCACTCACCTCGGTGGTCCTGCGGAAGGACAGGCTCCCACCAAATCACCTCTGTGGACCTCGGAGGGACGGGCGCCTCCCTCCACCAACTCACCCGGCCGACCCCACGCGAAGGACCGGTGGATGAATGAACTGCCCATCCGGCCGAGCCTCGCGGGACAGGGCGGCCCGCGGGAGTGCTCACCTGTGGGGATGCTGGAGGACTTCCCCGAGTCTGCACCCAGGCAGGGATCCCAGGGCTGGAGGACGAGCGCCAGCAGCAGCAGCAGCAGCCGCGGCTGCACCGCGCACCGCCCCATCTTCGGCCCGTCGAGGGCCCGCGCGGGCTCCGGCGCCCCTGACACCCTGCAGCGGCCCACTTCTCGCGAGAGTGGGGACCCCTGATCCGCCCCGGGCCGACGAAGGCGGGCGGAGGCGGCCGGGCAGAGTGGGCGCAGGGTAACCGCAGCCGGCAGGTCAAGCGGCGTGGAGAGGGGCGGGAGTCAGGTGGTCTGGAAGGAGCAGAGCGGCGGGCGCCTGCGGCGCCGCGGGCGACTTATAGGCTCCCCGAGGGGGAGGTGACGGGGCGGGCCGCGCCCCGGCTATTGGCCGCCGGCTGACCCGCCGCGCTGCTGAGTGCACCGTGCGGTTGCCTGCGCTCGCCTGCCTGCGCGCCTGTCCCAGCCCCACGTCTGGGATTGTTTGCTCAACTCCGACCTATTTAAGGAGCCGTCTGCCGCTACGTGTGGAGGCTCACGCAGGGCTTCTGGCTGGAACCCGGAAGCGTGCAGTTAAGTTTGGGAGTGGGCCCGAGACAGGGGGAGGAGACGCTGGGAGTCTGGCTGACGGGCGGCGCTCCCCGCTCCCTCCTCTCGGCTTCCCCAGCGCCCTGAGCTTCCCGGTAGCCTCTAAGGGTGCGAATCTGCTCTTCTCTACATTTAGATGCTACCCCAGAGCAGAAGCGACGTCAAATTCACAGCAATCCTGGTTGAATGGGACCTCGCCCGACAATGAACGATGGAAATGTAGACACATCCCGCACCCCCGTTAACTCAGGGGCAAATTTCTAAACCCTGTAAAAGGAAGACCCTGTTTTTAGTTTACTCTATAAACAGAAAGTTTTTATTGTCCATTGAACATTTCTTCCTCCTCTGCCTGTGCCAGGAGAGCCTTAGACTCTCTCCAGTAATGGCTTGTAAATCCTGCGGAATCGGAGTCCAGCATGTGTAACCCGGTGCTTTGCCTTACAAGATCTTCCTTCAGTCTACATGGAAAATTACTCCCAGAGATGCTGTCAGAGCGAGCGATCTCTCAGCTCCCTGGCGCGTCCTCCCCTGCTTCCAGTTTTGACTCATGTCTGAGAAAATTCCTTTTAATGTATTACTTCTCAGCACATTTTAGCTAGCCCAGTGTTTAATCTGTTGGGATGAGCAGGGGCAAAAGCACAAATTAAGGCCAAAGCCTGACAATCTGCCTCGTATATTTCATGACACGAGCTATCCTATGGGAGAAAAAAAATCATATTGTTAGTATGGCAATATTCGATAATGTTCTACCTCTATCTTCCTAAAATGCAGGGGCGGGGGAGGGGAGTGGAGCTGATTTGAGCCAATACCCTTTCCAACTCTGAGCCTTTGAAGTTAAAACAGAAAATTATTGGAAAAGACGTTCCATTATGATCACATTTTGTCTGAAATTAGCATGATGTCTAGATGAGTACTAAATGGTCACGTTAAAAACAGGTGGAAAACCTGTAAAGAAATGTTGCCTGTGTGTGACACTTCAGAAGAAGAAGAATTTCCTGTGCCCAGCCCTAAGCTAGTTGTCATGGTGTGTGTAAGGTTTGGTCTCCGTATTTTAAGAGGGATATTGGAGAAAGTTCAGAGAAGAGCAACAAATAAAGAAATGGAAAGTATGACACGTGAGAATGAAATAAGGATTGTTTAGCCTGAAGAAGAAAAGGCTAAGGAAGGGATTCCTTAATAACATCCTTCTGTGTCTGGCCAGTGCCACTCCATGAAACTAGGCAGAAAACAAAGAGCATCAGTCTTCTAAATCTGAGGTCTCTGCTGGGATTGGCTGGTCTTTTTGGCCAAGTCTCAGTCTCCAGAATTCCAAATCTGTCTGCTGTGCCTGAATCCTACCAAAGTCCTTGAACTTGACTTCTCACTTCCCTGGTTGTCCAGTATCTTCAAGAACTTGCATGGTTAGAGCCTAGCTTTCTGCCCTTCCAATCCCCCACTTGCCCACATGCATACTTACAGCCTCTCCACATCACAAGGGTGTGTGTGTTTCAACTGCAAAGTCCACCAATAATTGCAGGTTACTATGACATTCCTCCTTCTCTACTGAGAGTCACAAGTTCAGGACTATAAGACTTGTATAAAGTTAAGTGATTGGATTTGTTGTGCAACAGAAACTAACACGGTATTGTGAAGTAATTATACTCCAATAAAGATCTATTAAAAAAAAAAGTTAAGTGTTTCTTTGGGCTTTTCAAAATAGCCAGCCATATTTATCGCTGCCTGAAAGAGCCCCAATTCTGAAACCAAATCCTTCCTCCCTTCTTATATTTCCAGCTGTCTGCTGGACATTTCTACTTGGACATTCCACTGGCACAAACTCCAAATGTCTTTAACTCATGAAATCCAGATCCCACTCATGGCTTCCTCATCTCTGTTAATGATACTGCTGCTCTTTAGCTCACAGAGCCTCAGGCATTTTCTACTTCTCTCCTCCCACTACCTCCCTCCCTACAACACAGAGCTAGACTCCAAATCCTGTCATTTTTTTCCCCCTCACATTGCCTCTCCTCTATTCCTTTCCATTCTCACTGCCACCTCACTAATGTGCTGTTTGAACTGTGTCCTAACTGATCACCCTCTGTGTACACCCTCCCTGACCCCACGTACCACAGCTAGATTCATCATACTCAAATAACCTTTCAATTACTTTATCCCCAAACTCAAAGATTTCAGAAAAAATTTGGAAGCAAACCAGATCTCTTAACCTAGAATTCAAGTTCCTTCACTTCACCTCTCCCTATAGCCGATCTGGTTTGCTTTATTACCTCCCAAAGCAGACCAAAGACTGTAATTTTTATTCTCTAAAGTTTGGAAAGTAATCACCATCTTCCCCTTTGTTCTTACAGAGGCCAACCCAGAGCCAAGTTTCAAGCACCAGCAGTTTGTTGGGAGTTTCAAGGAAAAGAGGTAGCTGAGGGTGAAGTGACACAGAAAAGGGAATTGGCCAATAATGGGTACATTATTAAATCTACCACAGTAGGTAACCACAATCCCACAGAATTGATGTAAAGTACGCCCCACAGAAATATCCTAGCCAAGGGGCAGGAGAATAGGAATATATATATATATATATATATATATATATATGCCAACACTCATCAGTCATGGATTAAGGCCTGGGGGCACTCATTCATTCTCAGACATTCCCAGCCTGCTATGCTCACAGGCATGGTAGCTCCCCAAGAATGATGCACGTCTTAGCCATGAGAAGTGAGGTTGGCATGCTCAGAAATGGTAAGGAGATTTGAGGAGAAATGAGAAAAGCAGTAACAGCATCTTCTTAGCCACCATGCCTTTGTTCATGTTATCTCTCTATTTTAAAAGCTCTTCTAAAATAGATATCTAATAAGGACCTACTGTATAGCACAGGAAACTCTACTCAATACTCTGTAATGACCTATATGGGAAAAGAATCTAAAAAGGAGTAGATATCTGTATATGTATAACTGATTCACTTTGCTGTGCAGCACAAACTAACATAACATTGTAAAGCAACTATACTCCAATAAAAATTAATTAACAAGAAGAATTAAAGGTAAATGTTCTCAAGGAAAAAAAACCAAAAAACTCTTCTCCAAATCTCTCCTCTTCCTTTCATTGGGCCAACTTCTGTCAGGCTCAGGTGCCACCTCCTACAGGAAGCCCAACTTGAGTACCTCATCCTATCTCCAGATAGATTAAGTATCCCTGCTCCATGCTTTCTAACTTTTAAGTTTAAACAAAACTCTTTCATTTTTGACAGTCTTTTACTAGACAGTTTGTTTATCAAGGGCAGGATCCAATTTTTCTTCATCATTATACTCAGTACTGGCACATAATAGCGTGTATTCATTCATTCAGTTGTTCATTCAAAATGCACCCACTGTGTGCCTACTACGTCTAGGCACTGTTCTAGATGCTGGTAAGACAGATATATCAGTGAAAAAAACAAAGTCCCTCCCTTATGTAGCTTTTACTCTTGCGTAAAGAAAGATAATAAACACACAATGGTGATAAGTTGTAGAGAGAAAATAAATTAGGAAAGCTAACTAAGAAGGAGAGGGTATACTGAAATTTTGAAATGGGCTGTCCTGAGAAGCCGTCACTGAGAAGATGATCCTTGAGCAAAGACCTGAAAGTGGTGAGGGAGAGAGGTAGTCATTCTCTATGGGGGAATTATGTCCAGGAAGAAAAACAGGAAGTGCGAAGACCCTGGGGCCAGAACAAGTCTGAAGTGTTGGAAAGGAGTTCAGTGACCGTAAGCTTAGTAGGCTATGAAGCCTGGGTGGTAACAAGCAAGGGATGGGAAAGGTAAACAGATAATCACAGTGTGATTGTGTGGAGCCTGATATCAACTTTGACCTGAGGACATTATGCTAAGTGAAAGAAGCCACTCAGAGAAGGACAAATACTGCATGATTCCACTTATATCTAAAGTAATCAACTTCTTAGAAGCAAAGAATAGAATGGTGGTTGCCAGGGGCTAGGGGGAGGGGGGAAGCGGAACTACTAACCAACAGGGGTGAAATTTCAGTTTCTCAAAATGAATAAGTTCCAAAGATCTGCTGCACAGCATTGTCTCTGTAGATAACACTACTCTATTGTACACTTAAAAAATCTGTTAAGAGGGTAGATTTCATGTTTAGTGTTCTTACTGCAATTGGAAAAGAGAGAGAGCACCATTTGGATGGTTGCAAGCTGAGCAGTGACGTGATTCAACGTAGGTTTTGAAAAGGATCACAGATGCTGAGTGAGACTAAACCAAGGGAGATGGGTGGGAAAATGAACCGCAAAGTCTGGAGGCCAATTTGGAGTCTAAGGCAGTGGTCCAGGAGACGATGGTGGTTTCAGCTTGGTTGGTAACAGTAAAAGCAAGTCAGTTTCGAAATAGATTTTTGATTGTAGGGCCAACAAAACTTAATGGTTTGATTGTGGGTGTTAAGAGGGAAAAAAAGGAGTCAAGATATTTATTCAATGAATATTTGTTGAATGAATGAAAGGTAAAGCCTTGAAAACACATATAAAAGCCCTGGGGGTGGAGAAGGAGGGAGGGGTTAAATGCAGTAGATGAGAAGGAAAAACAACCAGACAGCCAAGAGCTGAAACTCGGGGAAGCCAGACCCAATAGGGGGTGGAGGAGGAGAGAAGTCAGCAAAGGAGACTGATAAAGTCAGACAAACAGGAAAACATCTATTGAAGAGAGACTTGGGAAATGGGAAGAGGAAGCCTGAGAAAAGGTCACTGATTTTTAGCACTGGGGACACGAGTTTCCTATCAAACTTTAGATGGGAGCAGAAAGGACAGTGAATGTAAGGTCCAAACTGGAGATGAGGGAGTGGAGGGTCCCGTGAGACAGAGCTTTCATTCTGTGACTCTTCAACTAAATCAGACCTCTCCTGCCCATGTCAGGGGGCCACCTTTCTAATTGTAGGGTGAGAAAGTTGCCACCAGTCTGAAGGTACCCTCTATATATGAGAGGCTTGTGGCCCCAGCTGTTTTCTTTTTAAATTCTTTAAGTTGCAACTTGAAGAGAACAATTTCCAAAGTGACTTTTTCAAGAGTTGGAAATCCAAACAAAACCAGTGTGAGAAAAGAAAGTGAACTGCTTAACAGATGGTAAGCAAAATAGATTTCTTCAGCCAACAAAAACAATTATTTATCACAGGGGAAATGTGCCTTGGTTATCTTCTGAAGGTTTTTACTCCTCCCTCTGGTTTCAAGAACCCTTTATTTATGAACCCTGGTTCTCATTCAGCACATCTAGACAAAGCACCATTTTTTTTTAACCTCCATTATATGTTTTAGTCATCTGAACATGATTATATAGAATCTTCCCTCTGCAGATATGAATTGTGAAACCCTTGTAACTAGCAGAATGATGTCAGATGTAAAACTATACGCAGCCAGATTCAGAGTTAGAAGAGGAGGCCAGGATAGTAAAGAGAGCCAGAGTATACAAGTGTTCCAAAGATGATCCTAGCAGATGTTTTCTGACTAGTCACACTGATTGGGATAGAACTATCTAGGCCATGAGTTACCAGCAGACATTTGTGGCTTCTGCATCCAGTCTTCCGAACATATTTTACCAAAGTTTTAAGCTATGACATATTTATTGACATAGGTAACTCCAGAATAACATTAATTATGATTAACATAATTACATAGCCTCGTGTCAAAAATTTCTTGTTCAGCTGTAGTTTCTCATGTTTTTTTATGGCTCTCTGCTCTTATGGTCCCTCATTCTCCTGCTTCCCAGGACCATTGAACTCCTTTCTCTGGAATCATCTCTGTCCAGAGGCAGATTTGCCATGAAGCTAATAAAGTTTAAGTGTCAGTGTCCCTCACTTGCAAAGGCCTCTGTGAGTGTTGGGAGTGGCTGGGGATTGTACAGTATCCTGGGTTGGGAAGGAAGCCAGTTTGTTATCAGGAACTATTACTAAGAAAGCATTTCTCAGAAACTATCCAAGGAGATCTTAGGAAAAAAAGACTCGAGCCCAAGAATCCCATAAATTTTTAAGTGGTTAGATCTTCTTTTCTTATCCTGAATAAGTACTCACTTCTTTACCTTATTTTATATTTGTAACTCTATTGTCTTTTTTTTTCTTAACGATCCCTAAAATGATATAAACCTTAGGCCTCATTAAACTTTGATTCGCTCCTTGTCCTATCCCTAGAATCTAGACCCAATCCTTTCCATAAGTATTGTGAATATAAGGAGTCTACAATCAACTATTTCTGGGCTCAGCACCGAGATGGGTCTTCCTTAGTCAACTAGGATCCTACACTCTGCCCAGTTTCCTATAATGAAATTGTTACCTTATTCCTCTGTGACTGAGCTCTTCCTTACACACCTGTTATTTTTTTTTTAATTTATTTATTTTTGGCTGCGTTTGGTCTTCGTTGCGGTGCTCGGGCTTCTCATTGCAGTGGCTTCTCTTGTTGCAGAGCACGAGCTCTAGACACACGGGTTTCAGTAGTTGTGGCGCACAGGCTCAGTTCTTCCACAGGATGGGGGATCTTCCCGAACCAGGGCTCGAACCAGTGTCCCCTGCATTGGCAAGCAGATTCTTAACCACTGTGCCACCAGGGAAGTCCCCCTTATGCACCTTAGCTCAAGCATCTTAGTCCTTATCTTGGGTCACTGTCTGATAGCCTACTTCATCTCAGACAGACATCTTTCCTTGTCATCTCGTAAATCTCCGGAGAACAGAGTTCTGTAACTGCCTCCCACGTCTGAACCCCCTCCAGGCCTCCTGCTGGTACTACCTTACCACCTGCTGTTGGATGCTTCCTTATGTCCCCTGCCCCATTACTGGCTGGTCTGCTTGTTCTGGTCATCTCTGTCCTGGCAGAGCTGATTTTGATAGAATTGAACTTAACATATGTTGATTACAAGTGTCTGATTTAACAGAATACTATGTGTTAAATAACTGAATTATAATGTCACTTGGTGAGATCTCCAAGAATGCTTATTTGAAATGAAGCAGAGCCTAACTAAGAAAATACACAGATCCATCACCCAATAAAACAGATGTAAGTAACTCTAGTATTAGATATCATAAAAAGAACAGAGAGGATAAAATAATAGAAAATCATAAAGGTTATTCTAAATGAATATTATTTAGAAATGTGTCATAAAAGTGCTAGTATTATTTTTAATCCATCATTCCTAAAATCTGGAAAATGAATTTTGTGACCTACACTAAGGAAATATCTTGGCAATGGAACTGAAGGAGAATTTACTGTAAAGGGTGTAGCAATAGGGAAGAGCATGCCGTGCCCAGTCTGAATGCAACACCCAGGATTATAACTATTGTCTTCTTTAGAGCATTTTCCATTACAGGTTTCCAAAAGGGATGGTTTGCTTCAGATGTAATTTTCTGTACTATAGACACAGATCATAATTCACAGAGCCCCTTCATACTTTTTGAAGCTAGCCATAATGATCATGTAGCCCATTTGCTGACGGCTTTTGAGCGTCTTCATATTGTATGTGAAATGTTCAGTGAACTCCCTGCAGGTAGCCATTTGGTGACTGCCTTCTAATTTATATTTTACTTCAATCACAGTGTTTTTCTTAATTGCTGCTCTAGTGTTACTTTTTTCCCCAACGGTTAATATGATTCTTAAAAATCACAATTTAAAGATAACTATTTGGCCAATTTTAGCCCAAAGTGAAAACACTATTTAGGTGCACAGGATTATGGGTATTTTTTTGTTTTAGGTATAGACTATAAAAGGCAAATAATCATTTAAAGAAGAAGTTTTGGGCTTCCCTGGTGGTGCAGTGGTTGAGAGTCCACCTGCCGATGCAGAGGATACGGGTTCATGTCCCGGTCCGGGAAGATCCCCCATGCCGCGGAGCAGCTAGGCTCGTGGGCCATGGCCGCTGAGCCTGCGCGTCCGGAGCCTGTGCTCCGCAACGGGAGAGGCCACAACAGTGCGGGGCCCACGTACCGCAAAAAAATAAAAAGAACAAGTTTTTAAACAAGAATTGGGTTTTTTTCCTTAAAAATTTAAAAAACTCTCAAAATGAGAAATATTAGCATTCAATTACTCTAATATTTGCTTTTGAATTCTACAGTTTTTCAGTAATTATAATTTATTGTATGAACAAATTAATGTTTAAACAAATTAATGTTACAACTAGCATCCACACAGAAAAATTGCCCCAAATCCATCACAAAGGCAAAAATCCCTTTTCTTCCTTATTCCACCCATGATTTCCTTAAAGTAGGTTCACAGTTGTTCAGCTATTCATGCATGTGTAAATCATTGTGCTAAATAGTAAACTAAATCATATTATGCATTTCTGTAGTCTATAATATACATAAATTAAAATTTATTAAAGAAAAAATATTAACCATCTTTTTTTTTGGATATTACATATTTTGTATATCTTAATGTCCCAGATAAAACAATAATTTGAATTACCCTCTAAAGATAATATATATTTGTCATGTGTTGTTTGTAAGGATAAGGTATATTGATTTTGGTATATAGTTGAATAATAGAAGTATGAAATATTATGTACTTTCAGGTCTTTTTTTTTTTTTGGCCATGTCAATTCTCAGTATCAGTCTTTTTGGGAAGTATTGATATAATGTAGACCAAGGAAATAATTAATTTGGATACTTCAGTTACCAAAAAAAAAATGCCCTTTTTATTGCAAAAAATAAAGCAATGAAAGTTATTAGGGTTTTAATGTAGTCTTTACTTTTGATTAATAGGGCATGTAACTTAAATTTCATATGCCTTCATTTCTTTCTCTGTCACAAAATTGATTTTACTTTTTTTTTTTTTTTTTTTGCGGTGCACGGGCCTCTCACTGTTGTGGCCTCTCCCGTTGCGGAGCACAGGCTCCGGACGCGCAGGCTCAGCGGCCATGGCTCACGGGCCCAGCCGCTCCGTGGCATGTGGGATCTTCCCGGACCGGGGCACGAACCCGCGTCCCCTGCATTGGCAGGCGGACTCAACCACTGCGCCACCAGGGAAGCCCTGATTTTAATTTTTAAGGTATACCCTAAAGATAATTCAGCAATGCTGATATGGCATTATGTTTATCTCAAATCTTTGACTCAGGACAACATGAATTCCAATCCTAGTTCTACCACTTAGTACCTGTGACTGGGTTTCTTAATCTCTTGAACTGGCTGAAATTAAAGAAAATTTACTATTGCATATCCAAAGGTGTCCAGAAGTAGGGAGGTCCCCAGGCACAGTGTGTTAAGCCTCTGGCCCTAATTTTTTCTGATATTCCTGACATGCCCTACTCTGGTTCTTGGACTGGTAGTAACATGCATGCAGGGGTTCTGGGCATTACATTTACAGGAAGATAGCCAGAAAAAGGAAAGAAGCTGCTTTTTTCATGTCCAGAAGCTGCCCCCCCGCCGCCAAAATACATATCAAAATACTTCCCCTGATGTCATTGGTGAGAATTAGGTCACATGGTCATCTTTAAACCAATCACGGTGGGGGAAAAAGGTTGTTTAGCTAGTGGGGATCTTTCCCTAGAGCTGTGGATAGGGTTGGCTTTCTGTGAGTCACACGAAGAGAGTTTGTTTTGGAAACTTAAACAAAGTTAGCTTCCATTAGGAAGAATGTGTAAATGTAGACAGCCAACATATCTCATTATTTATTAGTTGACTGGCTACCAAGGAAGTTGAGGATTCAGTACTCATCACACACACACACACACACACACACACACACACTTCTCCAAACCTTCCAAAGTATGTCATGATTTTAGTTAGATTAATATCTAAGGTTTGCATGATTATGGCCGTGTAAATAATATTCACTGTTAAGCTAGATAATTTACTTTGGTTTTGTTTCCTTTTTTATACTCTCTCTGCTTTTCCTGGAATTAATAATTCCATTTTTTAAAAATTTAACTATCTTGTTTTCAGTGTGGTATTTTATATCATTTTCAGCGGATCTGGGTCCCTGTGTCCATGCCTCTCTGTTCCATATTCTGCAGAGAATAAATCTCCATGCTCCTGGAGGGTAGGGAAGGGGGAATCCACTGGAGGGATGGGTTTCTGGCCATGCCTGTTAGGATAGGGGATCTACATAGACCTTCCTATACATACCTTAAACCAATCCTTTTGCTTGTAGCTCTACCACTTAAACTTACATTCCAAGGAGTTTGATAGTTCCCAATTATGAGCCTTTCACTAGAAAAAACTGTTTTGTTTCTTGTTGAAATCCCTGTTCTGCAGGCAATCAGGTTTCAGCTTCCTCCTCCCTGCTAAGAGAGTTAACAAGGATTTATCTGCTTTACATCTGCCCATAATTTACTGACATCATCCACTCCCATTCTACTCATATCACCTTTTGGGTTTACCCATTTGGATTTTATTCCTTTACTTACATTTTAGTGGGATTTCTGGAGAAAGTAGACATAAAGGCATGTGTTTAATCTTCTCTGTTTAACCAGGTTTCTGTTTCTTAGCTATAGTAAGTCTCAACTTCCCCATCAGTAAAATGAGAATATTAATAGTACCTACCTCATGGTGTGGTCGATGGATTAAAGGGGCAAAGCATGAAAAATTTTAGTATATTTCCTAACACATAGAAAGCAGCAACTTAATATTTATTATTATTAAGGTTATATAAGAAATATACATACATTTACATACAGTAAATAATGCATAGGAAAATATATTTCCCTCTGCCTCACCCAGCAAATAATTATCTCTTTGTGTTGGTTATAAATAACTATATTTCTGTAATCATTTCCTAAAGGAAAATTATTGATTTTAATAAAATAATTTGTGAGAGGGAGGCAGATGAGACTTGAAAATGGATCTATAAATATTTCTAATATTTCTAATTCTGAAACTTTCATTTATCAAAAACTGAGGGACTACCCTAATCTTGCCCGATAGAAAATATCATCACTAAAGGGTACATAAAGTCCAAGTGATCAACATATTATTAAAGGTATGTTCTTAGAAAACTGTATCATCAAGATGAATGCAGTCACTAAAGAATGAATTTAGTGGTGCCTGGACATTCCATTGAAAAAGGGAAGCAGTTAATCATCTTATCACTAAAGGGTTTCCCTGATCCCAGCAGCTGCAAGTCCTCCCTCCCTCTCTGCCCTGCCTGGTATTTCATCTGCATCCCTTCATCACCCTTGTTATCTCAAAGTTCACATACTTCCTCACACATGGGTTGTATTCTCCTTTGGGGCAGAGCCGGGCCTGATTCATGTTTGTATTTCTCACAGTCCTGGCATAAAGCCTTGAAAACTGCTGGCGTGCCATAAATATCTGATGAATGAATGACTACATTTGTTATTTTCTCCCTTTCTGTCGCATGCAAAAATCTAATTCATTGGCCCCCTTTTCTAACCCAGGTTTCACTAATTGATATATTTTTATTTTACTTACTATACTCGGAATAGTAAAACAGGACATTGACTTTTCTTTTTTTTTGTTTTAGGACATTGACTTTTCATACATAATTTTAACCACCCCAGATCCAAAGACTATCATAATTGCACTTCCCTGTCTTTAATTGCTCTTTTCTTTTGCATCATTATATATGAATCTCCACTTCTCCACATCTTTTTGGTCAGATGCTAGGAAGCTGGTATTAAGCCTGTCAACATGTATCATTTTGGGAAGAGCGATACATGTACTTTTTCAGTCCTGTGAGGGGTGTTTGGTTGAACCATACTTTTTTTTTTTCTGCCATATTCTAAACTTTTATTATAAATGAAAAACAGTGTTAGTTTGCAGTCTTACATTTTAACTTATTGTGAAACTTATCAGAATTTATCTCAAAACTGGCATTTAAAAAATATTTAAAAACAAGTGTGATAATTTATCAGGTTTGAAATAATATGTCAATAAGAACCAAAAATGTTTTCTATAGGAGTACCTCTCTCATTGGAATCCAAGTCAATGGAAAAACAAGAGGCAGCTTATAGGCAAGTTTACAAAACTATACCTAGTTGATAAAAACTTTTTCTGATTTTAATAATATATAGGCCAGTACTTTATAAAGTCTACTAATCTTGACTGGGCTTTATTAATAACACGATGTCATGATGATTTCCTCAGAAGACATTCATTTTCATATCAACTGTTTACTATAAAATATTTGTTGTTTCTCCAGTGTATAGAATTATGGAATTTTTGAAGGACAAAAGTTGCATGTATTTTGAGGGGCTAAATATGTAAGGTTTAATTTGGGGCCATGGGAATTTATTTAAACATATGCTTGTCTTCTTATTGTATAGATAAGTAGGTCTTGGTGTGCCCCTAGCAATCATTACACATATAATAATATAATTCATTGCAATCATGGGGCTAGAAATTTCAAAAAATGAATACGGTGTATTGGATGAAATTTGAAAGCATAGAAGTATTTGAAGAAAGACTTTTTGAATTAGCAATCTTTCTTGTATTTTTAAAATGTTTCCCATGTGCCTGCCTCCGAAGCCTGAGGACCAAGACTTGCTATGCGTCTTAGTGCAGAGCAGATCCTTATCAGTACGTGACGGCAGCCAGAGTTATGTTGAAGAAAGCATTTTAAAATCTGGTTATTCACAGAAATGGAATCATAGTGTGGGTTCTTTGTGTCTGGCTTCTTTCAGTCAACGTAATATTTTCGAGATTCATTCATATGGCTGCCTGAATCGATTGCTCCTTCTTTTGTGTTGCTGGGAATAGAAATCAGAACAGTAGTTGTTGCTGGGGTAGGAGGGGGATTGACTGGAAAGCAAGATGAGAGAATATTCTATGGCGATGGAAATGCTCTATATCTTAACTAGTGTACTGTTTACATAGGTTATATATTTGATACCATGTTAAGATTTGTGCATTTGATATATCTATGTAATTATACTGCAATACAACTTAAACTTGATCTAAAGGAATGAGGTGATCTGGAGAGAAATGTTTTAAAGAGGTTTTTATAGATAGTCTGTGCTTGTTTTATCTGTCAATAGAAACGCATTTGTGCTTCCAACTAAACTGCCCTGCTTTATTATTGCTTTCCCTTGAAGAAATAAAATGTGCTAACAGTATTTTAAATCAACAGAGGTAGTTCAAAAGGTCTGGATGAAAACATCTTTTATGAAAACCATTTTGATGCTTTATTAAATGCCAAATATATTAATTCATTTGTGAAGTTTTGAGCATTGTGGACATCCTGAGTGATGGGGCTAGAGTGTGTTGAACTCAACAGAAGTATTCGCAATCCTCCTGGAACCTCCAAGCTATCAGAGAGGACAAAGGTGGAAAGAGGAATTACAAGCGTGATAAGTGTCTCGAAAGGGGGAAGCACAAAGTGCTTAGAATTGGGTGAGTGTGGGAGGCTAACGTAGCCAGGGAAGATTCTGATGAGGAAATGTTTAAACAAGGACCTGAAGGGTGAGCTGAAGGAGGAGCTGGGGAGAGGGTGTTCTAGGAATCTGAGGATCACAGGCAAGAGAGCAAATGTAAATTGCTGACTAGTAATGAGCAAGGGGTGTGGGAGGAGAAATGGACTAGAGAAGGAGAATGGAGTGGCGGTGGGCGGGGCGGAGGGTTCATACTGGCAGAGGAGACAACAGAGTATTAAAGGCTACGGTGAAGATTTGGGCTTTGGCCCTTGGTCACCATCAAGAAAATCCAAGTTGATATTGTGCTTTTCTCGTCAATTGTTACTGAGACTTTCATATGTCCATCTATGAAAGATATCTATGTGGCTTTTTTTTTTTTTTTTTTTTTTTGCAGCAGTGGGCCTCTCACTGCTGTGACCTCTCCCGCTGCGGAGCACAGGCTCCGGCCGCGCAGGCTCAGCGGCCATGGCTCACGGGCCCAGCCGCTCCGCGGCATGTGGGATCTTCCCGGACCAGGGCACGAACCCGTGCCCCCTGCATTGACAGGCGGACTCTCAACCACTGCGCCACGAGGGAAGCCCTATGCGGCTTTTTGATGCATCATTTGAGAAGAAGGGTTTTTGGTCCCATGACAGCATGAAGAGGTTGTCATTGACATGAGACATAGGTTTTACATTTCCCTGAATCATCACAAGGCTCTGCTGATACAATTTGACATCATCGTTGGTGTCACTAATCTCTTGTGCAGTTCAGCAATAAAACATGTAGCCTCTCCTAGAGGGATGTAGCTGACTGTAAAAAGTAGGATGATTCTATTGATATAATAATGAATAAGGTCACCTTTTGTGCCTCAAGGTCTTCTGCTTCTCCACTGAGTTCTCACTGGAAATTGCCTTCTCTCACCTCCCAGCCCGCTTCGCGTGACAGGCCCAGAGTTATACCAAGGCCTTCCACCTGCCTTGCAGGCTCTAACTCCGAACCAACTTCCCCCACGAAAACATTTTTCAGCATTCTGAAATATGAATTAAGTTGATATAGCATTTTAAATATACTTTCATAGAATTGCTTGAGAAATAGACATGTCATCTTGGGTTGTAACAAAAACAAGGTAGAGCCCACCACGTATTTTTAAAGTTATGTCAGTGCAATTCTGTTTTAGGGAACTTTGCGTGCTAGTTCCAGGAAAAGATTTTTGATCAAGTGTGAATTTTCAACCTTACAAATAGTGTAACTCTTGCCCTACCCTTTTAAACTACAAACTAAATTTGAAATAATCACATTGCTTTTACTCTACAGTAGGACATGCAAAAAGAAGATGGGTAGTGACTTTTCTAAAAGAAAAAAAACCCATTGATTTGCTGTGCAGTTTAATAAGATTTACCTAAGATGTTTAACTCCAAGATGTTGTCATATCTTTTTCATAACAACCTTTTCCTCATTTTTCATTCTTCACATGAGCTAAGCACATATGAAAGAACCAAATTCAACAACAACAAAACATTTGTTTTTCCATAGGAAGTTTCAGGAATTCAAAAATTCATTTTTAATCATTTGCCGACATAAGACTACACGCTCCCAGGGAGTTTTCTCTACCATTTCCATAATAGTTTGTAGAGTTCTTTACTTCTTTCCTCAAGATTCAACTCACAGTTGCAATCTCAAAAGAATCCTTTGTCTTCTACTTAATAGAAAAAGTGGAAGCCAACAGTGTGAAGGTTTTTGAACTACCTTCTCTCCCTATTCCCATTGCTCCGATGAAAGATGTAAGTTCATTCATTGCCATCACTGACCCTCCCAGGTGGGTCCCTCCACCTGTGCTCTGGGATGAATCACTTCAACTCACTCACATACTGGACCTTATCAATGGTCTTCTCTCCTATACCTGCAACATCTTTCTTTGCACTTTGCTAAAGCGCTTGTAGACACTACAGATTCCATTATAATAAAATCAAAAGACCCACTTTTTTGGCTCCACATAACCATCCACCCAATTTCAGGACCAGAGACTCTCAAACTTTTTGATTTTAGGAACACCTTACACCCTTAAAAATTATTAAAGGTCTTGAAGGACTGAATGTTTGTTTGTCTCCCCAGAATTTATTTGTCCATATGCCCCAAGGCTTAATCCCTAATGTGATAGCATTTGGAGGTGGAGCCTTTGGTAGGTAATTAGGTTTAGATGAAGTCACATGAATGGAACCTCCATGAT
Organism: Tursiops truncatus; assembly: GCF_011762595.2. Lineage (NCBI taxonomy): Eukaryota > Metazoa > Chordata > Mammalia > Artiodactyla > Delphinidae > Tursiops > Tursiops truncatus. The sequence continues at coordinate 21,629,492 of NC_047037.1, read as the reverse complement.
TGTATTAGTGACTTTTTAAAAAGACCTATCTTAACCTCTGCCATGTGAGGATACAACAAAAAGATATCAATCTGCAAAACCAGGAAGAGGGTGCTTACCAAACATGGATTCTCTTGACACTTTGATCTTGGATTTCTCAGCCTTCAAAATTAAGAGAAATAAATACTTGCTATTTAAGCCACCCAGTCCAAGATATTTTGTTATAGCAGCCCAAATTGCCTAAGACAGCTCCCAAAGACCTTTTGGTTATGTAGGTTATCGTCATTGATATTTAACAATTCAAAATTAAAACAAACTTTTTAATAATATTTATTCATTTTAAAGTACAAGTGAAAAAGCTACTATACATAAGTAACATATTTTTATGAAAAAAACTATATTTTCCATAACAAAAAGTTTAGTAGGAAGAGCGGTAAATTTCTTTAATATGTGGCTTAATAGAAAACAGCTAGAGTCTCATAGCTTCTTCTACATTCAATCTGTTGTAATGTTTTTGCTTTTTGGTTGAAGTATATGGAGAATATCTAGTCTCACACAAATATGTAGTCTAAAAAGACAGGATTATTGTAACTGACTTTTCACATTCTTCCTTGACGTCACATGAACATTTGAAAAGTAGCAGTTTCTGAAAGATTAGTTGCAAAGTGAAACCTCAAAGCATGTCAGTGAACGTTTGGCACCCTGTTACATTAAAATCCGTTGGTCTATTTTACACTTTGAAATGATCTTTGACCCACATGTGATGTTATAACATTGTGCATTGGAAATTTGAGAAACATTGGGTCTTCGAGTTATGCAGCTGTTCCCAATACACAATGGAAAATTCACTGCACACTCATTAGAAAATAAGGGTGAAAAAAGTCAAACTTTAATATTATTATGAAAATAGTTTTGACTATTTCTAGACTGTATGGTCTAGTGGTTAAGAGGGCAGGATCTCACGTCAGACTCCTGGATATGACTATCAGCTCTGCCACCCTGGGAAAAATCTGTACATCCATTTATTATGGGGATAATAAAAATACCTTCATCACTAGGACTGATGTTATATTGAAATAATATAATACATGTAACATACTGGCACCCTGTAAATAACCAAGAATAATTCTTTTCACATTTCTTTTAGTTCCTAATTTTCTCCTGTACTTTCCATTTCTATTCTTTTTCTTTACCTTTACCTCATCTCCTCTTCAGATCTCTGACATTTGTGGTATATGTGACCTTAGGTCAAGCCTGAAGAAAATTCTCAGAAATTAAAATCTTCAGCTAAATCCAAATTGGAGGGCCAGGAGGCAGGATAATGCATGCTTTTTAGGAAATGATAAGATTTCTAGAACCTGGGAGGCAAAGAAAATGAGCCCTTAAATTCCAAGGGTCCAAAAGTTTCACAGAGGAAGGAAACAACTTATTAAGGATATTTCCTTATTAAGGAAAGGATATAACATATTAAGAGGAGTCTCTAACAATTCCTAGGGCCTCCTTGGGCATCTCTGTAATAAGAAGCAGAGTTTCTCTTTCAGGTTCCTTAGACTGATGAAACACTTGGGAAAAGCATTATATCAACCTGAGGAGAATGGCTGCATTTGGTTCCTGGGCCGTTAAAAAAGAAAAAAAAGGCTGACCAGCTCTTTGTCAGAAGTCTGACTCAAATTGGGTTCAAGTTTCCTGTTTTGACTGCTATTGCTGTGTAACAAATTACCCCCAAATTTGGCAGTGCATTTTAAAACAGCCATTTTATTAAGCTCAAAGATTCTCCTGTAAAGAATTCAGACAGGGCACAATATAAACAGCTTGACTTTGCTTCACCATGTCTGGACCTCAGCTGGAAATATTTGAAGGTGGGGAGAAACCCTACAGAGCTGGGATCAGCTGAGAGCTCATTCACCCTCATGGTTGGTCTCAGCACCTACACATGGTGTTTCCACGGATCGGAGGTTAACTCACAACATGGCAGCCTCAAGGTAGTCAGACTTGACACAGGGACTCAATATGAGTATTCCAGAAAACAAGTTAGAAACTGCAATGCCTTTTATGACACAGATTCATAAGTCACATAGTGTCACTCTCACCACTCTGGATTGGTTGAAACAGTCTATCACAAGACTGCCTGTATTTAAGGGGAGAGGACATAGACCCCACCACTCAATAGGACTAGTGTCAAAGAATTTTGTGACAATGTTTTAAAACTGCTTGAGTTCCAGGCAAGGAAGCTATTCTTTGGAGCTTAAGGTAAAGAATGTCTAACCCTGTGAGCTTGGACCCAGGGATGAAGAATGAACAGGAGTGGCTTCAGAGCCCAGTGAGTGAGAGGTAGACTTGGACAGCTTGGAACTTGGCTGGATTGGGCTTGAGAAGAATCAAGGGTTCTTTGGGTGCAGAGCTGGGTATGAGGAATCTGAATGAGAAAGCTCGGTGAGCTAAATGGGAAAATAACGTAGAAATAAAATAACATCACTCATAATCCACTCATCACCTAGAAGTGACCAAAGTTTACATTCTGATGTGTTTCTTTCAGTGTTACATCTGCATGTACGTGAGTGAGAATGTTTATGAGTTGTGTGAGTCTGTGTGTGCATACACGTGTGTGTACGTATAATGTGTTGTATTTTCAAACAAAAAACTTTTTTTTCTTATGGCCAATGACTATGTCCAAAAAAGTAGTGTCTCATTCAAAGTAGCCATCATGGCTAGAGATGCAATTATTCTAATGATGCCGTTCTCATTCATACCCTTTTAAATTCCTCTTTTAAAAAGTATCTTCACAGAAACTATCATATTATTTTACCTATATTCAATGGCATTTATTCAACATTCATTAGTCTCTGCTTCTTGTTTGTCACTCTTGTAGGCACTGAGGATATAGTGATAAACATGACATACAAAATTCCTGCCTTCTCAGTAATTATTATAAACAAAAAATAATATTTCTGATGGTGTTGGGTGCCGACAAGGAGAGAGTGAATTTGGGGGACTTAGAAATATTTTAGATAGGGGACTAGGGCATGCCTTTCTGAGGAGGTGAACTGGGAAGACAAGGAAAAAGCAAACTTAAGATCTGGGAAGAATGATCCAGGGCCCGGAGAGGAAACACAGTTTGCTTTTTGACATGTGGATAAATGGAAAGCTACTGCAGCGTTTTCAGAAGGCAGTAACTTAATTTGGATAATCTTTGAGAGTAGATTTGAGATAAGTAGGTGAATGTCGTCAGTGAGTCTTTGGAGTCATAGAGTTTATGGTACAAACTGAGTTTTGTAGTTTGGGAAGTCATTTCTAAAGGATGATTTTCAAAACTCTGTTAGCAACAGAGACCACAGAAGGCTCCCCACACCAGCCTTGCCCTCACTGAGTCCTTACAAAGAGTAAATATATCATTAACACTGGATGTATATATCCGTTGTTATATACATTGTGTATATACAGTGGAAGTATATACCATTGTTAATGAGATATACAAATATATAATATATAATGAGGGCAGATAAGTTTATAGAGAATTTAGTGTAAAGGACTGAACATGTAAATTATATGTAGCTAGATAATATGGTTACTTATATTACTTTTTAATTTTTTTTCTTTTTGGGAGGATTTAAGTATACTGTTTGTTTTTTTTTTTTTTTTAGATTCTTCATGAAAACTGTAATAGTATACTTGACTCCAAATGATACTTGTATACTTGTCCAAATGATCACATATTCAAACTTAGAGAAGCCAGATGTAATGCAGTTTCCTTGAACTCTAAAAACAGAAATGATTCTGGTTCATAAGGGAAACTTAACCTAGCTAATCTATTTAAGTACATAGAGACATGGCATCCACACACATTTTTTCCATCTCATTGACTTTACCAGTCAGACTTTGAGGATCTTCCCGTAAGTTTGTCTGTGACTCATCCTTGGTTCAGATGACTTAATGCTTCCATCTAACCCAGGGAAGGGAACATGATCATTTAACAAATCCACGATCCCCAGTTAGGATGCCAGGAGGCTCTGAAGAAACTAACCTTGTGGCTTTGGCACTTTTCATCTTTTCTTTTTCTTTTAAAAAAATCAGTGCTTACAGTTGGCCTACTAACTGGAATTTCTTTCATCCCTTGTAGGTATTTCTGGACCAGTTTGCTTTGATATCTCATTACAGACTACACAAGAGCCTGGCTAAGTTTCCTCGTATATATACAGCACAACAAACCCTGTCCTACTCTTCCTTATTTTCTTGTACTTAGTAAAAATGCTGATGTGTGAAAAAGTCCAATTTTACACACATAAATTGTCTCACTGAAATTCTCACAATAACACTGTTATAAAAACAAGTCAGGCATTATGGTTTTGGGGCTTCCCTGGTGGCGCAGTGGTTGAGAGTCCACCTGCCGATGCAAGGGACATGGGTTCGTGCCCCGGTCAGGGAAGATCCCACGTGCCGCGGAGTGGCTGGGCCCGTGAGCCACGGCCGCTAAGCCTGCGCGTCCGGAGCCTGTGCTCTGCAACGGGAGAGGCCACAACAGTGAGAGGCCCGCGTACCGCAAAACAAACAAACAGACAAAAATAACAAGTCAGACATTATGGTTTTAATTTTACAGATACAGAAGTGGTGGAGCACAAGAGCTTCATTTCAAGCCTAGTGTCGCTTAGTTAGCAAGGGCGGCTTCTGAACAGGGAGCAAAGTCTGGGCCCCGCAAAGTCTACTACCTTCTTTCTGATACATCACATGTCTCTGCAGAAAACACCCAATACTTACCTGATACAAGCTTCCCCACCGCTACCTGAATATTAGACATTGTATACAATTTAAACTTTCTTGTTTTCTTATCATATATTTGTGATCTATAGCTGCTATTTGTGATCTATAGCTGCAATTTGTGTGGTTAATGGAGAATTCTAGACAATGAAATTTTCAAGTTGGCAGAGACAATAGCCTTTCTTTCTCTTCAACAGACCATTGACTGAAGGTGACTCTGTGGTTTATGTTGAAACTGACACTGAAAGCAGCAGTTAGCCAATAAATTTATCCAAATTCCTAGTTCAACACTGACAGGATATATACCCTGAAGCTTACATTTCCACATGAATTTTAAAAGCGGGATGACACCTAAAGAAAGGTTTCTAATAGCTCTGCACACGCACACGCACACACACACACACACACACTGGTCAACCCATAGGAACATTTTCTTGGTTTAGTACCTTTTCTGCGTGGCTCAGATAAAAAATTAGCAACATCTGAAAGTAGGTTGATTTAGTTGGTTGGTTGGAAGGAGGAAAGATGGAGGGTGGTGTGGGAGCGACAGGAGCAGAGTTTTGGGGTAACTCGCTCATGTATTAAGTTGGGTGGAATCCAGCAAAGAAACTGAGCCAGTTGTTATAAAACATAGGACTACTGGGTAAGAGGGATGAATAAAAAAGACTTTTTGGCTGTTTTACTGGGCATTAGCAACGTGATCTCTCTTTGCTTTCTCCTCAAGGGTTCAACCTCCTTAAATATCCTTTACATACAGAGAAAGTCTACATTGCTCCTCTGTGATTTTTGGAGTAGCATTTGTTTTGTTGGTAGGAGTGCCAGATTTCACAAGTAAAAATACAGAAAGCCCAGTTCAATGTGAGTTTCACGTAAGCACTGAATAATTCGTGTGTGTGCAAGTCTCAAATATTGCATGGGATAATCTTTTACTAAAAATTGATATTTGCAATTCAAATTTAACTGAGCATCCTGTATTTTATCTAGCAACCCTATTAGTTTGGCTAAAACATGGATACAAATAAGAAGGTTTACTTTATGGGCTTATATACAAATTGGAAGGAAGTTTCCTGGAGGCTTTCAGGTTCTGGTGCTGTAGCTCTCAGACTCAGCCAGGGGACGGAATTTTTCAAAGCATCCCAGGTGACACTGGAATAGCAAGAAGCTGGTGACTGACGTCCAGTGATTCTCATCCTGTACTATACAAAACAGAAGTCTAAAGGAATTTTTGAAAGCACTTGTGCCTGGATCCTACCCCAGAGCAATTAAATCAGTATCTGGGGAGGGGGGTGGGCAGGCCCCCTACACTGCAATTAAGGAAAAGTCAATTTTCAGTGTTCCTGCAGCATTAGGAAGCCCTAAATTATAGCCTAAAATATGACATCCTAGAGACAGCCAGCTATAGAAAACTTTTTAAAGTTTATTTTTAATTTTCTAAATTATGAAAAAATTATAATAAAAATTTATTATAATAAATCCAAGAAATAAAATAGCATCTAAAATAAAGATGAACTTCCCCAATTCTACTTCCCAGAGGTATCCACTATCAAAAGCTTGATCTGTTTTGCTAGCCTTCAGGAAGGAGGAATCAATGAGAGACAAAAGATATGTCATTTGTCTTTTAAAGAAGTTGCCAGACTTCACATTTAATGGACCAGAATTTTGCTGTGTCACCATGTCAAGGAAATATTATGTGTATTCAAGGCTTCACTGTGAATCAATGAAATCAGAAGCTAAAATATAAGGGAAGAAGGTGAGAGGAGACTTGAGCTCTTCTATGGGGTAAGTTTTATAGGTGTAAGTTTCCACCAGGGACCCCTCCTGTCTTCCAGCTCTGCCTGAGACAGGGAAGGTAACTGATTCTATACCACTCTGTAAACCTACTGTTGCCAGAGAACCCCCAATATCCTTAAAACAGCCTTACGAGGATAAAAATAATTTGTGCTTCCCTCCCTTGTCTACCTCGCAATTAATTTCACTCACAAGATAAATCTTTCAAAACACCAGCAATATAGATACAGTTTCCCTTTAAAAGTTATAGAGCTCGGCTTCCCTGGTGGCACAGTAGTTGACAATCTGCCTGCCAATGCAGGGGACACGGGTTCGAGCCCTGGTCTGGGAAGATCTCACATGCCGCGGAGCAGCTAGGCCCGGGGGCTACAACTACTGAGCCTGCGCTTCTGGAGCCTGTGCTCCGCGACAAGAGAGGCCGCGACAGTGAGAGGCCCGCGCACCGTGATGAAGAGTGGCCTCCGCTCGCCGCAACTGGAGAAAGCCCTCGCACAGAAACGAAGACACAACACAGCCAAAAATAAATAAATTAATTAAAAAAAAAAAAAGTTACAGAGCTATCAGTGAGGGAAATGGCATAAACTCTTCCCGATTTCCACATCCAGGCAAGTCCTGTGGCCTTATCTCAAACATGTGCCATGAACATGTTGTAAACAGAAATACACAAAGCCCTATAGAATGGGGAGAGATATAAAAACACAGAAAACAGAGAGAAAAATAGAAATGGCCTATCTAGTAGAAATAAATGATAGCAAAGCAACTTAAGGGGATAAAATAGACACTGAGCATTATCAGGAATAATCCTCGTTGCTGACTCTCACCCCCTCTACCAGATCCCTGAATAAAATATTCCCACATCCTCAGCCATGTCATCTGATGGGCCAGCAGGCAGACCAGGACACATGTAGGCAAGAGTTGTGTTCAACTGTCCATTTGTCTGTATTTCCATTTCCCTACTAAGGGTAGTGCTATGATTGTCTTTGCACAACTGATACTCCATTTTGAACCAGCAATTATATTTCTTCAAAGCAGGAAAATCTATCAAACAATGAAGAGACTTTTACCAAAAAATCTAAATACATATTTTAATCAGGAAATTGAACTCAGATGTGAGTGGTGACTATAAAAGGTATCAATTGTATCAGTGGATAAATGGATAAATAAATAAAGTAACCCTCTATGTTACCCATGACATAAACATTTTAAATGTTTTTGTTGTTGTTTTTGTAACATTGTAATTTAGTTTCTCCTTTGTAGTTAGAAGACCTCTGTGAAATTAGTATGGTGTACTGAAGTACTGTAGACTCTATAAGCATGTGCTTAAAAATGAGTTAGAAGATTAGAAAAATTTTAAATTGGGTTTTACTTTTTTTATTGGTTAACATTCTGGTGTTATGAAAGATGTTGCATTAAAATGTTTTAAATCGCTGCTAAATTCTTGGTCTGGTGGAAGGAAATTGGAATAAAGAATGGAAATCTGGGAATTCCCTGGCGGTCCAGTGGTTAGGACTCAGTGCTTTCACGGTGGCGGCACGGGTTCAATCCCTGGTTGGGGAACTAAATCCAGCAAGCCTCATGGCGCAGCAAAAAAAAAGAATGGACATCCATTTTTACTTCTGGTTCTGCTACTAATTCCTGCTATAACTTTGGACACATGACCAGGGCCTCTCTCAATTTCTTCATTTATGTATTAGAATGTAGAGCAGATAGACCTTAATGCCCTTCTAAGTCTAAAGTCCTTTGATTCTACTCATTAAAAGTTACAGATTAGTACCAATATATTCCTGACTGAAAAAAATGAGCAGAGCGTACTAAAGAAATCCATGAGCTGGTGCTGCCCCCTATAGTAGACTGACAAGGTGTAGGGCGTGCTGTAAAACTAGACAAATATTTTGTCATTCTAATTGTGTCTCTCTGGCACCCTCTATGTACCTATTGCAAAATCAAGAGTTTTTAAAACTGTCTAATTTCTAACTGTTTTTATGTGTTATAATGAGAAGAATTAAAAAATAAATTATATTTAATGACTGTTAGCTAAGACAATTTGAGCAAACATTTTTTTTTAAAACTGTTCAAGGAAAAGAATGTTCCTGTAACTTCCCCAAATAAATTTATCTGAGTCTGATTTACAGAAGAGCTGGCACCATTTATTTTTAACTATAATATTTTTATTATACCTAGTTAAAATTTTTTTCATTGAAATATAGTTTATTTACAATGTGTTAGTTTCAGGTGTACAGTAAAGTGATTCAGTTACATATATTTATATAAATGTGTGTGTGGTTTAGATTTTTTTCCATTAGAGCTGGCACCATTTTAAATGAATCACTTTTTGCTTAACAGCATTAGAAACATTAAACATATTTAGTGCTGCTGGAGGGGCAGGATGGCAGTTGGGACTCTCTCTAGAGAAAAAGGCAATGGTTGACGTCATTTTTGCACTCTCTCTCTACCCTGACAGCACAGGAGGGCATATGTGGATGTGACACCCTCACACTGCCTTGCTGAGGCTGGCAGGGGTCAAAGGTTGCAGCACCCCCAAGCTCCCTGGCTCGGACCAGTGAGCATGAGCTGTGGCATCATTCTCCCACTCCCTTGCTAAAGCCTGCAGTCATGCACACAAAGGCACTCTCCTGCTGCATCACTGAAGCTGTCTGGCAGGCACAGTCAAGGCATTTTCCCACTGCCTCTCTGGCAGTGTGATCTGACTCCAAAAGTAAAGGCAACAAAACAAAAATAAGTAAGTGGTACTACATCGAACTAAAAAGCTTCTGCACAGCAAAGGAAACCATCAACAAAATGAAAAGACAACCTACTGCATGAGAGAAAATATTTGCAAATCATATATCCAATGAGGAGTTAATACCCGAAATATACAAAGAACTCATAAAACTCAATAGCAAAAGACCAACGATATAATTTAAAAATGGGCAGAGAATATGAATAATTTCCCAAAGAAGACATGCAGACGGGCAACAGGCACATGAAAAGATGTTCAACATCACTAATCACCAGGAAAATGTGAATCAAAACCACAATGAGATATCACCTCACACCTGTCAGAATGGCCATCATCAAAAAGACAAGAAATAGGGCTTCCCTGGTGACACAGTGGTTGAGAGTCCGCCTGCTGATGCAGGGGACACGGGTTCGTGCCCTGGTACGGGAAGATCCCACATGCCGCGGAGCGGCTGGGCCCGTGAGCCATGGCTGCTGAGCCTGTGCGTCCGGAGCCTGTGCTCCACAACGGGAGAGGCCACAACAGTGAGAGGCCCGCATACCACACACACACACACAAAAAGACAAGAAATAACAAGTGTTGGCAAGGATGTGGAGGAAAGAGATCCTTTGCACACTATTGGCGGGAATGTAAATTGGTGCAGCCACTATGGAAAATGTTATGGAAGTTCCTCAGAAAAGTAAAAATAGAACTGCCATACAATCCAGCAATTCTACTTCTGGGTATTTACCCGATGAAAACAAAAACACGAATTCAAACAGATACATGTACCCTCATGTTCACTACAGCATTATTTACAATAGCCAAGATATGGAAACAACCTAAGTGTCTACTAAAAGATGAATGGATAAAGAAATTGTGGTATATCTGTATATACATGTATCTCTATCTATCTATCTATCTATCCACACACACACAATGGAATACTACTCAGCCATAAATAGAAAGAAATCTTGCCATTTGTGAAAATATGGATGGACCTTTGGAAGTTATGCTACAGGAAACAGATAAATACTGAATGATTTCCTTTATATGTGGAATCTAAAAAACAAGACAAAAATCATAGGTACAGAGAACAGAATGGTGTATGCCAGAGGGGAAGGGGGTTGAGGAGTGAGCCAAATGGGTGAAAGGGAGTCAAGATGTACACACTTCCACTTATAGAATAAATAAGTCATGGGGATGGAATGTGCAGCATCGTGACCATAGTCAGTAACATTGCAGAACATACTTGAAAGGTGCCAAAAAGTTAATTTTGTATGGTGACAGATGGGAACTAGAGGCATACCTCATTTTATTTCACTTCACTTTATTGTGCTTGCAGATACTACGTTTTTTACACATTGAAGGTTTATGGCAACCTTGTGTAGAGCAAGTCCATCAGTGCCATTTTTTCCAAAAGCATTTGCTCGCTTCATGTCTCTGTGTCACATTTTGGTGATTCTTGCAATATTTCACACTTCTCCAACATTATTATACTTTGTATGGTGATCTGTGATCAGTGATCTTTGATGTTACTACAACTTGCTAAAGGCTCAAATGACAGCATTTTTTAGCAGTAAACTATTTTAAAATTAAGATCTGTACTTTTTTTTTTAAGACATAATGCTATTTTACACTTAACAGACCAGTATAGTATTCACATAACTTTTACATGCACTGGGAAACAGAAAACAAATTGTGTGAATCACTTTATCGCAATATTTGCTTTACTGTGGTGGTCTGGAACCGAGCCCGCAATATCCCAAGGTATGCCTGTAGATTTACTGTGGTGATCATTTCATAGTATACAATTATCAAATTATTGTGTTGTACAACTGAAACCAGTGTAACATTATATGCCAATTTTACATCAATAAATTTTTTAAAGATAACGAATGTTCATTGAGCATCTTAAATGTACAACTGTCTAGAGCTCTATGTTTACTGTAATAAACCATCAATCCCCGCTTTGTTTGATGAAGATTTACTCAACTGACCATTTCAGTTACATTCACCATGTATTCAGTTTGCCAACACACTGTAAAATGCATCCTACTCATCTCCAGCTATGCCAGGAAGTTTACCTGAGTTTATGACACAACCAGCCAGCCTGACTGTCTGATTAAATGGGACAGAAATATATCACCCAACCCTTTAGATTGTGCTAGTGACATGGCCTCTACTGAATATGCCAACAACCCATTGAGCATATGTCCACCCTGGTCCTCAAAGACGTGTATTTTGTTTAAAAATCTGTCTCATCCACTAGCCTGTGAGCCCCTGAGAGTAGTAATTATGTACTTTTCACATTTGTGCTTCCCTCTGCTTCAGAAATAGCTCAGTGTCTGAATTTAGAAGATGCTCAATAAAGTAATGATTGATAGAGCGAAATAGTGGAGAGGATGTTAAAACTTTTTACAGGCTACTATAACAAATATTGCAAAAATATATCCACTGACTTTATTGTTATTCGTTAGGCAGAGGTGAATGTCTACTGACTGAATGCCTACCGTGTGCTATTAATAACCATACTACGTATAATCATGTAGCATACTATGCTGCCTCACTCTGACTACACTTGGAATGTGTCATTCTGTTTTTCTCTTTTCTGGGTTTTACAATTTAGGGAGCTAGAGGCAAATGGGAAATGCATTCTGCAATGGTCGACCGACTTATGGGAATAGATCCATTTTAAATATCAGCTATCACCAGCCAAAAAGCTGAATTTGGTATTCGTTGATTAAATCCAGACCTATGGGTTTCCCAAGCTTGCATCTTTCAGTATAAATTACATTAAACTTCGACTACTGGGGGGAAAAAGGACTGAAAAGTAGCCAGCAGTCCCATCAGAGGCAGGATGACATTCCCCAGAATCACTACTTATTCCAGACTTGAGCTTAATTTAACATCTAGTTGTTTGGAAAATTCAGCTAGTACATCAGTCTAGTAACCAGATTTTTATAAAATTTCTGGGAAATCTGTCATTAAGAAAAAAAAATGTTTGAAATGTACCCTTCACCAACAGTTACAAATTCTAGCAGCTTTTCTTCATGATATACTGGCATTGAAATCATACTTAAAATTTAAATGTGTCTTAAATAAGTGAATTACAAATAAGCACTTATAAATAACTTGGTTATATCAGAAAGCTAGTTATTCCTACAAAGTCCAAAGTCTTATTTAAATATTGGCCAAGTCAGCTATGGGTGAGACGCAAGGTGTGATTTATCCTGAGGCAAATTGTTCTCCAGCTGTGAACCTATGAAACCAAACAAGTTGCGTGCTTCCAAAATACAATGGTGGGGCAGGCATAGCATAGACATCTCCATTCCAAAAGGGTAAAACAGGAAAGAATAAAGGAGGACAGTTCCCAGGTATGCCAAGACCGAACAGAACAAACAACGTTAAACCTTAAGGCTCAAGAATAATCTTCTTTGACTCAATGATCTGCCTTCTAGACCCACTGGGATGGCAACATCATCCCAGGGCTCAGCAGGAAGGCCTGTAGCGACTCTCTGCCTGGGCTCCATGGCTCTCTGGGTCTGGGGTCCTTGGCCCATGAGTCTCCCAGGTGGCCCCATCCTCTGAAATTTAGGTAAAGGTAGCCATGCCCCACCAGACCTGAGCCAATGGAGACAGGGTCGTATGGTCATCACCAAAGTATGCTGCCTGTGCCCTTTGGAAGGGCAACCACTGAGGCCCATGCTACACTGGGGGTCTACCAGAGTTTCGTCTGGGGTGTTGGAGGAGTGTGGCACAGACTACAGATATCAGAGCTCTACATGTGAATGGCACCATACAGCTGGCACAAAGGTCTCACAGGTGCTGGTGGTCCCTTCTTTGAACCACTCTGCTCCCCAGGCCCTTGCACTCAGGGCCTGTGATGGGAGTGGCAGCTCTGTTGATCTCTGAATCCCCTTTGGGGGTCGTTCTTCATTGCCTTGGAGAATAGTGCCTGGCTTCTGATCAGATGGCTGATCCATACTAATCTCCTTATCAGTCACTTGGCCACGCCCTTAGTGTTCTACCTTTTTGCAATATGGATAGGCTGAGAATTTTCCTAATCTTATATTCTGCTTCCCAGTCTTGAGGGAAAAAAACGGAGCTGGAGGAATCAAAGTCCCTGACTTCAGACTATACTACAAAGCTACAGTAATCAAGACAATGTGGTACTGGCACAAAAACAGAAATATAGATCAATGGAAAAGGATAGAAAGCCCAGAGATAAACCCACGCACCTATGGTCAACTAATCTATGACAAAGGAGGCAAGGATATACAATGGAGAAAAGATAGTCTCTTCAATAAGTGGTGCTGGGAGAACTGGACAGCTACATGTAAAAGAATGAAATTAGAGCGCTCCCTAACACCATACACAAAAATAAACTCAAAATGGACTAGAGGGCTTCCCTGGTGGCGCAGTGGTTGGGAGTCCGCCTGCCGATGCAGGGGACGCGGGTTCGTGCCCCGGTCTGGGAGGATCCCACATGCCGCGGAGCGGCTGGGCCCATGAGCCATGGCCGCTGAGCCTGCGCGTCCGGAGCCTGTGCTCTGCAACAGGAGAGGCCACAGCAGTGAGAGGCCCGCGTAGCGCAAAAAAAAAAAAAAAAAAAAGGACTAGAGACCTTAATGTAAGACTGGAGACTATAAAACACGTAGAGGAAAACATAGGAAGAACACGCTTTGACATAAATCACAGCAAGATCTGTTTTGATCCACCTCCTAGAGTAATGGAAATAAAAACAAAAATAAACAAATGGGACCTAATGAAACTTAAAACCTTTTGCAAAGCAAAGGAAACTACAAACAAGACAAAAACACAACCCTCAGAATGGGAGAAAATATTTGCCAACAAATCAACAGGCAAAGGATTAATCTCCAAAATATATAAACAGCTCATGCAGTTCAATATTAAAAAAACAAACAACCCAATCAAAAAATGGGCAGAAGTACTAAATAGACATTTCGCCAGAGAAGACATACAGGTGTCCAAGAAGCACATGAAAAGCTGCTCAACATCACTAATTATTAGAGAAATGCAAATCAAAACTACAATCAGGTATCACCTCACACCAGTTAGAGTGGGCATCATCAGAAAACCTACAAACAACAAATGCTGGAGAGGGTGTGGAGAAAAGGGAACACTCTTGCACTGTTGGTGGGAATGTAAATTGATACAGCCACTGTGGAGAACAGTATGGAGGTTCCTTAAAAAACTAAAAATAGAATTACCATATGACTCAGCAATCCCACTACTGGGCATATACCCAGAGAAAACCATAATTCAAAAAGACACATGCACCCCAATGTTCATTGCAGCACTATTTACAATAGCCAGGTCATGGGAGCAACCTAAATGCCCATCGACAGATGAATGGATAAAGAAGATGTGGTACATATATACAATGGAATATTACTCAGCCATAAAAAGGAATGAAATTGGGTCATTTGTAGAGACGTGGATGCATCTAGAGACTGTGATGCAGAGTGAAATAAGTCAGAAAGAGGAAAACAAATATCGTATATTAACGCATATATGTGGAACCTAGAAAAATGGTACAGATGAACCAGTTTGCAGGGCAGAAATAGAGACAGATGTAGAGAACAAACGTATGGAAACCAAGGGGGGAAAGTGGCAGGGGGGTGGTGAGATGAACTGGGAAATTGGGATTGACATGTATACACTAATATGTATAAAATTGATGACTAATAAGAACCTGCTGTAAAAAAGAATAAATAAAATAAAATTCTAAATAAATAAATAAATTCTGCTTCCTTGTTGCTTAACAATCCCATCTTTACGTCCATTCTCTCAGGTTGAATTTTACTGTAAGCAGTCAGGAGGAGCCAAGCTGCACTTCAACACTTTGCTTAGAAATTGTTTCACCTAGGTATCCCATTTCACCACTTGCAAGTTCTACCTTCCACAAAACACTAAAACATGGACACAATTCTGCCAGAGTTCTTGGCCACTTTACGATACGGATCACTTGTCCCTCATTTCCATCCTGGTCTTTATTGTCCATATTTCTACCAATATCCTGTTCATGTTTAATTAGGTATTCTCTAAGAAGACTGAGGTTTTCTCTACAGTTTGCCTCTTTTCTTCCTAAGCTCTCATCAGAATTATCTTTAAAATTCTGTTCATGTCAATATAGGTTTTTACCAGTATGAACCTTAAAACTTCCAGCCTCTATTCCTCACCCAGTGCCAAAGCCAGTGCCACATTTTTACATATTTGTTATGCAGCATCCCCATTTCTCGGTACCAATTTCTGTCAGTTTGTTTGGGCTGCTATAACAAAAATACTGCAGACTGAGAGGCTTAAACAACAAACATTTAACTCTGGAGGATGGGAATTCCAAGATCAAGGCTGGCAGATTATAAGGGCACTAATCCCATTCATGAGGGCTCCACCTACATGACCTATCACCTCCCAAAGGCTCCACTCCAAATACCGTCACACAGGTAATTCATAAATTTGGCGGGGGGGGGGGGGGGGAATACAAACATCCAGTCTATTGCAAAGCCTCAATCACAAGTCAAAAATAAAACAGTATTTTACTATAAACTATATTATATTTATTTAGAAGCCAAAAACAATATGATGAAACATGAAAACACACACATTTCAGAGAATGGCTTGTTTTGTTAATCAATCTGATCAGTTTTACACAATGAAATATCGTTAAGAAACATAAAAATTATAATATAAACTGTAGTATAAAAATATAAGAAACATAGTATTATTTTTAAAGAAAGAAATTGTAAGAGACATGTTAATACCACAACAACTTTAAACAGAAATTTAAAATGTCATGCTAGAAATAATTTTTTCTTAGTATTATGCATCAGGTCTTAGAATGTAGGGATGTAGGCAAGTAAAAATGAAAAGTTTATATAGTAAACTTTCTGAATACTATTGTCTGATTTGCTCTATCAAATGTCAGACATCATTATAAGAAATAATATATCTGTCCATTTAAGACTACAATTGCCTTAAATATAAGGTAATTATTATTTTAGAAACAAGCAGTTTTTACATTTTTTTAGAAAGCTAGTAGTAGCATATAAAAATGAACATTACAAGAAACTGGTTAAAACAACATTTACCATGAAAAGATGAATATAATTTTAAAATGAGGCACCTTTCTTTCACTTCAATAGGAACTGTGGGTGAAGGCCTTCATCTCATACCAAAGAACACTCAGTCTTGCTTCTTTTAATAAAGAGCAGTGGAAGAATACATTCCATTCTATGTACTGGCTGTGTTGAAAGAACAGAGTTCAGGTCCAGATAGGAAGCTAAAGTGCAGTAGAGGCAAGTTGATTTATCAGAGTGTATTCACTAATACACTGTGATTTTAACTAGTTAATACAAATAAGTGTAACTTATACTTTTACTATGTTGATCCAAATAATCTTTACTGATAAGCTATAGATCCCAGAGAAGCAGCATGTTTGCTGTGTTTTATCATTTTCTTTGCATAGATACAGATTTATCTATCATTTAAATAAAAAACAGCAAAACAGTATTAAGCAGTGTCTGCATTTATAATTTTTGCTTTTACAAAGTGCTATGCAGAATGTCACATTTCAAAGTTTAAAAACAAAACTCCAACTCTTGCAATTTGAACAGCACAGTTCAAATCAGGGATCTTCTTGTAAGAAAAAAAATATCATCTCCTCTGTGTCATATCAAATGAGACACGGGTTCAATAGGCAATCCTAGAGATTCGACCAAACCTATTTTACATGTAAGACATCTATAACCAAGAGAGGTTAAATGTATTAAATACAAGCTTCTCATAAGGGCACTGATGTCTCTAAATTGCTCAGAGATCTAGATTGGTTAATGGCCCTGGTAGTCTGACTCTATCTTCATACAGAGGCAGCTCCTGACTGTGTATGCTAGTAAATAAGGCATAGAAAATATAACCTTATGATATGAAAAACATGTTTTATTTTGTAATAAAATAAAAATTTCCATTGAAATTTTTATGAAGTTTGCAAAATAAGGTTCTGATACATTTGCACAAGTAAAATTTTCCTTGGGCAATAAAACATAGTATTTCTCTCTGCCTTCCATTTTGTTTTTAACAATGAAGAGCATCATTCTTTTCACCTGGAATCAAATTTGCCTTCAGTAACTGGACATGTTGATGGAGAGGAGAGGGTCAGAGTTAGAAGCTATATTACTCTATCTCAACAAAGATTGCTCTAAAAAGCCCATCATTTTACTATCAATTAATGTGAAAGCTTTGGGATTCATTTCCCCTCATCTCATGTTTAAAGCGTTTTCAAGTTCACTATATATATGTTTACTTGGTTAATGGGTCATAACTTTTTCAGGTAAACTCCTAGTCTACCAAGTAGACGGGTAGACAGATACTCAATTGAAACACGTTTAGATGTGTTCTTTCACTTACACGCTCAGCCTACCTGTCAAAGCTAATACCCAATAACAATAATCTGCAAGAGCAGATAAATATATTTGTGAATAATTGAGGGCTGACTGTAAGCCCAACCAACTTTTCTAAATTTTTTTCATTAATCAGAATTGCTGATTTGCGGTATCCATCAATCATGAGTGGATGAACGTTGTGGTGGAGAGCTTTCAAAATACATGAAGTCCTGAAATTGGAAAAAGAATTATATGTATAGATAAATATCAAATTAGATAGATAAATAATTACATAAATAAAGAATGTAAATAGATAATTAGGTGCAATGCACAAAATGTTATTCTTCATAATTTATCAGGTGATCTCATTCCAGTTAAGAATAAATCAAGCTAATGAAATTTTCATGAAGAGAACCTAATATGAAGAACAGCAATTGCAAATCTGAAACTGTGGGTAGTCAATAAGTTTTCCATTTGGGGTACCAATTAACTAAATTTTCCTTGCTGAAAGGAGGAAAAACTTGATAATCAATATTAAAAATGTTAAATATACCAATTGTAATATGTTAATTAGGTTTTTAAGGTAAATGTTATCAATTTTATTTCTATGATTTATGAATATTAGCCACTAATCAGACAGGAATACAGCAAGGAAATTGTACCTAATAAATCTTAGGTATATTGACAAAGAGGTAATAGATGAAGGGAGAGAACATCAGCTTTAGAGTTATTTTATTTCACTAAGAAATCAAAGAACAGGAATCTTTAAGTAGTGAGAATGGTAAGTAACATGAAATGATGACAATTACACCCACTGGATGCCTAGTATCTTTCAAGCACTCTCCTAGCCCCTTTACTCATATGATAGCTAATACTCATAACCCTGAAATATATATATATATATATATGTATTTTAATTTCCATTTTACAAATAAGGAAACTGAGGCTTGCAAGTGTTAAACACTTTGCAAGACATATAATTAGTAAGTGGCAGAGACAGCTTCAAATCGTATTGCCTTTCTACTGCACTACACTGCTTCTCATCAGAAAGAATAATTCTCTCAGGATAACTCAGAAGCAAAATGCTTACAATGAGGAAGCAAGCTCCAAAAATCATGGCTTTCATTGTCACATCCAGGTCTAATGGGAAGTGAATTTCAAAGTGGTCAGCATCGCTCATTGCAGATAACACACCATTCCACTTCCGAGTAATACTTCCGATACTGGATACACCATCAAGGGATATGACCTAGAAAGACAAGAATGTGACTTTATGATTGAAAGGTGTTAAACTACATGCTCTATTCTCCTGTTTATAAGCAGTTTACACTGAGGTAGTATAAATATGGTGCAGGAAATGAATATAGTAATAATATAATTTCAAATAGGGAATTATGGCCAAGAAGGGTTAAGTGCCTTGCAACTGGTTGACAACCAAGCTGGGGAGTATCTTACAATTCTCAGGCCAGTGTTCTTTCTTCACCCTCAAATGAGTTATTAGGGAAGCCTGTCAGAGGAGGTATGATTTAAACTGATTTTGAAATTCTTTTTCATATAGCAAAGGGTGGGAATTGGGGATTGGGAGGGAGTCTTTCCCAGTCGAGGGAAACATGTTAGCAAAAGCAAGGTGGTATGGCTCTTTTCACTTCACAAAATCCATATGATCACTCAGGCTTTTGTGGGCCCTGTCTTCTTAAAGTATGTCAGAATCCCAAAGGGCTTCAGCTTCTAGAAGGCACCTGCCACAAGGATAATAACCAAACACTACATTTTGGTGATTAAAATGACCCACACACCCTGCCCTCGAAATCTGGCTTATTTACATTTTCTATCTATCTATAATGGCCTTTTAATAAATAAGTCATGGTTGATGATATGGTTATGTAAAATGAGAACTAAGGAAAGTGTCATAGAAAATATTTGAATGAGCAATTCTGGATTATCAATTTTGTTGAATTGTGAGGCATTTAGAAAGAACTCTTTAAGAAGCCCAGGAATCTCCTTTGTCACAACTGTTGTCACAACTGTTAAGAGTAATAAGCTATCATTTTGTGGCCATTGAGATGAAGGCAGAACAGAAGGATTTTCCTTCTTCCAGAAAATGTTATAATCCACTATAAGATTTATCCTGGTTTATGAGTGTTGTCTTGTTTCTTGAGGATGCAGACAGACTTCTATCTTGCAAATAAGCAATTTGCACAACCTCAGGGGTGCTCTATTGGTTCTGTGATATGTGGGGCCTTTTCATTACTCAGGACCTATATTCTGTTCCTGGAAATCTTTGGTAAAAATGGTTAGTGAAATACAGCCAAGAATAAAATAGATGGATTAGGTTAGGCTATTTATTCTCAGGTTTAATGTTTTAAATGGTTTCTTCTTATCTTTATCAAACACTGAAATCATGCAAAAGAAGCTCACATTGTGGAAAACATTAAGCAATCCCCTAATGATAATTTGAAAATTTTTCAATGTCAACTGGTTAGTTAACTCTTTTCTCACATTACTTTATTCATTCACACACACAAAAATCATCTAAAAGCACATCATTCTGAGGTCTGTTAGTAGATGTAGAAAAAATAGTAGAAACATTTATTTTTATATTTGTTTACCTCAAAAACAGAATCTGAACCACAGCCATAGGTTGAGCATGGCCCAAGCACTCCCATCATATCTTCTTTCTTCTCATTTTGGATGCTATACACTGCCCTGCACAGGTTCCAGTGTTCGGCAACAAAGCCAATGGTGACGCCAGGAGGACACTGCACCTCCAGCTGCAAATGAAGCAGTGACAGAGGCGAAGATGCTACATGTATAGGTATACACATACACAGATACACACAACCTAGGTATGTTCCTAATTCATTCAAGAACTAGGGAAACTGTCACTGGGAAAGAGTCTTCCATTATCCCCAGGCTATTTCTTAGGGCTGTATTTCAGTGAACAGCCTTGAGAGATGAAGTCATGTTCCCTTTGGGACAAAATTACTCCTTGTTATAAAATGGTCAGTTCTCCAAGCTCCATGTCCCTTAGCTGCATATGTAGCATCTACCTGGGATCCGCTGAGTCATCCTTGTAGAACTTGGGGATGAGGGGACCTACGCACATGTGCTGGAGCTCACGCTGCTTACTGTGCTGTAATAAAGTTCTTTGCCCCTGACCTAGGGGTCTCACGTCTTCTGGCACAATCCATGAAAAAGTATCATGCTAGCTTCTTAGACTGACATCTCAGACATGACAAGTGTAATAGGAAACAAGAGAAAAGAGGCATTCTGAAAATTGTAGGTTGTGAAGACAACAGTATGTGTGTATAAGTATAGGATGAAGTGGAGACTGATCTCAAATATAAGACTGTTATTATACAAAGACAATAATGACAAAGGAGTAAGCTATCGGACAATTGCTAATATTCACTGAGCACTAAACTATTTGCCAGGCACTATACTAACACAGTTGACATTTATTTACTATATAATCCTCAAAATAACCATCCTATGAGATAGGTACTATTAATATCTCCATTTTATAGGTGAATAAATCAAGGCACAGAGGCTATAAGTAAATTCTATTGAAAATGCTGGTACTTAATATATAATTAAAATCCCAGTAATCCTAGGAGGTATTTTTTTCTGCCCAGTTAACATATTAAGAACACTGAGGCTAAAACAGGTTAAGTAAATTGTCCACTTTTAAGTAGGTGGCATATTTGAAATTCAAATTCTCTTGGATCTCTCTCTAAAACTTTTCTTTTCCCTGTAGCAAACAATTTTCCTAGGGCAGCACAGATTATAGAAGAGCAACTAAACCGTAACTTGGCACAACTGCTTTCTAGTTCTAGCATCTACCAAGTGTAACACCATCCTCAGGCACTTATTCTTTTTTAGCCACCCTTCCTTTATCTGTAACAAGGTGTAGGTTATGATGGGTCGAGTAAAAGTATCTGAAGTTTCTTCCGATCCTATTTAAAAGCATGTCTACATTTAGTGTGACCTTATTTGGGGATATGTAGGCACATTTAGACAAATGTGTGTTCTAGGTAACAGACTAATTTCTAATTCAGTAGACACAACTGATAGAATTGCGATCAGTGACTAAATAACCCTCATTTGTGCTTGACCCGCCCCCCGCAACTAGCCCCTGAAGACATGAACCCACATGAAAAATGTCTTTGTGGTTTTTCCATAGGTGAGACAATTTGGCATTTGGCTTCCTTCCTCCCCCCACCCCACTATCTTCTTCCATTCTGCCTGTGCCATGAAAGGCCCCTCCTGTGTAGCTTTGGAAGGAGCACAACCGTGCAGGGAAGAGTTGGATCAGGAAGAAACAACGGATGAGACTTCTGTCCTCTTACCTCTTGCCTGGTGGAGGGGCAACAGAAGCAGCAGCAGGTGCATCTGAAAGGTCTCTGCATTGTCATGATTTCTCGGCCCATACAGTCAGTGACCCGGAGCACAAAGGGCCTCAGTGTCCGATAAGCATTCCTGGTATAATCATCTGTGTCTTCGGTCACAAAGTAAACCATCTGGCCCAGGTTGTTTTTAATATCATATGTATTATTAGTTTCAAAATCTGTTATCACTAAAAATGAGAGAGCCATCTTATTTTAGAAGCAGTTAAAATGGGCCTCAAGAAGTCCTTTTGTAGTATTTCACAGGGGCCTAAAGCAAAAGAGCTTTTTAAAAAATTTCAGGTGAAAAACATGCAATTATTAGAACGTCATTGTAATTCATATGCCCTATAAGTATATAGGTAATTTTGAAATTTTAAAACATTTCTTCTGAGAAGTTCAGTGTAAAATGATTTTTAAAACTTTTCCACATAGAAGCAAAGATTGGAAACAATACTCCTGGAGTACTTGAATTAAGAAAACTTTAATTATAAAAACATTTAAAGGAAATTATACACCAGACCATGAATTAATCAGCTTATGAAATATGCTGAGAGGATTAGGGTCATTACTAATTGCAAATAAGAAAACCAAATAAGAAAAGTCAAAGGCTCTATGTGGAGGTAAAATGAATGAAATGAGGGTGTAGATCTGATACAGTGAGGGGAACTGAGAACAGGCATTGTGCTTACCGTGATTTTTTCTTACTTCCACAGCATTGGACTTAGAACCCAGCAGACTGAGACTCTATTTCCAGCTCTGCCATTGATTAGCTGACTAGGGTGCCCTTGACTAGCTCATCTAGTCTTTTTGCTCCTTCTTTCCCTTGTCCATGAAAAGTGAATATGGAGGAGTTGAGATGGGTAAAGGATAGGGCGTTCGATCAGGTAAAAATGTTTAAGTCCTTTTGAAATCTAAGAGCTCATGTATGATGTGTAAACAGATAAAATTATACAAAGTTAAGTCCCTTTATTACTTTCTTGAAGATAGGGTAATAGAGGATAGTCTTTTCTCTTTGAACCACTAAAAAATGATCAATATAAATAAGGAACTAGATATTGGATAATGCAAATTTTCACCTGATTCAAATATTGCTGGACACTACAAAAGTATACATACTTTCCAGGGGTTCAAAATGCTGAAGAACATGTATGTTGTCCAACTGTTGGGATAGAACAAAGCAATTAGGAGAGAGAGAAATAACAGAATCAAATCAAACCAGTATTAGAAAAAAACCTGATGAGACAGAAATTAAATGTATCAATTGATACAAAAATATCTCTCTGAAACTGAATGGAATCAAAAACATTTTTATCAAGTAAAATCAGCCCATCTGCACCTGATCAGATGGTTATTAGCAGAGCTGTCCAGATAGAACACTCTCCTCCAGGTCCACTGTAAAATATTGAAACAATTCTCTAAAATATCAGAAAATCATCTTCCTGCTTCAGTAACAGCACCTAGAAGAAGCTATGTTGCCTAGTTCAGTTCCTACTCATTGGTCTCTCTGATATGTCACCCACAGACTTGACTTGTCAGGAAGTTTGGGACAGTTTAACATGGACCAGCCACAAGAAGCCAATTTTCTCAGTGGCTTAGGGAGAGTGAATGAGGCAGGGTGGACCTTGCACAGGAATCTCCGATCTCATATTACTTCACAGTACCTCTGAAAGAGGTTAACACACTGACTTCCATTCACTTGGGCTGCTGATGCCAGGGTCTTCCCTAAGTGCAGACTAATAGGGGAAGATCCAAGAGAGCTGGAAGCGTGTGAATAGGATGAGGGCAAAGGAGAGGAAACATTCTCCAAGGATGGAATCCCTTGAAAAGGGAGGTTGGTAATACCATTAGAACAACTTCTACCTTAACTTTACTTAGGAATCACTGTAAAGATAAACACTTTGGCCCATCATCTGTTATACTTGAGAACATCCTAGCAGAAAAGAAACCCCCTTAAGGACAGACTACTCATATCTAATTGTAGATAATTTAGATCATTAGATCATTCCTAATGCCTGAGCCCAGAACACTGCCTGAAATGCCATATTTTACCAAATGTTTGTTGAATACATTAATTAATGAACACTACATTACTGTGGTAATAAATAAAATTTAAAATAATGTAACCTGACATAAACATTCTGTGGCGTGATCCATTACAGGAGGGTATAGAGAGGATACAATCTTTCTTTCATTAAAAAATTTTTCGGGCTTCCCTGGTGGCGCAGTGGTTGAGAGTCCGCCTGCCGATGCAGGGGACACGGGTTCGTGCCCCGGGCCAGGAAGATCCCACATGCCGCGGAGCGGCTGGGCCCGTGAGCCATGGCCGCTGAGCCTGTGTGTCCGGAGCCTGTGCTCCGCAACGGGAGAGGCCACAGCAGTGAGAGGCACACGTACCACAAAAAAAAAAAAAAAAAATTTCTTTTATGAAAAGACAATCAGGTGAGAGGGCCTAAACATGTCTTACAAAATTATCAAAAGTGGCCACTAGGGTGGTTTACAGTCCCTTTGAAAAACTCTAGGGACTCTTAAACATCTATAACTAAAAAGTAAAAATATTCACTACTTGGTAAGAGCTTCTACTGCTGAGCAAAATATTCTAAAGAAATGCCTGTTACTGTGAAAGCAGTTTACCCAATAAGATACTATGGTTGTTAAGAAGCAGTCCTAACAAAGTGTGGAGTCACTGGCCAAGCCAATATTCTAGAAATAATGTAAACCTGCTACTCTGGATGTTAAAGTGTCAGGATAGTCCTGATAATGATTCATGTAATTTGCACACGAGATGGCAAAAAGACTATGATAGGGACTTCCCTGGCGGTCCAGTGGTTAAGACTCCACACTTCCACTGCAGGGGGCATGGGTTCAATCCCTGGTCGGGGAACTAAGGTACAGCCAAAAATAAAAAAATAAAAGCCTAGGATGAAAAAATGCTTGGATGCCTGGCTCTGTGTCTTCCACCTACACACAAGGTGTTTCAACTAAAAACATCCACACAGCTATTATCCACTGGGTGGGTCCCATGTGCCAAAAATATTAGGCACGTTACAAACCTTATCTCATTAAAAATTCTCCTAACAACCAATAGAGTAGGTATGACTAGCACTATTTTATAGATGATGAAATTCAAGCACCAAGAGGTTAGAAAAGTTACTCAAGGTAGCAGAGTGAGGAGAGAGTAGAGCTAGAATTAAAACCCAGGTTTGTCTGGCTCTAAACCTGTTTTATTTGTTTCTTTTTCAATTTTTTTTTTAACTAAAAACATTGCTGAAAGGGAAAATAGATTTCATAAAATATGCCCATTTAACTTCACCTAAAGTAATAGAAGAAATTAAGAAAATGGTTTTTAATATTTAAATGAACAATATTAAAGCTATACATTTTTAAAAAGAAGTGACTCTAGATATTGGATTTCTAAGGAAATTTTCTACATTTATCATCAAGTAAAAAAATAAACTTTCTAAACTTGGTTAACTTATAAACATTTTATAAGCTTCCAAAATAATGTAGGGGTTACTCTAGCACTGTACCTGAATGACTGGCTTTGTCAATATTTTGCCAAACAACAGGTTAATAAAGTTTTTGGTTTATGTAAAATCCAAATTTTCCTGATACAACTGTATTACTTTCAAAGATCAACACTAGAACTTTGTAACAATGGTTTTCAGTACACAGGATTAACAGTCAGTATATAAAACTGAAAAGAGAAACATGTCAAACTCCAAGGAACATTTGGTTGACTACGGTGGGGAGACATGTATTGAATTGGCAAGTCCCTTGCTTATAATGTGTCAATATTCCAACACTTGCTTTTTCTAAAAGTGAAACATGATTTAGTAGTTTCTAGGGGATTTGCAATACTAGGTTTATCTTATTTTCATTAAGCAACATTTTTATTTCTGACATGGGTTTTTAAACAGTACCATTTGATGATACACAAACCTGTGGGCATGTTGCCCCAGTTTCTGAAATGGGTGGCCCAGTCCTAGAATGTCCATCTAGATATAAATTAGAGAGTCTCTGTGTTGTGGAAAGGGGTTCTCCGGAACTTGACCTGAAACAGTATCCTTGGAGGTCCCCTATTTTTATTTACCTTGTATGCTTTGGGAGGTGACAGGACTGGCTGATGAAAACTATGGGTGGTGAGAAATAGCAATGGCCTGAGGCACTGAGTGATTTACTCACTGTCTACCGTTCTGTTCTGTTCTTTGTAATGTTGCTTTTCTTGACATTCAGCCTTTACTTCTAAGCAAATGACACTCCAATTAACATCTTTGATAATTTTTCTTCTATTCCAATTCCTAGTTTTTAAACTGCCTTCATAGGACATCTTGAATGTCTTAAAATTCAATATACAACCTTCACAAAAACCGTATCATCCCACCAAAAAAATCCCTATGTTCTTTGTTCCCCATTCACATTTCTGAAATTAGCACTACCACTCCTATAGTCTCACAAACATCTGTCATCACTGACCCATCCCTTTATCCACTCTATCCAGTCTCTTTTTGTTGGATCCCCAGTCATACTTTGTAAGAAAATAATTTGGATTTGTGTGGAGTACCTGGGCTAAATATTCCAGACCTGGAGGACAGTTTGGCATAACAGTTGGCATTGGCATCCACACTATTGGAGCAGAATGTTGTGGTGCAGGATATTTTCCAGGCTGGTACTGGATAGGATGGCTACCACCAGTTTGCATGTACAAGGGGAAGGTAGTGGGCTGATGTGGACTGTAGTATCCCACAGGCAAGCCTCCTGGGTGGCCTGCAGGAGGAGGGACAGCTGGTCCAGGGGGCCCTGTGTTCAAAAACAAATGAAAGTGTTATACATTATAAACACTACAATATATTGGAAATTAGCATGACTTTTTACATGGAGATGATATGGATCACACAACCTCCACTTAAAAATAACAAGGTGTTCCATTTTACGAGTGTGTAGGATGTACCAAAATGTACTAAGGGGATTTACACATTAACTCATTTAATCCTCTTAAACCTTATGAGACAATTATTCCCATTTCAGAGGTACAGAAGTAAGGTTGAAATATCAAGTTAACATGTTAGCCTCTAGGCATTAGCTTCCTTCTTTGGAGATAATAATATACCTACTTCATTAGGTTATAGTAGGATTAGCGCAAGGCCTAGCATATAATTAGCATGGTTATTTTTTTGTTACTATGTTTACTGTTATTATTGTTTAAGGTCATAAAGATAGTAAGGTCTACTTAACTTCAAAGGGGTTCTTCTTTTTGTTTTTTTTTTCTTTTTGCGGCTCGCGGGCCTCTCACTGTTGTGGCCTCTCCCGTTGCGGAGCACAGGCTTCGGACGTGCAGGCCCAGCGGCCATGGCCCACGGGCCCAGCCGCTCCGCGGCATGCGGGATCCTCCCGGACCGGGGCACGAACCCGTGTCCCCCGCATCGGCAGGCGGACTCCCAACCACTGCGCCACCAGGGAAGCCCCCCAAAGGGGTCCTTTTAATGACTGCTGTCTAACTCCAGAACAGTTTCATCATCCGTCCCCAAAATCCCATACCCATTAGCGGTCATTCCTCATCTTTTCCCCCAGTCCCTGGAAACCGCTATCTCTATAGATTTGCCTAATCCGGACATTTCATATAAATAAAATCATGTGACATAGCCTTTGTATCTGGTTTCTTTTACTTGGCAAGTTTTCAAGGTTCATCCTTGAACTTTGCATTAGTACTTCATTAATAAAAACTAGTGAAATAACAATACTCATGTCAGACAAAATATACTTTAAGACAAAAACTGTTACTAGAGGTAAAGGACATTTTATTATAATAACAGAAGTGTCAGTCCATCAAGAAGACATAACAATTATATACACCTAAAAACAGAGCTTCAAAATACATGAAGCAAAAACTGACACACTAAAAAGTGAAATAGGCAATCCAACGAACAACAGCTGAAGGCTGCAATACCCCACTCACAGTAAGGGACAGAACACCTAAGCAGAAGATCAAAAAGGAAATAGAAGCATGAAAAACACTATAAATGAAACAATACATAACAGGCATGTATAGAACACTCTACCCAACAACAACAGACTGAACATTCTTCTCAAATGCACATAGAACCTTCTCCAGGATAGACCTACTGGTTGGCCAAAAAGCAAGTCTCAACAAATTTAAGATACCTGAAATCATACAGAGTATATTCTATTACAATGGAATAAAACCAGAAATCAATAATAATAGAAGAAATTTTGGAAATCACAAATATGAGGAAATAAATCAATACACTCTTAAATAAACCAAGGGGTAAAAAGAAATCATGAGAGAAATGAGAAAATACTTTGAGATGAATGAAACAAAAGCACAATATACCAAAGCTTATGGAATGCAGCTAAAACAATGCTTAGAGGGAAATTGACAGCTGTAAACACCTACACTAAAAAAGAAATATCTCAAATCAGTAACCCAACTTTCCACCTTAGAAATAAATCAAACCCAAAGCAAGCAGGAGGAAATAATAAACACTGAAGTAGAAGTGAGTGAATGAAACAGGAAAAACAATAGACAAAAATCAGCAAATCTGGGCTTCCCTGGTGGCGCAGTGGTTGAGAATCTGCCTGCCAATTCAGGGGACACGGGTTCAAGCCCTGGTCTGGGAAGATCCCACACGCCTCGGAGCAACTGGGCCCGTGAGCCACAACTACTGAGCCTGTGCGTCTGGAGCCTGTGCTCCGCAACAAGAGAGGCCGTGATAGTGAGAGGCCCGCGCACTGCAATGAAGAGTGGCCCCCGCTTGCCACAACTAGAGAAAGCCCTCGCACAGAAACGAAGACCCAACACAGCCAAAAATAAATAAATTAATTAATTTTTAAAAAAATCAGCAAAACCAAAAGTAGGTTCTTTTAAAAGATCAACAAAATTGAGAAACCTTAAGCCAGACTAACCAAGAAAAAAAAATAGACTTCAATTATTAAACACAGGGGTGAAAATGGGGACATTACTAAACTTACAGAAATTAAAATGCATCATATGGAAATATTATGAACGGTTGCATGCAAAAGCAGGGTCCTGTGCATGATCTCTGCACACAGCACCACCAAGGGGGTGGGAAGACCACCCAGGCTACGCCTCCTGCCCAACCCACTGACCCGTCCCTACACTCACCCCATTTAAGGAACCAGCTCAGCCCCTGCCTCGGGGAGTGAGCAAGGCCACCTGCTTCTTGTTCTCGCTCCCTCTGCTGTAGCAGGAATCCCAGTAAAGCCCTGCTTCAACTTCTCATCTGGCCTCTTAACAATTTCTGTTGATTAAATTGTCCAAGGACCTGGGTCTGTAACATATTCACTGGTAGATGCATAGTATGTGAAGTGATTAGAGAGGAGGGGCAACTAACCTAGGCAGAAGAGATACCCTGTGATGTAAGTGCTGACACATTAGACCCAGCCAGCACCTTTACGATGAGCAAAGGTTTTAGATACAGCAGGTACAAAATGAGCAGCTGCACAGAGGAAGCTCAGTACCACAGGAGTAAAGGCCATGCATATATAGAGATTTAGCAAACAAAACAGAAAGGAAGGTGGGGAGGAAGTGACGATTATGAAAGACCTATGCTCTGTGCAAAGAACCTGAACTTTATGCTAGTAAAATGTAAAATGGAGTGACCAGTTTTACATTTAGAACCTTTATGAATGAGAAGGTTAAATTAGGAAGGAGGTGCCTGCAGGAGTCTAGATGTGAGGTAAGGAAGTTTAATTGTGATGAAAAGAGTAGAAAGTGGAGAAATAATAATCGACGTTTAAGAGACATATTGTCTTGGCAATAGACTGGATGTGAGGAAAGATTCTCAAGTTTCTGACGTGGGTCCCTGCAGGCCTCCAGTGTAGAGAAAGAACAGAGGGCACGTGTTCCGGAGTGAGATGCCCAAGATGCACTGAGGAATCACTGAGTTTGAGATCTTGGGTCACCCAGGGCAAGTGGTCTACAGGCAGGTGGAAATGCAAGTTTAGAGCAGAGGAGACTGATGTGGGTAGGGGCTAAGGGATTCGTAAGTGGTTAAAGGCAAATGAAACCATATGGGGTATTCCCAGTATAACTTAGGAGAGTGTAAAAGGACAGGTGAATGGAAGAGGTGAGAGAGAGGACACGGCAGGGCAGGGCTGGACAGGGGAGTGGCCCAAGGACCTCTGGGGAATACCCATTTTTAAGGGTAGAGAACACAGACCTCTTGACAGAGACCAGGTGTCAGGAGAGACTAACAGAAAAATAATGGTAACTAGAAACAATGTTAAATTAGAGCTAAGTGAGAAAAAAAGTGCTAATGTCTTTAGAAAAAATGGAGGAAATTTCACGTTTCAGTTTGTTGTGAAGAATAGACTTTAATTCCTTTAAGAGCTGTATTTAAGAGTACCCAAATTGGATTGGAAATCGGATATCCTGCTCATCAGTTTTTTAGAACTATTATTAAAAAGCATACAATGCACCTAAAAAGTCACACAAACTATCTCAAAAATACTAATTGTTATATCACTTCAATGAGTTGATGATTAATTCTTCTGGTATTAACCATGTGATTTTAAGATAAAAGTATGTCATGGAATAAAATTTGAGGATCAATAAATTAGAAAGGAAATTACAATTTAGATTATGGTGCTATTCAGTTTAGAGACTATACTTCTAAAAAAAATTGTATACAAATGTATGTAATCAAATGATTTTTGTTATAAGTATGTATTATTCAGAGATGTTAAGAGAAGTGAAGAAAAAAACATAATCTAATTACGTGTGGGAAATGTTTTATACTCTCTTTCAAGCTTTAAAATTGCCGTTAAGGGTTCTGATTGTTCTGCAGGAAAACACAACAAAACATGTTTAACTTTGTGTAACTATAGTATCCCACACTTATTTAAATAAAGAACTCTGTTATGGAGCATTTTCCTACCAATGCTAGTGTGAGAAATACTGCTTTATGGGATTTGCGTTTTCTTAGTTATTTTGAATATTATCATCCTTTTTTATTTCAAAAAAGTATGTCATTTTCCTCTTTAAATAGACTACATATAACAAAGGCTTCTTTATTAACTATGTTTTTAAACATATTTGGCCCAAAATTATTTTCAATGGTAACAAATATCCAGTAATGTAATGCAAATGGAATTATATAATTGAATTTAAAGAAATTCATTAAAGCTAAAATTTCAAGTATAGTATTTCAAGTTCCTTAATGTGAATCAAGGGCACACAATTTGCATCAGTATAAATAAGTATATAGTTCAGCCACTAGATGGTGATCACAGTGAATTTTTGTTGCTGATTTTCATAACTGAAAATTCATTACTTGTGCTATTTTTTTGATACAGAAAGGAAGAGACAGACACTTTCCCAGATGAGCAGAACATGATTTATAACCAAGGTTTACTTCTTAGAAACGGTGGAGTTTCTGTTCTACTGGAACCTAAGTTCTTGGATATAGAGTGACTGGTGAATCTAAGACAGATTATGTAGATAATGTTGATAGCCACTGAAGTAAAACATAGAGAAACGTATATATAGTGATATTACAATGTAGGGTTGTCAAAAACTTGGATTTAGCAGGGGTTAAGCCATAATGAGGGGTTATACTGGATCAGATTCACACAACATGCATACACATGAGGGAAAGGGGAAAAGGAAGCCCTGTTTTCAGAAAACACTACCGGGGCAAAGGCTACCTGAGCTTCATGAATCATATGTCTGGAGCCAAGACAACATCCTTGCCATCATCCTGTGGATACTGGGGTTTCTTCTGCTCTTTCACAGCCTAACTCACTGGTTTCTGCCTCTAAACAAACACTTAAATATATATTTAAAGAAATATCACTATACTTTATCATTTTCTAAATCACTAAAATGTATTTGAATATAATCCTGATTAAAACTATTTCCTTAGTCAAAAGTAAGTGTTGGTTTTTTTTTTAGATGTTTTAGGGCTTTAATGTCCTTCACACGGTCAACATAAAACACTGACAATGGATGAATAGGGGAAAAGACTGTTCAGCGAAGATCTTCCCGAACTCACGGCATCACTGGTCAAACACCATAAAGAGAACAGTCACATGAACAGTAAGGGAGTTTAACAGAGATTTTTAGTTTAACAGCATAACTGAAAAACAAAGAACCAACCAAGTAAACAAGCAAGCAAGCAACCAACCAACCGTTCTTCTACCCACTGAAAGGAAAGTAAAAGTGAATCAGGGAGCTTCCAAATCTGGTGAAGCAGCTTAAAAAGGGAGAGGGGAGGGGGAAGGGGAGGCACACAACAGTTGAGAACGTAACACTCTACTGCACAAGGTCAAGGATCCTAACATTCTCAAAGTCTCAACATATACCAACAAGAACCATATTATTAGAAATATAAAGGCACAGAGATATAAATGCATAGAGATATAAACTATTTGGTATTAAAAACAGACCTTGCTATATAAACGTATAGTATGTCACTTTTATCTCTTTATGAGAATAACAGTATAAAGAAATATCTCCAGTTTGCCTTTTAGTCTGGAACATCACAACACGGTCGGTGGTGACCTGAATTAACAGCTGCAGAATCCAGAAGACCCCACTGCTGTCATCTTGCAAAGGATCAAAATTCAGCACCTAGAGGGCTCCACCCACCCTCCATGCTGTGTGTCTCTAAAAATAATGACGTGCAATTTGCATACAATTAAACCCATAGGCATCTTTGAATATGAGATCTAGGGAGGAAAAGTAGCAGCAAAGACAACAGTAGCTAGAATTTGGTAGAAAAGCAAGAGAAGATTTTTTAAAAGCTTCCACTTCAAGTCAGGATTAAGGTTAAGTTTCAACAGCTAGGCTTAGCTGTGGATGTTTTGCTGTTCTCTGGAAAAAAAAGAAAATCTATCATAAGGATGTTCATTCGAGAAAAATACTGTTTGTTTAGTTTTTTTAGCCATGACCAAGTGAAAGAGTAAGAGTATTTTTAATTTTAAAGAATTTACATATTGCCCAAATACTTAGGAGTATCTATTTTCCTGAGTCCCTGAGTACAGTATGAGTTGTGTATTCAGACTTATAAAAATATTTGCTGAACTACAAGCTCCTGAATCAGAACTCAAAGCCATTCACTTCCATTTTTCTGCACTTCTCCTGCCATTTGTCCCAACCAGACCTTCATGACCCTGAGCTTTTGGACATATTGTTCTTTCTGCAAGTATGGCCCTTTCCCCCTTTCCTTCGATTGAGAAATTCCTCACGTGCCAGTAAAACTTGATTTCCTCAGTTAGTGCTTCCCTCAAATCCCCAGTAGAGGCAGTTACTGCCCTCTGTGCTCTTCACGGGACAACGTTCTCTTCACATTCAAGCAAAGAGAATGCCATCAATGTTTGCACAACTTCCTTCCTAAGACAGGAATATA
Organism: Tursiops truncatus; assembly: GCF_011762595.2. Taxonomy (NCBI): domain Eukaryota; kingdom Metazoa; phylum Chordata; class Mammalia; order Artiodactyla; family Delphinidae; genus Tursiops; species Tursiops truncatus. The sequence goes on along the minus strand of NC_047037.1, from coordinate 21,596,074 downwards.
ATTCTAATTAACATCTAGTAAACGACTCGGCCCGCTGTAGGCATCCAGTATTTATTTACTGAATCATTCCATTAATTAATTAGTTAATTTTAAAAGCAATCTTAACTATGAGCATGGTTTTCTGGAGAGGGGCAAGATTCTTTCTGAATACTTAACCTACCTGGTACAAAATGGGAATTGTACTCAGGAGGGGCACCAGGCCTTGGATCAGGTGATTTTATTTGATTCTCCATTTCATCTGCAAGTTGTTCAGGGCCTGTGGGGACTATATTTTGGGGGAGAGAAAGGGGACCTGATTTACAATGGGAATGATAATATGATTACAGAAGATACTCATTTTTTAAATTTTGGTATGCATCAATGAATATAACCAACATGACATACACTCATTTTTTATAAAAAAGCAATTCATTATGTAATTAGACATCAACCTATTAATATATTTGATGAATTTTTAGCTTGAATATGGACTTAAAAATAAAACTAAGCAATTATATTGTTATGATCAAAGCAACAAGCTTTCATGCTAGTGTTCAGCTGACCTGATGCTCATTCCTATCTACATAAACTCCTTGCACAGTAGCAAAACTTCTTTCTCCTATTATATAATAGGGAGAGTACAGTCATTTATAGAGTGCATCTGATTTAGTCCCGAATCCTTTTTGGAAAATGGCTGTGTTTAAATAAATTCAAAGCACAACACAATAAATACTTAATAAATTTAATATATAACATGATGAATACTTAATAAATTTAAAACATAACACAATGAATACTTAATACTTTAAATAGCAGTAATGCTACACACAACTCAGCTGGAGGTGGTTCAGTCTTCCTCTCCAGTGAGTCACATTTTTACCATATTCCGCCTAAAAGCAACCTAAATCATGGTAATTGCTGCAAGGGAGGTACTGAAGTCACTTTTGTTATGTTATAGCTTGTCCTCTTGTTGAAATTAGAGAAACTACTCACTAGAAGGTAGTCCTAAATCTCTTAACTGGTTGACTTTTATCTCATAAGAAACACAAATCCCACAGATGTGGTGTTTCTCTCCTTGTATCATCTCCTACATTGCTTGAAAAAGCAGCGCTACTTTTGAGTCTTCTTCTGTAAGGGCAAGCTGCCATCACAGGCTTTTTATTACTATTACCTCTCTTTGCAGATTTACTCTCCTACCTATATTTTTCCTTTACCTAACTTTCCCCCACATACTTTAGAGATTTTTGCAGTACCTATATGCCAGTATAAAACCCTTTTAATCCTTTTCTGTCAAAGATAAAGAGGAATGTTCATATATATAAATGAACAAATGAATGTATATATATATATATTCTTCAAATATTAAACAAGTGACTTAAAAGTGAAATAAACTCCAATTTTTTAAGGAAAGGAATCACACAGTTCACATTTGAAAATAAAGCATATTAAAATTTATTCACAAAAACTTACCTGACATTTGAAGAATCCTAATTAATCCTGAAAAAAAAACACATTTTATACCTTTAAAAATATATTTATATAGTTAGTATTATTATTTAGTAATACATGTAACAAGTTCTGTGATTCTTTTAGTCCCCAGTTACCTTTCTTTCATTCCTTCATTAATTCAACAAATATTTCCTGAGCATCTATTATGTACCAGGGACTATTATAGGTGTTGAAAATACAGCAGTAAACCAGATGGACACTCTGCTGGAGATTATATTCTAGTGGAGTGAAACATATCAAGAGATATTTAAGATTAAATTTAGATAGTACAGTTATGAAGAAAACAAAGTTAAAGATTAAGAAAAACATGGATGAGGCGCTCGAGGAGGGTCAGGGAAAAGCTCTCTCAGGAGGTGAGCTTTCAGCTATCTGAACTATGACAGAAAGCATTATACTAAAAATGTAGGAAGAGAGTTCCCAAAAGACAAGAAAGTAAGTGCAAAGGCCTTGAGATGGCAATGAGCTTGGGCAATGACCAAGGGAGAGAAAGAGGTCAGGTGTGACTGGAACACAGGGAAAGAAGAGAACCGAGGTCAGAGATGGAGACAGAGGTCTGATCATACCTGAAACTCATGGCAAAATGTTTGGAATCTGTTGTAATTGCAGTTGGAGGTCTTTGGAAGACTTTAATCAGTGGAGTGACCAGATCTGATTTAAACTTTATCTTGAGGGGCAGGAGTAGAAGCAGTGGGGGAGGGATGGCAGCAGTAATCCAGGTGGGAGCTGATGCTGGCTTAGACTGGGGAGGTAACATGAGAGAGGGTCAGATGCCGTCAGATGCATAACAAGATTTGGAAGCAGAACCCACAGGAGTTGCTGATGGACTAAGTAAAGAGAGGAGTCGAGGATGAGTCTCATTTTTTAAGCCAGGGTACCCGAGCTGATGGTGATGCCATTAGCTGAATTAGAGAGGAAGATGGTGGGAAAATGTTGGGACTGGGGAGGGCAGGAATCAAAAGTTTAAATTGGGACATGTTATGTTTAAAGAAGAGTCCAAGAGAAGACATGTTAAACATTTAAATAAAAAACATGTATATGTGAACATTATGAGAATAACTCAGAGAAGTAATCTAGAAGTTGGGATGATATTTGAAACAAGGGGTGGAGGTTGGGGAGAGAGTTCATTGATTTCATTAATTCAGTTAAGGGGAAAAGATTATTACAGAAAGGAATTTCAGTATTTCAGGTTTCTGAGTTCTGGGTGATGACAAATAACAAGGAGAAAACATCAGCAAAAGCTATAATACACTGAATGCTTATCAAATGTCAGGAAAAGGCAGAGCACTTTTCATATATTATCTCCAATTTGCACAGCAAAGAAACCATAAACAAAATGAAAAGACGACCCACAGTATGGGAGAAAATATTTGCAAATGATACGACCAATAAGGGATTAACCTCCAAAATTTACAAACAGCTCATGCAGCTCAATATCAAAAAAACAAACCATTCAGTCAAAAAATGGGCAAAAGATCTAAATAGACATTTATCCAAAGAAGACATGCAGATGGCCAAGGGGCACATGAAAAGATGCTTAACATCACTAATTATTAGAGAAATGCAAATCAAAACTACAATGAGATATCACCTCACAGCAGTCAGAATGGCCATCATCAAAATGTCTACAAACAACAAATGCTGGAGAGGGTGTGGAGAAAAGGGAACCCTCCTACACTGTTGGTGGGAATGTAAATTGGTGTAGCCACTATGGAGAACAGTATGGAGGTTCCTTAAAAAACTAAAAACAGAGCTACCATATGACTACCATATGATCCAGCAATCTCACTCCTGGGCATATATCTGGAGAAAAACATGGTTCGAAAGGATACATGCACCTCAATGTTCACTGCAGCACTGTTTACAACAGCCAAGACATGGAAGCAATCTAAATGTCCATTGACAGATGAATGGATAAAGAAGATGTGGTACATATATACAATGGAATATTATTCAACTATTAAAAAAATGAAATAATGTCATTTGCAGCAACATGGATGGACCTGGAGATTATCATACTAAGTGAAGTAGGTCAGACAGAGAAAGACAAATATGATATTGCTTATATGTGGAATCTGAAAAAAAATGATACGAATGAACTTATTTACAAAACAGAAACAGACTCACAGACATAGAGAACGAACTTATGGCTACCAGCGGGGGAAGGGTGGGGGAAGAGATAGATTGCAAGTTTGGGACTGACATGTACACACTGCTATATTTAAAATAGATAACCAACAAGGACCTACTGTATAGCACAGGGACCTCTGCTTAATACTCTGTAATAACCTAAATGAGAAAAGAATTTGAAAAAGAATAGACACATGTATATGTATAACTGAATCACTCTGCTGTACACCTGAAACTAACACAACATTGTTAATCAACTATACTCCAATATAAAATAAAAATTAAAAACAAACCAAAAAAATAAATAAATAAACAGGGACTTCCCTGGTAGTGAAGTGCTTAAGAATCCACCTGCCAATGCAGGGGACACGGGTTCGAGCCCTGGTCCGGGAAGATCCCACATGCCGTGGGGCAACTGGGCCTGAGTGCCACAACTACTGAGCCTGCGCTCTGGAGCCCACGAGCCACAACTGCTGAGCCTGTGCGCCTAGAGCCTGTGCTCCACAACTAGAGAAGCCACCGCAATGAGAAGCCCATGCACCGCAATTAAGAGTAGCCCCCACTCGCTACAACTAGAGAAAGCCCGTGCACTGCAACAAAGACCCAACACAGCCAAAAGTAAATAAATAAATAAATAAACTGGAAAAAAAGTAAATAAACAAAACAATGTAATAGTGAAAAAACAAATGAAAACATCTAATACGTAAATGGCCAATGCTGCTCAACTCAAGTACTTCTAAGTTCCCAGTCCATGTTCTTTCCAATGAGTTGTCCTGCTTATCAGAGTACAGAATGTGGTCATTTGTGTTGCTCCAGTAGGGTAGAAATCACCGATACAGGGTAGGTATGCCAAAGAAGCATTAGAACACTATATGAGTGAGTAGTCAATACAGACTGAGTTGACCCAGCAAATGTCACCATGGCATAAGCCAGTATGTAGATTCTAGCCTCCTGCCAAGCCTGCGTCAGTCTTGGACCATTTCCTCTCCCTCTCTGGAGCTGGAGTTAGTTGTACAACATCCTACGTGTCTTAAAAGTAAAAACAGCTCCCTGGAGCACATCACAAATCCAGACCCAACTGCAGGCCAACCAAGAGTTCCAGGAACTTGTCCTATTCCTTTAATGATGGTAATATCTGGTGTTTAGGAAAATGCCCCTACCTTTCTAGAACCTTAAATTCTGGACATTCCTAGGAATGTACTCTCAAGTGACTGCATGTGTACACACAGGTTATATATGAGAATATTCTTGACACACTGTTCATACTAAAAGAAACTAAAAACATTTCCAGTGCCCATCAATGGTACACTGGATAAATATATTCTGGTATATTTATATGATATAATAGTATACTGTAGTGAAAACAAAGTACAGCCATACCCATCAACAGAGATGAATCTCGAAATTACAACACTGTACCAAAAAAAAGCAGTCATAGGAGAACACATATGAGTCCATTTAAGAATGTTCAAAAGCAGGAAATGAGACAAAACGCTTTTTTTCTGATACATGTATGGGGGAAACTTTAAAGAATAAAATTAGGTAATTAATAACACAAAATTTAGGAAAACGGTTACCTGTGGAAAAGAAGTGATGTGGGTAAAGTGTTTAGCTCTGGCCCCCAAGGGGCTTGAAGTTCCTGCTAATGTTCTAGTTCTAATAGGGTGGTGAAACAGGGGTGATGGGTTGTTACTAGTTTTTAAAGAGTACATATACGTTTATATCTGCATATTTATATGTATGACATTGTTTCACAATAAAAAAGAACCATCTGACAGTTATATGTTTAGTGTAACTTTCTAACTAAACATCTATTGTTCCTTTCTACATCAAGCCTGGGGATTGCAAACTGTCAAATAACTGTGATGGAAAGTAATTAGAACAGATTATTGAGTGCCTTAGTAAAAACGGGCCAAATTATCAATCTATCTATCCATCTATTCATCCATTCATCCATAAATCCATCCAACTATCTAGAGTGGCAAATGGTACAGCATAGTGCAAAAGTGGCATATGTTAACAATTGCTGAAGCTAAGTGAAGACAGATTTGAATATTTTTATTACAAAAACAAAAAACTTGAAGGAAAACAAGTACATAATTCTGGACCCCAAAAGTGAAATAATACCTCTGGGGTCCAGGCCTGGAAATCTGTACTTTTAACACAGGCCCAGGTGATCCTTTTGATCAGGCATGTTTGGACTGATATAGTGTAAAGAAAAATAACAGTTCTCAACCATGCCAGGCAGAAATTACCATTCAAATGTGATTCCAGTGATTGAAAAACACCTTGAAAAAATAAACCAATTTTGAAAAAATTTTAAATCTATAAGAATGTTTTTTAAAGTAACTAATATCAATGAATTTAAAGTAAAATACACCTACACATTGCCTAACAAGCTGCAGGTGCTCATGGAATTTGTTTAGTCCTCCCTCCTTTGAGCCACTGGTTTCTTTTTTTTTCACCACTCTAAATGCTCTCCCCATTCTTAAAAATTTTACAATATAGTTTTGTTTTTTTTAACATCTTTATTGAGGTATAATTGCTTTACAATGGTGTGTTAGTTTCTGCTTTATAACAAAGTGAATCAGCTATATGTATACGTATATCCCCACCCTCTTGAGCTTCCCTCCCACCCTCCCTATCCCACCCCTCTAGGTGGTCATAAAGCATGGAGCTGATCTCCCTGTGCTATGTGGCTGCTTCCCACTAGCTATCTATTTTACATTTGGTAGTGTATATATGTCAGTGCTACTCTCTCACTTTGTCCCAGCTTCCCCTCCCCTGCTGTGTCCTCAGGTCAGTTCTCTACATCTGCGTCTTTATTCCTGCCCTGCCACTACGTCCATCAGTACCATTTTTATAGATTCCATATATATGCGTTAGCATACGGTATTTTTCTCTTTCTGACTTATAAAAGAACCTTATCTTAATAAACTTCCTTTAAAGTTCAAATATGTTGTAAGATTTTTGTTTTAAGTGATACATTCTCATTCTCATAGAAGGAGTACAGAATGAAACAGTAGTAACTGTAAACTACATAAATATCTAGCACATAAATATCTAACACATATAAGAAAACACATTATAGTGAAACGTTATAAAAATCATATTCCTTTAAAAATATGGTCACAATAATTTTGTAAAAATAATTAAGATGCTTACAATAATCTGCATAATTATAATATGGAAAGTTTTGTTTTTAAAAGTATTTAAAATCTAGAGAATATGCTAAATAATAAATAATATTTCCTTTTCAAATTTTCTATAAGAAATGTATAATAGGGCTTCCCTGGTGGCGCAGTGGTTGAGAGTCCGCCTGCCGATGCAGGGGACACGGATTCGTGCCCCGGTCCCGGAAGATCCCACATGCCACGGAGCGGCTGGGCCCGTGAGCCATGGCCGCTGAGCCTGCGCGTCTCGAGCCTATGCTTCGCAACGGGAGAGGCCACAACAGTGAGAGGCCCGCGTACCGAAAAAAAAAAAAAAGAAATGTATAATAGATTTTATAATCTGAAATGAAAAAAATAATAGAAATAGAACTGACAATCTAGACTCTTACAGTGAATTTAACTAAAAAGACCTGAGGTCTATAAAAGATGAAAACTTTACACACCCTTCCAAACACAATTCTCTTTACAGACTTGAAGCCAAAATCTTGGCTCCTGTGGTGTATTGTGTTAGTTTTATGGGTTTCCTAGTCACCAGGGAACTAGATAGTTGAGTGGACTCAGTATGAATGGATTAAAGTCCGATGATTGTGAAGGATTCTGTCATTCCTGTTCCACACCTTGGCAACTTAATAGGTTGCTGTTACATGGGCTGGAATTAAGAAACTATCCTACTCAAAAAGCAATTACAGAGGCCTGCACTAACAAGATAAATTTAGGTCTGTTACTTTGGAAGAAAACATGCAGTAGAAGTAACCCAGAGACACATGGAATCTTTCATTAGAACAATACATGGAATATACATTTAATTATATATTTGCATGAAATTAATCCTACAAGAAACTTGACAGAAATGGTGACTAATTTTCACTATGAACAAATAAAAATGTTGGAAAATCTAATCAATTTATGAAAAATCTAATCAATTTATGTTCTGTTTTTATAATTTATACAAATATTTTTCTTATTTTAGTCACACTATGGTTCCTTCCAAACAAAAGGTCTATGGTAGGACATTTCCTTTTTTTAGCAGGAGGTTGGTTATTCAGCTTTATTTAAAAACAAAAGAATTAGATTAAATGGGAGCAAACTGATAGTCACAGTTGATAGATAACTTTTTTTTTTTTTGCGGTACGTGGGCCTCTCACTGTTGTGGCCTCTCCCGCTGCGGAGAACAGTCTCCGGACGCGCAGGCTCAGCGGCCATGGCTCACAGGCCCAGCTGCTCCGCGGCACGTGGGATCCTCCCGGACCGGGGCACGAACCCGTGTCCCCTGCATGGGCAGGCAGACTCTCAACCACTGCGCCACCAGGGAAGCCCGATAGATAACTTTTATTAAACGTATTAGCTTAATTTTTTAAAAGAGAATATCAGGTCTCTCCATTTTAGCTTTCAGAGGAGGCATGTTTTTGTTACCTGGAGTACAAAAAATTCCAGAAGAATAATATAATCATGATGTTTACATAATACATTTTAGGAAACATTACCATGACAATCATGATATCTAAAAGATTGCCAGATAATGCCTTATTGTGTCATTTTCTGGCTAGTCTTCTAGTATTAAAAACTGTAACAAAACAGGATGTCAGGTGACCTACAATTAAATCATTTTGATAAGTAACCTTACATTTTAAAATGTGTTATCTGCAAAAGTACATATATTTATATCACAAAAAGGATCCTTCCTACCTAGAGCCCCATTTCCCTTCTCAAAAGGCAGCCACAGATACTAGATTTTTTGTGTCTTTCAAGAGGTTTTCTAAGCAAACACAAACTAATATATATGCCTTTTAATACAAACGGCAGTTTCCTATATACTGTTTTGTATCTTGTTTTTTCATTTATTAAAATTCTTTGATGTTGATTACATTTCAGTTCATATAACCTTATTATTTTTAAAGGCTGCACCACAGTTCAACTGGCTGCTTGATGAAAATTTAAATTGTTCCCAAATGTATGCCATTACAAACAATGCTGAAATAAATTTATGTATTTTATGCACCAGTGTATTGAATCCCTGGAAGCAGAACTGATGGATAAAAGTTTTGAACATTTTTATTTTGACATATATTGTCAAACTCTTCACCAAGAATCTGAATCAACTCACATACCAGACAAAAATGTGTTACATTTCTAACACTATGTTTTATCAAAATTTTGTCATTGTTAATCTGAAAGGTGAAAACATTCCAGTTTTATTTTCCATATCTTGAGCATTTTTTACTCTTTGCTTAAAAGTCATTTTCAGCTCCATTTCTGTGAACTGCCTGTTTGTCATGTGCCCATTTTTCTGTTTGCTAGGTTTTGTAAAAAGTTTCTTTTCAAGCTGCTCAACATCACTAATTATTAGAGAAATGCAAATCAAAACTACAGTGAGGTATCACTTCACACCAGTTAGAAGGGGCATCATCAGAAAATCTACAAGCAACAAATGCTGGAGAGGGTGTGAAGAAAAGGGAACCCTCTTGCACTGCTGGTGGGAATGTAAATTGATACAGCCACTATGGAGAACAGTATGGAGATTCCTTAAAAAACTAAAAATAGAATTACCATACGACCCAGCAATCCCACTACTGGGCATATACCCAGAGAAAACCATAATTCAAAAAGACACATGCACCCCAATGTTCATTGCAGCACTATTTACAATAGCCAGGTCATAGAAGCAACCTAAATGCCCATCGACAGACGAATGGATAAAGAAGATGAGGTACATATATACAATGGAATATTACTCAGCCATAAAAAGGAACAAAACTGGGTCATTTGTAGAGACGTGGCTGGATCTACAGACTGTCATACAGAGTGAAGTCAGTCAGAAAGAGAAAAACAAAATCGTATATTAACCCATATATGTGGAACCTAGAAAAATGGTACAGATGAACCAGTTTGCAGGGCAGAAATTGAGACACAGATGTAGGGAACAAACATATGGACACCAAGTGGGGAAAGTGGCAGGGGGATGGGGATGGTGGTGTGATGAATTGGGCGATTGGGATTGACACATATACACTAATATGTATAAAATGGATAACTAATAAGAACCTGCTGTATAAAAAGAAAATTTCATTTTATGTTAAGAATTTTTTCTCAAATTTGTCATGAATGTTTAATTTTTGCCACGCATTCTTTTTGTTTTTTTTGTAGTCTAATTTTTGCCTGTTTTACTGATTTTGAAAATGTGATAATACTCAGTAGTGTTGATAATGGGATGAGAGAAATATACTCTTACAAACTTTTTGAAGTACAGCATCTCTCTCATCCTGAAGAATGAGTACTATAAAAGTGATTTTAGGACAATATTACTGAAATATATAAAGAGTATAAAAACTACTGTATTTTCTGTTTATAAAAATGTTAGGCTGTGAAATCCCTCAAGCAAAACTTCAATTGTGTGCCTATAGGAAACATCATAGCAATCAATACTGAGGAAGTAGATAAAGGAAAGGATTTTCAAAGAAAGAAGCTGAAAGAACATTCAAAGAGAAAGTAAATGAAGTGAACAATACGAAAAGCTCTGTGAAAGAAAATATATTTCTTCTACACTGAATGATAACTAATATATCCAGAAAGGAATTATATACCTAAATTACTAATTACAATCTCAAGATCTTTACTATTTATTATTTTATTTTTCCTATTATAAAAATATCACTTTTTATTTACAAATATGCATATATTTACAGAACAAAACATGAATACACATAATATATGCATACCTCAGAGCTATTGCATGTTCAGTTCCAGACCACAATAAAACAAATACACATATATACATATAAATATATGTATATATACACACCCATATACATAAACATTTATACATACTGTGGTACGACTTGTTTTTTGTTTCTGTTTGTTTTCAATTTATAATATACTTCGGACATACTTCCACCTTAGAACATTTAGAACTATCAAATGTTTTAAACTATTGTTATTCCACTGTAGATGTACAATTAATTATGTAATCAAATTCTAATCAATGGTTACAAAACTATTCCCAAGTTTTCTATTACAAACAATCCTACTGTGACCATCTTTTTTGGTTTTTGTTTTTTTTTTGGTGACCATCTTTGACACAGATTTTTATTTGCACACTTAGGAGCACGATGAATTCCAATAAGTGAATGGATATTAAAATTTTTAAGTTATCACCATAAAAAAGTTTTACCAATACATTTCCACTAAGAGTTTGTAAGAGTATATTTCTCTCACCACACTATCAACAATACTGAGCATTATCACATTTTCAAAATCAGTAAAACAGGCAAAAATGGTCTTACTTTAATTGCATTTTTCTGATAATTAATGTGGCTGAGTCTTCATTCCCCTTATCATTTGTGTTTCTCTTACTTTGAATTCACACTTTTTATTCTCAGATTGGATGGTTGGTCTTAAAAGTCCTTAATGAGAGTTCTAGGCATATTAGAAAATTAGCTCTTTTTCTGTTAACAATTTCCATTTGTATCTGTTTTGTTTTGTTTTTCTTGCATGCAAATGTTAAGAATCATGTCCCTACATGGGCTTTAGGTTTTTCTATCAACCTCAAAAATGCTTTCCCACATGCTACACTAACAAACATTCATTCAGCTTTTCTTCTTTTTTAGGTTTCATATATTTCAACTTAAATTAGTAAATCATCTAGATTTCATTTGTATGTTAAGAGTGAGGGAAAGTTCAAGTTTTATTATTAGGTTTCCCAAATAAATACCTGACTGTCCATACATGATGGATTAAATGTTATTTATTCTCCATTCCCTATTTTAAATGTATGTTTATCAAATGTCAGCTTTCCTTTTATTCTTAAATGTCTCTTCAGTTTCTTTGATTTGTCTGGTAGTAGATCTATTCCCCCTAGTGGCCTTTTAATCACTACAGCTTTATAAGCCCTTTTATTATATTGCAAAATCCCCAGATATATGTATACATATGTATATTTTTCTTTGAATTGAAAACTTCCTGGCAAGTAGTTATTTTTCCCCTTGAGCTAAACAGTTGCTTTAAAAACAAACAAAAAAATTCGGTTAGGATTCTGTTTAATTTATATGTTCTTTTAGAGAAATGATACCTTTGTCTAGAAGAATGTTATGTATTTCATTGTATTTTTATCTATACATTCTCATATATAGTATATTTTCATCTATGTCCCTAGATCTTTACATCTTTTTTAAAATACGTTTTTCAAGTTCATGCCAAACGGAATGGTTTATTTTGTTCTATTTTCCAGTTTATATATATATATATATATATATATATATATAAATCTATTGATAACTGTAAATTGCAGTTAGATGCAATTAGACACTTCACTAAATTTTCTTATTTTTTCTATGAGATTTTCAGTTGTTTTCTGTTGATTCTCAAGGTACACGATTGTATTATGTGTAAAAAGTGATAATGTTGTGTCTTCTTTTCTAATCAGAATGTTAACGTGTCCTCCTGCCTACCTCACTGGCCTATACAACTCAACAACGTCATAGAGTATGATGATGAGCATTCTTGGCTTTTCCAAATTTCCTGGAAGTGATGCTAGTGTTCCAAGATTTACCGTAAGAGCAAGACAGACAGATGGAGGGTATCCTACTCGTAATGCAGTAACACCCAATATAAAATATTAAAGCTTTACCCTTTTACGTAGGTGGGAAATCGACCTTAGTGCATAATACCTTCATCTCTGTACTAGTTTGGGTAGATAACACACTAAATACGCAACAAAGTAAAAACTCAACTAAATCGTAGGTCCTAAGAGCAGAAAACAAATGAAAGAAAATTCTAAGTCTTGAAACATAAACGTTTTATTTTATAGAAACAAACCAACTGTACGCCGAAATAAATTACCACCCGCCCCCCAAGTCTGCCTGAATGCTAAAGCGAGAGTTGGGTTCTCTCCTGTAACCCCCGTCGCTCTGCCAGCAAAGCACGTCAAGAAGTGGCTGCAAACCCTTTTACCTGCGAGTCGGCCAGGCCCGGGTCCGCAAAGCTGCGCTGAGCGAGCGCCCGCCAGAGACGCCAGCGGAGCCGCCTCCGGGGCAGGAGACGCGGGAAAGGTGCGCAGCGCGGCCGGGCAGCGCAGCCAGCTCTCCGGGGCACGCTTCTCCGCGGCCGGAACGCTCTCCCCAACACAGCCTCAGTCCCGGGGCCACGACCGCCGACTTCAGATCCAGGGGGCCCCGACCCCTCACCCAGCGCCGGAGACAGCTCGCTGCCAGCCAGGCCCACGCGTCCACCTGGCAGACATGCGCCGAGCGCCCCGAAACTTCGGAAACCACCTGGGGATGCGGCGCGGGGCGCGGCGGGCCGGGGGGCAGCCAGCCCAGGACACGGCGTGCCCCCGCGTCCGCCGGCCTCGGGCCTCTTCTCGAGGCGCCCGCGACCCGGCTCTCCGCCCGCCCGGCCCCACTCACCGCCCGGCCAGCCGTCCACTCGGCACCCGCGACGCCAGGCCTGGGGTCTGAGCTTATCCAGGGAGAAAAGAGAAAAGGGCGGGGCGGGGAAATGGAGAAGGAAGAGGAGGATTTTGCAATGAAAAACCACACAGAGCCCCGCAGGCGACTGGGAGGAGGGTCGGGGGCGTGGTCCCGCGGGCGGGGACCCTCCCCGGGGCGCCGTCTCCCCGCCCCGCCCCGCCCCCGCGCTGGGAGCTCTGCTGCCGCGGGTCCGCTGCCCCTGGAAGCACGGGCCGCTGCTGAAGCCGGCTTTCCAGTAAAAATGCACAGGAGACAGGAAAAGAGGGAAAACTAGTTGTCACCGCTCACATGTGAGGTGAAGAAAAAGATAAAAGCAAGTCGACGGCTGCCTCTAATCCTAAAGGCACTTTCTAGAGCCTGTGAGGCAGGGCTTCGTGGCAGAGATCAAAGAGCCCAGAAAGGAAAAGAAGCAGCCAGCCTTTCCTAAGAGCCCTGTTAATTTGCATCTGTCCCACACCCCAGACCCTTGGCTTGGAGAATTGACCTTGGCGATGCAATGCGGGCTGGAAACACTCAGGCGCGGGGCCCAGGCATTTGTTTTCCTTTTCACTGGATTGGAGGAGGCCAGTTTGATGTTAGAGGGAGGTAGGGAGGAAGGGGTGCCAGAAAAGAGGAGTGGGGGAGCTGGATCGCCTATGTTTTCTGAGAGAAAAATGGCATTTGTTAATTACTGTTGTTAGGCACAAGTATTGGTTTCAAACTAATGAAGTTTAGATCTGTGGTCCATGGGAAGGAACACAACCCACTGACAGGAACTTAGGGAATCTAGATATCTCTGACCTTATAAAGAATCAGAACTGGACAGAAGTAAATTAGATTAAGTTCTGAAGAGTACTTGGCAGTGCCCCACTATGGGAGAAGTTTGGATAGGGGAAGGCGTATGGGAGTGGAGTTCTGGAATTTTCCATTTTCCCCTTATGAATGCTATCTGCTACTGTGTATGTGAAATAGATTTTAAAAATTCATATTGCATTTCTCAGTAGTAATTGCATGGGACATTACCCAGATACTGAAATAATGTTATATTGAAAGCATAAAACGAAGTAGTGCCGAAACTACAGCTAAATATGATACTATTTATTAGCTTTGTTTTAAATTCATGAGAGTGATTCAGAGATTGAGTTTATGAATGCAAACCTCCAAAATGATCACATGAATGATCCCCAATAATTCAGGAGCAAAACATGGCTTGTGAAACATATTGCTTTGGGGAGGGATAAAGAAACGATTGAAAGTATTTCATATGCCCCAAATCCCAAGTTTTGAGGGGAAGAATAATGATCAAACCTATGTCTATGAAATTCCTGATCTGGTGATGTTCCAACTCAAATCCTTCAGGGGATGAAAACTTTACTGTTTTTTGTACTAATCCTACGTTACTTGCCCTATTGCTCCTTAGCTACATCTCTTAGTATTATTTTATTTTTATTGTTTTTTCCCACATTACCACAATCTTCTTAGAGTTAATACTGTACCTCTTCACGTGAAATTAGGAAGTTTGCAAAGCACTTTTTGGTACCTCAATTCTATATGTCATTGCTATCATGTTTTACATGCACACAAATTATAGACTACATAATTAAATGTTATGTTTTGCTAAAGCAATCAGTTGTCTTTACAGCTATTAGGAGATGAAAAAATAGTTTTTATATTTACCCACAAATACACAGTTATCTGCTTTTCATTTTTTCTGGTAGTTAAAGAGTTTTATCTATTGTCACATCCCTTCAGGCTGGGGAATTTCCTTTAGCATTTCTTGTAGTGCAGAACAGCTAGAGATAAATTCTCTCAGCACTGTTTAATCTGAAAGTATTTTTTTGCATGCATTTTAAAATACCTTCACTGGATATAGAATTCTGAGTGGACAGATTTTTCTTTTCTTCCCCAACAGTTTTGAGTTACATTTTTATCTAATGGGATTCAGATTTTTGGCTTTAAGGTAAAGTTTTTAGCTTTGGTTTTCTGCAATTAGGCTGTGATGTGTGGTTTTCTTTGTATTTATCCTCACTGGAAGTCTTTGAGCATCACAGACAGATGATAGGTTGATATTTTCACCATTTGGGAAACTTCCAACCATTATTTCTTTAACTTACCTCCCTACACCATTCTCTGTTCTTTCCTTCTGTAAATTCAATTAAATGTATCTTAGACCATTTAATGTTGCCTCACAGGTCAGCAAGACTTGTTTACTTTTTTCCAATACAGTAAGTCCCCTACATACGAATGAGTTCCATTCCGAGAGCATGTTCGTAAGTCCAACAAAGTTAGCTTAGGTACCCATAACACAATCAGCTATATAGTATTGTAATAGGTTTATAATACTTTTCACACAAATAATACATAAAAAACAAACACAAAAAATAAAGAAAACATTTTTAATCTTACAGTACAATACCTTGAAAAGTACAGTAGTACAGTACAACAGCTGGCATACAGGGGCTGTCATCGAGTGAACAGGCAAGAAGAGTTACTGACTGGAGGAGGGAGAGGAGGTGGGAGATGATAGAGCTGAAGGATCGTCAGCAATAGGAGACGGAGGGCAAGCTGCAATTTCACTCACACCTGACATAGATGACACGGGTTCTGATTCCTTACTGGATTCAATTCTATCTACCCTCTTGAAAAAACAATACAGCGATGTCTGGGTAATAGCTCTTTTTTTCTCATATAGATAACAGAGACTGCTTTCTGAACAGCTGCTGCAACCTTCGTGAACCATTCTACATTCAGGTACTGTGCCTCGAAAACTAACAGCGCCTCCTCAAATAAAGAAAATCCCCTTGCCATTTCCTGGGTCGTGAATCTCTTCAGTTCTTCAGTTACTTCTTCTTCCTCTTGTCTCTCTTCATCCTTACTCTGGGCCACCAATTCCATCAGGTCTTCATTAGTAAGCTCCTTGTGTTGCAGAGCAAGGAGTTCAATGAAATTGTCCTCTTGCAGATCTATCTTCTTGCCAAGGGTCACTAAGTTGTTGAAGACCTCTTTGGACTCCTCATCCACCTCAAATCCATGAAAATCATGAACAAACTGCAGGCAAATGTTCTTCCAAATCCCATTCATGGTAACGGCCGTAACCTCACACCAAGCAAAGTCAATGTTTCTTATGGCCTTGTAGATGTTATAGTCCTTCCAAAATTGTTGCCATGTTGTTCCTGATTCATCACTTACCTGTATTGCCTGACGAAAAATGTGACATAAATAATATTTCTTGAAAGTCGCTATAACTTGTAGGGCGCGGTCAGCTAACTGCTACGCAGCAGGAAGCTGAAATAAGCTGAGTCATCCTTCCTGTGGCCACTGCGCTTGCGCTAAGTATACTAATGAGGTTTTAAAGTAGCGACCTATCCGATGCTGGCTCACAAATCGCACCATCGGCGAAAGCCAATCACAGAGCGACACATGTTCTTAATCCCTATATAAGCAGACTGCTCTAGGATTGCGGGGTCTTCCTTCCATCTTTCTTCAACCAAGCTGTGCTCCAATAAAGTGTGATACGAGAAGAATCTTGCGTGTGGCGGCTCGTTATTCTGCCGGTCAGAAACGGCTCGCCGCAATAACTCCCTGGTCCATAGGTTGGATGAGCAACATGGTATTCAGTGGCGATGCACTACTTTGACATTGGGATGAAAGTCATCCATGAATGGGAGGTGGCCCAGAGCATTATCAAGCAGCAAAAGAATGTTGAATGGGATCTCCTTCTCCAAGCAATATTTCTCTACCTCTGGGATAAAGTGGTAGAAAAACCCATCCTCGAAAAGGGCCTGTGTAAACCCAGGCTTTGGGGTTACTCTTCTGTACAACAGGAAGAGAGCCCGTGGCTATGTTTTTAAGGGCTTTTGGGTTCTCTGAATGATAAACTAAGAGAGGCTTCAGCTTCATATCACCGGAAGCATTGCCACCAAACAACAGAGTTAGCCTGTCCTTTGCTGCTTTATAGCCTGGCAACAACTTCTGCTCCTTACTGATGTAACTTCGGTCTGGCCTCCTCTTCCAGTACAGTCCTGTCTTGTCCACATTAAAAACCTGCTCAGAGTGTCCTTGTCCCCATGGTGAGCCACAGCCACTGCCTGCCTCTGCAGGAGACCCTCCAACACTAGCAGGAGAGGGGGAAGATGGTGGAAGAGTAATACGCAGAGATCACCTTCCTCCCCACAGATACACCAGAAATACATCTACACGTGGAACAACTCCTACAGAACACCTACTGAACGCTGGCAGAAGACCTCAAAATTCCCAAAAGGCAAGAAACTCCCCACGTACCTGGGTAGGACAAAAGAAAAAAGAATAAACAGAGACAAAAGAATAGGGACGGGACCTGCACCAGTGGGAGGGAGCCGTGAAGGAGGAAAGGTTTCCACACACTAGGAGCCCCTTTGCGGGTGGAGACTGCGGGTGGCGGAGGGGAAAGCTTCGGAGCCGCGGAGGAGAGCACAGCAACAGGGGTGCGGAGGGCAAAGCGGAGAGATTCCTGCACAGAGGATCGGTGCTGACCGGCACTCACCAGCCCGAGAGGCTTCTCTGTTCACCCGCTGGGATGGGCGGGGCTTCGGTTGGAGCGCAGGGAGGGGACTGGGGTTGGCGGCGTGAACACAGCCTGCAGGGGGTTAGTGCACCACAGCTAGCTGGGAGGGAGTCCGGGGAAAAGTCTGGACCTGCCGAAGAGGCAAGAGACTTTTCTTCCCTCTTTGTTTCCTGGTGCGCCAGGAGAGGGGATTAAGAGCACTGCTTAAAGGAGCTCCAGAGATGGGCGCGAGCCACGGCTAACAGTGCGGACCCCAGAGACAGGCATGAGACGCTAAGGCTGCTGCTGCCACCACCAAGAAGCCTGTGTGCAAGCACAGGTCACTATCCACACCTCCCTTCCGGGGAGGCTGTGCAGCCCGCCACTGTCAGGGTCCCGGGATCCAGGGACAACTTCCCTGGGAGAATGCACGGCGCGCCTCAGGCTGGTGCAACGTCACTCTGGCCTCTGCCGCCGCAGGCTCGCCCCGCACTCCGTGCCCCTCACTACCCCCGACCTGAGTGAGCCACAGCCCCCGAATCAGCGGCTCCTTTAACCCTATCCTGTCTGAGCGAAGAACAGATGCTCTCCGGCGACCTACATGCAGAGGTGGGGCCAAATCCAAAGCTGAACCCCGGGAGTTGTGCGAACAAGGAGAAACGGAAATCTCTCCCAGCAGCCTCAGGAGCAGCAGATTAAATCTCCACAATCAACTTGATGTACCCTGCATCTGTGGAATACCTGAATAGACAACGAATCATCCCAAATTGAGGAGGTGGACTTTGAGAGCAGGATTTATGATTTTTTCCCCCTTTTCCTCTATTTGTGAGTGTGTATGTATATGCTTCTGTGTGAGATTTTGTCTGTATAGCTTGGCTTTCACCATTTGTCCTAGGGTTCTATCCGTCCATTTTTTTGTTTGTTTTTTACTTAAAATATTTTTTCTTAATAATTATTTTTTTATTATAATAACTTTATTTTATTTTACCTTACTTGATTTTATTTTCTTTTATCTTCTTCCTTCCTTCCTTCCTTCCTTCCTTCCTTCCTTCCTTCCTTCCTTCCTTATTTTTCTCCCTTTTATCCTGAGCTGTGTGGATGAAAGGCTCTTGGTGCTGCAGCCAGGAGTCAGTGCTGTGCCTCAGAGGCAGGAGAGCCAAATTCAGGACACTGGTCCACAAGAGACCTCACAGCTCCACGTAATATCAAACAGCGAAAATCTCCCAGAGATCTCCAACTCAACACCAACACCCAGCTTCACTCAACGACCAGCAAGCTACAGGGCTGGACACCCTATGCCAAACAACTAGCAAGACAGGAACACAACCCCACCCATTAGCAGAGAGGCTGCCTAAAATCATAATAAGTCCACAGACACCCCAAAACACACCACCAGACGTGGCCCACCAGAAAGACAAGATCCAGCCTCATCCACCAGAACACAGGCACTAGTCCCCTCCACCAGGAAGCCTACACAACCCACTGAACCAACCTTAGCCACTGGGGACAGACACCAAAAAGAAAGGGAACTACAAACCTGCAGACTGCAAAAAGGAGACCCCAAACACAGTAAGATAAGCAAAATGAGAAGACAGAAAAACACACAGCAGATGAAGGAGCAAGATAAAAACCCACCAGCCCTAACAAATGAAGAGGAAATCGGCAGTCTACCTGAAAAAGAATTCAGAATAATGATAGTAAAGATATCCAAAATCTTGGGAATAGAATAGAGAAAATGAAAGAAACATTTAAAAAGGACCTAGAAAAACTAAAGATGAAACAACCAACGATGAACAACACAATAAATGAAATAAAAAATACTCTAAAGGGATCAATAGCAGAATAACTGAGGCAGAAGAACGGATAAGTGACCTGGAAGATAAAATAGTAGAAATAACTACTGCAGAGCAGAATTAAAAAAAAGAATGAAAAGAACTGAGGACAGTCTCAGAGAACTCTGGCACAACATTAAATGCACCAACATTCGAATTATAGGGGTTCCAGAAGAAGAAGAGAAAAAGAAAGGGACTGAGAAAATATTTGAAGAGATTATAGTTGAAAACTTCCCTAATATGGGAAAGGAAATAGTTAATCAAGTCCAGGATGCACAGAGAGTCCCATACAGGATAAATCCAAGGAGAAATACGCCAAGACACATATTAATCAAACTGTCAAAAATTAAATACAAAGAAAACATATTAAAAGCAGCAAGGGAAAAACAACAAATAACACACAAGGGAATCCCCATAAGGTTAACAGCTGATCTTTCAGCAGAAACTCTGCAAGCCAGAAGGGACTGGCAGGACATATTTAAAGTGATGAAGGAGAAAAACCTGTAACTAAGATTAATCTACCCAGCAAGGATCTCATTCAGATTTGATGGAGAAATTAAAACCTTTACAGACAAGCAAAAGCTGAGAGAGTTCAGCACCACCAAACCAGCTTTACAACAAACACTAAAGGATCTTCTGTAGGCAGGAAACACAAGAGAAGGAAAAGACCTACAATAACAAACCCAAAACAATTAAGAAAATGGGAATAGGAACATACATATCGATAATTACCTTAAATGTAAATGGATTAAATGCTCCCACCAAAAGACACAGACTGGCTGAATGGATACAAAAATAAGACCCATATATGTGCTTTCTAAAAGAGACCCACTTCAGAGTAGAGACACATACAGACTGAAAGTGAGAGGATTTCCATGCAAACGGAAACAAAAAGAAAGCTGGAGTAGCAATTCACATATCACACAAAATAGACTTTAAAATAAAGACTATTAGAAGAGACAAAGAAGGACACTACATAATGATCAAGGGATCAATCCAAGAAGAAGATATAACAATTGTAAATATTTATGCACCCAACATAGGAGCACCTCAATACCTAAGGCAAATACTAACAGCCATAAAAGGGGAAATTGACAGTAACACATTCATAGTAGGGGACTTTAACACCCCACTTTCACCAATGGACAGATCATCCAAAATGAAAATAAATAAGGAAACACAAGCTTTAAATGATACATTAAACAAGATGGACTTAATTGATATTTATAGGACATTCCATCCAAAAACAACAGAGTACACATTTTTCTCAAGTGCTCATGGAACATACTCCAGGATAGATCATATCTTGGGTCACATATCAAGCCTTGGTAAATTTAAGAAAATTGAAATTGTATCAGATACCTTATCCAACCACAATGCTATGAGACTAGATATCAATTACAGGAAAAGATCTGTAAAAAATACAAACACATGGAGGCTAAACAATACACTACTTTTTAACGAAGTGATCACTGAAGAAATCAAAGAAGAAATCAAAAAATACCTAGAAACAAATGACAATGGAGACACGACGACCCAAAATCTATGTGATGCAGCAAAAGCAGTTCTAAGAGGGAAGTATATAGCAATACAATCCTACCTTAAGAAACAGGAAACATATGAAATAAACAGCCTAACCCTGCACCTAATGCAATTAGAGAAAGAAGAACAAAAAATCCCCAAAGTTAGCAGAAGGAAAGAAATCATAAACATCAGAGAAGAAATAAGTGAAAAAGAAATGAAGGAAATGATAGGAAAGATCAATAAAACTAAAAGGTGGTTCTTTGAGAAGATAAACAAAATTGATAAACCATTAGCCAGACTCATCAAGAAAAAAAGGGAGAGGACTCAAATCAACAGAATTAGAAACGAAAAAGAAGTAACAACTGACACTGCAGAAATACAAAACATCATGAGAGACTACTACAAGCAACTCTATGCCAATAAAATGGACAACCTGGAAGAAATGGACAAATTCTTAGAAATGCACAACCTGCCAAGACTGAACCAGGAAGAAATATAAAATATGAACAGACCAATCACAAGCACTGAAATTGAAACTGTGATTAAAAATCTTCCAACAAACAAAAGCCCAGGACCAGATGGCTTCACAGGCAAATTCTTTCAAACATTTAGAGAAGAGCTAACACCTATCCTTCTCAAACTCTTCCAAAATATAGCAGATGGAGGAACACTCCGAAACTCATTCTACAAGGCCACCATCACCCTGATACCAAAACCAGAAAAGGATGTCACAAAGAAAGAAAACTACAGAACAATATCACTGATAAACCTAGATGCAAAAATCCACAACAAAATACTAGCAAACAGAACCCAACAGCACATTAAAAGGATCATACACCATGATCAAGTGGGGTTTATTCCAGGAATGCAAGGATTCTTCAATATATGCAAATCAATCAATGTGATACACCATATTAACAAATTGAAGGAGAAAAACAATATGGTCATCTCAATAGATGCAGAGAAAGTTTTCAACAAAATTCAACACCCATTTATGATAAAAACCCTGCAAAAAGTAGGCATAGAGGGAACTTTCCTCAACATAATAAAGGCCATATATGACAAACCCACAGCCAACATTGTCCTCAATGGTGAAAAACAGAAAGCATTTCCAATAAGATCAGGAACAGGACAAGGTTGCCCACTCTCACCACTATTATTCAATATACTTTTGGAAGTTTTAGCCACAGCAATCAGAGAAGAAAAGGAAATAAAAGGAATACAAATCGGAAAAGAAGTAAAGCTGTCACTGTTTGCAGATGACATGATACTATACATACAGAATCCTAAAGATGCTACCAGAAAACTACTAGAGCTAATCAATGAATTTGGTAAAGTAGCAGGATAAAAAATTAATGCACAGAAATCTTTGGCATTCCTATACACTAATGATGAAAAATCTGAAAGTGAAATCAAGAAAACACTCCCATTTACCACTCCAACAAAAAGAATAAAATATCTAGGAATAAACCTACCTAAGGAGACAAAAGACCTGTATGCAGAAAATTATAAGACACTGATGAAAGAAATTAAAGATGATAGAAATAGATGGAGAGATATACCATGTTCTTGGATTGGAACAATCAACATTGCGAAAATGACTCTACTACCCAAAGCAATCTACAGATTCAATGCAATCCCTATCAAACTACCACTGGCATTTTTCACAGAAGTAGAACAAAAAAATCTCACAATTTGTATGGAAACACAAAAGACCCGAATACCCAAAGCAATCTTGAGAACGAAAAGCAGAGCTGGAGAAATCAGGCTCCCTGATTTCAGACTATACTACAAAGCTACTGTAATCAAGAGAGTATGTACTGGCACAAAAAGAGAAATATAGATCAATGGAATAGGATAGAAAGCCCAGAGATAAACCCATGCACATATGGTCACCTTATGTTTGATAAAGGAGGCAGCAATGTACAGTGGAGAAAGGACAGCCTGTTCAATAAGTGGTGCTGGGAAAACTGGACAGGTACATGTAAAAGTATGAGATTCAATCACTTCCTAACACCAAAAATAAGCTCAAAATGGATTAAAGACCTAAATGTAAGGCCAGAAACTATCAAACTCTTAGAGGAAAACATAGGCAGAACACTCTATGACATAAAGCACAGCAAGATTCTTTTTGACCCACCTCCTAGAGAAATGGAAATAAAAACAAAAATAAACAAATGGGACCTAATGAAACTTCAACGCTTTTGCACAGGAAAGGAGACCATAAACAAAACTGAAAGACAACCCTCAGAATGGGAGAAAATATTTTCAAATGAAGCAACTGACAAAGGATTAATCTCCAAAATTTACAAGCAGCTCATGCAGCTCAATAACAAAAAAACAACAACACAATCCAAAAATGGGTAGAAGACCTAAATAGACATTTCTCCAAAGAAGATATACAGACTGCCAACAAACACATGAAAGAATGTTCAACATCATTAATCATTAGTGAAATGCAAATCAAAACTACAATGAGATATCATCTCACACCGGTCAGAATGGCCATCATCAAAAAATCTAGAAACAATAAATGCCGGAGAGGGTGTGGAGAAAAGGGAACCCTCGTGCACTGCTGGTGGGAATGTGAATGGGTACAGCCACTGTGGAGAACAGTATGGAGGTTCCTTAAAAAACTACAAATAGAACTACCATATGACTTGCTTGCTTTTATTCTATCAGTCTTCTCAGAGTAGAAGCCAATGACCTACGTGATCTGGCAACTCTGACATCATCTCCCATTGCTCTCTCACTCTCTTGCTTTTACTTCAGTCACTGGCATCATTCTGATTCCTGAATATCAGTCACACTCCTACCTCAGGATCTTTGTAACTGTTGTACCCTCTATCTTTTTCAAGTACTATGGAATATACTTATTTTAACTTCTTATATCTATGAATGCATTTATTACATTTATTTTCTGCCTCTCTCAAGCAATATCATCTCCATCCGTCCTTAAAAAGGAAAGAGTTAAAAAAAAATACTATGCACAGTGGAGACAACTTTGAAATTTAAGAATAAATTTAACAAAAAAATCGATAGGGCCTTCATGAAAAAGACTGAAATTTTAATGAAATCTGTAAAATATAGGATATGTAAGCAATGTTTTTGGATGAGAAGAATCAATATTTTTAAAAATCAATACATTAAAAATTAATATATTAATAATACCTGACAATTTCTAACTTTCAAATAATTGACTAAAATGATCTTTCAATATAGAGGGGAAAAATAAATGTCCGTGAACGTACAAGGAAAATATTGGAAATGCATTATAATTTAGTATATAATTCACAGTAACAGGGCCATTGAATATTTTTTCCAGTGATTCAATATGAAGAATGATTTTGCCAACCATGTCCATTAGCTTTCAAATCTGATTTATTTGTCAGCAACTCAATTATATATACTCACAAACATAATTATTAAAAGTTTTGCTAATCTATTTGTAGGCTTGTTTAAACCTCATAGTATATTTCTTCCTAATATAATTATACTGTGATGACTTATATCTTAGGGACATAAGACTACCAGAAATGGGTTTGTTTACAGGTTCTAAAAATGAATAATAAAGCATTTAAAAAATAAGTCTGGTAATTTCTAGTCAATATGTAGAATTAGTTTGCTTTCAATGTTTGTATTTATTTTTTCTAAGTATGATACCTGTGGGTCTAGTGCCTTCTGAGTTAATGTAACAAGAAAGGAACTCTGTCCATTCCCCTCCCATTGAATTTAGTCAGATGTTTTCCTTCAATTTCTCTAGCCCATTGATTCTTGTTATGTTCATGATAGCAACATTCTTAACATTTTTCTGATTGTGAAAATGATCCATATATATATTATGAAGACTCAAACAATACAGAAGAGAAGAAACACATACTCAAACACACACAAGTGCAGGATAGAAGAGAAAATTAAATTCATTCTTAATTTGAATATTGCACTTACTGAATACAAAACAATTCCAGTCTGGGAATATGTGAAATTTAGGTGTGGTAGCCTGGTCTAGCCAAATCCATCTTAACTAACCAACCTGTGTCGATGCACTGCCAACCTCTGGACCCTGAGCATATAGATATTTCCTTTCTGGATTGATAACATGAAACAGAAACCATCTGTCTTCCTCTTATCTCCTTTTCTTCTTCCTGGCAATTCCTCTGAATTTTCCACTCCTATCCCTTTGAAATGTCTACCTCCTGTATCTTCAACTACTTTCTTTCTTTTTTGTTTTCTTTCCCTTAGACAAAATTTAGGCTTATCCCTCCCATCCGAAAAAGTCATCTGTTGTCTCTACTTTTCCCTATATCCACTATAGAGTCTAAAAGCATTTCTACTATCTTATTTTCCATTTATTTCTCAATTACTTGCAATCTGGCTTGCTTTATCAACTCTCTGTGGAAGTGATTCTGGCATAGTTCACCAATGACTTCTGTATTTCCAAATTCAGTGGAAACAATTTAGCTTTTATTTATTTATCCTCCATGGCTCTCTGCTCCCTGATATTACATCCTTCTGGTTCTCATACTTTTGCAGATATTTGTCTCTTTCACAACTTATATTTCCCACATAAACCTTAAATGTCCTGTTGCATAGGATACATTATGTAGCAAATCCTTATTTGCTAAAATGAGATGGATAATCTAATCTTTTAAAATGTTTTCAATGATTACCCACATATACAAAATTCCCCAAACTCTACTTCCCACAGATATCTCTGTCCTCAGCTACAGATTCACAAACTCAGTTCCCTACTGGATGTTTCTATCTGGGTATGACAGTGGCATCCCAAATTCAACAGATTTAAAACAAACTGATTTTACCTTAGGCATCTTCTTGTACGCTCCCTGTCTTAACTGGTAGTACCACAATCCACTTAGCCAGAAACCAGTTTTTCTCAAAATTTCTCTATCTTTCAGGGTTCGAATCAAGAAGGCAGAGTAAGAGAACATGGAGCTCACCTCCCCCCATGAACACATCAAAGATACATCTACATTATGAATAATTCTCACTGAAAACTAATGGGAAACTGGTAGAAGAACTTCCATACAACAAAGGCTGTAAGAAATATACACATGTAATTGAGTAGGAAGGGAAGAAAATTGATTGGGTTGGGATCTGTGCCCCTGGGAGGGGATCAGAGGAAAAGAGACATTACATGGGCAGATACCCACCTTGGGAAGTGAGAAAGTTGAGCCACAGATTGGTAGCTCTAGTCCTAGGGTCCTACACAGGGGAGACAAGACTCCTTGGCTGGTTGGAGGACACTGGGACAAATGGAAGAGTTGTGGGAAGCCTGGACTCCATTCATGAGGAGTCTGCACATGCTGGCTAGACCTTTAGGCAGGGCAGAGAGAGGTCTTCTCTACTGCCTGCCAGGTTTCCTGCAACCACCATGTCATGTGTTCCAGCCCAGACTGAGTGAGTGCTGTGGCCCTACTCACTCATGTCACAGAATGGCACTGGATCTAGGGTGGCCACAACCCAGTAAAATACATGACCATGGGATGCAGAAGTGACTTGGTCCAGGGACAGCAACTGCATGGGGTGGTGGTTGCCATTGTTTGTGTTTGCTCAAGCAGTGCCTCAGAAGCAGCCCAGATCTCTGATGGTGGCTACTCCACCATAGCTTACCTTGTATACATGCCAAGAATCCATGCAGGCCCCACCTGCCCTGTGGAGCAGTTCCACAACAGGGCAGGGATGGCAGAGGCTGGGGCACTCAGAGTCTGTGGGGGACAAAGGGGGCTTGCATCCAAGGCTGCATTCGAGCAGAGCTGCAGGTTCTTGCACAGGCAGAGCACTGGTACTCTGTCTGCACATGGGCCCCACTTGCTTCAACACTCCCCCTCTCCAGGACAAGGGTCCTGGTACAGGGAGAAGGAAAAACACACACTTAAAGGGAACAGAGCAAGCTTGGGCCCAACCCACAGGACTTCTGCTCTAGCAACTTGGGATCAGACTCTGCCTCCAATAGGGTGGTGCTGGCCACTGAGCAGATGGGAAGACCTGAGTCATACCTGGTGCCAACTCTAGACTCTCCAGCTCCAGCCCCACTTCCCAAAAATGTGATAGCTGCCAGCACTCCCTGAGAAAAGATGTTCCTAGAGTCCTCATCAAATAAGCTCTCCCACCAAAGGCACTGGGCACATTCAGCCTGTATAGGGATGCTCCCACATAAGATCACCTCTTCAAGACTGCAATACTTACCTGTTTCACCTAAATTCATAGAGGCAGAGAAAGTTAAGCAAAATGAAAAGGCAGAGGAGCTAATCACATTTGAAAGAGCAAGAGAAAAACATCTGAAAAAATAAATAATGAAACAGAAATAAACAATTTACCAGATAAAGAATTCAAAGCATTGGTAATAAAAAAACATTAACTGGATTAGGGAAAAGAATTGATATAAACATTGAACACTTTAATGAGGAACTAGAAAATAAAAAAGACTTAATCAGAAATGAAGAATTCAGTAGCTGAAATAAAAACACATTAGAAGGAATGAACAGCAGACTAAGTGATACAGAAGAATGCATAAGTCATCTGGAGGATAGAATAATGGAAATCACCCAATCAGTACAGCAAAAAGAAAAACAAATTTTAAGAAATAAAAGCAATTTAGAGATCTCTGGGATAACATTAATCATACCAATATTCACAACTCAAAATTCACACTCAACATTCTCCCAGAAGAAGAGAAAGAAGGGGAATGAAAATGTATTTGAGTAAAGTATAGCCGAACACTTCCCAAACCTGAAGAAGGAAACAGATACACAGATACAGGAATCATAGAGGGTCCCAAACAAGATGAACCCAGGCAGACCCACATCAAAACACATCATAAGTAAAACAGCAAATGTTAAAGAGAATTTTAAAGGCAGCAAGACAAAAACAAAGAGTCATATACAAGGAAATCCCCATAAGGCTATCAGCTGATTTCTCTGCAGAAACTTGGCAGGAAAGAAGGGAGTAGCATGATATATTCAGAGTGGTAAAAGGGAAAAACGTGCAATCTAGGATGCTCTACCCAGCAATATTATTATTTAGAATGGAAGGAGAGATAACGAACTTCTCAGAAAAAGAAAAACAAAAGAGTTCATCAATACTAAACCTACCCTAAAGGAAAGGTTAATGCATCTTCTCTAAGTGGAAAAGAAGCAAGAACCTATAGGAAATGGAAAATCCCACTAGGAAAGGCAAATATATAGTCATGACTGAGGATCAACCACTTAAATAAGCCAGTATGAAGATTAAAAGTTAAGGGATAAAAATGAAGATGTAAAATATGAGATCAAAAACACAAAATGTGGGGGAGATGAGTAAAAAATGTGATCTTCCTGAATGTGCTTGAACTTATGAGACTAACAGTTTAAAACAAGTAAATATAGGTCAACATATATGAACCCTAAGGTAAATGCAAGTCAAAAACCTACAATAGATTCACAAAAACTAAAAAGAGAGGAACACAATCATACTAGTAGAACCACAAGGGAAGAAACAGAAAGAATAAATAAACAGAGAAGAACAACAAAAACAACTGGAAAGTAATAAAATGGCATTAAGTACATACGTATCAATAATTACTTTACATGTCAATGATTAAATGCTCAAATCAAAAGACATGTGGTGGTGGATTGAATAAAAAACAAGATCCACATATAAGCTTCCTGAAAGATATTAACTTCAGAGCTAAAGACACACACAGACTGAAAATGGAGGGATAGAAAAAGATATATCATGCAAACAGAAATAAGAAGAAAGGGAAGGTACAAGACTCATATCAGACAAAACAGACTTTAACACAAAGGCTATAAAAAAAGATGAAGAAGTGCATTATATAACGATAAAGTGATCAATATAAGAAGAGGATATAACATTTGTAAACATATATGCACCCAGTACAGAAGCACCTAAATATATAAAGGAGATATCAACAGACATGAAAGGAGAAATATACAATAATACAATAACAGTGTGGGACTTTAACATCCTAGTTACATCAATGGACAGATAATTCAGACAGAACATCAATAATGAAAGAGTGGTCTTAAATGCACAATAAATATCTACAGGACATTCCATCCAAAACAAGCAGAATACACATTCTTTTCAAGTGTACTTGGATTGTTGTACAGGACAGATCACACGCTATGCCACAAAACAAATCTCAACAAATTTAAGAAGACAAATTATTTCAAGCATTTTTCTGATCACAATGGTATGAAACTAGAAATCAATTACAGGAAGAAAAATGGAAAAAGAACAAACACGTGGAGAGTAAACATGATACTAAAAAACCACAGGGTCAACAGTAAAATCAAACAGGAAATCAGAAAATACCTCAAGACAAATGAAAATGGAAACACAACACTCTAAAATCTATAGGATGCAGCAGAAGCAGTTTTAAAAGGAAAGTTCATAGTGATACAGGGATTCCTCAACAAACAAGAAAAATCTCAAATAAGTACTCTAACCTACCTCTTGAAAGAATTAGAAAAAGAAGAACAAACAAAGCTCAACTTCAGCAGAAGGAAGGAAACAATAAAGATCAGAGAGGAAATAAATGAAATGGAGATTTTTAAAAAACAGAAAAGATCAATGAAATCAAGAGCTGATTTTTTTGTAAACGTAAACAAAAGTGATAATCCTCTGGCCAGGCTCACCAAGAAGAAAAGAGAGAGGACCCAAATAACAAAATAAGAAAGGAAAAAGAAGAAATAACAACCGATACCACAGAGATACAAAAAAAATCATAAGAGATTACTACAAACAGTTATATGCCAACAAATTGGACAACCTAGAAGAAATTAAGAAATTTCTAGAAACATACAACTGGCTAAAACTGAGTCAAGAAGCAACAGACAATTTGAACAGACTGATCACTATTAGTGAAATTAAATTTGTAATTAAAAGAAAAAAAGACTCAGCAAGCAAAAGTCCAGGACTGGATGGCTTCACTGGGGAATCCTCCCAAACATATAAAGAAGTAATACCTATTCTTCTCAAAATACTCCCCCAAATTGAAGAGGATGGAATGATACCAAATTCATTCTCTGAGTCCAGTACTACCCTGATAACAAACCCAGAAAAAGACACTACAAAACAAAATCACAGGCCAATATCTTAGATGAATATAGATGCAAAACTCCTCAACAAAAAGAATCCAATAATATATAAAAAGGATCATACATCACGATCAAGTTGGTTTTGTTCCAAGAACGCAAGAATGGTTCAATATTCACAAATCAATCAATGTGATGCACCACATTAACAAAAGCAGGATAAAAATCACATGATCATCTCAGTAGAGGCAGAAAAAGCATTTTACAAAATTCAACATCCATTCATGATAAAAACTCTTATCAAAGTGGGAAGAGAAGGAACATAGCTCAACATAATAAAGGCCATTTATAACAAGCCCTCAGCTAACATCATACTCAACAGTGAAAAGCTGAAAGTGTTTCCTCTAAATTCAGGAACATGACAAGGAGGTCCACTCTCACCACTTCTATTTAACATAGTATTGAAAGTCCTATCCACAACAATAAGACAAGAGAAAGAAATAAAAGACATCCAAATTGGAAGGAAAGAAGGAAAACCATTACTATTTGCAGATGTCATGATACTTTATATAGAGAACTCTAGGGGACTTCCCTGGTGACACAGTGGTTAAGAATCCACCTGCCGGTGAGGGGACAAAGGCTCGAGCCATGGTCTGGGAAGATCCCTCATGGTGCGGAGCAACTGGGTCTGTGTGCCACACTGCTGAGCCTGTGCTCTAGAGCCCATGACCCGCAGCTGCTGAGCCCGTGTGCCACAACTACTGAAGCCCGTGTGCCTACAGCCTGTGGTCCACAACAAGAGAAGCCACTGCAATGAGAAGCCCACACATTGCAATGAGGAGTAGCCCCTGCTCACCACAACTAGAGAAAGCCCACGTGTAGCAACGAAGACCCAACGCAGGCAAAAAATAAATAAAAATAAATTTAAAAATAATAAATAAATATGAAACTGGAAAAAAAGAGAAAACTCTAAAGCCTCCAACAAAAAGCTATTAGAACCAATAAATTAATTCAGTAAAGTTGTATGATACAAGATTAATATACAGAATTTATGACTTTTCTATACACTAACAGTGAAAGACAGAAAGAGAAAGTGAAAAAAACAATCCCGTTTGAAACTGCAACAAAAAGAATAAAATACCTAGGAATAAACGTAATCAAGGAGGTGAAAAGCCTATACTCTGAAAACAATAAAACATTGATGAATAACACTGAAGATGATAAAAAGAAATGGAAAGATATTCCATGCTCTTGGATTGGAAGAATTAATATTAAAATGGCCATACTTCCCAAAGCAGTCTACAGATTTAATGCAATCCCTATCAAAATACCCATGACATTATAATAACAGAACTAGAACAAATAATCGTAAAATTCATATGGCACCACAAAAGACCCCAAATTGCCAAAGCAATCCTGAGAAAATGAACAAAGCCAGAGGCATCACATTTCCAGATGTCAGACTATATGACAATGCTACAGTAATCAAAACAGCATGGTATTGGCACAAAAACAGACAAATAGATCAATGAAACAGAATAGAGAGCCCAGAAATAGCCCATGCACCCTATGGTCAATTAATCAATGATAAATGAGGCAAGAATATGCAATGGAGAAAAGACAGTCTCTTTAATAAGTGGCACTGGGAAAATTGGACAGTTATGTGTAAAACAATGAGATTAGAACATTTCCTCACACCATATACAAAAATAAACGCAAAATGGAGTAAAGACTTAAATGTAAGACATGAAACCATAAAAATCCTAGATGAGGACACAGGAAAGACATTTTTAGACATAAATTATAGCAATATTTTTTTTGGATCTGTCTCCTAAGGAAAAAGAAATAAAAGCAAAAATAAACAAATGGGACCTAATTAAACTTAAATGCTTTTGCACAGCAAAGGAAACAAATGACAATATGAAAAGACAACTTCCAGAATGGGAGAAAATATTTGCAAATGATATGACCAACAAGGGGTTAATATCCAAAATATATAAACAGCTCAAACAACTCAATGTGAAAAAAAGAAACAATCCAATCATAAAATTGGGCAATGACCTGGATAGACATTTTTCCAAAAAAGACATACTAATGATTAACAGGCACATGAAAAGTTGCTCAATATCAGTAATTATTAGAGAAATGCAAACCAAAACAACAATTAGATATCACCTCACATCTCTCATAATGGCTATCATCAAAAAGTCTACAAAGAACAAGTGTTGACAAGGATGTGGAAAAAAGGCAACCCTTGTCCACTGTTAGTGAAAATGTAAATAGGTGCAGCCAATATGGAAAACAGTATGGAGGTTTCTCAAAAAGACAAATATAGAACTGATCCAACAATTTCACTCCTTGGTATATATACAGAAAAAAATGAAAACACTTATTCGAAAATACACATGCACTCCAACGTTCATTTCAGCACTATTTACAATAGCTGAGATATGGAAGCAACCCAAGTATCCATAAACAGACAAATGGATTAAGAAGATGTGGTGCATATGTGTGTATATATGAAATTTTGCCATTTGCAGCAATGTGGGTGGACCTAGAGAATATTATGCTTAATGAAATGTCAGACAGAGAAAGACACAATACTGTATGATAACACTTATATGTGGAATCTAAAAATAATACGAGGGATGTGTATAGCAAAACAGAAGGAGTCATGAATATAGAAGACAAACTTGTGGTTATCAGTGGGGAGAGGGAAGGGGCAAGGGGAAAGCTAGAGGTATGGGATTAAAAGATACAAACTACTATGTATAAAACAGATAAGCAACAAGGATACATTGCATAGCACAGAGAATTATAGCCATTATCTTATAATAATTTTTAATGGAGTACAATCTGTTAAAATACTGAATCACTATGCTGTATTCTTGAAACTATTATAATATTGTAAATCAACCATACTGCAATGAAAAAATAAAAAGATGTACCAATGACATAGATAAAAAAATCTCTTTCACTAACTCACTTCTAATCAATGCTCTATGTGTATAGATATTACACCCCAAATATTTCTCAAATAATTTTCCTCTTTTCTTCCTTAGTACCACTAACGTACTGCTTTCTATACACAGTCATAAAGATGTAACCAAAATACAATTCAAACCACATTAGTCAACTGTCGAAATCTTTCAGTCCCTTATTAACACATTCAGGATAAAGCCCAACCTCTTAGAGTGCACACATGGCCCCTCTGCCTCTGTCACCCTCTCTCCCATCACTTCCCAACACTGTGTTTATCATAATCCAGTTGCTAGCAAACTCCCCATTCACTATGCTATTTGTCATTTCTGCTCCTTGTTTAATTTCATCCCTTTGTTCTGGAAACCTTTCCTGTTGTGAGCTCCCATATCTGCTCTTTACCTGGGTAATTCCTATGTAAGACTTGGCTCAGGCCTTACTCCCAAAGTCTTTGTAAGTCTTCTTGCTATTCTTTTTTCACCCCATTGTGTTAAATACTCTTTCTATGGACTTCCCAATGCCTCTCTCTATCATCAACCTCACACAATATGTTACAATTAGCTTTGTAGGTTCATGTATTGCCTTCCCAGCAGACTAACAGCCCAATGGGGGCAAAGATTGTGTACAAGTTGGCACCTGTACAACCCCAGTTCTTAGCACAGTAGTTGGCATGTGATTGGATTCAATACATACTTTTACTGGACAAATGCACTGTATCTTTTACTAGAATTCTTGAATAGTCTCTTAGAGAGTGCCAACTAAATGGAAAATAGCACAGGCATTTTGGCCAAAGACATATTGTTTGTTCTATTTTTCTGATTTTCATCTAATTTTAATTATATTAAGATTCAAGAACATTTGAAAATGCATCTTGAAAACAAATTAACAGTACACTGAATACCTACTTGTTAAACGTTTCGATGACAGTTGTAATTTTTTCTCCATTTCTCTGGTACACATCCAAAGAGGAAGTTACAATCATTGTTTTATTTAACCATGTTTACACATTCCCATTCCTTTACTCTGCAGAGGTTTTCAACAAACTTAAAATGTTCTTGGACACAAGAACAAATATGATACAATCTACTGCAAAATTAGACATGAGCTAAACATGATCTAATAATACCCATTATGTGTTTATTTTACATTTTAATATTTATTTGCGCTCTGCTAGACCTGAGCCAAGTCTTAAATGATTGGCTTTAGTACACTGAGACATGACTGAGTTTCATACAGGTAAGAAAAAAATAAAAACCAATGGAGAGATATCAACTACACCACATATGTGTTTTAAAATAATTGTAGAATAAGAACATATTTTAGATGATTTAAAGAAAGCATTTTATATGAATCATATCATTCACTGCATAAAAATATGATTTTTAATACTTATTTGATATTCCTAATAACTCTGAATACCGCACAGTAGAAAATTAACTCCTTACTTTCACATACCAGAGGGTGATAACATCCTGCTTTTCAGATGAAGAAAACTAGTGCACATAATCCTCTGCTGCTCTCTTAGATCTGTGATGTCGTGACTTGTGACTGCTAGAAGCCCTGGCTAGAGGTGCCATTTCACCTTCAGTTCCATGTATCCACAAAAGATTTTGTGTTAACATCTAAGGATTTTAGGATTACTAGGTAAACAGTTTCCTGCCACATTCTTTCTTCTTGATTTTTTAAAATCTATTTCAATCATATACTTTTTAAAAAACAGATTTATTTAGATATAATTCACATACAATAACATTTACCCTTTCAAAATGTACTGTTCAGTATTTTTTGGTATATTCAGAGAGTTGTGCAACAATCACCACCAAGCAAATAATGAGCCCAAAACACACAATAGTCTGGCTGTCATCCCAGACCATCCCTACTCTTATGTTCCTGGCCTGCTCACTCTTAAATTCCATCTCCATCTGTTTCCTGACTTTTTGATCCTTTTTCT
Organism: Tursiops truncatus; assembly: GCF_011762595.2. Lineage (NCBI taxonomy): Eukaryota > Metazoa > Chordata > Mammalia > Artiodactyla > Delphinidae > Tursiops > Tursiops truncatus. Next base: position 21,560,976 of record NC_047037.1, on the reverse strand, counting down.
CATGTAACGCTTGCTTCTGCCCTGGAGATTTGGCATTTATATTTTGTCTCTGGTTTCTGACAGTCTTCAAGAACTTTGGCATAGAGCTGCTCACCAGCTCTCTCATTTTGGTTACCTCCCGGGGTGCTCCTGTCTTAGCTGTTCTTTAAAAATCTATGCATGGTTATAGCCCACCCCAACACTCCAGCCAGTTAACTATTTCCTGTAAGAGGGTCATGCAAACATTTTGCTTCCAATTTTTGTTTCTTGGGACTCTGTCTTCAATGAAGCTCTAACAACAGGAATGAGCCCAGAATATCTTGATATACATCGCTTGTGAAACAAGAGGTGAAGAAAAAGTAGAGATCTTGTTGAGGAGAAATTTAGGGCATCCTCAGGAATTGGGAATTGCTTCTAGGCCAGGTACATAAAGATATGAGGTATATATACCCCAGAGAGGTGCAGATGAGTTGCCTATGGCTCCTGAGTCTAGATCATCCCTGAAGGCTTTGCACAGATATACACGGGTGATTCTCAGCACAGAATGAACCACGTCTCAGAGTTCATGTTGGGAGTGGGAGAGTATGTGAGGGAGCATTTATGGCTGTCACTTTGATAGGGACATTACTGGCATTGAAAGGACAGGGACCAGAGATGTTGAACTTCCTGCAGGACATAGGGCAGCCCTGCACAAAGAGTATTTGTTAGTGTCCTGCATGACTTGGAATGCCTAATGGGAGACATGAAAAAATAGGTGTCATCAAGTGTTGAATGAGTCTGAATGGGTGAAGACTACTGACCTATCAAATCAGCTCTCTACATGTCTGCTGCCTTTGGTCTTACACCCTGCCCTAACCAGTGACGTGGGCCACAAACCCTGTCCTGCCCTCCTGGGGCTGCCCTGAACACAAGCCTGACCTCTGACAAGGAGATCTTTCTTTTCCTTTTCCTCAGAATAAGCTGGTTATGAGGCCCAGGAAGAGCTATGGTTGGACAGCTCCAGCCCTGGGAAAGGGTTTCAGAGCCAGAATAAGAGTGTGGACTCTGCAACCCAGACCGTGTAGATTTGAACTACAGCTTTGCAACTTACTATCAGTTAAGACCTTGAGGAAGACACCAAACTTTCTCTTGCCTCAGTTTCTCCCTCTGTAAAAATGGGGTAATATTGGTCCCTGTCCTAGAGGTTTGTTGTAGGATGAAATGTGTCAATAAGTATAAAGTGCCTGTGAGAGGATCTGGTATAGAGTAAATAATATGTTAGCTATTATTATCAAGAAGCCTACATCACTGATGACTTATCCCGGCATAGGAAGGTCAAATGCCACATCAATCAAGATATGTGACCTTGAGCATTTCACTTTATCCATCTGACTTTGTGTTCCTTACTGTAAAATGAGATGAATAATTCCTGCCCCTATTTGTCCCACAATGACTTAAAGGTTATCTTGCAAAGGCTCAGGGCACACAGCAGCAAGAACCACATAATGCAGGCAGGAACTCACAGGTGAGTGCCAGCACGAGCAAGAGACCCCTGCTTTTACAATTTCCTGGAGAGATGTGTTTGGGGCATAGGGCTGGGTGCTGGCAGAGGTACTTTGCCTCCTACTGTTTTCTTTCTTTTTTTTTTCTTTTTTGCAGTACGCGGGTCTCTCACTGTTGTGGCCTCTCCCGTTGCGGAGCACAGGCTCCGGACGTGCAGGCTCAGCGGCCATGGCTCACGGGCCCAGCCGCTCCGGGGCATGTGGGATCTTCCCGGACCGGGGCACGAACCCGTGTCCCCTGCATCGGCAGGCGGACTCTCAACCACTGCGCCACCAGGGAAGCCCCTGTTTTCTGTTTTTAATGGGGAGTGCGTACCAGTGATATGTCTTTGGGGAACAGATGCTTTGAGCTTTGGTGTCAGTTTTTTAAAGATGTACTGGAAAAAGCCAGGTTTCTAGCACCTGGAGACGGTGAAGGAAGTGGCCTGGCCACCCACAGAGACAGGTCCACAGTCAAGAACCAGCACTCCTGTTTTTCAGTACAAGAGTAAAAGATAAAATGTAAGTAAACACATTTTTAGAATTGTTAAGCACTATGTAAATTATTCTACTTATGAACACCAAAAAGTCATGGCAAAAGATTACAATGAAGAATACCATATGTAGACTATATAGTGCCCACGATATTATGTTCTTAATCCTAAATATATAACTTTGTTTAAATAATAAGCCTTTCTGATTTTAAAATGACCTTTACTTATGACTGATAGCTCACAACTGGGAAAAGGGACCCCAAGGATTGTGGGGGAGAAAAGCAAAAGATTGTTTTAATTAATGTAATTCTTGTTTCTAACATTAATAGCAAGATTTTAAAGTCACTAATTTTTATAACGTTTATAATACATTCAGTTATTTGTAAATTCACTAGAATAAAATTCACATGTGTAATTCATATGCGATGCTGGAACTCGCAATGGAAATTTAATTTGCATGGCCACATTTCGGAGAGGAAACTGAAAATAACTTGCCCCAAATCCAACAGGTGATATGTGACAGAGCTAGGACTCACATCTGCATCTGCAACACTGTAAACCAATAATTTCCAGTACCAGACAGAAATGGAAAATATTTAGCTTGCTTCAATATGTAAAGTGATACTGCCCGCTGGCCAGGGCTGGCCTCAAGGGCCTCAGAGAAAGTGCAGTTGCTTGGAGTGCCACATGGTAACCTAACCCATTATCAAGATGTTAAATACTAGCCGCAGTCCAGAAAGCTTCCTCATGCCCCTTTCAAGCAAACCCCCACTCCACTCATTATAGGCAACAACTGTTCTGATCTTTTTCTTACCATAGAAATTTTTGCCTGTTTATAGATGCTATAAACGGAATCAGTATGTACTCTAGGTGTGCAGCTTTTTTCGCTCAGCAGAATATTTATGAGACTAGTCCATGCTGTTGTATATACCAGTAGTTCATTCATTTTATTGCTATGAAGTTTTCCGTTTATGAATATATTACAATTTCTTTATTCCTTATCCTTTTTTTCTGACCCAGATCCTTTTACTTATTTATTTTAAAATATTTTTTATTGAAGTATAGTTTATTTATTTTATGTTTCCGGTGTACGAAATAGTGATTTGATATTTTTATAGATTATACTCCATTTAAAGTTACTATAAAATATTGGCCATATTCCCTGTGCTGTACATTATATCCTTGTAGCTTATTTATTTTATATTTAGTGGTTTGTACCTTTTTTTTTTTTTTTTTGCGGTGCGCGGGCCTCTCACTGTTGTGGCCTCTCCCGTTGCGGAGCACAGGCTCCGGACGCGCAGGCTCAGCGGCCATGGCTCACGGGCCCAGCCGCTCCGCGGCATGTGGGATCTTCCCGGACCGGGGCACGAACCCGTGTCCCCTGCATCGGCAAGCGGACTCTCAACCACTGCGCCACCAGGGAAGCCCGGTTTGTACCTCTTAATCCCCTTCCCCATCGTGCCCCTCACCTACCCATCTCCCCACTGGTAACCACTAGTTTGTTCTCTGTAACTGTGAATCTGTTTTTGTTCTGTTATATTCATTTTTTTTTTTAGATTCAACATATAAGTTAAAATATACACTATTTGTCTCTCTCTGACGTACTTCACTAAGCATAACACCTTCCAGATCCATCTATGTTATTGCAATGCAAATGGAAAAACTTCATTCCTTTTATGGCTGAGTAATATTTCATTGTTTATATGTATATATATACCACAACTCCTTCTTCTTCCTTTTTTTTTTTTTTTCAGTTGCATCGCGTGGCTTGTGGGATCCTAGTTCCCAGACCAGGGGTCGAACCTGGGCCACCACAGTGAGAGCACTGAGTCCCAACCACTGGACCGCCAGGGAACTCCCTATACCACATCTTCTTTATTCATTCCTCTGTTGATGGAAACTTAGGTTGCTTCCATATCTTGGCAATTGTAAATAATGCTGCTATGAACATTAGTGTTACTGTTTTTGTTTCCTTTGAATACAATATCCAGAAGTGGTATTGCTGGATCATATGGTAGTTATGTTTTTAATTTTTTGAGGAAACTCCATACTGTTTTCCATAGTGGCTCTACCAGTTTACATTCCCACCAATAGTTCACAAGTGTTCCCTTTTCTCCATATCCTTGCCAACACTTGTTATTTGTAGACATTTTGATGATAGCCATTCTGACAGGTGTGAGGTGATATTGTGGTTTTGACTTACATTTCTCTGATTATTAGTGATGATGACCATCTTTTCATGTGCCTGTTGGCTATCTGTGTGTCTTTTTTGGAAAAATGTCTCTTCAGGTTTTCTGCTCAGTTTTTGGTCAGGTTTTTGTTTGTTTTTTGATATTGTGTTGTATGAGCCTTTATATATTTTAGATATTAACACCCTAGCAGATATATCATTTGCAAACATCTTCTCCCATTCAGTAGGTTGTCTTTTCATTTTGTTGATGGTTTCCTCTGATGTGCAAAAGCTTTTAAGTTTGATTTGGTCCCATTTGTTTATTTTTGCTTTTGATTCCCTTGCCTGAGGAGACAGATCCAAAAAATATTGCTAGAATTTCTGTCAAAGAAAGTACTGCCTATGTTTTCTTCTTGGAGTTTTTTGGTTTCTGGTCTCAAATTTAGGTCTTCAATCCATTTTGAGTTTATGTTTGTATATATTGTAAGAAAAAGTTCTAATTTCATTCTTTTACATGTAGCTGTCCAATTTTCCCAACACTACATATTGAAGAGACTATCTTTTCCTTATTGAATATTTTTGCCTCCTTTGTCATAGATTAATTGACCACATGAGCATAGGTTTATTTCTGGGCTCTCTGTTCTGTTCTATTGATCTATATGTCTGTTTTTCTGCAAATGCCATGCTGTTTTGATTACTGTAGCTTTGTAGTATGTCAGAAGTCAGGGAGCATGATACCTCTGGCTTTGTCCGTTTTTCTCAAGATTGCTTTGGTTATTTAGGGTTCTTTGTGGTTCCAAAAAGTTTAGAATTACTTTTTATAGTTCTGTGAATAATGTCATAGGTATTTTGATAGGGTTTGCATTAAATCTATAGATTGCTTTGAGAAGTATGGCCATTTTAATAATATTAATTCTTCCAATCCAAGAGCATGGAATATCTTTCCATTTCTTTTTATCATCTTCAGTTTGCTTCATAAATGTTTTATAGTTTTCAGAGTACAGGCCTTTCACCTCCTTGGTTAAGTTTATTCCTAGGTGTTTTATTCTTTTTGATGCAATTTTAAAATTAAAATTTTAATATTTCATTATTAGTGTATAGAAAAGCAGGGATTTCTGTAATTAATCTTGTATGCTGCAACTTTACTGAATTCATTTATTAGTTCTAATAGTTTTTTGTGTGTGGAGACGTTAGGGTTTTTTACATGTAGTGTTATGTCATCTATAAATAGTGAAAGTTTTACTTTTTCCACTCCAACTTGGATACCTTTTATTTCTTTTTCTTGTCTTATTGTTGTGGATAGACTTACAATAACATGTTAAATAGAAACAGCAAGAATGTGGATCCTTGTCTTGTTCCTGATTTTAGAGGAAAAGCTTTTAGTTTTCACTAGTGAGTATGATGTTAGCAGTGGGTTTGTCATAGATGGCCTTTATTATGTTGAGATGCGTTCCCTCTATGCCCACTTTGATGAGAGTTTTTGTCATGAATAGATGCTGAATTTTGTAAAATGCTTTTTCTGCATCTACTGAGATGATCATGTGATTTTTATCCTGCTTTTGTTAATGTGGTGCATCACATTGATTGATTTGTGAATATTGAACCATGCTTGCTTCCCTGGAATAAATCCCACTTGATAGTGTATGATCCTTTTATAAAATATAGCTGAATTCAGTTTGCTAATATTTTGTGGAGGATTTTTGCATCTATATTCATTAGAGATATTGGCCTGTAATTTTCTTGTTTTGTAGTGTCTTTGTCTGGTTTTCGTATCAGGGTAATGGTGGCCTCATATAATGAGTTTTCGAATGTTCCCTCCTTTTGAAATTTTTGGAATAGTTTGAGACAGATAGGTATTAACACTTCTTTATGTTTAGTAGAATTCCCCTCTGAAGTGGTCTGGTCCTAAGCTTTTGTTTTGGGGGAGTTTTATGATTGCTGATTCAATTTTAATTCTAATAATCTGTCTGTTCAAATTATCTATTTCTTCTTGATTCAGTCTTGGAAGATTGTATGTTTCTAGGAATATATCCATTTCTTCTAGGTTGTCCAATTTTTTGGCATATTATTCTCTTATGATTGCTTTTATTTCTGTGATATCAATTGTAATTTCTCCTCTTTCATTTCTTACTTTGTTTATTTGGGCCTGTTCTTTTCTTAATGAGTGTAACTAAAGGCTTATCAATTTTATTTATCTTTTCAAAACGCAGCTCTTGGTTTCATTGACCTTTTCTATTTTTTTGTTTCTATGAAATTTATTTATGTTCTGACTTTTATTATTTCCTTCCTTCTGCTGACTTTAGGATTTATTTTTCTTATTTTTGTAATTGCTTTAGATGGTAGGTTAGGTTATTTATTTGAGATTTTTGTTGTTTCTTGAGGAAGGCCTGTATTGCTATAAACTTCTGTTTCTGTAGAAAAATCAGCTGATACCCTTATATGTAACTCTTTTTCTCTTGTTGCCTTAAATTTCTCTCTTTATATCTAACTTTCACCATTTTAATTATGACATGTCTTGGTGTGGGTCTATTGGGGTTCATCTTGTTTGGGACTCTGTGCTTCTTATTCCCAGATGTCTCTTACCTTCTCCAGCTTAGGGAATTTTTCAGTCATAATTTTATCAAACAAATTTTCTACCCCTTTCTCTCTCTCTTCTCCTTCTAGGACCTTTGTAATGCAAATATTAGTATGCTTGATGTTATGTTAGAAGTCCATTAAACTATCCTCATATTTTATAATTTATTTATTTATCTATTTATTTTTGGCTGTGTTGGGTCTTCACTTCTGTGCATGGGCTTTCTCTAGTCGTGGCGAGCGGGGGCCACTCTTCATCGTGGTGTGCGGGCCTCTCACTGTCACAGTCTCTCTTGTTGCTGAGCACAAGCTCCAGATGTGCAGGCTCAGTAGTTGTGGCTCACGGGCCTAGTTGCTCCGCAGCATGTGGGATCTTCCCAGCCCAGGGCTCGAACCCGTGTCCTCTGCATTGGCAGGCAGATTCTCAACCACTGCACCACCAGGGAAGCCCTATCCTCATATTTTAAAATTTGCATTCCTTTTTGGTATTCTGATTGGGTAATTTCCATTATTCTGTCTTCCAGATTACTTATGTATCACTGAATCTGCTAATTCCTTCTAGTGTACTTTTCATTTCTGTTATTATTATTTTTGTTTTTAGCTCTGATTGGTTCTTCTTTACATTTTCTTGTTCTTTGTTGACATTTTCACTATGGTCACCTTTTCCCAAGTTCAGTTAGCATTCTTATTACTATTGCTTTGAACACTTTATCAAGTAAATTATTTGTGTCTGTGTCATTAGGGTTTTTTCAGAGATTTTTTTCCCTTTTTTCTTTTGAAACATATTTGTCTTTTCATTTTGTTTAACTTTCTCTGTCTTTGTAGATTAGATGAAACAGTTACCTATCCCAGTATTAAAGGCGTGTCCTGTGTGGGAGCATCCCTATGCAGTTTGTGTGTGCCCACTGGCTTTGGTGGGAGAGATGGATCTGAAGTGAGCACAGGCTATGTCTTCTCCAGGGGTACAGTGGCAAGCAATGCATTGGTGGGATGTAGGGCTGGAGTGGGAGGATCTAGAGCTAGAGCCAAGTATGAGTCAGGGCTCCTCCTATGCTCAATGGCAGTCACCACCTTATCAGGGGTAAGGGTAGGACCCAAGGGGTGGGCAGGAGCTGTGAGGGAGTTGGGTCTCTCATGGGTGTGATGGCAGTCTCCATCTTGGTTGGGGGTGTCACCAAGGCCCAAGGACTTGGAGCTGTACTTCTGTGCTTGTTTGACATTTTCCCCCAGTGTGCGTGCCCTAGTTTTAGGCTTGGGTGGGGCCAGAGAGGTTGGGGCCATACTACTGAGTAGGTTTCATTCCCTCCCAAGTGTAAACATGGATGTTTGTGCCAGAAATGCTGGTCTTCTCCCTGGAGCTGGTTTTATGTCCTCCTAAATGTGTGCACACATGCGTATATCTGCAATGGCTGCCTCTGTCCTGGTCAAAGGCAGTGCCAGGGCCCAAGCCAGCTATGTTCCCTCTTAGTGTGCACATCCTCATTTGCAATGGCTGCCTCTGTCTTAGTTGGGAGCAGCATCAGAGCAAAAGGGGCCCGAGCAGGAGCCCAGTGAGAGCTGGGGGGTATGCTAGTGGTGGTCCTGGCAAGCCAGCCAGAACACCAGGCAGTTTTCAATTGGCTGTCACCATGCTGTGACTGGGAGTAAGCAAGTTTGTGTGTATACTCTTGAAGGGCAGAGTCTCAGTTTCTTACAGCCCTCTGGTAAGCTTCACTGATTTTCTTTTTTCTTTTTTTAAAATTTATTTATTTATTTATTATTACTTGGCTGCATTGGGTCTTCATTGCTGTGCACGAGCTTTCTCTCGTTGCGGTGTGTGGGAGCTACTCTTCATTGTGGTGCACGTGCTTCTCATTGTGGTGGCTTTTCTTGTTGTGGAGCACAGGCTGTAGGTGCATGGGCTTCAGTTGTTGTGGTGCACACGCTTAGTTGCTCTGCAGCATGTGAGATCTTCCCAGACCAGGACTCAAACCCATGTCCACTGCACTGGCAGGCAGATTCTTAACCACTGCACCACCAGGGAAGTCCCAAGCCTCAGTGATTTTCAAACCAGCTAAGAGGGCTCATCTTCCTAATGTCAGACCCCAGGGCTGGGGTGCCTATTATGTGACTTGAACACCTCACTCCCCAGAGGGACTTCCCAAGCCTGTGATATCTCCCTATCTTCTGGGTCCCCAGCTAGGGGTGTGGGTCCAGACTAGAGCGCTCCTCTTCCCTACCTACCAGACTCCATGTGGATCTTTCTTTATAGCCTTGGTGGTATAAGAGATGTTCTGCTAGTCTTCAGGTCAATTTCAGAGAGAGTTGTTCCCTATGTAGTTGTAGTTTTGATGTACGTGTTCATGATGAGGGAAGGTGAACTCAATGTCCTCCAACTCCACCATCTGGATCCCACCTTCTTTATCCATTGTCCTCAATGGAATCATGAGCTATTTCCAGGCTTTGGCTATTACAAATAAAGACTGCTATGAATATTTTTATACAAGTGTTTTTGTGAACATGTGTTTTTATTTCTCTTGAATAAACACGTAGGATTTGAATTACAGTGTCAAAATATAAACATATGCTTAGTTTCATAAAAAATTGCCAGAGCTTTTTCCAATTTGGTTGTACGATATTACACACCAGTTAAAAATGTATGAGAGTTACAAGTGCTTCACATTCTTCCCAACATTTAGTTAGGTCATTCTTTTTCATTTTAACCATTCTGATGAGATGTGTAGAAATCTTCATGTGAATGTATTAGACATCTTCCTGTCACAAGCAATACTGAGCAGTTTTTCATGTGCTTATTGGTCATTTATATCTCTCCTTTTGTCAAATTTCTGTTGAAATATTTTTCTCATATTTAATAGATTTTCTTTTGTCTGTTAATTATTGAGTTATAGGGTTTTAAAATATATATATTGTACATAGCAGTCTTTTGTCAGATATGTTTGTAAAGTTTCTTCCCTGTCTTTGGGTTACCTATTAATTTTTTTAATGTCTTTTGATGACAGAAGTTTTTACTTTTCATAAAGTCTAACTTACATTTTTTCTACTATAGTTATTGCTTTCTTAGTTTTGTCTACAAAACTTTTGCTTAAATCCACATTTCAAAGATATTATGCTATGATTATTTTTCTAAAGCTTTACAGATTTACCTACTATATTTTAGTTTATGTTACAGCTTGAGTTAATTTTTCTGTATGGCATTAGATAGTGTTTGAAATTAATTATTCCCATATGGATATCCACCTTTTCTGGATCATTTGTTGAAGACATTCCTATCCCTTTTGGAGTTCAGGGGCACCTCTGTCAAAACTACCATTAATATATGATTGTATTTCTGAACTCTATTCTGTTACTCTCTATTCTGTAATTTGTTTATCAGTCCTAGACTGATTATATTATTAATATGTAATATTATATATATAATTAATATATAATATTATTATTATTATCGTGATTGTGTTAGGATTGCCCTAAATCTATAGATCGCTGTGGAGTGAATTGATGCCTTAACAATTTCAGGTCTTCAAACCAATAAAACCCAGTAAATTGATTCCATTTATTTAGGTCTCCTTTATTATCTTCCATCAATGTATAGTAGTTTCCAGTGTGAATGTCTTTCATAGCCTTTGTTAAATTTCTAAATATTTTATGATTTTTGATGCCATTATAAATGGAATTATTTCTGTAATTTCATTTACCAAATTTTTTTCCTGTTAGTGTATGAAAATACAATTGATTTTTAATTATAATCTGTGAGCTTGCTAGCTCATTTATTATTTTTAGTATCTTTATTATAGTTTCCTTAGTTTTTACTATGTTAAAAATTATGTCATCTACCAATAGAGAGAGTTTTGTTTATTTTTGAACTTTAGGCCTTTTAAGTATTTTCATTGCCTTACTGCAATCAGCTTATAGCTCCAGTACAAAGTTCAGTAGAAATGGTAGGACTGGGGACAGAGTCAAGATGGTGGTGTGGGAAGACACGGACTTCGCATCTCCCCACAACTAGGGTGCCTGCCAGATGCTGGCGGGGGACCCTAGCGCTTAAGGAGATGGGAAGAACCCCCAAGCGAACTTGTAGGAAGGACATGGGGGGACTGATGGGGGAGGAGAAGTGGAGGGCAGACAGGACTGGAGCCCCTGAGGGGTGGCTGAGAGAGGTAGGGGTTCCCATGCCTGGGGAGACCCTCAGGAGCTTGGATTGGGGGGGAGCATGGTCAGAGTTTCCCCTGCCCAATTAGCCAGGGAAGTCTGCCCAGCTCTTGGGCTGGGTCCTATGCCCTCAGAGGTCCCCTCTGGGCTGGGTTGGTCCTGGGGGCGTAGGAGGGAGGCCGGGAGAGAACAGGAGAGGCAGGTGGGAGAGGCCCTCTGGAACCAGAGGAGCCAGAGAGGAGCAGAGGGCATTTTCCCCACCTCTCAGGCTCAGGAAGCCTGCTAAGCTCCAAGGCTGATCCCCTGCCCTCCAAAGCCCACTCCAGGCCATGTGGTTACTGGGGGAATAGAAGGGAGGCCAGGGAGATCAGGAGAGGCAGGTTGGAGGGGAACCCCAGGACCAGAGGAGCAGGAGGCTGTATGCCCTGCCCACTCGAGCCCAGGAAGTCTGCTGGGCACCCAGGTGGAGTGCCCCACCCTCTGAGATCAGAGGTGGGAGGCACGCCTGGGCCCCTTCTGTTCTGTTGGGCCTAAGCCCCATCCCCAAACCCCCAGAGCCATTTCCAGCCCCGTGGGGCCTAAGCATAGGCCCCACCCACCACCCAAACCTCGCCCCTGCTTAGGCCTTGCTCTCCACAGCCAAGGCCTTTTCCACTTTTTCTTTTTTTGTTCTCTTTTTTACTATTCTGGTTCTGTTTTACCTTCTGGTTGTTATTTCATCTATATTTTTATTTTTATATTTTTTCTAACATAGCTATTAGTTTCCTAGTCTAATTTTATTTTTTACTTCATTATTATTCTTCTTCTTTTTTATTTTTGCCACCCCACGCAGCTTGTGGGATTTTGGCTCACAAGCAAGAGGTCCAGCCAAAGCTCCTGAGGTGGGAGCTCTGAGTCCAAGCCAGTGGACTAACAGAGAACCTCAGACCCAAGGGAATATTCATTGGAGTGAGGTCTCCTGGAGGTCCTCATGTCAGCACCAAGACCCAGCTCTACCCAACAGCCTACAAACTCGTGTTGGAAGCCTCACACCAAACAACCATAAAACAGGAACACTATCCCACTCACAAAAAAGAAAAAAAAAATGAGATGTCAAAAAAACATGTCACAGATGAAGGAGCAAGGTAAAAACCTACAAGACGAAATAAATGAAGAGGAAATAGGCAATCTACCTGAAAAAGAATTCAGAGTAATGATAGTAAAGATGATCCAGAATCTTGAGAATAGAATGGAGGCATGACTGAAAAGATACAAGAAGTGTTTAACAAAGACCTAGAAGAACTAAAGAACAAACAAACAGAAATGAACAACACAATAACTGAAATGAAAAATACATTAGAAGGAAATAACAGAATAACTGAGGCAGAAGAACGAATAAATGAGCTGGAAGACAAAATGGTGGAAATAACTGCTGAGGAGCAGAATAAAGAAAAACAGAATGAAAAGAACTGAAGGCAATCTCAGAGACCTCTGGGACAACATTAAACACACCAACATTCAAATTATAGGGGACCCAGAAGAAGAAGACAAAAAGAAAGGGTCTGAGGAAATATTTGAAGAGATTATAGTGGAAAACTTCCCTAAGATGGAAAAGGAAATAGTCACCCAAGTCCAGGAAGCACAGAGAGTCCCATACAGGAAAAACCCTAGGAGAAACACACACCAAGATGCATGTTAATCAAACTAACAAAAATTAAATTTAGGGAAAAATATTAAAGCAGCAAGGGAAAAACAAAAAATAACATGCAAAGGAATCCCCATAAGGTTATCAGCTGATTTTTCAGCAGAAACTCTGCAGGCCAGAAAGGAGTGGCAGGATATACTTAAAGTGATGAAAGAGAAAAACCTACAACCAAGATTACTCTACCCAGCAAGGATCTCATTCAAATTCGGCAGAGAAATCAAAAGCTTTCCAGATAAGCAAAGCTAAGAGAATTCAGCACCACCAAACGATCTTCACAACAAATGCTAAAGAAGCTTCTCTAGGTGGGAAACACAAGAGAAGAAAAAGGCCCATAAAAACAAACCCAAAACAATTAAGAAAATGGTAATAGGAACATACATATCGATAATAACCTTGAATGTAAATGGTTTAAATGCCCCAACCAAAACACACAGACTGGCTGAATGGATACAAAAACAAGACCCATATATATGCTGTCTAAAAGAGACCCACTTCAGACCTAGGGACACATACAGACTGGAAGTGAAGGGATGGAAAAAGCTATTCCATGCAAATGGAAATGAAAACAAAGCTGGAGTAGCAATATTTGTATCAGATAAAATAGACTTTAAAATAAAGACTGTCACAAGAGATAAGGAAGGATGCTACATAATGATCAAGGGATCAATCCAAGAAGAAGATATAACAATTATAAATATTTATGCACCCAACACAGGAACACCTCACTACATAAGGCAACTGCTAACAGCTATAAAAGAGGAAATCGACAGTAACACAGTAATAGTGGGGGACTTTAACACTTCACTTACACCAATGGACAGATCATCCAAACAGAAAATAAAGAAGGAAACACAAGCTTTAAATGACACAACAGACCAGATAGATTTAACTGATATTTATAGAACATTCCACCCGAAAGTGGCAGAATACATTTTCTTCTCAAGTGCACACGGAACATTCTTCAGGATAGATCACATCTTGGGTCACAAATCAAGCCCCGGAAAATATAAGAAAATTGATATCATGTCAAGTATCTTTTCTGACCACAACTCTATGAGATTGGAAATCAGTTACAGGAAAAACACTGTAAAACCCACAAATACATGGAGTCTAAACAGTGCACTTCTAAATAACCAAGAGACCACTGAAGAAATCAAAGGAGAAATTTCTAAATACACAGAAACAAATGAAAATACAACAACCCAAACTATGGGACACAGCAAAAGCAGTTCTAAGAGGGAAGATTACAGCAATTCAATCTCACCTGAAGAAACAAGAAAAATCTCAAATAAACAATCTAACCCTATACCTAGAAGAATTAGAGAAAGAAGAACAAACAAAACCCAAAGTCAGTACAAGGAAAGAAATCATAAAGATCAGAGAAGAAATAAATGAAAGAGAAACAAAGAAAACAATAGCAAAGAACAATAAAACTAAAAGCTGGTTATCTGAGAAGATAAACAAAATTGATAAAACATTAGCCAGACTCATCAAGAAAAAAAGGGAGAGGACGCAAATCAATAAAATTAGAAATGAAAATAAGAAATCACAACTGGCACTGCAGAAATACAAAGGATTATAAGAGACTACTACAAACAACTATATGCCAATAAAATGGACAACCATGAAGAAATGGACAAATTCTTGGAGAGGTATAATTTTCCAAGACTGAACCAGGAAGGATTAGAAAATATAAACAGACGTATCAACAGTAATGAAATTGAAACTGTAATTAAAAATATTCCAACAAGCAAAAGTCCAGGACCAGATGGCTTCAGAAGTGAATTTTATTAAACATTTAGAGAAGAGCTAACACAGATCTTTCTCAAATTCTTCCAAAAAATTGCAGAGGGACGAACACTCCCAAATTCATTCTATGAGATCACATCACCCTGATACAAAAACAAGAAAAAGATATCATAAAGAAAGAAAATTATAGACCAATATCACTGATGGACATAGATGCAATCCTAAACAAAATAATAGCAAACAGAATCCAACAACATATTAAAAGGATCATACACCATGATCAAGTGGGATTTACCCCAGGGATGCAAGGATTCTTCAATATACACAAATCAATCAATGTGATACACCATATTAACAAGGAGTAAAAACCATACGATCATCTCAGTAGATTCAGAAAAAGCTTTTGATAAAATTCAACACCCATGTACAATAAAAACTCTGTAGAAAATGGACATAGAGAGAAACTACCTCAACATAATAAAGGCCATATATGACAAGCCAACAGGAAACATCATACTCAAAGTTGAAAAACTGAAATCATTTCCACTCAGATAAGGAGCAAGACAAGGATGTCCACTGTCGCCACTATTATTCAACATAGTTTTGGAAGTCCTAGCCATGCAATCAGAGAAGAAAAAGAAATGAAAGGAATACAGATTGGAAAATAAGTAGTAAAACTGTCACTGTTTGCAGATGACATGATACTATACATAGAAAATCCTAAAGATGCCACCAGAACACTACTAGAATTAATCAATGAATTTGGTAAGGTTTCAGGATACAAAATTAATGGACAGAAATCTCTTGCATTCCTATACACTGACAACAAAAAATCAGAAAGGGAAATTATGGAAACAATCCCATTTACCATCGCAACAAAAAGTATAAAATACCTAGGAATAAACCTACCTAAGGAGGCGAAAGATTTGTACTCAGAAAACTATAAAACACTGATGAAAGAAATAAAAGTTGACATAAACAGATGGAGAAATATACCATGTTCTTGGATTGGAAGAATCCATATTGTGAAAATGACTCTACTATCCAAAGCAATCTACAGATTCAGTGCAATTTCGATCAAATTACCAATGGCATTCTTCACAGAATTAGAAGAAAAAATTTCGCAATTTGTATGGAAATGGAAAAGACCCCGAATAGCCAAAGCAATCTTGAGGAAAAAAACAGAGCTGGAGGAATCCGGCTCCCAGACCTCAAACTATACTACAAGCCTACAGTAATCAAGACACAATGGTACTAGCACAAAAACAGAAATATAGATCTATGGTACAGGATAGAAAGCCCAGGATAAACCCATGCACATATGGTCACTTAATTTAGAACAAAGGAGGCAAGAACATACAATGGAAAAAAGACAGCCTCTTCAATAAGTGGTGCTGGGAAAACTGGACAGCTACATGTAAAATCATGAAATTAGAACATTCCCAAACACCATACACAAAAATAAACTCCAAATGTATTAAAGACCTAAATGTAAGACCAGATATTATAAAACTCTTAGAGGAAAACATAGGAAAAACACCCTTTGACATAAACAACAGCAAGATCTTTTTTTTGACCCACCTCCTAGAGTAACTGAAATCAAAACAAAAATAAACAAATGGGGGCCCATTTAAACTTAAAAGCTTTTGCACAGCAAAGAAAACCATAAACAAGATGAAAAGACAATTCTCAGAATGGGAGAAAATATTTGAAGATGAAACAACGGACAAAAGATTAATCTCCAAAATATACAACCAGCTCATGGAGCTCAATATCAAAAAGCAAAAAACCCAATTAAAAAATGGGCAGAAGAACTAAATAGACATTTCACCAAAGAAGACATACAGATGGCCAACAAACACATGAAAAGATGCTCAACATCGCTAATTAGAGAAATGCAAATCAAAACCACAATGAGGTATCACCTCACAACAGTCAGAATGGCCATTATCAAAAAATCTAGATAACTACAATCCTGCAGCCTGTGGAACAAAAACCACATTCACAGAAAGATAGACAAGATGAAAAGGCAGAGGGCTATGTACCAGAGGAAGGAAAAAGATAAAACCCCAGAAAAACAACTACATGAAGTGGAGATAGGAAACCTTCTAGAAAAAGAACTCAGAATAATGATAGTGAAGATGATCCAGGACCTCAGAAAAACAATGGAGGCAAAGATCAATAAAATGCAAGAAATGTTTAACAAAGATCTAGAAGAATTAAAGAACAAACAAACAGAGATGAACAACACAACAGAAATGAAAAATACACTAGAAGGAATCAATAGCAGAATAACTGAGGCTGAAGAACGGATTAAGTGACCTGGAAGACAGATTGGTGGAACTCACTGCTATGGAACAAAATAAAGAAAAAAGAATGAAAAGAAATGAAGACATCCTAAGAGACCTCTGGGACAACATTAAACGCAAAAACATTCGCATTATAGGGGTTCCAGAAGGAGAATAGGGAGAGAAAGAACCCGAGACAATATTTGAAGAGATTATAGTTGAAAACTTCCCTAACATGGGAAAGGAAATAGCCACCGAAGTCCAGGAAGTGCAGAGAGTCCCATACAGGATAAATGCAAGGAGAAACACACCGAGACACATAGTAATCAAATTGGCAAAAATTAAAGATAAAGAAAAATTATTGAAAGCAGCAAGGGAAAATGACAAATAACATACAAGGGAACTCCCATAAGGTTAACAGCTGATTTCTCAGCATAAACTCTACAAGCCAGAAGGCAGTGGCATGATATACTTAAAATGGTGAAAGGGAAGAAACTACAACCAAGATTACTCTACCTGGCAAGGATCTCATTCAGATTCGATGGAGAAATCAAAAGCTTTACAGACAAGCAAAAGCTAAGAGAATTCAGCGCCAACAAACAAGCTTTACAACAAATGGTAAAGGGTCTTCTCTAAGTGGGAAACACAGGAGAAGAAAAGGACCTACAAAAACAAACCCAAAACAATTAAGAAAATGGTAATAGAAACATACATATCGATAATTACCTTAAACATAAATGGATTAAATGCTCCAACCAAAAGACAGAGGCTTGCTGAATGGATACAAAAACAAGACCCATATATATACTGCCTACAAGAGACCCACTTCAGACCTAGGGACACATTCAGACTGAAAGTGAAGGGATGGAAAAAGATATTACATGCAAATGGAAATAAAAAGAAAGCTGGAGTAGCAATACTCATATCAGATAAAATAGACTTTAAAATAAAGAATGTTACAAGAGACAAGGAAGGACCCTACATAATGATCAAGGGATCAATCCAAGAGGAAGATATAACAATTATAAATATATATGCACCAAACACAGAAGCACCTCAATACATAAGGCAACTGCTAACAGCTATAAAAGAGGAAATCGACAGTAACACAATAATAGTGGGGGACTTTAACACCAACTTACACCAATGGACAGATCCTCCAAACAGAAGATAAAGAAGGAAACACAAGCTTTAAAGGACACAATAGACCAGATAAATTTAATTGATATTTATAGGACATTCTTCCAAAAACAGCAGATTACACTTTCTTCTCAAGTGCACATGGAACATTCTCCAGGATAGATCACATCTTGGGTCACAAATCAAGCCTCAGTAACTTTAAGAAAATTGAAATCATATCAAGCATTTTTTTCTGACCACAACGCTATGAGATTAGAAATCAATTACAGGGGAAAAAAACGCAAAAAACACAAACACATGGAGGTTAAACAATACGTTACTAAATAACCAAGAGATCACTGAAGAAATCAAAGAGGAAATCAAAAAATATCTAGTGACAAATGATAATGAAAGCACGAAGATCAAAAACCTATGGGATGCAGCAAAAGGAGTTCTAAGAGGGAAGTTTATAGCTATACAAGCCGACCTCAAGAACAAGAAAAATCTCAAATAAACAATCTAACCTTACATCTAAAGGAAATAGAGAAAAAAGAAAAACAAAACCCAAAGTTAGCAGAAGGAAAGAAATCATAAACATCAGAGAAGAAATAAATGAAATAGAAACAAAGAAAACAATAGCAAAGATCAATAAAACTAAAAGCTGGTTCTTTGAGAAGATAAACAAAATTGATAAACTGTTAGCCAGACTCATCAAGAAAAAGAGGGAGAGGTCTCAAATCAATAAAATTAGAAATGAAAAAGGAGAAGTTACAACAGACACTGCAGAAATACAAAGCATCCTAAGAGACTACTACAAGCAACCCTATGTCAATAAATTGGACAACCTGGAAGAAATGGACAAATTCTTAGAAAGGTATAACCTTCCAAGACTGAACCAGGAAGAAATAGAAAATATGAACAGACCAATCACAAGCACTGAAATTGAAACTGTGATGAAAAATCTTCCAACAAATAAAAGCCCAGGACCAGATGGGTTCAAAGGTGAATTCTTTCAAACAATTAGAGAAGAGCTAAAACCTATCCTTCTCAAACTCTTCCAAAATATAGCAGAGGGAGGAACACTCCCAAACTCATTCTACAAGGCCACCATCACCCTGATACCAAAACCAGATAAGGATGTCACAAAGAAAGAAAACTACAGGCCAATATCACTGATGAACCTAGATGCAAAAATCCTTAACAAAATACTAGCAAACAGAATACAACAGCACATTAAAAGCATCATACACCATGATCAACTGGGATTTATCCCAGGGATGCAAGAATTCTTCAATATATGCAAATCAATCAATGTGATACACCATATTAAAAAATTGAAGAAGGAAAACCATATGATCATCTCAATAGATGAAGAAAAAGCTTTTGACAAAATTCAACACCCATTTATGATAAAAAAACTTTCCAGAAAGTGGGCATAGAGAGAACCTACCTCAACATAATAAAGGCTATATATGACAAACCCACAGAGGGAACCTACCTCAACATAATAAAGGCCATATACGACAAACCCACAGCAGACATCATTCTCAATGGTGAAAAACTGAAAGCATTTTCTCTAAGAACAGGAACAAGACAAGGATGTCCACTCTTGCCACTATTATTCAACATAGTTTGCAAGTCCTAGCCACAGCAATCAGAGAAGAAAAAGAAATACAAATTGGAAAGAAGAAGTAAAACTGTCACTATTTGCAGATGACAGGATACTATACATAGAGAATCCTAAAGATGTCACCAGAAACTACTAGAGCTAATCAATGAATTTGGTGAAGTTGAAGGGTACAAAATTAATGGACAGAAATCTCTTGCATTCCTATACACTAATGATGAAAAATCTGAAAGAGAAATTAAGGAAACACTCCCATTTACCATTGCAACAAAAAGAATAAAATACCTAGGAATAAACCTACCTACGGAGACAAAAGACCTGTATGCAGAAAACTATAAGACACTTTTGAAAGAAATTAAAGATGATACCAACAGATGGAGAGATATACCATGGTCTTGGATTGGAAGAATCAATATTGTGAAAATGACTATACTACCCAAAGCAATCGACAGATTCCATGCAATCCCTATCAAATTACCAATGGCATTTTTTTCAGAACTAGAACAAAATATCTTAAAATTTATATGGAGACACAAACGACCCCGAATAGACAAAATAGTCTTGAGGGAAAAAAATGGAACTGGAGGAATCAGACTCCCTGACTCCAGACTATACTACAAAGCTACAGTAATCAAGACAATATGGTACTGGCACAAAAACAGAAATATAGATCAATGGAAAAGGATAGAAAGCCCAGAGATAAACCGACGCACCTATGGTCAACTAATCTATGGCAAAGGAGGCAAGGATATACAATGGAGAAAAGACAGTCTCTTCAATAAGTGGTGCTGGGAAAACTGGACAGCTACATGTAAAAGAATGAAATTAGAACACTCCGTAACACCATACACAAAAATAAACTCAAAATGGGTTAGAGACCTAAATGTAAGATTGGACACCAT
The DNA here is from genome assembly GCF_011762595.2 of Tursiops truncatus. Lineage (NCBI taxonomy): Eukaryota > Metazoa > Chordata > Mammalia > Artiodactyla > Delphinidae > Tursiops > Tursiops truncatus. Next base: position 21,540,724 of record NC_047037.1, on the reverse strand, counting down.
AAAACTCTTAGAGGAAAACATAGGAAGAACATTCTTTGACATAACTCACAGCAAGATCTTTTTTGATCCACCTCCTAGAGTAATGGAAATAAAACCAAAAATAAACAAATGGGACCTAATGAAACTTAAAAGCTTTTCCAAAGCAAAGGAAACTACCAACAAGACGAAAAGACAACCCTCCGAATAGGAAAAAATATTTGCAAACGAATCAATGGACAAAGGATTGATCTCCAAAATATATAAACAGCTCATGCAGCTCAATAGTAAAAAAACAATCCAATCAAAAAATGGGGGGCTTCCCTGGTGGCGCAGTGGTTGAGAGTCCACCTGCTGATGCAGGGGACATGGGTTCGTGCTCTGGTCTGGGAGGATCCCATATGCCGCGGAGCGGCTGGGCCCGTGGGCCATGGCTGCTGGGCCTGCACGTCTGGAGCCTGTGCTCCACAGCAGTAGAGGCCACAACAGTGAGAGGCCCGTGTACCTCAAAAAAAGTGGGCAGAAGAACTAAACAGACATTTCTCCAAATAGAAGATACAGATGGCCAAGAAGCACATGAAAAGCTTCTCAACATCACTAATTATTAGAGAAATGCAAATCAAAACTACAATCAGGTATCACCTCACACCAATTAGAATGGGCATCATTGGAAAATCTACAAGCAACAAATGCTGGAGAGGGTGTAGAGAAAAGGAAACCCTCTTGCACTGTTGGTAGGAATGTAAATTGATACAGCCACTGTGGAGAACAGTATTGAAGTTCTTTAAAAAGCTAAAAATAGAATTACCGTATGACCCAGCAATCCCACTACTGAGCATATACCCAGAGAAAACCATAATTCAAAAAGACACATGCACCCCAATGTTCATTGCAGCACTATTTACAATAGCCAGGTCATGGAAGCAACCTAAATGCCCACTGACAGACGAATGGATAAAGAAGATGTGGTACATATATACAATGGAATATTACTCCACCATAAAAAGGAACAGAATTGGGTCATTTGTAGAGACGTGGATGAATCTAGAGACTGTCATACAAACTGAAGTAATTCAGAAAGAGAAAAACAAATATCGTATATTAACGCATATATGTGAAACCTAGAAAAATTGTACAGATGAACTGGTTTGCAGGGCAGAAATTGAGACACAGATCTAGAGAACAAACGTCTGGACACCAATGGGGGAAAGCAGTGGTGGGTGGGGGTAGTGGTGTGATGAACTGGGCGATTGGGATTGACATGTATACACTGATGTGTATAAAATGGATGACTAATAAGAACATGCTGTATAAAAAAATAAAATAAAATTCAAACAAACAAACAAATTTAGAAAGAATAAATGCTGGAAAGGGTGTGGTGAAAAGGGAACCCTCTTGCACTATTGGTGGGAATGTGAATTGATACAACCACTATGGAGAATAGTCGCAGGTTCCTTAAGAAAGTAAAAATAGAACTATCACATGACCCAGCAATCCCACTACTGGGCATATACTCTGAGAAAACCATAATTCAAAAAGAGACATGTACCACAATGTTCATTGCAGCAGTATTTACAATAGCCAGGACATGGACTGATGAATTGATAAAGAAGATGTGGCACATATATACAATGGAATATTACTCAGCCGTAAAAAGTAACTAAATTAAGTTATTTGTATTGAGGTGGATGGACCTAGAACCTGTCATATAGAGTTAAGTGAATCAGAAAGAGAAAAACAAATACCATATGTTAACACATGTATATGAAATCTAAAAAGAAAAATTGTAATGATGAACCTAGTGACAGGGCAGGAATAAAGATGAAGACATAGAGAATGAGCTTGAGGACACAGAGGGGAGGGGGAAGCTGGGGTGAAGTGAGAGTAGCATCAACATATATACACTACTGAATGCAAATTAGTTAGCTATTGGGAAGCAGCAGCATAGCACAGGGAGATCAGCTCAGTGATTTGTGACCACCTTGAGAGGTGGACAGGGAGGGTGGGAGGGAGGCTCAAGAGGGAAGGGATATGGGGATATATGTATGCATATGGCTGATTCACTTTGTTGTACAACAGAAACTAACAATATTCTGAAGCAATTATACTCCAATGAAGATCTATTAAAGAAAAAAAAATTGTAGGAAAAAAAATTTTCTTAATTTGTTATGTAGATTTCTTGGGATTTTCTATGTAGATATACCTGTCATCTACTTGCATCTGTGAATTTATATCTTTCATCAAATTTAGGGAGTTTTCAGCCATTATTTTTTAATACCCTTTCAGCCCCCCTCTCTCTGTCTTTTCTGATGATACAAAGGTTTCAGTTTGTTGACATAACTCACTTCTTTGCTGCTGTGTGACTGAAATGTCTATTTTATTGCTGGCTGTCAGCTGAAGGCCATCTGCAGTTCCTTGCCACCTGGACCTTTCCCTGGGTTCACAAACAAACTGGCAGCTTGCTTCCTCAAGCCAGCAATAGAGAAAAGTCTCTAGTCAGCTAAGAGTGACATCTTGTGACTTTTGTCATATAATTAACCTAATCAAGGAAGAGATATCCCATCTCATTTTCATATTCTATTATTTTAGAAGCAAGTCATAGGCCCTGCCTACATTCAAGCTGTGATAAGTGCTGTCATAAATGGATGTAATTTCAATGTATAAGAAATTATGCAGTAGGAAAAAGCTGTTAAAGGCAGAGATCAAGATGGTGGAATAGAAGGATGTGGAGCTCACTTCCCTTTACTAACACATCATGTTTGTACATGTGGAACAATTCTCACAAAACATCAACTGAAAACTGGCAGAAGACCTCTTATACAATCAAAGCTGCAAGAAAGATCCCCATGTAACTGGGCAAGATGGAAGAAAAAAAAGGCATTGGGATGGGACTGGTGCTCCTGGGAGGGAGCTGTGAAAGAGAAAAGTTTCCCTTGCCCTGGGAACCCCCTTTGTTGGCTGGGAGGTTCACTATGACAGATAGAGAGTTGAAGGGGCATGGTATCTGCCTGCCTAGCAATCAGGGCAGAGAGAGACAGGAGCTGATGGCTTTCATGTCCCTGCCCTTCCCAGCCCGAAATGTGTGCCAGGTGGGGCTGCTAGTATGTGCAGTGCCTAGACACTGAAACTAGGGCTTCAGTGGATGGACCCTGGGAGAGGACTAAGTCTAGCTGCACACAGACAGTCTGAAGGGCCTGGTGTGTGGTCCGGGCTGCCTAGTGCATGCAGGGTGGGGGGCGGGTATGCCATAGGAGTTCCAGTATTAGCATGTGCAGGCCAGGGTGTGGGTATGCCATGGGAGCCTCATTGTCAGCATGCCATGGTGGGGTGTGGCTCCAGAGGCTGCAAGCTTTGTGACTTGAGGGCAGGGGCAGAGTGATTATTAACTCTCCCAGAGCAGGGGTGTGTCCAGGGGGCAGGCCCAGCAGCAGCAGTGTTTGTTAGCCTGCACATCAGGTGGTGGATGGCATCACAGAATCGCAAGTCCTTGGAGGACAGCCCCTGGGGAGGAGTATGGAGTGGTTCCTTTCCCAGCAGGAGCATTCCATTCCCACCTATATCACACTGCATCTTGGAGCTGGATCTGGGGTGGATGGGCCCTAAGAGATGCCTACCACAGAGGCAGGTCAGGTTCTAGGCAGCAGTACAACCACTTTGATTCCTGCAGCCACAGCACTCCGGCCCCCTGCGCCAGCCTAACACTAGGTCTGGGATGAACACAATGGAGAAAGGGATGTGACCTTGGGCTACTTCTGAGAAAAACCAAGGACACCAGCATAGGTGGCACATAGGTTCACTGTGACCACACAGGCCTCACTTGCTTCAGCACTCACCTCTTTAGGCACAGAGCACACACTAAGGGCAACAGAGTTTTATTGAACCCAAATCTCAGGGCTTCTACTCCAACAACTGGGGAGCAGACCTGCCCCTGACAGGGTTGTGACAGCCACAGATCAAAGAGGAGGCCCCACCCAACTTCCAGTGCAGGCTCTGGTCCCTACAAAACCAAACACACCCCCTATCAAGGAATAATAGCCAGCACACTCTGAGGAAAGTTATGGCAGGCATCCATACCAGAAACAGCCCTGGCACCAAAAATAGTAGACTCACACAGTCTACACAGTGACTCTCCCACATAAAAACAGCCCTTCATGACCACAGTATATAACTGTTTCTCCTAAATACACAGAGACAGAGAAACTTGAGTAAAATGAAAAAGCAGAGGAACTACTCCCAATTAAAAGAACAAGAGAAATCCTCTGAAAGAACAAACAATGAAACAGATCTCTCCAGTCTACTAGACCCCATTCAAAAAAGGAGGTAATAAAAATGCTAAAGGGGGCTTCCCTGGTGGCGCAGTGGTTGAGAGTCCACCTGCCGATGCAGGGGACACGGGTTCGTGTCCCGGTCCGCGAAGGTCCCACATTCCGCGGAGCGGCTGGGCCCGTGAGCCGTGGCCGCTGAGCCTGCGCGTCCGGAGCCTGTGTTCCGCAATGGGAGAGGCCACAACAGTGAGAGGCCCGCATACCGCAAAAAAAAAAAAAAAAAAAAAGGTAAAGGAATTAAGAAAGATTATCAATAGAAATGCAGATCACTGTAACAAGGAAGTAGAAACTATAAAGAGGAACCAATCAAAATTAGACAACTCAATTGCCAAAATAAAAACCAAGCTAAAAGCAATGAGCAGCATTCTAAATAATGCAGAAGAACAAATAAGGGATGTGAAAGACAGAATAATGGAAATCACCCAATCAGAACATCAGACAGAAAGTCAAAACATTCTCTGACATAAATGGTAGCAATACTTTCTTAGATCAGTCTCCCAATGCAAAATAAATAAAAGCAAAAATAAACAAATGGGACCTAATCAAACTTAAAATCTTTTGCACTGCAAAGGAAACCATCAACAAAACGAAAAGACAACCTACAGAATGGGAGAAACTATTTGCATATGATGCGACTGACAAGGGGTTAATATCCAAAATATACAGACAGCTCATACAACTCAGTAAAACAACAACAAAACACTCAATCAAAAAACAGGCAGAAGACCTAAATTGACATTTCTCCAAAAAAGACATACAGATGGCCAATGGAACAGTACTCAGCCATAAAAAAGAATGAAATATGGCCACCTGCAGCAACATGGATGGACCTGGAAATTTCATACTGAGTGAAGTAAGTCAGACAGAGAGAGACAAATATTTTATGATATCACTTATATGAGAAGTCTAAGGAATAATATAAGGGAATATATTTACAAAACAGAAACAGACTCATGGACCTGGAAAACAAACTTATTTTTACCTAAGAGGAAGGGAAGGTGAGGAGGAATAAATTAGGAGTATGGGATTAACAGATACACAACTCTACATAAAACAGCTAAGCAACAAGGACTTACTGTGTAACACAGGGAACAATATCCAGTATCTTGTTATAACCTATATTGGAAAATAATCTGAAAAAGAATATATATATATATAACTGAATCACTTTGTTGTACATCTGAAAATAACACAACTTTGTAAATCAACTATATTTCATTAAAAAAGCACTTATTCAGTAAAATTATATAATTATCTAAGTTAATGGTAAGATAAGATAATGAAGAATTACACTGTGGCCCATAAAATGGTTTCAGAGCATTGTAATCCAGTCCACTGTTGGACTGGATTACTTTCTGGAACCTTGTGTGAGAGCACAGTATTGAGAAGCATCACCCTCAATTATATGTATGAAAAAGAGAGACACACTACATGTAATGTGAATCAGAATATTCTATTTTGTACAAGGTTCAATAAAATAAAAAGGAAGACCATACTAATTCGAAACAGGAGTGAAAATGATATTAAAAATAAAAAAGAGAGAGAAATTGTGAACACATGAGACCTAGAAGTGTAGTGTTAGGGATGCTATGGAGGAGCTGCCCTTGTGCATGACCCCCTCCGCTCACTTCATCCATGGACCTACGGACAACACAATTGTCCTGGACACTTTTACGTCCCCTTGAACAAAGGGAAGAGAATTGGAAATCCTGTGAAAGACTGTGGGTATAAAAGTAATACCTCACACCTGTCCACAGTGTCAGTGAACATTAATTAACTAATACTGGAGCCTCAGTTTTCTTATCTATAAAATAATACTCTCTGTAAAACAATATTTTACCTATTAAAGAATACTAAAGTTTCTTCTAGTTATAAATCCTGTGATTGTATAAATGCTCTCGAATTCTCCTTGCTGTACTCTGAAGGAAAGTCATCACATATTTTGAGAGGTAAAAGTTAAACTGAATTATGGATTCTCAACTTAGAACAAGTCTTCAACAAGTCTTCACAAAAACTAAAATTTGGAAAATATTGTTGGAAAACTAATCTGTAGAATGTATGGCTTATTTACATAAATACACATGTAAATAATTATAGTTGTTATTTGAATTGAGTATCAAAAATCAAAAATACGTTACAAATATACACCAGTATTGTAGGAGAGCATCTAATTCCTCAGTGTGGAAAATGCTAGATTAGATATATCCAATATTTAGAATTAGTAAAACTTTACTTTCTCATTATTTTTCTGAGAAATTTATCTCCCACTTTGAGTACTTATGCATCATCTGAAAGCCATAAAAATGTTTATAGGTGAGAATCAAGGGTGTATTAATAATATAAATAAAATAATAATGGTAAAACATGCTTATTTAATCATAACAAAAATCCTAAAAAGAGGGAATTATTACCTTTACTTATCAAGGCTAACAGAGGCTTCATCGAGGATTTTGTCCAAAAAGGACAGAGCCAGGAAATCAAACCCTGGTCATATTTGGATTTCTGAAGCAAAAATGACATAATTTTATATATTTTTTATGTCTGATAATATGACTGAATTTAATTATCTAGCACTTGCTCATAATTCCCTAAGGATGGATGAAATCAAGATGCTATTGGAAAAGTGGTTTGGCTAATAATCCTCAAAATACCAACTCCCATGAAACTTTGAGGCATGGATATGAACTTAGCACTATTTCAGTTAAAAAAAAAAAAAAACTAGATCAGTTCCAGATGTGGAGGTCTATGACCTGTACAATAAAATAGGACAGTGCCAAAAACTAAGGAGGAAACAAAAATGACAACCATTAGTTAAATGGGCTGCACGGATGTGTTTTTGAAAGCCAGTGACACTGTGGTCTCATGGTGTCAGAAGCCTGGAATACTATCGGCCTGATCATTTGGCAGAATTCCAAGTTTTGTTCCACAATTTGACCAGATGAGAAGCTCTACATTATTTTATATCCTGGAACACTATATAAATTAACAAAGAGTGATAAGTCAATTCTTTCTCTTAAGGAAGTGATTGCTTAAATAACACACATCCATATTTTCAGTAAGAAAAGAAAATGTAATAAAATAATTACTGGTTCAATTTTGTGTTTCTGTTGCTCCCAGTTTTTTACCCTTCAAAACCTATTTCCTTCCCACATTCTTAAAGAGGGTGTCATAAAAATACCACATATGATAAAACTGGAGAGTCAGTACCTAGATATGATTTTACAACAGAGGGAAGAACAAAGGAATCTGGTAAAAGTTGTCCTGCTTTTTACTTTATGCACAACTTAGAAAAACTTATTTACAAAATACAAGCTCACTTTTGTTTTGATTGGCCTTCCCCTTCTTTAGATTATTTACTATTACTGTACAACTAATACTTATTAAAACTTTGCTATCACATAGCTTAAAATACTTCACAATTATACTTTATCATAAAAATGATTAGACCTCATTAAAAGTAATGGCATACACACACACACACAAATCAGAAGCAAGAAGAGATTTGTTTGCTTATTTTTTAGCAGAGCTTTACCTGGAGGTTGGTGACATAAAGAAGAACACCCAAGAAATCCTCCTCCCTTAAATGAGTAGTAATCATACGAATTACCTGTCAGACAGTATAAGAATGAGTAACTAGTTGTTTTGAAAAAAATGGCCCAAATGTCCATGGTCCCCACTCCTGCCACATCGCCCTCTCTCTCTCTCTCTCTCTCTCTCTCTCTCCCAGATTGCACCTACCATCAGCTCACAGAGGAGGAGAAGACTCAGGCTTGATTTACAGATGGTTCCCCATGATATGCAGGCGCCACTTGGACGTGGACAGCTGCAACACTACAGCCCCTTTCTGGGACAGCCCTGAAGGACAGTGGTCAAGAAAATCCTTCCAGTTAGCAGAGCTTTGGGCAGGACACATGGTTGTTCACTTTGCTTGCAAGGATAAAAAGCCAGATGCGTGATACTGATTCATGGGCTATGGTCAATGGCTGGATGACCATTTGGCTAGATGGTTAGAGACTTGGAATGAACACGGTTGGAAAATTGGTGACAAGGAAATTTGAGAAAGAGGTATGTGGGTAGACTTCTTTGAATGGACAAAAAAACATGACATTATTTGTGTCCCATGTGAATGCTCATCAAAGGGTGACCTTAGCAGAGGAGGATTTTAATAATCATGCAACTAGGATGAGACATTCTGCTCTACTAGCCAACTCCTTTCCCAGCCACACATCACTGCCCATTGGATTCATGGAAAAAGTGGCCATGGTGGCAGGGATAGAGGTCAACATGGGCTCAGCAACAAGAACTTCCCCTCCCCAAGGATGACTGGGCTATGGCCATGGCTGAGTAGCCAATTTGCCAGCAGCAGAGACTAACACTGAGTCCCCGGTATAGCATCACTCCATGAGGTAATCAGCCAGCTATCTGGTGGTAGGTTGACTGCATTGGACTCTTACATCATGGAAGGGCAGCGTTTTGTTCTTATTGGAATAGACGCTTACTCTGATATGAATTTGCCTTCCTTGCATGCAAGACTTCTGCCAAAACTACCATCTGTGGACTTATAGAATGCCTTATTCACCATGATATTTCACACAGCATTCCTTCTGACTGAGGAACACACATTACAGCAAAAGAAGTGTGGCAATGGGCCTATGCTCATGGAATTCACTGGTGTTACCATGTTCCTCACCATCTTGAAGAAGCTGGATTGATATAATGGTGAAACAGCTTTTTGAAGATTTGGCTACAGCACCAAGTAAGTGGCAATGCCTTGCAAGGCTGGGGCAAGGTTCTCCAGGAGGTTACATATGCTCTGAATCAGCAACCAAAGTACAATGCTGTTTCTTCGATAGCCAGTATTCAGGAATCCAGGAATCTAGGGGTGGAAATGGGAGCAGCACCACTATCACCCATTAGCAAAACTTATGTTTCCTGTTCCTGTGACCTTATGCTCTGCTGGCCTAGAAGCCTTAGTACCAGAGTGAGGAATTCTCACACTAGGAGGCAAAACAGTGATTCCTTTACTCTGAAAGTGAAGACGGTCACCCTGGCACTTTGGACTCTTCATGCCTTTGAGTCAACAGGCAAAGAAGGGTGTAACTATACTGGATGAGGTGATTGATCCTGATTACTAAGGGGATATTGGATGGCTAGTCAACAATGGAGGTAAGGAAGAATATTCTGGAATACAGGAGATCCTTTAGGGCATCTCTTGGTATTACTATGCCCTGTGTTAATGTCAATGGAAAACTACAATAACCCAATCCAGACAGGACTACTAATGTCCCATGACATTTAGGAATGAAGGTTTGGATAATTCCACCAGGTAGAAAACCACAACCAGCTGAAGTGCTGTCTGAAGGCAAAGGTAATAAATAGTGGGAGAAGGCAATTACAAATGCCAGCTATGACCATGTGACCTGTTACAGAATTGAGAATTACAACTGAGTATTCCTTACTCTGTTATACGTTGTGTGTAGAGCAAATATCTTTGTTTTCCTCTCCTATTCCCTTATCATGTAACATAAGATATATTGACTTATTATCATGGTATTTACATATTAATTTTATATCATAGTATATAAGTTACTGGATATCAGGAGAAGAGTAAACATCACCCAAGGACTTTCTCTTCTAGGGAAGAGGTTAGTGTGTTTTCTTTTTTCTCTTTTTTAAATTAATTAATTAATTAAATTTTGGCTGCATTGGGTCTTCATTGTTGTGTGCGGGCTTTCTCCAGTTGTGGTGAGCGGGGGCTACTCTTTGCTGTGGTGCACAGGCTTCTCACTGCAGTGGCTTCTCCTGTTGCAGAGCACGGGCTCTAGAGCGCAGGCTCAGTAGTTGTGGCGCATGGGCTTAGTTGCACCGCGGCATGTGGGATCTTCCCAGACCAGGGCTCGAACCCGTGTACCCTACATTGGCAGGTGGATTCTTAATCACTGTGCCACCAGGGAAGTCCCAGTGTGTTTTCAACTGTAGGAAGTATAGCCCTATCATGTCAGGTGGAATTATCAACTTGTTATTATCTGTGTTCAAAGATTAAGTATGGTTTAAGGAGATATGTATGGATACCAAATTGACAAGGAGTGGACTTGTGATGGTTAGTTTTCTGTGTCAATTTGACAGGGCCATGGGGTGCCCAAATATAGAGTTAGACATTCTGGGTGAGTCTGTGAGGGTGTTTCTGGATGACATTAATATTTGAGTCAGTAGACTGAGCAAAGCAGATTGCCCTCCCCAACATGGTTGATTCTCTTCTGATCAGCTGGATGCCTGAATAGAGAACGTGGAGTAAGGGAGAATTTACTCTCTCTTTGTCTGAGCTGGGACATCAGTTTTCTCCTGCCTTGGACTTGTACTAGAATTATACCATTAGCTCACCTGTGTCTCCAGCTTCCCAACTGCAGATTGTGGGACTTAGTCTCCAAAACCCAATGAGCCAATTCCATATATACATTCTCTTGGTTCTCTGGAGAACCCTAATACAGACACCTTCTGAGATTTTTCCATCTGCCATGTTGTGTTGTACGTCGCAGTTTCTCCCTTTTATTACTGTGGTACTCCATTGTGTGAATACAATACACTTTATTCTCCTATTGATGGATATTTTGGGATCTTTGAATTTGGTGCTATGAAAATAGCTGCTAGAAACATTATTGTACATGACCTTTGGTAAACATTTGCACTCACTTTTCTTGAGTATATACCTAAAAGTTAAATAGCTGAATAATAAAGTATATGTCTAGTTTTATTAGCTACTTCCAAATGGCTTTCCAAAATGGCAAACCAATTTATGAGAGTTCCAGTTGCTCTCTACTCTCACCAACACTTGGTCTTGTTAGTCTTTTTAATTTTAAGCATTCAGGTCAGGCAAACTTCGAAGTGAGAGAAAGTATAGCTTTGATACCACTGCCTGTGTCCAGTCAAGAAGCTTCCCTCTATTTTTCTCATTTTCCTTATCCCTAGGGCCTTTCACTGCCTTTACTCAGCTGCCAAATTTATCCTAGCTTCTACTAAGATGTTAGTTGATAAAAGTGAAAAACTAGAAGCCAACAAGCATCATCAACCTAACGATGTGTTTTTAAAATGTAACTATTTGCCCACATTTATATATGAAGTGATTTCATATAAGCTCTTCTGAAGAAAAAGAAAACAAAAACAAAAAACCAGAACATCTGTGGGGTAGTCATTAACGTTATTTACAAACTCTTTTCTTTCCTTCCAGGTATAAAAGATTGCATTTTTTTTTTTACTCATTTAAGTTGGTTGTATCTACATGGCTTGCGCTAACCAATGAATTGTGACTTCAGGTGAGGTACTTCACTTCTGGGCAGAAACTTTAAGATCCCGTCTGTGAGTTGCACTGTACACCTCCTCACACCCTGGCAATTATGAAAGATTGAATCAATATGGAGTCTTACCAGCATATGTCCTTGAGAAACTCTGATGAGCAGAGGTGTTCTGATAACTTGCACTGGACATATGGGGTAAGCAAGGAACAAACCTTTTTTCTTATAAGCCACTAAGACTTAGGAGTTGTCACCACAGCATAACCTAGACTACCCTGACTGATAATCTGTCCATATTACTCTCACATGCTCTGATGACTCAATCTGCTGATGGTAACAATCAGCTTCCCCCTTTAGATGGGGTCTCCAGTTTGCAACAATCCCCGGTAATTATTCCTCACTCATTAATGTCATTTACAAGGCCTCTATAAGAATTTTGTTTGTTTTTAATAGACTACTTTATAGAGCGGCTTTAGGTTCACAGCAATATTAAGCAGAAGGTAGAGATTTACCATTTACCCACTGTTCCCACACATGCATAGCTTTGCCATCATCAACATCCCCTATCAGAGTAGTACATTTGTAAAAACTGATGAACCTACACTGACATTATCATCATCATACAAAGTCCATAGTTTACATTAGGGTTCACTCGTGGTGTTTTACATTCTATGGGTGTGGACAAATTTATAATGACATGCATTCACCGTCATAATGTCATACAGAGTAGTTTCACTGCCCTAAAAATCCTATGCTCTGCCTGTTCATTTCTCCATCCCTTCCAACCCCTGCCTAGCAACCACTGATCTTTTTATTATTTCCATAGTTTTGCCTTTTTTGATATTTGCCAGAATATCACATAGTTGAAATCATATAGTAAGAAGCGTCTCAAGGCTGATTTCCTTCACTTAGTTATTATACATCTAAGTTTCCTCTGTGTCTTTTTTTTTTCACTGAATGATACTCCATTGTCTGCATGTAATACTTTATTGCAGGTTTTTAGGTGGAGATGTTTTCAGCTTCTTTGGGTAAATACCAAGGAGCAGGTTTGCTGGATCATGCAGTAAGAATGTTTAGTTTTGTAATAAACTGCCGAAGTGTTTTTAAAAGTGGCTGCACCACTTTGTATTTCCACTAGCAATTAATGAGAGTTCCTGTCATTCCACATCCTCACCAGCATTTGGTGTTGTCAGTATTCTGGATTTTGACCATTCTAATAGGTATATGGTAGTATCTCACTGCTGTTTTAATTTGCATTTCCCTGATGACGTATGATGTGGAGCACCTTTTCATATGCCATTTTACCATCTGTATATCTTCTTTTGGTGAGGCATCTGTTAAGGTCTTAGGCCCATTTTTTTATTTTGGTTTTCTTCTTATTGTTGAATTTTAAGAGTTCTTTGTATATTTTTTGTAATAGTCCTTTATCAGATATGTCTTCTGCAAATATTTTCTCCCAATCTGTGGCTTGTCTTTCATTCTGTTGACATTCTCTTCCAAAGAGCAGAAGTTTTTAAATTTAATGAAGTCCAGCCTATCAATTATTTCACTCATGGATCATGCTTTTGGTGTTATATCTAAAAATTCATTGCCAAATCCATGGACACCTAGATTTTCTCCTCTGTTATCTTCTAGGAGTTTTATAGTTTTGCACTTTACATTTAGGTCTGTGGTCCATTTTGAGTTAATTTTTGTGAAGGGTTTAAGGTCTGTGTCTAGATTCATTTTTGCATGTGAATGTCCAGCTGCTCTGGCACTATTTGTTGAAAAGACTATCTTCACTTCATCATCAAAGATCAGTTGACCATATTCATGTGGGTCTATTCCTGGGCTCTCTATTCTGTTCTACTGACCTATATGTCTGTTCTTTCACCAGTGCCACACTTTCTTGATTACTATAACTTTACAGTAGGTCTTGAAGTATGGTAGTGTCAGTCCTCCAACTTTGTTCTTCTTTTTTCAAAATTATGTTGGCTATTTTGTGTCTTTTGCCTCTCCATATAAACTTTAGAATCAGTTTGCCTATATCCACAAAAGAACTTGCTGGATTTTGATTGAGACCACATTGATTTTATACACAAGTTGGGAAGAACTAACATCTTGACAACATTGAGTCTTTCTATCCAAGAACTTGAAATATCTCTTCATTTATTTAGTTCTTTGATTTCTTTTATTAGAGTTCTGTAGTTTTCCTCATATAGGTCTTGGACACATTTTGGTAGATTTATACCTAAGTATTTCATTTATTGGGGGTACTAATGTAAATGGTAATGTGTTTCAAATTTCAAATTCCATGTGTTCATTGGTGGTGTATGGGAACGTGATTGATTTTTGCCTATTAACCTTGTATCCTGCAACCTTGCTATAATCCCTTATTAGTTCCAGGAGTTTTTGTTGTTGATCCTTTCAGATTTTCTACATAGATGATCTTATTTTTCCTGTCTTATTGCATTTGCTAGGACTTCCAACACGATGCTGAAAATGAGTGGTGAGAGGGGACATCTTGCCTTGTTCCTGACTCCACAGGAATTTTAGTTTAGATGTGACAATGTGACTAGGAGTAATTACATTTTACTGGAAACATAGGAAGACTGAACATCCTACTTGATTCAGATAAATAAATTTTAAATAGTCAAATCTCTTCAAAAATGTTTCTTAAGCCAGTTAAAAAGATAATAATTTTACATATTTTATTAAGTTTTGATCACAGTGCATAGGAGGTTTCCTTACATTTTGGGAAAATGGTGAAAGACTTAGTTCATTTAAGAATCAAGAAAAAGGGAGAGAAATGGAGGACTGGGAACTACCAGTATGAAGGATATTACTTCCTACCTACAGTTAAGTATAACAACATGCCACCTTATAGGAAGCTATTTGCAAATAACCTAGTCTGCTTATACTCTGACAAGAATATGCCCTAGGAAAACAATTTCAAAAAATCAATTAACCTAATTGCTCAGTTAAATTCATCAATTCTTGGCAATTTTTATAATAGTCCATGACTCATGATTTACATACTTAGAAAACATGTGTTTTCTTTTGAAAATCATGAGTGAAAATCATGTGTCATGGACTATTATAAAAATTGTCCAAGAATTGATGAATTTAACTGAGCAATTATTTAAAATAGAATAACCTAATTGATTTTTTTAAGAGATGTATCTTTTAGTATTATGTTTAGGTGCAAGTAACAGAGACCCAGAACAAGATACAAGTTACATGAAAGTCTGCCATTGGGCAGTCCAGGAATCATATAATATCTTTAGGTTAGCTCTATTAGCCCTAAGGAGTTCTTAGGAACCCAGGCTTTTCCTACCCTGTGGCTCAACTATTCATGGTTTTCATTCCCCAAATCAGCTGGTGTCCCAGAAAAGATACTCCCTGAAATGAGGAAAGGTGTTCCCTGGAATCAGGAAAGACTCAAAGAGAGGCAAATGGTGTGTGCCAATTATCTTTTAAAACAGTTGCTACAATTCACATCTAGTAGGCCCAAATTTTGCTAAGTCATCACACCTAGCTGCATAGTAGGATGGGAAATTTTCTCTTTATTCCAAGTTTTCATGTGAAATCAATGAAATCACAGGTTATGATATTATGAAAAAAGAGAAAAGACTTAAGGGACAAGCTCACCTCTACCACAATTACTCTCCACTCCTGAAATTTCCATGTAGAGACAGTGACTCTAGAGAACACACCTGACCTTTTCTGTCACCTCATTTGCTTGCCTCAGGGAATAGGGATGACTTATTGGTCTGGTGAGATTGAAAGAAGCTGGGTAGGAGTTCAGCCCTGTTTATCTTTGACTCTCTTTGGAGAGGCAGCCTGTCTGCAGGGAGAATACATTCCTAGCTCCTCCATGGAGTAAAGTTTATAGTGGCAGGCCTCCATAAGAAAGGACTGTGGATTTTTGGCTCTGCCTGAGACAAGAAGAGTAAATCTCAATCTGCATCCTTCTACAAGTCTATTGTAGTAAGTCCCCTACATACGAACGAGTTTCATTCCAAGAGCACATTCGTAAGTACAATTTGTTCATAAGTCCAACTAAGTTAGCCTAGGTACCCAACTAACACAGTTGGCTATATAGTACTGTACTGTAATAGGTTTATAATACTTTTCACACAAGTACTATATAAAAAACAAACAAACACAGAAAATAAAGAAAACCTTTTTAATCTTACAATACAGTGCCTTGAAAAGTACAGTAGTACAGTGTAACAGCTGGCATACAGGGGTTGGCATCGAGTGAACAGGCAAGAAGAGTTACTGACTCGAGGAGGGAGAGGAGGTGGGAGATGGTAGAGCTGAAGGATTGTCAGTGATAGGAGACAGAGGGCAAGCTGCAATTTCACTCACGCCTGACATTGATGGCACAGGTTATGGCTCCTTGCTGGAACCAGATGCACGTTCACATCTTTGAAAGTTTGCAACTTGAAGGTTCGTATGTAGGGGACTTACTATGTTCCCAAAGAACATAACCATGCCCTCTCAACACCTTTGTCAGGATAAAGATAACATGTTTCTCACTCCTATGTCTCTCAATTGATTTTATTCACTGACAAAGAACAGTGATAGTATAAAGTGACCTCTCGAAATGCAAAAAATATGAACATGTTCTCTCTTAGAACATTATAAAGCTATCAGCGAAGAAAACAGCACAATCTCTCCCTGATATCCATGTCCAGACAGGTGCCATAGCCATATCTCAAATTAGTGGCATGGATTACATGTAGACAGAAACATACAAAGACATACAGAACAGAGAGAAATATACAAACATAAAAAAAAAGAAAAAATGGAAATATTACAGTTGTTGTAAAAATAAAGGAAACAGTGTAGCAGTCCCCAGGTCATAGCTGACTATGAATCTGCTAGACCCCTGAATAAGATATTCCCACATCCCCAGTTAAGTCTTTTGTCAGGCCAGCAGGAAGGCTAGGTCACATCTGGGCATTGCCCATTAAATAGATACATTTCCCTTCTCCTAATCAAGGTAATAGTTTGATTCTGTCTGGTCTCATCTTATATTGTGCCACCAATAATTAAACTACCTCAGTACAAGTGAATCTGTCAAATGCTAAATATCCTTTTACAAAAAAATCTAAAAGTAGCTATATTAATAAAAGAAATTAAACTCAGATGTGAATGGTAGGCATGACAATAAAGATACAAGTGTATCAATGTTTGAAATAAAATAAATCTCTATGTCATCCATGATATAGACATTTTTAAAGTTTTTTTTTTTTGTAACAGTAATTTGCTTCTTCCTTCATAGTTAGAGGATTGCTGTGAGATCAGTCTGGATTATTGAAATGGGCTCTATTTGCATGTGCTTAAAAATCATTTAGAATTAATTTAGAATAATTATTAATTAAAATGTCATTGTTATGAAAGTACCTTGAAATGATTTAAATCAAATTTTTGGTGTGGTTCCAAAAATACTGGACAGAAAGGGGGAGTGCGTAGTCATAGTTCTGGTTCTATTACTAATTCCCAGTGTAACTTTGGATACACAAACTAGAGCTTTTCAGCTTCCTATTTGTACATTAGAATGTAGACAGTCCTTAATGTTCCTTCTAACTTTAAAATTCTTTGCTTCTATTCATTAAAATGTTCTAATTAGAACTGACATAATTTTGGCTAAGAAAATGAGTATATTTTAGTAAAGAAAGCTATGAGTTAGTGCTGCCCCATTTTGTAGGCTTGTTTCATTCAGTTTTATAGCGGAGAAGGTGGAAAAGGCTTCCAGCAGCAATAATTTTTTAAAAAACTAGACAAATATGTTTTCATTTTAATTATTTTCTCTGGCATCCCTCATCTGCCTAAACTTGCATAAGCAAGAGTTTCTAAAATTGTTTATTTTCTCAATCTGTTTTGCTTATTTTTAACAAAAAAAGAGTAAATAATGTTCAGTGATTGTTAGTGTAGACAACTGAGCAAACATGCTCCTGAAATTTTCAGGAAAAACATGGTTTCAGCAATTCTTCCAAAATAAATTCTTCTGTGTCCTGGATCATAAAAGAGTTGCTACCATATATATTTTTTAAACATTTTTATTGGAGTATAATTGATTAACAATGGTGTGTTAGTTTCTGCTGTATAACAAAGTGAATCAGCTATACATATACATACATCCCCATATCTCCTCCCTCGGGCATCTCCCTCCCACCCTCCCTATCCAAACCCTCTAGGTGGACACAAAGCACCGAGCTGATCTCCCTGTGCTACGTGGCTGCTTCCCACTAGCTATCTATTTTATATTTGGTAGTGTATATATGTCCATGCCACTCTCTTACTTCGTCCCAGCTTACCCTTCCCCCTCCCCATATCCTCAACTTCATTCTCTATGTCTGCGTCTTTACTCCTGTCCTGCCCCTAGTTTCTTCAGAACCTTTTTTTTTAGATTCCATATATATGTGTTAGCATATGGTATTTGTTTTTCTCTTTCAGACTTACTTCACTCTGTATGACAGTCTCTAGGTCCATCCACTTCACTACAAATAACTCAATTTCACTTCTTTTTATGGCCAAGTAATATTCCATTGAATATATGTACCCCATCTTCTTTATCCATTCATCTGTCAATGGACACTTAGGTTGTTTCCATGTCCTGGCTAATATAAATAGAGCTGCAACGAACATTTTGGTACATGACTCTTTCTGAATTATGGTTTTCTCAGGGTATATGTCCAGTAGTGAGATTGCTGGGTCGTATGGTAGTTCTATTTTAGGTTTCTGAGGAACCTCCATACTGTTTTCCATAGTGGCTGCATCAATTTACATTCCCACCAACAGCACAAGAGGGATCCCTTTACTCCACACCCTCCCCAGCATTTATTCTTTGTAGATTTTTTGATGCTGGCCATTCTGCCTGGTGTGAGGTGATACCTCATTGCAGTTTTGATTTGCACTTCTCTAATGATTAGTGATGTTGAGCATCTTTTCATGTGTTTGTTGACAATCTGTATATCTTCTTGGAGAAATGTCTATTTAGGTCTTCTGCCCATTTTTGGATTGGGTTGTTTGTTTTTTTGATATTGAGCTGCTTGAGCTGCCTGTATATTTTGGAGATTAATCCCTTGTCAGTTGCTTCGTTTGCAAATATTTACTCCCATTCTGAGGGTTGTCTTTTCGTCTTGTTTATGGTTTCCTTTGCTGTGCAAAAATTTTAACTTTCATTCGGTCCCACTTATTTTTGGTTTTATTTCCATTTCTCTAAGAGGTGGGTCAAAAATGATCTTGCTGTGATTTTCATCATGGAGTGTTCTGCCTATGTTTTCCTCTGAGAGTTTTATAGTGTCTGGCCTTACATTTAGGTTTTTAATCCATTTTGAGTTTCTTTTTGTGTATGGTGTTAGGGAGTGTTCTACTTTCATTCGTTTACATGTAGCTGTCCAGTTTTCCCAGTGCCACATATTGAAGAGGCTGCCCTTTCTCCATTGTATATTCTTGCCTCCTTTATCAACGATAAGGTGACCATATGTGCATGGTTTTAGCTCTGGGCTTTCTATCCTGTTCCACTGATCTATATTGCTGTTTTTGTGCCAGTACCATACTGTATTGATTACTGTAGCTTCGTAGTATAGACTGAAGTCAGGGAGCCTGACTCCTCCAGCTCTGTTTTTCTTTCTCAAGATTGCTTTGGCTATTCTGGGTCTTTTGTTTTTCCATACAAATTGTGAAATTTTTTGTTCTAGTTTTGTGAAAAATGCCATTGGTAGTTTGATAGGGATTGCATTGAATCTGTAGATTGCCTTGGGTAGTCATTTTCACAATGTTGATTCTTCCAATCCAAGAACATGGTATATCTCTCCATCTGTCTGTACCATCTTTAATTTCTTTCATCACTGTCTTATAGTTTTCTGCATACAGGTCTCTGTCTCCTTAGGTAGGTTTATTCCTCGGTATTTAATTCTTCTTGTTGCAGTGGTAAATGGGAGTGTTTCCTTAATTTCTCTTTCAGATTTTTCATCATTAGTGTATAGGAATGCAAGAGACTTCTGTGCATTAATTTTGTATCCTGCTACTTTACCAAATTCATTGATTAGCTCTAGTAGCTTTCTGGTAGCATCTTTAGGATTCTCTATGTATAGTATCATGTAATCTGCAAACAGTGACAGTTTTACTTCTTTTCAGATTTTGATTCCTTTTATTTCTTTTCCTTCTCTGACTGCTATGGCTAAAACTTCCAAAACTATGTTGAATAATAGTGGTGAGGGTGGGCAACCTTGTGTTGTTCCTGATCTTAGTGGAAATGGTTTCAGTTTTTCACAATTGAGAATGATGTTGGCTGTGGGTTTGTCATATATAGCCTTTATTATGTTGAGGTAAGTTCCCTTTATGTCTACTTTCTACAGGGTTTTTATCATAAATGGGTGTTGAATTTTGTCACAAGCTTTCTCTGCATCTCTTGAGATGATCATATGGTTTTTCTCCTTCAATTTCTTAATATGGTTTATCACATTGATTGATTTTGTGCATATTGAAGAATCCTTGCATTCCTGGGATAAACCCCACTTGATCATGGTGTATGATCCTTTTAATGTGGTGTTGAATTCTGTTTACTAGTATTTTATTGAGGATTTTTGTATCTATGTTCATCAGTGATATTGTTCTGTAGTTTTCTTTTTTTGTAGCATCTTTGCCTGGTTTTGCTATCAGGGTGATGGTTGCCTCGTAGAATGAGTTTGGGAGTGTTCCTCCTGCTATATTTTGGAAGAGTCTGAGAAGGATAGGTGTTAGCTCTTCTCTACATGTTTGACAGAATTCGCCTGTGAAGCCATCTGGTCCTGGGCTTTTGTTTGTTGGAAGATTTTTAATCACAGTTTCAATTTCAGTGCTTGTGATTGGTCTGTTCATATTTTCTATTTCTTCCTGGTTCAGTCTCAGATGACTCTGATTTTCTAAGATTTGTCCATTTCTTCCAGGTTGTCCATTTTATTGGCATATAGTGGCTTGTGGTAATCTCTCACGATCCTTTGTATTTCTGCAGTGTCAGCTATTACTTCTTTTTCATTTCTAGCTCTATTGATTTGAGTCTTCTCCCTTTTTTCCGTGATGAGTCTGGCTAATAGTTTATCAATTTTGCTTATCTTCTCAAGAACCACCTTTTAGTTTTATTGATTTTGCTATCATTTCCTTTGTTTCTTTTTCATTTATTTCTGATCTGATCTTTATGATTTCTTTCCTTCAGCTAACTTTGGGGTTATTTTGTTCTTCTTTCTCTAATTGCTTTAGGTGTAAGATTAAGTTGTTTATTTGAGATGTTTCCTGTTTCTTGAGGTGGATTGTGTTGTTATAAACTTCCCTCTTAGAACTGCTTTTGTTGCTTTCCATAGGTTTTGCATTGTCATGTTTTCATTGTCATTTGTTACTAGGCATTTCTCTATTTCCTCTTTGACTTCTTCAGTGGTCTCTTGGTTATTTAGTAGTGTATTGTTTAGCCTCCATGTGTTTGTATTTTTTTCATATTTTTTTTCCTGTAATTAATATCTAGTCTCATAGCCTTGTGGTCGGAAAAGATACTTGATACAATTTCAATTTTCTTAAATTTACCAAGGCTTGATTTGTGACCCAAGATATCATCTATCCTGGAGAATGTTCCATGAGCACTTGAGAAGAAAGTGTAATCTGCTGTTTTTGGATGGAATGTCCTATAAATATCAAATAAATCCGTCTTGTTTAATGTATCATTTAAAGCTTGTGTTTCTTTATTTATTTTCATTTTGGATGATCTGTCCATTGGTGAAAGTGGGGTGTTATCGTCCCCTAGTATGATTATGTTACTGTCGATTTCCCCTTTTATGGATGTTAACATTTGCCTTATGTTTTGAGGTGCTCCTCTGTTGGGTGCATAAATATTTACAATTGTTATATCTTCTTCTTGGATTGATCCCTTGATCATTATATACTGTCCTTCTTTGTCTCTTCTAATAGTCTTTATTTTAAAGTCTATTTTGTCTGATATGAGAATTGCTACTCCAGCTTTCTTTTGATTTCCATTTGCATGGAATATCCTTTTCCATCCCCTCACTTTCAGTCTGTATGTGTCCCTAGGTCTGAAGTGGGTCTCTTGTAGACAGCATATATATGGGTCTTGTTTTTGCATCCATTCAGCCAGTCTATGTCTTTTGGTTGAGGCATTTAATCCATTTACATTTAAGGTAGTTATTGATATGTATGTTCCTATTACCATTTTCTTAAATGTTTTGGGTTTGTTATTGTAGGTCTTTTCCTTCTCTTGTGTTTCCTGCCTAGAGAAGTTCCTTTATCATTTGTTGTAAAGTTGGTTTGGTGGTGCTGAATTCTTTTAGCTTTCGGTTGTCTGTAAAGGTTTTAATTTCTCCATCGAATCTGAATGCGATCCTTGCTGGACAGAGTAATCTTGGTTGTAGATTCTTCCCTTTCATCACTTTAAATATGTCCTGCCAGTCCCTTCTGGCTTGCAGAGTTTCTGCTGAAAGATCAACTCTTAACCTTACAGGGATTCCCTTGTATGTTAATTGTTGCTTTTCTGTTGCTGTTTTTAATATTTTTTCTTTGAATTTAATTTTTAATAGTTTGATTAATATGTGTCCTGGCATGTTTCTCCTAGGATTTATCCTGCATGGGACTCTGTGCTTCCTGGACCTGACTGACTATTTCCTTACCCATATTAGGGAAGTTTTCAACTATAATCTCTTCAAATATTTTCTCAGTCCCTTTTTTTAATCTTCTTCTTCTGGGACCCCTATAATTCGGATGCTGGTGCGTTTAATGTTGTCCCAGAGGTCTCTGAGATTGTCTTCAATTCTTTTCATTCTTTATTTTTTTATTCTGCTCTGTGGCAGTTATTTCCCCTATTTATCTTCCAGATCACTTATCGTTCTTCTGCTTCAGTAATTCTGCTATTGATTCCTTGTAAAGAATTTAAAATTTCATTTATTGTATTGTTCATCATTGTTTGTTTGCTCTTTAGTTCTTCTAGGTCCTTGTTGAATGTTTCTTGTATCTTCTCCATTCTACTTCCAGGATTTTGGATCATCTTTAGTATCATTACTCTGAAATCTTTTTCAGGTTAACTGCCTATTTCCTCTTCTTTTGTTTGGTCTGGTGGGTTTTTACCTTGATCTTCCATCTGCTGTGTATTTCTGTGTCTTCTCATTTTGCTTAACTTACTGTGTTTGGGGTCTCATGTTCGCACGCTGCAGGTTTGTAGTTCCTGTTGTTTTTGATGTGTGCTCCCAGTGGGTAGGGTTGGTCCAGTGGGTTGTGTAGGCTTCCTGGTGGAGGAGACTGGTGCCTTTGTTCTGGTGGATGAGGCTAGATCTTGTCTTTCTGGTGGGTAGGACCGCATCTGGTGGTGTGTTTTGGGGTGTCTGTGAACTTATTATTAATTTAGCCAGCCTCTCTGTTAATGGTTTGGTTTGTGTTCCTGTCTTGCTAGTTGTTTGGAATAGGGTGTCCAGCACTGTAGCTTGCTGGTCATTGAGTGGAGATGGGTCTTAGTGTTGAGATGGAGATCTCTGGGAGAGCTCTCGCCAAATGATATTACGTGGGGCCAGGAGGTCTCTGGTGGACCAATGCCCTGAGCGCAGCTCTCCCACCTCATAGGCTCAGGCCTGACACCCGTCCTGAGCACCACATGGCTCAGAAGAAAAGGGTCAGCCACATGGCTCAGAAGAAAAGTGAGAAAAAGAAAGAAAGAAAAAATAAATAAATAAAATAAAATAAATTTATTAAAATGGAAAAATTATTAAAAATTAAAAAGTAATTAAAAAAAAAGAATAGAGCAACCAAACTAAAAAACAAATCCACCAATGATAACAAGCGGTAAAAACTATACTAAAAGAAAAAAGCAAAAAAAACAAAAAACAACCAGTCAGAACCCTAGGTCAAATGGCAAAAGGAAAGCTTTTGGGAAGTCTGAGGTCTTCTGCCAGAGTTCAGTAGGTGTTCTGTAGGAGTTGTTCCACATGTAGATGTAGTTCTGATGTATTTGTGGGGAGGAAGGTGATCTCCATGTCTTACTCTTCTGCCATCTTGAAGGCACCCCCCACCCAGTTGCTACCATATTAACTGAATAATGTTTTATCTAAAAAACAGTAGTAGAAACAAACCTTTTCAGATGATTTGAAATTCCATATGGCAGAAACATCATATTTGTCATCTCAAACAGAAAACAAAGGAGTATCTTTTTTAGTCATTGCCAACAATTAATAATTCACAAGAAGAAAATTATTTTAATTGTTATGTTGAAGCTTGAACATTCTTCCTATGTTTTTGGCACTAAAATCTATGTCCCCTTTTCACAACTGTCACTTCCATTTCTGGCAATGTGCAAAGTAGATACTGTGAAAATCTAAATGTGCTGACTAAAGTACAGATGACCCCTGAACAATGCAGGCAGTGGGAGCACTGATCCTCTGTGCAGTCAAAAACCCACATATAACTTTACAGTTCTGCATTCGTGGATTCAACCAAGTGTGGATCATGTAGTACTATACCACATATTTCTTGAAAAAATTTGCATACAAGTGGACCTGCAGTTCAAACCCTTGTTGTTCAAGGGACAACTGTATAATTAAAACCTATTTCCATGCAAAGCCAAACACCTAGGGAAGTTAGAGAAATCTGTGCGGCAAAAAGTAAGGAAAAGTCTGAAAATTCGAGTGTTACAAAGACATTTTCTTTGGCTCCTAAGAGTTGCCAATCTTCCTTAGCAAGGTGATTTGATTTCATCAATTGTGGCAAGGCAGTGGGCCTGAGCAATAAATGTATTGTAATAGAGATGCCCCAACAAAGTGGGAACACTCAAAGGGACACAATCCGGTATAAAGGATAGACTACAAAAAATTTACCCACCGGCAAATGAGGATTAATAAAAAGCTTGACTGCACTGGCCTGTGCCAGAGGTAGGGAAAAAACTGTCCACTGAGAATTCATAATCAAGATTTGCACTTGTTGTTTAGGGGTTCATATTTAAAACACATACAGAAATTGGGAAGCATCAAACTGACAGAATAACATAAAAAGTGGTCTTCAATTGGCTGCACCACTGGGACACCAGCAGAAGGAAAAGCAAACTGCTCATAGAGTGTAACCTCAGACAAGACCTGCTTGGAGACTCATGGGCTTCTAGAGGCAACATGCCACCATTTTACTCTACTTTTCTTCCTAACACAGAAAGAAACCAAATATCACACAGAGATGAAAAAGGCACATGGCACAGTGGTTTAGGGTGTAGCCTCTGGAACCACCTTCGATAGTGGCTTTCGGACATTTAGCTAACTGGATGACTTTGAACAAGATACCTAACCTCAGTTTTCTCATCTTTAAAATGAGAATTATTATAGTACTTTATCTAACATATAAGAATTAAATTAATTACTATATGGAAAGTAGTTAGAACCAGAACCATGCCTAGAATATAGCAAGCACTAAAAAGGGCTAGCTGCTCTTATCATCATTAGCATCACTGTTGTTATAGGTAATCGGTTACAGTATCCCACCTATTTCATCATTAGGATTTTTTTCCTCCATATTTACCCAGATGCATATCCATCTGGCCTGCAATTAAGTTTTAAGGTAAACCTAACAACTATATATAGAAAAATTATTTGATTTCACATGACTGGTCTTTGTTGAGAAGCAGCAGAACTAAGAACCACAGGAAAATGTAATGGGCAACTATTAAGCTATCTAATTATATAATGCATTTAGAACTTACTATTTATTTTTTTAAAGCTACACTTATATATAGGTTTCCAGCATAAATCATTTGCCTTATAATGTGTTATGTTAGGGCACACATATTTTGGTTCCGTAGAATCCAGAAAATGTTACATGGATAGACGCTCTAAGATACACACAAGGCTGAGTAAACTGAATACAGCTTTAACCTCAAGAGTGGATGAGCCACAGTCATCCCAGCACCTCCCCCTGCTCTGCCACACACACCAGTGACAATGACCACCAGCCTATCGGGGGACTGGGCAAACAGGGTTAGGACAGCAGGCTGCCTCACCAAGTTTCTGTTGGAACTTTGAGACTCATAAGCTCAACAGCTCTTGTATCAGCTAAATTCTACCTGTTCTGCATCCCCTCTTCCAGGACCTTTCATGTTTTTCCCTTTCTTTCCAACTCCCTTTCTTACAATTACATCTGAGGGAAGAGATTCCTCAGCACCCCATCTGCCTACTATGAACTCCTAATGAAATTTCAGCTTTGTCTCTAAAAAGGACAGTTAACTGATACCTGTCTCATGATGTAGTTTTGAGAATCATATGACACACATGTATAAACTGATTAATTATTTTATATCAATAACTCTTGGTGAGTTTCATACTTTAATTATATATTCTTGCTTTACACTTGCTGAGGGATAGAGTACTATTCTGTTCATCTTTGAATCTCCTTAAATACCTAGCAATGTCTTACAAACAACAGGACTTTTATTCATTCTGTCATTCATTTATTCAACATTAATTGAGCATTTCAGATGTACTAGACACGCCCTTGGCTTCGGTGTAGGTTAATAAATAACTAAAATTTACTGACTGACCTTTTCAATTGAATCTTGTCACAAGTCATGTACCTAGTGAGTGGCGGAGTCAGGAGATATCCTAGTTGTCACATTTATTCCCTTCCCAGCACCCTGTACTACTTCCCATCAGAAAGGATAACATTTTCAAGATAACTCAAAAGTGACAGACTTACCGTGAGGAAGCAAGCTCCAGAAAAGATGGCTTTCATCATCACATCCAGGTCTAATGGGAAGTGAACTTCAAAGTGGTCAGCATCGCTCATTGCAGATAACACACCATTCCACTTCTGAGTAACACTGCCCACGTTGGATACACCATTGAGTGATTTGACCTAGAAAGACAAGAATGAGACTTTGTGATGATTGAAAAGTGTTAAAATACATGTTTTAATCTTCTAATTAGAAGCAGTTTATATTGAGATAGCATAAAAACAGTGCATGAAAAGGATATAGAAGTTATGTAATTTCAAATGAAGAAAGGGTTAAGAGTTAGGAAAGGTTAGGTACTATGCAACTAGTTAAGAGCTAAGCTGGACAACATCTTAAAATTACCAGGCAATGCTCTTTCTTCATCCTTAAATGAAGCATTAGGGGGAACTTGTGTCAAGAGGTATGATGTGAACTAATTCCTAAATTCTTTTCAACATAGCAAAGGATGAGGACTGGGGATTGGGAGGAAAACTCCTCCAGTTCAGGAAGCCACATGAAAAAGCAAGGAGGTATGTATGGTGCTGTGCACTTCACACAATCCATATAATCACATAAGCTTCTGTAGGCTAAATTCACTGTCTTCTTTAAGGTATCCTAGGACACCAAAAAGACTCTCCTTCTAAAAGGGGGACCCTGGCACGTGCTATAGGGTAAATGTGCTAATGTCACTTGGTCATGGGAATAATACACTCTTTTCTCCCCACACTTCAGTTTATCCACATTTTCTTTTTGCTACAATGGCCTTTTTATCACATAAGCAATGCCTGATGATACGGTGAAATAAAATGGGAACTCGAAAAGTTTACTGGATGTACATGATGAACTTAGCTGGATTGTAAGGCATTCAGAAAGGAATCTTTAAAAAAATCCAGGAAATATTTCTGTGAATTTCTTTTGTCAAATTTGTTAGACAATAAGGAATTATTTGTAGCCACTGAAATAAAGGCAATGTTGGGTTTTTTTTACTGAAAAAATGCTATAATATGACCTATTATGAGTTTTACCTGTACTAAAAAAATAGATTAGGTCAGGTTATTTCTCTCATAAGGTTTTTAATGAGTTATTACTCTTTTTACCTTTATCAACTGCTGAAATCATCAAAAAAAGAGCTCACATTTTGGAAAAATACCATGCAATCCATTAGCAATCTTTGAAAATATTTTGATGTCAGCTGGTTAACTCTTTCACCATACTACTATATTCATTTTATCAGTGATATTATAAACCTCAATTCACTTAACATGAGATAGTGGACTGAAACAATATCATTCTGAAGTTGGTTACCCCAGGTAGAGAAAATTCTAAATACATTATTTTAACATTAGGTTACCTCAAAAACAGAATCCGAACCACAGCTGTAGGTGGAGCATGGCCCATGCACTCACATCACATTTTCTTTCTTCTCTTTTTGGATGCTGTACACCACCCTTCACAGGTTCCAGTGTTCCATGACAAAGCCAGTGGTGATGCCAGGACACTGCACCTCCAGCTGTAAATGAAGCAGTGACAGAGGCGAAGATGCTACATTTATACATGTACACATACACACCACCTAGATGTGTTTCTTAACTCACTGAAGAACTAGGGAAACTGTTGTTGGGAGAGATAGTCCTCCATGGATCTCTGGCACTTCACTCCTACTCTTCAAGAATGTCTTTGCAGGGAGGAACTTTGAAGGATGGGGCCACATTTTCCTTTAGGACACAGAGGAAGCTTGATTACCACCTGCTATAAAACAGCCAGTTCCCTTTCTAATTTTATTGTGGGTGTGGTTATAAAAGGGAATTTTTGTAGTGCTGAACTGTTGGGTATCTGTATTGTGGTGGTGGATACAGGAATCTACACAAGTGATACAACTTCACAGAACTAAACACACACACACACACACACACACACCACGAATACAAGTAAAACTAGAGAAATCAGAAAAAAATCTATCATGGGATAAATGTTCCATAAATTGAGTAGGCTTGTCATTTTGATTAGCTTTACTACATCACGGCTTACTTTAATCTTAGGAGGCTGCACTTACAGGATATGAGAAGAAAACCAAGCCATGAATATGAAGCAAATATCTTTTGGATATTCCTAGAATATCCAAAAGAATCAAGGATTAGAAGTGAAGATTCATGCTAAATACAAGGTTATTATTACAAAAACAGTAATGATAAAGTATAATACCTGGAAATAACAACTGACATTTTTTGAGCACTGTACTATGTGCCAGGTGCTGTTCTGAGCAGTTTACATTTATTTACTATTTAATCTTCAAAAAAATCCAGGTGATATGTACTATTATTATCTCCATTCTATAGACAATCCAAACACTTAATTATTGGGCTTCCCTGGTGGCGCAGTGGTTAAGAATCCGCCTGCCAATGCAGGGGACATGGGTTCGAGCCCTGGTCCAGGAAGATCCCACATGCCGAGGAGCAACTAAGCCCGTGCGCCACAACTACTGAGCCTGCGCTCTAGAGCCCGTGTGCCACAATTACTGAAGCCCACGTGCCTAGAGCCCGTGCTCTGCAACAAGAGAAGTCACTGCAATGAGAAGCCTGCACACCTCAACGAAGAGTAGCCCCCGCTCGCTGCAACTAGAGAAAGCCTGTGCACAGCAACGAAGACCCAACAGAGACAAAAATAAATAAATTAAATAAATAAATTAAAAAAAACCCATAATTATTAAGTATCAGCATTTACTAAATGTTAATGTATTAATGTAAATATATTAATTAATGTAAATGTATAAATTAATATATATTTACATTAATACATTAATATTTAGTAAACACTCATACTTAACATAATATGTCTTTTAAAAGTAATTCTGTGGGGTATTATTATATGTATTTTATGTATAAGAACACTGAGCCCCAAAGAGGTTAAGTAGACTGTACACATTTAAGTAGGTAACATACATAGAATTCAAAATTCTGGTTGGTCTCTATTTAAAGCTGCTTTTCTTCTCCCTGCAGCAAACAATTTTCCTAGAGCTGCACAGGTTGTAGAAGAGTAACAAACTGTAACCCAGAACATCTGCTTTCTAGTTCCAGCACTGCCACCAGCTGAACGTAACACCGTCATCAGGCACTTAAATCTTTCTGAACCACTGTTTCTTTATCTGTAGCAAGACACTGGGTTGTGATGGGTAGTGTAAAGTTATCTAAAATCTCTTCTAATTCTAAAAGCATAAGTGTATGCTTAGCAACACCTTATCTAGGGATCCAAAGAGACATTTAGATAAATGTGTGTGACTTCTGTTCTAGGTGATAGGTAAATTTCTAATTCAGTAGACACAACTGATAGAATTGTGGTCACTGACTAAACAACCCTAATCTGTGCTTGACCCACCAATTACCATTGAAGAGCATGAACCCATAAGAAAAAGCCCTTTGTGATTTTTCTTAGGTGAAATAATTTGGTTTCCCCCTCCCCACCAATCTTCCATTCTGACTGGCAGAGCCAGTAGGAAATCCCCTCCTCTGTAGTTTTGGAAGGAGCATAGCCATGCGATAAGGAGTTGGATCAGGAAGAAACAATGGATTAGACTTCCATTCTCTGACTTCTTGCCTGGGGCAGGGACAACAGAAGTTGGTGCATCTGAAAGGTCTCTTGCATTGTCATGACTTCTGGTCCATACAGTCAATGACCTGAGAGCCTCAACTCGATTAGTAGTAAGGCACCTAGAATGTCTTTAATTGTGTAGTAGGGGTGAAATGGAATTTTGTCTGTGTCAGATGGAATTCCTGTGGGGTTGTTAGATCCTGTTTCATGAAGGAATAGTAGGTGGACAGCCGCTAATGTGTCTCAGCATCATTCTGAATAAAGCTGGCTGCCTCTGTCTTCAGTTACAATGTAAGCTATCTTGTCCAGGTTGTTTTTAGCATGGTATCTATAACTAGTTTCAAAACCTGCCATCATTAAAAAACAAAATGAGAAAGTCATCTTAAATTAGAAGTAGTGAAAATGGTCCTCAAGAAGTATTTGTGCAGCATTTCTTAGGGTATAAAGAAAAACAGCGTTTTAAAAATTTTATTTGAAACATACACAATTGATTCAAACATCAAAATATTTTATAACCCTTATAAGTATATAAGTCCTTTAGAATTTAAAACATTTATTTTAAGCTCAGGGCAAAATGGTTTAAAGATGTTTTTTTTCACATAACAACAAAGATGGAAACCATACGGAGTAAGACTGATCATGTTTTATATAATACCTGTATTCAGAAAACTTGACTTATAAAAATATTTTAATGAGATTATACTTTGCATCATGAAATAGTCAGTTTGTGAACTGTGGTAAGATGATCAATATCATTGCAACTTGCAAATAGAAAAAGGGCCAAGAAGAGTTAAAAGCTTTATGCTGTAGCCCAACTAATGTGTAGAGTTGTTACTTTAAGGGTCAGGAATGCTTTACTGATAAAGGACAAGCTTCATGTTGACTGTCCTCATTTTTCCTACTTCCAAAGCAAGGATCATGGACTGGAATTCAGTAAATCGAGATTCTGCTTTTCTCTTGCTAAGTCATTTAGTTTTTCTGCTCTTTTTTCCCCCTCATCTATAAAAGGTGAATGATGGGGGTGGAGAGAAGGACTAAGTGTAGGACCAAATAATATATAAGATCTGATGATTATCTGATTTACAAATAAATAAAATTACACAAAATAATTCTCTTAGTTTCTATAGGACAATCTTTCCTCTTTGAACCACTAAAAATTGATTAAAGAAGAAAGTGGATATTAGATAATTCTGATTCAAATGTTGCTGATTCAAACCTGATTCAAATATTGCTGAACATTACTGGATTATACATACTTTCCAGAGGTTCAAAACGCTGAAGAACGTGTATGCTGTCCAACTACTGGGATAGAAAAAAGCAATTAGGAGAGAGAGAAATAATAAAATTAAAACAAGTTACCATTAGAAAAGAAATTGAAGATAGATGTATTACAGCATATTAATTGATTTTTAAAGTATCTTTAATATGAGTAGAATTAATTATATATTTTTTCAAGTGAAATCAGCCTATCTGCACCTGATCAGATGGTTATTAGCAGAGCTGTCCAGATAGGAAAAACACTTTCCTCCAGTTCTACCGTAAAAGATTGAAACATTTATCTAAAATATCAGAAAATCACCTTCCTGCTACAGTAACTGCATTGAGAAGCTGTGTTGACATAGATTGCTCCTAGCTCAGTCTCCTCAGTCCATACTCACTGACACCTTTGACATGTCTTCCACAGACTGGACTTGTCAGGAAGTTCAGGACAGTTTAACATGGACCAGCCATAGAGAAGCCAATTTTCTCAGCGGCTTTGGGAGAGTGAATCAGCTAGTGGACCTTATACAGGAATGTCCAGTTTTGTATCATTTCACAGGTACTTCTGAGAGAGTAACAATGATTGCCATTCACTTGAGTTACTAAACACCAACATCTTCCCTTAGCGCACACTTTAATTAGGAAAAGGTTGGAGAGGGCAGGGAACATGACTAGGATTAGGGCACAAGAGAGGAAAGAGAGGTTGGGAATACCATTAGATAAACTTTTTATCTTAGTTTTACTTCCGAATTACTCCCAAGAGGGACATTTGACAGGCCTATTATCTATTACACTTGAGTCCTTCCAGCAAAAGGAAAGAAATCTCCTTGAGGACAGACCGATCATACCTTATACAATTTTACATCGTTCCTAATTTGTGAACACAGAACATTGACTGAAATGCCATATTTCCTTAAATATCTGTTGTATAAATTAATGAACAAGTTAATGAATTTGGTGAATAAGTTAATGAATAGATTTTGAAATGAATAAAATTGAAAGTGACTTAACTGAGCATGAATGTTTAGTCATGTTGTTGATTACAGGAGGGTAGAGAGAACACAATCCATGCTTAATTCAAGACTTTTTCTTCTATGAAAACACAACCAGATGGGAGAGGGGTCTGAACGTGTCTTATAATTTTTCAAAAGTGGCCACTAAAATGGTTTATCATCCCTTTAAAAATATTCTAGGATCTTAAAATGTAGGATTAAACGATAAAACAGGGCTTTCCTGGTGGCGCAGTGGTTGAGAGTCCGCCTGCCGATGCGGGGGACACGGGTTCGTGCCCCGGTCCGGGAAGATCCCACATGCCGCGGAGTGGCTGGGCCCGTGAGCCATGGCCACTGCGCCTGCGCGTCCGGAGCCTGTGCTCCGCAACGGGAGAGGCCACAACAGTGAGAGGCCCGCGTACCGCAAAAAAAAAAAAAAAAAAAAAGTCCTGTACATTTTGTGCTCCTTGTTGATAACCTGAAAAGAGGGTATTTTAATTTTCTAGGTGTTTATATACAGGAAATGTAACGTTTTCTGTAGATTAAGATTAAATGTAGTTATCCAGTTTACTAAATTTTCTTAGTTTTTCAAATAGCTTTTCAGTTGTTTCATTTGGATATTCAAGGAATACAACCATATTATGCATAAAGGTGGTTTTTGCATCTTCTTTTTCCATTCAGAGTAACGTGTTCTACCTAATTTGCTTGGCTGTACAATTCACAGTATTATCACATTGATTGTGTGATGGTGAACATTCTTGTCCTTTTCAAATTTGACGGAGATGATAGTAGTGTTTTACCATTAAACATGTCAGAACAACAGAAGATTATCTGTATATTCCTATCAGAGAGACGTGCAACTTAAAATACTAATTTATAACGCTTTAAGTAGGTGAGAAATGAACTTAGTACACACATATTTTCTTCACCTAGACCTGTTTAGGTGGCTCCAATTTTAAATATGTGATATAAAATTTAAAACTCAATGCAGGTTCTCAGTAAAGGTAAACAAAGGGGGAGAATATAAAATTAAGAGAAAACCTAAGTCTAGAAATATGTTTTATTTTACATGTAAGTGCATCCCGATATAATTACATCTCTCCAGTATGCCTGAATGCAAAGGGATAGATGGGTTCTTCCTGTACCCCCGCCCGTCAGGCCCGCCCGTCAAGAAGTGATTACAAACCCTTTTACCTGCGAGTCGACCTGACCCGGTTCCCCAGAGCTACGCGGAGGGAGCACCCGCCGGAGACCGCAGCTGAGTCGCATCCGGCGGGACCCGGCCTGCGGGACAGAAACAGGCGGGTGGCGGGCGGCCCCGGGCGGCGGGAGGCGCGCCAGGAGAGGCGGGAAAGGGGCGCAGCTCGGCCAGGCAGCGCAGCCCGCTCTCCGGGGCGCGCTTCTGCGCAGGCACAACGGTCTTCCCAACACAGACTCCGTCTGGGGACCACGGCCGCCGACTTCAGATCCAAAGGACCCCGACCCCTACTCAGCGCCCGAGACCGCTCCCTCCCGGCAGTCCCGAAACTTCGGGAACCACCTGAGGATGTGGCGCGGGGCGGCCTCCGGCCTCGGGCCTTTCCTCGCGGCTCCCGCGACTCGGCTCTCCGCCCGCCCGGCCCCACTCACCTCCCGGCCCGCTGTCCGCACGGCACCCACGACGCCAGGACTGGGGGTCTGAGTTTATCCAGGGAGGAAAGAGAAAGGGACGGGGCCGGGAAAGGGAGAAGGAAGAGGAAGATTTTCTAATTAAAACCAAACAGAGCCCCGCCGGGCAGGGGACAGGGGGCAGGGGGCGGGGGTCGGGGGCGTGACCACGCGGGCGGGGACCCTCCCCGGGCGCCGTCTCCCCGCCCCGTCCCGCCCCCGCGCTGGGTGCTCCGCCGCCCCGGCTCAGCTGCCCCCTGGAGGCGTGGGCCGCCGCTGAAGCCGGCTTTCAAGTAAAAAACACACCGGACAGGAAAAGAGGGCAAACTAGTTGTCACCGCTCACATGTGAGGTGAAGAAAAAGATAAGAGCAAGTCGACGGCTGCCTCTAATCCTAAAGGCACTTTCTAGAGCCTGTGAGGCAGGGCTTCGTGGCAGAGATTAAAGAGCCCAGAAAGGAAAAGAAGAAGACACTTTTCGTAAGAGCCCTGTTAATTTGCACCTGTCAGTCCCTCACACGCTTGGCTTGGAGAATTGGCCTTGGCGATGCAATGTTGGCTGGAAACACTGGAGCGCGGGGGCTCGGGCATTTGTTTTCCTTTCCACAGGATTGGAGGAGGCCAGTTTGATGTTGGAGGGAGGGAGGAAGGGGTGCCAGGAAAGAGAGGTGCGGGAGCTGTGTTGCCTGTGTTTTCTGGCATTGGGAGAACAAAGCCATGTGTTAATTACTGTTGTTAGGCACAAGTATTGTTTTCAGACTACTGAAGTTCAGGTTTGTGGTCCGTGGGGAGGAACATAATTCACTTGTCGCTGTTGGGTCAGCGTGCCCTAAGTGTAGTAAAGCCAATCTACTGACCTGGGGTCGTGGTGAAGGAAGGTGCAGTGTTTCTTGCCGGGCGCCAAGCAAGCAGTCTAGGCAGCTAGTGCTTAAAAGACCTGAACTCTCTGATGGCTTTCAGGCAAAGGTTTTTAAAGCCAGGGTGAAGGAGGCAGGTTGTGGCCTGAGCCATCAGCTGGTGGACATTCTTCTGATTGGTTGGTTGTGAGGTAATCAGGAGTCAACATCATCAACCTTCTGCTTCCCATCAGTCTGGGGCCTGAGTGTTTGTGGGCAGCATACCGTTAACTTCTTCCACCTGGTGGCGGTTTCAGTATCTGCAAAATAGCTCAAAGATATGGCTCAGAATATTATGTATGGCCCTTGAGGAGGAACTAAAGGTCCTCGACTTTGTTTAATGGCTAAAACTATTATAGGATTATTTTGTCTTGCTTGACTGTTTTCATTTCTTTCTGCATTTTCTCACTTCTCTGATTAAATGTATTCTTTGGAACTCAGTGAAGACCTAGGAGGCTAAAGTTTTTCTACAGACAAGAGGCAGGTGGAGAATTTTGGGTGGGGGTGGTCTGTCCCAGAAAGGCCCCACAGAGTCCTGCTTGGTTACTCACTGGAAGGATAAGACTCTAGAGGTCCCAGACCTCTAGATTAAGCAATCAAAACTGGACAAAAATGGATTAAGCTCTGAAGAGTACTTCGCAGTGCCCCAGTATGGGAGAAGTTTGGATAGAGGAAAGCATATGGGAGGGGAGTTCTGCAATTTTCCATCTTCCTTTGTTTGCATGCTATTTGTCAGTATGTGTGTGAGAATAAATTTTTAAAATCATACTGTAGTTTTCCTTAGAAATTGCACAGGACATTTCCCTTTTTCTTTTTCTAAAATTTTCTTATTGAACAGGACATTTTTCAAATGTAGAAAGTGTGTTAAAATATAAAACAAAGAAACAGGCACCAAAGCTATGACGAGTTAAACTCAAGTCTTTCTCAAAGTCAGGATCTAATGATGTTCCAACTTGAATAAGTCATGTGAGAACAACTGCATCTTTTTTGTTTTATGTATTTGTTT
Organism: Tursiops truncatus; assembly: GCF_011762595.2. Lineage (NCBI taxonomy): Eukaryota > Metazoa > Chordata > Mammalia > Artiodactyla > Delphinidae > Tursiops > Tursiops truncatus. Next base: position 21,505,039 of record NC_047037.1, on the reverse strand, counting down.
CCACTTGTCTTGATGTTTTTAGCTGCATCTTTTTGTGTTGTGTGTTGTTATTTTTAACCAGTTGCTCTTATGTTGTCACAGTCCACTTAGAGTTAATATTATGTCACTTCGTACAAAATTTAAAAATTTGCAACAGTATGTTTCAGTTTCTCAATCCTTTATGTCATTGTTGTCACATATTTTACATGGACATATGATATAAATTTCACGTACATTGTTATAACTTTGGCATAGAGTCAGTTCTCTTTTATAGGTATTAAGAGAAGGGAAAAAAGAAGATAGATCTTATACTTACCCACATATACATAAGTCCATGTGCATTTTATTCTTTCTTGGACATTGGAGTTTCATATAGTGTCACCTCTCCTTGGACTAAAGAATTTCCTTTTGGATATCCTAAAGTGCAGATCTGCTTGCAGTAAGTTCTCTCGGCTTTTATTAATCTGAAAATATATTTATTTTGCTTTCATTTTTGAGATTCATCTTTACTAAATATAGAATTGTGGATTGACAGTGTTTTATTTTATTTCCGCACATTTTAAAGATAGTATCACTTTGATTTCCATTTTTATCTGTCGAGTAGGCTGTCATTGTTTTATATCTTTGGCTTTCCTGCAGTTAGTCTAAAATATGTTAAAATAGTTAGTCTAAAATATGTGGTTTTCTTTGTGTCTTTCCTGCTGGGAGTTCTCTGAGCTTTGTGGATATGTCAGCTGATTTTTTCCCCAAAATGTGGTTACATTTCAGCCAGTTTTCTTTTAAAATATTCTCTGTTCCATTCTTTCCCTTATTTCCAGGAATCCAACTGAATATATGCCAGAACTCTAGATAGTGTCCCACAGATCACTGAGGATTTATTTGTATTTTCTTTCTTTTATTCTTTTCCTAGAACTGGATATTTTCTTTGAATCTCTCTACAGGCTTTGACCTTTATTTCAATCTGCTGTTAAGCCTCTCCAGTGATTTTTCCATTTCAGGTGTTACACTTTTCAGTTCTATTCTTTTTTTACATCTTTATTAGAGTCTAATTGCTTTACAATGGTGTGTTAGTTTCTGCTTTATAACAAAGTGAATCAGTTATACATATGTTCCCATATCTCTTCCCTCTTGCGACTCCCTCCCTCCCACCCTCCCTAGCCCACCCCTCCAAGCGGTCACAAAGCACCGAGCTGATCTCCCTGTGCTATGCGGCTGCTTCCCACTAGCTATCTACCTTACATTTGGTAGTGTATATATGTCCATGCCTCTCTCTTGCTTTGTCACAGCTTCCCCTTCCCCTTCCCCATATCCTCAAGTCCATTCTCTAGTAAGTCTGTGTCTTCATTCCTGTCTTACCCCTAGGTTCTTCATGACATATTTTTTCTTATATTCCATATATATGTATTAGCAAACGATATTTGTCTTTCTCTTTCAGACTTACTTCACTCTGTATGACAGACTCTAGGTCTATCCACCTCATTACAAATAGCTCAATTTCGTTTCTTTTTATGGATGAGTAATATTCCATTGTATATATGTGCCACATCTTCTTTATCCATTCATCCGATGATGGACACTTAGGTTGTTTCCATCTCTGTGCTATTGTAAATGGAGCTGCAATGCACATTTTGGTACATGACTCTTTTTGAATTATGGTTTTCGCAGGCTATATGCCCAGTAGTGGGATTGCTGGGTCGTATGGTAGTTCTATTTTTAGTTTTTTAAAGAACCTCCATACTGTTCTCCACAGTGGCTGTACCAATTCACATTCCCACCAGCAGTGCAAGGATGTTCCCTTTTCTCCACACCCTCTCCAGCATTTACTGTTTCTAGATTTTTTGATTTTGGCCATTCTGACTGGTGTGAGATGATATCTCATTGTAGTTTTGATTTGCATTTCTCTAATGATTAATGATGTTGAGCATTCTTTCATGTGTTTGTTGGCAGACTGTATATCTTCTTTGGAGAAATGTCTATTTAGGTCTTCTGCCCACTTCTGGATTGGGTTGTTTGTTTTTTTGTTATTGAGCTGCATGAGCTGCTTATAAATTTTGGAGATTAATCCTTTGTCAGTTGCTTCATTTGCAAATATTTTCTCCCATTCTGAGGGTTGTCTTTTGTCCTTGTTTATGGTTTCCTTTGCTGTGCAAAAGCTTTGAAGTTTCATTAGGTCCTATTTGTTTATTTTTGTTTTTATTTACATTTCTCTAGGAGGTGAGTCAAAAAGGATCTTGCTGTGATTTATGTCATAGAGTGTTCTGCCTATGTTTTCCTCTAAGAGTTTGATAGTTTCTGGCCTTACATTTAGGTCTTTAATCCACTGTGAGCTTATTTCTGTGTATGGTGTTAGGGAGTGATCTGATCTCATACTTTTACATGTACCTGTCCAGTTTTCCCAGCACCACTTATTGAAGAGGCTGTCCTTTCTCCACTGTACATTCCTGCCTCCTTTATCAAAGATAAGGTGACCATATGTGCGTGGGTTTATCTCTGGGCTTTCTATCCTGTTCCATTGATCTATCTTTCTGGTTTTGAGCCAGTACCATACTGTCTTGATTACTGTAGCTTTGTAGTATAGTCTGAAGTCAGGGAGCCTGATTCCTCCAGCTCTGTTTTTCGTACTCAAGATTGCTTTGGCTATTCGGGGTCTTTTGTGTTTCCATACAAATTGTGAAATTTTTTGTTCTAGTTCTGTGAAAAATGCCAGTGGTAGTGTGATAGGGATTGCATTGAATCTGTAGATTGCTTTGGGTAGTAGAGTCATTTTCACAATGTTGATTCTTCCAATCCAAGAACATGGTATATCTCTCCATCTATTTGTATCATCTTTAACTTCTTTCATCAGTGTCTTATAATTTTCTGTATACAGGTCTTTTGTCTCCTTAGGTAGGTATATTCCTAGATGTTTTATTCTTTTTGTTGCAGTGGTAAATGGGAGTGTTTTCTTGAATTCACTTTGAGATTTTTCCTCGTTAGTGTCTAGGAATGTTAGAGATTTCTGTGCATTAATTTTGTATCCTGCTACTTTACCACATTAATTGATTAGCTCTAGCAGTTTTCTGGTAGCATCTTTAGGATTCTCTATGTATAGTATCATGTCATCTGCAAACAGTGACAGCTTTACTTCTTCTTTTCTGATTTGGATTCCTTTTATTTCCTTTTCTTCCCTGATTGCTGTAGCTAAAACTTCCAAAACTTTGTTAAATAAGAGTGGTGAGAGTGGGCAACTTTGTGTTTTTCCTGATCTTAGTGGAAATGCTTTCAGTTTTTCAACCATTGAGGATGATGTTGGCTGTGGGTTTGTCATATATGGACTTTATTATGTTGAGGAAAGTTCCCTCTATGCCTACTTTCTGGAGGGTTTTTATCATAAATGGGTGTTGAATTTTGTCGGAAGCTTTCTCTGCATCTATTGAGATGATCATATGGTTTTTCTCCTTTAATTTGTTAATATGGTGTATCACATTGATTGATTTGCATATATTGAAGAATCCTTGCATTCCTGGAATAAACCCCACTTGATCGTGGTGTATGATCCTTTTGATATGCTGTTGGATTCTCTTTGCTAGTATTTTGTTGAAGATTTTTGCATCTATGTTCATCAGTGATATTGGCCTGTAGTTTTCTTTCTTTGTGACATTCTTGTCTGGTTTTGGTATCAAGGTGATGGTGGCCTCGTAGAATGAGTTTGGGAGTGTTCCTCCCTCTGCTATATTTTGGAAGAGTTTGAGAAGGATAGGTGTTAGCTCTTCTCTAAATGTTTGATAGAATTTGCCTGTGAAGCCAGCTGGTCCTGGGCTTTTGTTTGTTGGATGATTTTTTTTTTTTTTTTTTTTTTTTTTTTTTTTTTTGGTTTTTTGTTTTTGCGGTACGCGGGCCTCTCACCGCTGTGGCCTCTCCCGTTGCGGAGCACAGGCTCCGGACGCGCAGGCCCAGAGGCCATGGCTCACGGGCCCAGCCGCTCCGCGGCATGTGGGATGTGGGATCTTCGCGGACCGAGGCACGAACCCGCGTCCCCCGCAGCGGCAGGCGGACTCTCAACCACTGCGCCACCAGGGAAGCCCATGTTGGATGATTTTTAATCACAGTTTCAATTTCAGTGCTTGTGATTGGTCTGTTCATATTTTCTATTTCTTCCTGAGTCAGTCTTGGCAGGTTGTGCATTTCTAAGAATTTGTCCATTTCTTCCAGGTTGTCCACTTTATTGGCATAGAGTTGCTTGTAGTAATCTCTCATGATCTTTTGTGTTTCTGCAGTGTCATTTGTTACATCTTCTTTTTCACTTCTAATTCTATTGATTTGAGTCTTCTGCCTTTTTTTCTTGATGAGTCCGGCTAATGGTTTATCAATTTTGTTTATCTTCTCAAAGAACCAGCTTTAGTTTTATTGATCTTTGCTATCATTTCCTTCATTTCTTTTTCATTTATTTCTGATCTGATCTTTATGATTTCTTTCCTTCTGCTAACTTTGGGGGTTTTTTGTTCTTCTTTCTCTAATTGCTTTAGGTGCAAGGTTAAGTTGTTTTTTCGAGATGTTTCCTGTTTCTTAAGGTAGGATGGTATTGCTGTACACTTCCCTCTTAGAACTGCTTTTGCTGCATCCCATAGATTTTGGGTTGTCGAGTCTCCATTGTCATTTGTTTCTATGTATTTTTTTGATTTCCTCCTTGATTTCTTCAGTGATCACTTCGTTATTAAGTAGTGTATTGTTTAGCCTCCATGTGTTTGTATTTTTTACAGATCTTTTCTTATAATTGATATCTAGTCTCATACTTTGTGGTTGGAAAAGATACCTGATACAATTTCAATTTTCTTAAATTTACCAAGACTTGATTTGTGACCCAAGATATCATCTATCCTGGAGAATGTTCCATGAGCATTTGAGAAAAATGTGTATTCTGTTGATTTTGGATGGAATGTCCTATAAATATCAATTAAGTCCATCTTGTTTAATGTATCATTTAAAGCTTGTGTCTCCTTATTTAGTTTCATTTTGGATGATCTGTCCATTGGTGAAAGTGGGGTGTTAAAGTCCCCTACTATGAATCTGTTACTATTGATTTCCCCTTTTATGGCTGTTAGTATTTGCCTTATGTATTGAGGTGCTCCTATGTTGGGTACATAAATATTTACAATTGTTATATCTTCTTCTTGGATCGATCCCTTGATCATTATGTAGTGTCCTTCTTTGTCTCTTCTAATAGTCTTTATTTTAAAGTCTATTTTGTCTGATATGAGAATTGCTACTCCAGCTTTCTTTTGGTTTCCATTTGCATGGAATATCTTTTTCCATCTGTATGTGTCTTACTTACTTTCAGTCTGTATGTGTCTCTAGGTCTGAAGTGGGTCTCTTGTAGACAGCATATATATGGGTCTTGTTTTTGTATCCATTCAGCCAATCTGTGTCTTTTGGTGGGAGCATTTAGTCCATTTACATTTAAGGTAGTTATTAATTTGTATGTTCCTATTCCCATTTTCTTAATTGTTTTGGGTTCGTTATTGTAGGTCTTTTCCTTCTCTTGTGTTTCTTGCCTAGAGAAGTTTCTTTAGCACTTGTTGTAAAGCTGATTTGGTGGTGCTGAACTCTCTCAGCTTTTGCTTGTCTGTAAAGGTTTTAATTTCTCCATCAAATCTGAATGAGATCCTTGCTGGGTAGAGTAATGTTGGTTGCAGGTTTTTCTCCTTCATCACTTTAAATATGTCCTGCCAGTCCCTTCTGGCTTGCAGAGTTTCTGCTGAAAGATCAGCTGTTAACCTTATGGGGATTCCCTTGTGTGTTATTTGTTGTTTTTCCCTTGCTGCTTTTAATATGTTTTCTTTGTATTTAATTTGTGACAGTTTGATTAATATGTGTCTTGGCATATTTCTCCTTGGATTTATCCTGTATGGGAGTCTCTGTGCTTCCTGGGCTTGATTAACTATTTCCTTTCCCATATTAGGGAAATTTTCAACTATAATCTCTTCAAATATTTTCTCAGTCCCTTTCTTTTTCTCTTCTTCTTCTGGAACCCCTATAATTCAAATGTTCTTGCGTTTAATGTTGTCCCAGAGGTCTCTGAAACTCTCCTCAGTTCTTTTCATTTTTTTTTTTTTTTATTCTGTTCTGCAGTAGTTATTTCCACTATTTTATCTTCCTGGTCACTTATCCGTTCTTCTGCCTCAGTTATTCTGCTTTTGATCCCTTCTAGAGTATTTTTAATTTCATTTATTGTGTTGTTCATCATTTTTTTGTTTCATCTTTAGTTCTTCTAGGTCCTTGTTATATGTTTCTTGCATTTTGTCTGTTCTATTTCCAAGATTTTGGATCATCTTTATTATCATTATTATGAATTCTTTTTCAGGTAGACTGCTTATTTCCTCTTCATTTGTTAGGTCTGGTGGGTTTTTATCTTGCTCCTTCATTTGCAGTGTGTTTTTCTGTCTTCTCATTTTGCTTATCTTACTGTGTTTGGGGTCTCCTTTTTGCAGGCTGCAGGTTCATAATTCCTGTTGTTTTTGGTGTCTGTCCCCAGTGGCTAAGTTTGGTTCAGTGGGTTGTGTAGGCTTCCTGGTGGAGGGGACTAGTGTCTGTGTTCTGGTGGATGAGGCTGGATCTTGTTTTTCTGTTGGGCAGGTCCACGTCTGTTGGTGTGTTTTAGGGTGTCTGTGGACTTATTATGATATTATGCAGCCTCTCTGCTAATGGGTGGGGTTGTGTTCCTGTTTTGCTAGTTGTTTGGCATAGGATGTCCAGCACTGTAGCTTGCTGGTCGTTGAATGAAGCTGGGTGCTTGTGTTGAGATGGAGATCTCTGGGGGATTTTCGCCATTTGATATTATGTGGAGCTGGGAGGTCTTTTGTGGACCAGTGTCCTGAAGTTGGCTCTCCCACCTCAGAGGCACAGCACTGACTCCTGGCTGCAGCACCAAGAGCCTTTCATCCACACGGCTCAGAATAAAAGGGAGAAAAAGTAGAAAGAAAGTATTAGTAGAAGTAGAAAGAAAGATAGATAGAAAGGTAGAAAGAAAGAAAGAAAGGATGGAGGGAGGTACAAAGCAAGGAGGGAAGGAAGGAAAAAATGAAAGAAAGAAGATAAAGTAAAATAAAGTAAGATGAAATATAATAAAGTATTATAATAAAAAATAACTATTAAGAAAAAAAGATTAAAAAAAAAAAGGACAGATAGAACCCTAGGACAAATGGTGGAAGCAAAGCTATACAGACAGAATCTCACACAGAAGCATACACATACACACTCACAAAAAGGAAAAGGGGAAAAAATCATAAGTCTTGCTCTCAATGTCCACCTCCTCAATTTGGGATGATTCGTTGTCTGTTCATGTATTCCACAGATGCGGGATACATCTAGTTGATTGTGGACCTTTAATCCACTGCTTCTGAGGCTGCTGGGAGAGATTTCCCTTTCTCTTCTTTGTTCTCACAGCTCCCAGGAGCTCAGCTTTGGATTTGGCCCTGCCTTTGCGTGTAGGTCGAAAGTGGGTGTCTGTTCTTCACTCAGACAGGACGGGGATAAAGGATCAGGTGATTTGGGGCCTCTGGCTCACTCAGGCCGGGGGTAGGGAGGGGCACGGAGTGTGGTGCGAGCCTGCGGCGGCAGAGGCATGTGACGTTACACCAGCCTGAGGCGTGCCGTGCGTTCTCCCGGGGAAGTTGTCCCTGGATCCTGGGACCCTGGCAGTGGCGGGCTGCACAGGCTCCCCGGAAGGGGGGTGTGGATAGTGACCTGTGCTCGCACACAGGCTTCTTGGTGGCGGCAACAGTACCCTTAGCGTCTCATGCCCGTCTCTGGGGTCCGCGCTTTTAGCCGCGGCTCGCGCCCGTCTCTGGAGCTCCTTTAAGCAGCACTCTTAATCCCCTCTCCTCCCGCACCAGGAAACAAAAAGGCAAGAAAAAGTCTCTTGCCTCTTTGGCAGGTCCAGAATTTTCCTCGGACTCCCTCCCGGCTAGCCGTGGTGCACTAACCTCCTGCAGGCTGTGTTCATGCCACCAAAACCAGTCCTCTCCCTGCATCCGACCGAAGCCTGAGCCTCAGCTCCCAGCCCCGGCTGCCCCAGCGGGTGAGCAGACAAGCCTCTCGGGCTGGTCAGTGCTGGTTGGTACCGATCCTCTGTGCGGGAATCTCTCCGCTTTGCCCTCTGCACTCCTGTTGCTGTCCTCTCCTCCGCGGCTCCGAAGCTTTCCCCCTCCAACCACCCGCAGTCTCCGCTCGTGAAGGGGCTTCCTAGTGTGTGGAAACCTTTCCTCTTTCACAGCTCCCTCCCACTGGTGCAGGTCCCATCCCTATTCTTTTGTCTCTGTTTATTCTTTTTTCTTTTGCCCTACCCAGGTACGTGGGGAGTTTCTTGCCTTTTGGGAGGTCTGAGGTCTTCTGCCAGCGTTTAGTAGGTGTTCTGTAGGAGTTGTTCCACGTGTAGATGTATTTCTGGTGTATCTGTAGGGAGGAAGGTGATCTCCACGTCTTACTCTTCTGCCATCTTCCCCTCGTCTCCCTGCCTGTTTTAAGCTACGGAGCTTTAGGGGTTCTTATGCATCGTTATTGTGGCAAAAACGGACACAAATCTCTTGTACAGTTCAGTGTTGCATCTTCTAATAGCTGCCATTTAAGCATTTGTAGCTAGTAAAGAAATCTTATTTTTAAAATTTATTTTTAATTTAAAAATATTTTTTAAAATAAAAAATATAGAAGATAATTTACCAACAACCATAATCCTACCACTGGACATAGCAGATAGTAACATTTCCCCATTTTGATTCCTATAGCAAGAAATTTTAAACTTCATCAAAAGTCATTCAAAAAGTAAAAATTATAATTCTTTATGGAAAGCTTCAAATATGAACAATGAGTTACAACTGAAAAGTAATCAGAACTAGGTGATACTTACCTAAATTTCAGATAGCCTTTTAAAAAGAGAAAATCCCTATAATAAAGTTATTTCAACTTTGAAAAAATTAATTGGTATTTGTGATGCAAGAAGGAATATATATTTAGTTTTTCTGTCTGATTCCTGGCATAGAGCTCTAAAACTCTTATAACTTTCTGAGTGATAGGAATTGTAGGAGAGTTTTAAAATTATAACATGTGATCTTTGTCCCAGGTTCCTGGCACACATATGCTAAAAGCTTTGGAAACTTCTGAGTGATAAATCTTTAGTGGGCTTATGAGATGACTGGCTGTGGGCCACTGAGAGCTTCAGGATTGGGGCTGGTCACCAGAAAGCCCAAGCCAAGGATTAGAGACTTGGCAAGTGGAAGGGGAGTGGGGCTTGTGGGGGAGAAGTCGGGGAGAGGCTACAGATTGACCTAATAACCAATGGCCAATGATTTAGTCAACCAAACTAAATGATGGGGTTCGGAGATCTTCCAGGGTGGTGAATGCATCCATATTCTTAGAGGTTGGTGCATCCCAGCACCATGAAGACAGATGTTGTTCTGTTCAGTACCTTTTCAGACCTCACCCTATATACATGCATACCTTGGATATATTGCAGTTTTGGTTCAAGACCACTGCAATAAAGTGCATATCACAATAAAGTGAGTACATGAAATTCTGGTTTTCCAGTACATATAAAAGCTATTTGTAAATTATACTGTAGCCTATTAAGTGTGCAATAGCATTATGTCTTAAAAAAATGTACATACATTAATTAAATATACTTTATTGCTAAAAAATGCTAACCACATTCCAGCCATCAGTAAGTCATAATCTTTTTGCTGGTGGAGGGTTTGAAATATTGTAAGAATTACCAGTTTGTGACACAGAGACATGAAGTGAGCAAATGCTGTTGGAAAAATGGTGCTGGTAGACTTGCTTCACTCAAGGTTGCCATGAACCTTCTATTTGTAAAAAGTGCAATATCTGCAAAGTGCAATAAAGTGAAATGCAAATAAAAGAGGTATGCTTGTACTTCATCTTGCTGTTCATCTGTATCCTGATAATATCCTTTATAAAACCCATTATCATGAGTAAAATGTGTTTCTGAGTTCTGTGATCCATTCCAGCAAATTTTTGCCTCTGAGAATGGAATTGTGAGAACCGCTGCTTTATAGAAGGTTGGTCAGAAGTGCAGGAGTTCTGGGACTTGTGATTAGTATCTGAAGTAGGGGCAGTCTAGTGTGACTGAGTCCTTAACCTGTGGGGTATGCATCAACCCCAATTAGTGTCAAATTGTAGGACAACCAGTTGGTGCCTAGAGAGTTGGAGAATTGTTTGGTGTGAGAAAAATATTCATACATTTGGTGTCAGAACTGTGGGTTAAAAATAACATTATGGGGCTTCCCTGGTGGCGCAGTGGTTGAGAGTCTGCCTGCCGATGCAGGGGACACGGGTTTGTGCCCCGGTCCGGGAGGATCCCGCATGCCGCGGAGCAGCTGGGCCCGTGAGCCATGGCCACTGAGCCTGCGCATCCAGAACCTGTGCTCTGCAATGGGAGAGGCCACAACAGTGAGAGGCCCGCGTACCACAAAAAAAAAATAATAATAAAATAAAAGCGTTATGTATATTACATTTGAATTGAATTCACAAATCCATAAATTTAGTACCAATAACTATTAAGATATTCTAAAAAGAAAACTATAGACTCACATAATATAAATGCAAAAATCCCAATAGAAAACTAGCGCATAAAGCTAGGTAAGTATCAAAAGAATATACTATCATAAGTGTGAAATGCTAGAAAATTGATACAATTAAAAACAAATGATCGTATCAGTGGTTGCTGAAAAGATATTATTTAATAATTAAGCATTTATATAACATTTAGTATATGGATGACATACAAAGGCTTTACAATTGTTAGGTAACTTAATGTACATAATAACCTTGCATGTTACATACTATTATTATATACATTTTCCATATATAAAAACAGAAGCAAAGAAAGATTAAGTAATTTGTCTAATGTTACACAGATAAGAAATTGTAGTCATGGGTTTCAAACCAAGGCATTCTGGCTCCAGGGTCTGCGCTCTTGATCGTTATAACATTCTTCCTTTTAAAAAGTTGATACTTAACTTTTAAAATTCCTAATGAAAATCTTAGTCTGGAGGTAGCAAACAATGGTCAGTGGGCCACATCTGCCTGCCTTCTGTTTTTGTAAATAAAGTTTAATGGTACACAAACATGACCATTCATTTATATATTGCCTATGACTACTTTTATGCTACAACAGTAGAATTGAGTAGTTGTGACAATGAATACATGACCCATATAACCTTAAATGTTTTCTATCTGGCCCTCTACACAAAAATTTTTTTTTCATTCCTGCTTTAGGTAGATAGGAATAGAAAAAAATGGTATGAAAACAATAGTAATATCTTTCTAAATTATTAAATATTTGTTACTATTTCAATTGAAATAATCAAATTGGTAGGTATTCCCACTATTATCGTCATCATTATTATTACTGATGTGTAGGTAGGCTGGAAAAAAATGAACAAACTGGCACATAAACATTAGAGCAGCTACCATCTCATTTGCACTGTGATTTTATACCCAGAAAAACTAAGTAAATAAAGCAAAAACACCTAAATTTAATATTAGAATACAGTCATATGACTGAATAAAGGTAAAGAAAAATATCTCTTCTCATCATTTAAAATAAGCACCTCAAAATGTAAATATTTCTTCTTAATAATGAGAATGGCTATACATTACTTAGGAATAACTTAACAGAAAAGGCAGAGGTTCTGTATGAAGAAAACTATATGGCCTTATGAAGAATACAAAATAATATATGAATTAAAAGACATAACACTACTGGGATGGGACAGGTTTAGCGTCTCATACATGCTAATTTTAAAAAATGATAAACAGATTTTACACAATACTGATTAGATTCTAACCTCTGAAAAATTGAATGAAAAGGTCTTACTGTTCATATAAAAGGAAATATCAGATAATTCAAGAAAATATGAGAAGGAGAATAATGAGCGATCATTTTGCTATGACTAGACAGAGGACATATCATTAAGGCATCATAAGCATCATAAGGCATTGCTGTGAAAAGAGATAGATCACTGCAACAGAGCATAGAATCTCTAATAAAATTGCTGGTGAGTTAAAGATTTAAATATAAAATATTAAAAAAGTTAGATAAAACATAAGGTTTGAGAGGTACCTTTATAATTAATACAAGAGAACCAGAAGCTATGAAAATAGCCATACTTAACCACATTAAGTAAATTGATACAGTCACTATGGAGAACAGTATGGAGGTTCCTTAAAAAACTAAAAATAGAACGATCATATGACCCAGCAATCCCACTCCTGGGCATATAGCCAGAGAAAACCATAATGCAAAAGGATACATGCACCCCAGTATTCATTGCAGCAATATTTACAATAGCCAGGACATGGAAGCCACCAAAATGTCCATCAACAAAGGAATGGATAAAGGAGATGTGGTACATATATACAGTGGAATATTACTCAGCCATAAAAAGGGACAAAACTGTGCCATTTGCAAAGGTGTGGATGGACATAGAGATTGTCATACAGAGTGAAGTAAGTCAGAAAGAGAAAAACGAATATCGTATAATATTGCTTGTATATGGAATCTAGAAAAATGATACAGATGAACATATCTGCAAAGCAGACATAGAGACACAGATGTAGAGAACAAATGTATGGACACCAAGGGGGGTAAGGGGGAGTGGGATGATTGGGAGATTGGGATTGACATATACACTACTATGTATAAAATAGATAACTAATGAGAACCTACTTATAGCACAGGGAACTCTACTCAGTGCTCTGTGGTGACCTAAATGGGAAGGAAATCCAAATGAGAGGGGATATATGTATATGTATAGTTGATTCACTTTTCTGTACAGCAGAAACTAACACAACATTGTAAAACAACCATACTCCAATAAATATTAATTAAAAAATAAAAAATAAAATTTCTGTACGGCAAATATATAAAAATAAAGTATGAAAACAAAGGGTAGATTTGTGGAAAAATTTGCAAATCAGAGAAGAGATGCAGGATCAATGTCTCCAATGCACAAATTATTTTTGTAAATTGACAATAAAATGTAAATGACCCAATAGATAAATGGATATTAATACACAATGCAAAAAGAGCAAATACAAACGGCTAGTAAAGGAAGAGTAAAATGCTCAAAATCTTAATTGTAGGTATTACATGTTAAAGTAGAGATAACTTTCCCCCTTGTCACTTGCTGATTTTAGATTTCCATTTTTAGTTTGAAGTTTGCTGTTTATTTAAGCTGTACCTGAGTGTCCTTTCTTTTTCTTACCCAGAACTCCTGGCAATCTCTGAATTGGAGTATCCATAGCGTAAGGTCTGAAAGAATCTTAGCAATTTATCTCTTTAAATATTATTTAAGCACATTCTCTGTCTTGTCTTTCTTTGTATCTCCTCTGTAGCATATGCACAAGCAATTTTTTCTAGCTTCTATGTCCCTCAATTTTATTTTTGTCTCTTCAAATTGATGTCTTTTTCCCACCTCCTCTTTATTTTCTTCATATGGATCATCCAGTTCACTAATTCTCTCTTTACTTGCATCTAATTTTCAGCTCAACCTTTTTAATGTTTTTGTTTGTTTGTTTGTTTGCGGTATGCGGGCCTCTCACTGTTGTGGCCTCTCCTGTTGCAGAGCACAGGCTCCGGACGCGTAGGCTCAGCGGCCATGGCTCATGGGCCCAGCTGCTCTGCGGTATGTGGGATCTTCCCAGACCGGGGCATGAACCTGTGTCCCCTGCATCGGCAGGCGGACTCTCAACCACTGCACCACCAGGGAAGCCCTGTTGTTGTTTTTTTAATCAGTGACTGTTCCTTATTTCTGAAGGTTCTTCTGGCTTGTTTTCAAACTCTTTTCATTCTCCTCTTGTGATCTTCCTTGTTTCTTCTTTAGTCTCTTTAATATTTATTTAGGTATTTCTTATATAATTGATTGCTGACTTTTCTATTATATGCAGTTCATTCCTGGTGGATTAGTTCCTAGAGCAGTATATAATTTATGAATCTGCTCATGTGAAGATAGGCTTTTTCTGTAGGAATAGAAGGTGCCGTTGATGAAAATCTTTTAGTGTGCTTTGCATCCGATCCTGACATCTGTATCACCACTCCAGGTCAATTTCTATGTTTTGAGATTCCTGAACTAAAATGGAGGTATGTATTCAGACTTCAAAGTCACAGAGCGTGCTGGATTGGTTTCAGTTTCATGTAGGCATATTTTTTCCCCCACCAAGAGTCCTGGAAGAAGACAGATTTGCCTATCATCTCCATGGGACAGAAAGTCTACTTGGCTTTCTTCTACTCATTCTTGGGATAATCTTCTCATGGGTTTAACTACCATCTGTATGCTGAAAACTTCCCAACCTTTTCCTCTACATACCTAAAATTGAACATGACACAAATACAAATCATTAGCTTCCCACAGATCAACTGTTTCTCCTCCAATGTTCTTTTTTTAAAAAAAAAATTTTTATTTATTTTATTTTTGGCTGCACTGGGTCTTCATTGCTGTGCATGGCCTTTTCTCTGTTTGCAGCGAGCAGGGGCTACTCTTTATTGCAGTGCGCAGGCTTCTCATTGCAGTGGCTTCCCTTGTGGAGCATGGGCTCTAGCCACGTGGGCTTCAGTAGTTGTGGCACACGGGGTCAGTAGTTGTGGCTCGTGGGCTCTAGAGGGCAGGCTCAGTAGTTTTAGCTCACGGGCTTAGTTGCTCCGTGGCATGTGGGATCTTCCTGGACCAGGGCTCGAACCTGTGTCCTCTGCATTGGCAGGCAGATTCTTAACCACTGTGCCACCAGGGAAGCCCTCCTCCAATGTTCTTAACTTGGCCAGTGGATCATTATTCATTCAGCTTCTCAAACATGAGACATCAGAATCATCTCCAAATTTTTTTCTTCCTCAAATGACATCAAATCTATGAATCAGTTTCACTCAGTTCCTTATAAAATATCTCTGAATTATTTTCTCCTTTAGAATAACACCTGCTCCTTCATGTTCAGGCTCTTATCCCTTTCTACTTCAACTTTCACAGACCATTGATACCATGATGGAGTCTCTGTTCCATAGTGGTCCCTCATACTGATAAATCCAGCCTTAAGGTGTCGAGCTTTCCATCAGAAATTGATTCAAGTGACTATTTCTGAATTATCTGAAAGAATACCTAGTTAGCACCATTCTAGAAGTACAGGAGAGAAGTTAATTCATTACATATAATGTATGTTTTAAGGCATTCATTGGGAAGGATTGCTGGATGAAATCTAAATTTCTCAGCATTAAATATCAGAGTTTCAAAATGTATTCTGTGTTTTCACTTATCTCCACCAAATAAACTATCTGCCAGCTAAACTTCTGTTAATACTGTTCCTTGAATGAATAATTATCTTTCCACTGCTCTGAATCTTTGATAGACATACCATCCTCTACATGGAGAACTGATATTATATATACTTCTATAAAGTCCATTTACATATATATCACACACACATTATATGTATCTCTTTAAAAGAGCCTTTATAAGGTCTCTTTATACAATACTAGTTGTTGTTTTCGTAGGTTTGCCCATCTCTCTCATTAGACTAGGAAGTCCATGTGAAGTGATTCATCTTTAAATAACCAGTCTAACACAGGAATTGAAAACTACTAGGGAAGCTAGGCAGATAATGTAAAAGAAAGATGCTGGATAGTGGAAAATCTTAGGCAGTTAGGGGACAGTGGCAGAGTTCCCACATCTTATCATAAGGGGACAGTCCTGCTCAGTGTTAGGAGATTTTTGTCCCTTCTGTGGAAATGTGGATGTAATTGAACAGATTTTATGATTTTCTAATAGAATCATTATATTAAGATTAAGTTATAAGGCACCCAAACTTTATACGTTTGCATCTAAATAATATAAAGGCTATAAGGCTAGACCACCTGCTGGAAAACTGCTGTGATAGAATTTCTTCATGTAGTAAATACACAGATATATTGTGATTTACAGTGACTCAATTAATGCAAAGACAAGGGCCATAGAGAAGCATAATCGCACCGTATGTCTTACACCATTTTTCTTAAAATTCTCTTTGTGTAAGTGAGCTTTTCATAGGAATTCAAAGATGTCAGAGCTTCTGAAGAGGGTCTGTCTGGCAGTCTGTGTTTCAGACTAAGGAAATACCATGTGCTTTGGCATTCAGATTTAGTGACAAGGTTAATGTTCTTTTTAAAATGATAATATCCAGTGCGTCCATACAAAACCCACCATATTTAAATGTTAGATGCTTTGCTTATGTTTTTTTTGACTATAAGGCTCTGCTTCTCTTTTTCCCTTTTAATATAATCAACACTGACATTTAATCAGAGCAATAATTACCTCTGATCAAAGTTAAAAACATGAGCACATTATCTTCCTCTTGAGATATCAGTTTAAAAATATTTATTTAATATATTTATAACATCCTACAAAATTATATTCTCCTTATATTAGGAAAGCACATCCTATAAATATATCACATCTCTTACCTTAAATTCAACATTTCCACAAGTGTTGCACACAAAATATGGGCCTATAATTCTTAGAACATCCTTTTTATTCTCAGTTTGAAGTGTAAACTTTGGCAGATATGGGTGCCAGGTCTGAGTAACATAACCTATTGGTATACCAGGAGGAACATAGATTTCTATCTACAAAAACAAAAGAGTACAGGTAATATGTAATCATCATCATCATCATAACAATGTCTGATAATAGCTCTCATTTACTGAATACTTGTTTTTCAATTAGTCATATTCTTTTCTCCCATCTTTACTGAGGTACAGTTGACATACAAAATTGTAGTATGTTTAAAGTGTACAATGTGATGACCTGGTATACATACACATTGTAGAAAGATTACCACATTTAAGTTAAATGAAACAACCATCACGTCATATAGGTAACTTTTTTTTTTTTGGTACGAACACATGAGATCTATCTCTTAGCAAATTTCAAGTATACAGTATAGTATTATTAACTGTAGTCCCCATGCTGCACATTAGATCCTCAGAACTTATTCATCTTATCACTGAAAGTTTGGAGTGTTTGACTAGCATACCCCAATTCTCCCACCACCCAGCCCCTGGCAATTACCATTATACTCTCTGTATCTATGAGTTAGACATTTTTTTTCAGATTCGACTTATACGTGATACCATACGGTATTTGTCTTTTTTATCTGGCTTATTTCAGTTAGCATAATGCTTTCAGGTGCATGTATATTGTCACAAATGGCAAGATTTTCTTCTGTTTTTTGGCTGAATAATATTTTATGTGTGTATATATGTACATGCATTTATATATACACACACATATATAAAGTTATTTATATATATCCATACATATCTCACATTTTCTTTATCCAATCATCAGTCAATAGACACTAAGGATGTTTCCATATTGTGGCTACTAAATAAGCGTTCAATAAACACATGAGTGCAGAAACTTCTTTGAAACCTGTTTTTATTTCCTTAGGATATATACTGAAATGTTGGATTGCTGGCTCATATGGTAGTTCTATTGTTAATTATCTGAGGAGACTTGATACTTTTTTCCATAATGGCTATACCAACTTACATTCCCACCAAAAGTGTACAGAAGTTCCCTTTTTTTCTACATCCTTGCCAACATATGTCTTGTCTTTGTGATAACAGACATTCTAACAGGTGTGATGTGATATGTCATTGTGGTTTTGATTTTCATTTTTCTGATCATTAGTTATTTTGAGCAGCTTTTCATATATATCTTTTGGCCATTTGTATGTTTTCTTTGAAAAAGACATTTCTTTAATGTCTATTTGGATCCTTTGCTCATTTTCTAAGTGCAAAACAGTGTTCTATGCACCACTTAATTCATAATACATTCTTAGCAGGTTGGTACTATTATTCCTATTTATAGAGGAACAGAGAGGTAAATTAATTTGTGTTAAGATTCCACAGCTGCAAAGTGGAAGGGAAGAGACACAAACTGCATACACAGTCTCCACTCTGAAGTACTGCTCTACTGGCCTCCTATATTTAAAAATTTTCTCTTTTATTCATACTTATGAAAAATATCTAAATTATTAAAAACTCTTTTCTTAAACTCCTTTAAAAACAGTGGTTTAGATGTATGGACAGAGCTCTGATCACTGGGGCAATTTTCAAATATGAATGGCAATTGTGCTAGGATGAAAAGAAAATGGGGCCTGGAATCTTGGCTCTGCACCTTAGCTGGGTGACCTGGAGAGCATCTCAGCATGTTCCTCTGTAAATAAGGACTTCTTAGGTCTATTTTTTAAGACCAAATGTATAATGTATGCTAATGTGCTCTATAAGTTGTAGAGAATATTCCGTCCAACTCTCAGTTTTTCCTCACCTACTCTAAAGCAAGTGACATGGAAAACAAAATTTAGTATGAATAAGGTCAGTTATCCTTTCAAAATAAGTGCAGTATTGGACATCAAATCTCTATGTGCTTGTATGTCTGTGTGCTCTGCTCTCACAGCTACCTGTATGGATGACTGAGTGACCTAGGCAGCACTGGTCTCAGGCCAATGGAGATATAGGCAAATGCCGACTTCCTATAAACACTCTGTGCCCTGGCGTCTCCCCTGAGATCCATGTTCTCTATCAGAGGGCTGTCAAGTACTATGAAAGAGACACCTGGTCTTCATGGAGCTCAAGGATCTAAGATCTCACCCCCGGAGGGCACACTGCTCAGGGACATGGGGCTAACTGCTCACTCTTTTCCACCTGCCTTTCTTCCTACAATTTATCCTCAAGCATAAACCAATAGCTGGTGGATCACTTTTCCTTTAAATCTCATTTGATTATATAAATTCAATGATAGGGTAAAAATTCTTACTGAACTACTTTACAAAGTACCCGGGTAATTGCTCACCGACCTCCTGCAGGCAGCAGGGAAAACAACAGCTGGTATACCTTAGTGGTCTCTTCAGAGTTATGACTTCTTGGCCCTTAAGGTCATGAATCCTCATGATAAAAGGCCTATAAGATCCATAGCAAAATCGGGTGCACAAAGCAGTATCCTCTGCTGCATAGTATATCCTCTGTCCAAGGCTGTTCTTAATTTCATCTTTGTTATTGGTTTCATAACTTATTATGACTAAGAACATAGAAGAGGAAACCGTAATCACCAGTATGTTAAAACTATCTAGAATCTAAATATTTTAGACTTAACATATTTTTGGACATTACTTTAGATTATATTTACCAAATAGATAGAAAAGGAAAGGTGTTTAGAGATGATCTTGACAGAGAAAAATAGGCAAAGAAAAAAAGGAGGAAATGGTATTACGGTACTGAGAAATTAAGAGCATCTATGTAAGACTTGGAAGAGAAAACAACTTGTATCTTTCTAATTCCATAGACCCGTATCAGAAAGGGAGACTTTGCTGTGAAGGATGGTGCAGTGCTGCTGATGGCGACAGTCCTTTTAAGTGAATGCAGAAAATGTCTACTTGTTCATGTATTCAGCTATGGAGGGGAATATAGGAAGATTGCTATGTTTATGCACCGTATAGTATTATATTAAGTAAATTTGCTTGAGATTTAGTTTTATAAACCACAGTCATGGCTTCTCTTTCTGCACTGTGTGAGGAAGGTGTGAGAGGGCTTTCTCTCAATGCACACGTGAAGAGGGAGAGAGTGAAAATGCAAGGTGAGGTAGAACGTCACCCTGGGCCCAGGGCACCCTTGTTTAGCTCAGCAGTGGTTGTTCAGCAGTGGGAAATGGGTATTAGACAAGGAGAAAGGCGCTTGGCAACCAAGGCTGCAAGTCAGAGGATAACTAGACCACTGGCATCCTAAGTGAACTCTGTACCTTAGCAGGGGCTAACCTCTTCACGGGGGAAACAGAGATGTGCTGACATCTGACACCCACGTGGTATCTTAGGGCTTCCCATATTGAATCACACTTTGGAAACCTCTCCTTGCTTAAAGCCAGGAGGGAGCAATTCATGAGTCCACAGCCCTCATTAACATGGGTCATAGGATGTCAGAAGCCATGAAAATAATGAGCAAAAAGAAACACTTGGAGACAAAAATCACTTTTAAATATCTGTGTCGATGGATTTAGTCAAATAGGAATATCGTTCACAAGTTCTATCACCGTGACCTCCTTTAAATGTTTTTTACTCAGACAGGCCCTGGGCTTTGCCTTAAAAGAACCATCCTTGACCTCTCTATCTCCCAGTCAAATGTCTAATGAGAAAAAAATTAAACTGATTCATGAGATAGAATCTATTATCTAGCTGATTTCATTAAGTACCTTAATCTCAAAAGTCTTTAGTTTGTTCATCTCTAAAATGAGATCAATGTTTTTACACAATCTCTAAGTTTCCTTCTAATTACTGAAAAAAATGAAAACAAATATAAGAATTCTATAGTTATATCTTTCTGGTGTATTAAATTTTGAACTGGGGACAGCTATAAATAAGTGCTTGTCTTAGTCTCAGATGCTAAAAATAAACTGAGTAAACTTTATCACTTTATACTACTCAATGTTAAAATATGATATAGACTTTCTATTTGAGAAAAAAAGAAAATTAAAGACATCTATTTTAAAAACTGAAACTTAACAACTAGTAAATTTGTTACTTTACATTTCATGCCAAAGATATGTGTTTTCACACATCAATATAAACTTTTTAATCTAAGAATTCTGTAAAATGTGTCATATCTGGTCTTTTGAGTTTTATAATCTCAATGAAATATACCTTAGAATAAAATGTTAAAAAAATTCAGAATACAAGCTATCAAACATTAAAGAGCTCCTTTCCAGAGAAAACTTAGATTCAAAAGACTAAACAAACTCAATAATTTTATAAATATCTAATAATGTATATATAAGTAATTTTTAAGATGATACTTTGAATTATTTTTATTGAGATGTAATTGGCATAGACCATTGTATTGATTTTAGGTGTACAACATTATGATTTGGTATCTGTGTATATGTGAAATGAATACTACAAGTTTAGTTAATATCCTTACCATACATACATTCAAAATTTTTTTTCTTGTGTGAGAAATTTTAAGATCTACTCTCTTAGTAACTTTCAAATACACTATATAGTACTGTTAATTATGGTCACCATGCTGTACATTATGTCCCTAGGATATTTCTTTATCTTATAACTGAAAGTTTGTACCTTTTCACCACCTTCTCCAACCCACTACCCCCATACGTATGGCAACCACCAATCTATTCTCTGAGTTTAGTTTCTTTCAGATTCCACAGATAAGTGAGATCATACAGTATTTGCCTTCTCTAACTTATTTCACTTTCACTCTAACTATTTCACTTATTTCACTTTTCATATTCTGTTGGTCAAATCTAAATTGTATAGTAACTAACATCAGCTGTGTTCCTTCTTCCATGGTATAGAATTGTTGTTGAGAATTGGAGGTCTAGCTTAGAACTACAGTTCCTTGTATCTAGATGAGACCATGTGAGTGAATTTCTGGCAACAGACGTGAGATGAATCAAATATGTTACCTCCAGGCCAAGGTTCTCAGAAGTAGATGAGCCTTCATCATGCTGTTCCCCCCACCCCCCATTGCAGTTGGCTTGATGCAGGTGAGATGTGAAGAAAAAAAGAACTACAAAACAGAAGGTTATTGTGGTCCTGAAACCATGTGGATAAAAGCTGCCTACAGATCAGAAACCCACTTTGATAGTTTTTAGTAGAGAAATACAATGCTATTGGGAAAAACCATTGAAATTTTCTAATCGTAGCTAACACTATCCGACGTAATCACTCTTGGAAAAGTTGGGCAGGCAACATTTATAAAAGGCCATACACTACGCTGGAGAGATTGGATTTTATTTTGGAGGATGGATTGAAGAATCATATACTTCCTGGTGTGAGAAAGACACTATTAGACTCTTGCTTTAGAAAAACTAAATTAGTGACGGGGTGCAGGATGATTTGTAAAACAGCAGCTGGGAAATCATTTAGTGACAATTCCAGATGCAAAATAATGTAATCCTAAAAAGCTAGGTATTGTTTAGTAAATTTAGAAGGGGGGAGGGGCGTTCAGAGATGAAGAAGGAGGAGGAGGAAGAGGGAAAGAAATTGGAGTAGAAGAAACATGGTGTTTGGTGAGTAAACAGATTTGGGAGAGGGGAAGGGAAGACGATTATTTTAAGAAGGTTTCCAGCTGAGCAGTTGCATGGGTGGCAGTGCACACATGTAGAGAGGGATCACAGGATGAGATTCGGGGTAAAGTCCAGTTAAATTAATGAATTTAAGATGCCTATGGGACATCAAAGTAGAGACAACTGGTAGGTAAAGAGCACTGGTTCTTCATGTATTGCCTAAAGAAGATTGAAAGGGAGGGCAAGAAGAAATTTGTAAAACAGAAGTGTGATGGTTCTGAAACTCAGATGGGAGAGACTTTGAATGAGAAGTGGTCAAAGGAGGCACAAGATACAGGAAGTAAAAGAAGTTGTGGCTGTGGTGGTCTAGTCCTGCTGCTCAGGTCACAGGGTCATGTCCTTTTGTTTGTACCTAATGACAAGGAAACAGTGCTCACACATACCTTCTGGTTAACAACAATGTCTAATTCATTGTGCCCTTCTCTTCCCCAGTTCCAGAAGGGAAGGGAGATCACCAGTCAGAAGACATTATTTACAGTCTTATCTACAATCTGAAGCATGGTAGGTAGATGGTATCAGTGTGAAGAAAGTAGGATTTCACTCTTTAGAATTCTAACTACCTCAGCATTTATTATGATCACTTTGGTCCCGTGACATACCAGTTGTGCTTTTCATTGTCATTCCTGAATATAATCTGATGCTGATAAGCAGTGAAATGTGTCATATCCTTGATTCTCCACCCCATTACTCTATTCACTACTCCTGGTTGAGGTAGCACCAGTTATTGCCCTGGCATGACTGGATGGGGTGCATCGTTGCATTTACACCTGTTTTGTCATGTGGACCAGTCCTGATTCCCTCTCAGTCCTCTACTGGAAGTTCTGCAAGGCTCACTCCCTCCCTGGGAGGCCAGCCTCTCAGGGTCATTCAAGTTAAACTTTACCATTTGTTGTGCCTATAAGAAATATTTACTTTAAGCTTTCAGATTTGAAAAAGTGCTGCTGCTTTTTTCAGGGCTTAACTTTGGCATCATAGATAATAAATAGATACAAATCTGCTGTAACTCCAAATGATACCAGAAGTTTTCTGTGTGGTGTGTTGTGGAGAGTCCTATTTTGAATTAGAGTTTGTGAAAATTTAGAATCCATTCTTTGGAGAAGAATTGAGAACTTGGATAACCATAGAATTTGGCTTAGTGAATTGGAACAATCTCTCAAAATAAGAGCATTGTGTCCTAATATAATAATGAGTTGATCCATTCTTTGCAAAATAATAGTGAGTGCTTTCTCACAAATTGTCTACAAGTCTTCACAGAAGAGATGGACCATTTCATTTAAAAAAGTGTTCTTATGAACTGTAACACAGAACACACAGATTTAGGAGACACGCTTCAGTTATCCCTTCTCACCCACTTTCAAAGGCTCACCTCAGACTCCAGTGTTTGACACAGCTAACTGGAGAGTAAGAGAGATAATAATCCACATTTGTAGATTTGGAAATGGCAACAAATTACTTCTTCTGTTATGGCTACATTTTCCATGACTACTATTTTTTTTTTATTGGAGTGTAATTGTTTTACAATGTTGTATTAGTTTCTGCTGTACAATGACGTGAATCAGCCATATATATACCTGTATCCCCTCCCTCTTGGACCTCCCTCCCACCCCACCTGCCATCCCACTCATCTAGGCACCGAGCTGAAATTCCTGTGTTTTTTTTTTTTTTTTTTTTTGCGGTATGCGGGCCTCTCACCGTTGTGGCCTCTCCTGTTGTGGAGCACAGGCTCCGGACGTGCAGGCTCAGCGGCCATGGCTCACAGGCCCAGCCGCTCCGCGGCATGTGGGATCTTCCCGGACCGGGGCACGAACCCGTGTCCCCTGCATCAGCAGGCGGACTCTCAACCACTGAGCCACCAGGGAAGCCCAGAATGTTCCTTTTTCTCTACTGCCTGTTCCAGAAATAAATATGCAACATTTCCTCAAATCTCATTGAGATTACAAATGAAGATATTTGTTTCAAGTCCTGATATTTTTCTCACTTAAATTTCTAATTTTCCATGTATGATGAGTCTTTTCTTTGTAAATATTTAATGAGAGCACATTTTTCTAGTATTTGAACTTAAATAGATTCTGCTGATAGTGTGTGGGTTTCTGCTCAGACCTTCTTTGCATAGTTGAAGAAGGAAGGAGCTGTTCAGATAAGTTGCAGTTTTACTTTGCTTAACCAGAGATCTTGAGTCCTATGCAAAGAAGGAGTAGGAGTAGGGGAGATTGGGAGGAGGAGGGGGAAGTGAAAGCAAGATGTAGCTGTCACAGGGATAATGTCAGTCTCTTAGCCTCATTTTGGGTTGGTTGTGGTACCTGACAGCGGGCTTGGAAAACCCTCCCTTCTCTAACTGGCATAGCTAATGCCACTAGGTCCAGCTGTGCAAGTACCTCGCCTTACCTGGCATGCTGTCTGTACCCACTATAAACTGAATGTGAATGCCTCGGTTACATGTCATCATAGGAATCTGGCATCTGGTGCATTATTTAGGCTAATGAAAGGTGGTCTGGACATCACCTTTTCTGCAGCTTCCTGCCATCCCAGTGTTCTCAACATTAGGAGCTGATGGTGTTGGAGTTCTGCTGAGGATGAAAGGGAATCTCTCCCCTAAGTTCTTATTTCCTAAACACACTTTTCCTTTCCATGAGGTAAAGTGTGGGTTGGACATCTCCTCTCACTTGATTCAGTTTTCCCTACAAAACAGGGTATAAAAATTCCTTTAACTTTCTGACAGGAAGAAAACTTAAGTTTCCAGCACAGGTATATATTTTGCTAAAGATTATCCTATGCTTTTGCTCTTTTAAAGGAGATTCGAAAGGGAAGGGGAGGTAAATGTGTAAAGTTCAGAATATCATGTGAGTTGACTGTTCACAGTTTGTTTAAAAACAAAAATCAAATATGCAAAGAAATATATCAGCAATTTTTTATTTTAGTTATTTGATTGTTGGTAAAAATAATCTAATAGACCATTGTAGACATTTATACTCAGAATATATATGTTCTATTTAATTAACACCTGAGTGATCTGAAAACTATTATGTTCCATGAATGACAGAATACAGAACAGGAGCTAACCATTCCATATATAAATAATTACTTCAAAAATTATAACAATATCCCAGTATTAGAGTGAGTGAGTCTTTAAATGTGTCTTTCTTGGGGACAGAATCATTCTTTTTTCACGAAAAATCATTATCAAAAATTGGTAATTTATAGTCTTGTCAAAATGAAAATGTTATTTATAGTTGCAGATTAGCTTATAGGAGAAGTTAAATGTAGTGTGATTTTCTGATCAAAAAAATGATTTTACTTTCCCTTGACATATGAATATTGAGTATTATTTGAATGTAATTTTAAAAAAACACTGAAATTATGTTCATTTTGAATTCTTTTGAATATACGGTATTTGCAAAATAACAGTTGTTACATATGAAATAAATTGTAACTAGATTTAATAAAATAATGTGTAAGTTTATATTAAAATTACTTTAAAAAGTCTTTAATTAATTTTGCGATACAAATTGAAAATAAAGCAGAGACTGTAGTTCAAAGTAATTAATCATAGGAAGTTATGTTTAAATGTAAAAATTTCTATATCCTTTCTCCAAAATACACAATGAAACAGAAAATGTATAAAAGAAAATGTATAAAAACATTTATAAGTAAGTGATATTAAAAATAAACTCTTTAATTTGAAAAGTAAAATCATATATCTGGAGCTTCAGGCATCACAGTGTAATTCACATATGCTATAATAAGTCATTTACATAAAGAGGAAAATCCACCAGTTCTTCTTTTACATAGTCCCAATCGATATAGGGACTTCAGATTTTCTGAGGAGATGTCAATGAATGCATTACCACACTCCTGCTCTCTGTTCATTTCTAGTCCTTTCAAAAAACATGAAGTCCTAGATAAAAACAAAATACGGAAATGGGTTTTCAGCAACAAAACAGAGATCAGCTCTCAGATGCATAAATGCTAAGGGATCTGATGAAACACAATAACGTATTTGCTAAACAAGAAAAATCAACTAATAGGTAGATCTGGGAAAGGTTGATAGCTTCAGCTTTCCATTTTAATGGCAATTAAATCCTGTAATTCTATTCACTTATTGATACCTGTATGAACTTAATTAATCCTCTGGTAATTTCTCTAAATTCCACTTTTTTCATGCCTCTTAGAATGTTCCTCTTTCAATCTTTGTTCCTCAACTTTTTGTACTCCTTCTCTAGTAATATAACTTGTGTTGTGACTGGAGTTCCATGTACAATTTTTAGATTGTTTCTGGAGAATGACAGCCATCTTAGAGTTAGAATAACATCCTAGAATTTTTTGGCCCAGTTTTATGATTTCTCTTCCAAACTTGTTGTCCACTGTGTTCCTCAGCTTGTCTTACTCCATCAATTTCTAACCAGACCCTCTCCCCTACAACTTCTGTCAGGTCCTGTGGATTGTACCTCTCTCACATCTATCATTTTCCTTTTTCTCTTTACAAAGAAATAATTGAATCTTTATCACCGTTCACTTGCAATTGCACTATTACAATTTTACCTCTCTTCAATCCATTTGGTACACAGTCACCAGGACTTATCTTTCTAAAATTTGGGTTTATAACTCTTTTATTTATGCATAGCTTAAAATTAACCAGTTAACTAAACAATTTTCAGTATCTTCCCAAGGTCTATAAGATTGGGAAGACTGCCCAATCTACCCCATATTCACTTCCTAATAACCGCACCACCACCACCCCAATCCCATTTCTCACCTATCCAAACACCCCAGACTACTCTCTCCACCCTGTACACACTGTATCTTTGGTTATGGTGTGTAAACCTTTGCTTAAACAGTTCCCCAAGTTAAGGTTAAAATTTTCTTCTCATGTGAGATAAACACTTACTGAAAACATAGTTTTTAGATAGAACTGTGGTTATATTTAAAAGTTTATATAAAAAATACTAAGCCTGTCCCAAAGTAGATAGAATAGTATAAATAAAGTCCCAATGACCACTCACCCAGCTTGGTTCACCAGTTACTCCATCCGCTGTGTCCCTTTTCCCTCACCCCCATTATTTAAAAGCAAATCTGTGATACCATGTCATTTTATACCGAAATACTTCAGTATGTGCCCTTAAAGAAAATGGACTGTTTTTGTATAACCACAATAACATCATATTTTTTTAAAAAACCTTAATAATTCATTAATATCATCAAATTGCCAATGTTCACATTTCCCTGAGTGTCTTGTAAATGTCTTTTTATATTGGTTTGTTTAAATCAGTTTCCAAACATGGTCTACAAACTACATTAAGCTGATGTTTCTTTCTTTTTATTTTATTTTTATTTTATTTTCCTGATATGTATCTGTTGACGTAACTGGATCCTTTTTCTGTATGTTCTTTTACTTTTTATTTTTTTTCTGATTGCATCCATATGCCAATATTTAAGGTATTAATCTAGTGACTCCAAACCTTGCTTGCTTTGGAATCATATGATAGCTCGAACAGCTTGAAGGCTTGGATCCACCTCAGGATTTGGTTTACTAGATCTGGGTACATAGTCTTGACACAGGGAGTGTGAAAGCTACCCAGGTGTTTCTACTGTGCAGCTAAGGTTGAAAACCACTGCTCTGTCCCAGGAGCCCTTGACATCGGCTGTATATGGAATCATCTGAGGAGCTACACAAACTTTTAATTCTGAGCTTCTGATTTAGTTAAACTGGAATACGGCCTACTACTAAAAGCTCCCTAGGTAATTTAATGTGAAGACAAGTTCAAAGTCATTGCTGTATCTCATATATTTCCTCTTAATTGGTAGTTCTGTCTAAGGCTTGATTGAATGTAGATTCTTACTACAATTTGTATTTCTGTATTAGATGGTTTAATTTAATAATGAATCAGGCAGAAATCTCTTTGTTTCACTGAGACTTATTCCATTTAAACACACTGGAAGATTCAGACTCTTTTCCAAATCACCAATTTTTTTTTTTTTTTTTACTAAAACCAGAGCCTCTCCTTAATATATAAGATCCTCTTGTTACAATGTGAAACTGCATAGACCCTCCAGAGAGAAGCTAGTCATTTGTGAACCCAGAGTAGCAGAAGAAAATGGAATTTCAGAGCTAAAATTAAATAGGACCACTTTCAATAAAACCTACAAATTTAAGGTCATTTAAAAATGTAAAATTTACCAAATTATTTCAGAATGATCCTAGAGAAACCATCTATACCCCAGATTAGCAAGAATAAACTTACAATGAGGAAACATGCGCCGAGCATCACAGCTTTCATTTTCACATCAAGGTCTAAAGGGAACTGGATGCCAAAGTTATCGACATCTGTAAATAACTCTCTCACAAGGCCAGTCCACTGCTTGGAAATCTTGCCAACCGCATATTTATCGTCAAGAGATTTAATCTAATTTTAAAAAAAGACAAAGAATTCTAGAAAACTAATAATAAAGCTGCTTTCCAAGTAGGAGTAAAATAAAACAAATATTATATTAAAATTATACGCCATTCATAACTATGAACATTATATCACTCATTACATGCATGTAGATTCCTATATCCATTTATAGATTCATTTAAAAAAACTGTTTCTTTGGTACAGAGAATATGAAAGTAGTTTAGCTGAAATATTTAACATTTTCTATTCTCCATTAAGACATACAGTAATAAGTTAGTTGAATTGAGCCAAAATAAAATTTAAGCAGGAAATATTTCTTTGATGAAATTTCTAGAAGCCATCAGGAAGGTAGTAAGTGAAACTCCTATCTGACTTCTGCTTTAACACAAGCACAGAGAGTTGATATAGGCAGAGTTTTAAAGGTGATGGGAGGCCCCATTATCACCCACTGTCAGTAGGAAAACATGAAATGCCAAGAGCCTGGTAAAGAGGACTGGCAGTTTTGAGTGAAGGTTAAGTAACCAATAGTAACTTGATGAGATGCCTCAGGTCAAAGGTTGGGGTACGACTCGACAACAGGAGGAGGATGAACAACAAAAGAGGAAATGTGTATGGAACAAAAAAAGCTCCAAAGTAAAGTTCTTCTAATTTTTCAGTTCTGCCTGAGGAAAGCTCAGGGCCATGATAAAGAGTTGAACAGCTTATAGCCAGAGAAATGCACCCCACCAAGTGGGCATGTGGAGGCTGAATGTAGTCCACACTTGTCAGGGTATATATAGGCAGAGTTGTGTCAAACCAGTAAGAGAAGTGTCCTTTTCAAATATGCACAAGGTACCACACGTGCTGGCAACAACCTTTGAAGACCTAGCTTAGGTTGGGACAGCTACATAAATGTGGGCAAATTAGAAACAGTTGACTCATTTTATTTGGATGTGGGTGGTTAAGTTCTTTAAAAACTTGAAACCTCTAATATGAAAAAAACTGTGATAGCATGGATTACTGTTCATCAAATAGTCATTTCAGTCCCCTCCCTCTGTAAGCCCAGTATACTTTCCTGCACATTGAAATTAGGCTTGGCCTTGTGCCTTGTTTGACCAGTGGAGTGTTAGTGGATGTGACACCAGCAGAGACCTTAAACATGGCTGAGTGGTTTTGCCTTGGTCTTGCTCTCCAGTGATCAGCCACTAGAAAGCATGATCCAGGCAGCTGCTGTTGCTGAAGCTCCAGGATGAACATACCTGGAGCAGACCTGAGACCAACTGGAAGCCTAAATCAGAGCCATCTGTCTGAGCCTAGGTATATCATTTGACCTTCAGACCCATAAGCATGTTTTCTTAAGCCACTGAGCTTTAGGGATTATTTGTTACACTCTTGTGGCAAAACAAACTAATACAAATTCCCTATTGCACACCTTCATGTTTTGTCTGCTCATAGCTGTCATGTAAGGATTTGAAGCTAGTAATAACACCTTACATTTTATTTTTTAATTCAATTATTTTTAATTTTTGAAAAATAATTTTTAACAAAATATACAAAAGATAATCAGCCATCATAATCCTACTACTACACTTACCAGATATTAACACTTCCCCATTTTGATTACTATAGCAAGAAATTTAAAAATTCACCAAAAATTTATGTAAGAGGTAGACATATAATGTTTTAAAGGAAAGGAACAGAAAAGTGAATAAGGATCTACACCTGAAAAGTCAACAGGACTAGATAATTTTTAGCTAAATTCTAGAAAATATTTTAAAAACAGAAAATCTACATAATAAAATGATTGCAACTTCTGGAAGTAATAAACTGGTATTATATTACTATTAAATTTATAAACCTATAAATTTAATACAAATAATTGATAAAGGTATTCTAAAAAGAAATCTATAGGTTCATCTCACAATATAAATACAAAAATCCAAATAGTACATTAGCACATAGAGCCCAGTATAAAAAATACTATAATAAAGTACAAAATACTAAAAAAAGAAATCATATAATTCAAAAATATGAGTGTATCCATAGGTCCTGAAAAGGTATTTTATTTACTTACTAATTAAGCATTTATATAACATTTAGTATATGCTAGGCATATAAATGCTTTACAAGTCTTAGGTAATTTTTTCCTCATAATTTCTCTATAGGATATATAGTATTATTACACACAATTTTCATATGAATAAACCAAAGCAAAGAGAGGTGAGTCACTTGTCCAAGTTCACACAAATAAGAAGTCATGGAAATAGATTTCAAACCCAAGTGTTCTTCTCCAGAGTCTATATTCATGACTGTTATGATGCTCTGCTGTTTAGAAAGTTAAGTATCAATTCTTAATAAAAATCTAGGTCAGGGTCAGCAGGCAAAGGTCAATGAGCCAAATTTAGTCTGCACCCTGTTTTTGTAAGTTTTATTTGGACACAGTTACACCCAATATTTGTGTATTGTGTATGACTACTTTCATGCTAAAATGGCAGACCTGAGTAGTTGTAACAATGACCATATGGCCCAAAACTCTAAAATGTTTTCTATCTCTTCCTTTACCAAAAAAAAAAAAAAAAAGTATGTTGATTCTTGCTCTAGGTAAAACAGGAATAGAAAAATACTATGAAAAATAGCCAGTATCTTTCTAATATGAAACATTTGCTGCTATTTCAATTGAAATCATCAACTTAGTAGGTATACACAAAATTGGCAAATATTATTCAGTTTTGCTGTAAGAAGTAGGCTGGAAAAGAAAATAAGTTAATTGGCAAATTAGAAGAGCTTCCATTTGCTATATGATTTTATACCTAGATAAACCAAGTAAGTATAGCAAAAATGCCTTCCAAATTAAATACTAGAATATAGTCACAAGGCTGAATAAGAGGTAAACAAAAATAAATAGCTTTTCTCAATATTAACAATAAGTACCTACAAATAGAAATATTCCTGATTAGTAGTGATAATGCCTATAAATTACTTACAAAAATTTAAAAAAAGAGATAGAAGTTCTATATGGTCTTATGAAGAGTACAAAATTAGATATAAATGAATTAAAATATATTACACTTTTGGGATGAGACACGTTTAGCATCATAAATATATTAATTTTAAAAAAATCATAGACAATACAATACTAATTGGATTCTAACTTCTGAAAAATTTAATGAAATGATCTTAAGGTTCACATGAAAGGAAACATCTGACAATAGCAAGAAAATATGATAAAACAGAATGATTAGTGACTGTGTGGCTATGACTAAATATAGGATACATCACTGTTACCATAATTGAATTATAAGGCACTACTGTAAGAAAAGTGGTAACAATGCAATAGAAGAATGAATCTAGAAATTGCTTGTGGAAATTTAATGTATGTCATTTCAGCTTAGCAAGAAATGAATAGTTTACTTAATAAATTGTGATGACACAGTTGTCCAGCCAACTGAGATATATTTATAAAACAAAGTACAAAGGGGGTAGATTTGTGGAAAATATTTGCAGATCAGAGGACAGAAATACAGATGCAGGGTCAATGTCTTCAACACACAAACTATATTTATGAATTGACAAGAAAAAAATAAACAACCCAATAGAAAATACAGGCAACCAATATTAAAAGATAATTCAAAGAGCAAATACAAGTAGCTAGTAAACTTAGAGAAATGTTCATAATCCCTAATGGTCAGAGAATTACGTATTAGAAATAATCTTCCCCACTCCCATTTGATGATTTTAGATTTCCTATTTTAGTTTGCAGTTTGCAGTTTATCTAAGCTGTATCTGGGTGTTATTTCTTTTTCTTACCAGAACTCCTTGCAATTTCTGAATCTGAGAACCAATGGCATCAAGTCTGCAAGATTCTTAGCTATGTATCTCTTTGAATATTGTATCAAAACATTTCTGTCTCCTCTTTTTTTGTAACTCATCTTTGGCATATGCAGTAGTTTATTCTAGCTTCCATGTCCCTTCAAGTTTATATCTTTTGCCCACCAACCTCCTCTTTATATTCCTAATATGGGTGATCCAGTTCACTAACTCTCTCTTCACCTGTGTCTAATCTGTAGCTCATCCTTTCAAATGAGGTTTTATCAATGACTGTTCCTCATTTCTGGAGGTTCTATTTGGCTTGTTTTTATATCCTCCTGGCCTTTATTATTTGTTTCATCCTCCCCTTATGACCCTTTTTGTTTCTTTGTTAGGCTCTTTAATGTCTATTTAGGTATTTCTTGTATGACTGATAACAGACTGTTCTATTATATGCGGTTTGGTTTTGGTAGATTAGTTCCTAGAACAGTATGTTAATTTTTGAATCTGCTCATGTGGAGATAGGTTTGTTCTGTAGGGAAAGAGGGTGACCTTGGTGATCAATCTCCATCTAGTATGTTTTTGCATTCAATTCTCCCATGTGTATCACCACTCAAGATCAGTTTCTATGTCTTAAGATTCATGAATCATACTGGTGTTATAAATTTTTGTTTTGTTTTGGTTTGGTTTTTGGTTTTTTTTGGCGGTACGTGGGCCTCTCACTGCTGTGGCCTCTCCTGCTGCGGAGCACAGGCTCCGGACGCGCAGGCCCAGCGGCCATGGCTTACGGGCCCAGCCGCTCTGCGGCACGTGGGATCCTCCCGGACCGGGGCACGAACCTGTGTCCCCTGCATCGGCAGGCAGACTCTCAACCACTGCACCACCAGGGAAGCCCCATACTGGTGTTATAAATTCAGACCTCAAAATCATAGAGGGGGCTAGATTGGGATATCAGTTTCATGTAGGCATATTTTTTTCCTACTCCTAATAGCCCTGGAATAAGACAGATTCCCTCATTATCTCTAAGGGTTACAAAGTCTACTTGTCCTTCTTCTACTCACCCGTGGGATAATCTCATGGCTTCAACTGCCATGCCAGTTGCCATGCCAGTATGCCAAAAACTCTAAAATTTTCCCTTACACACCTAAAACCAACATGACTCAAAAACAAATCATTAGCTTCCCACAAATTAACTGTTTCTCCTTCAGGATTCTTACCCTGGTCAATGGCATCATCATTTAGCTTCTTAAACATTCAGCTTCTTAAACATCAGACATCAGACATCAGACCAATAAGACTTTAGAATCATGTCTAAATTTTCTTTCTTCCTCCACTGACATCAAATCTATGAATCAGTACCACTGGGTACACTTATAAATGTCTCTGAATTATTTTTTTCCTTTAGAATGACTCTTTTCCATGTTCCATAGTGGTCCCTCATACTGATAATTCCTGCTTTCAAAATTTCTATTATCTAGTATATAGAAAGTGATTCAAGGTACTATTTTCTCAATTCCCTCAAAGATGTTATCTAGTTAGCACCATTCTAGATGCACAGGAGAGAAGTTAATTCATTGCCTATAATAGATGCTTTAAGGTATCCACTGAGAAGGGTTGCTGAATGATTTCCAACTTTCTTATCATTAAATATAAGAGCTTCACACTCCAGTGTGACTTACTTCACCAGTATTTTTACTTATTTTACATAGATAAAATATATGTCAGCAAAACTTCCATTAATATTCCCTGAAACAACAATTACCTTTCAGTCTTCTGAATCTTTTATGGGAATGATAACCCCTACATAGAGAACTGTTATTATACACAAACCTATAAAATCTTTAAACATACATAGTTTATATCCCCCCCCCCACACTATGCCTTCTTTGTAAGAGTCTTTATAAAGTCTCTAATTACATCATATGTACTTTTCTTAGAATTGCCTGTCTGCCTCATTAGACACTGAAGTCAATGAGAGGAGTGATCCATCTTTATATAACAGAGGAATTAAAAATCATATGACTAGCAAAGACAGGCAGATAATATAAAAGAATGAAGCTGGATAGTGGAAAACCTTGTCAAGTCAGGGGCAGTGGCAGAGTTCCCACTTACTTATCATAAGGGGGCAGTCCTGCTCAGTTTTAGATTTTTGTCCCTTCTGTGGAAATTGTCCAGTTTACCAGATTTTATGCTTATACAAGAGAATCGTGGTATCAAGATTAAGTTTTATAATCTCTCAACTTATTTGCAACTAAATAATTTGGGCCATAAGTCTGGGCCCCATTTGTTGAAAAACTGCTGTGATGCAATTCCTCCAGGTAGTAAATACACAGATATATTGTGATTTCTAATGAATGAATTTAATACAAAGATAAAGGAGAGATCATAGAGAAGCATGATTGGGTAGTACATCATATATTTGTTAAAATTCTCTTTGCATAACTGGGCTTTTTGTAGGAACTCAAAGATGTCGGAGATTTTGAAGAGGGCCTAGAGCACTGGCAGCCTGTGTTTCATGCTAAGGAAGAACCATATGCTTTGGCAATCAGACTTTGATGACAAGGTTAATGTTCCACTTAAAATGGATAACGTACAGTACCTCTACACAAAAACCACCAATGTTAGATGCTTTGTTTATATTTATTTGACTACAAATCTCTGTTTCTCTTTTTTCCATTTAACACAATCAACACTGATGCTTAATCAGAGCAATAACCATCTCTCTGACCAAAGATAAATATGAAGGACACTGAGACCCTCTTGAGATATCAGGACATATTCATTTACTATATTCGTAACATCCTCCCAGCTTATGTTATTCTTATACTAGGAAAGCAAAACCCATAAATGTTATCACACCTCTTACCTCAAAATCAACATCTGCACAACAGCTGCAGACAATACATGGACCAGTAAGTCTTAGCACATCCTCTCTCCTCTCATTTTGAAGTGTAAACTTTGGCAGGCATGGGTGCCAGGTCTGAGTAACATAACCTACTGGTACACCAGGAGGAGCCTGGATTTCTATCTACAAAAGCAAAAGAATATATAAACTGTAATCATAACAATGTCTAATAAGAACTCTCATTTACTGAATACTTTCTAAGTGTCAGACACTGTTCTAAGCACCACTTAACTCACTCCACATCCTTACCACGTTGGTACTATTATCCCTGTTTATACAGGAAGTAACTGAGGAACAGAGAGGTTAATTAACTTGTATCAGATTCCCCAGCTGCAAAGTGGAAGAGATGAGACACAGACTCGGGGAGGCTGCATGCACTGTCTCCATTCTGAAGCACTGCTCTACTGGTCTTGTATATTTTAAAATTTCCATACTTATAAAAAATGTCTAAATTATTAATAGCTATTTCCTCAAATTCCTTTAAAAACAGTGGCTTAAGTGTATGGACAGAGCCCTGATCACTGGGGCAGTTTTCAAATATAAGTGGCAATAGTGCTAGCATGGAAAGAAAATGGGGCCTGGAATCTTGGCTCTGAACATTAGCTGGGTGACCTTGACAGCATCTCAACATGTTTATCTGTAACTTAGGACTTCCTAGATCTCTTTATTAAGACCAATTGTATAATGTATGCTAAGGTGCTCTATAAATTATAGAGCATATTCCATCACACTCAGTTTTCCCTCAGCTATTCCAATGAATATTATTACATCTAAACTAACTGACATGGAAAACAAAATAATTCAGTATGAACAACTTCAGTTATCCTTTCAAAATAAGAGCAGTGTTAGACATCAAATCTCTATGTGCTTGTATCTTTGTGTGCCCTGCTCTCACAGCTACCAGTAAGGATGACTGAGTGACCCAGGCAGCTCTGGTCTCAGACCAGTGGAGATACAGGCAAAGGCCAACTTCCTATAAACACTCAGTGCCCTGGCGTCTCCCCTGAGATCCATGTTCTTTATCAGAGGGCTGTCAAGTACTATGAAAGAGACACCTGGTCCTTATGGAGCTGAAGGTGTTCACAATTCGCATACCCCTATTACAGGGACTCAAATATATTACTTGTTTTTTTCAAATGGAGAACTGAAAAATACAGGAGTTGAGATTTCTCAGAGGGGGCCTCTCCTAGGTTTGCTCCTTGTAGGTTGGCTAAAATAATGAGATGAACTGAACATATGTGTTCTTTCCCTCACTCTTCTGTCCACTTGCCTCTGGGATGGCATTCGAGGATATTCTCTATTGGGCCCTCCTCTGGCTTTGGCCAGGCCCTCATGGTCATTTCAGGTGAGGGACTTGACCAAGGTGACCTACGTTCTCAGCTCTCCCTGAAGATCAAGAAGTCTGGTCTCTGAGATCCCTGATCTCACCCCCGGGGGGCACACTGCTCAGGGACATGGGGCTAACTGCTCACTCTTTTCCACCTGCCTTCCTTCCTACCATTTACCCTCAAGCATAAACCAATAGCTGGTGGACCACTTTTCCTTTAAATCTCATTTGATTACATAAATTAACCAATAAGGTGAAAATTCTTGCAGAACTACTTTGCAAAGTATTTGTAAAAATTACCCTGGTAATTGCTCACTGACCTCCTGCAGGCAGCAGGGAAAACAACAGCTGGTACACCTTAGTGGTCTGTCCAGAGTTATGACTTCTCGGCCCATATTATCAAGAATCCTCATCGTAAAAGGCCTAGAAGGCCCACAGCAATTTCGGGTACAGCAATCAGTATCCTCTGCTGCAAAGTAAATTCTCTGTCCAAGGCTGTTCTTAATTTCATACTTGTTACAAGTTTCAAAACCTGTTAAGACTAAAAACATAAAAGAGGGATTCACTATGACTATTGTGTTAAAAGAATAATCAGTCTATCCTAAGATACTACAATATCTAGTTATACCATTTTAAGATGATACTTCATATAATACAGGAGGAAGAAAAGGAAAGATGTTTAGAGATGATCTAAACAGAGAAAAAAAGGCAAAGGGAATGGATGAGAGGGTATTAAGTACAAAGAAATTAGGAATTCCTGTATGAGACATGAAAGAGAAAACAACTCGTATCTTCCTAATTCCATAGACCCATGTCAGAAAGGGAGACTTTGCTGTGAGGGATGGTGCAGTGCTGCCGATGGCGACAGTCCTTTTAAGTGAATGCAGAAAATGTCTACTTGTTCATGTATTCAGCTATGGAGGGGAATATAGGAAGATTGCTATGTTTATGCACCGTATAGTATTATATTAAGTAAATTTGCTTGAGATTTAGTTTTATAAACCACAGTCATGGCTTCTCTTTCTGCACTGTGTGAGGAAGGTGTGAGAGGGCTTTCTCTCAATGCACACGTGAAGAGGGAGAGAGTGAAAATGCAAGGTGAGGTAGAACGTCACCCTGGGCCCAGGGCACCCTTGTTTAGCTCAGCAGTGGTTGTTCAGAAGTGGCAAATGGGTGTTAGACAAGGGGAAAGGCCCTTGGCAACCAAGGCTGCAAGTCGGAGGATTCCAGGCCACTGGCATCCTAAGTGAACTCTGTACCTTAGCAGGGGCTAATCTCTTCACAGGGGAAACAGATGGGCTGACATCTGACACCCACGTGGTATCTTACCAAAGGGCTTCCCACATTGAACCACACTTTGGAAACCTCTCCTTGCTTAAAGCCAGGAGGGAGCAATTCATGGTGCCACTTGTCCATAGCCCTGATTAACGTGGGTCATAGGGTATTAGAAGCCACCAACACAATGAGCAATTAAAAGAAACATAGAGACAAAAATCACTCTCTAATATTGGTGTGGATGGACTTTTAGTCAGATAGAGATGTTCTTCACAAATTTTATCACCATGACCTCCCTTAAGTATCTCTGCTCTGACTCAGACAGGCCCTGACCCTGCCTTTAATAGAACCACCCTTTACCTCAATATCGGCCAGTCAAATATTTCATGTGAAAAAATTAAACTGATTCATGAAATGGGATCTATTACCTAACTGTTTCATTAAGTAGCTTAATCTGAAAATTCTTCAGCTTGTTTATCTGTGTAATGAGATCAGTGGGCTTACACAATCTAAGCTTCCTTCTAGTTACTTAAAAAATGAAAACAAATAAAACAAGAGAATTCTATGGTTATGTCTTTATTGTCTATTAAGTTTTGAATTGGGAAATGTATAAGTGCCTGTCATAGTCTCAGGTGCTAAAAATGAACTGAGTAATCTTTATTTCTTTATACTGCTCATAATGTTAAAATATAAACTTTCAGTTGGAGACAAAAAGAAAAGAAAATTAGACATCCTTCTTTAAAAAACTGAAGAATTTATAACTACTAAATTTGAAATTTATATTTCATGATTAATACATATATATTTCCAAATGTATACATAAAACTTATAAATCTTAAAACTATAAATGGAGTGCTATATAATGTATAGTGTCTGTTTTTTTGTTTTTTATAATATCAAGAATAAATTCCCTAAAATGAATCATTAAAAAAGTTAAGAATATAAATTATCATATGAAGAGTTCCTTTCCAGAGAAAATGTAATATAAACAAACTAATGAAAATGAGAACATTCTAAATATCTAAGTGTACATTACAAGTAATTTAAGTGTAATAAGCAACAATTATATATTCTAACCAAATATCAACCGTATTTCTACAGTAGTACAGTTCACATAATTTCTATCAATGGAAAAGAACTTTGCAAAGATGTGAAGAAAGAGTTAATAGATATATTCTAAAATCTATTAGAGTTTTCACTGACCTCTTTATACCTATAAGGAGGATACTGTAGTGCATGAATCTACCCAGATTCCCTTTCCCCCGGCAGCAGTCCTGAAACATCTAGTGGCTTCTTAAGTTTACTTTGCACCTGACGAGCACTGGACCTAAGGAAACAGCTGTAGGAGTCAGGCCCTGTTCAAAGGAGCACCAGTGGCATTCTAGGAAGTCAGGCCTCTTGGCCGGCTGGTCAACACCCTCCAGTGCAGTGTCCCTGTGCCCAAGGTGATATCCACAGCCTGTGGAAAAAAGGGTTTTATAGGGTTCCTCTGGACCCCCAAGAGAAACTGTGGGCAGTAATGCAATTTTCCAAAACATTCCCATCCATCCAAATTCAGAGTTCACTTGCTCTGGAAATATATTTACTAAGGGAACTGAACTATTGCATGTGGCTCTGTGACAACTGCAAGGACATCACAAACTGGGGGAAAAACGGTTGAAGGGACAGAGGTTAGGCAAAGTGATAGAATCACTGAAATGATTTCTAGAGAGAAGGGGGAACAACAGTAAGTTTTGACTGGTTTCCTTCTAAGTTAGGGTCTGTATCATGAGGAGAGATGTCCAGCATAATAGTATTTTACCACTTGGCTCCTAACTCAAGAAATGAGCTGCTGATAATCCTTATCAATTCATTATCACGAAGAGAGACATTTGTAAATAACCAGTTTTAATATCCAGCATCACTGAAGGTGTTATATCTGTGGTTGGTGATATGCCTTTATCTGCATAAATGTCCTCTCTTCCTAGAAATATGATAAATACAATGAATACATACCTTCCAGAAGTTCAATTTGCTGATGAATCAATAGTTGATCTATCTATTATAATAAAAAAAATTAAGCTGTAACTATATGTTATTAAGCCAAACAAATTAACATTAGTGTTCTTATATTTTAGAAGAATGTATGTAATCAATTATCAACATTTATCAATATTTAATAATTGTTTATATTACTTCTAGATATAAAATTAAAGTTAATATGTTCCTTCCAGAAGGGCCTAAGAAATATTAAGACCTTTTCATCCATTTAAAGAGCTTTTTTCTACAAATCTAAACATTTTTTCTTCCTTTTGATATCATCATTTGTAGTAGGTGACAACGTCCCCAAATATTTTGTAAGGGCCTCATTTAAAAAAAAAAATCTGCTTAGGGTATTTCTTAGAGAACTTAGGAGCTACCAAAATTCTTTTTTTTTTTTAAACATCTTTATTGGAGTATAATTGCTTTACAATGGTGTGTTAGTTTCTGCTATATAACAAAGTGAAGCAGCCATATGTATACATATATCCCCATATCTGCTCCCTCTTGCGTCTCCCTCCCATCCTCCCTATCCCACCCCTCTAGGTAGACACAAAGCACCGAGACGATTTCCCTGTGCTATGCAGCTGCTTCCCACTAGCTAGCTATTTTACATTTGGTAGTGTGTATATGTCAATGCCACTCTCTCACTTCGTCCCAGCTTAACCTTCCCACTCCCCGTGTCCTCAAGTCCATTCTCTACGTCTGCGTCTTTATCCTGTCCTGCCCCTAGGTTCGTCAGAACCATATATTTTTTTTTTAGATTCCATATATATGTGTTAGCATACGGTATTTGTTTTTCTCTTTCTGACTTACTTCACTCTGTATGACAGACTATAGGTCCATCCACCTCACTACAAATAACTCAATTTTGTTTCTTTTCATGGCTGAGTAATATTCCATTGTATGTATGTGCCACATCTTCTTTATCCATTCATCTGTTGATGGACACTTAGGTTGCTTTCAAATACTGGCTATTGTAAATAGTGCTGCAATGAACATTGTGGTACATGACTCTTTTCGAATTATGGTTTTCTCAGGGTATATGCCCAGTAGTGGGATTGCTGGGTTATATGGTAGTTCTATTTGTAGTTTTTTAAGGAACCTCCATACTGTTCTCCATAGTGGCTGTATCAATTTACATTCCCACCAACAGTGCAAAATTCTTATATTATAGGCTGCCCAAGTGCATTGTAGTAAATTAAATTAGTGCAGACAGTGCAAGAGAGACAATTCATTTACTGAAAACTAACCTACCAGATTTCTAATGGCAGACAAATACTAAATCTCACATTGCTGAGATAAGCTATCATGTAGTACATTAAAATCCAGGAATTTTTTTTTTCTTATTGGTAGCATTAATAAAATTGGGTCTTCCAAAGAACAAAAGGAACATAAAAATGTAATTTTCTTAAGTATAATGAAAGGTAGGTCATATTATACACAAATCAATAACTCCTTTCTTGGTACCACTTACGGAAAATCAACACTAAATCGAGTTTGATGGTTCTTTCCAACTCCTAGGAAATTATTCAGTATTGGGATTAAAGGGCAGGATCCAGAACTAAGGTTCCAGAAGTAAAAAGCCATTCCCAATTCCTCTGCATTTTGATGTTAAGCAAATTATGTAACTTCTCTGGACCTCAGTTTCTTCTTCTGTAAAATGGTGATAATTAGAGCACTTGTATATCACAGAATTTTTAAAAAAGAATTTAAATGAGTAAGTACATGAATTATACTTAGGAACAAAGCCTGGAAGCTTAATAAAGGTTTGCTATTAGCTATTATTGCAGATTATATTCAAGATCATAGAAAATACAATTTCCTAAGACATTTTCATTTTGCTTTAAAAGTAAACCTGACCTAGAAGAATTAGAGTAATCTGTAAGCAAAACATGTTGTTTTACCATTTCAGACTTTTGTGAATTAGCCAGTTGTTAATCTCATTAAGTAAACTGGAAGCACAGTTTTGTTTTTAATGAGTCTTTTATTCATTGAATTACCTGAGTCAAATATTCCAATCCGGGTGGACAGTTTAATGGAGGTGATGGTGCTGGCATCCATGGTACCCCTGCAGGTGCGCCTGGCTGACTAGTCACTGGTTGGTATGGGACAGGAAAGCCGACTGGGCCAGCACCTGAATAGCCAGCTGGCGGGACTGGATAGCCAGCCTGGGTGCCAGGATAGGCAGTATATCCTGGAGGTCCTGAAATATGAACATGTGAAATTATTTGTAACTGCAGAGAAAAATGCAAACTTCAACTCTTTTAGGATCACCCAGCTATCTACAAACTACAATTTCTACTTAGAAATCCTGTTTCTATGAAGCTTAAGGTTTGTGTTTTTCTCTCTCAGTGACTTTTCAATGAAATACCTGTGGTTTCAGGTCTACTCCTATTCTGAGGGTTTTAGGCTGTGTTTAGAGTTGCCCCACAGCCTTACCCTTATCATTCAAAACTCAGGTGAAAATATGCTTGAAATCTAATAAAGTGAAAGAAAGTCAACAACGATCTAGAATCAGGTACATAAAAATTCTGGAATGGCTTCCAGGAAAAGAGGGATGGCATTGAGTAGAAAGCCCAGAATAAAGGGTTTGAGTCAGCATTTCTAGGACCAAACCACCCTGTAAAAAATGATAATTCTAGAATTCCAACATGTGACATTTCTTATCTGTATAGAACTGATAGTGGTTTTGTCCCCTCATGGCATATTTGGCAAGGTCTGGAGACCCTTCTGGCTGTCATAATTGAAGGGAAGGGGATACTGGCATCTGGTGGGTAGAAGCCAGGGATGCTGTTAAATATCCTACAAGGACCAGAATGGTGCCTTGAAAAAAGCAAAAGAATTATCCATCCCGAAATACTGTAGTATCTTTGTTGAGAAACCCTAGTATAGTGGTAAGGGTATGTCATTCCTTCCAGTACTGCCCAGATACTCCTCCGGGTTAACAATTTGCCTGAAGTTTTAACCCACGGTGTATCCCATTCCTAAAACCCTCCATGTGAAAAAAAAAAATGTTATGATATTAGGTTACAAATGTAAATTTCACAGTTTAGCACCCTAAGCTCTCTGGAAAATACAGTTTGAGAACCAAGGAAGGTAAAACCTTATAGTAGGCAAAATTGTCTCAAGTACTTATTACGCACAGTAGAGGAAGAAATGAGTATATACTCTATTCCACATGAATGTGTGATTACAAATATGAAGCTTCATAACTTTATAACTTAAATGAATAGTCTGCA
Organism: Tursiops truncatus; assembly: GCF_011762595.2. Lineage (NCBI taxonomy): Eukaryota > Metazoa > Chordata > Mammalia > Artiodactyla > Delphinidae > Tursiops > Tursiops truncatus. The sequence continues at coordinate 21,461,960 of NC_047037.1, read as the reverse complement.
GAGTAGCTGTTCCATAGGAATGGAGGAGGTAGTTGCAAAGAACTGTGTCCCACAATATTTTAACAGTTAAGGCTATGCAAAATTTAACACTTAGAGCAGGAAAATTGTAAATACTTTTAAGTGGAATACTGACGACAAAATACATACACCAATAAAAAGTAAGACTCAGAAGACAGACTAAACCTCATAGCAATGTCTTTTAAGTATAGTTTTATAACTTATTCCCTCTTAAATGAATAAATATTTACAGATGATCTATAATGTGATTGGGTCTAGAATCAGAGGATACAGCTATCAACAAGGCAACCTGCTCTCAGGGAGCTTAGAGGCAACTTCTAGGAGACAGAAAATAAATTTTAAAAAAAGATTTCAGATTGACCTGATGAAGAAAATACACGGGGAAAAGGGCAAGGTATCAACCAATTACTTTAGATAGATAAAATTTATGGTTGACACCTAAAAGTTGAGAAGGGAAAAAGTGTGTGTGAAGATATGGTAAGAAATATTCCAGGAGGCAGGAATACCAAATACAAAATCTCTGACTTTAGGAATAAATCTGACATGTTTGAGAAAGAGAGGGACGTTATAAGGGAGAGGAAGAACGGAAACAGCTGTCAGTAAAGAAATAGGATCAATTCATCTTGAGAGCCCCTTAATAAGGAGTGTGGATTTTATTCCAAGTGTGATTGACAGGCTTTAGGGATTTTAAACAGAAGACTGAGTTCCATGATCTGTGTGGTATCTTGCAAAGTTTTTAGGAGTACCAAGCACTGGGATTTAAAATGGGAAATGCAAATGCAACCCCTGCCCTCATTGCCTAATGGGAGAGAGAATTTTACACTCACCCTTACTCTAGGGATCTACAACACCAGTGTCAGTAAGTGATTAACTAAAATCAGAGACAAGCGCTTTGAAGGGAGGGACCAGGGTTTTATGTGCCAAAGGAAGGCATTTAGATGGGGAGAGACAGAGGGAGGGAGTTGGGACAGCCTCCCTGAGGAGCACCCTCAGCTGAGATCTGAGGAATACAAAGGAGTTGAGTAGGTGGGCAGCAGGGAATGAATATTTCAGAAAGAAGCCCTGGGATAGTAACAAACACAGTGCATTTAAAAATCTGCAAAAAGGCCAGTCTACCTGAACAGGACAGACAGTCTTAAGAGACAGATAAGGAGAAGGCAGGGGAGCCCCTTGGGTTTGGTGGACCAAACTAAGCATTTTGGTCTTTATCCTGAAAGCAAAAGGAAGCCAATGATGTACCCATTGGGTACTGTCTGTAATATTAACAGATAACTATTTTTAAACATCACTGACTACAGTGCAAAGATGAAACCACAGGCAAGCCAGTGAGGGGGAGGAGATGTGAATTAATTGGTTACATTATTAGCATTATTAAACCTTCACGAGATTCTTAGAGAGGATAATTATTTCCCAAATCAATGGATTAAGCATATAGAATTACCTGAAATTTAATTTACCTAAAGCCCAATTGATTTAATATATTATTAATATAATAGTTAGTAAATATTTGTCATTTATTAATTGTAAGGCATTGTGCTAGTTGCTTTACACATACTCTCATTTAATCTCCAAAACGCCTGAATTACAAAATATTATGCCCATTTTATAGATAAGAACTGAGGCTTGGAGGTACAGCAACTTGCTTAAAACCACAACACAACTATTAAGTACAGAAGCCAGAACTTGAAGCCTGATCCAGCCTCTCTATGCCAGTTTTCCCACTTGCATAATGGTGATAATTAATAGTATTTACCCCATAATATTGTCTGAGAATTAAATGAGTTAATTCACATTAGGCACAATAAACTCTCAGTTTTAATCTATTACTATTGTTAGCATCACTGTCATAAAAGACCTGTGCTATACTGGCCTTCGACTTGAGAAATAAATTTGAGCTATTTTTCTCACAGACTCTCAAGTCTCATTATAACTTAATTATGTATCGCCTACTATTATTTAGCCATGGGTGGATTAAAATATCCTCCAAGTGCCTTGGGTGCATACTATAGACTTGCTAATAATTCTTCAAACACCAACCATTTAAAAATTGACAGCAGCAGTTCTCAGCCCTGGCTGCACATTAGAATCACCTGCGAAATTAAAAAATTACCAATCCTGGGGTCCCACAACCAGAGCTTCTGTTTCAGTTTTCCTGGGATAGTGCCCTGGTACTAGTGTTTTCAGCAGTTTACAAGTAATACTTAAGTATAGGCACCTTTGAGAACTATCATCTTAGAGCCTTGGGAGTCTTTCTACCTCGCATTCGTTTAAATGCAAACATCTGGATGCGATCCAGGCTCCACTGAGGTTTCTGGCTAGACAACTAAACAAGCCATTCAGCTCCTAAACAGATTTGTTTGCTCAGAGTAGAATAAAAAATGCATACACCCTTCTGGCCAAACAAGACTCCTTTTGATCCTAAGTCCTCAGGATGGTCTCTCAAGATGTGGGTAGCCGGCCTACTTGCAAATGTAGGTGTACCATGAACTCTGCCATTTGGTAAAGTTCTGGTAACGTTTTTTATTTTATTTTATTTTATTTCTGGCTGTGTTGGGTCTTTGCTGCTGCGCGCGGGCTTTTCTCTAGTTGCGGAGAGCGGGGGCTACTCTCCGTTGCGGTGTGCAGGTTTCTCACTGTGGTGGCTTCTCTTGTTATGAAGCACGGGCTCTAGGCGCATGGGCTTCAGTAGTTGTGGCACACGGGCTCAGCAGTTGTGGCTCGCGGGCTCTAGAGTGCAGGCTCAGTGGGTGTGACGGGCTTAGTTGCTCCGCGGCATGTGGGATCTTCCTGGACCAGGGCCTGAACCCATGTCCCCTGCATTGGCAGGAGGATTCTTAACCACTGAGCCACCAGGGAAGCCCAAGTTCTGGTAATGTTGATAACTGCATTTGTCTAAATGAAAATCTCTGAAGTCTTCTATGCAGTGGTTCAAAAGAAATAATATATTACTTGGTATGTAGCGATATGACTCAGTTACTTTTCTTAGAAAGGCAAGGCATGTATATAAAAGCAAAGGTTTCACATTTTTGTATGTTACAAAATAAAAATGAGAATTATCCCAGGTAGCTATGTTTCTATTGCTTGAAGCTTCCAGGCTTAAGCAGTCATCTCTTTTGCATGACAATCACTTAACATAATTAACCCTAGATAATAAATGACTCAAAAACACCCAGAGATAAATCTCCTAAATGTGACTGCATGACCATAATTTTCAGAACGAATGGAGAATCGATAAAATCTGTTACTTAATATGTGTATTTTGGGGTTTAATTTATGTGCAACCTTATATCTTATTTGCTAAATGTCAATTCATTACTGTTTTTATTAACACAACACTTTTACTATTCTGTATAAATAAAAAATATTTTAATGATATTTATGATAACGTATAGTCAAAGAAAAAAATCCAGAACTAGGCTACAAATTTCATTATTGAACTTTTAGTAAAAGACACTACTAAAATACAGAGACAGACAGACAGACAGACACACACACACACACACCCTTTGGGGAATATCAATAACTCATAAATTTTGTTTTTTTATTCTTTAAGCCAGTGTTTTACCTGGGAAAGCTGCCGGAGGATGTTCAGGGGGATACCCGCCTGGCAACTGTGTTCCTGGGGGAGGATCATTCATTTGCACATCTGCAATTCAAGGAGAGGTAAACATATATCTTCTTAAAAAAATACATATCAGAAAAAAAATGCATTGTTCTTAGATAATTTCATTTATATGCTCCTGTGTTGTATTGAAACAAAGTGAATTCTTCACTTAACAAAAGCTATGCCTGTTATCAGAGTTAGTCTGCAGTAGAATCTTGTTTCAAACAAATTCCCTTCTGATAAAATAGGCAGCTAATTACTGGGGCTGAATTTCTAGTTTTCAAATATGCCTGATGAGTGTTCTCTCCCATACACTGATTTTGTTGTTACTAGGAAAAATAGATTGTTTCAAAACTACATAGACTCTTTTTGAATTATGGTTTTCTCAGGGATAGGGAGGGTGGGAGGGAGGGAGACATAAGAGGGAAGAGATATGGAGACATATGTATATGTATAACTGATTCAATTTGTTATAAAGCAGAAACTAACACACCATTGTAAAGCAATTATACTCCAATAAAGATGTTAAAAAAAAAAACAACTACATAGACTGTGAAGAAGGAGATAAATGAACCTAGTTGGATGTGGGTTTGGTAATAGAAGGATAATAGGTGATTTTAAAGATATCTATAATTGTTGCTATAAGAATTATGTTTTAAATATTTAAAATAATACATGCAATTCAGTATTTAAATATCCTTTTTATGCTTACTCTGGAACTACCCCATTAAGTTTGAACTATAGGAAATTCCCAGTATTTGACTGATTTTGAACTACAAAAATCATAACTGACTTAGTTACAATAAATAAACATATTAACTTTTGTTATCTGCTAATCAATGTAGTTTGAATAATCTTTAATATGTATGTACAAATGGTTCAGTTTCCTAGTTCTTCATATTTGTGTTTACCTAATCATTCCTTTAGCAAGCACCCTGGCCAGAAAATAAATATTTAGTACTAGCATCTCCTGTGTCACCCTCAGTTAGGCTCTCCGGCTACACTGGCTCTGCCTTCATGGAATTTATGGTCTAGTGGACACTACACTTACACCATATTCTCGTCTCTTCCCTATGGCTTATTAACTGTAAATTCAAAATAGTTTATTTTTGAATAATGGGGACATGGCAACGGTGCAGAAGAAAAAGTTGACCAAACTTTCAATCTGACACATTTCCTGTATGTATCATGGGTCTTGAAAGACTTAAAGACCCATCCTTAAATGATATGTCACATTTTGGCACCTCTTAACAGGTACCACTGTTTAAACAAGAGTAAATATACACACATATCAAGGAGTTGACATATTCAAGAAATTAGGAGCTCATAATCCCTGGGGTTTTGGTACTAGAGCAATGATCCTGGTTTCAGGAATTCCAGGGGAATTTATACAAAGAGAAAATAAATGCATGGGCGAGTGCTCAAGTAGATCAGAGAGCATATGAATTATGGATGGATTTCTGCATTTGTGAAATGCAACTTAGAATAACTTACAAAAATCACAGGACTTTCATATTGTCAACAAGTTATTGTTATTTCTCTCTATATTTATATACATACATACATTCTATTTCAATTTATGCACACATATACATACAAACACATGCATTTGTATATAGGAAGCTGAAGAGTTAAAAGGTAATTGTCACCATGACCCAATGATTTTTTTTTTTTTCCAATGATTTTTTAAAGTGATTTGAAGCATCCTATTTTTGTAGCAAAGAAAATAGCTTAATACTATATAAATTTACGTTTAAAAAGTAAAGTAAGTATTGTTAATACAATTAAATTAGTACAGCAAGCATTAAGAAAAATCATGAAACTTTGTGAAGGAAAGTCAAGGTTTCTGGTCCTAAAGAGTATCTAGTATATGTAGCAAGGCTGGCATTGTGGTAGAGATAAATATCTCTTCAGCTATCTAAACAAACATAGGGAATAGAAATCCTTCAGAAAACAGGATTTTGTTTTCCCTATTTTTCCCATAGGATTTTTTTTCTCTTCAGAAACTTGAATTTTTTAAAAGACAAAGTCTTTTTTTACATGTTTGGTTAATACTCATCTTATTTAGAATTTTCTTGAAAAAAAAGCCATAAAATAAAGTTGTATTTATTTAAACCTATTCACATGTGTATTTTATGAGATATATATTGGGGATGTATCTGAGCATTTTATTACAATGTCCTGGCATATTAAAGTCATTGTTTGTTAAACAATATGATGGGAACAGTCTTTCTGTATATGAAATGCACAAAGAAAAGGGAAACTTGATTCAGATGAAATGTAATATAAATTATACAACATATTTCCCAGTAAGCCTAAAATTTCTTAGGTTTATCTAAGGCTTTTTTATTTTTAAAGGAAAAATTAGTGGTCATGGATATTTGTGTACATCTTCTCTATAGCCAAAACACTGGCCCAGACTTAGGATTCTGGAACATAAACAACACAAAGCAAATTATATCCTTTCAGAAACTGAATAGAACATTATGACAAATAACACATTAACAAGAGATTTAACATTATAGGTGGAAAGTAAACACTTAAATTACTTACTTTGTTTGTCCATGATTTAAACAGTTCTGAAAAAGAAGACCTGATATAAATATATAATTCAAATATGACAGTTGAAACAAGATACTCTGAAACTATATACACATGAGATATTCCTCTATTCATCTAGTCTTCCAGAATCTGGTCATTTAAACCCTTCAGTCTTGACTGTATTCCCTGCTGCTATGTTTCTGAGTAGGATTTTACAAGTTGTAGGTCAGTCCAGGATGGTGAACAATTTCTAAAAATCTTGGGAAGAGAGGGTTCAATGAGGCAGAAAGACAGAAACACTGTGAACCCAAGGCCCTCCAGTTAAAAACTGGAGCCTTCCAACCTACACAATCTACAGGGAGCGTGCAATCCAGCATCCAGCTGTAGGGCTGGGCTGCAGGCGTGGTCCAGCAGGAGAAGGAAAAAGGTTAGCTATCAGGTCACACTGCTGTAAATATCTCTGGAAATTCCAGGTCCTGAGGACATGTTCTGCCCAGCTTCAGCAACAAATTTGAGAAGGCCTGACCCCCTGTTTGTGTATCAATACATGATTTTAGCCTAAAAACATATACTCAGGGGTTATAGTAGCTGTAACACCATGATAATCCAACTGAAACTTTGTCTTGCGTATTTCTACAGAAAAATAATGATAAAAAACAGTATACTCAATACTTCTGCCTTCTACTGCCTTGATCCCATCCTAGTCTTTCCCACAATTATCCAGTCACTACTTTTCCTATCTCTCCACTTTAAATCCCAACCCCTATCTGCCTGTTAATTACAATTAACACATTAGGCAAAAACTTGCTACTCAGTTGTTTTCTCTGGGACCCACACACTAATATGAATTGGCTCTACCCTTCCCAGGCCTTCTCCAGTTTTTGCTGCCCCTCTACTAGCTCCTTCTACTGTGTTATCCTAAATGGTAAATAAAAGTCAACTGATCCTTCCATATCCTTAACTAAAATCCAATGTTCCCAAGAAGAAACTATATCCCTCTTCTCCTTTTCTAAGTTATCGATTTATCATTGCCTGTTATAAGCATAAAATTTAATAATATAGTAAAACTTTTAAGAATATTCCAATTACAGTCACCTCTTAATTATGTATACTCAAGGAGTTCAGTAATGGGTTTTCTTGGCCCTGGAATAAATTTAAAAATACGTTTTTTGTTATAGATTTGACTTCCTGGATTTTCTTAGAACAATACTACCCTGTTAGCATTAACTGGTCAGAAACCAAGTGCTATGGACCTCCTCAGGACAAAAGAACAAAAAGATTAAGATTTATGTTTTTCTGCAGCTATTCAAGAAGGTGAACAATAAGCTAATAAACACATGTAACAAAAGCATACCAAAAGTTTTCAAAGGCCATTATTGTGTTTTATGTTCTATCATATGAAGGACAACTAAGAAAGGAGACTAAATTCTTATATACAATAGACCATGATTACTTTTGTCAACATGCAGTTCTGTGATCAAAGACTGTATATTAAAATTCATACCCATTATCTTCAATACCCTAACATACATAAAACATTTAAAAACTACTCCATTTCTGGAGTAGAAATGCGTAGTATCCCTTAGTTAACAAACTGGACTAAACAGCTCAAGATTTTACTTAACTACTGTTTCTCATAGGACCACTTCATAATATGATTAGTTTTTTTAAAAAATGTTATATGGCCCTTCAATCAACTTAGCAATTTTAAGGGACTACTGTTTCAGTCATTCCTGCCTTGCCTAAAATGTCAGAAGGGCGCTCAGTTCAAGGAAAAATCCGAAATAATACCTGAGGTCTAATTTTTAGAATTAAACAATTTAGTTTTGTGAACAAATCACTGAATTGGCAAAAAAATTCCATAGTTTCTGGAGGGCAAGTCTATACATCTGAGAGGAAAAAAAAATTAGTTTTAATTTAAAATATATTTCTTCTTAGCATTTAGTTGTTTGAGCCTGGGAAATTCAGTGCCAGTCAGAAATAAAGAATGTGCTAGAAAGAGAGGGAATTCATACACGAGTGCTATGCATCACATTAGGAACAGGTGGAGGCTCTTAAGCAATGGAGCAATAAGTACCCAAGTCCTTGCAGAATGAGTACCAACTATGAATATGAGTATCTACTTTTCATGAAGCCAGAGATAATTCTCTCCTTGCACAGAAATCAAAGGAAAGGAAGTGAAACAGACTCAAACAGAGCTCATTTGTTCATATTTACTCTTTCCTTCCTACTTGGTCACAATATCTTGAGTCTTAAACTATAGTTTTGTGAGGATGAGTACCTGTTGGCAAAACTACTGCAGTATAATCTGGGTCCTCATTTTCCTGTAGTTTTTAGAATTTTCACAAGTTCCTAATATCTCAAGCATGAAAAATGTTACATCATAAGCTCTGGTGCAAAATGTGAAGTGACAGTTGAACCTGTATGTGTGCCACAGGCAGAATAACGCACTTGTGGACTAAAGACATCCCCCATGTTCATCCCTGTCTGCTCTCCTTTGCTGTTTTAAGGATGTTCTGGTTTTCTCAAACTTAATGGTTCTATTACAAGACATAACATCACTCAGTTTTGGGAATGATCGGGCTGTGTGTCCTGGATGAATTAATTTATTAGTTAATTAATTTAATATTATAACTTTTAAATAATGTCTTCCACTACTCCTAGTAAGAAACAAATCACAGCAAGACTTGCAAGAAAATCATATTTATCCTGTACTAAAAGAAAAAGAACTCTAATGAAGTCATATTATACATTGTACCACTGGAATCATAATTACTTCAGGACAAATACAGAATTCCAAATTATAATCTGATTACTACACACTTATCCTAACTTGTTAAATGAGAGCTTCTGAGGAAATTAAGGCATCATATACTATACATATAAGCATGTATCTGTTAAATTTATTCTATCAGACACCATTAAGACTTATTCTATTGGTGCTATGGGATACTAGATAATCATAAACCTCTACCACCCAGGAGAAGGGGAAATAGTGCACGTGATATCCAGTTGTGGCTCCACAATTCATATTACAGGAAACCCTTTGACCCATCTCTTGGGGTTCTGAAATTTCTATCTTATTTCGTCAAAAATATTAAAGTATAACCTGCAACCCAAAGGGGAAACATCCCTAATTCTGAAAGATCCTGAAACTACTAAGCCTATGAACTAGGCAGAAACTAGATTTGGGTTACTTATCCAATTTTACTTAACTGCCAAAAACCAAGCCAGTTGACAATTTTTCTCAGAGTCCCAAAATGGAGATATGTGTCCTTAATTATTTTAACAAAACTTTACTGCTCTAAACACAATCCCAGAATTCTATATCCCTAACTTCCTATGAATAAATGAAAATGAGATACTAGACTAGGGGGAGAGGAGGAATTAGACAGAGCTAGCGGAGAACCCAACCCTTGCTGAGGTAAGTCACAAATCAAGCAATTTCCATGTTGTTCAGCTTATGTTTGTAGGTAAATTTTATGCATTTAGAAAGGTTAACACCTAAGGTCAAAAGCACTTCATCTGTTGAACTGTGGTTTTGGTAAAACACAAGCAGAGCAAAAACAGATGGGTTCACACAAACAAGTGGCCAAGATGTTGATGAGGATTTGAATATACCAGTACACGTATGTCCAAGACAGGGGACCGAAGTGGGGTGGCTGAGGCCATCATCAGTGCAAGGAACCTGATAAGAGAGACTCTGCCTATAAAATACCACTTCTGTATTTTAGATTCAAGAAATCAAAACAAATATGCTCAGAACCACATTGGGATAGCATTTCATAGTAAACCTTGAAGAACAACGTAGACATTTCATCAGCTGGGACCAACAGAGAGAGAGGTGGTCAAGTGTTGTACAAAACTAGCAACTAAACCAAAGAGACCAAAGACACATAAACTAATCTTTATGTCAGCTATCCTAGTTTGGTTGCTTTATTACTCCTGAAGAGCCTTTCCTGACAACTGAGAGCTCTCTCACAAATCTGTGTTGTTCCCTTTCCTCCTTAAAAATGAGGAAACTAAGGCCAGAGAGGTTAATGGTTACTTAATGTCATACGGCTCAGTAACTAGCTCATATGAATGATTCACGATTCATTTCCTTTGCAGTCATGTCCTTGATTCACTGGAAAAAAAAAAAAAGACATTATCCCAAATTGCCAATTTTCAGAGAAATTTGTGAAGAGACTATCTTTATGGTGTTTTTCTTATGTAAGGCAGAGAGCAGGAATTTCAGATTTACTGCTGCCTATTTGTTTTTTTTACTAGGCCAGGCAAGAGTTTTTTGTAAGTACTTAGTATTTGAAAAATTTGAAAAATGTAAAGCACAATAGTTAGCACTGCTTAACTACAATGCTTTGGTTTTTTAAAATTTAGCACTATTAAAGAAAATGCAGTAGAGTATACACACTCATGTACACATATATAAATGCACATATACACATATAAATGTGTCTGTAAATAGTCACTCACTATAAAGTTTGTGCCTCTTTCCAAGGAATATTGCTTGAAGGCACAGAGCATGTAAGGCACTATAACAATCACTAGAACAAAATGGCAGACAATTAACAATATATTATTACAAATACTAGCGCTATGAATAAAAATAATGGTTCTATAAAAAGAGTTATGGAGGCACTAATTTAGATAGTGTAGTGGGGTTGTCAGAAAGTCACATCTGAGAGCCAAAGGCAGTTTAAAATCAACTAGGCTATGGAGGTGTGTATTTGGATGGGGTGAGGCATTAGAGGCAGGGGGAACTGCATAGGTAGCAGTCCTGAGGCTGGAGGGAGGGAGCTTGGCTCATTCAAGGGAATAAAGATCTGTGGGTCACAGAGCATAGAAGGAGAGAGATCACTGGACCAGAGGATGGAGAGGTGAACAGGGAACAGTTCTTACAGGTTTCCTGTCTAAGCTCTCAAAGGCCAGAGCATGGCCTGTCAGGACAAGACGCTTAATTGGTGCTTGCTGATTCAATAGTTGTGTACAGTATTATTTCACTCCCTTCAGTGAGAAAGGACAGTTACCTTACAGATGTGAAGGCTGGCTAATCTGTGACTCAGCTGTTTCATGTGACACTTCTATCCAACTGCAGAAACCCACTCACTTCCCTTTTATTTATTTTTCATTTCCTTGTGTTTGTTCAGTGTTCAAAGCCCTACAATTGTCATACTCGCCAGGGTGGTATTAAGAGAAAGTTCCATTGTTAAGAAAGCTCCAGGAAAAACAAGGGGACCCTGAATCTCCTGATACTTCACACTAAGCAAGTGACACTTGCACTAACCATGTATCTCAAACTGCTCAACTAGGAGAAACACTGACTGCCTGTTCCCGGAACTGGGAAGTGGCCATTCCAGGATTTGCTGGAATAGCTGTCTAAATAAAACCACATGGGAACCAGACAGTGAGCTTGGAGGATCAGGGACTTGCTCAAATATTTAAAGTAATAAATCTAATGTTTACTGAGTACACTCTGCAGTGCCAAAGTTATACGTCACACTCTAACTCTTGTAACTTTTGATCGTTACCCAGTTTCAGAGATGAGCCAAGGAAGGAACATGTAGGAAGAAACTGCCTGGGGGTCCACAGATATTAAGTAGTAGAGGCAGGTTCAAGTCAGGCAGGTGGGCTCCTGAGCTACTGGCTTTAGCCTCTATGTGATAAACCGCCTGTCTTCCCAATTCGTCTGGTGTCCCAGGGTGCCTACTATAGTTTTGGCTGCAGCCACACTCCTCATTAATACTGACTGTTCAACGACAGCTAGCAGGATCTATTAATCGTCCCTCTGAATACCCCTAAATGCTCGCAGATACCGCTGAGCCCAGGTTCTGGCCATGATCCAGCGCACTTCCGCGCTATTAAGAGATGGACTAAGCGCATTCGAACCTACGAGGCGGTTTCAGGCAGAAAACACCTTGGCCTTGGAAAGGTCCTGGGACGGGCCGGGATAGGACTAGGTCAGCCGGGCTCCCTGCTGAGTCCCTGGTCGGCTTCCGCGGTCGCTTCCCGAGGCCACTGGGGCCCGAGCCCCCCGCCCCCAACCTCAGCGCAAACGCAACCCGCCGGCCCTCGCGCCCCTCGCTCCCAAGCAGCCCCCAGTGCCCCCCGCCTGGCCTGGGAACCCGCGCCAGCCCCGCGCCCGGCACCCGCAGGAGGAGACCGGGCACGCCGCCCACCAACCTGTGGCCGCCGCAGCTCCGGCGCTGCCTGCGGTGAGACGAGCTCGGGGAACCCGGGCGCGGAGCCGATGCTCGGCTTCCGACCCTTGGCAGTCAAGAGTGCTCCTTACACAACCTTCCCTGAAGTTACCAGGAAAGAGACATCCGAAAGACCGTGGTGACGAAACCCGTGGCCTCTGGTTTCGTTTACCTAGATGCTGAGTTCCAAACGGGCTTCCCGCCCTCGTCCCCGGACTGGCGCTTCCGCGTAGCTGCGGGAGGCTTGAGACCCCGAGGCGGGACCGCCGCCCCAGTGCAGCGCGGAGAGATTGTCAGCTCCCTTTCTGATCCCTGGGAGGCTCCAAAAACGTTGGTTCTGAGGTTCAGGGCCGCGAGGCACTGGGAGGTCGAAACCAGCTGGAACTTGGTCATTAACAGGGGAGTGGCCGCCCCCGGGGTGGCCTCGCCAGGAAGCAGGAAGCGGTACAGAGTACAAATGAGGGCGAGTCAAACTTGTTTTTTCTTTATGGTGTCTTTTCTGTTTCTCTCTCGCTCTCTCTCTGTCTCTCTCTTTCCACTAAATGATGTTAACTCCTTTGGAGAGTCCAATCAACCAGATGTGTTTAGAATGTTAACTATTTCCAGCGCCCCTACTGGCAAACTGGCGCAGTAAGAAAATATTTGTTGACCTGAAGGATTCATTGTTGTTTTTCTAGTAAAATTTTTATTTACCAAAGTAACACATGATCTTCCAAACAAAGCTGGATATGGAGAAAAGAAGTGATATGTACCTTGCCGTTTAGCTTTCTGACTGCTGATATCTGCTGCAGAAGGAATAGGAAAACGGTAGAGATCCAGTACCTTCCATTTTCAATGTTTTTTTTTCAACCTCTCCTCCTCCATGAATATTGTTTTTGAATCTCTAGAAGTTTCTGTTATCTTTTAAACAGAAAAAAGCTCTTACACCTTGCTTAGGGTGGTATATACCATTGCCACATTCTCTCCGTGGCGAGAGTGAATGAGGGTTGGTGAATAGACCTGTGAATATAGACTTTCAAGCATTTCTCATTTTGATCTTTAATTTTCAACTTTATTCTCCCTTTTACTTGAAGTCACTAAGTCCTCAGTCTCTCTGGGATTCTGTGGTAGTAAGTTGGATCTCTTTATTCTTACATCTGTCTATACACACGTTGTAACTTCCTGTTATAAAATAGTTACCACATCTGCCTCTTTCCATTTTCTCAAACATGTTAAGATTTTATTCCCCTCTGTACATTAACATTTTCTTGTTCTTCTTGTGCTTTTTATATGTTTGGTTTTTTGTTCGTTTTGTTTTAACTGTATTTGCTTTCATTTTGTTATGATCTCTAAAGAAAAGTACTTTTAATTAGAAAATATCTTTAATTAGAAAATGTCTAGGCATAGCATAAACAATTAGTCGCCTACCCCAAACTCAGTATCTGCTTTTATATGGTAGAGTAGTGGGTCTCAAATTTTAACGTGCATCAGAAGCACCAGAAATTCTTGTTAAAACTCAATTTGTGAAGCCCTATCTTCAGTTTTTCTGAATCAGTAGGTTTGGGATGGAGCCTGAGAATGTGCTTTTCTGATAAGTTCATGTGTGGTGCTGATAATGTTGGTCCATGGACTTCACTTTGAGAACCACTTGGTAAGGGAATCCTATTTTGGTTACGTATTGGGGAGCAATGTGTTCATGGAACAAGTGTCCTAACCCGAAGTATGAATTTTCATTGGTAGACAATTGTATTGACACCGGCCTGTCTCCTTTGCCTGTGATTGGTGCACACGTGGGCATATTTCTCAGATTTGGCTGAGGAAAAATCTTCTTGAGGACTTTGAGAAAAGCATTCCTGCCTAATTTTATCTATGTATGTGTATATATATATTTCTGTATATACACACATACAAATGTACATACCTACACACATACATGTATATACACTTACATACACACACATGCACACACACATACATATAGGAATTGTGGAACGATCTCAAGAGCATAATGACCCCTTTGAGCCACAGCACTGACCCTGACTTACATAGTTCCAGATGACTTGTTATGTGTAAGCTGGCTGTGGTTATGGACTCACCAAGAGTATTTATTTTTGTTTTTCATCTGATTGCATACTAAAAATAAACAGGATTCTGTACTGCTGTCCTTTTCTGCATGGTGGGGTTTATGTCTTTATAATTTTACACCATGGTTATAGCTCTTCATGATTCTTTCTTTTTGTTTAAGCTGTTTAAAGTTATTTTTAAAATAATCTTAACATTGTACCACCGAGAATCTTAATATATTCTTTCCAAAATCCTCCTTTTTGCTTTTTGTTTTCTTGTTTAGGCCAACTGCTGTAGCCGATAGCTCCAAGAGAGTCCCGCAGCCCCACGGTGAAATTGGTACAATAGGGAAGCAGCAGAAGGTCCTGACATCTGAGTGCCTCAGGCTCACCATTGGTCAGGCAAATTTATCTATTTTGAAATATTAATGTTAGCAAAGATTTTTAATTTTCCAGGAGATCACCAAACATGAATTCTTTAGTCATCAACACTGGGCTGTATAATTTGGGATAATGCTGGTGGCATTATCAACCTCAAAACTTCAATGACATAACATAATAAAAGTTGTTTGTTTTTTTTATTCACAACATAACAGCCAAATGGAAGTGTTCCCTTTTGGTAGGCTGGGGGCTCTGCTTTACAGCATCACTCAAGGACCCAGGCTCATGGAAACACTGACATCTTTAACATATGGCTTTCGAGATTTTTCTGGGCTTTGACACTAAGTCTGCAGGGGAAAGAAGTTGGTTGCATATGAGAGGTTTTTATGGGCCAGATCTGAAATTGAGACACATCATTTCTGTCCACATTTCCTTGGTCAGAACTCAAATGTATGGCCACACCTAACTGCAAAGGAAGCTGAGAGATGATGTCTGGTGTCTCTTCAGAAAAATAAGGAAGTGAGTGTTATTAAGCAAAAGATTTTTATACCATCTTCTACAGGTTTTTCACTTAAGATTAAAAACACACAAAAAGCTCCTGTTTAACAAATTGTATATTACCAGTTGTATGATAACAGCTATTTATAAAATCATAAATCCTTTTACTTTACCAAAAATATTTTCATAAATTTGTAATAAGAATCGCTCCAAATGAGTCAGGTTTCATTTTCAACACTCATATTTTTTAGGTCCCACTGAGAAGAGAGATGAACATTTTTGAACTTAAAATGTACATAACTGAGTCTATCAAGATTTTCCAAGCACCTATTGCAACAAAAAAATATAGAACACATAGGGAGGATATTAATCCAGAAATAAGAGTTCTGTAATGGCTTTCTACACAAAAAGATTTCTCAGCTGCATTTTTAAAGATGAATAGAAGATAACCATGAGCAGAAGGCAGCAACATATGCCAAGGGATGCCATAGTGTATTTCAGGAGTACGAGGGTTAAGTATGGCTGCCATGCAACAGGGAGCAAGATAGGGAACGGAAGGAGACTTTTGATGTTGACGCAGAGAAAATGAACTGTTCGCCAAAATTTGTGTTCCTTCTTCCTTGGTATAGAGCTGCTGCTGACAAGTGGCCAGCTACTATTTGGCCATATGACTGAATTTCAGCCAACAGAGTGTGAGAAGAAACCAAGGTATTACTTCCAAACTAAGAATCTTAAGCTCTAGGTGAGCCTTCACCATACTGTTTCCTTCCCATTGGCTTGTTGCAGAAGATGCTGAGACCCTAAGGGATGACAGAACTACAAAACAGAGGCTTTCGTGGCCCTGAAACACTGTGTGAACGAAAGCTGCCCAGAGACTAGAAACTCTCACCTTGATAGTTATGGGAAAGAAAAAGAAAGTTGTATTAATAAAAGCCATTAAAATTTGTTATAGGAGCTATCATCAGCCAAACTAATTAATTCTGGAAAGGTTGGGCAGGAAGCATATGTAAAAGGTCCTACACTGTGCGGAAGAGATTGGGTTTGATCTTGGAGACTGGATTGAAGTATGATATAATTTTAAGTATGAAAAAGACACTATTAGGCTCTTGTTTTAGAAAGACTGAATTGTGACAGGGAGAAGAATGATTTGTAGAGTAGGAGAAGAAAGGAGATCATCTTAGTGACAAAGATACTATCCTGAAAAAAATAGTGAGATGGTGTTTAGTGAAGTGAGAAAGGAGGAGATGAATTCCAAGGATGGGGAAAAAAATAAAAGGACAGGTGCTGCTTGGTGACTACAGATTTTGAGGAGAGAAAGGGAAGGGGATTATTTCCCGTTCCCTTTGGGGGAATGGGGAATGTCTCCATTTTGAACAATTGGATAGATGCTAGTGCATACGTATAGACATCAGAGAATTAGAATAGGAGTAGAGTTTAGCTAGAGTTGTTGAGTGTGAGATGGCTGTGGGACATCAAAGTAGAGACAATGGGTAGGTAGTTAAGGTAGATAGTTAAGATATTCCTCCCTACCTGTTGAGAGAACTTGAAATATGCACAGTAATTGATGTTATAGAAACACCCACACCACTGAATTTGCAGCGTGAGGAATGGGTCAAGGATGGAAATGAGAGACACTGGTATTTAATGAGTGTGGGTACTGTATCCTTCCCTTAAAGAAACTGAAAGGGAGGAAGGACAAAGAGCGCCATGTAAAGCAGAAGTGTAATGTTCCTGAAACTAAGGAGGAAGAGGCTTTTTTTTTTTTTTTTTGGCGGTACGCGGGCCTCTCACTGTTGTGGTCTCTCCCGTTGCGGAGCACAGGCTCCGGACGCGCAGGCGCAGTGGCCATGGCTCACAAGCCCAGCCGTGCCGCGGCATGTGGGATCTTCCTGGACCGGGGCACGAACCCGTGTCCCCTGCATCGGCAGGCAGACTCAACCACTGCGCCACCAGGGAAGCCCAGAGGAAGAGACTTTTAATGAGGAAAATTTAATGGTGTCATTATTAAATTTAAAAAATTTTAAATTTAAATTTTAATGGGAAACTTTTAACGGTGTCACAACTGCAAGAAATAAGAGAAGCTGTCGTTGCGGTGGCTGAGTCTTGCACTTAGGTCATAAGATCATGTCCTGTTTTTGCACATGATGACAAGGAAAAGAGACCTTCTGGTTAAACGCAATGCCTAATTTATTGCGCCCTCCACTTCCCCAGTTCTAGAAGGGAAGGGAAGTCACTAAACAGAAAATATATCCCACGATCTTATCCACAATCGGAACCCTAGTAGGTAGATACGAGCAGAGTGGAAAGAAAGTAAGATTTCGCTCTACAGTTTCAGGTCCCTGTAATGTACTAATTCCCATTTTTTTTAGACAGAGACAGAGATAGAGAGCTGTGTTTCAGTGAACAGGGTGGGAGTGGCCAGGCTGCTGCACCAGGTTGTCCTGCAAGGAAGGGCAGGGCTGAATCTTTTCCTGAGGTTTGAAGTTGTAGCTATAGCTTTATCAATCACCATCTGATGAGCTTATCTGTTTTGATTCTTCACTTTGCACAAGTCAAACAATTTTCACTTACCCCAAATCCAAACCAGCAAAACAAAATAGTCAGATCTGGGGCCTAAATTTTCTACTTATTTAGCCAATATCAAATAACCATCTAAAGAGATAATTATTAGGTTAAAAAAAAATCCAAGAAATCTGAGCACAAGAGATATTTTAATATACATTTGTCCTGGCTTGTCAGTTAAAGATTTAACAGTTTCCAGATGGTCTAACAAGTATAAAGGCCATTACCAGTCTTAGCAAGGACAATTTTATTGGAATTGTGGGAATGGAAACCATATTTCAATGGTTTACGGAATAAAAAGGAAGGCAATGAAATATAGACGACTTTAGGATTTTTTTTTAAAGTAAATAAAATGACTGCTAATTAAGCTTACTTAAAAGTAATTATAAGTAATTGTAAGATTACTAACCATGAAGATGTAATGAAAAACCCTAAAGGGGATCAAGTTCATTGGACTAACCCTTTGTTAACTTAAAACATTAACTTTCTTGGATGTATCACAAGCAAAAACAAGAGAAGAGACACTTTAATAAAACTCTAAGAACAATTTGAAACCCTGTTAACTGAGGAATTCAGATTCAGATTATAAGCGTTCCTGCTTATGAAGTACAAATATCTGGTTACTGAGTCAGAGGGTGAGTTTGAGTGTCATACTCCTTTATGAATGCCAAATTTAAACAAAACAAAGTAACTCATTACAAACAAAACCCCATAGCAGGTCAATAATGCTTTCATCTCCTCAATAAGTCATTATATTAAGAATGTCATATGTCAATCTGAGTTCAGTATAGATAGTATATTATATAAGGTCAACAGATAAAAATTTCAGTTACTTAATTACACTTTATCATGTTTGCCCTTTTCTTGCTTTCTCCTCTGATCACGTCTTTGCTTGTTTGTATCACCTACAATCACATTACCAGTGGAATCAACATTGAAAACAAACCACAACATACGGCAACAACTAATCATGGTTCTGTTAAATATTAGCTCTTCTTTCACCAGTTTAGTAATTCAACATTTTATCTACATTTTTTAAAAAAGAAAACTTTAGTCTTGATCTTTCCAATAATGATGTTGTTATGTTTGTTTTGTTTTATTTTTTTTGTTTTGTTCTGTGGTACAAGAAAGAAACTGCTTGGTATTGACAGCACATATTTGCAAACTCAGATGGTGAACTGAATTCGTTTGCAAAGTAATATCATTTAAATTCATACCAGAACAGGAATTGCATTTATTTATATGGTTTTATATTCATTTGTGAAGAGATAATAGTGAAGAAAAAAGTTTCATAGCCATTTGTAATAACTTAAATATAGTGATATTTCAAGGAATGTTATTTGCACTTATTAGTCTGGTAAATAGATTCCAAACCATTCCTTCACTGAGTACCAAATTTCTAATGCATTCTTTAGGCTTAGAGGGTTAATGCAAATTAGTACATTAAGAAATTAGGTTTAATCTGGGTTGTGTAGATGAGAAATTCAAACAATTCAGGATGAATGCTAATAGATTTTTTAAGCTCATAACTGAATGAAAGTTTTTTAAATGGAAGTAAATATCCATCATTGATCTTTTATTTCTTTTGAATCATTTCATAAGGATAAATTTCCAGGTGGATTTTGAGGTCAGATTGCTTAATCATTTTAATTCTCTTTATGTATCTTGCTAAAATGCTTTCCAAAAGAATTGTACCAAATTTGCTTCCACCTGAAATGTTATTTATACTCCTACATATAGAATGAAATATATGAAAGACAGGATTTAAAAAAAATGAAAACAGATATGCATAGAGTTTATTAAGTTTTAAACTAGATGGCTGAAATATAATTTTAATGATACAAAATAGATTTGATAATTTTTAAAATAATGAATTCAATTAAAAACTCTTACAAACAAACATATGCAAACCTTATTTTGGTATGTATAATGTTAATATAAGGCAATGATAAGAGCATAAATATTTTGAAAAGGAAAATCACAAATACTTCTATGTAGTTGTCATTTATGTAAGAATATTACTTAAAAAATATAAAGAAAAATTAAGATAGCAACTTCCCAATAGTTTGTGCTCTTGTTTGTACTTTCTTAATTGTCTTCAAAACTCATGTAGTGACAGGATGATAAGAAGATCATTTATTGTGGTTTAAGAGATGATTCATGTTCAGAGTTCAAAAAGGGCTCATAAAGGACCTATGGCAACGATGACATGAAGGAGAAAAATAGCAAAGTGCCGAAGACCAAGTGATGATTCTAGGGCTATACATTATAAACCTAGGGTTTTCGTGACACTTCTATATTTAGATATTCTTAGAATTTTTGTGTTCAAAGAGATGTTAGGTTCTTTGGGTCAATTTATTTTTGAAGATGAGGGAACCAATGTGCTAAAAGGTCAATTTGGCAAAGTAGTATATAGAATTAGTGCCATATGTATAAGTAGCAAACTAATTCTATAGATTAATATTCAGTGTTTTTTAAAAAAAATCAAATTGCAAAGTAATAATATATAAAAATTTGATAAAATATGTAAAAATTACTAATAACCTACCACACATTAATGACCACCATAACAATGTATTTCTTTCCTGTCTTCATTGTGTGTGCAAGTGTATTTGTAATTTTAATAAAATTAGACTCAGATAGTTGATACAATTTAGTATCCTGCTTTCATTTAGCAACTGGAGATCATTTCCTTCAAAAATCTATTCAAGGGTTACATAATATTTCATGTAATAATTGTGCCATGTTGTATTTTATTTATTCTTTATTGTTATATAAAATGCTGTGAGCAGTCTCCTACATGAAACCTGTGAGCCTCTAGAATGTTTTAAATGGATTAGAATCCTAGGTATGAAATCATTACTATTACAGGTAATCCTAGGTATGAAATCATTACTATTACAGGTATCAGTACTATTGCCCTTGCCACTAAATACCTGTACAAATGGGACTAGTGTACGTGGATAATGAATATTCAGGTATTTAATTTATGCATTATTTGACTGTAAATAGAATGTAGGAGAAAATATGCAGCAACAAACATTTTGTACTTCAGTAGTTAGATAGGCAGCAACACTAGTTTCAGGTAAAACATTACATGGCATAGCCAGGGGTGGTAGTTAGCAGTTACTGTGTGTAGCCTGTGTGCAAGCTCTACTGATAGGTTGGGCATTTATATTAGATTTTTATTGCTGCTGTAACAAATTACCACAAATTTAATAGCTTAAAATAACACCATTTTGTCATTTCACAGTTCTGTAGGTCAGAAGTCTGTGTTGGCTTCACCGGGTTCTCTGATCTGGGTCTCAAAGGCTGAATCAAGGGCTCTTAACTGGAAGCTCTGGAACGAACCCACTTCCAAACTCATTCGGGTTGTTGGCAGAATCCCTTTCATTGTGGTTATAGAGCGTGGTCCTCATTTCCTTGTTGGCTGTCAGCTTAGGGCCTACCCTTAGCTCCACAAGGGTCCATACATCACAGAACTAGCAATTGTGTGTTGAACCTTCCTCATGCTTGAAATCTGTCTGACCTCCATCTCTGCTGCATCTTTCATACTGCGTCTTCTATCTTCCTGTTTTGCTTTTTATGCTCGTGTGATGGCATTGGGCCCACCTGGATAATCCAAGAGACTATCCCTATCTTAAGGTCAGCTGATTAGCAAACTTAATAACTTTCACAGCAGTACCTAGATAAGTGTTTGATCAACTAACCAGGGAATGGAAAACTGGGGGAGAAATCCTTACAATCTATCCCAGCTACTATTCTATTACGTTGGTCTCGTGCCATCCCAGTTACACGTTTGATTGTCATTCCTGAATAAAATCTAATGCCGGTGGCAGTGAGATGTGTCATAGCCTTGGCAGTCAGCCCTATTCCTTGTCTCACTCATCTTGGCTGAGGAAGCACCACTTATTCCTCTGCCGTGGTTGGGTATCATAAGGGAGTCCAAATCTAGTAGCTGCCGCTGATGTATCATGTGGACCGGTCTTGATCCCCACCTCAGCACTCTCTCAGAAGTTCTGCAAGGCTAACTCCCTCACTGAGAGGCCAGATTCTCAGAGATCAATCAAATTAGACGTTATCATCTGTTGTGCCTGTAAAAAAATACTTTAAGCTTTGGGATTTGGAAGAAAGATGCTTGTTTATTTGGTATTATCCTTGGGATCATAGAAAATTAAAAAATACAGGTCTGCTCTAGCTACAAATGATATGAATAGGTCTCAGTATGGTGTGTCATGAAGAGACCTGTTTTGGATTAGAGTTTGTGAAAATTCAGAATGCATTCTTTAGAGAAGTTTTGAGGCCTGGAATAACCATAGAGTTGGTTCAGTTACTTTGGGATACAGAGAGATCTCTCAAAATAAGAGCGTTATCTCCATTTATAATTAGAGCTGAGCCATGCTTTGCAAATAATACTTACAGGACTGTCTCACAAATTGTCTGTAATTCTTCATAGCAGAGATGGACCATTTTTTTTTACAGAAGAGTACTCAGGAGCTGTGAAACTGAACATAGAGATTCAGTAGACGTGCTTCAATTATCCCCTTCCCTCTATCCTTCCTCTATTCTTGGAAAATAAAAAACAACCTCCTAGGTTAGTTTCCTCTGGACCAGAGAAGCCTGGTGTTTCAGTGAGTCCAACACTGGTTGCACATATAACTTCTCATTTAATTTAATTTATTTATTTATTATTATTATCTTTTAAGAAGATGTTGGGGGTAGGAGTTAATTAATTAATTAATTAATTTTTGCTGTGTTGGGTCTTCGTTTCTGTGCGAGGGCTTTCTCTAGTTGTGGCAAGCGGGGGCCAGTCTTCATCGCAGTGCGCGGGCCTCTCACTATCACGGCCCCTCTTGTTGTGGAGCACAGGCTCCAGACGCGCAGGCTCAGTAGTTGTGGCTCACGGGTCTAGTTGTTCCGCGGCATGTGGGATCCTCCCAGACCAGGGCTCGAACCCGTGTTCCCTGCATTAGCAGGCAGATTCTCAACCACTGCACCACCAGGGAAGCCCTAACTTCTCATTTTAATTGGTGTTAAAATCAAACGCAAATTGACAAGCAGCCTTGAAAATTCCCTGAGCGACAAAAATCAGTTTAGTCATACAAACAAAGCTTAATTTAGCTTGTTCATGATATTGACTTGGGTCGTTTCTTGCTTATGCGTCTGGGAATCATAAGCACAACTTAAACTGGTTCCCAAAATGGATATGAGGTAGCCACTAACCAATTCTCTATTATTTAAGAAAATTCTAAGGTTATAACCAATCACTGTGAAGAAAAAATAGTCATTACTTTTAATAATTTACCCAGAGTCTCATTCAATATTTAATTTGAGTGTTCCCAATTCTCAAACTGTCTTTCTGGTGTGTGCACAGAAAACTTTTACTACTTTGGTGATTAATTGGTTTCACTTTTTGACAACATCCAAAGTAAACCAGAATTCCCTTCCTAATAGGGTTTTCAATTCACCTTTCTCTTTCAATTCTCTCCCTTTTCCTTCCCCTCTACCCTCTCATACCTTTTCTTCCCTATTTTCCTTCTTGGTACTTTTTGTTTGTTAAAATTTCTGAGGGATTTTTCTCAATTTATCTTTCATACCCAAACTTAATTTAAAACTTTTGCTATTATGTTTTCAACTCCTGCCCACCACCCCAAATACTCTTTCTTGTAGTTTTGTATTCTTGTTTTATAAATTGATTTTTATGTCTCAGAGGATATTAATTACGGGTTTGGATTTTTTTTTCCTATTTTTTTCAGCAATGTGTCTTTTTTTCCCAAGTTTTGCTTTTCTTTTGTTTGTTTTTGTCTCTCTTGTCTGATACCTACCTTAGGTGTCTGGTGATCCTTAGATAGCCTATTTATATATATGCCAGAGGCAGTAAAATATTCAGTAAAAGATTTCAGCAGCAGACCTTGTTGATTGGTGTGCCTAACTGTAGCGTTAATGGGTTGAAACTGAATTTTCTTCTTTCAGATATCCCAGAAATCTAGAGGTTTTTTATTTTCCTTTGACTATTCAATTTCTCCAGGAAACAATTTTCTGACCATGACAGCCTCAAGCTAGATTGGTCACTGTTCAATTTCAAAGTGTTTGCAGCAAGCTAGATTATCTTGGGGGTGTCTGCATTTGGCTTTGTGGAAATTGTTAATAACAGATTGGAGAAAAGATGCCAAAAATGACATGACTCGCTTTACTGAGGATAACAAAGATAACGAAGATAAGAAATGTAATTTGTAGTTGGGCTTTAATTCCTTTCTTCCCTCTTTCTACTACTCACCTGTCAGAACAGGACCATGGTCATATTACCAGTTTTGTTTTTTCCTGTCCTCTGAAATTATTATCAGATTAGTGAGTTCATATCATTTAGTCCTCCCATATGACAGTGAACCAATATTATCCGCTCAAGTAGAAACAAAATTAGGCAGTTAAAATATGTTTTTTAAACCACTTTATTGAGGTATGATGGACATTCATAAAGCTGTCCATGTAATGTATACAACTGGATAAGTTTGGACATGAGTATACGTTTGTGAAAAGACCACCACAATCAGAAACATATCCATCACCTCCAATATCTCACCCTTGCCCTCTTTATTTATCATCGTTATTATTTTTTTGATAAGAGCACCTAATATAAGTACTACTCTCAGTGAATTTTTAATATACACTACAGTACTGTTTTCTATAAGCACTATACTTTACAGTAGATCTCTAGGGCTTAGTCATCTTTCATAACTGAAACTTGTGCTCCTTGACTAACACCTCCCCATTTCCCCTCTCCCCAGCACCTGGCAACCATCATTCTACTCTGTGCTTTTATCAGTTTGACTATTTAGATTTCTCATATAAGTGGTATCACATAGTATTTATCCACCTGTACCTGACTTATTTCACTTGCCATAATGTTCTCTAGGTTCATCCATATTGTTGCAAATGGCAGGAATTCCTCCTTCTTAAAGGTGAATAATATTCCACTGTATGTATATACCACATTTTCTTTATCAGTTTGTTCATCAAGGGACATTTAGGCTGCTTCCATTTTTGGCTGTTGGGAATAGTGCTGCAATGAACATGGGAGTGCAGATACCTTTTTAGATCCTGATTTCATTCCTTTGGGTATATACCCAGAAGTGGAATTGCTGGATCATATGTCACTTCTATTTTTAATTTTCTGAGGAGTTTTCCTACTGTTTTTCATAGTGGTTGCAATAATTTACATTCCAACTGACAGTGTACAAGGCTTTCCTTTTCTTTACAACCTGCCAACCTTGTTCTCTTCTGGTTTTTTCATATTAGCCATTCTAACAGGTGTGAGGTGATAGCTCATTGTGGTTTTCATTTGCATTTCCCTGATGATTAGTGATGTTGAGCATCTTTTCATATGCTTGTTTGTTGTATGTTTTCTTTGTAGAAATATTAACTCATTTCCTCTGTCCATTTTTTAAATTGGATTGTTTTTTAACTGAGTTGTGTAATTTAAAAATATATTTTGGATATTAGCCCGTTCTTTATCAGATATATGTTTTGCAAATATTTTCTCCCACTCTGTAGGTTGCCATTTCATCTTGTTGTTTCTTTGCTTTGCAAAAGTCTTTCAGTGTGATACAGTCCCACTTTTTAATTTTTCCTGCTGTTTCCTGTGCTTTTGGTGACATATCCAAGAAATTATTGCCAAGACCAACCTCAAGAAGCTTTCCCTTATGTTTTCTTCTAGTAGTTTTATGGTTACAGGTCTTTTGTTCAACTCTTTGATCCATTTTGTATTGATTTTTGTGTAGAGTATAAGGGTCCCATTTCATCCTTTTGCATGTGGGTATCCAGTTTTCCTAGCATCATTTATTAAAGAGACTATCCTTTCCCTTGGTGCCAGAGTCCATAGCCAGGTCTAAAATATATTAAGACCTTTTAAAGTCACAGATTAAACATTTATATTTTAACATTGCTCAAACCTGTTTTATGTTCTATTATGTGTGTTATATTTGTTTATATTTCTAAACTTCTAAAACATAATTTATATATATTTTTCTACTGAGGTTAAAATATTTTTGAAAAAATCAAATAAGTTATTTGAGTTCTGAAAATTCCCAGCCCCTGAGATTTTTAAAGCCAAGTAAGGAAAATTATTTTTACTGGAAATTCTTTTAAATCTTAGAAATTAATGCTACCTTGTAAAATGAAAGGTAATCTATATAATATTTTTTTCCTACAGGTTCAAGAATATTACTCTAGATAGGTCATCTTAAGTCCATAATTTTTAATAGGTATAGTATCTGATAATTTCTTACACATGTTTGTTAATGAATGCTGAACCATTTATCTTTTTCAGAGTAATTCTTGGATAATAAGAAATTTAACAGACAGGTTTCCTCTCTGGAAGTCTGGAAAAATTTTGACCGTTCACAGATATTTGAATACTGATTCAGGTCATCTCTACTATCCCAGATATGGCCTTGCTAGTGTGAATTTGGTCCCCAAATTAGGAGAGCTTGATATAAACAGTCTTTATATATAAACATCTAACTTATTCAAGTGAGTCCTTTCTCAATGGCAATGTAATCCTAATTGTAAAAGGGTCGTGGTGGAGCATGAACCTGGTGTCTTTCTTAACTCTACCATGATCCTCTGTGAATGGAGAGCCTTAGAAGGTACTGCTGGGAACCAGAGCTGGGGAAAAGACATCAAATGACATGTGTCTGTATTATTTAGAAATGTCTTTTTTCTAAACATTTTTTTAGCTTTTTGATAGAGTATTCTTTTTAAAAAATTTTTCAGTATGAAATTAGTGTTTAAAATATTTGTGAATCTTTGTTTCACAATTTGGTGAACACTTCATGTATGCATCAAAACAATATTTATTCTTTATTCATTGCACACAAGACAGAGTTCTCAAAGTGTGGTCAAAAGTATTTCCTATATCACTAAGATGTTATTATTACTTTTCACTCTTTCTCATATGAATGCACAGTGAAAATTTCCAGAGGCTTGTGTTATGTGGTGATGACATCACCACTCTGTTAGCTAATGGAAGATGAGCTTGTGTTTTAACAGTTTCTTAGTTTAAATTTCTAATATAGTAAGTATCAGTAGATAAAACCCACATAAAGAAAAGCTCTTTGGGGTCTTCACTTAATCTGCATTTTACTATTAAATTTTTGGAGTCCTTAAATAGCAGGTCTATGTGCAATCCAGGTTTGTAGCTATGTTAAGTGGGAGAGTCAGGGAGTAGTGTGCTTATTCCATCTTACCCGGATCTAGAATTGTTGGATATTTTTTTAATTCTCCTATTTTTTGTGTGTTATACTGTATATCATGTATATATTTATGTTCATATATGTATGAACATTATGAACTGTACATCATGTGAGGTATTTAATCAGGATTAATTACAGCTATGTTAAATATTTGACATTTGTAGGCAATTTGATAATCATTTTTGGTATGCAAATTACATACGAAGAGAGAAGGGATACAGGGAACCTATTGGATTAATTTTAAAATATTTCAAATTTGTTTCCCGCTAAACTTCAGGTTTCCCAGGCAGTATTTCTGAGGAGCTCCTTGATGGAAATATTATTTAAAATTCATATACGAAGATGTCCTTTCTATAAGCCCCCAAATGGAAAAAAATGCAATGCAATTATATCATTTTAGTAAAAATTAAATTGTAAATTATGATATTCAATCTTAGGTATCAACTAGATATCAAACTATATGAATTCATAGATTCTCTTTTAAGACTAAACTTTAATTACCTCAGGATATACTTGGAATGTTAATAACAGACACAATAGAAATAATATGCCACTTCATATTTTTCTACTAATGCTTTACTCTTATAAGTCTCCAGATATAGTAGGTGATTGGATCCAGAACAGTCAGAGCCCTTACAAGGCTTAAGAGATTAAAAATGCCATAAACGAACAAATCTGCATATTTTTATAAATAAAATAGCAGTTGAGCACTTATTATATACCAGGCCTTGATTTGAACACTATATTGGGAATAAATTTTAAAAATATGTATATATATACACACACACGCATACATATACACACACTTATTTGATTCTCTGTATTTAAGGTTAAATTTTCCCCAGTTTTACAGATGATGGATGTTTGTAGAGAGTTAAGGAATGTGACCACAGCTGGTAGAATTGAAGCCAGGCACTCTACCTCCAGGGTCAGTATTCTTAAACATTATATGTTGCTTCTTGGTTCAAATGACATCAAATATATTCATTTATGAGACTTAGCAGTTGAACTTTCCCCTTGTTTTACTGAGGTATGTAACCATGATTCCAATCTATAAATTTCTTGATTTAATTGAGTTTCAGGATGTGTTCCTTTGAAAGGCTCATTCTGAAACAAAATATAAGAAGTCCTCTTTCATGGTGCCACTCAGGGAAAATAATTTCTACATGAGATAAATGTCCGCCATCTCAGCACAACTGCTTTACCTTTTCCTTAGCCACATGGGGCACATCACACAGGAAAGGAAAAGAAAGGATGAGGGCAGATCAGTCAGCCTTAATC
Source organism: Tursiops truncatus (assembly GCF_011762595.2). Classification (NCBI taxonomy): domain Eukaryota; kingdom Metazoa; phylum Chordata; class Mammalia; order Artiodactyla; family Delphinidae; genus Tursiops; species Tursiops truncatus. The sequence goes on along the minus strand of NC_047037.1, from coordinate 21,433,585 downwards.
ACTGCTATGGTCCCAGCAACTAGATGGAATCATCAGCGCTTCTCATTCTCAAAAAGAAAAACCTTTCTAAGCTGACGGCCTCATGTGTATATGGGTATAGGTACACACACACACACACACACACAGAGTCAAATATATGTATGGATGTATGTATATTTACAGCTACATTCACTGAGCTAATTGGCCAATGGGCCATGACAAAATTTCAAACTCCTTAACATTCACTACTAGTTGTTCATGTACATCTAAATATGAGACACGAGCATTACAGACTCAGTGCAGACTCAAGTGTAAACTCTTCAAAAAAGATACTGTATACCAGCACAACTCTCTGCCTCAGTTTCCTCTTCTTTTGTCTCTTCTCTTAAGTGAAGATAATAATATTTTAAAGATATTAGAGTCAAATCAGTTAATATATAGTACTTGGTATATTGCCTAATATACAGTGAAAACTAGATATCGAACTAATATACAGTGAAAACTAGATATCGAACTGTTAGCTATCATCATCATTATTACCCACTAGTGGTAGGAAATGTACTTTATTTGATTGCTAACCTATTCTTTGTTTCTAAGTCTTTCTCCTTTTCTTTTAGCCCTATTTTGGAATAGGGATTTCCACATTAAATGAGCCGTGTGTATTAGTGGGAGAAAGTACAGCTTACTAGACGAATTGGAGGTGGATTTACTACCTTGGAACAATGAACGCAATGCACTAAACCAGCCACATTCCTTACATATAACTTGAATTATACTCCCTGCAATCTTTATGGTTGAAAGTTCATATTTATAATTGAAAAATGCTTATTCATTTCTACCGGCTAGAAATGTAAAAGATTGAGAAACATGTATGAAGTTGGCTTGCTCTTGGTGGTTATCTGTCTCTGTTTAGTTTCAGCCTATTCCTCTGGGTTTTCTTTGTTGATTTACTGGATGTATTAAATCTGGCCAATGTAGCAGACAAACATGAACACATTCCATTCATTCATTCATGTTGTTACTGTGATGTAGAAATCAACTGCTAGGAAAGGTACTAACTTTAATGAAGCTAGTCTAACAGCGTAGAATCTTCCAAATTGCCTCTTTCTATTCAATGAAGTCTTGAAGAATTAACTTGAGATAATATATCCACAAAGCCTAATAGTTGCAGCTCTGTTAAATCATGATATCATAATTTATTTACAAGTATTCAGAAGCAGATGAAGATTACAGGATATATACATATATATTCACTATTAGATAATTCAAGTAAATCTATGTGTGGGACATATTTCATTTATATTCATGGGGGTAAACAAAGAAAAACTTGGCATACATACATTCTGGGAAGGAGGATAAAGATTGGCTTTCATTCAGAAAATATTTATTAGGCTTCTTCTATGATATAAAGAACTGTGCTGTGCACTAGAAAATAAAAATTGAAGACTCTGTTTGCTTGAAAGTATGCAGACTCTAGTGGCAGGGACACACAGGTTGCATAGCTATGCTGACAATATGTGTATTACCATTTTAAACTCTTAGTAACTTTTAAAAACTGTGTATACATTATTCTTTTTGTTTCTTGTGTGTTTTTAAATATGAGAAATTTAGCATTCTAAAATGCCTATATCTTTAGAGGTTTAAAATTGTGTAAATGTATTGTGATTTAATTGAGTTTTTAATGTTGTTTAAAACACAGGTTTTCAAAGATGATTACATTTTTGCAAAAGTAGACAGTTAAGGCACTTGAATAAGTATATAAAACTTTCATTGCTGAAACATCTAAAAGAAACAACCTCTTTTAACACTATTGTTTGAAATAACAAATATGCATGAGTGTTGACTTCAAAGAGACAAAATTCATAATCTTTATGATTTTGATTGCTACTGAGATCGAATGTCTATTTGTAGATACATTGGATACTTGTGAGTATTTATATTACATTTCCTGTTCATTTACTTTGACTTATTGAATTTACTTTTTATAGATTTATAGAAACTTTAAATTGCTCACTGATGTTAATATTTTTTGAGACTTTTAATTTTTATTTTAAGATTTTTACCCCCAAAGTGTAAAGATTCTAAATTTTTAAATTGGTGAAGTTTGAAAATATTTTCCTGAGTTTTTCACTGGGACACCTTCCTCAAACAATGATTATGAAAATAATCTCTTCTGGTTTTTCTAACCTTTTTATAGTTTGTTTTTTGCATTTTGTTTTCCATTTCATCTGATAATTACTTTTGTATATGACATATAAAAGGGTCCTAACTTTTTCTTCCTTTTTCTAAATATTGTCAAATTACCCTAATGCCATTTTAAAAATAGTTAATTCTTCTCCACTGCTTTAAAGGTGCCAGTTTTATCATATGTGTAATTCTATGTGTACATGGCTTCTCTAGTTTAATCCATTGATTTTTATTTACCTTTTTCCTCAAGTACTGTGTACAGTACTACTCTGATTTAATGATTTAGCTTTATAGTATATTTTGATACGTAGAATAGTTCTCCCTCACTGTTCTTTATTAATGTTATATATTGAATATTTTTTCTTATACATTCCTACAGATAAGCTTTAGAATCAGCTTATCAAGTAGACAATACACTAAAGCATCACTCCAGTTACCCACATCTTCTTTTATGACCCTCAGCAAAGTTTTATAATTGTTTTGAAGTTTAGCTCTTGCACATTCATTCTTGTATATATTCTCAGACATTTTACAGTATTTGTGATTAATTTTAAATGGGACATTTTGCCATTAACCTTCCAAATTTGTTATTGTTAGTTTACAGGAAAATAATTAATACCTTATTAAATGCCTTATTGTTTTTCAGTTGATTATTTAGTATTTTCTAAAATAAAATAATATACTCTTAAAGTTCTGGCAATTTTTTTCTCTCTAATATTCATAAGTTTACTTTTTTCATGCCTTATTCATTGGTTAGAACTTCAAAGACATTGTTGGATAGCATCAGTAATTGAAGGTGCATCCCTATATTTTCTTTTTTTTAAAAGAAGATGTTGGGGGTAGGAGTTTATTAATTAATTAATTTATTTTTGCTGTGTTGGGTCTTCGTTTCTGTGTGAGGGCTTTCTCTAGCTGTGGCAAGCGGGGGCCACTCTTCATTGCGGTGCGCGGGCCTCTCACTATCGCAGCCTCTCTTGTTGCGGAGCACAGGCTCCAGATGCGTGGGCTCAGTAGTTGTGGCTCACGGGCCCAGTTGCTCCGCGGCATGTGGGATCCTCCCAGACCAGGCAGGGCTCGAGCCCGTGTCCCCTGCATTAGCAGGCAGATTCTCAACCACTGCGCCACCAGGGAAGCCCAGGTGCATCCATATTTTATTCTTAACTTTAAAAGACATGCATGTTTCTGGTGTTTTACAGTCATGTATGATACTTTTCTATAGATTTTTGTAATTTTCTAAAATTTCTTCCTGGGAAACTTTACCAGGTGAGAGGATCTAAGTTATAATTCTCTTAAATGGTAACATGTTACTTGATTATTTATGTTATTAATGGAAAATTCAAATTATTTCCAAATATAGGACTCCTATTTTGTTCTCATGTAACGAAGTTTGGCTTCAGCAGACACTATTGTGTACTCAGGAAATTGGGCAGTGAACAATAGGACTTTCCTTTTTCCCATAGACTTCTTGGTAAGATAAACTGTTTTCCTTTTCTAATAAATACTTTCTCCGTCCATATAACTACTTTTATTAAAAAATACCTTAACAAAAACATACAGTCATCAGTTACCACAAATGCTATTTTTTAAAATAGATACGCAACAAGGATATATTGTACAACATAGGGAAATATAGCCACTGTTTTGTAATAATGTTAAATGGAGTATAATCTATAAGAATATTGAATCACTATGTTGTACACCTGAAACTAATATAATATTGAAAATCAACTATACTTCAATAAGAAAAAAAAAAAGAAAAGAAACTCAGATACTGTGGAGGTCAGTGGCCCATCAAAACAGGCTCCAGCCCTCCTGCATAGAACCAGAAAATGGATCTTCTCTCCCCATCCCAAGCTAGCCATGTGACCAGAATCTAGGAACAGGAAGAAGAGCCTCTGCCCTTCCCCAGTAGTGCTGCCTACCTAACGCTCCAACTGTTTATTACTGACCCCTCCTGAACTAATGGGGTTTGAAATTTCCATTAATTAAGAATATAAATAAATAAATGGGTAGGAAAGGGGGAGAGGGTGGCCTGCTACCCAGAAGGCTCTGCAGAAAGCAGCCAGTTTATGTTTCATTAGCATCTTGGTTCCCTCTCCAAACCTCCTAATGCAACCTTTCTTCTGAGATGCCCTCAGGGAACTCCAGTTTGGAGGGGAGGGTTTGAGTTCAACCTCTGGTGATTCTGAGCCTTTCTGATTGGCCTTTCATGGCCTTTAAAGGGCCAGCGTGTCCCAAACTCAGGGTACCTCCTCAGCTCACTTACCCTCCTTCCCACAGTGCCTTCAAATATAAAGATTATTTCTGCAGGTCCCCCAATAGGATCCCTCATGCTGTCACAATGCAACACTGTGTGATGTGACTCAGCTGGTCATTAACATTTTCTTGATCATGTTTTCCCCTCAGGTAGGTCTTTATTTTCCTCAGATCAAACCTCTCCAACTTGGGTTGAAACAGCCTTGCTAGAAGTGAGCATTTTGCCAGCAAGCTGCTGTTGTAGACCAGAAGCAAGTGGTGGAAGGTAGAAATGGAGAAGATGGGCACTGGTAGGAAGTCCAGCAAGCATGGTGGCATACCTACTGCACTGGGCTCTGGGTCAGATACAAAAGTGTTGAGAGCAAGTCCTCTGCCCTCCACGTGCAGCCATTTAGGGGAAAAGACATCAAACAACAGCAGGCAGCATTTAATAAGGACAAAACCGCACGCTGTAGACTTCGTACAGTAGAGTTCACGGGCGAGAAGTTGGGGTGGGAGTGGTAGGCAGAAGTTGCAGAATGTCTCTGTGGTAGGAGCGTGGAGGGAGGAACTAGGCTGTGACTTGTGTCAAAGCTGCATTGCCAGACACACACACTGCTTTCCTTAGCTGCAGTTTAGACAGAGTTAATGGAGATGAGGGTGCTGCCTACACCTCCCAACAAGCTGTCCTTCAGTGCTGCTACTCTCTTTGAGGGATATACAATCCTGCAAGTTGAGGCTTGTGCTTGGCCAAGAAAGGGTGATAGACATGCCTTTCTGCTTCCTCATGAAGAAATATGCTCGGCAGCTAAAAATGGATGAGTGGAGCTGTGCCTTTGTTTTCCTGCAGGACAACAGCAGTAGCTTCGGATACCATTCCTCATCAACAAAAACTCTCTCAGGGCTTCTATTTCGATGGAGACGTTGTGGCTCCACAGGGCTTGGGCCACTCACCTCTTCCTCGAGTTGGCCAAGGAGAAGCTTGAGGGCGCCCAGCATCTCTTGAAGATGCAAAACCAGCGTGGAGGCCGCACTCACTTCTGGGACATGCAGAAGCCATTCACAGTAAGTGAGGTAAAGCCCTGGACACCGTGGAAGCCACAGGGGCCTTGGAAAAGAACCTGAACCAGGCTGTTTGGATTCTGCATTCCCTGCATTCTGCCTGCATAGACCCCTATATCTCTGTGACTTCCTGCAGAACCACTTTCTGGATGAGCAGGTGAAACTCATCAAGAAGATGGCAATCACTTGACCTCCCTCTGCAGGCTGGCGGCCCCAGGCAGGGGTGAGCGAGTATCTCTTCTTCCAAAGGCTCACCCTCAAGCACGACTAGAGCCTCCAGAGCCCAGCGGCCTTTGAGGGGCTCCTCTGCTCTCCCTTCGTGTCAGGGCTTCTGCCTGAGCCTCTCACTGCAGGCACTAGGCAGCTTTTCTAACACCCAGGAGCCCTCCCCCAAGCTGTGGACCAAATGGGAACAGTAAAGCTTTTTGCAGAAAAAAAAGGTAAGAATACAATTCTCTGCAGTCTGCCTGCTTCAAAGGAGATCCAGAGTGTGGTGGTTATAAATATTGTCCTATTTTGGATTCTTTGAGGTTAGGGTTAAACTTCAGAGTCATTAATTTAATAGTTTGGAGGGTGTTGGATAGGAATAAGGACAGGGACCTATTTTAGGACATTAGAAAGAGCTTTTCAGCATTTCCAGCTTTCTTCCAAATGAAAGTACAAATCATGTTCTGTTTCATTCCTACTCCCTCTCAGTCTCTGCCTAGTCTCCTCAAAGTTAAGAGCTAATGCTATTTCTTGAAAGAATGTTGTTTTCTCTATATAAAAATGAATTTATGCCTATTTTCAGCAAATATAACAAATAAGACTCACGGTTCCTGGTGGAACAAAACAGAAACCTAGTATTTTAATTTTATCCTAAAATTGATTTATCTTTTGCGTTAAATACCTTCTGTAGAAAACTGGGAGACTAATAATGGAAGGTAATCATGACAAGACTTCCCTCATCTTCGTTGTTATATGACAACATCCATATTACTTATCATCCGTATTACTAGGGCATTTACTCAGTCTGGTCCTAAACGTCTCAAGCCCCACACTCTGAGTACTTGTTCGCAGTAGACTTTGCCAGTTTCTCAGTCGAATGACAGCAATTCTCCAGTCTCTATATAGCTGGGATCATTTGAACTCCAGTAACCACCGTAATTTGTTTTATGGCCCCTGTGTTCACAGCCATTTCTAATTAACTTGATTGAATTAAAACTTGAAGTCTTCAGATACTCTCATAGTGTAGCTGTATCTGCATTCTTGGAGCTGTGGCTTCTCTTTACATGTTGCTTTCACTTGTTGTGTGTCCACATTTTTTCCCCAACTTAATTATCCCCAAAGGCACCAGTCATATCAGTTGAGTTTAGGAATGAAAAATGTGGAAGAAGAATATATTGTAAGAGCTTGCATTTTCCATATGTTGGTACTTCAGTGTGCTCTCTAACAAATCTGCTACACCTTTTCATCTTTTTCATGAATTGCTAATTTCTTCATTCCTACTTTTCTCCTTCTGCAATTCCACACGAGTCCTGCGTTCTGGAGAATTCCTCGAAGGATTTGGGCATTGTTTCTTACTGCATGCCAGACTCTCTGGCCCTCCCCCAAGAACCTGCAAACTAATATCCTTTAATACATTTATTTTATGTTTCAACTATCCAGAGTAGGTTTTATTTTTTTGAAATCAAGAATTCTGCCCCATCATTCAACATATAGTAGATGTTTAATTAGGTGAAAATTTACAGGTGTTACAGGTTGAGACCAACAATTGGGTTAAGAAGTTGTGGTGTTTGCCAAATGTAGGATGAGAGAGAACTTGTTTGACATCTTTCCATGTGCAAGTGATTTATTAGTTTGAGACAGTAGAATTTATGAAAACTTAAGTTCAACTTAATAGCTTTAGTGTAACTGCTGAGCCTATGACATGGACTTTTCCTTTATGAAGAATTATTTGGGCTCACTTTCTTACTGCTGTGTAGAATCCTGGTGTCTCTGATGTCATTTCTTTTAATATAAGATAATTATTTTTATATGAAAATTGACATATTCTCTGCATAGTTCTTCATACTTACCCAAATATATACACACACAAAATGAAGTACAACAACGCATAGCCAGTCCTATATAAGCCTTTATGGATTTTCTAGGTGGAAATAAAACATCGTTGTTTGCTCTTGGCTTTCTCCTATACATGATAACACTATAGTCAGTTTAGGGACATTAGGCTTTCAATGACATATTCACCAACTAGCATCCTTGATTAGCCTCTATAAAAAAAAAAGTGTATTTTGGACACCGTTGTGAAGTGGGCACTTTGTCAATGCCTGACTTCTCTCCTGTGGCTTTCTCCTGAACCCATACCCTCATTGTTCTTTATGTCTAAAGAATCCTAATTTTAGAGTTCTGTATGTATGGTCATAAATCTCACCATGCCCATATACTGACTGATGTGAGACTTCACTGACTGTGAATGAATAAATAATTCCATCCAAATGCCATGGGAAGAGAATGCAGAATGTTCCTTAACGTCTTGCAAACATGTGCAGAGCGCCTTTCCAAAATACTTGTCATTTATGGCTAAAGCCTTGTTCAGCTCATCAGTAGTCCCTACGTAGAGTCTGGGAGGTTATGCAGTCTGACTTCTTCCCAAGACTGAAATACTCTAAGTTTCTGACTTAAAGGCATTTAAGTTGAATGTTGAACTATTTTACTATTTTGAGAGTTTAGAAAATTCTAATGATCATGACGCTCTTTCTTATACAGAGGAAAATTTGTCTGTTTGTATCATTGGTCCTTGTTCAACTCTTGGAGGAATAATAACAATAGTAGTAACTAACATTTTTATAGTGCTTACTATTTTCCAGGAACTATTCTAAGTGTCTAACATGCAATGACTTACTTAATCTTCGCAACAACCCTATGAGAAATATACAATTGTTATATAAGTTTTGCAGGTGAGAAATCCAGGGTATTACAGAGCAGTTCAGAGTAAGCTTATTCCCACTTCCATAGTTCAGCACCCACATTTTCCCTTCCTGAGGCTATATACCACTAATCATTCTTCATAGAGCATGGTCTTCACAATCTTCATCTTTTTTTATTCGGGTATAACTGACATATAACATTGTATTAGTTTGGGTGTACAACATGTTCATTTGATATATGTATATAGTGCAAAATGGTTACTACAGTAAGTTTAGTAACATCCATCACTACACATAGTTACAAACTTTTTTTTTCTTGTGATGAGAACTTTGAACATTTACTCTCTTGGTAGCTTTCAAATATACAATACAGTATTGTTAGCTATAGTCACCATGCTGTACATTACATCCCAAGGGCTTATTTATCTTATAACTGGAAGTTTGTACCTTTTCACCACTTTGACCTATTTTGACACCTTCATCCCCTACTAGCAACCACCAATCTTTTCTCTGTATCTATGAGTTTAGAGGTTTTGTTTTTGTTTTAGATTCCACGTATAAGTGAGATCATAGTGTTTGTCTTTCTAGTCTGACTTATTTCACTTAGTATAATGCCCTCAAGGTCCATCCATGTTGTTGCAAATGACAGGAATTCCTTCCTTTTTATGGCTGAATAATATTCCATTGCATATAAATACCACATTTTCTTTATCCATCCATCTATGGACACTTAGGTTGCTTCCATGTCTTGGCTGTTGTAAATAATACTGCAGTGAACATGGGAGAGCAGTTATGTTTTTGAGACAGTAATTTTCTTTAGGATAAATGCACAGAAGTGGAATTGCTGGATCATATGGTAGTTCTATTTTTCATTTTTTTGAAAATCTCCATACTCTTTTCTGTAGTAGCTGCACCATTTTACACTTTCACCAACAGTGCACAAGGGTTTCCTTTCCTCCATATCCTTGCCAACATTTGTTATCTCTTCTCGGTTTGATAATAAACATTCTAACAGATGTTAAGGGAGAGCTCATTTTAGTTTTGATTTACATTTTCTGATGATTAATAATGTTCAACACCTTTTCATTTACTTGTTGACCATTTGAAATTCTTCTTTGGAACAATGTCTGTTCCAATCCTCTGCACATTTTTAAATTGGTTTATTTATTTATTTAGTTATTGAGTTGTAAGAGTTCTTTATATATATTGGATATTAACCCCTTACCAGATATATGATTTGAAAATATTTTCTCCCATTCTGTAGGTTTCCTTTTCATTTTATCAATAGTTTCTTTTCCTGTACAGAAACTTTTTTACTTTAATGTAGTCACACTTGCTGAATCTTGCTCTTGTTGCCTTTGCTTTTGGTGTCAAATCTAAAAAAATCACCACCAAGATTAATGTCAAGGAGTTTACTGTCTGTTTTCTTCCAGAAGTTTTATGGTTTCAGGTCTTACATTCAAGCATTTAATTTATTGTGAGTTGATTTTTGTGAATGGTGTAACATAGGGGTCCAATTTCATTCTTTTGCAGGTGTCTGTCCAGTCTTTTCAACATCATTTATTGAAAAGACTATCCTTTGCCCATTGTGTATCGTTAGCTCCTTTGTTGTGAAAGAATAGATCATCCATGAGTTTATTTCTGGGCTCTTTATTCTGCTCCACTGATCAGTTGTGTTTATTTTTATACCAATATCACCTTAGCTTGATTATTATATATTTGTAATACAGTATGAAGCATAACGCCTCTTATAAAGCCTTGAGAAAGCTTTATTTATCTTTCTCAAAATTAATTTGTCTCTTCGGGGTCTTTTTGGTTCCATACAAATTATAGGATTGTTTGTTTTATTTCTGTGAAAAATGCCATTGGAATTTTGAATCTGTAGATTACTTTGGGTAGTATAAACTTTCTAATAATATTAAGTTGTCCAATCCATGAGCATGGATTATTTTTCCATTTATTTGTGTCTTCTTCAATTTCTTTTATCACTGTCTTATAGTTTCAATGTACAGATCTTTCACCTCCTTGGTTAAACTTATTCTTTTCTAAATGTATTATTTTTGACACAATTGTGAATGGGATTGCCTTTTTAATTTCTCCTCCTGATAGTTTATTATTAGTGTTTAGAAACAACTGATTTTTGTATATTGATTTTGTAACCTGCAACTCTAATGCATTGGTTTATTGGTTTTAAAAATGTTTTTGGTGAAGTCTCTAGGGTTTTTTCTATGTATATCATATCACCTGCAAGTAGAGACAGTTTTATTCTTCCTTTCCAGTTTGGATGCCTTTTATTTCTTTTGCTTGCCTACTTATTCTGGCTAACTTCCAATGCTGTGTTGAATAAAAGTGGTGAGAGTGGGCATCCTTCTATTTTTCTAGATCTTAGAGGAAAAGCTTTCAGTTTTTTACCTTTACGTATGATGTTACCTGTAGGCTTGTCATAAATGGCCTTTATTGAGTTGAAGTAAGTTCTTGCTATACCTAAATTGTCAAAAGCTTTTACCATCGAAGGAGGTTGATTTTTGTCAAATGATTTTTCTGCATCAACAGAGATGATCCTGATTTTCATCCTTTATCCTGTTAAGGTGTTCTGTCACCTTGATTGATTTGCATATGTTGAAACAACCTTGCATCTCAGGGATGGATTCCACTTGGTCGCAGTGCATGATCCTTTCAATGTGCTGTTGAATTTGGTTTGGCTAATATTTTGTTGAATATTTTTGCATCCATGTACCTCAGGTATATTGGCCTGTACTTTTTTCTTCTTGTGGTGTCATTGTCTGGCTTTGGTATGAGGATGATGCTGACCTCATCAAACGAGTTTGGAAATATTTCCTTCTATTCTTTTTTTGGGGTGAAGAGTGTGAGAAGTATTGTTATTAATTCTTTAAATGTTTGGTGGATTTCATCAGTGAAGCCAGCTGATTCTGGGCTTTTGTTTGTTAGGAAGTTTTGATCACTGATTCAATCTACTTTCTTGTTATTGATCTGTTCAGATTTTCTGTTTCTTCATGATTCTCTCTTGGTAAGTTGTATGTTCCTAGGGTTTTTCCATTTCTTCTAGGTTATACAATTTGGGGGTCTATAAATGTTCATAGTATCCTCTTATGATTTCTGATTTTACTTATTTGAGTCCTCTCTTGTTTTTTGGTGAGTCTAGCTAAAAGTTTGTCTATTTTGTATCTTTTCAAAAACCAGCTGTTAGTTCCATTAATCATTTTGATTTTTTTAGTCTCTATTTCATTTATTTCCACTCTGATCTTTCTTATACTAATTTTGTACTTAGTTTGTGCTGCTTCTCCTAGTTCCTTGAGGTGTAAAGTTGTGTTATTTATTTCAGATCTTTCTCATTTCTTAATGTAGGCTAAACTTTCCTTTTAGAACTGCTTTTGCTACATCCAATAAGCTTTGGAATGCTGTATTTCCTTTTTAATTTGTCTCAAGATATTTTTTGATTTCTTCTTTGATACATTGGTTATTTAGTAACATGTTGTTTAATCTTCACGTATTTGTGAATTTTCCAGTTTTCTTCTTTTCATTCATTTCTAGTTTCATACCCTTGTAGTTAGAAAAGTTGCTTGATATGATTTCAGTCTTCTTAAATTTATTAAGACTTGTTTCATGACCTGACATGATCTATTGCGGAGAATGCTCCTTGTGCATTTGAGAAGAATGTATATTCAGCTGCTTTTGGATGGGATATTCTGTAAATGTTAAGTCCTGCTGGTCTAGCATGTCATTTAAGTCCAGTGTTTCCTCATTGGTTTTCTATCTGGATGATCTATCCATTGATGAAAGCGGGGTATTGAAGTCTCCTACTATTATTGTATTCATGTCTACTTTTCCCCTTAGGTCTGCTAATATTTGCTTTATATATTTAGCTGCTACTATGTTAGGTGCACAAATATTTGCAAATGTTATATCCTCTTGTTGAATTGACCTTTTATCTTTATATAATGACCTTCTTTGTCTCTTTTTACAGTCCTTGGTTTAAAGTCTGTTTTTCCTGATGTGAGTATAGACAAAAACCAGGGCTTCAGACACATACACGAGCTTCTCTGAGACATATCAGCAACCTGGAGCAAGGTGGAGAGACAGCATGAAGAAGGGGCTGCTTTCCTCCTGGTCTCTGGAGAGTATTGCAGTTAGCCTGTTTACATGTGCTAAAATAGAAGTCTGCTCCTCAGGCTACAGCTATTAAGATAAGAAAATAGGCCTCTTTTATGAAAAGAGTGGTTGTGTTTTAGTCTGCTGTCTCTGCTCTGGGCCCTAGAGTTATAACCACAGTGAGTCCACACTAACATTTTAAGATCTTTCTCTGTGTTTGCTATAGCCTTGTGGGTATCGTGCATGCAAGCCACATTGGCTTTCAAAGCTGGATGTTTTGGGGGCCCATCTCTCTGGTGAAAGTATTAAAAGGTGGGGTATCAGATGTGGAGTCAAACACTTTGCTACTCAAGAAGATACAAGGAGTTGTGAGTTCCCTCCCAGTTGTGTGTAGCCAGGATGCGGGTCAGGTTTATGTGTCTCAGTATCTCCTGCCTGTTTTGATTTGGGTATTTTCTTGTTTGCCTGATATGTACGAGTCACTCATCTAGTTTCTGTATTTCTTTCAGAGGGAATTTTCACATTTATAGCTGTAGATTTGGTGTGTGTGTAGGATAACATAAGTTCAAGGGTCTCCTACATCATTACCTTGAACTGGAACCCCTCATCTTCATCTTTTTAATCATTCTATTTCAAATGTCCTCCAGTGTTCTTGAAGTTTGAAATACATTACTATAGTGTTTATAAAACCCAAGGGAGAGGATTTTTGACACATACAGTGCCATAGCTACCACCTTTGTTATAGACATTGTACTTCTGTCAAATCATCTTAGTAAGATTCTGACTTTTTAGTAGTTACTTGAGCATGTAGTTAAATAAAACCCTTGTTCTTCATTTACATGAAATGTTGGCACACTCTCCATTCTGAAAATTTGAAGATGGTTTGTAGTCAGGTGTGAGAATGTAGATTTAACTGTTTAAATTTTTCATTTATTCCACCACAAGAAAAGAAATACTTATTGAAATTAACTATATGCAAGGCAGTGTTCTTGGTATCACTGAGGATAAGTACAAAAATGGTTCAGAGGCAGACCCTTCCAAGAAGGAGCTCATAGTCTAGGAAAGAAGATGAATCACAGAGGATCCAGACCAAGATGGTGGAGTAGGAAGATCCTGAGTTAACCTCCGCCCATGGACACACCAAAACTACAACCACATAGAGAGAAACTATCTCTGAGAACATTCTGAAGATTAGTAGAACAGATTTTCCACAACTAAGGATATTTTTAAAAGGTCACATCAAGAAGGATAAGAGAGGCAGAAACACAGTCTACTCAGAATCCATACCAGCAGTGTGGTGACCTGTAAGTGGGAGTGATATCACAACTGTGGAGGTAGCCCCTGTGGAGCAAGGGGTCCAAGCCCCATGTTGGGCTCCCCAGTCCAGGGGACCTGTACCGGAAGATGAACTCCCAAAACATCTCACTTTGAAAACCAGTGGTGCTTATATTCAGGAAAGCCAGAGGGGCTGTGGGAAAGTGAGGCTCCACTGTAGGAAAACTCACACACAAACTCACTCTGAGTCCTAGTGCAGAAGCAGCAGCTTGAAAACTGCTGGGTCATGCAAGAAGGAAACTCACTGACTAATTTTAGGGTGTGTATGGGAGAGGTCTGATGGGAATTTTCTCCAGGGACGAAAGCACTGGCAGGTTCCTTCTTCCTTTTTTTTTTTTTTTAACTCTCCTTTCACCTAGCTGTCCTGGTGCTGCCAAGAACCATTTTTGTCATTCTCTGTGAACATAGATAATACCATGCACCCCACCCTGACATTCCCCTGAGGATCAGCCCTGTGCAACCTGCCTGCCCTGGCTGGCCCCTCTGAAATGGCTCCCTTCCTGCCCCACCCAGCAAGGAGCAGGATCCCTCCAGAGGAAGTAGCCTCACCAACTCAGTAGCTGAGCTTGGCCTGCACTGGCACCCCACTAAAGTGGTTTCTGCTCTGGGGAGCCAGCCCTACACACCAGCATGCCCACAACACTCACAGCTAGGTCTCACAGACAGCTGGGCTGGGGATCAGACCTGTCCACTAGGACATTAACAGTAGTCATGGCTGAGCCACACATCCAACTGAGCCAGGGGTCAACCCTGCCTAACAATGTGCCTGCAGCAATTGTAACCCAACCACAAGAGGCCCATACAGCCTACATGGGGGGCACCCCTGGGGTACCTGGATCTGGTGAGCAGGGGGAAGTGTGTCAAGTGTATCATTGGGTCCCTACATAAGGCCACTCTTCCAAGATGTAGTTGATATACCTAATACGTAGAAACAAAGACAGAGAGCCAAAATGAGACAAAGGAATAACTTCTAAACAAAATAATAAAACCTCAGAAAAAGAAGTAAATGAAATGGAGGCAAGCAATTTACCAGATAAAGTGTTCAAATAGTCATAAAAATGCCACCAAACTCAGGGGAAAAATGGATAAACTCAGTGAAAACTTCAACAAAGAGGTATAAAATGTAAAAAGTAACCAATTAGAATGGGAGAATACAATAACTGAAAAGAAAAATACACTGGAGGCAATCAAAAGCACATTAGAGAATGCAGAAAAATGGATCAGTGATCTGGATGACAAGGTAGGGAATCACTTATCAAAATAGCAAAAAATTAAAAAAAAATTTTAAATAAGGATAGTTTAAGGGTCCTGTGGAACAACATTAAGAGTACTAAACGTTTGCATTATAGAGCTCCCAGAAGGAGAAGCAAGAGAGAAAATGACAGAAAAACTATTTGAAGAAATTATTGTTGAAAACTTCCCTAATTGGTTGAAGGAAGCAGACATCCAAGTCCAGGAAGCACGGAACATCTCAAACAAGATGAACCCAAAGAGACCCACACCAAGACACATTATGATTAAAATGTCAAAAGTTAAAAAGAGGATCTTAAAAGCAGCAAGAGAAAAACAATTAGTTATATACAGGGGAACCCTCATAAGACTATCAGCTGATTTCTTAGCAGAAACTTCTCAGGTCAGAAGGGAGTGAGATGATATATTCAAAGTACTGAAAGGAAAAATTTACAGCCAATAATACACTACCCAGCAAGGTTATTATTTAGAATCAAAGGAGAGATAAAGTGTTTCCCAGGCAAGCAAAGGCTAAAGGAGTTCACCATCCCTAAACTGGCCTTAAAAGAAATGTTAAAGGGATTTCTTTCGATGACTAAAAAAAGACCATAACTAGAAAGGAGAAAACTGAAAGGAAAATACTCACTGGTAAAGGCAAACATATAGTAAAGGTAGTCAATCAACTACCTATAAAGCTTCTATGAAGATTAAAAGACAAAAGTAGTAAAAATCGTCTATATTTAAAATAGTTAAGGAATACACAAAATAAAAAGCTGTAAAATATGACATCATAAACATAAAACATGGGGGGAGCAGTAAAAGTGTAATGCTTTTAGAATGCGCTTAAATGTAAGCAACCATCAACTTAAAGTAGACATATGTATGCTATATATATAGGTTGCTATATATAAACCTCATTATAAACACAAACCAAATCTATGACAGATACACAAAAAAAGAAAAAGAGAAAGAAATACAAACAGCACTAAATAAAGGTATTAAATCACAAGAGAATAATATAACACTTGTAAATATATATGCAGCCAACATAGAAGCTCCTAAATATATAGAGGAAATATTAACAGACCGAAAGAGAGAAAATGACAGTAATACAATAATGTTAGGGGACTCTGACTCCCTACTTACATCAAATAATGGATCATGCAGAGAGAAAATCAGTAAGGAAACATTGTCCTTAAAGGACATATTAGACCAGATTGACTTAGTAGATATATACAAAACATTCCACTCAAAAACAGCAGAGCACACATTCTTTTCAAGTGGACATGACACATCCTCCAGGATAGATCAGATGTTAGGCCACAAAACAAGTCTCAATAAATTTAAGAAAATTGAAATCACATCAAGAATCTTTTCTGACCACAATCTTGTAAAACCAGAAATCAATTACAAGAAGAAAACTGGAAAAAATGTGTGTAGACTAAATGATTTGCTACTAAACAACCAATGAGTCAACAAAGAAATCCAAGAGGAAATAAAAAAATACCTTGAGGTAAATAAAAATGAAAAAAAAATAATGTTCCAAAATTAATGGGATGCAACAAAAGCACTTCTAAGGGGGAAGTTTGTAGCAATATAGTCCTATCTCAGGAAACAAGAAAAATCTCAAACAATCTTACCTTACACCTAAGGGAACTGGAAAAAGAAGAACTAACAAAGTCCAAAGTTAGCAGAAGTATGGAAATAATAAAGATTGGAGAGGAAGTAAATGAACTAGAGACTAAAATAACAACAGAATAGATCAATGAGACCAAGAGCTGGTTCTCTGAATACATAAACAAAATTGATAAGCCTTTAGCCACGTTCATCAAGAAAAAAAAGGAAAGAGGGCCAAATAAATAAAATCAGAAATAAAACAGGAGGAGTTACAAACAACACCACAGAAATTCAAAGAATCATAAGCGATTACTATGAACAATTATATTCCAACAGATTGGACAATCTAGAAGAAATGAATAAACTCTTAGAAACATATAATCTTCCAAGACCAAATCAAGAAGAAATAGAAAATCTAAACAAACTGATCACTAGCAATGAAATAGAATCAGTAATAAAAAAAAAACTTCCCACAAACAAAAATCCAAGACCAGATGGCTTCACAGGAAAATTCTACCAAACATTTATAGAAGAGTTAACAACTATCTTCTCAAACTATTCCAAAATAAGAAAGAGGTAGGAACACTTCCAAACTTATTATGTGAGGCAAGCTTTACCTTGATGCCCAAACCAGATAAAGACACTACAATAAAAGAAATTTACAGGCCAATATCCCTGATGAACATAGATGCAAAAATCCTCAAGAAAATATTAGCAAACAGAATTCAACAATACATTAAAAGGATAATACACTATGATCAAGTGGGATTTATTACAGGGATGCAAAGATGGTTCAACATCTGCAAACCAGTCAGTGTGATATACCACATTAACAAAATGAAGACTAAAAATCATATGATTATTTCAATAGATGCAGAAAAAGTATTTGACAAAATTCAACATCATTTATGATAAAAACTCTCAATAAAGTGGGTATAAAGGGAACATATCTCAACAAATAAAGGCCATATATATAACAAACACACAGCCAATATCATACTCAGTGGTGAAGAGCTGAAAGCAGTTTCCCTAAAATCAGGAACAAAACAAGGATGTTTACTCTTGCCACTTTTATTCAACATAGTACTGGAAGTCCTAGCCAGAGATCAGACAAGAAAAAGAGATAAAAGGAATACAAATTGAAAAGAGGTAAAACTGTCACTGTTTGCAAATGACATGATACTATATATAGAAAATCCTAAAGATGCTACCAAAAATCTGTTAGAACTAATAAATGAATTAGTGAAGTTTCAGGATACAAAATCATTATACAGAAATCTGCTGTGTTTCTATACACTAATAACAAACTATGAGAAAGAGAAATTAAGAAAACAGTCCCATTCACGATTTCATCCAAAA
Source organism: Tursiops truncatus (assembly GCF_011762595.2). Classification (NCBI taxonomy): domain Eukaryota; kingdom Metazoa; phylum Chordata; class Mammalia; order Artiodactyla; family Delphinidae; genus Tursiops; species Tursiops truncatus. Next base: position 21,415,562 of record NC_047037.1, on the reverse strand, counting down.
GAATAAAATACTGGAAATAAATTTAACCAAGGAAATGAGAGACCTATACTCTGAAAACTGTAAGAAACTGATGAACAAAACTGAAGATGATACAAAAAATGCAATGATATACCATGCTTATGGATTGGAAGAATTGATATTGTTAAAATGTCCATACTACCAAAGCATTCTACAGATTCAACATGATCTCTGTCAAAATACCAATGGAATTTTTCAAGGAACTGGATCAAATAATACCAAAATTTGTATGAAACCACGAAAGACCCCAAACAGCCAAAGCACTGTTAAGAAAGAACAAAGCTAGAGTTATCACGGCCCCTGATTTCAAAATATACTACAAAGCTATACTAATCAAAAACTGTTTGGTACTGGCACAGTAAACAGACACGTGGATCAATGGAACAGAATAGAGAGCCCAGAAATAAACCCATATTTGTATGGTCAATTAATTTACAACAAAGGATTGAAGAATGTACAGTGGGGAAAAGACAGTCTCTTCAATAAATAATTTTGGGAAAACCGTATAGCTACATGCAAAAGAATGAAAGTTGACTACTTTCTTGTACCATATACAAAAATTAACTCAAAATGTATATTAAAGAGTCAAATACTAAAGAGTTTTATGGAACCATAAAACTCCTAGAAAAAAAAATCGGCAGTATGTTCTCTGACATCAGTCTTAGTAATATTTTTTTGATCTGTCTCCTCAGACAAGGGCAACAAGAGCAAAATTAAGTGGGACTAAATCAAACTAGAAAGCCTTTGCAGAGAGGAGGAAACCAACAAAATGAAAAGGCAACCTACTAAATGGGAAAAGATACTTGCAAATGATATATCTGATCGGGGGTAATATCCAAAATATATAAAGAACTCACACATTTCAATATCAAAAAATCCCCCAAACAATCTTGATTAAAAAACAAGCAGAGGACTTGAATTTCCAAGGAATACATACAGATGACCAACAGATACATGAAAAGATGCTCAATGTCACTAATCATTGGGGAAAGGCGAGTTAAAACCACAATGAGATATCACCTCACACCTGTTAGAATGGTTATTATGAAGAGTACAGGAAAAAACATGTTGGTGAGGACGTGGAGAAAAGGAATCCCTCATGCACTGTTGGTGGGATTGTAAATTGGTGTAGCCCCTATGGAAAGCGTATGGAGATTCTTCAAACAATGATAGAACTTCTGTACAATCTAACAATTCTACTTCTGGATGTTTATCTGAATAAAATGAAAACACTAATTCAAAAAATATATGCACTCTATGTTCATTGTAGCACTATTTTCAATAGCCAAGACATGGAAGCAACTTAAATGTCCATTGATGGATGAATTGATAAAGAAGATAGGGCATATTTATACAATGGAATATTAGACATAAAAAAAAAAGAAATCTTGCCATTTGCGACAACACTGATGAACCTAGAAGCTATTATGCTAAGACTATAAATATACATACCCTATGGTTTCACTTATATGTAGAATCTAAAAACAAACTCACAAACAAAAACAGAAACAAACACATAGATACAGAGCATAAACGGGTAGTTGCCAGAGAGGAGCGGGTTGGGGGTTGGGAAAAACAGGTTAAGGGGATTAATAGGTACAAACTTACAGTTATAAATATGTCACAGGGATGTAATACAGAGGATAGGGAATATAGTCAATAATACTGCAATAACTTTGCATGGTGACAGATGGTTACTAGGCTTATCATGGTGATAAATTGGTAATGTATATAAATGTCAAATCACTATGTAGCACTCCTGGAACTAATGTAATCTTGTATGTCAACTGTACTTCAATAAAAAAAGAGAAATTAAAAAATGAAAAAAATTAAAAATAAAAAAGATGACTCATAAACAGAAGATAAATACCTCTAATGTACAATAGAACATGCTAACTTCCATAATAATGTTATATTTTGACACAAAGAGAATGAAGAAAGTAATATAAACTGAACAAAAATCAGAAAAGAATTTTGAGGCAGAAGCAATTTTGGCATTAAAAAGATGACAGGCCTGTTTGGATAGGCAGAAAAATATGAAAATATACTTGGGGGGGACAAGTATAAATAAATGTAGGGAAATAGAAGTGCTTGGAGCATAGCTGAATTTGAATGTAGCATATCACCTAAGATTATGTAAAATCTAGATATTTTCATGCTTTTTGCTTCAAAATTCATCTTGAAAAGCTTCATTATGATGTTTTAACTTTTTAACAGTGAGATTTCACTGCTTCCAGCCCTTGTGAGGCTAATAGATGTGCAGGCTTGTTTGGTTTTGGTTTTGTGTTTTTGTAATGTTCACAATGTCCCATTTGCTGTTTGAATCATTGAAGCATTCCATCCTGCCAAAAGAGTTACATTTTGGCATTCTCTGGAAGCTACAACTGGCATAAAGCATTGAGTGATAAACCCGTGTAAAAAATTTTGCATTCATAAATGTACATAGTGAACCCAATTTTATTGGCATAAACAGGTACTCTAACATGCATCTCTAATCTACTGCAATGTACATGTCAAGGATAAAATTGTTTTACTTCCTACAATAGTCATAAGACATTGTAGTATAGTATTTATTTGAGTTAATCACCATATCTCTTCTTATAATTATTTAATACATGACTTTTTATCTATTATACTTTATTCTTGGTATTAATTTTTGAAAATGTATGTTAACTATAATATAAAGAAGTACAATAATGCTTTTATACAATTTGACTCATGTAATAGTTGCATAGTTCATTATAATGGTTATTAAAAACTGTAGGGTAAGGAGAGAACGTATTAATTTCCTGTAGGCTGAAAATTTTTTATAAGATACTTATTTGTTAGAATTTGGCGTTTGTTTCAGTAACATTAAAATCTAAGAGAAGAACTAGCAGTTATTTATGTGGATTATTTATATGGATTATGCATTTGTAATTTTCTTTTATGTTCTATGAAATAATACATTAAAAATTAAACCTTTTTCTTTTTGCAATATGGCTCCTAATTTTTGTGCCAAAGTGCACATGAATGATACATTCATTAAGGAAATGTAAACAAAATTTTCAGCAAGTGATTATATACTTGGTTTATGTATAATCTATGTGTCTTTGCATACCTTTTCTCTTTTTGGTTAATGATATCTTTATTGCTGTTATTTTCCTTCATATGAGACTGAAAAGGTTTACTATTTAAAATTTGCTAATTATGCTACTTATTAGTAGTTCTAATAAATATTTCCTGGAAAGAGAGCAAAAACTCTTAAATAAAAAATTCAAAATTTTTTTCAGAACATGATACTAAGTCACAGGGGTCCCAGGAATGTAGTAATATATTATTTTCCAAGAGTTCTTTTATTTGTTTTTACAGCCTGCTGTTCTTCTTCAGTGGATGTATTGATTTTTCAAATTCCTCAACATACACTGGAGTTTTGTTTATAAGAGTTCTCTTCTGTTCCTTGGCTTATATTTGTTTCTTTTTGGTAAGTAATTCTTTATTAATTTGGTTTTTTGTTTCTCCATATATTTGGTGGTCCTTAGTTCATTCATATTTGAGAATAGAAGGCTGGTGACTTATTTCCCTCTGCTCTTGTATGCCTGTTTCTCTGCTAGCTTTCTCCCAGCTATAGGACTAGGATTGCAAGCTCAGGTGTGAACAGTGCTTGTTATCTTTAGGGCGAGTAGATGGGGAAACCACTCTTTGGATGCTAAAATGGGGAGATCTTGAGATCTTTACTCTGTGGCACTGGAGACCGTTCCAGTACCATTAGAAACATTATGCTCATGCAGTTAATTAAATTATTTAAGAGTACTATTTTGGATGCCTGGGAGTATAATGTTGGGCTATTTTGCTCAGTGTGTGTGGAGAAAAGGGAGAGGTTAGGGTGAGGTCAGTGTGGGGCACTTGACTAGTGTAGCATTTCAGTAGACAGACTTTCAATTAACTCTGTTTTTAAACCTTCTTCCTAGTCCCACCTTGCATGACACTGTGGTCTGTGAGCCAGGTGCCTCCCTGGGATAAAGGCTTTTCTCCTTTGTAGACCATTCATGTGTACTGGCCTGCCTTTTGCTGGTTCTGTCTTATTCATTAATATCTTCATTTACTATAATTTTATTAGAGATTTAGGTGAAAGGGGAGGTCAGTTCTCACTTTTAGTTGTTTGAACTGGAAGAGATGTTTTGAGACTCTTGCTTTAAGAAGTCAATCTATCAGTTATATGGAGAATGGATTATAGGAAGGAGAGGTTTGTGCCAGGGATGTAAGTAAGCAGGTTCAGAAATAAGATAGTGACAGTAGAAAGGGAGATGAAGAGAGAGAAGAAAGGTAAAAAGAAGATAGACTTTATAACATTTGGTGACTAATTAGTTTGTCATTGGCAGTTGTGAATACACAGGAGGAAATAATTTTTTTCCTTTTGCATGGTCAATTAACATAATTTTAATATAAAAACAATATATAAAACTCCAGGACGCATGTCTCTTCAGAACTGCTTTCTAACTGTATAATTAGGTTCTAAGTATTAAAATTTGATCTACTAACTTTAACTGATATATTTTCTGAAATCTGTCATGGAGCCGTGATGTCTGGATTTATATGTAAACAGTATGGAGCAATTCACTGAAACATTGGAAGCCATAATTCTTCATTGTTCCTCGTCTTTTACTGTCACTCCATAAAATGATATTTGAGGCTCAGCCTTTTAACTCAGACTCATCAAATGTTTATGTTCTTGATTCTGGAAGAACTACCTCACTCTTAGCAGAATAACAGATTTATCCACCTGTTTTGGGCATATTACTCTCTCAGCTTCTCTTATGTAATTTCCTACAGTGATTTTGCAGCATAATAAAATCCTCCCTGCCCAGTTAAGACCTGACATGGCCATTCTCTTCCAGATCCTTGTGATTGCTGATATTTGTTCTTAATATTAATTGCAAGTTAGTTTTGTTACATAAAAAAAAATTCTTCACTCACTTTCTCTAATCTTTCTTTTCATCATGCCCAAATGCACTAAATTAGGACCCTTAACAAAATTCATTTAATAGTATTTCTCTAAGGCCTAATAATATTTGAAAGCCTAAATCCAAAGGAAATAACTAAACTCGCTGTAGCATTTTAACTCACTGTAGCATTGAATGTGGTGAATTACTACACACCTCATAGAAATGTCTTCTCTCTTAATTTCTGTATCATCATACTTTGTTGTCTGTCCTGCTAGTGTCTAGGCAGTTCTACTCTGTCCTTTGTGGACAATTCTTCCTCTTCACAGTTTTAAAGTATAGTGTCTGAAGGCTTCCCTCCACTTTTGACACTTTTCTCTTTTCATGCCATATATTTTTAGTGGGTTAAGTCATGTACTCATGGCTTCAATTCCTAAGTTTAAACCTTTGAGCTAAAGCTCTCTCCTGATCGTACCTGCCAAATTTCTTCACTTTGATGTGTCATAAACACCTCAAAGCCAGTCCAGTAAGAGATGAACTTCCCTTCCCAATTTATCTTCTGACCGCATTTCTTATGTGAGTGGAAAATAAACTAGTAATGAAAAAAGGTTATAATGTGTATTAATGATAAATTAGATACCAAGTGATTTCAGAGTGTAAATTTTGTCCTATTTAGTATTTTGACAGAAGGAAATTTATTCTTCCCATGTTGACTACTCATGTCCATTGATGCTATGTCAAATCTGACTTCTACTAAATTATGCAAAGGGGAATATTAACAGACTGGAATTTTAAAATGTTGGGTAGTGTCATAGAGCCCAGGAAAACTGGTACATGTTTATAGGCTGGACATTATGACAAACAAATCAATTGAAAAAATAGGAATAGATAAGCATAAAAGATGGACTCATTTAGAACACAAGTGAAAATATTGGAAGCAGTCATAAAGAAAAAAGACATTATTTTTCTTAAGTTTATCCTTAATAATTCCTTTTCTATGAATTCAAAAAATGTCACAAATGTTCCCTTACGAGGCAAATCTGGATAATTGTTTTTAAAGATATTTGCACTTTAACCATTGTATGTGGGGTTGATGTGTGTGTGTGTGTGTGTGTGTGTGTGTGTGTGTGTGTGTATGTAGGTATGGAATGGGTTTATTGTTCAAACATTTCAGAAATATATAAAATAGTAATTTACTCCCTCCTTATGCCTGTCCCAACTCTGAAGTAATCACTATTAAAATTTTGGAATGTATTCTTCCAGATTTTTAAATTTAAGAATATCCTATTCTGGACAAATCATGCAAGAATGTTCCTGAAATAAAAGGCAACTTGACACACTGTGCACCAGGGGAAATAGACAAAGAGTGTTCAGTATGTGCCGAGACATATTAGATGTTAAAAATAAAGACACAATCCCCTTTCCTCTTTCTCTTCCTCTTTCTTTTCCCTTTCCCTTCTAGTCAATTCAGTCCCAAAGACATTTGTTGACACCAAGCAAAACAGGCATGCATGGAGGGAGGGGAGAAAAGCAGTGGTGTTGGAGCCTCAGCAGAGTAAGGGGACATCTGGGTAGAAGAGTGCAGTGGACTGAACGTGTCCCCCAAAATTGACATGTTGAAATTCCAACGCCCAATGTGATGGTATTAGGAGGTGGGGCCTTTGGGAGGTGATTAGGTCATGAGGGTGAAGCCTTCATTAATGGGATTAGTGCCCTTGTAAATAAAAGGGACCCCAGAGAGGTCCCTCACTCTCTTTCCACATGTGAGGACACAGCAAGAAGTCAGCAGTCTGCAAACTGGAAGAGGGTCCTCACCAGAACCAACCCTGCTGATACCCTGATCTCAGATGTCCAGTCTCCGGAACTGTGAGAAATACATGTCTGTTGTTCATAGGCCACTTAGTCTAAGGCACTTTTTTATAACAGCCTGAACTAAGACAAAGAGTGACCCATCCTGTGAGGTTGGAGTAAGGAAGATGCCACATGGGGAACAGCTGGCTTGCAAAAGGTGTCACAGCCTGAGTGGAGTGAGGACTTCAGTAGAAGCTGCCTCTAGTTGATCAGAAGCAGATGCTCTGAGCCTCCTGCAAGAGTTAATGATTACAGCAGCCCAAGGGCGTTTGAACCAAAGGACAAGCAGACTCTGAAGACCTTGGTTCTTGCCCTAGGCTCTGTGTCTGGCACCTTACTGCCTCAGACTTGTGTAAATGCAGGACACATGTTCCCAGGACAACTCAGCCAAGTTCCAGAAAGGAGAGGTTTTCATGCAAGCTCCTAAGATTCACTCTCTAAAGCCTTCGGTGTAGAGCTAGTTGAAGAGGATTCTGCACTTAAAAGGTAAACTCCAAGCAATCGCAGATGGAAAGACAGAATTCTTTGTAATGAGCAGATCAGCAAAGATATCAAGAGTTACTCCTTGTGGGTCAGACAGCATAGGATGAGGGTCACAGGTAAGAAAGCTTCAGAATTAATGATGAGGAACATATGGACAGGACTGGACAGAACTGTTTTCATCAGTCACACCTGGATAAGGGTTTCAGCAGTTTCAGAGATTGGATGACTGGAACAGATTTGTAATATATTTTCTCTGCCATGGTAGAAATGTTCTCTATCTGCACTAATACAGCGGAACTAGCTACATGTGGCTATTGAACACTTGAAACGTGAATAGTGCAACTGAGGATCTGCATTTTTAATTTTATTTAATTTTCATTAATTAAAATATTTCAATAGGCCCATGTAGCTAGTGGCTACCACAGCAGACAGCGCAGCCCTACAGAATTTTTGATCATTGCATAATCGAACGTCGGTGTACTGTGTGAGTTATTTTGGTTGTTTTTAATTGTCTCAGATAATCAAAAAAATATTTCTTGTATAAATAAAAGTCTTAGTTAAAAAAAGAATATCCTATATAATGTATATGTATTTAGAATATATTTTTTACCAAAAAAATGAGTTATAGTTCTGCATACTTCTGCAAAGTAACTTTTCCTTTACTTTCTATAGTGTAGATGTTTTCCATCCTCCTTCCCTATCTCCTGCCCCCGTCTCCTGTCCCCCATCTAAAAGGCGATCAATTTTTGTAATTTTAAGAAAGAAAAATTCCCTTCCCTTTGTGAACAATTATTTATTAACCAATCTACCACTGGCGAACCTTTAGAATATCTCCACTCATTTTATTGTGAATATTAAAACAGTTTTGTAACTAGCACCATGGTACATATATCTTTGAAAGCTTTTGCAGTTATTTAGCATATCTATAGAATAAATTCCAAGAAAACAAAATTGCTTGCTCAACTGATATCTACATTTAAAATTTTTTACACTTGATACCAAATTTTCCTCCTTAATATCAATTTACTCTTTCACCAAGAGTGTATAAAAAGTGCTGCTTTTTTGAGCATTTGATAACAATGGATAATTTAACTTTTGAATCTTTTCTAATCTGATTCCTTTCTTTAATAGACTATTTGAACATGACTGTATTTTTACTGGCCACTAATATTTCCTTTTTAATGAATTTTATATTCATTGTTAGACCTGTTTTCTTTTAAAATATTTGTCTCCATACATTGGTAGAAGCTCTTTCCTCATTATAAATAAGCACTATCTGTGTCTTCTTTTGTGTCGCAACTTCTTTTTCCTTTGTCTTAATTTAGGTTGTGTTTTGCAAAACAGAAAATCTTAGTCTTCTAAAATTTCATGGTTTTATTTTTATATCTAAAGTTCTGTTTGTGTGTGACTTTAAGTCATATTTTATTTTTTCTAAATGGATATATCATATAGCAATATTCTCAATTTCATGTTACAGTCTACCTAAATACTAGCAATAAATGATCTCCTAAGCACAATGATAATCTCACTTAAGAATTTTGGAGATAGATAGTACACGAGCTACATCATATCATTAAAGACCTATATTCTTTCTATTAGAGTTGCCATCCTTAGACTATTGGCTTGCTGACTCATTAAGATCGCTGCTATATTTCTAGGCATCATATAATGTTCCAGAAAGGAAGAAGTGGGCAGAAAAATAACAAGCCATATTTGCCCTTGTTAACAGAACAGCAGATAATTTACTGGAAGCCCTAAGAGACTTCTAGTTATGCTTCACTGACAAATCTGAGTTACATGGGGACCCCTAGGTACAAAGAAGTTGAGAAAACAAATTAGTTTTAGAACAGATGTAAGTCTATAGAATAGACCTATATTCTGCCTGTCATGCTTTTAAACATATATCTAAAAACATTTTATATGGATTTTATAATTGTATGCTTCTTCTGCTAGAGCAAATAGACAATTTAACCTTTTGTACTTCTCTTTATACCCACAACCCACATGTAATTAGTTTTGATTTTACAAAAGGTGATCATAATTCTGCATGCTTCTGCAAAGTAACTTGCTTTTCCTTTACCTACTATAATATAGATGTTTTCTAGTCTGTCTGTCCATATATCTATGTATCCTCTCTATTGTCTAAATTACAATCTAATTTTAAGAAAAGAGAATACCATGTGATGTGTGAACCATAATTTATTCATCTCTTCACCATCATTGAGCATTTTACATATTTATTAATAGTCTTTTATGTAAACTCTGCTATTATAAAATTGACCTGTAGACATGAAGTAGAAAAATGTCATTTTTCTATGTCTCATTTTCTATAACTTCAATGTATGGAGGTTGTACCTGGTCATCTACAAACTGTGCACAATTGAAACTCTCTGTTTTCTTGTGAGGTTCTGCTCAGGTCATTCATACGCGTGGAAGTGCTTTAAACTACTGTAAAGAATTCTACCAGGATATAGATGACACCACTGTTGTTGTGATTTTGCAGTCACTCAGTATTTTGGAAACATGGGCAATAGGCTAGGGATCTGCACAAGAATCCCAGGGGGACATGAGTGTACTATAAAGGGCTTATAGGCTACTGGGAAGTTTATGTAAGTAAATGAGAGCCAAATTACTGAAGTTTTTGAATGCCGAATTTGGGAACTGGACTTAAAAATAAATCGTATACTATTTTGTCAGCACTGAATAGGAAATTGTTTGCAACACTAGTTGAGCATTTGTATTACTGGGAATATTTTTAACAAAGAATGCAGTGACCCAAGGACACTCCAAGGGGATTTTGATTTAATTGATCTGGAATGAGGCCTGAGAATTGATATTTTAAAAAATCTGTCCACATTGAACATTCAGGCTGGATTGAAAATGACCCATACAGGATAAAGCTGATTTGTCTATATTTTACACTGCATTTCTCCTACTATTGCTCTTCCTCCTCTCACCATTCTGGATAAAACAGTAATTACAGTTTTTGAGTTCCTATGACTTTATCATCTTAAAAGCCTATTTTGAAATAGTGGGATGTTCCCATCCACAATCAGACCTACTCACTTTTGCTTGATGACCTTGAATCACCAATTCTGGAAGAGGTTTGACCCCATGTATGTGCCTCAGCTTTGCCTGTACATTACCTGTGATGATCAAGATGCAACATACAAATGACCAAAGTGAAGAGATTTCCTGCATGATTCTGAATAATTTTAGATCTCTTAAGTGAGAAATAGCAAATCAGAGGTGGGAATCTATTTTTAATTATATGCTTAATCTTTACGGTTGCCTATAATTAACTATTTGATAACACAGTGTTACTCAGTTTCCTTGGAAAAATAGGAATACGTACATTCACTAAATTGATTGAAATTGTGAAGTTATATTTTGGCATCAAAAATAGTAATTACTGAACTTTTATGTTGGGCATAATGCAACCATAATGGTTTGTTTCTTGTTTGATAGGAAAAATAACATCAAATTTCACCCTCCTGCATACAAAATCAGCACATTTTCTTTTCCAAATTACAGAAAGAACAAAGTGAATATTCAATAGACATTTGTATTTCCTTGAGTTTGCTGGTGTAGCTAAGCAGAGCTGATAATGTGAAGTGTTGCTGCCATCTGCAGCATGAAAAACATTAAAAGTGTATGTTATCTGTATGTATGTAAATAGGTTTTGAACAACTTGCTTACTTAAGAACTTTGATTTCTCTCTTAGTCTTTCGATGTATTTTCAACTGCTAGCTTTCAATATTACTTAAAAATGTAATATATTTTAAATTTTACATCACAAAGTACTTATGAATATAGTATAGGTACCAAAATGAATCCTGAGATTATTTTTATTGATTATTTGATTATACTAAAATTAATTTAAAAACAATTAAATGATAGACTAAAATAGCCTTTATGATTTATTGATACCAGGAAATATTTTCTAAATCGATTATGTTTGACAAAGTTTTAAAAACAAATTACTCCAATAAAATTTAAACTTTTTCTCAAAGAGATTTTTTTCAGGTTTACCCATTACCTACTTAATCTGTTATATAGAATAGTAACCACAGAGACATCCACAAAAATGACACCAGAGGTATATTGTCAATGGATGAAAGATTTTAAGTCGTTTATATGTTGTTTTCCAAATAGAGATAGCTCATGGGGTTGGTGAGAATATTACTTATTCAGGTCTTTAAGGGATGAGGATACTTCTGTCCTAGGTTTCCGAATTCTCATTCCATGTATTTTAAAAGTTCTTCTCCTCTTGCCATTTCTTGGCCACTGATATTCTCATCATAGAAGGTAGACAAAAAGCTACCAGTTCTGTAGAATTTGGCAAGTTACTTGACTTTCCTGAGCATTGTTTTCTTCATCCGTGCTTTTGGGCTCATAATGATCACCTTGTCGTGTTGCATTGAAACTGGATGAGAATTGAGTGTGGAAAGTGTAGCACAATGTCTGAAACAGACCCATTGATATTAGCTTTTATATATTCATAAAACAAATTGTTTCATCATGTTTGGTTTCAGACAAAATGCCATATTTTCATATGTGAAATCTCTTCTATTTCTATTGTAACAGATCTTTAAAAACCAGATATTTATAATTAAATAGAAAATGCCCAGAAAATGCATTTTCAATTATTTTGGTAATATTCAGCAGATAGTCATAAAATACTGGTTCAGTCAGCAAGATCTAATGTGTTTTTTCTCCTTTTCTTTTTTTTTTAACATCTTTATTGGAGTATAATTGCTTTAAAATGGTGTGTTAGTTTCTGCTGTATAACAAAGTGAATCAGCTATACATATACAAATATCCCCATATCTCCTCCCTCTTGAGCTCTCCTTTTCTTTAACAAGATTTTAATTACTGTGTTTTTTCTCTTAAAAATAAATCATAGATTCCTTAAATTATTTAATTTAAATTATTTAAATCTGTGATGTCTAAATTTAATACCTGGGCAGTTGGATGAACTATCATACATGTCACTAAGGACCATGCTCACTTGTTTTTATGGCAAAAAATGTCATAGTATAAGAAATAGACAAAATCCATTTGCATTTAGAGAATTTTTATTAAAAAAAGCTTTTTCTTTTTAAGATAATCTGCAGATTCTAAAACAAAATGTTAGGATAAAGGACAAAATCACAGTTTATAGTAAGGGAAATTGCTGAACTTGAGAACTCAAATTATTATAAACAAGAATTTCTTCCCTCCAATTTTAACAATTAAAGAATATGACAGAACTGAAAAATATGAGTAAATGGTAAAATTTTATGTTATTTCCTAGGTTTATTCTTATTCTGATTAAAAAAAACAACAAATCTAAAACAAATGTATAAAAACCTCTAATTAAGGTTCCAAGAAATCAGAATTTCAGTGAACTGCTATGTATGCTGTCTCGGCTATACTTTGATTCTTCAGATCATCTATCAAAACCTCTCTTGTAGCAAAATATAGGTGATTTATCTGGTGAGTTTTAGGTTTTCTCCTCCAGAATATTCTGCATAGGGACGAATATTCAAGGTTTTTGTTGATTTGTTTTGTTTTTCTCTGTACCTGTTGGTTCACTCAGACTCAGCTTCTGAGTTCAATCTAGTGTCTAGATCATTTTTCACAGCCCTTAGAGGATGCTTTGGTCAAGTATAGACATAGAACATACATCCAGGAGAAGAAGCTATTCTTTGAATCATGATCTAGTGCTACAATTTGGAGGAGAGCTGAGTGGGAAAGTATGGCCTCCTTGTCCAAGAAAACTATGAACTTACTAGGTACATCCTGAACTCCTGGGTGCTTTTCATTCTTGGTGCTGAGAATGACGTTCCTCACTTCTGTGCCTTAGTGCTGTGCTCTTGGCTTGGAATGTTCTCCCAGACATACACTTCCTGGCTTTGACCCCACCTGGCCTGGAGGACACACACTCATCTCAGGTACTGTTATCTACTCTCTAGGGGTTCTGACTTCCCACCGTAAATATATTTAATTCTTTCTCTTTTTGTTCCTTCATGTATATTCTTTTATCATGGCACCTGTAAAACTAAATTGCACCTGTTTTGGTGAGTGGCATGGCCACAATAGAAACTGGGGCTTTTTCCATGAGTTCTGAGTATTCCTTACATCCCACATGCAATCAAATTCCAGGGTTTATCAATTACCCTTCCATATCTTGCTTAGCAAGACTCCGTATGATCCAGCCCCTGGCCACTTTTCCTACTGCAGCTCAAACCTCTCTTCCTTTGTTTTAATATACTCCAACTGCCCTGGCTTCCAGCATTTCTCAAACTTGTCCAGCAGCCTGTTGACTCAGAGCCTTTGCACTTGCTTTTCCATCTGCCTGGAATTCTCTTTTCCCAAATATTCTTATGAATTGCTGCCTTATTTCCTTTTGCTGTTCAAAAGTAACAGCAGCTTCATTTCTCTCTATTTTTTTTTATCTTGAATTATTTTCTTCATGGTTTTTGGGAATATAAAGTTTTCACCCTCCTGGGAAATAACTGCTTGTTCATTATAGCAAAGAATAATAATCAAAACCTGGGCAGGAATACCTTGGAGATATGGTGGGTTCAGTTCCCAACCACTGCAATATAGCAAATGTTGCGGTAAAGTGAGTCACACAAATTTTTTGGTCTCCCAGTGTATATAAAACATATGTTTGTACTATATTGTAGTCTAATAAGTGTGCAATAGCATTATGTCCAATAAAACAATGTATATACCTTGATTTTAAAATGCATCATTGCTAAAAATTGCTAACCATCATCTGAGCCTTCAGCGAGTTGTAATCTTTTTGCTGGTAGAGGGTGTTGCCTCAGTGTCTAGGGTTGCCGACTGTTCAGGGTGGTGGTTCCTGAAGGCTGGGATGGCTATGACAATTTCTTAAAAATAAGACAATGAAGTTTGCCACATCAATTGGCTTTTCCTTTTACAAATGATTTCTCTGTAGCATGCCATGCTAGCTGATAGCATTTTACCCACAGTAGAACTGCTTTCAAAATTGTAGTCAATCTTTTCAAACTCTGCTGCTCCTTTATCAACTAAATTGATGTAATATTCTAAATCCCTTGTTGTTATTTCAACAATCTTCACAGCATCTTCACCAGGAGTAGATTTCATCTCAAGAAACCACTTTCTTCGCTCATCCATAAGAAACTTCCTTATGCTCCTTATCCCTTAAAGTTTGATTATGAGATTGGAGCAGTGCAATCACATCTTCAGGCTCCACTTCTATTTCTAGTTCTCTTGATGTTTCCACCACATCTGCAATTAATTACTCCACTGAAGTCTTGAACCCCTCAAAGTCATCCATGAGGCTAGGAATCAACTTCTTCTAAATTCCTGTTAACGTTGATATTTTGACCTCTTCCCATGAATCATGAATGTTCTTAATGACTTTTAGTGTGGTGAATCCTTTCTGAAAGATTTTCAATTTACTTTGCCCAGATTCATCAGAGGAATACACTATCTGTGGTAGCTACAGACTTATGAAATGTATTTCTTAAAGAATAAGACTTGAAAATTGAAATGCCTTCTGATCCATGGGCTGCAGAATGGATGTTGTGTTAGCAGACCTGAAAACAACATCTATCCCATTGTTCATTTCCATCAGAGCTCTTGGGTGACCAGGTGCATTGTCAATGAGCAGTAATCTTTTTTTCTGAGCAGTAGGTCTCAACACTGGGCTTAAAATATTCAGTAAACCATGTTGTAAAGAGATGCACTGTCATCCAGGCTTTGTTGTTCCATTCATAGAGCTCAGGGTGAGTCGATTTAGCATAAGTCTTAAAGGCCATAGAATTTTCAGAATGGTAACTGAGCACTGGCTTCAACTTAAAGTCACCAGCTGCCTTAGCCCCTAACAAGAGAGTCAGCCCGTCTTTTGGAGTTTTGAGCCAGGCATCGACTCCTCCTCTCTAGCTGTGAAAGTTCTAGATGGCATCTCCTTCCAGTATAAGGCTGTTTTGCCTATGTTGAAAATCTGTTTAGTGTAGCCACCTTCATTAACGATCTTAGCTAGGTCTTCTGGATAACTTGCTGGAGCTTCTACATCAGCACTTGCTGCTTCACCTTGTACTTCTATGTTTTGGAGACAGTTTCTTCCTTTAAACTTCATGAACCAACCTCTGCTAACTTCAGACTTTTCTTCTGCATCTCCCTCACCTCTCTCAGCCTTCATAAAACAAAAAAGAGTTAAGGCCTTGTTCTGGATTAGGCTTTGGTCTAAGGGAATGTTTTGGGTGGTTTGATCCTCTGTCCAGACCACTAAAACTCTCTCCATATCAGCGGTAAGGCTGTTTTGCTTTCTTCTCATTCATGTGTTCACTGGAGTAGCACTTTTAGTTTCCTTGAAGAACTTTTCCTTTGCATTCACAACTTTACTAACTGGTGTAAGTGCCTACCTTTCAACCTATCTCGACTTTCCACATGCCTTCCTTGCTAATCTTAACCATTTCTAGCTTTTGATTTGAAGCGAGAGATCTGCAACTCTTCCTTTCACTTGAACACTTAGAGGCCATTATAGGGTTATTAATTGGCTTAATTTCAATATTATTATGTCTCAGGGAAAAGGGAAGCCTGAGGAGAGGGAGAGAGATGGGAGAACAGCCTGTCGGTTGGATCAGTCAGAACACAAACAACATTTATCGATTAAATTTGTCATCTCATATGGACTCTGTTCATGGTGCCCCAAAACAATTAACAATAGTAACATCAAAGATCACTAGTCCCAGATCACTACAATAAATAAATAATAATGAAAAAGTTGGGAATATTATGAGAATTACCAAATTATGACACAGGGGCATAAATTGAGCAAATGCTGTTGGAAAAATGACACCCATAGACTTGCTCAACATAGAGTGGCCACAAACCTTCAATTTGTAAAATATACAATAAAGTGAAGTGAAATAAAATGAGGTGTGCCTGTATTAAGCTTGTTTAATCAGTCTGACTGATTACAAAAGTGCACACACTTCTGAAGGGAAATCGGCAACATCCCCTGCAATCAACTCCTGAAAATCAGACTGAAAATCAGATAATCAGCAACAGCTTCCATCCAGTGAACAGATGTCTGAGAGTCAGCCAGTGAGCAACAGTCTTACTCTGGTAAACCTGCTTCCATAGCTAAAGCCAATACTCCAGATTCTAAACTCCACACTTTTCCAAAACCCTTTGTAAGTTCTCTGCTTATAAACTGTGTCTTATAGGCTCAGCCCTCCCTTGCCTTAGCAAGAAATACATTCAGTTTATTATTTTAGATATTGAGTGATAGACTCTTTATTAGTATTTATGATCACCTATAATTACATGATATTTTTGTTCCCTGTTGGTTTATTATCTATCTGCATTAGGATGCAAGCTCTAAGAGGGCAGGTACTTTGTTGCTTTGTTCACTGCTGCAACTTATTGACGACATAGGTGCCTAGCACATAATATGAAATTTACAAGTATTTGTCGAATGCATCTTTAGAGTAGGAATAATGGCCACTTAGCATAATATCCCCACTGCTAATACAGTGCCTATTACACAGAAGTAATTCCATAAAGTATTATTTAGATGAATGAATGAATTCATTGTCCATGCAAGTTTCAAAATATTTGTTAGGGATATCGTAAAGTAAACCAGAGATTACTCAGATCTCTGTGGGTCCATATAGTTCTCATAAACTCATCTCTCTCTCCAGAGATACACTAGATGAAAAGATGCCCACCTGGCTATTTGACATTTCCTTTTGGAAGACTTAGAGGCATTATTGGTTTAATGTGTTTAAAACTGAACCCACACTCTTTCTTTACCACCAAACCAGATCCTCTTCTAATGTTCTCTCTGTCACTAAATGTTATAGGCCAGAAATCCCCTTTCTCCCTTGAACGTCCATTTTCAACCCAGCATCAAGTAAGGGTGATTTTACCTCCCAAATATATCTTGAATCTGCTGACTTCTCTCCCTTTACATGAGCATCACGTTAATCAGAGCTACCATTAGCTGTCGTCTAAACTACTTTAGTAACACTAATTGGTCCATGAGCACCTTCTCGAGGCCTCTCACCAATCTAATCTTTCATCAGTCAACTCTCTCCTTATAAACTTTTATCAGATGGTTTGCTAATAGAACAGAGTTTAAAATCTTCAACATGGCCTCCAGACTCCATTCATTCTCATCTTGTACCACATTCCTCTTCATTGTCTAAACTTGTGTCACTGGCTTTCTTTAAGTCACTTGAGATTATCGTGTCCTCCTTTTCCTCCATCAGAAAGCTTTGCAAATGTTAGTACCTCAGCCTAAAACATTCTTCCTCCTGCTCTGACTTATTCTACACATATTAAATCCACCATCATTCCCTCACTCCCTGACCAAGTCACATACCCCTACCTTACTGAGAACCTTGTCTATCTCCTGTAAACACTTCTCATGTTGAAAATCTAAGTTCTGTTTGTGTCATTATTGGATTAATAGCCATCTCTTTAACTAAACTGTAAGCTTCATGGGGCGGGGGCACTCTATTTTGGGCATATAGGAGGGAGTCAAGAAGTATTTATTACATTAATGAAAAAATGAATGAAAGGGAAGAATTTGAATCTGGTCAAGACTTTCCCAGCATATTTCAGAGTAAACAGGGTTGGAACCTGTGTTCTGAGAGCATAGTGGGCCAAGGAAAGACAGTGAGGAAAAATGTCATTCTAGAGCTGCTTTCTTTTCATTAAAATTTTCACTGAAAAGCAAGAGTCTCCCTAGTCTTTTGTGGGCTCATGTTTGGTGGTAAAGACAAAAGTGGTGCATAGAAGACATTCAAAGATCAATTTCATCTTTAACAAAGAAGGAGAGAAAGGATGGGTCCTAATCTGTTGGAGTGAGCAAATACTGTAGCAGGTTTTCATTTAATACGGCCAACTTTAAAATGAGTGTTATATTCTAAGAAGGATTTTGATTCTTGGGGAGTCTCCATTAGATGTAGGTATTAAGTAGCTCTTTTCACTAGTTTTAGGGTTCATTTAAATATTTTAAAAATCCAAAACATTGTCATATTAAAAGGCAGTATTTACAAATGGTGTTTTCTTTCTCCAATTCTTGCCTCACTGTGAAAGTCTCAACCACTGCTGTGCTGCTGTTGTAACATGAATTACAAAAATCTTTCATTTTGGAAATCAAAGTGAAGGACAAGAAAAAGCCCCGAAAGCAGGATCATCTTTAGGGAGAACATTTGGGACATGGAGGGCAGGGTAGCATGGGGAAAGAGAGGTTGCCAGGCAGCCTTCCACATACTGCTTGATTTTTCTTTGTTTTACTTCGTTTTGTTACCCCACCAGAAAGTCACAGCAAACATAGTGTCTGGCATGTTTGTGTAACTCTAAAGTAGAGTCTATATGCTGCTTTGCTTAAAACAAATTTGTTTCCTCATTTTGAAAAGGGAGAGGACTATTGTCATTCATAAAAAAAAGATTTTTCTTTTGAATGGATTTTGGAAGCGTGTGGACAACTAGACATAGTAATCTGGAGGACTATGAAAACATTAACATGGAAGGCGTTAATTGGTTGAATTGGCTGTGTTTCCTGACATCTGTATTTGCCTCATGTATTAAGGCTTTGTTTCTTTTTGTTTGCTTGTTTTTAAGGCCTGGAGTTGTCTATTTTTCAGAGCCTCAGATCCCTTTTTTGACTGAACTTCTACTGCAAATAGATAAAATTCCTGCTCTATACCACTGCTTTATTGATACTAACTTAGAAGTCTATTAATATGCTTATTTAAATCCCTAGCATGGGTATGTATTTAAAACATGCTTTGATTTGTAAATATTATCTTTTTTATGGGATGTAACTGTGCCTTTTGCCACTAGAACAAATTGATTTCATCTATCTTCCATCTCACCTTTAAACGTGTTATTTACCCAAATTTTAGCTTTTCCAACATAATGTAAAAATGTCTCACTACAATAAGAAGATTAATAAACAAAGTAAAAAAGACTATTTATGAAAGAATACTTTAGAAATCCAGTCCTTTTGATTAGTAACCAGCCCTAGTACCAGAAAAACTTCAAAGTGCTCTCTAAACATTGAATTTTCATCAGTGATGCTGCAAGCCTTAGCTCTCATCTTTCATGCTTACCATGCAATAACTTCAAAAGGATAAAAAGAAAGAATGGTAATCTCTCCAAGCGACACTCTGCTAAGGCCAGTCATCTTGTCTTTAGCTATCATGCATTCACAACCAGATAATTGCTTCATTATATTATGCTTTAATAAATATAATAATTAACATTTTGTTACCAAAAAAAAGCCAATACTCAAGCCATTCAGAAATGAAATCCAGAGCCCAGGGGATTTCTAGAAGAAAATGAAAAAGAATTAGCATCAAATATAGACCTCTTCAAAGGGAAAGAGATCATTTAAACTTGTCTTTTACTTACTGAAATCTGTTCTGCATATTTTATTGTTTTTGTCATCTTGCTTGTTATAATCCAGCTAGCGAATGTTCAAAGAACATAAAATCCTACAAATAAATAAATGGAATATGAGTGAATTTACAAAAAGGCAACAAGAGTCTCACATGTAAGCTTTGATTACATAAAGCAATTATGTTTCCCAGTGGTGCTCCAGGAACAGGTGATTTATCAGTAGGAGAGAAATCAAAGTTTTTCGCTTCATGACACTTAGATGTCTAATTTACAGAGTACAAGTAACTTGGAAACCTTATCTGAATCAACATGGTATCACCAGTCAAATTTGGGGTGATCAAGACTTTTTAGAATTAGATTGTAGGGCAGTCTGGGTCAGCGTGGGAAGTTGTAATAGACTCTGACCTTTAAACAAGAGGTAGACATATCATTATGGACTTTGTGGTCAGTAACTCGGCAGTCATCTGAGGAAGTATACCAGAGGGAACTTTGGCGGGGAGGGGTCAGAGTTGTGTGTTGTGTAGTGGTAGCCTCAAACAAGAAGAGACCAATAATAAGATTACACTTGTGAATTTTGCTGTTTGGATCGGGGAATATCCTCACACCAACAGCTTTCTAAAGATCTCTCACCACAAGGTAATAAAATGGAGACAGCAATAAAGACAATTCTTGGTGACAAATTATCTTAAAAGCTATATTGTCCAAAAAAGTGCAAATATTTTATGATATTATGGTTAAAAAGGAAAGGAAAAGCAATGGATAGGAGCTGTCTGATAGTCTCAGTGAGTGTGTTTCTCCCTCAGACACTGGAGTTAAAAAGTTATCCTTTCAGATTATTTGGATGTTATCTAGATCAGTACTTCTTCAGTTTATAGGCATAGGGAATTGTTGACAG
Organism: Tursiops truncatus; assembly: GCF_011762595.2. NCBI lineage: Eukaryota > Metazoa > Chordata > Mammalia > Artiodactyla > Delphinidae > Tursiops > Tursiops truncatus. Next base: position 21,394,997 of record NC_047037.1, on the reverse strand, counting down.
TGCATTTTTGCCATCAGCTTGTTACATAAAATAGGTCAGTAGGGCAGATTAAAGATAATCTATTTTTAATATAAATATTAAGAAAGGGGCTTAAACAGGCCAAATTAAGGTTTTGGGAAAAGGGCGTGTGTGTGTGTGTGCACGCGTGCGCACCTTTACGTGCATGCACGCACATGATCGCTGGCGTGTTTGGTGTCGAAATGCAGAAATCATCAAAAAATAGAAGGGGTGAGCAGGAAGTGGCAAATTAAAAGCCTTACCAAACACGTAAGGAGAGTGGGAAATTGAAAAAGTATTAGGTGACAGGCAAAATTGACTGGACTTGGTTAGATCTGTAGATGAAAACGGGAATTGAGGGTAAGTGATGACTTAGTAAGTATAGAAACCTAGCTCTCTACGTATTAATTCTATGTCTACCAATGATAGGGAATGAATAAGTTAAAATAGTTTCTCTAAGCTGCTGGAGAAAAAAATCCTAATATATATATATGGTTTTTTGTTTGTTTGTTTTTTTGGCTGCACTGGGTCTTCATTGCTGTGCACGGGCTTTTTTCTAGTTGCAGCAAGCGGGGTCTACTCTTCGTTGTGGAGCACGGGCTCTAGGTGCCCGGACTTCAACGTTTGTGGCTCATGCGGGGGCTCAGTAGTTGTGGCTCGCGGGCGGTAGAGTGCAGGCTCAGAAGCTGTGGTGCACCAGCTTACTTGCTTCGCGGCATGTGGGATCTTCCCGGACCAGGGATCAAACCTGTGTCCCCTGCATTGGCAGGTGCATTCTTAACCACTGTGCCACTAGGGAAGTCCCCTAATATATATTTTTAATTAAACTCTAAGTATCCATCAGTGATGTCACCGGGGAATTATTTTTAGTTAATATAATTCCCAAGTGTCTCTAGAAGAGACTAAGTAAATAGGAGCATTTTTATTTCCCCCACAGCAGCACACGTTAATATCACCATAAGATTAGGATCCTAAAACCCTGAAGAATAACAAAATATGAGAGGAGGAATGTACGTTTATTTTATAATTCCATGAGCTTTTGTGAATGCACTGAAGATGGTAAGCAATGAGGGAGATATCAGAAGGAAAGTCAGGAAAACCAGCCCAAAGGCCAATACCTTGGCACTGGTATTACTTGACTTCTGTTCTCCTATCACCAATCTAGAAGAAAATGTTTTTTAATGAAACTGGAAGTTGACAAGAAAGGACAAAGACATCTTATCTTTGTACTAATAGAAACTGATACATCTTAACTCATCTCTGCCTACTCATGTATCTATGTACATATTGGAAGGGCAAGAAAACAGTACTTTTCACATTCTGAATATCACCTAACTCCTTGGTAAGCTCTTAAGCAGTTCTGAACTTTACACAGGATAAATAATATGATATTTAAGTTTAAATATTTTTCAGTGAAAGTGAAAATAAGCCAAAAGTCTAAATTAAAGTTGAAAGAGAAGGATAACTCATGTTTCGAGAAATGATGAGTAGGATGTTGACGGGGTATCAATCCTCGAGGAAGAGGGGGTATGAGGGCCACTGGAGGACACCTGCCTAATAGAAATGCAGGCTTGTACATTCTGACTTCTGAAGAATGTTGGCCCCAAACTAACCTTCTATGATTAAACTTACTCTTTGGAGTAAATGCTGTGTAAAACGGGATTGGCTCTATAATAATCAACAAGGGAAAAGGAAAGAAATAAATCACCTTTACTCTTTAAGACTGCACTTACAAAGAGAAAACAAGCACCAATCATGGCTGCTTTGACTGTCACATCTAGATCTGCAGGAACGTGAATTCCAAAGTTGTCAGCATTGGTGAAGACATCGTTTACGAATCCTGACCAGTACTTTGAAATCTTCCCAATTGTAAGCTTTTCGTTAATGGTCTTCACCTTTGAGAAGAAAATAAGAAGTTGTAAATTTGAAGGTGATACAGATGGTTTTACATTTCTTCATATATTTACTTCATGAGAGATAGGAATTATTTTATTCATCATCTTTAAATGACAGTTCGATGGTACTCATTCCTTTATATAAGCATAGGTTTGTAGATTTAACTTTCCAGTTTACTCTTCAGGAATTTTGCTTTTCTGACATTTTTTAATCCATTGTAATTCATTTATTTTTTTTTTCTTTTTGTTTTTGTATGCAGATTGAGAATTTAATAGCCTCAAGTAATTGAGGACAGGCTACCACAAGATGGCAGCAGGTACATAGTCTCAATTATATGGTCTAACCATGATTCCTTTACCTGAAGTCCAGATTTTAAATCTGAATTCTTCATCAAAAAAGAAAAATATGTGAAATATTTTAGAAGAAATTTTTTAGAAAAAAATAATTTCTAAGTACAATTTATAACCTTTTAATTTTTATTGCTAAGATTTTATAATTACTAATATGTTTAAATATTATCAGTCATTGCTCAATTTCATTTTTATATTATACTCAGATATTTACTAGGTCATTCCTTTATAACTAACCCTAAGTCCTATTTTTCATTCGAAAAATTCTCTGGGCTAATGTACCACACAGGAAATTCAGACTAATTTGACATCAAAAGTCTATAGTTCTTTTTAGCTAGAAGGAATCTACAGTTAAACTTTATCCACTATTCATTTGCTTGCCCTGTTTCTCATTCAAAGGCTGAAAGTGATTCAGTATAAACTTTCACTTTCTGTATGGGAGTAGAGGATAGAAAATAGAGAAAGTTACTTAGGCCATGTCTATACCATGAATAATGAAACTCTTAAGCTCTCCTCAATCATAGGGCATATTTTTATCCTTTACTCTTAGGAAAGTTATACCAAGTCTTTTTGGCATGGGCTGGAGTTATGACAGCTCATTTTGCAAAATGTACATTGTATTCTAGGTGAATAATGTTCCCTGAAATCCTGCAACTTTAATGTCTTATGTGGGATATACATGAATGAATGGACTGAAATGAAATGAAATGAAAAAGAAATACATACTTTAAATTAGACTATATCCTCTAGGAAAATCTGTTAAGATAGTTCACATTCTTACACATTGAATTTGCAAGTAATTAGTGTTTTTTAACATTCAATTTACACAAATATGTTTACATGAGAATAGATTGTTTTACAAAATGAAGTTAGCAAGTCTTATGAGCATAGCTTTTGAATTAATGGTATTTTAATGGAGTGTGCTCTTGAGATCAGGACTGGATATGTTACCACCAGGGATGTAGGAAAGAAGATGTAATTTTGGTGATTCTGAACTAAATATATTTGCTTTATACCATAGGCACTATATTCCACATAAATCAAATTTTTGTAGTATGTTTTAAAAAAATTCTTGAACTTACTATCTCTGGAATTATGAGTTATTATTGGCATGTACAATATTACTTGTTACATTATTTCACAAATACATAATTTTCTAAATTTATTTCAGAGATGTTTCATGATTTGAACATTTTAAAAATTGAATTATGTTGCAAAAAATCAGGACCTAGGTGAAAACGGTCCTTCATTTTGTCAATCATACCTCAAAATCCACATCGCCAAAACAGCCACATGTTGCACAAGGACCAACAATTTTCAAAATATCTTCTTTGTCTGCGTTTTGGATTGCGAATTTAGGCAGAAAGGGGTCCCACTTCTGTGCAACATAACCAACTATAGTACCAGGAGGGGCTTGGATTTCTAACTGTAAGAAGAGATAATAAAATAAGATTTCCTAAAGTTGTTGTATTTTAATTTTACTATAATGTCAGCTTACTTCTAAACAGTATATAAAAGCTTCTAAATAGCTGCTTTTATCTTATACTGGTTTTTTTTTTTATAATTTATAGAAACAAAGAAATTCACTATATAGATATGTGTTCTGCATTATGCGCTAAATGTCCATGTCTTTGATCTTCCTTCCCTAAGGAGAACCTATCCCAAAGCTGTTTTCTGACCCTGGGACACTGGCTTCTTTGCCATTTTGTTCCAAGTACAGTAATTGATCAAGTATTGAAGATGTTTCCATCCCCTCTCAGTTGTGGCCACAACACACATCTATTTTTAAGCGTCACTTACTGATTATTATGGACTTTTTTCTCTTTGGATTGCCAACTTCTAGCTTCTCTGTGCTCAGTTAAAAACAAATGCTTCTTGCTCAGTTAAAAACAAATGCTTCTTGCAGAGTTACACACCAATTTGATTTGTTTCATTTTGTCCAAAGTGTTAAAGACTAGCACTTGCATTTTCAGGGCTGACTTTAGTATTTTACTCCATCATCCTTTATTCCCCTGATTTCTTTATTGTCCATAATATTCTATTTCAACATATTTATGTAACCAAATCAAATACTTTGTAAAATAAGCTGGAAGTGGGTGAAAATGATGAACATTGTTTGCTTTTAGATCAAACCAGCGCTCATCATCTGATCTCCTTTTGTCTTTCCTTATTTGTTAAGTTCATAGTCTTATGTGTATGTCTGTAGTGTTTTCAGATGGACAAATGTGGTTTCAACAAGTCTTCTTAGAATTATATAGATTTGTTCTAGGATAACTTTTAAAGTAACTGATGTGATTTTAACCAAATTAAAAAACATATTAATCAGTATTAGGATGCGTCTTATGGTTAAGTTATATGACATGGAGCTACTTTGAAATAAAACATCAATTATCAGAAATTTTCAAATGGGCATATATTCTGGATTATACTAAGTTTAGCATCTTGGGGCATATTAGATCTTGAATATCCCCAGTAAAAGTATAAAAATTCTTGGGCTCCGTATATAAGTACCTTAGCAATCCTATCACTTAGCCAGGTAATTGCCTATAAATGGAGAATTAGCTTCAATATATATTGTGAGAAACTTCTCTAATTAAGGAGAGTTCCACATTACTATTTATTTCCCTTTGTGCTACGTAGACTATTTATACATAGGTCCTCAATAGAGAAGCTTGGGCTTGAATAAAGACACCTGGATCAAGTTCCATTTATTGTATCTTCTAGATGTGTGATCATAGGTAAGGCACCTCCACTCTCTAAGTCCCAGTTTCCTCAATTGCAAAATGTAGAGAGTAAAATCTATTCCTTCTAACTTGTAGAGGTGTTATGATATCAAAAACATCAAAGTAAGTATATTTTCCATATCAACTTAGCTGCATCATGTCAATGAAAGTTATTACTATAGACCTATTCGTGATGAAAATCTATTATATATTAAAAATATAAGAATCAGATGATTCCCTCTAGAACAAGAACATAGTCTTTGCTAAACCTTGAAGTTTGTCATAAATGGGTGAATGGAACCTGAGATTCTGTACTAAAAATAATACCTACCCAAGAGAATACTTTAGAAGAGTTTAGTATCACTCAGCACTCCCTGAACTTTGCACCAATAAGAGAAGAAAAAGGGTAGATTTGCTTAATGGTGGAACTTATAGCTATTACAATTACGTGGCTAATACAGAGATTCAGGAGGATGTGTCTCATTTACATGATGCATGAGCTGTCGTTACCGATTAACATCACAGAAGCCACTATAGTTTTTGGTTGGAAAGGAAAAAAAATTTAGTGAATCACCAAATCCTCAAGCTGTTCTGATCCTAAAGGAGCAACATTCTAATTCAACCAATTGAAAGGTTAATTGCCCCATATCTCCAGATGATTGCCATTTATTTAAGAAATAATTGCTGATCTTTCCAAACATGGAAAAATACAAGCACACCCAGAGCCAAAGACTAACCTCTTGTAGGTAGCAAGGGCACCAGCAGCTGTTACACCTCAAGGGCCTGTTGACTGTAATCACCTCTCGACCGGAGTTATCGGTGATCTTCAGAGTGCAAGATCTCAGTGTGGAACAGAAAGTACGATTGAAGCAGATGCTTTCCTCCACTGCAAAGTAAATTCTTTGTCCCAAGCTGTTTTTAATCTCATATTTGTTGGAGGTCTCAGTGCCAAGTATCACTAATGGAGCAAAAAAAAAAAATTATCAAAATCATGCTTATTGCTTACTATCAGAACTTTATGTGAGTAAAAATTGTTGTGTTATTAAAAGAAAACAGAGTGTGTGATCAGTTATTAAGTATATGGTATCTTATTCAGACAAATCTACTTCCGTGCTCGAAATTTTGAGGATTTAGGCATAGAAATAGAAGTAAACTCTGAGAACAAAGTTGTGCAATTACTAAATTTTGATTACAGATATATGACCTACTTGGACACATATAGTACCACTTTTCAACTAGGGAAGCAACGTTGTAAAGAAGAATCAAATACTCAGATAATAATTCTATCACTGTTATGGAATTTACTGGGACAACTCACACTGATAGTAATGATTTTGTCTAAAATCTCTATCTGCTATTATATCTACAGCTGCATGCTATCTATTACAATTTTGACATATCTTAGTTAAGGACAAAAATACTTGATTAATTTGAATTCAGTTAGTCATCATTGTAAATTTGTGTATTGTTACATGATTTGCCTATTTGACGAATCTCTGACACTATGATAAAACATATTTTGTTTTGATGATTTTTTGTTATTTAGTCTCAACCTTGATTTCCATGTCTGAAATTACAGCGTCAAGAAAATTTAAACTATTAGCAGCCATGGAAATGACCAAATAGTTTTTATTACTTTAAGATTAAAAATAATATTAGATTCCTAATGACAATATCATCAAAGACTTGGGGAGTTTTATGCTTTTATGTTTATCTATATCAGACTAATAATTTTACTTTCAATATTTATTTTATAAAATAAGCCTAGTGCTCTTTTTAATCTATCTTAAACATTTAACTTTATCATTTATAAAATATTTAGATGTAAAGAAACTTCTGAAACTTAAAACATTTCAACAGTTTTAATAATTACAGAATATAATATACTTACTTCCAAGAAGCTCCACCTGCTGGTGTATAATTATCAGGTCTAACTGTTAAAAGACGACATAAAGGAAATAAAAAGTATTACATCACAGGTCTTTGAAAACCTTTGCAGCTATTACTATTAACCTGTTTACTAGACTACCTGAAATTAGATGATTTTCATGTTCTCTGTGAGGGAAATGGTTGAAAACAGCTCACATTTTATAATGAAAAAGAAGTTAACATGGTTTTTATTCAAGTAAAATTTAAAAATTACAAGAACCCTGAAAATTTCAAGGCAGAATTGCCCAGAATAACATTAGCAACTGTGATTAGCTCTGTGTGTTTTTCTGTGGTAGTCAGATAAAAGTGTAGCTCTTGGAAACAATATCTTTGAGAATATTTTTAAACAATCTGAATAAGAATGCCTATAAGGTTTTAAGCCTCTCTCTCTCTCTCTTTTTAAAAGAAATGAACCAAAATGAAACCAAACAGTAATGACCTGCCTGCATGGCCTCTCCACTCAGCCCTATAACTCTACTTTCACTCTGTCATGCAGTAACTCATTCCTCACAGCGATGAAACGTCTTTGTTAAAGCTGAAAAAAGCTATTCTTTAAAATTTTCTCATTCACATCTTCCTTTGAACTAGGGGAAGAAAACCCAGAAATCCTGCTGATGCCAGCAAAGTACCAATTTAAGCAGAAAAGAGTTACGCCACTAAATGCATGACACATTAAAACTTGCCTATGTAATTAGAAGTGAAGTTAATTTACAGAGATAAAGTAGCCACAGTTGAGGAGTGACTTATTAAACAGAATACAGTACAAACTGCTTTTTAAAGGAAATATTTAAAATATGTTCTTAGAGTGAATTTTATTTGTGTATGTTTTCATTTTGATATTCAATACTTGAAGATTCACTAAGGCAAAATCACTGAGTGCAATGCTGATTATTACTTTTTTAAATGCTTCATTTTCTATCTTGCCTTAAAATTTTCTTCACTTTATTCTCCCTTCACATTAATATACTCACTGATAACTTTTAAATGAAAGTAATCGATACTAACAGTTGGAATTGATCGGGCATCACAAACGCAGAAAATATAACATTACCTTATTTCCTTCACTCTCCTTGTATATCCTGAGGTGGAGGTAAAAACTAATATCATTTCTTCTATTTAAGTCTTATTATTGATAAAAGTACATGTGACCTCCATTTTAAGATTCACAAAAATATTTTTTCCAAAATTTATGATTTAAGATATTCTAAAACATATTTTAACAACTATGACAAAGTTTTTAAAAAAAATTTGAATCGGTCTTTGTTGTGTAGTATTGTTAGTTCTGTTCTCCTCTTTTGAGGAAAATGGAGAGTTGAGGAAAGAGAAGGGGTAAGCTTCAAAAGGACATGCACGATTATTAAGCAGTGGATCTATGTAGGAGTAACTTAGAGATAGAGAAGGAGTATGGGGACAGAAGTTAAGTTTGAGTTTAGGAGCTTTGACTATTTGTGTCATGGATCAAGTTTTCAGCCTTGAAATTTAAAGACTATTGGTTGAAAAGGGAAGTTGTACCTCTCTAATACCTAATAATAGCAGTTGTTTATTTAATGACTACCGTGAGGTAGTCACTGTGCCAGATTTTTTGACATAGTGTCTGATTTAATCCTCACACACATCAGAGAGCTAGATATCATTCCATTTTACATGTGAGGAAACAATCCCAGAGAGAGGAAGTAGTTTGCTCAACGTCACAGAGCATGTATCAATAAGTGGTCAGACTGGGATTTGAACCCAGGCAGTAATGCCGCTGATTTTGACGTGCTCTTTACTCTGCTCTACCACATCACTAAACTAATCTTAGGAACTGGGAGAAACAATTCTTAAGTGATGCTATGGGACTTCTGAGTACCTTTCCTCCCTATTTACTCTTATACTCACCCATCCTCTGTAATAACATTTGACTTAATCTACCTCTGTGGGCAAACGTCCTGGATTTGAGGGTCTTGGTTTTGGTTGTTCTTGTAGTTTCCTTTAAATCGCCCCAGGCCACTTATAAACCATGGTCCAAAAGAGCCCTTTTCATCTTTTGCTATTAATTGATGAACTAGGAATTGTTGGAAAGTCTAAAGAGATTGTGTCATGTATTCGGGTGTCAGGGCAAGTAAAGGACTCCTGAAGTATGAAAGGTATAGAATGGAAACCTAATTACAGCCTTGGATATGTAACTAAGAATCAATTCTTATGTATAATTTATCAGGTTTACAGGTATCATTGATTCCATTTAATACATGTAGCAAAATAAATGTGATCTTTACATGTGTCCTTGTAGACTTTGATTCACTACTCTTAGCTATAGGTGACTAAATTATAAATAGTTATCCTTTGACGCTTATAGGATATAATGTTATTGACTATTATGAACATGTTAATCCATCTGGAAAGAGAATGTATTGATTTTATTCTTAAGTTTAACCTACATGAACAACATATATATATACATGTCTAGACATATAAGTATGTGCATGTACATATGTATGTATACACACACACACACCGCTTGGGAGTTTATTTTCAAATTATTAATGGAAACATGATTTTCAGTAGTAGTCATTGGATAGTCTTGATTAAAGGAGAATAGATGATTTTTTTAAAATTTTACTTTGAGTTTTTTAACTTAGAAAGATTTTTATTAAATATTTTCCTGTTTGTTTATTGAAGCATGTACTATTTTCAAATGTTCATAGTTTTATTTAACCTTATGGTTTTAGATAAAAGTTAACTCATAAAATTCTTTATATATATGTTTCTTAACAAACTAGTAGTATTAAACTTTCAAAATGTGCATTCATCCTTTTCTATACGCACCACTTTAAAGCAAATTAGTGTTCTTTTAGTATAAAGATTATACATTTTCTTTCCCTTTGAAGTAAAATAGCCACCAATTTGTGGCATGTTTTTGGTTTCTGAAAAAGATTACCAAAGGTGTACGTTTGGAAAATTGACTTCATTTTAGAACTGCAGCCAACGGGTTCATATCTCTATCAAATATGAAAAAAGTGTATTCATGTCAAGCATCTGGCTCCGGGTGTGTCATCATTCATGGATGGAAGAAGACTATGTGATGACCATATGTGATCATCAAACCTCAGCCCTCTGGCACTGGTATATCACTTTTATACTCGGCGAAACCTTGTCTGACAACATTCCCAAACAGCTTGCAGCAGTTAATCAACTCTAGTCAGCTATTACAGCTGATCCTTCCTGCAGATGGAAGATGGTAGGTTAGCCTTTCCAGCTCTTTTACATATCTCCCTGAGCTCTCCAGTCTCTAAAGTACATTTGTCTGCCAGTGGGTTTCTGGAGAAGGCATCTGCAATTATAAACATTTTCCCGGGAACATATGCTGCGTGCAGCTTAAACCCTATCAGGCATAACAGAAATCTCTTGCACCTTAAGGGAATTAACACAGAGATTTGATTTTGATAAAGGAGATAGACTTTATAGTTTGAAAGAGTGCCAAACAAGCTGAAAATTGCAGCAGATGTGCTGACATCTCAATATTAGTGTAAGTGTATTTCTAATCTTTTGTAGGATAAATACAAAAGCAACAATAATATACATAAATATCAATTGCCGTTTATGTGCCGTAGAATTCAGGTGATAATATTTCTTGATTGATTTATTATAAGGCTTGAATCATTGCTTACCCTCCAATGACTAGAACAGTGGCTATACCTAATGATAATATGATCTTTCAAGCAAATTGGCCTGGAGATGCAAGAGCATCAGAAGACAATGCTAACTTGATAGGCTGATTTTCTCTTGGATTTCCATCCACCTTTTTGAGATTCAGTTGAAGATGTTGAGCTCTCAGCTCATTGCAGAAGTCTCTCCTGAGTACTTTGATCTTTAACAACGTTTCTCTTCTCTGTACACCTGCGCAAATTAAAATTGTGTGCTTATCTGGCTCTAGTACCCAGCCTTGCATTTTTTGTCATCATTTTTAGTCTTTGCCAATGAGGCTGCAGAACGTTTGGGTGAGAGGGACTAGGTTTTATACCATTAATGTGCCTTGATTAAGACAGGTACTCAATGTCCTTAATTAAATAGCTGTAGGTGTCTAGACATATTAGACAGTTTCTCCAGGCCAAATGTGCTGACACCTTGAGCAATGAGCAGTAAAATGATAAGTGTGCTAAACAGCTCAATCGAAAATGTTTAGTGTTCTTCCTCTGACAATTAAATAAGGAAATTAGAAGTGACCATAAAAGAAAAATGTTTCTTCCCAAATAACAGAAATAAATAAAAGACAGATTTTATAATTTCATGATTTATAATGCTTTTCTCACTTCAGTAAGTTATTTGTTGAAGTTCTTCAGCCTTGATTGAAAGGCAAGAAATCAAGTTTATATTCATTTTAAGGGCAAACACTTAGTAGAAATAGATAAAAGCACCTGGCTTAAATATTCTAGACCAGGAGGGAGACTCCCTGGTGGAGGGGGACCCCGCTGCCACACTTGGTTCCCTGGATTGGAAGGTGAGATGTGAAGGTCGTGGTCTGGGTCTGAAGCTCCCGGAAGAAAACCAGGCAGACTTCTGCTTCTTTGGTTCTGTGCATCTGCAAGAGAATGACCATCCCAGTCCGTATTTAAATGTAGGCCATTTTGTTTAGTTTGTCTTATAATATTTGCTTCCTCTTAATTCAGAGGGTAGAGTATCTCCCACAGTAGCCTCTCACTACGGTGCCCTTTCCTTCATTTTTCCTACTCACTGTCAGCGCCACTTGACCCCGAAGCCAGAGATAAAGGACTGTGGAAGACTACCAGAGGTAGTTGTGAGAAAAGTTGGATAATTTGGGCAAAATAAATGATTTTAGAAAGTATATTTTTTGAAGGCAAGTGAAACTTCTATTCAAAGAGCTAAAAGATTATACACTGCAAAAAGAAAATCAATGGCAAAAGAAACTAGATGTTCTCTACTCATAAAAGGATAACCTTAGACATAGGTTTTAAATCATAACTATGACTTTCAAGCATATTCTCCCTTCCTCAAATATTATGAAGGTGCCTCATAATTTCCAAGGATATTTTGTCTCTTTTTATCAATCATACTGCTATGGCTAGATGTAATTCAGGGCCCTTATACTTTAGCCTGCACCAGAACCAGCTGGGGGGCTTATTAAAACACCCATTGCTGGGCCACACTCCAGACTTTCTAATTCTGTTGTTGGAGTGGGTGTGGAGCTTGAGAATTTTGCAGTTCTAACTAGTTCCCAGGTAAACTAATGCTGCTGGTCTGACGATATATACTTTGAGAACAAATGGGAATATTTGTAACTAATTTATGAGCTTCTTAAGGGCAGTGTAATATTTAATTTAGCTTTGATTTCTCAGTGTTTGGTATAAAAGCATCCGAAAAAATTTTGACAGTATGAATCCCTTTGTAGCTCACAAATTACAAATGATAAAAGAATTACAGAGTTCTAAAATGTTTGGCTTTGATTTTTTAATCATCTGTTTATATTATATTATATTATTGCCAGGTAAAATTGTTACTATTTCAATTATCTCTTCGATTGAAATTCGGAGATTTGCTATTTATACTGCCTTAGTCTGGAGCCTAATATTATGCATAAGACATGTACGTGGTGCGTGCAAAATTCTTCTTCTTCGTTAAAAATATACTTTATTTCCTTTCTACTATTATTTTTCCCTTTTCTTCTCACATGACTGCCATTTGGCTGTCTCCCTCATTAGATACCATTATTTCTTTCAAAGACTATCAGTGTTTTTACTTCTCATCTTTATTAAGCCAAATTGTCAGAGTTCTCACATGTGCATTCATTTCCTTTACACTTTGCTGTTTTAGCTTGAGTGTAGGTATGGAGCAAGCAAGGTTCATGACGGGTGTTTTCAAATATCAGAGAAGCCATTATGAAGAAAAGTAATTTAGACTATTTTAAAAACCTATGGGGCTTCCCTGGTGGCACAGTGGTTGAGAGTCTGCCTGCCGATGCAGGGGACACGGGTTCGTGCCCTGGTCCGGGAAGATCCCACATGCCGCGGAGCAGCTAGGCCCGTGAGCCATGGCCGCTGAGCCTGTGTGTCCGGAGCCTGTGCTCGGCAGTGGGAGAGGCCACAGCAGTGAGAGGCAAAAAACAAACAAACAAACAAAAACGATGAATGGGAAGGACAAGGAAACTGGCTCTGGATTAATATGAGGAAGAAATTTATAACAGATGCACAAAGATTTGGATAAGCACTCATTGTACATATACTAAAATTGGAGTGACAGCTATATAATTCACAGTAGATGAGAATGGTCTCTCTTCAGCACTGATACCCAGTTCCATGTAATATGTGTGTGTGAAGGGGGAGGAGGTATTCTTCTGAATCTTTTAAACCTCTACAAAATAAATCTGAAGAAAGGACTGATTTTCCTTTGGAGATTATAAATTCCTCTTCATTCATTGCTTCTCAAGCACAGCCTGGGTGAGCATCTGAGAGGGATTAAAAAAGCCCAAGCAAACCTGGTGAAGGAACACAGGCACCTAAGGAGTGGTCCTTTGGACACTGACATAAACTGTTTCTAGTAACAATTGGCTCATTAAAGTCATGTGTACATTTAGTGTTAATGAGGGACATTAATTGCCAAATGATTCATTTATTCATTTAACAATAAGGTTGTGGGAAGAGACCAATATGGATTTCTAAGATTATACTGGTCTGTGACATTTAGAATTTGGACACGCTTTAGGGGTAGGAATGAATGGAAGCAAACCTGTCATTTGGCCCCATGAAAAGAGAGCTCCACCCTGATAATATTATAACAATTTGCTTCCCCAAAGGCCCCCATCCTGAACTTCTCTCAGATTTGGGGCAGACACAAAGGATATAGACTTTAGAATTCCTCTTGCTCTTAGCCCTTCTCGAGAGCTACTAACTGAGTAAACGGAGAGGAAGACTAGATAACACCATGTAAAATCTGGGAGAGGAGCAAATGGCCCCTACCGCAATAACAGCTAGAAAATAATAAAAGGCAACAAACATCCTTTCTTTGGCATTAGTGCCAAAAACACTGTTGTCATTGACTTTCAGAGAAGCAGAGACAAAATTGTGATCTGGGGAAAACTAGTTCATAATGATAACATTCAGAACAGTGCTTCATCTTGGGAGTGGAGGTGCATGGCTATTGACCAGAAAGGGAACTTTATGAGGTGCCAGAAATGTTCTGTATCTTGATCTTGGTGGTGGTTACACAAGTGCATCCTGATTTTTAAAATCATGGAGCTTAAGTTTGGTGCCTTTATGCACTTAACTGTACACATGTTATCCTTCAATTAAAAAAAATGTGTAGGGATTAATTTCTAATAATAGCTGATAGAAGACTATTAGATTCTCTCTCATAGCCAATTTTATTGTTGAAAAGATTAGCAAATTACTCCAATTTTATCTTGTAAACTCTTTTGCTGTGACAGAACGTGGTAGATTCTTGAGTGTCTGGCAAGTGGCTCTACATTTCTGACCCAGGTCTTTAGGTCCTTAGATGTCATGGCATTAAGAGATGTTAATGCACTGGGGCCCAGAGCAGATCATGTCCAAAGTCTTTACTGGGGAGTAGAGGCTCAGTTAGAGACTGCTGGGATCACCATTCTGAGATCACTTGCTTTCTCTTCTGGGATTTCAGCTCACGTTGGAGCAGCACAGCCTCTGAAGACCTAAACTGAAGCTTCTGTTCAGTTTAGATCATCCTGGAAACTCCTGTTTTTCTCAAACTTAAAGTCTGAGACCAAGCTGTTCTTAAATTGTGTTTATTTATACTAAACCAGGGGACTCCAGACCACACAAATATTTCCTCAGTTCTAATGGCATCCAGTATCCAGACTGTCCTTTGATTTAGTGGTGCTGATTGACCTTCCTACAAAATGTGTGAAATGTCTAATTAGCCTGTATTCCCTGGAAAAATGCTAATTGCCAATACAGTTTCATGGGCCAGAAAACATCACGACATTATAAATAATGTCTTTAAATATATTTGAATAAAACTCCACAAAAATATTTTAGGTAAATAATGATGTTAAACCAACTTGCCCCCTAAAACCAGATTTCTAATTCAAAAGGAAACTTCATTTTTCACTTCTTTTAAGTAGTATAGGGTCTCTCACAGATGTTTTACCCACTTCATCTGTTAAATATTTTGAGTGAGATGGAGCAAGAGTGTTAGTTTTCTACCGTAAGTTTTGCCTCTAAGTTTACTCTTGAGCCCCTATCATTACTGAACATCACTGCTTTTTTGGTAGATTAATCATATTTTGATCATAATATTGCTTTCTAGTCACAAGTTTCTTCAGAGACTCAGACCACCAAATGAAGAAGGAACTCCTTTGAATTTCTATCTGGCTTTGAATTTCTATCTACTCTTTTAAAAATGTATAACTAGCTTATAAATATTTCACATACTCTGCAACTCTTTCCCTTACAGGCTGCAGTTGTTGCTGTAACTCTTACTTGATAAAGTGATGAAGTGTTTTGGACTAAGTCTTAGTGTCAGTCTTAAATGAAAGAAAGAACTTGTCAAGATTTTTTTTGTCTGTCTTCAAATATAAAAATGAAGTACACATGTATTAAAATTCATAATTTTGATGTTTCACGTCTATATTTTACAATTTGTTTGAGCTTTCCCAGTGATACTCAGGGACTGGTGTATGCTACATGTTGACAAAAAGTGAAAAGATTACTTCCTTTGTTCCAAATTAAATATCATCCAAAGTCTATTTTGATAAAGGAAGCAAATAAGCATACATGTTTCTCTGAATGGATCATTAATTTAATTTAGGATATTTTAAATTGTGAATTCTATTATCCTATTTGTAATTAGGTTAAAAGGTTTCCACCAATTATACTAATCATAATTCTTCACTTTCATTATAGCCTAGAGTTTAATGGTTTCTTCTGATAATGGAATCAAAACACATTATAATTTCATTTTTATATCATTTCACAAATATTTTTTGTGAGATTGCAACCCATTACCTAAAACAAGCACATCCCTTGTCTTCTGAGAAGTTCTTTAAGTGAGACAACATTAATGATATTTGCAGTTTTAGGGATTTGAGGAAAACTTACCAGTTCCCCCTCCCAAAGTCTTTAATCTGCTTGCTTAGTTTCTGTTTGCTTTTTAGATATAATTTACCATCAAAGAAATTTTGAAAGATTTTTGCTTCATAGTTCAGAAATCTTTACTTCTAGTGCATTAAATTTACTAGGATTTCCTGAAAACACATGTTTAATTCTCTATAATAAATGGCTGTATCTCATATTTTAAACAACAAATGGGAAATTTTAAAATATTGAACTGTACTTTAACACTTTTTAACTTACGTGTGAAAAGTTTTCTACAAATCCCTTGAAACTGGGAATATCAACTTGTCTTTGTGTTTGGCATTAAATATTCCCATTCTAAATTTTATTCTGCAGCTTTTCACATCAAGTCACTAGGTTTATATTTATGATAACAAAAACACTGTTTGCATCTTAACTTTTACATTCTATCAGATAGAGTGTTTTTTAAAAAATGTAATGCAACATGCTCCTTGGAGTTCAAAGTTAAAAATTCCAACGTTGAAAAGCACTAAATGACAGGTTTTAAAGTATCAATCTCACCGATTGTAACACCCTTAGAACTGTGTGTTTTCAGTCATAATATAAGGAAAAATTTATTAGCTGCCTATATTTACTCTTACCTTTAGAGGCCATGAATATGCTGAGTCAGTTCTTCAAAGGCATGCAGGTTAAAAGAAAAGGCTCCTCTTGCAGCAAAGAGAGAAACACAGCAGGCATAAAACTTCAGAGGGTATCTGTATACTTCTTGTCAGCTTACAAATACCGGAGGAACGGAGAGCCTTGCTGTTTCCAGAGTGCTGTATTTTATCATTTTGAACAACAGGGGGAGACAAAGCTATCATCAAAAGTAAACACTATTCAGAAACCATCATCCCACTTGGTGGCTGAAGGACCAATTTCAAAATAATAAAAACCAGGAAGGAAAATATACAACATACAACATTCATTTTTATGGGCCTTATTTCCACTTAGTGTTTAAAAATTACTTCTTGGAATATATATTTTTGCCCTCACTACTATAATAGAAATATTCTACTTTTCTAATTTCTAGAAATCTCCTGTACCAGAGTCTGTGATAAAACATTCTTATCACATGTAAGTTTCTGACAGTTATAAATAATTTTTTTTAAATTTTGAAAATGTTTGAACGGCAATATTTTTATGTTGACTCTGGATTTCTCCCCACTTTCCTCTCCCCGTAACAAGAAAAGGATTATTTCCTACTTTTTACATACATAAATGAATATTTATTTTTAGTTGAATTTGATTAATCAGGAATTTGAAAATAGAAACCTTCAATAATCTCATAGAGTTAAATGAAACATACACGTAATATTTAACTGCATTGCACACTGAGGGGAAACAAAAAAGCACTGTAAACTTGACTAGACAGTTCATAGTTCTAAACGACCATGGAGATTTTGCTCACCAAGTCAGTTGCCCTGGATGGCGTGATTTGCAAAGGTTGAACTTGTAGGATATACTACATTATCAGCGACACTGTCTGCTTCTAAAACTAGTTAAGTGGCCTGAGAAGGCATGGATAGTGATGAAAAATGATGAAGTCAGCTCACAGGCTGTAGACAGCCAAAAGTTTGGGTTCTTCTTATGTGGCAAAGAGATGTTTCTTTTTGTTGTTGTTTTGAAATGTTCGAGGTTAAAATGAGCTGCCATTATTTGAGTTATCATTTTGCAGAAACTGTGTATAAATATGATTAGTATTTTTAAATTAAATTATATGTTTCCTAAATTTCTTAATGTTTGCCACAGGCATCTGGAAAAACTTTGATCCAAAGAAACTAAGTTGTTATTAGCACTATCAAACATGGTATTTTATACTGTAGAGCACAGGGAACTCTACCTAATGCACTGTGGTAACCTAAATGGGAGGGAAGTCCAAAAGGGAGGGGATATGTGTATGGCTAATTCATTTTGTTGTGCAGTGGAGGCTAACACAACATGGTAAAGCAGCCATACTCCAATAAAAATTAATTTAAAAAACATGGTATTTTAAATTATGGTCATAACAGACCAGTTAATTTTGACTTTCAACAGAGCACCAATTTTGAAACAAAATATAGAAACCTAAGTGAATTAAACATATGTTTTGGCCTATAGAAGGCCAACCATCTATGCGTTTGGACATGGCCATTTGACTCACTGAATCTTTCAATATTTGACCTACAACAAAGACTTTCCAGGCCATCTAACTTGATGATGTGTAGGTACTGCCTATTTCTTCCTTTATACTTCCTTCCTCTGTCCTGCCAAAGACAGCACCAACGTCCTTTTTTCTTTTTAAAAAAGGCCCAGCAGATACCAACCTGAGGTCTCCCCTTCCCTCCATTCCTTTCGGTTTCCCAGCCTTTCTCAAGGAGAGACTTGCAAACCCTCCTTAAGGGACCTCCCAGAGGTTCAAGTGTCCTGTCACTGAGTGTTCCCACAGACAGGAGATGGTGCTCCACAAGTTGCCCTCAACCCCCATCCTGCTGCTTTCCTGCTGCCATTCACCTTCACAGTGCTCTCATTCCAACTCCCCTAACACCTGCCGCCTCTATGGAAGAACCGGGACCACTCTCAATACTCCAAATGGTCACACAATCCTCCTACCCCTGTGCTATGAAGCCCTGGGCTTTTTCAAGCAGCTTCAGTTTTATTTTGCCAGCAGGCTACAGTATTTCAGTCTGCTCCCTTGATTCCATGAAATATAGACAGTACAAGTTGGGCATGTCCAACAGACATGACCCAGGGCTTGATGATAACATGGTGGGATTGAAGTACACAAAAGGAGACGCGAAAATGAATATCAGGAAATCTAGTGTCAGTGGGCCTGCCCCTTCCCAGGAAACTCCCTACCGGTCTCTCTGTCATGAGCCTCAGCTCTGCTGCTCTGTTGTTTGGGCGTGCTCATCTACTCAGGATGTCCTGCCTTGCCTGTCCTTGTCCCCCTGCTGAAAGAAAAGACTCTATAACCTCCATCTTCAGTTTCAGCCAAAAGGAAATGAAAAAAAATTCCATCATAATCTTGACACAATCATGCCTGCCCATGGCCTTTTCCCAGGACCTGTCAAAGCTATTTCAGAAGGTCCATCCATTCAATGTTACATCACTGTTCAGAACTTCCCCATTATTTAATTATTTAGTTGTGAGATGTTTGACTTAAATTTTCATGATTGAAAAGTCTCACCAAAATAGTTTCTCTCAGTACAAAGGGAGAGATTGCCTATTTATTTAAGCCTATATAGTGACAAATAAGTGCTACCTGTTATACAACGAAACGAAACAAAATCAGCAATATGCTCCCGATGACATCCTTTGCGGAAAGAGTATGGAGTGCGTTAAGATGTAAGCCTACAGGTCTGGGGCAGGACCAAGGACCAGGACTAGTAGGAACTGACTTTTAGGCTGTTTCATCAGCTTAATAGTTATTCTGCCTCTGGTTTTACTATAAAAGTATGTGTTCCTGGAAATTATATACATACATACATACATACATAAACATATATGTAAATATATAACTAAATATACATATACATGAAGTGAGAGAATTACTTGTTTTTCTTGATTTATATAAATATTATTTTAGGTATAACTCAAACACATTTTAGTCACTTAAAATTATGTTTTTTAAAATTTATGGTAATGCATAGCATTACATTGTTTTCAGCCACTGCATGTTATTACATTTTATGAGTATAATGAATACAATTTTTGCTCATTGCCATTTTAATGGATGTTTAGTTGTTTCCATTATGTAAGGCAATGGTTCTTATGCACATGTATAGCAGTCCTTTGGAAGATATATATCCAGAAATAAAAATGTTGGCTTATGGGATATGAAGATCTTCATCTTTACTAGATATCACTGAATTGATCTTCAGTGGTCTTGTACCAATTTACATTCCCAACAGTAAGGGATAAGAATTTCCATTTCCACATATCCCTTTCAACACTGGCTTGGTCACCATAGTGGGGAATATCTAGTGGACTCCTAAGTATTAATTTATGAGAAGGCACCATCTAGAAGTCTTAATTACATTATAATCTGATATATGTAAACATGATTGCATGTATTTATATTTTCAGTTGTTCCTATCATACTATATCATGCAAGAATAATTAATAGCAAATTTTACGAACAGCTTATCATACAAGTAACTGCTACAGGTGAGGAATGGTATGGTAATGGACTGCAATTTAGTGATAACATAACTCCTTTCATTCAGTGAGGCTCATGGTCGGATCTGCTAAAACGTGAATCCACTTTTAGCAAACTTGCAGCACTTAAGGCATGCATTCCTATGCATAAATCTTATCTCTGGATATATAATTTCCCATACTAAAATTCATTGTGAAACAATTCAAGGTGGGTACTAATTAATTAGTTAACACAATCATGGGAAGAAATATCATTAGTATAAATGTTTTTTCCAGAGTTATTTGATTTGCAACTACACTGTGGATGTAAGATATCCAATCTTTTTTTTTTTTTTTGCGGTACGCGGGCCTCTCACTGTTGTGGCCTCTCCCGTTGCGGAGCACAGGCTCGGGACATGCAGGCTCAGCGGCCATGGCTCACGGACCTAGCCGCTCCGCAGCATATGGGATCTTCCTGGACCGGGGCACGAACCCGTGTCCCCTGCATCGGCAGGCGGACTCTCAACCACTGCGCCACCAGGGAAGTCCAAGATATCCAATCTTTTAATGCGAACTTGGATGTGTCTTCCCTGGGAAAGTACAACTCCTATTTCAGCAGCCATCTGTCCACATGTTGCAAACCTCCTATCAAAGTGCTTTTCTTTGCTGTCTTATTCAGACCTGCCCTTTTGAAACAATGCTTCATTCATTCTTTCAATAATTATTTATTAACTTTTTACTGTGGGCATATCATATGGAGCCTACAGACTGTAATGATATGACCTCCACTCTAGTGGAGGATCACAGCATAGAGATGCAATACTCCTTTTGTTTTTTTAAAAAAGTAAGAGTCAGTTACCACCTCCTGAAAATAAAATGACACAACTCATACTCTCTCTGAAAACCAAGCTAATCAGAATCAGTAATGTATCATTCAAATGAGCAATTCTTTGTTTCACATGTACATGTCTAATTTTCCTTTCCTCTGTTACTTTAAAACAGAAAAATAGTAACTATTAAGATATTATTTCTTAAATAATGAAAGAATAGTATACTGGATCATGCTTCTTGGTTGCTAATGAGGGATAGATTTCTTGCATTCTCTCTTTCTGCCTACTTAAAAAGAGATTGATTTAAAGGACTAGAAAAAAAATGGAAAAGAATCCTAGATACAGAGAAGAATCTGTCTGAAACTAGGAGAAGCTGGTTCTGGAACAAATATATCTAGAGGGGTCCCCACTCACCAAGATGACATAAAAAAAGACTCTTAATTTAGAGTCCTGTGCACAGACTCCCTGGGACAAAGGGTATCGCATAATCAGTAGATTGTAAAGCCCAAGGCAGAAGCAAAAGTTTAGATTGTCCATAGAAGTTCTTTTTAAAATTTTCTGCCTTGTACGTTTTCTTCAGGTAAGATGAAGTTAAGCTGAATGGAGTTCTTTGAAGTAGTCTGTCTTTACCGTACTTTGTCTTCTGGCATTTTTCTGACCTTTTATGCATAATGTAAACTTTTAACAGTTCATAACGGCATTTTTCCTTTAAAGAGTCTAAAAGTAGTGGGAATCTTCTGAGAGGTTCTGGCTCATTGCAAGCTATAGTACTAGAAGAAGAGCATTGCAAGCAGAAAACTGTACAGACATATGACATATCAATAATTATTTATTTAGATGTCCTTCAGGGTGTATGTTTGTGTCTCTGAGAGAGACAGGAGGAGAAGGAGAAGGAGAGAGAGAAAGAGAACAGAAGGGAATTGGAGCTACCAAGTAGACTGATGGGGAGAATTAAGAAGACATTTAAAATCATCAGAAACCCCAGTGCCCCCCATCAAGAACTGCTTTACCATTTTGAAAATCTCTTTATTTCTACCATTATTTTAAATATACTTACCTTGTGCCTGGGTTCTTGTGCCTTGCTCAGTGTGGTTGCTTTGTCCTCCCAACATTTGCCTGCATCTTCAGACATCACCAAAATACTGCAACAAGCCCTTCCGTGGCTGCAGCCGACACCCCAGCAGTGCTCTGCATGCAATTGCCTTCATTGACAGCAGCCATATCGCACACAGCCGGTGCAGCTGCAGCTCAGTGCCAGCCAGAGGACACCAATTGTTTTCTGCAATACATTCCCTTCACATTTCCAGCCTCGAAAATAAGCTTCCCCAAGCTTGGATCCCCCCAAGAGCAAAGTTCCCAAGAAATTGAGATAATTATTATAACAAATATACATTAAGTGCATAGACAACATACATTAGAGTTAATTTATGCTTAACGGTGCATATCTAGTGTTTTCTTCTGGTGCTATTTATAGGCTAGATCATCCTGAAAATGTTACTGCATTTAAATGCATGCTTTGCGAAGTGGTGGCTAAAAGTGTGGGACGTGTCCTATAAGCCACGGACAATGTGGCTTCACTGAATGGGGTTGGAAAAGGAAGGCCTGTGTTTATTAGTGAACATCCTTTTTCTTGTTGTTGTCTAATGCGGGTCCTGACCCATTATAGGCATTCATGAAATGTTAGCTCCAAGAATGAGGGAGTAGATGTTACCAAAAGCATTGTTTGTGGTTTGGGACTTCTTTCCGTGTTTTGTCTACAAGCAAATGTATGAACTGTAAAAATTGATGAGAATTATAATCTTGCACCTGACCTCAAATTGTAGTCAGTTGTGATTTGAATAAGATGTATCCAAGTATGCTTTGTGTTTTTGGCATAACTAGAAATAATTCTGGGCTGGCTTAAAGCGAAGTGTATTTATGTTTTGCATAGTTGTATTTTTTCTTTGGCAATATCCTTAGTCATGTTTTTCTCTAGTTACTAAATAGATTCGAGTGCAATGTTGTCAATAGAGATATATTTTGAGCCACATATGTAACTTAAAGTTTTCTAGGAGCCACATTAGAAACTTAAAAGAGGGACTTGCCTGGTGGTGCAGTGGTTAAGAATCCACCTGACAGTGCAGGGGACACGGGTTCAATCCCCAGTCTGGGAAGATCCCATATGCCACGGAGCAACTAAGCCCATGCACCACAACTGCTGAGCCTGCGCTCTAGAGCCCGCAAGCTACAGCTACTGAGCCCGCATGCCACAACTACGAAGCCTGCATGCCTAGAGCCTGTGCTCTGCAACAGGAGAAGCCACCGCAATGAGAAGCCCATGCACCACAGCAAAGATAGCCCCCACTCACCACAACTGGAGAAAGCCTGCACACAGCAATGAAGACCCAGCGCAGCCAAAAAATAAATAAATAAATACTTTTAAAAAAATAATTAAAAAAACTTACGAGAAACAGGTGAAATTAAATGATTTATTTCACCAACTATTTCAAACATATAATTTCAACATGTGGCATTAGTCAGTTTTCAAGTGCTCAGTAACCACATGTGGATAGTGGCTACTGTACTGGACATGGAAATTCTAGCATATTTATCCAGAAAACGGCTTGGCTGGTGACAGATT
This sequence comes from Tursiops truncatus, assembly GCF_011762595.2. NCBI lineage: Eukaryota > Metazoa > Chordata > Mammalia > Artiodactyla > Delphinidae > Tursiops > Tursiops truncatus. The sequence continues at coordinate 21,371,453 of NC_047037.1, read as the reverse complement.
AAAAATTGTGTGTTAAGCTTATGTATTTGTTTAAATACATATGTGCTTTAAGATAATTTTGAACTTCAGTTTGTAATTTATAGTTTTTAAATAAAAGTAACATATTGATAGGGCAAACAAATTGAAATTATACTGAAAATGATAAATGAAAAGTAAAAGATTATCTTCTCCCCTGATACCAGTTCCTTTCCTCCCCAAATCATTACTGTTAACTTTTATGTGTATATTTTTAGGTTAAAAAAATTCTTATACTTAAAATATGGGAATATAAAGAATTTCTAAACATATGAAACCTTATACAAACAGACCTGTACTGTGCTCAGCTTCTGTAGTAAACAGAGAAAAATTAAATAAGATACCATGACACACTTACTAAAATGGCAGAAGTTAAAAGTACTGACAATACTAAGTGTTGACAGGACATGGAGCATGTTAGCTCTTATGCACTGCTGGTGAGTGTGTGTATGGCCACAATGATGTAGAAAACAGTTTGGCATTATTTAGTACAGTCATCCTTTGGTATCAGAGGGGATTGGTTCCAGGAGGCCCCAGGTAAACCAAAATCCACAGATGCTCATGTCCCTTTTTTTAACATGGTGTAGTATAGTGGATACAGTTAGCCCTCCATATCCATGGGTTTTGAATTCATGGATTCAATGAACAGCAGATGGAAATTTTAATCTGTCATTGGTTGAATCAGTGGATGTGAAATTCTTAAATACAGAGGGATGACTGTATATTATTGAAAAAAAAAATCCATGTATAAGTGGCCCCAGGCAGTTCAAACCTGTGTTGGTCAAGGGTCAACTGTATATTTGAAGGTATATACAAAGAAACCCTTGCACATCTCCCACATGAGAAATATGGAAGACTACTCGTTAGAAGCATTGATCATTATAACCCCCAATGGGAAGCAACCTGTTGGTTTGCAACCTGGCCCTTGTACATGGAGGACAAAGAGAGACCAAAGAAAGAGGCAGACCACTCCAGATTGGTAGGTGGTAGTTTTAATAAGCAAGGGAACTTAGGCAGCTTGCTTGGGTGTCTGCAAAATGAATAGATCTCCACAACTGCTCACTAGAGTCTTAAAACTTATATACGGCTTTGAACTGGATTCAGTCATGTATACTGTCCAGATGTTCTCAACAACACCTTGTATCTCAAGGCTGTGTCCATGGGGCAACTTCTAGCTTAGGGAAGGCAAGAAGAACACACATTCCAAGGACAGGGGAGGGACTGAGGAGCCTCTGATTGCCTGGGTCCAGCTTGAGGGTCAATTGGTGGCCATATCCTCTCAGTTACTTGATTACCTTCTCCAACACAACCAAAATTTCCATTCACAAAAAATGTGACAAATAGTTGCATACTTATATAATGAATACTCCACATAAATGAAGATGAATAAACTACAGCTACACGCATGCAATATGGTTATTTCTTACAATCATGATATTGAACAAAAGAAGTGAGTCATCAAAAAGTGCTTGTATAGGGCTTCCCTGGTGGCGCAGTGGTTGAGAGTTCGCCTGCTGATGCAGGGGACACGGGTTCGTGCCCCGGTCTGGGAGGATCCCACATGCCGTGGAGCGGCTGGGCCCATGAGCCATGGCCGCTGAGCCTGTGCGTCCGGAGCCTGTGCTCTGCAACGGGAGAGGCCACAACAGTGAGAGGCCCGCGTACCGCAAAAAAAAAAAAAAAAAAAAAAAAAGTGCTTGTATAGAGTGATTCCATTTCTGTAAAGTTTGAAATGGGCTATAAACCAAATGCATACATAAAAACTAAAAGTATACATTTTTAGAAAAATAAAGTGAATATCAGATTGTTAGTTACCTTTAGAGAGATAAGGAAGATATGTGAAAGGGAGAGACCTACAAGTAGATCCTTAAGTCATGGCAACATTCTAATTTTTAACTGGTGTGATGTGTGGATAGGTGTTTCCACTCTAGAGAGTAATCTGGGAGTATTTGGGTATATACCGAGGGCAGATATCTCAGTGAAATTCTTCTGTTGGGACCATAAGGGAAACTCATGATAGCTAGTGGTGGTGAAGATTTGTAAGCAGCTTAGATTGTCCGTAACTGGGACAATGAATAAACAAAGTGTGGTGGATACTCACTGTGGAATAGCAACCAGCTATTAGGAATAATGAACTAGATGTACACAGATTAACCTGAAGAGACAGTGGTAAAAATGTTTATTAAAAAAAGAGGAACAGAACAAGTTTACTCTCTTGTTGGTATCTGCTGACATTGCTTTCCGCTTCTCAGTGATTTTAGACCCTGACTCTCTGTCACCTGTTTCAATACTACTTTTATCTTGACACTTGGAAAATACAATATATACATAAATGATCCCAACAGTGCCTGCCCTTTTACTTTCCTCTGATGGTTTTGTTTCCTATTCAACCGCAGCCTACATTTTAAAAAGATATCCTCTTTATAGGTGTATCTTAGATATTTTTGGTGACTAGTGAATGCAGTCCTTCCATCATATTAAATTCATGTATCTTATCCTCTATTTCCTTCCTCTATTTCTGGCCTGCTCTCTCTGATACTTTCAATGAAACAATCTTTTGATGCACCGAGGCCTCCCATCCTGCCTACCATTTGCCCCCGCTTTATGTCTTCATTTGCTTGTTTATTCAGCCTAAGGTCTACGGAGAGTTCTTATAATCACACCCCTGAATATACATATTTCCTATTTTGTAGTACTTATTTAGCAAAAACCAACCAACCAGCAAAAAAAAAAAAAAAAAAATCCTGGTTAATTGCAACACTTTTACTGCAGGTCTGTACCTTACCATGAACAAAGGACACAAAACAATGCATATCAGTCCCAATTTTATATTCATGACCTCAAAATCAAGTGGTTCCTCAATGCTGCCAGATTACCATTTCATCCACTAACCTAAACAACAATTTCATGCCTTCTCTCTAAACAAGCACCTCCTATCCTATCCTTCTTCTCAGCTTATGACTTTGCATCCTACTTCACTGAGAAAGTACAACAATCTGAACATGACTTTCAGAAACTCCTACCACCATATCATCCACCTGTCAGCAACTATACAAGCACATAGCCTGCTTTCCCCAGTGTATCCATACATGGTTTGTCCATGCTGGTCACTTCTTGTGTGCACTGCATCTCCTCCTCTCAGGCACACTTAAGGACATTGTACCAGCAATTCTCTCCTTTCTCTCCTACATCAAGTTTCACTCTCTGCAGGATCACGTCCATCAGTGTACAAACTGCTGTTATAACTTCCATCTGAACTTTTTTTGACCCCCTGTCCTGTCAGCTACAGACCAATTTTTTGCTCCTTTTAGTAACAAGACTCCTCAAAAGAGATTTCTGTATTTGCAGCCTCTGACTTCTCTCCTTCTGTGTTCTCTTCACTTGCCCCGCATGGACCTTTGCCTTAACCATTCCACAAAAAAACTATACTTTTGTTAAGGTTAATGATAATTTCCATGTTCTTAAATCCAGTGGTCAATTTTGTTTCCTTTCGCTTGATCTACTGACAACACTTGACACTGTTGATCATGTGCTCCTCCTGACACATTTTTCTTTTTTAAAAAAATTTTATTCAAGTATGGTTGATGTACAGTGTTGTGTTAATTTCTGCTGTACAGCAAAGTGACTCAGTTATACATATATATTCATTCTGTTTTATATTCTTTTCCATTATGGTTTATCCCAGGATCTGAATATAGTTCCCTTTGCTATACAGTAGGACCTCGTTGTTTATCCATCCTATATAAAATAGTTTGCATCTGCTTATCCCAAACTCCCAATCCATCCCTCCCCCACCTGCCTCCCCCTTAGAAACCACATGTCTCTTCTCTATGTCTGTGAGTCTGTTTTGTAGATAAGTTCATTTGCTGACACACTTTTCTTAATAGGCTTTAGCATATCCCTTTTTTGTTTGTTTGTTTTTACTGATCATTCTTAGTCTGTTTTGCTGGAGACATTTCTTCTTTCAAATGTTTATTTTGGAATACTCCAATGCTCAATCCTTAGTCCTTTTTTCCTATACATTCACTTCCTTGGTGATCTTGTCTAGTCTCATGGTTTTAAAAATGTTGATTACCCCAAAATATATCTCTAGCTCAGGCTGCTGTTCTGAACTCTCTGCTTACGTAATAACATCTCAAACTCAGCAGGTTCAAACTGAACTCCTAATCTGCTTTACCCGTCTAGTCATTGGTAACCCTGTCTTCCCAGTCAGGTCAAATCTTGTGGGTCATTCTTGATTCCTCTCTTTATCTCACACCTTATATTTCACACAGGAAGTTCTTTGGCTCTTTCTTCAAACTACATCAATAATCCCACCAGTTCTTATTACTTTCACTGTTTCCATCTTAGCCCAGCCATGATAATTCCATGCCTGGATTATTGCAGTAGTCTCGGGAATAGACTCCCTGTTCCTACCCTTGCCCCCTACAGTTAATTCTCAAATGCAACAGCAAGAACGACTCTTTGAAAATGTAAGTTAGATCATATCATCCTGCTCCTGAAACTTTGGAATGAGCTCAACGGATCCTATAGTATCTGGTCTCTATTATCCCATCTTCTGCTACTCTTCCCCTTAGTCTATTTTGGTCACACTGGCCTTCTTACTATTCCTAGAACATGCCTGGGATTCTTCCACTTTACGACTTGCTCTAACTATTCCCTCTATGAAATAGCATCAGCTTAAACTGACTTCGCCTCCTCAAATAGGTTGTTGAAAAATCAAACCTTGAGTTGTTTTACAGAGACAGCACTGTGGAGGTGCAGGACAGGAACCCCTGTCTCCAGCATGACCCCAGAGCCAAGAATCTTCAGTCTATGGAACTCAAAGAACAGAAGTGTTGTCACTGGAGCCCTTTACAAAGAAAGAAGTCCTTCCTTAAGGAAAATCTAGCTTCCAGCAGATGAGTAACTTATATGTACGAATTCAATATTAGCCAATCAGCTTCCAAGTTTGAGATTGCCCCAGCCCCTTAAATTTTACCCCTAACCTTGGATCAGCAAACAGATTTGAGAGGCTTGCCTCTTGTCTCTTTGCTCATCAACCTGCAAATAAGGCAGCAAGCCCTTGCTGAGTAACATCTATCTGGAATGTTCTTTTGCAAGATATTTGCAAATAATCTCCCTCATATCATTTACATTTTTGCCTAAATTTCACCTTTTATATGCAGTCTATCTTAATCTCCCCGTTTAATATTCCTATACAACCCCCCTTTCTTCAGCTTCTTGGCTTGAAATTTATAGATTCTTTTTCTATTCAATAAAGCCTAAACTTATATATTGATCACATGTATGTAATAAAGTCTAAAGTTATCTTCTATACCATATCTTAATGTTTGCTCTTAGTTCTATACATAAAGTTTTCAATGTTTAACATTAGCTCTTTACCACAAGATCAGTATATTATTTAGGGCTACGTTTGTCATGATGTTGTGTTTTCAAAAAGGGCTTGTGGGCTTGTGTTTCCTGAAACCATGCATATCTGAAAATTTCTTTCTGTTGTCTTTACACTTGCTTGACAGATTGGCTGTGTATAACATTCCTGGATTATACTTGATTTCCTCTTTGAACTTTGTAGACTCTGCTCCTATGGCTTTTTCAATATTTATGTGGTGGTCTGAGGACAACGACATTTCCCACTTTATAAGTGACTTACTTTCCTTACCTAGATGAATGAAGAATACTTTCTTTAGCCTTGAAGTTCAAGAAGTTGACTACCATGTTAGAAGCTAATTGTATTGTAACCCTTTTTTTTTAGTACTTTTTTTTTTTTCTAGTTGAGGCAAGTGGGGGCTACTCTTCGTGGCAGTGCGCAGGCTTCTCTCATTTCGGTGGCTTCTCTTGTTGCGGAGCATGGGCTCTAGGCACGCGGGCTTCAATAGTTGTTGTGTGCGGGCTTAGTGGCTCCGCGGCATGTGGGATCTTCCTGGACCAGGGATTGAACCCGTGTCCCCTGCATTAGCAGGTGGACTCTTAACCACTGCGCCACCGTTTCTTTTAGAAACACATAATCTTGGGAATTCCCTGGCAGTCCAGTGGTTAGGACTCCACGCTTTCACCGCTGAAGGCCTGGGTGGGGGAACTGAGATCCCGCAAGCCACGTGGTGTGGCCAAAAAAAAAAAAAGGAGAGAAAGAAAGAAAGAAAAAGAAACACATAATCTTTTGATCCATGCATCCATTTATTCTTATATAAGAAAAATTTTCTTTTAAAAGAATTTTTCTCTTAAAAGTATTTTTCTCTGTTCCTTTAGTTGTGCTCTCTACTTCAAGGGTTATCCTAGGTTTCATTGTTATTACCTGCTCTGTATCTACTATTTTTTTTTCTAAGTGTTTTCATAACTTTGTTCATCTGCATTCACATTATTATCTCAAGAGTTTCCTATATTACCTTTTATGTTATGCATTTTACCTATATTATCTAGTATAATCTAGTTACTGGAAGTACCTGTTATTTTCAGATTATTTCTTAGTTCTGTAATGCTATTTTTGCCCCTTCAACTTGGTCCTTAGTTCTGCATTTGCATTTTATGCAGCTATTTTAACACTGTAAACTTAGTATTTTGGGTTTGTGTTTTCTTTATATTATTTTTTGTCAAGGAACAGTAAGAAATTTTTATTTATTTTCTTAGATAATTTTTCCTCCGGGAGTTAATTTTTTACTTCACTTTTGTATGCCATCATTTCATCCAACTTCCCTTTCAGCCAAATTCTTTTTTTCCTTCTTCCCTTTCTTTCATTCTCTCTTCTCTCATTCTTCCCTTCCTTTTTCCTTCTAATAGCATCTCTGCAGTATTAAAATGTTTTATCTTTCATCCAGCTCTGCCAGGATCTTCTAATCTATTTGAGGTAGTGTGGATAAATCCTCCATGATTTTCTTTTCTGGACTGATATATAATTCACAGAGCTCCAGTTTAACATCTTGTTTTTTGACAATCTATTACTATTATGTAGCCCAAGACCATGAAAATCAAGAGTAGAATTCAACCTGGACTCTGTGTTATCTTATTTGCAAGATTTGATCTCTGTACTCCTTTTTCCATTTGTTGTGAAAGATTTTATATCCATTTCAATGTCCTAAGTTGGCTGTGTATCCTGCTTCTGTTTGGTGGATACCCTTGTATCCAAAGTCAAGTGGGATCCTGGAGCCCTCCTCTGCTTCTGGCAAGGTTTGGCTGGGTAGTTCTTTTGTCACTTCTTCCAGCTGCCATTTCCACATTCTCACCAAGCAGGGGAACAGAAACACAATTGGAAACTGTTGCTTTTGCCCACAGAATTTCCAGAATGACTAGTCTACAAACTGGGGGGTTAGAGTTTGAGGGGTTGGGGAATTGCCTGGTAAAGGGGACTAGGAGACCGCAGTCAAGGTGTCTAGACCCATGGCCTTTAGTGCATCCATTTCTATGGGCTTCGTTCCTCTCTCAGTGGATCTGCCTTGCTTTTTAAGTTCTTTGTCTTTGACTGCTTTGCCTTCCGGCTGGAGACAATTAACTCTGGGAAAGATTGTTCATTCTGTCTTTCCTTTAAACATCCTTCCTGCTGGGAAAATCTAAATGAAGAGTCTTAGACATTTTTTCTTCTTCTTATGAGGCTCTGACACAGTAGGGAGGGGCTAAGTGTCTAGAGCTTTTGTCCACATTTTTCCTAGCCTGCCCACACATCTCTTCAGTGTGCTTTTCAACTGGGAGGAAATATTTTAAAATCAAAGGACTCAAGGCACAGAAAGAGATCTTAAAATCATGTATTATAGTATTTTTCCAACGAGTAGCTTAGATAGTTTTCAGTTTCTGTGTTAATTTTGATAGTAAGTACTGATAAATGCAAATAAAATGATATGCTTAAGTACATGCAACTAGCTACAGAGATATCCCTGACTCTGATTTCTTAATGCCCTTATCACTCACTATACTTCTATTACACCATATTATTTTTTCCTACTCAAACCCAGAAAACAATAAGAGAAATCAAAAATATTTATTTTAGTCTTTTGAATCATTTACATTTTTAAGTCAATTAGTAAATTTTTAAACTAATTTTTCAAAAGTTCTTCATAAACCATCTAACATATTTTGACCAGTTAATCAGGAGCAGGAATTTGGGTTTGCAGATTCATGCTGTTATAAATTGAGATAGTCTGTCCAATTTTTTTATGAAGAGGCGAAGGGAGATTTCATTAAATTTCAAAGGCCTGTCTTGTGTCTGAGCATCAGTGTGCTATTATGACACTAATGTCTCTTTCCTCATGAGGGAAACCTTTTTCTTTTTTTTTTTTAATCCCCTGTCACTTTCCAAATCATCATTTTTGAGACTCTACCAATCAAAGGAAATTGTGATTCTTTGAGCCTCTCAGCTGTACTCTTTGTAACCATGGAAACCAAGCCAAACTGTTACCAAGGTAACCTTCCTGAAGCTATGATCTCACTTTCATTAACAATTTTTCTTAGGATTAATAAATCTATTGAAAGTTGAACATAAATAATACTGTATTTGTACATAATTTATGGATTTGAGTATGATTATTTTTAATTCTCATTTAAAATTATATATAACTGGATTTATGGTTCAAGATGGAGGAACAAGCACAGTCACGTGACAATGTTTTGAGCAATTCATTGAGTATCTGAAAAGAAAATTAATTTGACCTTGATGCTGAGAATATTTTCCCTTTGGCACATATTTAGCAGCTAAAGGTTACTTGTATCCATTTTTCCCCCATATAACTTGATTCTGCAGTATTGTATGCCATATGATAAATGCTATTATTGGTCAGTTTGTATAATCAACCTATGGATAAAACACAGAGAATATGGTTATAGATAAATAACAGAAGGTAAATTTTAGAAACCTTGAACATAAAAGCAGTTGTATACATTTATCCATATAATGTTTGGTGAAACCAAGTGTGATTTTATTAAATAGCTAACCTAATATTGTTGACTCAAGAGGTACTATTTAAATGTATAAATCAGGAAGCTAAAGCATAAGCATATTTTAGAATAATTTTATAGATAGTTTCTTATTAATATTTAGATATTTGAATGTTTTTAGAATATTTTAAGCATATCTTCTGATATCCATCTTGAAAAAAATGTAAATTGTTTAAAAGAAAGTGGAACCAGGAGTTGGAAGTTAGTTTATAAGACTCATAGTTTAAAACTTTTATATGGTTTGACATTTATGTTTTAAGCACTAAGCATTTTAAATAAATAGCAAATCGAGATTTTTGTTGTTCTGAATTTTGGAATGGTGTTTTTCACAGTAAAAAGGAATGTGTACGAATTTTTTTTATCTCTCCAAATTGAATTTGAACATAAGCGTATGCCCTAGATTCTCTAGGAGGGTCCTTTTCCCCATAAACATTTCTCTTCTTCTGAGATTTTCCCTTTATTTCCTTTTCTCTCTTAGGGAGAAAGTACAGAGGCACATATCAGTGGACCCAAGGCCCTGAATTTGGAGCATGAGCACAAAGAAGGGCCAATACATGCACTGCTTGTATATGAATGAGGAAGGGACCCCCAGCGGTCAGGGTACCAAGAGGAAACAGAAGCACTTTCAAAATAGAACAAGATCAGAAATATTTATTTATTTATTTATTTACAAAGCCATTATTTCTAAATTTGTTAGGTGTGGTGACCTAGGACGAATACCCCTCAGTCTACTAGTCAGCCCCAAAGGGACAAGTGTGTGACTTACAACAAGAACCCAGAAAGACAGAGGTGGGTGGGGTTGGCTGACATGAGAGGTATGTAAAAGGAATATAGCTACTCTGATTTCTCCCTCCCTCGACCTTCCCATCTCCCGGCTCGTCTCTGGCTAAACTCCAACAAGAAGACAGGGGCTTCTATTTTGTAGAACAAGCAAATCAGTTTTTCTGAGTAGAGAGCAAGGTAGGGATAGGTGGAGATGGATAGAGAATGGATTTTTAGGGACAAAAGGGAAATACCTGCCATGAAACCCCTACCTTGAGACCCTTTCGTGATTTTGTTAGAACTGGGATTTTACTCTCATCTGTTAGAAAAATTGTTGTAATCAATATACAAATCTGCCATATCTATAATATGTGTGGCCTTCATTAGATATGGCAACACTGTGCACTGTACCACCTGCTAAGCCATGGGTTGCTGCCTTCTGTTTGAGTAAAAAGACGCCAGTATTGGTATCTTTTGTTAATAATGCAACACTAACCCCTAAAAGGGAGCTACTATGAGTTTAAATTTCATTGCATCACTAAGGACACACTGATGGAATTCAACAGGTGGGAGCTGTCCCCATCAAGATGCTTCAGGTCCACCATCAGAGAATTCCTTTGAATTCCATTTTCTATAGCCCTTATTTAGAATACTTATTCCCCTGTTTGGAGAAACACACAGAGAAAATGATTTTCACTGCAGAAATCATGACTTTAAATAAAATTTCTTCTTTTAAAACATCTAGGGCATCACTAGAGTCCTTGGTTCATTTGAAAAAGGGAATACTTGAAGGAGGTAAGGGGAAGGAAGGAAATTCACATGGTCTTGTTCACCTAAAACAAATAGACTACCAGTTATTTTTCCAGCAGAAAAAGAGTTTATTCAGGATCAGCAAAGAATTGCAGTTTGGGGTCTGCAACTATGGTGAGCCATGTGGAAGTAAGTCCCTAGCATGAATGGAGAGGACAGCTCTATTATAGAGGGAAAAGGAAGTTGGGAGGGCTACAGTAAACAAACAGTCCATGGCTTTTCATACTCTGATTTGTGACTGTCTCCCACTGACTAAGCTTCTTGCTGGGCAAGAAGAGGGAGTCTTTCTTCTTCCTGCTGGGCTCTGCTATCATGGAAGAGCATGAGAGCTGCTCCTCTATTTAACTGAGGTTTTTATTTATTAATTTTTATACCCTTATTATCTTTGTATCAGATGCTATGAGAGAAATTAAATATATTTAATTTAATTTAGTTAATCACAGTAAATTGATAAGGCGAGTAATTTTCTCTCTGTTTTACAAGTGCTGTGTATGTTTTTCACAAAATTCGGTTCCAGTAATGTTCTTTGATTGCTCTACAGTTGAAGGTGATTATGAGTCATAAAATAACCAAAGTTAGGAGAGGAAAGGAATGTGAGAAGGTAATAGTCTAGATCAATGAATTTCTGACTATGTCTCGGGAAATCCTCACATTCCAAGAGCAGGCCTCAGGGGCTTCTGAGTGTGAGGGGCAGGGTGTGGGATGCAGAGTGCAGCCAGGGGTGTATGTGAGGCTGGGCAGAGAGACTTTGGACTCCTCTTCTCTCCTTTCAAACAGAGCAGCTTTTTTTTTTTTTTTTTTTTTTTTTTTGCTGTACTTGGGCCTCTCACTGCTGTGGCCTCTCCCGCTGCGGAGCACAGGCTCCGGCGCAGGCTCAGCGGCCATGGCTCACGGGCCCAGCCGCTCCGCGGCATGTGGGATCTTCCCGGACCGGGGCACGAACCCGTGTCCCCTACATAGGCAGGCGGACTCTCAACCACTGCGCCACCAGGGAAGCCCCAAACAGAGGAGCTTTGATTTAATCTGCTTTCAAAATTTTCTTAATATTAATTATCTTAATATTCTCTCAAAATCACTTCTAATATATTAGTGGCATAAAGCTTTCAAACGATATTACAATTAAGGAGAAATGAAGCAATGGTCAGCTTGCTATTCACGTAAGAATCAGCATTGCCTAGTTTGCTCTGCAAACAAAGGTTCATTAACTCATTTAAAGCCAGACACTTCATTAAACAAACATGCGATCAGATACAAACAGTTCTTTAGGAAAGTGAAAGTGAGAAAGAGTAGACCGTGACCCACCTCCCAGACTAAAGATTCGTTTCATCCTCCTTAAGAGCTGGCATTTGTCGATTCTTTTGGGTCTCTGTGATCACCCTGTTACATTTACCAAGAGAACGGTATTTACTGAGCTATTTACTGAATTAATAAGCAACCGTAACCTGTCCAGTTATTGTATGAATATTGCCTTTTTATGCCTCTGCTGGGTCTAGAAGGGATCTGTAATTTTGCCCGGGTAGGTGGAAGTGTGAACTTTGCCTATCCAGTTACACAGAAAGCCTTAAGTCACTCTGTCACCAAGAGCTTAAAGAAAGAGTGAGGGAAAAAGAGTTCCAAACGGTTTTATTTCCTCAAATAATCATCTTTATTAAATGTTTTTAAATTGTAATATAATTGACATAAAGCTTTGTGCAAGTTTAAGGTATATAAAATGATGATTTGATATGTGTATATATTGCAGTCTGATTACCAGCAAAGCCTTAGCTAATACCTCTTTCATGTCACACAAATATCATTTCTATTTTTGCAGTGGGGACAACTAAGATCTAGTTTCTTAGCAACTTTGAATATTATAATACAGTATTGTTAACTATAATCATTATACGGTACATTAGCTCTCCAGGACTTATTTATCTACTATTTCCAAGTTTGTACACTTAAACAGCATCTCCCCAGTTCTCCCCCTCACCCTACCCCCATCCCTTGGTAACCACCATGATACTTTCTGTTTTTATGAATTCAGGTTTTTCAAGTTCCACATCTAAGTGATATCATACAGAATTTCCCTTTCTCTGTCTGGCTTATTTCACTTAGCATAATGCTCTGCTCTCAAGTTCCATTCATGTTTTCCCAAATGGCAGGATTTCCAAAACAGCGTTTTCTTGAGTTTGTAACTAAAATGAGATTACAAAGTAGGAGGCCATAGGGGATCTCACAGAGGCCCACCTTGTCCCTTTGGTTAGTGTGCCAGAGGAAAGGAGAGGATTAGACCCTCTATTAGTTTAAAGTAAACAAAGGGGAAAAGCTAAATTTGAGAGTTTTCAGTTTTAAAAATTGTTCTATTTAGCAAAAAACGCAGAGGGAAGGAATCACACGTTATCATCTAATTTTATTCTTTGGCTGATTTAATTCATTTATATTCGCATGCATTACTGCACAAGAGAAGTCACAGAACAAAACCAATTATTTAAGTGAAGTAGAAATAAACAAAACAATGGCAAGGAAGGAAAGTGAACATTGTAGTTGTATTTGGCTGCAAGTATTTGTAAATAAGGAAATCGAGTTAAGGGCTTCTATGTCATCTGTGTTTAATTTTTCCCCTCATATTTTATATTCTTTATAACCAGGAATTATCTGAGAAATGGTACATTGGCCTTTCTAAGTTGCTCCTCAGAAGGCTAATTAAAGTTAAAAAAAAAAAAAAAAAGAATGACAGTGCTACAGAGTTGCAAAAAGTCTCCAGGTCTCAGGTGCTTCATTTCCTTAGCCTCAGGCACATTTTACAAGTAATTAGGACAGATAAACCTAGAGGAAAGGTGATTCCAGAAACCATTTCTCATAATTCACTGTAATGTTTATTTGACCTCCCCTTCCTGGCAGAGAGTTCTTAAATCTGTGTGAAATCCTTTGGGCAGGAATCCATGTGTCACATGAAGGAAAATCTGGAGCATATTTCTCTCATTGGTGTCTGTGTCAGTTGCAATGCCAGAGTCTTTGTCTCCTTTGTTTGAATAAAAGCTTCCTGAAATAAACATCATTATTTGCCTTCTCAGCTTCCTCTCCCCACCCACTACCCGCCATTCTCTACCTAGACAAGCGCAATCTGGTTTTTGCTTGTTTCAAAACACTTTCCTTCTTTGACTTATTTGATATTATTTCTTCCTGGTTTTGCTTTTATGACCCTGAGGGCCTTCTTGCATTTACCTAACTTCTAATTTTGGTGTTACCTATGCTGCATCCTTGGTCCTTTTTTTTGTGTTTCATTCTATACTCTCTCCCTGAACAATCTGATCTACATGTGCACTCTAATTTCTATCAACTCTCAAATTCATAATATTAGTCCTAATATTTCGATTTGTATAACACATTTTGTAAATGTGTTATACAAATCTTTCGATTTGTATAACACATTTTGTAAAACATGTATAAATAACTATACATATTGATTGTTCAAAAAGCTCTGATGTTTTATAAGTTGTACGTACACACCACCACCACCATCATCAACTCCATGACAAATTGAATTTTCAACACAAAATCTCTATTACATGACTTTCTGCTGGCCAGTCATCACGCTGGACATAAGAATTAGAATCAAACAAAACACACATGTGGCCCTCCAGGAGCTCTAGGTCCAGCGACCCTGAGCATCACCCAGGTTTACCTCTTAAGAACTACTGTCCCATCTTGTTGCTCCCCCCCATGGCTTATCCCATGCTGTACTAGAGCTGCTTGTTTCCACATGTTCATCTCTCACTCATTGTGTTAAAAGGACAGCAACCCCTTCTATCCTGTTTATGTCTCTTTCTAACTCAATACAGATTAGTTGACTTAAACGAACAGATTTTTTCAAGTGGCGTATACCCGCCTTAATATTATATAAATTTGATGTACAAAGAAAATTCTTGTTTTCTCTCCTGAATTTCATTTTCATACTTGTGTAATTATTCTTCTCACAGGTCAAGGACATTGCATTTAATCTTTTAGAGCAGGTATTTGATAGTTATAAACAAAATGGAAGGCCTCATGTAAAAGGCAGTGACTTGTAGTTAATGTATAGCCTATAGGACCAAACAAATATATTTATAGAAATATAGCCTCAGACGTTAGAGAACTACCAACCTAAGAAAATGTTGGAATTTGGGGGGTACCATTCCAACTAGCATATGAAAGAAGTGACAATTGTATCGAATCTTTTTATTTAAAAATTCTTACCATGTATTTTTATTGGGCCTATTATTGTAATGAAGAAACTTCTTTATTGAATTTAGTCTACACATCGCAGTGAAAATCTTGGTCATAGTTTCTAAGATCTTTCCCTTATCTTAGGATAACATTATTCTGTAAAGTCTTTGACGTTGTATATAAATGTTGGTATATATCCATCAATTAATTTTATGGGGTAAGCTCTTGTAGCTTTTATCAGATTCTCAGAAGGGTCTGTTTTCCTCAAAATGTTAAGAACCATAATGACATATGCTTTACTCTATATTATATCAAAAAATTGCTAGTGAAAAAGAAGAATTTTTCAGAGAAAATGTCAAATGAATACCTAAAGCCAGAAAAAAACCCCAATCTTTTGTTTTTGAAATTTACACTACACAGAAACGCAAGCTCTCTTGATGCTGACCCTACAAGGGCATTTCTATTTGTATCTGAATAGATTCATTTCCAAATTTGGAGAGTAGCCCATGTTCCATTACCATGCAGCCCACAACACGCTTGAGATTGCTAATTAGGGTGCAAATTGTGGTGGTATTTCTGGTGACCTGGACATGTGTTCATTGGAAACAGAAATGAGCCCCTCAACTCATTTCACATAGGCCAGAAAACATCTGCCAGATGGTTACAGCTTTCAGTAACTATTAAACTGGATCTCATTTGAACAAAAGACTTAGATATATAGTGTTTGAAAGCTTATTCTGAAATTTCTAACATATCCATGGAGATTAATCTTAATGAAAAACTACATTAATCTACCTCATGCATTGTGATTAGCTAAAATGGATAATTCCCTCTCACTTTCTCCAAAGTCAAGCTAAGAGTGCCTTTATCCACTTTCATATAATGCTAACAAAACATCTGGGAGATTTATTGATATGAGAGTATCTATTAGGACTTCAAAATTAATTTCAATTCCCTGAGGTATCGTATTTTAATTAACAAAACCATGATCCTGTTCTATTAATTAGCATGCGGAAGGAATAAGTTTGAGATGAATGAATTCTAACAAAGCATTTATCTTTTAAAATAGTTTTTTAAAAAAAGCATTAACAAACTGGGTCTAATTTGTTTTATAATTTTAATAACACTCTTGAAATTCCATTCTGAAGAGTAATATAACTAATATTCATTATTTTTCATTTAAAGCTTTATTTTGGGTGTGCATATTTTTTAAAAACTTCATTATTAGTGGCACTATAGTTTTAACATTGAATCTTAAAGATTATTAATGTGAGCACAAGTACATTTAATATTTTCATTACATATTCTGTTGAGTATAAACTGCATATTTATCTCACTCCCAGTGTTTTTCTTGCCAGCTTATGAAAATATCTGGGTATGCCACAGGGGATGACCACAGAGTAAGGCAGGTAGAATCTGTAAATAGCTTCCTGCACTGCCCAAACATATAATTTCTGCATAGTCATGTATTTTACCCTAGATCACAGTTATTGGTATATTCTTGTATTTTGAAACTTAAATACAGCTAAAACATTTTAGGCACCAGTACAATTTACAAATTAGATTAATAGTGCATCTGATATCGTTAAGAATACTACTATAATGGAGCATGTTGAACAATTTCAAATAATTTTGTCTTATGTCAAGCCACAAATGATGACTTCAGGCAGTGTAAGATTAAGGAAACTGGGTTGTGAAAATCTAAATGGCATCATTCAAAACTCCTCATCGACATTTTCCCCTCACATATCTGCTTTGCTGCAAACATGTTTGTATTTGAAGGCATCAGAGAATTGTTCTCAAATAACACTCTGGAAAATAGAGTATATTTAATTAATATCAAATGCAAGGAAAAACAATCAAGGCTTTGCATACGGTTTCTGTTTTTAAACCTTTCATACTCATAACCTACACTGGAAAGGATCAGCTAATAAATACTTTAGGCTTTGTGGGCCAAGAAGCAAAATTGAGACTATTACAGAGGACATTAAATAACAAGTGAGAAATCAGGATTCCATTGATGACATTCAAAACATAATAATTGAAGACAATTTTTGGTAATATAAGCATATTAATCAGAAAAGTGGAATTCTCCTTTAGGAATAATATTCACTAATTGTGTTCCAAGTCAGTGTTTCCCATCATCAAAATCAATTGCAAGTATTCATCACAATGCTGATCAGTAATGAGATTTTATTATTTTATCTTTGAAAATATCTTTTCACAGAGCTAAATTCTGCCAAATACTGATATTAATCCTTGAGCACATGAAAGGCACTTATAGAATTCTGTTAGATTCTTCTCTAGACATTTGCCTTTTAGTATGTCATTACATTTCAGATTATTCCTTTTCAGTTGCAGGTTAGGTGGAAGCTCCTCACTTACGTAGCTAAATGAATTTTGAAACATGGAAATTTCCTTTGAACCTGGAACTATTAGAACTTAGTTTGAGCTTGAAAAGTATATCTCTTTCAAAATTGTGTGGTAGTGGAGGTATTTCTTTTTATCTTAACTTTTGACAACCTAGGTGGTGTATAAAGCAGCTTGACCTTACTTATGGTTCAAACAATATTAGTTGTCATCCAAATGACACTCCTGCAGTGTAAATTTTGCGTATAAGTACTGATATCAGTACTTATAGTTTTGCCTTGTAATTTTAGGTCAAATTAATTAAGAAATGTTATCAAGTCTACCACAAATGGTAATCTCCAAATTCATTCAACATTCAAAAAGAGTGTTTGAGGACAGTTCTTCTTGATCACAGAAAGTTTAATCTTGGCTCTGACCTCAAGAAAATTGCAATACAGTGTCACTTTTGAGTTATAGAATTGCTGTAAGGTAGAGTACTCAGCTTCTATTTCTGACACATATTCACAGAATTCCTGATGAATACATCTAGCAGAGCTAATGGAGGTCACTGTTGACACTACTCATAGTGGCTTACTTAATATAAAGTCTTTTATTCTGGATGTACTTATTAATGATGCGTCTGTGTTCGTTTGGGTCCTCTAAGGGCAGAAGGCAAGATGGGGTTAGATGTGCAAGAACTATACTGAAGAAAACATCTGTGAGGGGCAAATGAAAAGGGGCTGGAGAAGGTGGGGAAAGCCTTCTGACTCTAACGTAGTTCTGAATTCTGTGAAGGAGAGAAGGAAGGAAGGAGGGTCTTGCACTGCAGTTTGAAGAAAATTTCAGCTAAGGCAATGGGAGGTTTTGAGCCAAAGTTTTCCATCAGAGGAGTTCCTTGTGTGTTCAGTCTTCGGCTAGAAGCAGCATGTGGGAAGTGTGGCCTCAGCACAGTCATGTTGGTGGATTCCTAATGTAACAGCTTGGGCCACCAATCAATTACACTTCATTCAGCAAGATATTTGAATGGTCCATTTTCATGGCTGCAACAGTTTAGCACTTGCTCTACACAGATTTACTTCTCCACACTTATTTGAGGAGGAGCTCCTCCATGGTTCCCATGGATCTGTCTTCCTGAGGGGAAACTTAAAAGAGAAATTTATAGGGTGAACTAGAGCCTTGGTCACTGTGGTTGATCTCATTGGTTCTCATCTTTTTCCACCTATATGATCCATTCTAAAGCCCTCAGCTATCACCTCAGCATATCTTGATTACTTACTTGGTGGTGTCCTGAGGGTCTGAATGCTTGGTGATCATGCCCTTATCAGGCCTGAGTTGCTGCATATATCTGTTCAGTGGAGCAAGGGAGTACTAGGAGGTACCCAAGTGGATAAGTTGGGTTCCACATGTGTTCCTTCTTGCCCCCATTGTGTAAAAGCAGCCTCACCAGTTCCTGCCACTCAGAGTCAGTTACCCTCGTTAGCATGGTGATTTCTATTTTTGTCTGCTGGCTGGTCTCTGGACACGAGGAGTCCTGGTGGACAAGGCGCCTTGGTGGCAGCTGTAGCTTATAATATAATGGAATTTTTCTTGATGACCTTGATAATAGTATAATCCTTTTGGCTTTCAAGATCTCCATTTCTGCACAGCCCAGAGCTGTAGGATGGGAAGCACAAAATACCCATTGGGTATTTGGGAGAGATGCTATATATGGTCACTCTTACTTCTACCTTCTGGTCCTCAAATCTTTGTATTTTTCTATTGGGGACACAACGCCATACTGAGGCCTCTAATTTAATACATACCAAAGTGTGGCATGCCATACTTTCAGAGAATTGCCTCTGAACTGGTGCTGAAACTGAGCCTTTAAAGCTGTCCCAGCATTCTGTGAGGTTGGCTGCTTCTGGATGGTTTGGTATGTGATATAATTATTGGATTCTACAGTCATGGGCCCACTCTCATACCTCTTTCACCACAAAGTAGGTTACCTGATCTGATGCTATGCCATCTGAAATCCATAAACCCTGAAATATTGGTGCTCACTGAAACTAAGCAGGTAACAATGGCAAATCCATACCCAGAATAGGCACCTATTCCTCTAAGAGGGAAGGACTGTTGGCCTTTCTAGAATGGAAGGGGCCAACGTAGTCAACATGTTCCAACTGGTCTATTGGTCTCCTCAAGTAATAGTGACATATTGTTGTCAAGAACTGTGAAAGAGCTGAGATTTTACTCTATTTACAAACTACATTAGCCTGCCATGGTTTCATAGATTTTGCCAGAAGACATGAGACTCCTGAATCAGAGAAAACAGGCCATTTATTATGTACAGCAACAGCAGTAGTGAGAGTATCATCATCTTTGCTCCAGCCCCATTTCCCAAAAGGGGTTTGTGAAGAGGAATACACATGCAGTGAGTTGGACAGGACAGGAACCCCAACCTTAGGGAACCCAGATATTTTATAATGGGAAGTAGGTTTGTATCTTTTCCCCAGAAGGAGGTGCTATCACTATAGTAGTGGATAGTAAACAAACCTGCCCCTTAACTCCAGGGGAAGACACGACCTCTGTCTTCAAAGTCTATTCACTACAAACATCCTTGAAAAGATAGTCCTGAACAAAAGTGGCCAGTGCCTCTGCTGGTAAAGCCTTCAAATGTATGAGAAACACATGGAGACTTGTTTTCAACAATCAGATGCACAGAGTTGGTCTCTGTTACTGAACGAGTTACATGTTCAGAAGCAGAAGTAGCTACATAGGGCTTGGGAAGTGAGAGTCCATGCGCTTGAGACATCCATAACCTCCATCTATGCCACTGTGACCATTCCTTTAATATACCCTTTATGCTAAGTCTGAAGTTGCTGATAATGAGATTAGCTAATATCTGTTGGTCAAGTAATTTTGTGTACTTAGTTATCCTGGACCTTTTCTGTGGTGCATGTTTTTTGATGGGCATTAAAATTGCTACAAAGTATTTATACTTTCTGTCCATTCCATATGTCCAGACATATACCTCTACCCCATACCTTCTTATTTCTGAACTTTTGGTCCTTTCCAATGTCCTGACCAGAAGTTCATCTGTTTGGTTACTGCCTAGGAACCTATACATAGTCTCACTTTGGGCCACTTCTCACACAAACTAGATGAGCAGGTACACTCCTTGTTGATCTTCCCCTTGAGAAGATTTTCATCCAAAATATCTTTCAAGGCCACCCATGAATATGGTGGCCACATATTCTCCTTTTCCTCCTTCTTCTTCTTCCTCTTCCTCCTCCTCCTCTTCTTCCCCTTCCTTCTCCTTCTCCTCCTCTGTAGTATAAAGGTTTACTTCATCTACCAGGAATCCCATAAGATTTATTATTTGTAGCTAGAATATTAAAATATAACTGTTTTAGTTTTTAGAGAAAGAGAATTTATACACATTCCACAAGGCAAAAGATGGCAAAACAAACAAGAAGAGAACAAAAGGAAACAACAACCAAAAAAAAAAAACCGGGCTTCCCTGGTGGCGCAGTTGTTGAGAGTCCGCCTGCCGATACAGGAGACGCGGGTTCGTGCCCCGATCCGGGAAGATCCCACATGCCGCAGAGCGGCTGGGCCCGTGAGCCATGGCCGCTGAGCCTGCGCGTCCGGAGCCTGTGCTCCGCAACGGGAGAGGCCACAGCAGTGAGAGGCCGGCGCACCACCAAAAGACAAAAACAAAAAACCTTTGTTCTTTAAGTCACTTAAAAAAAGAAAAAAAGAACCTGAGTCTTTGCCTGGAAACACTACATACTCTTTTAAAATAGGTTAGAGCTTTAATGAAATTCAGTATTTGGTTAATTGATAGAAAATCTGGCATTTACTAAGACAGAGAATTTATATTGATAATTTTACTTTGGCTGCAGCAATGTGAATCCATACAACTGTACAATGAAGATGACTGTATGTCTAAAAAGAAGAACTTCTGGAGGAAGTAAGCAATGTCACTGTTTAACTACATAAGTTGTAACTGCGTTATTAGCTCTAATGTGTAGTACCACAGGAGAGCTAATGGCATGGTTTGGGAAAAGCTTTACAGATTCTGAAAAACTAAATGACCTTCAGGACTCTCATTGAACACAAAGCTATTTCAGATTTCAGTCTGTGTACACACAGAAATTACTCTGCATTTCCTTAATTTATAATCTGTATGGGATTTTTTATATAATCTGAAATGTTAAATAAATATATGCCCTGGGACCAGGCAATATAAACTTAAAATCTTAATCTTGGAAACCTATTTTTAAATATCTTACAGACTCTAGTTGGCTATATCAATCTGCTTTCCTAGGAAATTATTTAAAACTGTAGGCTTCAGGGTAAGCAAAGGGCATATTTCATTAATAGAAATGATCTTCCTAACAGAGAACTTTGCAATTCATGCAGTAGTCACCTTCCTGGGCCTCTCTTCTTCAGTTCACACAGTCCTAGACAAAACAAATAGCATAGCATGTTAGTCCTCTGCTCAAAACTTTTCAATGGCTGTGGATGTCCTTAGAATAAATTCCAAAACTGTTACTATGGCTTTCAAAGCCTTACATATTCTGTTTCCTAGTTCCCAGACTCATCTCCCTCCCTCTCTGAGTATTATCTACTATTTGTAATGGGGAAAACAAAACTATCTATCAATCAGAAATGGTTGAATAAACTATGGTATATCCACACAGTGGAGTACTATGCAGTACTATGTAGCTATAAAATCTGTGTGTGTGTGTGTGTGTGCGTGCGCGCGTGTAAGTGCATATGTGTGTGTATTATGTGTGTATATATGATATATATAACATAAATGTGTGTTTATATATAGAGACCTATTTATATCTATAGATCTATCTATTATCTCTATCTATCAATCCGTCTATCTGGATGCAGGAGCAGGACATAAAAGAAAAAGATCATATGACAACTAGACTTCACTGAACATCTTTGTTTCATAGATTTGACTTTTCAACTATTTATATATTTCAATAACTAAAAAACTAATTTAAATTTGAAAATGGAATCCCTAAAAGTCAAAGTCAAAATGCAATAAATGAATCTGTGTATTTACCAGTGACATAACCACACAGAGGATAGAAAGGTCATTCCTTCCTGCTGATTTGGCTTCTATCTCCCAGAACATTTCAAGCTTTTCTGCTGGATCCTTCTGAAAACAATTCATGTCCCACCATTTGGGGATCTCACTGGGTCATTGTGGCCTACAGGGAATGCCTATGTGCTTCCCACGCCCATCATTCATGTGTCAAGATACTTCCTGATGGATTTCTAACATTAACACATCTCCAACTGAGAATTAGGCACCAGCTCCAGCACCCCATGAACTCTAGAAACCCAAGATCAAGTTCTCCAGCTGGTTGGGTTACATCCTTCCTACTTGTTTTGAAATGGGTAAGAAGTCCCTACCTCAAAGGACTGGAAGATTGCCTGGCCCTCTGAAAATTCTCTCCAAAACTCTGTTTTCTTTGTCATCCTTGAATCATTCTCCTCACTACCTCTTACATACCCTTGTATGGGTGATGGGCTAAGGTGTCTATTTTTAGGTCATCACTTAGCAAGTTCAGCACAGCTTCTCTGATGCCTCTTTTAAAGTTGGGAAGAATTATCCTCTTTGTTTTCAGCTTTGGAGCTTCAACTGAATGAAAAAGTCCAGGTATGACAGGCATAATGGTTGAATAGCCCTGAACAAATTTCTATAAGAGTCACAGCCAACTAGACCATGGACCTTAGACAAACCATCACACAGCCAGCATTGGGCTACTCAGTTACCCTTAAAAATAAATACCTAATACAGTACCTCATGCTGAATGGTGATAAAGCCAAATGTTCCCTTTGTGAAGTACCAATGAGAGATAAATACAGATTTTAGCAGAATGACGTGGAGAATTTCCTCATTGCTTATGAAGCTCCCACACATACTACAGTCAATAAATAGAAAGAGATGATAAATGCCTGATCCTCTGTTGAAACATTATGGGAAATAAATGCATAATGTCTATAACATTAACAAAAAGTCAAGAAGTCGATGTAAACGCATGTAAATTAGAGATACGAAATAAATTCCCCCAAAGAAAAAAAGAGGTGAAAAATTAAAGATGATTCTTGCTGGGGATTAGGAAGTGGGAGTGGGGGATTCTTTGATAATACAAAGAAAAAAAGAAGCAATTTAACTTGTAGTATAGGTTTCCTCCTTTCTCTCAGATCTATATAGTTTTTGTTTTTCTATCATGAAGTGCTAAACATTAGCATCTTCTTGCTCTTAAATATACATAAAGAAATAAACCTAAAATAATTGAGAAAAATAAAAACAGTCTATGAATCTGCTCTAAGTGTAATCATAACTGTGTAATAAGGAGATATTTGGGTGAGAAATTTTAGTTAACTATTTATGAACAAATATTATATGAAGAAATTGTTGATGCAATGAAGGAATAAAAAGGAAATTAAAAAAAATATGACCAGTGCTCATTATGTGCAAATGTCTGAACCAGCTGGACCTCAAAATGATGCCCCTCCAAACTCAGGTTTACCTAGAGTAGGTTGTTTATTATCTTAAATACACTCGTAATGACGAACCTTGTTTGATGCAGTTTAGGGTGATGCACAAGAAAGTTTAACTAGAAAGCATAGTTAATATAACAGCTAAATATTTGGGAAAAAAGTTGCACACAAATAAATACATGATGTATGTATAGAGTAGAATTAAATATCTGTACTACTTTGAGAGTTAAGTATTTTCTTCATGTCTATTCATCAAATTGGATGTATATTTTATCTGTCTCTATATTATAAAAGGATATGCTCAGGTGGCAACCTTTTATTGAGAAGAAGATCCTTCAAAGGAAAGTCCTTTTCTAAGCGAAAACATGTTAAAAGATATTGACTCAGTATTGAGATGGTAAATATCGGGTATGAATGGATGGTGTTTTATTCAGTAGGGGAGTCACGATTGCTGTTCAACTTCCAAACATCTGTGTATCCCTCAACACCCATTGTAGCTGCCATGCACTTTATCAAATTGTTTAAATCTAAGAGTAAAGCTTGAGAGGTCCAGGGCAATCATGAAAATCCCTCTCCTCTTCTAAGTGTCAGGAACTCAGGCATAAGCCAGCTAGTGCATTGCATTCCCCTGGTGACAGTGATTGGTTTAGGAATGGGCATGTAATAACCTAAGGGGCCCAATTAGTCCAATAGAATGGAATTATGTTGTGCAGTTAGGAAAGAGGTGTTTTCTTTCTCTTGAGCTGGTCATGAACAAGGAAACATGTGACTTTGATCTGTACTGGTGACCACCTTAAAACCAGGAGGTTGGAAGCTGGTTTAGGTTTAAGCTCTTGATGGCAGAATGGAGAGACTGAGAGCACAGGTCCTTAATGACATAATAGAAGAGAGAGATTTTTCAACCCTGGACTGCCTGTTATGCAGGCCAACACATATCCTTTTCGTTTGGGTCACTATGAATTGGTTTGCATGTTACGTGTAGCCCAAATTATCCTAACTGGTCTGTAATTAGGTAAAAGATTGGTTCTCTAATAGTTGCCACAGAACAGTTAAATTAATTATTTTTTCTAGTTAAACTTTCTTGTGCCTCACCCTAAACTGCATCAAACAAGATTAGTCATTAAGAGTGCATTTAAGATAACAAACAGCCTACTCCAGGTAAACATGAGTATAGAGGAACATCATACAGTGTTTGAGGTCCAGCTGGTTCAGACATTTGTACATAATGAACACTGGTCATACATTTTTGAAAATTTCCTTTTATTCCTTCATGGCATCTACTATTTTGTCATATAATATTACCTCATAAATAATTAACTAAAGTTTCTCACCCAAATATTCCTTATTACACAGTCATGATTACACTTAGGGCAGATTCATTGACTATTTTTATTTTTCCCAATTACTTTAGGTTTATTTCTTTATGTAAATTTAAGAGCAAGATGATGCTAATGTTGAGCAGTTCATGATAGGGGAAAAAGCTATATAGATTATTTGAAAGAGAGGTGTCTAAAATCATAATATAGATTATTTGAAAGAGAGGTGTCTAAAATCATAATAAGTTCACAACATCCCAAAACAAACCACCGGACATGGTGCTGCCCACCAGAAAGACAAGGTCCAGCCTCATCCACAAGAACACAGGAACTAGTCCTCTCCACCAGGAAGCCTACACAATCCACTGAGCCAACCTTAGCCACTGGGGACAGACACCAAAAGCAACAGGAACTACAAACTTGCAGCCTGCGAAAAGGAGACCCCAAACACAGTAAGTTAAGTAGAATGAGAAGACCAAGAAACACACAGAAGATGAAGGAGCAAGGTAAAAACCCACCCGACCTAACAAATGAAGAGGAAATAGGCAGTCTACTGGAAAAAGAATTCAGAATAATTATAGTAAAGATGATCCAAAACCTAGGAAATAGAATGGAGAAAATACAAGAAACGTTTAACAAGGAACTAGAAGAACTAAAGAGCAAACAAACAATCATGAACAACACAAGAAATGAAATCAAAAATTCTGTAGAAGGGATCAATAGCAGAATAACTGAGGCAGAAGAACAGATAAGTGACCTGGAAGATTAAAATACTGGAAATAACTACTGCAGAGCAGAAAAAAGAAAAAAAGAATGAAAAGAATTGAGGACAGTATCAGAGACCTCTGAGACAATATTAAACAAACCATCATTTGAAATATAGGGGTCCCAGAAGAAGAAGAAAAAAGAAAGGGACTGAGAAAATATTTGAAGAGATTATAGTTGAAAACTTCCCTAATATGGGAAAGGAAATAGTTAATCAAGTCCAGGAAGCAGAGAGAGTCCCATACAGGATAAATCCAAGGGGAAACACGCCAAGACACATATTAATCAAACTATCAAAAATTAAATACAAAGAAAAAATATTAAAAGCAGCAAGGGAAAAACAACAAATAACATACAAGGGAATCCCCATAAGGTTAAGAGCTGATCTTTCAGCAGAAACTCTACAAGCCAGAAGGGAAGAGCAGGACATATTTAAAGTGCTGAAATGGCAAAACCTACAACCAAGATTACTCTATCCAGCAAAGATCTCATTCAGCTTTGATGGAGAAATTAAACCTTTACAGAGAAGTAAAAGCTAAGAGAATTCAGCACCACCAAACCAGCTTTACAACAAATGGTAAAGGAACTTCTCTAGGCAGGAAACACAAGAGAAGGAAAAAACCTACAAAAACAATCCCAAAACAATTAAGAAATTGGTAATAGGAACATATGTATCGATAATTACCTTAAATGTAAATGGATTAAATGCTCCCACCAAAAGACATAGACTGGCTGAGTGGCTACAAAAACAAGACTCATATATATGCTGTCTACAAGAGACCCACTTCAGACCTAGGGACACATACAGCCTGAAAGTGAGGGGATGGAAAAAGATATTCCATGCAAATGGAAATCAAAAGAATGCTGGAGTAGCAATTCTCATACGAGACAAAATAGACTTTAAAACAAAGACTATTACAAGAGACAAAGAAGGACACTACATAATGATCAAGGGATCAATGCAAGAAGAAGATATAACAATTGTAAATATGCACCCAACATAGGAGAACCTCAATACATAAGGCAAATACTAACAGCCATAAAAAGGGAAATCGACAGTAACACAATCATAGTATGGGAATTTAATACCCCACTTTCACCAATGGAGAGATCATCCAAAATGAAAATAAATAAGGAAACACAAGCTTTAAATGATACATTAAACAAG
This sequence comes from Tursiops truncatus, assembly GCF_011762595.2. NCBI lineage: Eukaryota > Metazoa > Chordata > Mammalia > Artiodactyla > Delphinidae > Tursiops > Tursiops truncatus. The sequence continues at coordinate 21,344,648 of NC_047037.1, read as the reverse complement.
ATGGACTTAATTGATATTTATAGGACATTCCATCCCAAAACAACAGAATACACTTTCTTCTCAAGTGCTCATGGAACACTCTCCAGGATAGATCATATCTTGGGTCACAAATGAAGCCTTGGTAAATTTAAGAAAATTGAAATCATATCAAGGATCTTTTCTGACCACAACGCTATGAGACTAGATATCAATTACAGGAAAAAATTTGTAAAATATAGGAACATATGGAGGCTAAACAATACATCACTTAATAACCAAGAGATCAGTGAAGAAATCCAAGAGGAAATCAAAAAATACCTAGAAACAAATGTCAATGAAAACACGGTGACCCAAAACCTATTGTATGCAGCAAAAGCAGTTATAAGAGGAAAGATTATAACAATAAAACCCTACCTGAAGAAACAAGAAACATGTCAAATATACAACATAACCTTACAGCTAAAGCACTTTGAGAAAGAAGAACAAAAAACCCCCATAGTTAGCAGAAGGAGAGAAATCATAATGATCAAATCAGAAATAAAAAGAAATGAAGGAAACGATAGCAAAGCTCAATAAAACTAAAAGCTGGTTCTTTGAGAAGACAAAATTGCTAAACCTATAGCCAGACTCATCAAGAAAAAAAGGGAGAAGACTCAAATCAATAGAATTAGAACTGAAAAAGTGGAAGTAAAAACTGGTACTGCAGAAATACAAATGATCATGAGAGATTACTACAAGCAACTATATGCCAAGAAAATGGACAACCTGGAAGAAATGGACAAATTCTTAGAAATTCACAAGCTTCCTAGACTGTACCAGGAAGAAATAGAAAACATGAACAGACCAATCACAAGCACTGAAATTGAGATTGTGATTAAAAATCTTCCAACAAACAAAAGCGCAGGACCAGATGGCTTCACAGGCGAATTCTATCAAACATTTAGAGAAGAGCTAACACCTATCCTTCTCAAACTCTTCCAAAATATACCAGAAGGAGGAACACTCCCAAACTCATTCTACACGACCACCATCACCCTGATACCAAAACCAGACAAAGATGTCACAGAAGAGGAAAACTACAGGCCAATATCACTAATGAATATAGATGCAAAAATCCTGAACAAAATACTAGCAAACAATCCCACAGCACATTAAAAGGATCATACACCATGATCATGTGGGATTTATCCCAGGAATGCAAGGATTCTTCAGTGTACGCAAATCAATCAGTGTGATATACCATATTAACAAATTGAAGGATGAAAACCATATGATCATCTCAATAGATGTAGAGAAAGCTTTTGACAAAATTCAACACCCATTTATGATAAAAACCCTTCAGAAAGTAGGCATAGAGGGAACTTTCCTCAACATAATACTGGCCATATATGACAAACTCACAGTCAACATCATCCTCAATGGTGAAAAACTGAAACCATTTCCACTAAGATCAGCAACAAGACAAGGATGTCCACTCTCACCACTGTTATTCAACATAGTTTTGGAAGTTCTAGCCACAGCAATCAGAGAAGAAAAAGAAATAAAAGGAATCCAAATTGGAGAAGAAGTAAAGCTGTCACTGTTTGCAGATGACATGATACTATACATAGAGAATCCTAAAGATGCTACCAGAAAACTACTAGAGCTAATCAATGAATTTGGTAAAGTAGCAGGATAAAAAATTAATGCACATAAATCTCTAGCATTCATATACACTAATGATGAAAAATCTGAAAATGAAATTAAGAAAACACTCCCGTTTACCACTGCAAAAAAAAGAATAAAATACCTAGGTATAAACCTACCTAAGGAGACAAAAGACCTGTATGCAGAAAATTATAAGACACTGATCAAAGAAATTAAAGATGATACAAATAGATGGAGAGATATACCATGTCTTGGATTGGAAGTATCAACATTGGGAAAATGACTCTACTACCCAAAGCGATCTACAGATTCAATGCAATCCCTGTCAAACTACCACTGGCATTTTTCACAGAACTAGAACAACAAATTTCACAATTTGTATGGAAACACAAAAGACCCTGAATAGCCAAAGCAATCTTGAGAAAGAAAAACAGAGCTAGAGGAGTCAGGCTCCTGGACTTCAGACTGTACTACAAAGATACAGTAATCAAGACAGTATGGTACTGGCACAAAAACAGAAATATAGATCAATGGAACAGGATAGAAAGCCCAGAGATAAACCCACACACATATGGTCACCTTATTTTTGATAAAGGAGGCAAGAATATACAGTGGAGAAAAGACAGCCTCTTCAATAAGTGGTGCTTGTAAAACTGGACAGCTACATGTAAACGAATGAAATTAGAACACTCCCTAACACCATACAGAAAAATAAACAAAACGGATTAAAGACCTAAATGTAAAGCCAGACACTATCAAACTCTTATAGGAAAACATAGGCAGAACACTCTGTGACAAAAATCACAGCAAGATCCTTTTGACCCACCTCCTAGAGAAATGGAAATAAAAACAAAAATAAACAGGACGTAATGAAATTTAAAAGCTTTTGCACAGCAAAGGATACCATAAACAAGATGAAAAGTCAACCCTCAGAATGGGAGAAAATATTTGCAAATGAAGCAACTGACAAAGGATTAATCTCCAAAATATACAAACAGCTCATGCAGCTCAATATCAAAAAAACAAACAACCCAATCCAAAAATGGGCAGAAGACCTAAAGAGACATTTCTCCAAAGAAGATATACAGACTGCCAACAAACACATGAAAGAATGCTCAACTTCATTAATCATTAGAGAAATGCAAATCAAAACTACAATGAGATATCGTCTCACACCAGTCAGAATGGCCATCATCAAAAAATCTACAAACGATAAATGCCAGAGAGGGTGTGGAGGAAAGGGAACCCTCTTGCACTGTTGGTGGGAATGTAAATTGATACAGCTACTATGGAGAACAGTATGGAGGTTCCTTAAAAAAACTAAAAATAGAACTGCCATACAACCCAGCAATCCCACTACTGGGCATATACCCTGAGAAAAGCATAATTCAAAAAGAGTCCTGTACCACAATGTTCATTGCAGCTCTATTTACAATAGCCAGGAGATGGAAGCAACTTAAGTGTCTATCGACAGATGAATGGATAAAAAAGATGTGGCACATATATACAATGGAATATTACTCAGCCATAAAAAGAAACGAAATTGAGTTATTTGTAGTGAGGTGGATGGACCTAGAGTCTGTCATACAGAGTGAAGTAAGCCAGAAAGAGAAAAACAAGTACCGTATGCTAACACATATATATGGAATCTAAAAAAAAAAAAAGTCATGTAAAACCTAGGGGCAGGACAGGAATAAAGACAGACGCAGACGTAGAGAATGGACTTGAGGACACAGGGAGGGGGAAGTGTAAGCTGGGACGAAGTGAGAGAGTGGCATGGACATATATACACTACCAAATGTAAAATAGATAGCTAGTGGGAAGCAGTCGCATAGCACAGTTAGATCAGCTCGGTGCTTTGTGGCCAGCTAGAAGGGTGGGATAGAGAGGGTGGGAGGGAGGGAGACACAAGAGGGCAGAGATATGGGGATATATGTATAACTGATTCACTTTGTTATAAAGCAGAAACTAACATACAATTGTAAAGCAATTATACTCCAATGAAAACGTTAAAAACAAAACAAAACAAAACAAAACAAACTTAACATTAGCTTCCTTACAACTTATTTGTCCTGCATGTAGATTAAGATTTCCAATGTTTCCACAAATCACTGATCTATGGAACAAGGCTGGCCAAGCATCCTAAAATTTTTGTTTGCCTACAAACTACCAGTAAATTACTAATAACACAAATTTTCCTGAAGACTTAAGTTTCTTTTTAGGAATACTTTGTAACATCAGTGGCAACCAGAAAATATACCATCATTTCACAAATATATACATGGTGGTGCTCTATAATGTTTGAGTCTCTGTACTATACTTGCTCCATCGGTTTCTCTGGGAGTACTGGTATTGGAATGTTGTGTAAAAGTAGGGTCAGAGTACACAGATGTTAATGAATAAAAAATTTTGTGAATAATTCTGTATGTTTTCTTTGCTCTGTAATTTCAAATGTATGTGTGGGTTTATGTATTATAAATAGATATTTATGCATATGTATATTTAATTGACTGTGACATTCACATATCCTAAGTTACATGTTATATGGCCAGTCATAACTTTTTAATGTCTAATTATTTCCCTGGAATGCATACGTGGAATGCATTACTAACATCCTCTTGAGCCATTATTAACTTGTCATGCAAATTGTAATTTAGTCTTAATTACATACTTTTTTACACCTATTGTTTTATAACTCATGTTTAAGTGATAAGATATAGATATTTTTTAAGCCAAAATGTTGCCACTGGTCATTTTTTTTAAAATGTAGCCGTTGGATTGCTCTTCCAACAGCAGTGTTGAATTTGTAGAAGGACATTGCTGCATGCGGGATCTTTTAGTTGAAGCATGCGGGATCCTTTTTTAATTGCGGCGTGCGGACTCTTACCACAACTAAAAGATCCCGCATGCCCCAATTAAAGATCCTGCACGCCACAAGGAAGATCCCGCACGGGGCAACGAAGATCCCGGTGCAACCAAATAAATAAATAAATAAATAAAAACATTTTTTAAAAAGACATTGCTAATTTCCTGCCTTTGTAATTACTTACGGTACCCATCTGTGAGAGGGTTGGAGCCCTACACACTGACCGTAGAATAATACAAGGATGGTAGTTAATTTCTAAGGGAATTGCATCTTTGATCAGGTCTACGTGCTCCTGAATAGAGCGGTTATCACTCATTACTGTCTTATAGATGTGCGTGAATGACTAGTACACATATTAGGAGACTTCAGAAAACGGGTTAACTTCCACTGTAGATAAACATGTGACCTGAAGGTATATACTTAGTAAAAAAGTATGTCACTTGCTTTTATCTTTGTCACAATTTAATCAAATATTACCTCTTGGTTCTTTTAAATGTTGTGGACTTAATTGTTTAATTGTTAATAATAAAGACAATTGAGATTGTCTTAGAAAACCCCTTCAGGCCCAGCTGTCAGGAGAACTGGAATGCCTTATTTCTCCACTCTAGGTATTTCCACTAAAGCATAATTAGATTTCTTCCAGCCCTAGGGTTGTTTGCAGTTTGGATGCCAGGAACATCTGTGGCGTCCAGAAGGCTTCTGTAGGGTTCTCCCACCAGGGTGGGTTGAGGGAGTAGTTGAGCAGGGGTGTAGATTTGGAATAGGTTCCGGAGACAGCCCTACTCTACAACAGCCTTCAATAAAACCTAACTGTTCCAAGGGGAAAAATTAACAAGTTCCTCACACATTGAAATTTAAATTTAATGGAATATTTTAAAAGGTTGAAATAAAGTATACATTGCATGTAAACCAGATTATACGTGGGAAATGACGTACTCGACCCCAAAATAAAATTAGTATCTGCATACTGGTAGAATGTTAGGTAATACTTACTTTACTATAGAGAAAGTAAAGTAGCACTATAAAAGGAGTAAAGTACTGTAAAGAAAGTGAGCCTTTATTTACTCTGAGTCCTTTCTTGAAATCCAGGGGATTTCCGGTGTCCAATGCTGGTTTATTTGCATTTATGTGGTGAAATGTTGCCACCATGTGGTCAGTTCATCTATCACACCTTCCTCTTTCTTCTGGGGTAGCCTGTATTTGGGGCTATTTTTATGTGATGCTTAAGTATTTGGGGGCAGGTATGGTGTCTGTCGGGGTCATTGTTTTAATGAAATAAAGATAAAGCATATTAATTTAATATATACATGAAAATAAGTTTACTGTTATTGTCACACAATTAGATTTTAATTTGTATCTTGCGGAGCTCTTAGAATTTCCCTTTTGGTGGGCAGATTATTCAAGTTACAAATCTTAAGCTATTTGGAAATGTGCTCTTAAGAGTCTAGGAGATGTATTTATTTTTTAATGTTTGTTGCTGTTATAAATTCACCACAAGTTACCAAAATGTCCACTTATTTGTATATAATTTGGGAACAGTTTCTAATGCATACCCCACTTTAAACAATAGGGGGCATTATGATGTCATGTTTTTGATTTTCTCTAGGAAGGCAAGTATTTTATTTCATAGTAAAAACCTTGGGTTTTCTTCCTGGGAAGAATACTTCCAAAGCATGTTTGTTTTATTTTGACAGTACTGGCAATGAATATGAGCCTCATTATATATCCTAATTGGATCTAATTTCTTAAGAGAAAATACTATATCAGTTTATCAGTATTCCAATATATGCCCACGATTCTAAATTGGTACAAAAAGTCAAACCAACTTATATTTAATCCAGATATAATATAGTTTTAAAACCTAACTTGGCTTGCTTCCTCATTAAACTGAGAAATGTTGCCATTTTCAAGTGTTTTTCAATCACTCTTTTTCATTATATGTTGCCATGAGTGCAAATATTTTTAAAGTTAAAATTAATTTAAGGTTAAAAATCATGAAACTATGTTTTTAGCATTATAAAGTTGGAAATCTTTAGATAACTAGCATGTAAATTGTTGAAACAAATAATAATTTCAAAGTTACTGATTTTCCAAAGTTATTTAAAGAGTTCTCAGTGTATGGCATTTGAGTATTTTATCTTTTCAAGGTTTACGTGGGATTTAAGTTTCAGACCTAATATAACGTGAAACAGGAATTAGTAGCTTAAATATGCAAGTTCAAAATTTGAAAGTTTTGTAAGGAAGAAAATATGTATTTTAATGGAAGCCTCTTTTTCATGTTTCTTCAAGCAAATATAAGGAAACTGAGGATAAGAGAACTTCCAGGACCACAATTTCTGTCTCCATCCAAAATATTATAACAGTTGTCAATGCTTTCTTTTAAGTTTTATATACATACACACACACAAGTATTACATTACTACATTCTCTTCATAAAAAAACTAAAATATTAAATTGTAGTCTAAGGTCAACTTTATGCTTCCCAAGCTCAGTGCTTTTCATTAGATAAAGGTCATCATCATTGTGAATTCGTAGTATATACTGAATTTTTAATGATTCAGGTAAAAGTGACTATATCTTTTTTTGCTTATTTCTAGGCATTAGGTGCCACATTTAACAGATAATTTTTCTATCCATTTGTTAAATTTCATGCTGGCAGTTTGAATCAGCCATGGTGGGAATATTTACACCATGGAAATCAGTTAACTCTACAAATCTGGGTGGGTTTTTTGTTTGTTTGTTTTGTTTTGCCCAGAGAGTTTTTTTCCAATAGACCCGTGGTATTTCTTACCTGGGACTGCTATTGGCATTTTGGGTAGAACAAGTCTTCTTGTACAAGGTTTTCTTGAACATTTTACCCCTTGCATATTTTACCCCATATGAGCACTTTAAGGACACTGCCAGGCTGAAAACGAAGCCAACACAGAAATGTAGAGCCAAGAAGTAGAGAGAGATCGACTCCTAAAACCAGATCCTCTTCTGGACTTTCTTATTTCTTTAAGCAGTAGAGACTTTTTGCCTCAAGCCTGTTTGGGTTAAGATTTTCTGTTATTTTTAAAACAAAAATTCTTTATGGTACACAGAGGTTATGGTGCTAATAAAGGCAGGAGATATTTGAGGGCTGGGATTTAGGCAGCGGCAGAGCTTCAAATCTAAGACACATTGCAGCGAACATGGCCCTGTTTTGACTTAGTGAATACAAGGAGCAGAGATAGGAAAAAAGTTAAGAATATCAAAAACAGCCTGATCATTAACTGATCATGTTGCGTGATTAATACAAGTTTTATTAGCATGTGATATTGAACTTGTTTTGAAATTTATTCTTTTCTAATGCTATTCTAAGTTCAAGTCTTCAATAACCTGATTGTCAGCATTGAAAAGAGACTCATTAGTTTGCTGTGTGACCTTCTAGTTAGTCTTTATTTAAAACGCTAGTGTATATATAATTATGTTGTGCACCTGAAACTATTATAATGTTATGTGTCAATTATACCTCATTTAAAAAAAACTTGCAGTGAAGATGTTTCTAACTATCCTCTTGCTCACTGCATTCAGCACAGTTGAATTTGAGTGAATGGAAGCAACATGCATTTTGTAATGCATGAAGTGTTTAACGAGACTTGTAATAAAGATGTTTCTAACAAGCTGAATTTTCTTTTTAATGCTAGTGTCTAATTAGTGAGATTAGGAATGATGATATATATTTTAGTCTCTAAACTAGTAATAGATTGGCAGCAATTAATATTTATGCAAGTGTTACAGTCTTATCTGATTGGCTTTATATGTTCAACCAACCACCCAGCTCCGCTCCTCTTATAAAAGAGATCCCTAAATTCATGGCTCAGTCATTATGTGCAAATATTGCTGATTAGCTCCGAGTCAAGTGAAAGCATTTATCTTTTTAGTCAAGATGCCTTCTGATATCCATAAACGAAGTGTCATGTTTTTATTTTTGGTAAGTCACTTTAGTTTTTGATATCCTGAGTTTCAATTAAATTTCCATTCCTCAGTGATCTTGAAATATTTCAAGTTTTAAAGGTTTATTAATCTCTAGATTTTTAATATCTATTTTTAAAACTATAACAGTGACATGAAAAATATTTAATAACTGTGCTTTGGTTTTTACTTTGGTTATCTAATTTAGTTATGATACGAAAAGATTATCCCAAAATGTTTGATCTTCCTCACCTCCCTCCTTGATAGGCTCCAACCCAGCTGATCACTGGGAAAAAGATAGGCAACGTTGAAAAAAAAATTTTAATAAACGTTAACTGGAATAATATAAGCTTTCTTATTATGATAGAAATTTCTCAGAAGGCCCAAGAAATGATATTGGAAAAAAAAAGTCCCCAATAATGTTATACTAGTTATATTCAACTCAGATACAAGTGATTGAACAAGTAGAGATAGTTTAGAGCTCTTGACACCAACAAAAACATCACCTAGTGGAAGAAAGATAGGTCTTTCTAATTGTATAATAGTGGAAGGATACTTGCATAATTACAGGGCTACAGTGACAGCTGCTTACTATGGCCGCTATCATGCGCTGCAGGCGGTAATTTACCCATGTGCTTCCCATTCATTTGAATGGAAAACAGTAGGGGGTGGCCCTTATGAATCCCATATAATTGCAGACATTTTAAGCAACTATCATTGAAGATTTCTCATTTTAATATTATGTAAAAATATGGCTTTTTTTTTATAGTGGACGTTTCTACTCAATAGAACCTTTTAGGTACTATGACTAAAGTTTTTGTGTCCTTTTTCTCTGAAATTATTACTTTATTCTTTTTATATTCCAAATATGACTATATTTGAAAGGTAGCAACAATAGAAACAAAATCTCATTGGGTAAGATATGGGTGTAATGAAAATATTGGATAAAATCTTGTCATTAACATTTCTGAATGTGGTAGAAAGCACAGTAGCATAAAAAAACTAGATATCAAATATACTTTGAGTTCAGAAGGCTCGTATTTCGTATTTCATAAAATTGCCTTTATAGTCATTTTACTTGCAAATATTTTTGAAAGGCATTTAGTATCCACTTACAAGGAAGTTCCTGGCTCACTAATCTCAACCATCCAGAAAACACCTGAGGGCCAGGAAATAAAATGGTTTCTGTACAACTGAAGCTGCTGGCTTAAGACTTCAAGGTCAAAGCCTTATATGTTCCTCAAGAGGGTCCCTCCACTTTTGATCAGAAGCTCCTTTCTTTTACTTAGCACACTATTCTTACAAACAAACAAACAAAACATGCAAACTAACGGCTTTATGTCCTCATATAGAGGCAATTAGAAATATCAAAGGAGAAAAGACTAAACAGGAGATGAAAGGTTTATGTTGATCACTTATGGACTCAACCCACATTTAATCTGTTTTCTATAGGCTTTCTTTATCTCTAGGGTTGGAATTAATCACCTCCTCCTCTGGGCTTCAAGAAGAGTTTTAAAAAATAATTTGACATCATGGTCAGTGTTGGTGTGAAAAAGGTCTAATAACTGGTACAGACACCGACCAAGTGCAGCAGTGAGGGCTTGGAGCTCATCTGTGCTGGCCAGTAACCCTTTAGTTTCTGGATCTCGGGGAATTACAGGGTGTCCCAGAGCCCTGGCTGATGGGGTGACTGGGACACACTCGGGGAACAATGGCTGTGGTTATTTTCCAGGCAGTAGGGAAGTATGTATTACTTCAAAAACAACCAATAAGGACATATGGGTGCAGGGTCTATTTCTTATTCATCTCAACATCCCCAGCTGGCAGAGAACAGAAGATGTTAGTAATTCAAATAAGTAGCCTTTGGATTTAATGTGTTTTGGGTTTTTTTTTTTTGACCAGAAAATTTAGCAACAATTTAGATACATATCAACGTGTATTTTACTTAAAGTTCTGTCCCTACAATTTCCCTAAAGTAGGAGGCAGCAAATGTTTACCACATACATAGAGTAGAGAGAAGAGGGCATTATAGCCAGAGGACTTGGCTTGGCCGAGTAAACTTTGGATTGCAAAATCCCATTTACTAGGCACTTGTTCTTGCAATTAAACAGGGATGCCAAAGAGATGGAAGTGAGCTGATAAAAGTAAAAAAAGAAATAAAACCACATTATTTTAACAGGTGTGGTGTCTTGTTAGGAATTAAATAAAGCAAGGACATTTGGGGATGTTTGGGTTTTGTTCTTTGCTCTTCAGATAATGCTCATTTTTTCTTTTAGTGAAAATTCAGTTTTCTTTTCACTTACCTCTTGTCTTCCTGCCTATTGGTGTCCTCTCTAGCAGAAGATGTAGATGAAAATATGTGAAAGAAATTAGGATTTGAGTAAGAAAATATTCCAGTTACAACAAAGCCTATAGAATGCCAAAAGTTATCTGTTTATTTTTACCTATACTTTTATGATTACTACAAATAATAGCTCGCAGATAATAACGGGTCATATGTAATATCATTCTACAAGGATTGTTTTGCATCATTTTGCAAGTAGCTGAATTATACCATAAGGCATGTTTTAGACGCTTAGAGTTGAGGGTGAGTTGGATATACTGAACATTTACATTTTAATTATAGTCATGGTAGATAAGAGTCTTTTCACTGTATATTACATTAAGTTAATGAATTTGGTGAACAGAACTTGAACAAATCATCAGTTTCACTCCAATTCATTATAAAATGTAGGGCTCATTAATGTGGATTTCTATTTCACTTTATTTAAAAGAAGGGCAAACAAAACTTACTTCTGCTATCAGCGCAACTTGTTTCATCACGTAAATGGTCATCTCTAAGTTTCAAACTACAGTGAGCATGCAATTTGGCATTTTACTGTTTTCATTCCTAATCTAATTCAGACCTGATTGCCCTTTAGGAAATTATGAAAGGTTTGTTCCCTCCCTCTCTCCCTCCTTCCTTCCTTTTTTTCTCTCTCTCCCCCTTTCTTTCTTCCTATAGCTTTGTTGAGTGATAACTGACATACAATAAATTGCATATATTTAATGTGTACAATTTGATATTTTGACATATATATGTGTATATGAAACTATCAGCATGAAACTATCAGCAAATCAAGATAGTAAACATACCCATCACCCCACAAAATTTTCTTGTATCCCTTTGTAATCCTTCCCTCACATGCTTCCCCATGCCCCATCCCCAAACGACCACTATTATGAAAGTTTTCTTATTTCAATAATTCAGTATTGTAGATTATCATTTTTATTCAGAAATTTGAATATCTGTTTTCACATGTTTAGTGTGCAGGTGGATTGGCTTTATACCATAAACAGAACAGCATGAATACACTTCAACCAAACTCATGTAAGCTAAACAAGGCCAAAAGTAAAAAAATAAATATGCTCCTTTCATCATGGTAGTGGTCGTCCTATAAATACAGAAAACAAATGATTTATATTGAATGTCTTTAAGGAACATCTCAGAAATACAGATTCTGGCACATTGTATTTTCCCAAGTTAAATGGGCTATTCAGAAAAACAACTTTTCCCATCTTACAATCAAACATGTAGATCAGGGCATAATGGTTAAAAAAGCTAAAGTAAATATTGACCGTCTGAAATGTGGGTCTAGAATTTGTTGTTACTAAATATTAAAGAATTCCCTTTAGGTGGTATGAACTACACTTTACTTTCTAAACATTCTATTTCTTTTTATTTTTATTTTTTTCCCTCTCGTTCCCCTTACTCTGATTTTGGCCAAAAGGTGAAAAAGGAGTCCTGGATGGTGTGTGTTACAGTCACTGTGCTATAAACATTGCCTGCTGTCTAGAGAAGAGACAAAGGCCTGGGCAGCCTGTGTCTGTCTGAGGCATGGAAGTAAGAATAAAGGCTTGTGTGTGCCTGTGTGTGTATGTGTTTGTAAAGAATTATGATTAGAATACAATTAGAAATAGAATTTCATTGCTGGTAGTCTTCTGTTTCTATATCTGTAAACTAAGAATAATAGTGACAAAGCTATGTTAAGGATAGAAGACATGGATAGAACAAATCTGGTGCATAGTGTGTAGTACTCAAAGAAGGTTAGTTATTATTATTAGTTAAAAACTTTTCTATTGTAACGCTTTTTGAATCAAAATGTACACATATCTCGCATCCCCAATCTACTTGCCCTTTAGAAAATGGTTATTGATTTTTTGAACTCTGGGAACTATAGCCGTATCTGGTCAAGAAAAGCTCCTGGCTTGGCAGGCTATTGAGTTAGCTGCTTGGCAACAGCCAGGAGAGGGTCACTTCTGATTAGAACTGACATCTAAGACTCTGTAAAATGAGTTCCTCCTCAGCCTGCTCATGTTCTCCACTTTATTGTTTATAGTATTGCAAACCCTGTTACTGAAAATAGAACGGACACGACATTTACTTTCTGCTGACAGTTAATACAATTAAGAATAGTTAAAAGTTCAGGCACTACTAATTCCCTTATAAAGTGTCCTCAATGCTGATACAGCTAAAAGGATTTAAAATGATGTTAATCCCACATGGTGTGGGGACAGTTGCCTGGTCCTTGAATCGTTTTTTCTCTTTCATGAGGAGATAAGTACAGAGATTGAGAGTGCCAGGACAGGCAAGTGCATGATTTAGCATTTGACAAAAGTGTTGGCGATGGTGGGGATTGAGAGGAACCCCTGGTCCTTCACTACAGTAATTCATAGCGCACTGATTTTAGATGAAATCTTTGTGCATAAGTGGGTAACAATTTATGTGGTCTGACTTGTGGAGGACTGGGCTGTCCCCAAATCTCTCCCCAAGACCTGTCATGAAATCTGATTTTATAATAAGCGTTTCATTTGTTAGGATCATAGAATTAAAGATCAGAGTTTAAGATCCTTTTATAATATTTCTGAGAAGAGAGGTGGAAACTGACATGAACTGAACAACTACTACCTGAGTTATTTTCACATTTATTATTATAATTTTGATAAATGCAGGCCTAATGTCCTAAAAGAATTTAGTTTCCATAAGGCCACTCAGAGGTATGGTGAGTATATGTTAGCAGAGAACAGAAAGGTCCTGTGTGTCGGGGGGCGGGTGTAGGGAGGAAGGAAGGGAATTCAAAATCAAAATTTGAGTAGCTTCCTGGTTTAGCCCTATATGTAACTCCTCAGAGGCTCTGTTTATGTGAGCACTTTGAGGTCACGTGGGATAGAGTAACTTTGTATATATTCTTGCCAATACTGCGTGTCCACCAGCCCAGTGGAGAAAGTGAGAATTGAAGTGAGGCTGTGCATCTAACCTGATGCTTATGTAGAGGGAGGAGAGCCTTCTCCCCCATTGATCTTTACCAGACATTCATTCTGTAAAGGTTCCCATCACGGTTTACTCTGCTATGTTCCCATTCACTGGAAGTTTTACAGAGTAAGTTCCGTGTGGAAATGTACTGAGATACCAGAATAGCAAAGGAAGTCATGTATTCTGGACCAGCTATTTTAGTTCAAATATTACATCTTTCCTATTTGCTCTTGAGAATGTTTTCTTGATGTTTCAGGCAGAATTTCAAGATGAATAGAGAAAACAAACAAACCCTCAAGTTTCTCTAAACAAGCGTTTCTCCTACTAGGATTTTTAAATATTTTTGCTTTCCTTCTTGTCTATTTTATAGACTTCCTAGCTAGGTCAGAAAAATTCTTTTAAACTTTCTTTCCCATTGACTTTTTTTTTGTTTGTTTGTTTTGTTTTTTTACATCTTTATTGGAGTATAATTGCTTTACAATGGTGTGTTAGTTTCTGCTTTATAACAAAGTGAATCAGTTATACATATACATATGTTCCCATAGCTCTTCCCTCTTGCGTTCCCATTGACTTGTGATTACAATATTCACTAATGTGTTGGCTATGCTAGAATTTTAAAAAATAATTTAATATTGAATGCTGACAGAATCTCCGTACAAAGGTCAAGGCATCTGACCCTGAGGGTCAGAATGAAGGTTACCTGGTCCTGAGTTCTGAGATGGAAGCTAGGAGAGGGCATCAAGTACACCATGAGCTGAGATGTTCAATGACCAGCACGCGCCAAGCGGCATATTCTCAGTATGGGGGCTGAATGCTCTGTTCATTCTCTTCTAATTAACATAGAATTAAAATAAAATTTCATGCTCAATTCGGAAAAGTGCCCTTTAACTGACGACTTTTTCTCTTGAAGAAAAATTTATTAAAAGATAGTAATTTGCTGGATTGCATAAGGCATAACAGCTTTTTAAAAATTGCTTTCTCATGAAAATAGTTTGAACCCAGTACTGATATTTGTGCAAGTGCCTCATAAGCTCATTACCATTTGGAAATGAAGAAACAAGCACTCTATGGGATATAAGCCTTTCGGTCATGGACTCAGGGGCCATATATAACACTAAAGTAAAGAAATTGAAACAGTTTGCATTAACTTGAGATAGAATTTTCTCTAGTTAAAATGCTAATAAGCTTTAATGACACAAAGTAACTTAAGAAAGAAAAATGAGTTCAGAAATAAAATAAAAAGATAATTTAAAATATTCTGATAAATATTAGTCTCCAAAATTGTTTTTGCTTTAAGTTCTTGAACTCAGATGCTATTTGCTCAACTTCCATTTTAATCCTTTCTATTTCTCTTTGATATATACATATATAAAATGTGTTGACCCCTTACTATGCAGATACTAAGCTAAAATAAAATAGCATGCATTCTCATTTAATCCTCACAATATTCCTGTGAGGTACTGGAGAGATTATCTTCTCATTTTACTGGATGAACCTTTTTTTTCTTTTCTTTTTTAAAAATTTTTATTGGGGAATAGTTGATTTACAATGTTGTATGAATTTCAGGTGTACAGCAAAGTGAATCTGTTGTACATATATATATATATATATATATATATATATATATATATATATATATCCACTCTTTTTTAGATTATTTTCCCATATAGGCCATCACAGAGCATTGAGTAGAGTTCCCTGTGCTATACAGTAGGTCCTTATTAGTTATCCATTTTATATATACTAGTGTGTATGTGTCAGTCCCAATTTCCCAATTTATCCCTCCACCTCGCTTATCCCCTGGTAACCATAAGTTTATTTTCTATATCTGCCACTCTATTTCTGTTTTGTAGATAAGTTCATTTGTACCCTTTCTTTTAGATTCTACATATAAGCGATATCATATGATATTTGTCTTTCTCTGTCTGACTCCACGCCACTCAATATGACAATGTCTAGGCCCATCCATGTTGCTGCAAATGGCATTATTTCATTCTTTTTGATGGCTGAGAAATATTCCATTGTGTATATATGTACCACATCTTCTTTATCCATTCCTCTGTTGATAAACATTTAGGTTACTTCCATGTCCTAGCTATTGTAAATAGTGCTGCAGTGAACACTGGGGTGCATGTATCTTTTCAAATTATGGTTTTCTCAAGGTATATGCCCAGTGGATGAAACATTTTAAGTATGATATTCTGATTACCTCCACCAATGAGGAACAAAAAGTTCAAATTTTCATATCTAAATCTATCACTGACCTATCACCTCTCTGACTGTACATTTGGCATCAGATATGTAAATGTAGTGTGGCTGGTTGGGGTTAGTGCACAGCTGACCAGTATCCCCATCTCCCTGCTGTTAGCTGTGACCAGTAACTGAGTTCTTGTGGAGGGAATATGAGGGTACCGAGGGCCTCCATTTCTAGGATAAGGCTTTTAAGAAGTGGGTGTACCCACTCCATGTTTTTTGTCCACTTTTCTCAACAGGGTGAAGATTACAACAAGACCTTTGGAGATAGTGGAGCTACAAGATAGAAGAAGCCTTTGTTGCTAAGGGGGTAATTTGCCCACAGACCAGGAACTCCTGAAGGGGGTGATTCCAAGACTAGAAAAACACTTCCTATTGTGTTTGAGCTATTGTACGATTTTAAATGTATTTGTTAAAGAAGCTAGTATTATATTAATGCATGCTTATTTTTACTGTTTCCTTGCTTCCTTTCCCCAAATTTCGTAACATATTTTGTTAGGAACACTTAACTCTCTTCCTGTTGATGTAACATAGAAGGTACAGGTTTTTATTTGCTATTATAGTAGCTGTCAATCTCATTATCTCCCTTCTACTAACACTTCCATAATTTTTGGCACATGCTGCATATACTGATTATGAAATAACGCTAATTTATGGTTATCACTCTCTTAAAAAAAAGAGATGAAAAGGTTATTTCTTCATCATTTTGTTATAAGGTTGCTGAGAGCCTTTTCAAGTGCATATCATTAAAAATGCAAAATGAAGAATCAGGCCAAGACATAATATATTGTAAAAATACTGTATGTGTATGTGGTTAGTCTACTAAGTTGTTTAGAGAAAATATGGTGACTTTCAACAGTTCCCAGCTGTGAAAAAAATCATGCATGTGAGTAGAGAAAGCTTGGGGGGGTGTTATTCTTTAAGTGACACTAGCTGTATGACCTTGACCAAGTTATTTACTTTCAGTGGAACTTGGCTTCAAATATATAATGACAACTGATAACATTTATTGTTGTCACTGTATCCAAAAATGGCCTAGGTACTCTCCACCTATTAATTCATTTAATCTTCACTACAATTCAATGAGATAATGCTACCTCTGTCCCATTTTACAAAAGGGAAACAGAAGAACAATATATTAGAGTTGTTTGATGAAAGCCACTCAGCTAACTGGTAGCAAATTTGAGATCGGAACTATCAGTCTATCAGTCTGGTTCCAGAGTAAACACTATTAACCAGTTTACTAGTGGTTTTCAAATTGCAGTGCATTAAAATCACCTGAAGAGCTGTTAAAACACAAATTGCTAGGTCCCACCCCCAGAGTTTCTGAGGCAGTAGGTCTGGGGTAGTGCCTGAGAATTTGCATTTCTAACCAATTCCCAAGTGATGCTGATGCTGCTGGCCTGGGGACCACGTGATGAGAAGCACTGTGGTACATTATACTGCATTCCTTCTTCAGAATTTTGATCAGCTATGATTTTATTCTATAAGAGTGTTCATTAAAATTAATTAAATCACATTATAAGAAAGTGTTTTCAATAATATTTCATATTTGTAAAACAGTTTAAGTTCTATCAAAATGAATCTTTTTATCTTTTTCTTTTAGATTCTTGAAACATTCTGAATGAATTATAAATGAAAGAATTGTCTTATTTGAGACAAAAGATACAGTAATTATGTGATAATTCATTTTCTTAGCTGATTACCATTATTTGAATCACACTAGCATTTTTTCATTTTATGTTCCTCTTTGGAAATACTTTAATTCCATTTTATATGCTAATTTATGTGGTTGGATTTTAATACTTCCCACCTTTTTCCTATTTTTTAAAGTTTTCTTGGGGGGAAAAAATCACTTTTTTTCCCACAGTTTATTCTGCATAGCTCTCTGACAAGAAATTCTATTTGTAGTCTTTGAATTATATTTTGAATATTGTGTTTAATTTTCCTTGGACATTCATTATAAAATCAAAGATATACTTTTGGATCATTTGAAAGGACATAGAAAATAGAGATAGAAAGCAATACCACAAATGTGTGAGAAAAAATATGGAAATATAAATTAAGAGAATCTATAGAGTATAGAGGATAAATATTCTAAAAATACAAGTTTATTATAAATTTTAAAACTCTGTGTCCTGTATAGATACATGTCAATTTATCTGTGTCATGTATATGTACATGTCACATCTACCTATCTACACATATAATACACACACATATACAATGATTTAGTGTACAACATGCTTTCATATGTTCACGCTGTCATATAAAGTATAGAACATCTTATGTTAAGGATATTTTTCATAAATTCCATAATAAATTTTAGTTTTACTTTCAACTAATAAATTTTGACCCATATAGACTTAGAGTATAAGTAAAATAAGTAACTCTGAATAGAAATTGATGAAATCGGGACAATCAGGCCTGCTGATATTTCTGATGTTAAGGGCTTCTGCCTAAAGGATCCAGGAAGAATGTCTTCCTCAGGATTGTTTGCCTTCTAAGCATCTGGGGTTTTGGAATCATGAGCCAGGAGACAGATTCTGAAATAGGAGAAGGATGTGGATTGGAATGGTCAAGTAAGAAAAAAGAATTAAAAAGTAAAATAAGTGAAGAGAACATGTCCTAATTAAAACCACTTCTCTATCTTTTAGAAGCCCCAAAATGCTCAGAGATGAAAGCAAGTCTGCTTGTTTTATTAGTTGCCTAACCAATCAATAGCATCCTGGAAGAAACAACTGTATAAACATGAAGCCTCCAGCAAACGCTTTGTAGAGCCACCTGCACTCTGATCGAAACTGAACCGGAGTGACATTTCAAACATTCTCATGAGAAGTTTCCTACTTTCTCAGGATACAGCACTCCACGTTGCCCACGAGATTACTGGAATATATTCCACAGAATTTTCTTACTCCAGTATGTGCAGTACAGTATTTCCAGACCAGAGCTGGAAAAAGTATTCATCCTTGATATGGAACATCTAACGTTCAGAAATAACGCTGTACTATTATTTCAAAAGAATATTTAAGGAATTACAATCTGTTCCTGATAATTACTATTGCATGTGTTCCTGGTCAGTGTTATTTCTTTATTTCTTTCCAATCAGAATAGTGACTAACAAAATTGTGTTTTGTTCAAAAGTTTATCTTCTAGTGTACTATCAGAGTCATGCTAAATCGGTCTTTGTATGAACCCAAATCAAAATGTGCTTAAAAAAATTAATCCAAAATTCTAAATAGAGTTTTTCTTTTGAATAAATCAAAGACATTATCTACTTGATATTGTCAAATAGCGTAGTGTAATTAGAACTTTTAGTTAAAATTTATTTATACTTTAAAAAATAAAGATAGCTAACAATGAACAAACACTTTCTCTTTGCTCAGTATTGTGGTAAGATTTTATTCATTGGCTGACAGTGTTTACAACAATGTGAGGAATGTATTATCATCACTTCATGAGAAAACTAAAAGTTAGAAAAATTAAGCAACTTTTCTCAAATCCTACAACCAGTAAGTGTCCGAGCTAGAATTTCAACCCAGTTGTCACTGAACTATAGCGTGAGTTTGAACAGGAATTTTTTTCCCACTCACTGTTATTCTCAATAACTACACAGTCAGTTAAGTTGATGGCCTATTTACTGAACTTGGCTTTTTTGCATAAGATGAATTGTGCGGTAATTGTCTATCTGTAGTAATAAAAAAAATCCACATCAGTTAATTAAAATAAAATCCACAAGTAAAATATATGGTTATAATTGCATAAATTTAAGTTTTTTCACCCCCTTATATGGACTTCCATATGAGGCCTCTAAGATTTTGTCAGATACAAAATAAAATACCTCAATTTGAAAATACATTTTAGTTGTTATCTTAATAGTACTAATTATAGTTTTACTTGTATATTAATGAAGTGCTTGTACATTAATGGAAATAATTATTCATTTGTACTTGGTGTCAGATATTAATTCATTGATTATTAAATCAATTCATCATCATTAATGGATTATCAGTTTATTAGCTCATTTACAGGCATAGGGGATTATCATACCATGATAAACATGATAGATACAGACCTTTCTTTTATAGAGTTTACATTCTAGCAGAGGACACACACACAAAAGCAACCAACTATAGAAATAATCATTTAATTATAATTCATTGTCAACAAGTAGAAGTGAGAGTGCTTAGGGAATACTGAACCCCTGTACCTGACTTAGAGTGGAGGAGGGGTCTGGAAAGCTTCTCTGAGGGAGTATATCAAGCTAAAATACAGATGACAATGAGAAATTTTTTGGTAAAGGGAGAAGGATATGAGAGAGCAGAAAAAGTTTCACCGTATTTAATTCTCTTCACAAACATATACATTTATTATTACCATCATGGAAGGACCACGTTTTGTGGGAGAGACATGAAGCTTATAAAATTGGGGGGAGGGGACTCTTAAGAAGAAGCCAAAGTATCTAATTTTTATAATATTTTACAGGACTAAAAGTTTATGAACACATTGTGAGGGCCCTTACCGGGGCTTCCAAGGGAGTCCATCAGTGAGGGGTCCTGAAGCTTAAGCCTGATTGCCTTATGGTAAGTTTGCCTCAGGTGATCATCTTCATTTTACAGATGACGTAGCTTAAGACAGTAAGCGATGAAATCAGTATTCAAATACAGGTCTTTCTGATTCCAGAATCAATGTTTCTAACAACTCTGTTATACTTTGTCAGACACTTCATTATCAAAACCAGAAATTATGTGAGAAACTTAGGCATAGCAGTGGCCATATTTTATTTACTTTTATGTTCACCTCAGGAGAGCTCAAACAACTGAAATGAAATACATGTGTTAAACTCAATAACTTTTTTAAAGTTTGTGTCATAAAATACAACAAATTTTTATCTATGAGTAAGTGAGAAGCAGAACAAAAGGGCTTAGGGTGAGGGACACATGGGGGAAGGAATGAGAATTCAAGGAGGCTTCTGGAGAGAGGAATCCTGACAGATGAACATGCCCTAGGGCAGCACAGATCCTTTGAATTCACAGAAACCGAGAAACACCTTCCTTCATCTTTAACAGTTCTTTGGTAATGTGGATTCAGGAAGAATGGCTAGAAAATTCCCCTACTTATCTTTTTTTTGGGAAACTAGTGATGATTAGAAATAAGACAGATCATGGACCATGTGTAAACACAGTTCCCCATGATCAGTCTACCTTAAAAAGCCTAAACAGGAATCATCTCATAGTTACATGTATTATAGGTAGTGATATACCCGAGTTACACAAGGGGACTTCAGGAAATTTCTTTAGACGTTAATATGGTCTACTTTTCACTTTTTCCATCCAGTCCCCAATTCTCTTTACCTTTTTGCTGATGACTGAAAGTCTTTTAACTAGTGGCAAAATTTTCATCCCACTGAGAGAAAAGGCTCAAAAGGTAAAAGGTAGAATACTATCTCATGAAATGTTTTAGCTGAAACTCATTTAGCTTAACCAGAAATACAGTTGATTCTTTCTGGATTTAATGAACACAGAAGAATGTTTCAGAGAAGGGGACCAAAGTTGGCCGACCCTGAAGCTTGAGGCAAGACAGGCTCAGAAAGGTAGATGAGATATAAACAAATCTCCCATTCCTTGATCTACAGTTGCACCTGCAGTTTTCCATGTTAACTCATACATGTGTGATCACAACAAGCATGTCGTATGTGTGCTGGATGTCCTCTCTGACCTACACAGGACATCACTCCAAGCAATTCTTTTCTATCTCTCCTACATGATCAGCTTCTTTCTTCCTAACTGTATTGCCCCATTTGTGTACAGACATACTCTTTTTCCTACCAAACAGAAAAGAAAGAGAAAGAAAACAGCAAAATCAAATCTGGACTTCATCTCCCCTACCAGCTACCACCTCATTTCTTTGCTTCCATTCATGACTAGTTTCTCTAATGAGTTTTCTATATTTCCATCTCTAGTTCTTGTGCACACCTACTTTTTGCTTTTAAAACGGAAAAATGCACATATTGTAAGTGTATACTTGATTATTTTTCACAGATTGAACATATTCATTAAAATAACACCTGGGGGCATCCCTGGTGGCACAGTGGTTGAGAGTCTGCCTGTCGATGCAGGGGACACGGGTTTGTGCCCTGGTCTAGGGAGATCCCACATGCCGCGGAGCGGCTGGGCCCGTGAGCCATGGCCGCTGAGCCTGCGCGTCCGGAGCCTGTGCTCCACAACGGGAGAGGCCACAACAGCAAGAGGCCCACGTACCGCAAAAAACAAAAAAACACCTGGAACATCACATTACCACCACCCCAGAGGCCCCCTTTATGCTCGCTTCCAAAAACAGCTCCCCTGAATCAAGTTTCCTGACTTCTGACATAGTGGTTTGGTAATGTCTGTTTTTGGTTTTATAAGTGGAATTACAGGGCATGTACTTTTTTGTATGTGCCTTCTCTTGCTTAACATTACATTTGTAATGTGTATGTATGTGACTATATATACACATATGTGTGTGTATATATATATGTATACATATATACATATGTATGTATTAATCTATCCATTCTCTTTTACATATGCTCCAATTAAGCATTTGTTCCCAGCCCTCCACCAGCATTAGTTTCATCATCATAAACAACCCCATATTGCTCAACTCACAAGTCAAATATCATCTTATTTAATCCACTTGGTCTCTTTTACTTTATACATGTTCTTCATTTCACTGGTAGAACACTTTAGTCCTGTGGTTTTCTTCTCTCCTGACTCAGTCTTTCTCTGTTTCTTTTGCTGGTTACTTCTCTTCTCCTCAACTTTCTCTTAATGTTGAAGTGTCCCAGGCCTCAATTTTTTGTCCCCCGCCTTTTTTTTTTAACTCTAACATTGCACACTTCCTGGTTGATTTCATGGTTCCAGATACACTTAGAATGTTGATGATTCCAGATTTATATCTTAGACCCAGATTTCTTCCCTGATGCAGATTCATTGATGCAATGATGTACTCAACAGCTCTACCTGGCTGTCTAATAGATAACCTAAACCCAACAGATGCAAAATTGAGTTCCTAATTTTATTCCTCAAAACTTGAGGAATAAAACCTTTTCCATCTTATTTGATAGCAACTTCAGTTTTCTAGATGCTCAAATTCAGATACTTGGAATTATCCTTGAACCTTCCCTTTCTCTCACAGCACATCCAGCCTATCCTCAAATCTATTCACTCTTTCTATAACATATATGCACTAACACAGAATATTTCTTATTCCCACTACTCCTTGTTGGAACAAAAGTTATTCAGTTCTTAGGTTACTGCAGTAAACTCCTTTATGTCTTCATTCTTCTACCCTTGACCTCATCCTTAGTCTATTCTCAAAAAAGCAGTCATATTAAAATGTTTAAGTAAACTTTTACTGAATTATAACATATATTTGTGCACTTTTCAAAAAATAAACACATCCATATCCAGAAAAACAGATTTATCGTGAGATTCCTTCAAATTATTGCATGTAACAATGTTTTTTTCATCCTTATTGCAGAATAGTATTCCATAATATGGATGTACCCAATTTATTTATCAATTCTATTATCAATAGATACGATTATTTTCAGATTTTGATTGTTTGGAGCAGTGCTGCTGTGACTATTCTTGTACATTTTTCCGCACATACATATTAATTGCTCACAAGTTCAGAAATGAAATTGATAAATTGCTAGGTCATAGGGTATCTATATGTTCAGTTTTAGTACATATTTTGCCAAAGCATTTTAAAAGTGGCTCTACCAATTTACATTTCCACCAGAATGTATAAAAATTCAAAAAGTGTTCCACACTCTTTTGCCAGTACTGGGTATTGTCAAACTTTTTCATTTTAGCCATCCAGAGTTTTCATTTTTATTTCTCTATTTACATGTTTGTTAGTTGTGTAGTGTCCACTCTTATGAAGTGCCTGTTTAAATCTTTTGCCCATTGTTTTATTATGTTGTCTCTTTCTCTTATTGATTTGTAGGATCTTTATAGATTCTAGA
The DNA here is from genome assembly GCF_011762595.2 of Tursiops truncatus. NCBI lineage: Eukaryota > Metazoa > Chordata > Mammalia > Artiodactyla > Delphinidae > Tursiops > Tursiops truncatus. Next base: position 21,320,660 of record NC_047037.1, on the reverse strand, counting down.
AAAGAGCTCTTGTCATATATAACTGTTAAAAATATCTTATCCTTCTCTGAGGCTCACCTCTTTATACCCTAATGCAGTTTTGATAAACAAGTTTTAATTTTAAGGAAGTCCAGTTAATCCATTTTTATTAATCATATTTATGCTCTGCTTGAAAAATCCTTCCCTATCAGCAGTGATAAAGATTTTCTGCAAGATGCTTTTTATGTTTAAAAACCACTTGGATTCTACTTTTATGTATTATGTGAAATGGAGATCAGGATTCTTTTTTTTCAATGCAGTGCACTACAGTGGAACTTTCTCTTGATTCAAGTAATATAAATTTGTGGTTCTCTTTCTGGACCTTTTTATTCCAATGGTTAATTTTTAAAAAATCCTTTTTTTTTCCCCTGCAAATATTTAGCTATTTTAACTTTTGTAGCTTTGTATTGTCTTTATTTCTAGAAGTGTATGTCTTCAATTTGTTCTTCATCTTCAAGACTATCCTGGCTTTTTTGGACTTTTTAACTTTCCATGCATATATAATATTATAGAACTCATTTGTCAGTTTTCTCATACACACACACACACACACACACACACACACACACACACACACATCGATGGTATTTTGACTAGGATTTTGGTAAATATTCCATGTGCACTTGAAAAGAATATGTATTTCTGTATTTACTGTTTTTATTAGCCAGTTAGGTCAGTCTGGTTAATCTTATTCAAATCTTCTGTAGCTCCTTGTTCTATCAGGTAATATCAAATACTATTTATCTATTTTATCTATTTCTCTTTATAATTTTATTAATTTTTGCTTCATGTGTTTGAAGGCCATGATATTAGGTATGCAATCTTGGGATTTTCTATCTTTCTGTTGAATTGACTCTTATTATAAAACTTCCCTTTTAATCTTCAATAATACTCTCTGCTTTAAAGCCTTTTTCTGATATTTTATAGTTCTTTTGGTTGTTGTTAGTGTATGCATGGTATATATTTTTTATATTCTTTACTTTCACCATTTCTGTAATTTCATATTTAAGGTATACCTCTTAGAAGCAAAATACACATTTTTTAATTTACTGGTCTATCATAGAATTTTCTTGGGGTGTCCCCTTCATCCATATTTAATGTAATTTCCTACCTATTTGTGTTTAAATCTACTACCTTACTATTTGTTTTTTTGTTGGTGGTGATGATTTTTATTTGTTCTTTGTTATTTTTTCTCCTTTCTTGTCTCATTTTAGATAAAGCACGTTTAAAAAAATTCTTATCCTCCTTCTTCGTTAGTGTATTTTTTTTTTAATGAATTTAGTTATTTATTTTTGGCTACGTTGGCTCTTCATTGCTGCCTGCGGGCTTTCTCCAGTTGCTGAGCAGGGCTGCTCTTCATTGCAGTGCGTGGGCTTCTCATTGTGGTGGCTTCTCTTGTTGTGAAGCACGGGCTCTAGGTGCATGGGCTCAGAAGTTGTGGCTTATGTGCTTAGTTGCTCCACGGCATGTGGGATCTTCTTTGACTCGATATTGAACCCATGTCCCCTGCATTGGCAGGCAGATTCTTAACCACAGTGCCACCAGGGAAGTCCTTCATTAGTTTGTTAATCGTATATTCTTTTACACTTTTTATGGAATTTTTCAAGAGCTGTACTGTTCAATACAGTAATTACTAACCACATGTGGCTATTTAAATTTAAATTAAATGAAGGTTAAAATTCAGTTCCTCCATCCCGCTAGCCATACTTTATGTACTCAGTAGGCACGTGTGACCAACGGTTTTACTGTAGAACAGCACAGATTATGGAACATGTCCATTATTGCAGCCATTTCTGTTCAAAAGTGCTGCACTAAGGATTTCAACATGTGTTCTAGACTCATTACAGCTTACTTTCCATTAGCACTATTTCTATTTCCTAGACAATGCAAGAATATTATAATTTACTCTATTTAACCCCTTCCTGCTTTATGAAATGTTGTTTCATAAAATTTAATTATTTCAATATTTTATCCCCATTTGGCATTGTTATTATAGATTTAAACAGTTAATTTTTTTTAACATCTTTATTGGAGTATAATTGCTTTACAATGGTGTGTTACTTTCTTCTGTATAACAAACTGAATCAGCTATACATATACATATATTCCCATTTCTCCTCCCTCTTGTGTCTCCATTCCACCCTCTCTATCCCACCCCTCTAGATAGACACAGAGCATTGAGTTGATCTCCCTGTGCCATGCAGCTGCTTCCCACTAGCTATCTATTTTACATTTGGTAGTGTATATATGTCCATGCCACTCTCTCACTTCGTCTCAGCTTACCCTTCCCCCGCCATGTCAAGTCCATTCTCTATGTCTGCATCTTTATTCTTGTCCTGACCCTAGGTTCTTCAGAACCATTTTTTTTTTAGATTCCATATATATGTTTTAGTGTATGGTATTTGTTTTACTCTTTCTGACTTACTTCACTCTGTATGACAGTCTCTATGTCCATCCATCTCACTGCAAATAACTCAATTTCATTTCTTTTTATGGCTGAGTAATATTCCATTGTATATATGTGCCACATCTTCTTTCTCCATTTATCTGTCAATGGACACTTAGTTTGCTTCCAAGTCCTAGCTATTGTAAATAGTGCTGCAATGAACATTGTGGTACGTGAAGCTTTTTGAATTATGGTTTTCTCAGGGTATATACCCACTAGTGGGATTGCTGGGTATTATGGTAGTTCTATTTTTAGTTTTTTAACGAACATCCATACTGTTCTCCATAGTGGCTGTATCAATTTACATTCCCACCAACAGTGCAAGAGGGTTCCCTTTTCTCCACACCCTCTCCAGCATTTATTGTTTATAGATTTTTTTGATGATTGCCATTATGACCAGTGTGAGGTTATACCTCATTGTAGTTTTGATCTGCATTTCTCTAATGATTAGTGATGTTGAGCATCCTTTCATGTGTTTGTTGGCAATTTGTATATCTTCTTTGGAGAAATGTCTGTTTAGGTCTTCTGCCCATTTTGGATTGGGTTGTTTGTTTTTTTGATATTGAGCTGCATGAGCTACATGTATATTTTGGAGATTAATCCTTTGTCAGTTGCTTCATTTACAAATATTTTCTCCCATTCTGAGGGTTGTCTTTTCGTCTTGTTTATGGTATCCTTTGCTGTGCAAAAGCTTTGAAGTTTCATTAGGTCCCATTTGTTTATTTTTGTTTTTATTTCCATTTCTCTAGGAGGTGGGTAAAAAAGGATCTTGCTGTGATTTATGTCATAGAGTGTTCTGCCTATGTTTTCCTCTAATAGTTTGATAGTGTTTGGCCTTACACTTAGGTCTTTAATCCATTTTGAGCTTATTTTTGTGTATGGTGTTAGGGAGTGTTCTAATTTCATTCTTTTACATGTAGCTGTTCAGTTTTCCCAGCACCACTTATTGAAGAGGCTGTCTTTTCTCCATTGTATATTCTTGCCTCCTTTATCAAAAATAAGGTGACCATGTGTGGGGGGGTTTATCTCTGGGCTTTCTATCCTGTTCCATTGATCTATATTTCTGTTTTTGTGCCAGTACCATACTATCTTGATTACTGTAGCTTTGTAGTATAGTCTGAAGTCAGGGAGCCTGATGCTTCCAGCTGCCTTTTTCTTTCTCCAGATTGCCTTGGCTATTCAGGGTCTTTTGTGTTTCCATAGAAATTGTGAAATTTCTTGTTCTAGTTCTGTGAAAAAATGCCATTGGTAGTTTGATAGGGATTGCATTAAATCTGTAGCTCGCTTTGGGTAGTACAGTTATTTTCACAATGTTGATTCTCCCCGTCTAAGAACATGGTATATCTCTCCATCTGTTTGTATTATCTTTAATTTCTTTCATCGGTGTCTTATAGTTTTCTGCATACAGGCCTTTTGTCTCCTTTGGTAGCTTTATTCCTAGGTATTTTATCCTTTAATTTTCAGTGGTAAATGGTTGTTTTCTTAATTTCTCTTTCAGATTTTTCATCATTAGTGTATAGGAATGCAAGATTTCTGTGCATTAATTTTGTATCCTGCTACTTTACCCAATTCATTGATTAGCTGTAGTAGTTTTCTGGTAGTATCTTTAGGATTCTTTATGTATAGTATCATGTCATCTGCAAACAGTGACAGTTCTTTTCTGATTTGGATTCCTTTATTTCTTTTTCTTCTCTGATTGCTGTGGCTAAAACTTCCAAAACTATTTTTAATAATAGTGTTGAGGGTGGGCAACCTTGTCTTGTTCCTGATCTTTGTGGAAATGGTTTCGGTTTTTCACCATTGAGGATGGTGTTGGCTGTGGGTTTGTCATATATGGCCTTTATTATGTTGAGGTAAGTTCCGTCTATGCCTAGTTTCTGCAGGGTTTTATCAAAAATGGTGTTGAATTTTGTCGAGAGCTTTTTCTGCGTCTATTGAGATGATCATATGGTTTTTATCCTTCAATTTGTATCATATTGATTGATTGGCGTATATTGAAGAATCCTTGCATTCCTGGGATAAACCCCACTTGATCACTGTGCATGATCCCTTTAATGTGCTGTTGGATTCTGTTTGCTAGTATTTTGTTGAGGATTTTTGCATATATGTTCATCAGTGATATTGGCCTGTAATTTTCTTTTTTTTGTGGCTTCTTTGTCTGGTTTTGGTATCAGGGTGATGGTGGCCTCATAGAATGAGTTTGGCAGTGTTTCTCCCTCTGCTATATTGTGGAAGAGTTTGAGAAGGATAGGTGTTAGCTCTTCTCTAAATGTTGAGAGAATACTCCTCTGAAGCCATCTGGTCCTGTGCTTTTGTTTGTTGGAAGAATTTTAATCACAGTTTCAATTTCAGTGCTTGTGATTAGTCTGTTCATATTTTCTATTTCTTCGTGGTTCAGTCTTGGATGGTTGTGCTTTTCTAAGAATTTGTCCATTTCTTCCAGGTTGTTCATTTTATTAGCGTATAGTTGCTATTAGTACTCTCTCATGATCCTTTGCATTTCTGCAGTGTCAGTTGTTACTTCTCCTTTTTCATTTCTAATTTTATTGATTTGAGTCTTCTCCCTTTTTTTTGTGATGAGTCTAGCTAGTGGTATATCAATTTTTTTTATATTTTCAAAGAACCAACTTGTAGTTTTATTGATCTTCGCTATAGTTTCCTTCATTTCTTTTTCTTTTATTTCTAATCTGATCTTTATGATTTCTTTCCTTCTGCTAACTTTGGGGGATTTTTGTTCTTGTTTCTCTAATTGCTTTAGGTATAAGGTTAGGTTTTTTATTTGAGATGTTTCTTATTTCTTGAGGTAGGGTTGTTTTGCTGTAAACTTCACCCTTAGAACTGTTTTGCTGCATCCCATAGATTTTGGGTCATCATGTTTTCAGTGTCATTTGTTTCTAGGTTTTCAAATATTTTCTGAGTTCCTTTTTTTTTTGTCTTCTCCTTCTGGGACCCCTATAATTCGAATGTTGGTGCGTTTAATGTTGTCCCAGAGGTCTCTGATACTGTTCTCAATTCTTTTCATTCTTTTTTCTTTATTCTGCTATGCAGTAGTTATTTCCACTATTTTATCTTCCAGGTCACTTATCTGTTCTTCTGCCTCAGTTATTCTGCTATTGATACATTCTAGAGAATTTTTAATTTCATTTATTGTGTTGTTTATCATTGTTTGTTTGCTCTTTAATTCTTCTAGTCCTTGTTAAACGTTTCTTGTATTTTCTCCATTCTGTTTCCAAGATTTTGGATCATCTTTTCTATCATTATTCAGAATTCTTTTTCAGGTAGGCTGTCTATTTCCTCTTCGTTTGTTTGGTCTGGTGGGTTTTTACTTTGCTCCTTCAACTGCTGTCTGTTTCTCTGTCTTCTCATTTTGCTTAACTTATTGTGTTTGGGGTCTCCTTTTCATAAGTTGCAGGTTCATAGTTCCTGTTGTTTTTTTTGTCTGCCCCAGTGGGTAAGGTTTGTTCAGTGGGTTGTGTAGGCTTCCTGTTGGAGGGGACTGGTGCCTGTGTTCTGGTGGATGAGGCTGGATCCTGTCTTTCTGGTGGGCAGCACCATGTCTGGTGGTGTGAACTTATTGTGATTTTAGGCAGTCTCTCTGCTAATGGATGGTGTTATGTTCCTGTCTTTCTAGTTGTTTGGCATAGGGTCTCCTGCACTATAGCTTGCTGGTTTTTGAGTGGAGCTGTGTCTTAGCATTAAGATGGAGATCTCTGGGAGAGCTTTCGCTGTTTGATATTATGTGGGGCCGGGATGCCTCTGGTGGACCCATGTCCTGAACTTGGGTCTCCCACCTCAGAGGCTCAGGCCTGTCACCCGACCAGATTGCCAAGACCCTGTCAGAAGAAAAGGGAGAAGAAAGAAAGAAAGAATAAAGAAAGAGAGAGAGAGAAAATTATTAAAATTTTTTTTTAAAATTTAAGTAATAAAAAAAAGAAGAAAGAAAGAAGAGAGCAGCCAAACCAAAAATCAAATTCACCAATCACAACAAGGGCCAAAATTTATTAAAATAAAAAATTAAAAATACGGAGAGACAGAACCCTAGGACAAATGGTAAAAACAAAGCTATACAGACAAAGTCACACAAAACATCATACATATACACACTCAGAAAAAGGAAAAAAGCAAAAAATATATATATATGTATAAAAAAAGGAAGAGAGCAACAAAATCAATAAACAAATCTACAAATGATAATAAGCTCTAAATACTAAACTAAAATAAACATAAAACTAAAAACAATTTAGATGCAGAAAGCAAACCACAAGTCTACAGTAGCTCCCAAAGTCCACTGCCTCAATTTTGGTATGCTTTGTTATCTATTCAGGTATTCCACAGATGCAGGCTACATCAAGTTGATTGTGGAGATTTAATCCGCTGCTCCTGAGGCTGCTGGGAGAGATTTCCCTTTCTCTTCTTTGTTCGCACAGCTCCTGGGGTTCAGCTTTGGATTTGGCCCCGCCTCTGCATGTAGGTCATCTGAGGGCATCTGTTCCCTAGCTAGACAGGAAGGGGTTAAAGAAGCAGCTGATTAGGGGGCTCTGGCTCAGTCAGGCCTGGGGGAGGGAGGGGTACGGAATGCGGGGCGAGCCTGAAGGGCTTTGTAACAGCCTGAGGCGCGCCCTGCGTTCTCCCGGGGAAGTTGTCCCTAGATCGTGGGACACTGGTAACGGCGGGCTGCACAGGCTCCCGGGAGGGGAGGTGTGGATAGTGACCTGTGCTTGTACAAAGGCTTCTTGGTGGCTGCAGCAGCAGCCTTAGCATTTCATGCCCGTCTCTGGTGTCCATGCTGCTAGCTGAGGCTTGCCCCTGTCCCTGGAGCTCGTTTAGGTGGTGTTCTGAATCCCCTCTTCTTGTGCATCCTGAAACAATTGTCTCTTGCCTCTTCGGCAGGTCCAGACTTTTTCCCGGACTCCCTCCTGGCTAGCTGTGGCGCACTAGCCCCCTTCAGGCTGTGTTCACGCAGCCAACCCCAGTCCTCTCCCTGGGATCTGCACTCCGAAGTCCAAGCCTCAGCTCCCAGCCCCCATGCCCCCAGGTCAGGTGAGTGGACAAGCCTCTCAGGCTGGTGAATGCTGGTCGGCACTGATCCTCTGTGTGAGAATCTCTCCGCTTTGCCCTCTGCACCCCTGTTGCTGCTCTCTTCTTCGTGGCTCCAAAGCTTCCCCCCTGCCCACCCCCCATCTCTGCCAGTGAAGGGGCTTCCTAGTGTGCGGAAACTTTTCCTCCTTCACAGCTCCCTCCCAGAGGTGCAGGTCCTGTCCCCCCTATTCTTTGTCTCTGTTTATTCTTTTTTCTTTTGCCCTACCCAGGTACGTGGTGATTTTCTTGCCTTCTGGGAAGTCTGAGGTCTTCCGACAGCATTCAGTAGGTAGGAGTTCTTCCACATGTAGATGTATTTTTGATGTATTTGTGGGGAGGAAGTTGATCTCCATGTCTTACTCCTCCACTATCTTGAAGGTCTCCCTCAATGTTTATTTAGAGTTCAAATATTTATTCTTTCTGGTGTTCTTCATTCCTTCCTATTTGATTGTACTTCTTTCTAGGATTTTTTTTTTTATCTGAAGAATTTCCATTAGTATTTCTTTTATTGCAGGACTGCTGATGATAACCTTTTTCAGTTTATTTTTGTCTAAACATATGTTTATGTTGTTTATTTCTAACTGTTGATGAGGTATAAATACTAACTTGGCAATTATTTTCTTACAACACTTTGATGATGTTGCTACATTGTTTTCTGGTTGCCATTGTTTCTATTGAAAAATTGTCATTATTATTGTCCCTGTTTTGTCTGTTTTTACAGTTTTTTTAAAATTCCTCTTTAGTTTTTAGCACTTATACCTTATATCCCTAGGTGGATTTTCTTTGTAGGTATTTTCTTGGTGCTTGCAGATATCTTGCATTTCTGGCATGATGTCTATTTTCACATTTGGGAAATTCTCAGCCATATTTTTTTCAAATATAGCTTTGCGCATTCTTTCTTTCCTCTACTTCTATGACTCCAATAAAGTAAAATTCTGTTTACCATTTCCTGTATATGTTTTCTTCTCTTTAAATTTCCACCCTCTTTTTTCTTTCTGTCCTTCATTCTACATATTTTCTACTGGTATATCTCTAACATAAGTAATCCAGTATTCTGTCTATTCATGTAAAATTTAATATCAGTCTTTTTCTTTGTCTTGTAATATCAGTTTAATACTTTTAATAGTATTCTGTGTTGTGATGAAATTCTGCATCATTTCCTGAAGTTTTGGAATAAATCTTTAACAGTTCTTTTAAAGTCTGATAATTCTAATATATGGATCTCTTGGGGTCTTCTTGTAATGTCTATTTATTTTTCTGGTTTGCAGTTATCGTGTGTATTTTCTTGGCATGACTAGTGATTTTTGACGAAATGCTGGACATTCTGCGTAAAATGTAATAGAGATTCTTTATGATTTTATTTTCTTTCAAAGAGGATTCAATTTTCTTCTTGAAGGCTGACAGATTCTAGACAGATCATTTAGATCTAGTCAGGTGGGTATGTTAGGCTATATTTGGCCCTGAAATTTTTTAGTTCACTTTTAATCCTAGGGAATAACTATCACTTCTGTGTTGCAGCTCTTTTGGGTCTCAACTGAAGTACTCCAGAGTTATTGGAAATATTTCAACTTGTTGGGCCATAAACTTTGCAGGAGTGTTTACATCCTTGCTCAGTTCTTTAGGGTCCCAGCTTCAGTACTATATTTAGTTCCTGAGAAGTAACAGGAATATAAAGGGCTGAGGATTCAGAAAATAACTTGTAGGGAAATTACACTTAGAACTCAGGGCATACAATACTGAGGTTTTCTTCACCTCTCAAAGACTAATCCTCTAGAAAATGCCAAATCCTCAGAGCAATAAGACTTTTTAAGCCCTGGTTACTAGTTAGTGCAAGGCCTCACAATTTAAATCAACCAATCCCTGAGAAAAAAGAAATGGCGTGTATGGAGCTCATTTCATAGTGTATCCCTCCTTTCTTTTTAGTATTCTTGGTAGATCTCAAATATCTTCATATTCTTGCATTGTATATTTTGTCTAGCTTTTATAGTTGTTCTTGGCAGGATGGTTAGTCTGATAAAGGCTATTCTATCATAATGGCAGTATAATGTAAGATTGGTGTTATTTCTTAAATGACTGATAAAATTTGAGTGAATCTTTTTTTTTGAGGAGGAGGAGGATTTTGGTTAAGCCTCTTTTCTGGAGGATGTTTTCGTTAATTCAATTTATTTAATAGATATAGGACGTTTTATGTGTTTTATCTTTCCTTGAATCTATTTCAGTAAATGGTGTTTTTCTGGTAATTTGTCTATTTCACCTAAATATTTAAATTTATTGACATAAATTTATTCTTAACCTCTATATCTATTGATGCTTAACATATTACCTGAAATTTTAGTGGATTTGTTATGATAAAATGACAACAAATTCTTATATTTATTATGCTGCAGTTTGGGCTGGACTCATTGGGGCAACTTGTTTCTGTACATGTCATCAGCTGGGGCTTGAGGATTAACTTTCATGAAGGCTCATTTATATGGCTGGCAAATTGGTGCTTGCTGGGAGCTCAATCAGAGCTATGGGCAAGGGAATCCTGGTTCCTATCCATGTGGTCCTCTCCAAAGTCTGCTTAGACTTACCCTAACTAATGGCTAGGTTCCATGTTATATGTTGTTAAATTAACATTTGTGAAGTGAAGCACAGTATGCTGGATGGTGAGCCATGGGTTCAATAGTAATAGATCAAAACAGAAATTGAAATGGAGAAGTCTGTTACTCACAGGTCCTGGAGGAAGTACATGACACACCTCGAGGGCCCACATGAGAAGATCAAAGCAGGGTGCAGGCAGAGAGACAGACTGGACTTGGGACACACACCTTTATTACGATCCATGGCCTCTGTTCCTGGAGTACCTTGGGGTTCTCAGGCTAAGGCCCAATTGGTTAATTCAAACCAAAAAAAGTAGGATTTTGGTAAACTCCAAGAAGGTCTTATCTAAGAGATGCACAAGGGGAAGGCCCTGGGAGGTGGGAAAGATTGTTTATCACAAAGGCTGTTGGGGAAGTCATATCAAGAACTTGCATTTGCTTGTAACACTGCAGGCTATTAATCGAGAGTGTGTGCTTACAATGAGAGGACTAGTATATGTCCCTGTAGTCCCTGTAGGCCACTTGGCCAAACAAAATAGGTCCCAAGGCAGCAATACCATGGAATAGCTTACCTAAACTCTCACCATTACAATAGCTAGTATCCCAAGAGAACCAGCTAGAAAGTTATGACTTTTTGTGACCTAGCCTTAGAAGTCACATAAAATCTTATCTTCTGTAGTCACACATCCACCTAGATTCAAGGGAGAGAACAAAGATCACATCTCTGAATGGGAGGAATGTCAAAATTACATTGGAAAAAAGGCATGTGGGATGGAAATGTTTGAGTCATTTCCAGAAAATGTAATCTTCCCCAGCACCCTCTTATTATTTTTTAAATCTAATTAGGGTCTGTGTTGATTTCTCTCTCTTTTAAAATTCTTGATACTAGTAATTTGTACGACCTAACTATATTTTTCTTTTTTCATTTTTTGGCTCTATCTTTTCTCAGATGTTTGTCATAGGCTTACTGCCTGTGTTTTCATCTGGATGGATTTATGGTTTCGGGTATTGCATTCAAATTTTTAAACAATTTTGAGTTAATTCCTGTGTACAGTGTAAGCTAGTGGTCCAGTTTCATTCTTTTGCCTGTGGCCATCCAGTTTTCCCAACATCATTCATTTATTGGAGAGACTGTCCTTTCTCCATTGTGTATTCTTGGCTCCTTCATCATAAATTAGTTGACTGTATATGCATAGGTTTATTTCTGGGCTGTCTATTCTGTTTCATTGATCTATGTATCTGTTTTTATGCCAATACCATACTGTTCTGATCACTACAGCTTTGTAATTTGAAATCAGGGAATGGGATGCCTCCAGCTTTGTTCTTTCTCAAGATTGCTTTGTCTATTTGAAGGTTCTATGCAAATTTTAGGATTGTTTGTTCTAGTTCTCTGAAAAATGCATTTGGAATTTTGGTAGGGATTACAGTGAATCTGTATATTGCTTTGGGTAGTATGGACATTTTCAGGATATTCTTCTAATGCATATCTTTCCATTTATTTGTGTCTTCTTTATTTTCTTTTATTAATGTCATAATTTTTAGTGTACAGGTCTTTCACTACCTTGGTTAAGTGTATTCCTAAGTATTTTATTTTATTTTTTTGATGCAATTGTAAATGGAATTGTTTTTTTAATTTCTCTTTCTGATATTTCAGTACTAGTGTATAGAACACAACAGATTTTTATATATTGATTTTGTATCCTGCAACTTTACTAAATTTATTAGTTCTAACAGTTTTCTGTTGGAGTCTTTAGGGTTTTCTGGGTATTTATAATATTTTGTCATCTGCTAATAGTGACAGTTTTACTTCTTTCTTTCCAATTTGGATGCATTTTATTTCCTTTTCTTCCCTAATTGCTCTGGCTAGGATTTCCAATACTGTGTTGAATAAAAGTGCCCGAGTGTGCATCATTGTCTGGTTCCTGAACTTAGAGAAAAGCTTTTAGCTTTTTATCATTGAGTATGATATTAGCTATGGGCTTATCATATATGGCATTTATTATGTTGAGGTACGTTCCCTCTATACCTACTGTGTTGAGAGTTTTTATCATAAATGGATTTGAATTTTGTCAGATGTCTTTTTTTGCATCTATTGAGTTGATCAGATAACTTTTATCCTTCATTTTGTTAATGTGGTGTGTCACATTGACTGATTTGTGGACGTTTAACCATCTTTTCATCCATGGAATGTATCCCACTTGATCATGGTGAGTGACAGTTTTAATGTATTACTGAATTTGATTTATTATTTCATTGAGAAATTTTATATCTATGTTCATCAGGTATATGGGCCTATAATTTTCTTTCTTGTGGTTTCATTGTATGTTTTTGGTATCAAGTTAATGCTGACCTCATAAAAGGAGTTTGGAAGTGTTTCCTTCTCTATTTTTTGGAAGAGTTTGAGAAGGATTTGTATTTCCTTAAATATTAGAATACTAATATTTAAAGTATTCTTCTTTAAATATTTGTTAGAATTCACCAGTGATCTGATGAGCTGATCACAGACTTTTGTTTGCTGTTTTTTTAATTAATTAATTTATTTTTTTGCGGTACACGGGCCTCTCACTGTTGTGGCCTCTCCCATTGTGGAGCACAGTCTCCAGATGCACAGGCTCAGCGGCCATGGCTCATGGGCCCAGCCGCTCCACGATATGTGGGATCTTCCTGGACCAGGGCACAAACCCGTGTCCCCTGCATCGGCAGGCAGACTCTCAACCACTGCACCACCAGGGAAGCCCTGGGTTTTTTTAAATTGATTCAATATCCTTACTAGTAATCAGTATGCTCAGATTTTTTTTTCTACATGGTTCAGTCTTGGTAGGTTTGGTTGTATGTTTTAGGAATGTATCCATTTCTTCTAGGTTGTCATATTTGTTGGCATATAATTATTCATAGTAGTCTCTTATGATCCTTTTTATTTCTGTGGTATTCATTGTAATGTCTCTTCTTTCATTTATAGTTGTATTATTTTGAGCCCTCTCTCTTTTTTCTTCGTGAATCTAGTTAAAGGTTTATCAATTTTGTTTCTTTTCAAAGAACCAGATTTTAGATTTATTCATTTTTAATTGTCTTTTAGTCTCTGTTTAATTTTTTTTTCTATTCTGATCTTTGTTATTTCCATTTTCCCACCAACTTTGGGGTTTATTTGTTCTTTTTTTTTTTCCAGTTCCTTTTTATGTAATATTAGCTTGTTTATTTGAGATTTTTCTTGTTTCTTGATATTGGTATCACTTTCTATCACATCATATAATTTGTTTATTATGTTTATTGCTTATTTTATGATAATTCTTTGCCCTAACCTAAACTCCTTAACTGACACAAACTTTGCATGTTTTTGTCACTCATGTAGTCTAAGTACCTAGAGAGTGCCTGTCTCAAAGTAACTGCTCAGTGAGGACTTACTTGTTGAATAGCTGAATAAATTATGCCTTGTATGTCCTTGAAACTTTTGATGATTTTAGCCATGGCAAACATCTCTCAACTCTTATCACCATGGAAGTTTTGGGAGCTGCTGGGTCAGGAAGAGGTACAATACATGGAGTCCTGATATGATGTAACTCCACAAAGACTTTACACACTACTCCAGGCTGGAATTTCTTCCTTCTACCCTGAACCTCTGCAACATTCATAGTCTATTTATTTACTTTTTGTTGAAGTATAATTGATTTACAAGGTTGTGTTAGTTTCTGGTATATAGCAAAGTGATTCAGTTATACATATGTATGCATATATGTGTATATATATATATATTCTTTTTCATATTCTTTTCCATTATGGTTTATTACAGGATATTGAATATAGTTCTCTGTGCTATATAGTAGGCACTTGTTTATCTATTTTATACATAGGAGATAGTATCTGCTAATCCCAAACTCCTCATTTATCCTTCCCCACCCCTTTCCCCTTTGGTAACCATAAGTTTGTTTTCTATGTCCATGAGTCTGTTTCTGTTTCATAAATAAGTTCCTTTGTGTCATATTTAAAATTCCACATATAAGTGATATCACATGGTATTTGTCTTTCTCTGCCTGGCTTTCTTCACTTAGTATGATAATCTCCAGGTCCATTTATGTTGCTGCAAATGACATTATTTCATTCTTTTTTTATGGCTGAGTAATATTCCATTGTGTACATGTACCACATCTTCTTTATCCATTCATCCATCAATGGACATTTAGGTTGCTTCCATTTTTGGCTATTGTAAGTAGTGTTTCTTTAAACATTGAGATGCATGTATCTTTTTTTTTTTTTTTTTTTTGCGGTACATGGGCCTCTCACTGTTGTGGCCTCCCCCATTGTGGAGCACAGGCTCTGGACGCGCAGGCTCAGCGGCCATGGCTCACAGGCCTAGCCACTCCGCAGCATGTGGGATCTTCCCGGACCAGGGCATGAACCCATGTGCCCTGCATCGGCAGGCGGACTCTCAACCACGGCGCCACCAGGGAAGCTCCTGTAGACTTTTTAATAATGGCCATTCTGACTGGTGTGAGAGGGTACCTCATTGTAGTTTCAATATGCATTTCTCTAGTAATTAGTGATGTTGAGCATATTTTCATGTCCCTATTGGCCATCTGTATGTCTTCTTTGGGGAAGTGTCTATTTGGGCCTTCTGCCATTTTTTGACTGGGTTTGTTTCTTTTTTGTAATTGAGTTGTATGAACTGTTTGTATATTTTCTAAATTAAGCCCTTGTCGGTCGCATTATTTGCAGTTATTTTCTCCCAGTCTGTAGGTTGTCCATTCGTTTTATTTATGGTTTTCTTTGAGGTGCAAAAGCTTATAAGATTAATTAGGTCCCTACATTCATAGTCTAAACCACTCAATTTAATACTTAAATTTTTATAGTTTTGTATTACGTGATATTTATATCAGTTGGAGTTTGATCAGAAAAACAGAATTCATTGTATTTTGGAGTATAAACATTTTCAGTATAAGAAATTAGGGGTTTATGTAACTTTTTCAAAAGCCTCTCAGCATGCAGCACTGAAGTGAGCGGCTTTTAAAGAACTCCTGTAGAAGCTGGTTAACCTTTCAAACCTCTTGGGGTAGTTCCCATAGACCATCTCGGCCAGCAGGACCAATATCCGTGTTTTTCAAGAAGGTTATCTAGGTGCTTATTTGAAACTCATATCTGCCCAAGTATCTGGCCACAACTGCATCCAAAGAATAATGGCTTCCCCTTTTCTTCCTCCTTCCAAATTTCGTGTGAGTGTTTCTCATTAAAGGCCTCTAACTCAGAACAAATGGGCAAGGGGATTCTGGAAATGTAGTTGCTGGTTTATTCTCTGCTGAGGAGACCTTAACAGGGAGAACTGGTGATATCTAGCTGACCACAGATAATCCAACAAATATTTATTTTCTTTTATCTGCATAAAAAATCATTTAGGAAGAAGTATTTTTGTGAAAGACAAATAATAATATTCATATTATAATGATTTATTGAAGATGTAGTGCATGTGCTAAATGGATTACAATGAGTATATATCTAAAAGCATTTCACAGGGGCTTCCCTGGTGGCGCAGTGGTTGAGAGTCCACCTGCCGATGCAGGGGACGCCGGTTCGTGCCCGGTCCGGAAGGATTCCACATACCGTGGAGCGGCTGGGCCAGTGAGCCATGGCCGTTGAGCCTGCGCGTCCGGAGCCTGTGCTCCGCAATGGGAGAGGCCACAACAGTGAGAGGCCCGCATACTGCAAAAAATAAAAAAAATTTAAAAAAAGCATTTCACAAAAAAATTATAAAATTATTTTATAATAATAGTTTGTACTGGATCTTTGTATCTACAAAAAATAAACTGACCTGTTTGGAGGGCACTATAAATGATTTACAAATCAGGAAAGAGAATTTAATAAATCAGGGAGAAATTTGTTAAGGATATGAGTAATAATAAATGATGGGTAATGAATAATAAATTCGTGTCTACATAATCAAAAGTTTATTATATATTACTCCTAAAGGCTTGGAAGAAAATAGTTTGAGAACCTAACATAGCTTGAAGCAGAATTAATTATTCTGTTTAAAATTCAGCCCAGAACTTCAGGGAATGACCGTGTAATAATTGGTCATTGCGTCTCACAAAGTATTGGTTTGAGTCAGATTCAAAACTATTGAAGAACAAATTATTTTATATATATATTTTAAAAGGCTCCTAATTTGTGATATGCATTTTCAAAAGAAGTATAGAATGTACTTTTAGTTTTTCCTTCTATATCCAATATAGTATAACAATCATCTTTGGCACAAAATTACATACCTCTAGCAATTTAGATTGCAAAGTCCATGAAGGCAAGAAGAGCATTCCTTGTGTTCATGAAAATACCATGGGAACCTAGAATAATGCCTGACAAAAAACATAGCTAATCAAGTTTTACAGAATGTATGGCTTGTATTCATCCTACTTGATTACAGATTTGCTTGGAAGTAAATTTTCCCTCTGTGGAGTTTCTCTGCTTTTATGTATTTAGATTTATATACATAATTTTAATGATTATTATTATTTCATGTAATATCCCAAATTGTTTTTATCTTTCCAATGGCTGATAATTTTTCCACTTGTTATTTTTTTATTAAACTAAAAAATTGGGAGTTTTTACTTTTTCTAATTTTATGTCTCAGTTCTGGCTATAATCCAAATTGGGTAATAACATTCAGACTACCAAAAATTCTCTCTGCAATTTTACTGAAAGTCATTGCTCTTTATTTTCTCTACTAAAAATCTTTTCTTCATGGACTTGAGGATATGTGGAGGGGGAAGGGTAAACTGTGACAAAGTGAGAGAGTGGCATGGACATATATACACTACCAAACATAAAATAGATAGCTAGTGGGAAGCAGCCGCATAGCACAGGGAGATCAGCTCGGTGCTTTGTGACCACCTAGAGGGGTGGGATCGGGAGGGTGGGAGGGAGGGAGATGCAAGAGGGAAGAGATATGGGAACATACGTATATGTATAACTGATTCACTTTGTTATAAAGCAGAAACTAACACACCATTGTAAAGCAATTATACTCCAATAAAGGTGTTAAAAAATAAATAAATAAAACGCTTTTCTTGGGGATTACTGGGACATAGTGGCAATTCTGTCACATCTGAGAGGAAACATTTCATTTCTATGTTTGTACCATGTAATGTATTCACTGCTGTAAAAATGAGACCTGCTTCTTACTGCCATGTTAAAGAAAGATGTGGATTATTTAATTAACTTTAGCAGTGTAATTAATAATGTCGTTGGGTCTAAGGCATAAAAGTGGAAAGCAAGTCAAGAAAAGGGGAAAGAGTGTGCTTAATAGAATGTATTTTCTCTTTTCACATTGAAGACGATAACCTATGTCTCTGGTGAAGTGTGCTTTTTAAAGTTATTTATTTGTTTTAATTGAAGTATAGTTGATGTACAATATTATGTTAGTTTCAGGTGTAAACATAGTGTTTGGACATTTAAATACATTACAAAATAATCACTGCAATAAGATTAGTAACCATCTGTCACTACACAAAATTATTGCAGTATTATTAACTATATTCCCTATGCTGTATATTACTTCCCATGACTTACTTATTTTATAACTGGAAGTTTGTACCTCTTAATTCTCCTTCATCTATTTCTTGTGAAGTGTGTTAATTAACATATTGGAGTTTTGCTTAATGCTACATGAGGGAGACATTAAAATAGCAGTGAGTATTTTTAATCTACTCTCACTCTTCCTAACGTTCAACATTGGGAGTTGTATTACTACAGGCAATTCCAAACTAAGTGCCCAATTCTAAAGGTATGACTGTCATTTTTGCTACTTTGCCCAGACTAAGTGACTCCAGTTTAGAACATTTTGATGACGTTGCTAAGCCTGGAGGTTGTTTTTTTTTTTTAAGTAAGGTTTATTTAGGTATAATTTATGTACAGTATAATTCACTCATTTTACTGTACAGTTCTATGAGTTTTGACAAATGCACATCATCGTGTAACTGTCATTAAAATTAGGATATAGAATAGCTCCATTACACCAAAAAATTCTTTGTGCTTATTTGTAGTCAACTTTTTCTCCCATCTCCATCTCTTGACAACCATTGATATGCTTTTTGTCCTTATAGTTTTGCTTTTTAGGTAATTTCATATCAATGGGGTCATACATTATGTAGCCTTTTGAGTCTGGCTTCCTTCATTTAGCATAATACATTTGATATTCATCTATGTTGTTGGAGTATTAGTAGTTTATTTCTTTTAGCCTAAAGTTTAAATGATAGATTCAGCAACTATCACTTGTTCAAATTCTTTTAAAGCTGACATATATATATATACATACATACACACATACACACACATTGGGTGTAAATAAATATCTACTCTCAACTCCTTGAGCATAATTTCTGTCTGTTTCACTGGAAAATCTCAAGGAGAATAAAAATTGTGGAAAAGCAATAAAATTAAACTAATTAAGCAAACCATATCCAAAGAATGTAAATGTATGCACTTATTCTTTCCAGTTAAAATAACGCCTTTATAGGCTAGACTAGTGAATATATGATCTATGAAACATTTGAGTCTACCAGTGATCACCATATTCTCTGCATGCCTTCAAGAAAAGTTTAGGCTACGTGATTGAAAATTAAACATTTATCAGAGTAACTGTTGCTCAAGTAAATACAAAAGGAATTAACCATTCATACTTCTTTACAAAGTATTTCCCTAATTTATTCCTCAATACCATATCATCTGGTTATAAGAAGGTATAAACTCAGTCATGTAGTAATATTTAATTATACTGAAATTTGACCTTACCTTTTAGTGTAACAAATAGACAGTGGAGTTTCAACATTAATACCATTCATGTATCATTTTTCTAATTGTGTTTTGCTTTTATTGATCCCATCAAGTGTGTGATATTGAAGTATATTTCATCCCTACTAATTGTAATGAGGTTATTCAAATACATTAAGCAGAATGTTTTTGCACATCATATGTGAACCAATAGAGAGCATTGTCTTACATTTTAATGGAATTTTATAATTTCTTATGCTTTCTGTGTTGTGGGATCAGTTATAGGATTATAAAGGTTTTTTTTTTCTTTCCTTAGAAGCAAGACTTTACATTTAATTGAAGAGCTTGAAGAGCTCAAGTGGAGAAAGATAGGCTATTTTAAAAGGAAATCCATATAAAATAATTATCCTACCATGATGAGATAGAATGAGAAACAAAACACTTTCACACTGGCCCCATCCCATTTTAGTATCAAACCATTTTGCAAATGCATCTTCCCTTTTTTGCCCCCTTGCCTGACAAGTCTTGTGTATTTTATTTGTATGCAAGTGAATGGCAGTTTATTGTGTCCCAGAGGACAGGGTATTAATAATGATCATTTGCTTCCTGCCGTGGGGCCTGTCATAATTTTGTAGTCAGAAGAATGACAGAAGTAACAGCCAATCAGTATGCTAATACTGCCTGAGAATGGGTAGTTAGTCCATTTTAACCATGGGTTGTTTTTTTGCCAAATACTTAGATAATTTTTATTAAAAAATGCAATTTTTGATAGCATTGCAAATTGCTAGACGGAACCCATTGAAGAAATCATACATTTCTTTTGTGTGGCAGTCAGACTTCTGTCTCAGCAGGTGTCTTCTCGGGAATAAAGAAAGACTTCTAATCTGAAAGCCCATTTTGGTCAGCGAGAATCAATCTCTAAAATATTCAGCAATTTGTTATATCAATATCTTAACATGGAGAATTCTATGCAGCATATGAAAATTGAACCCTAGTCTCTGATAAGTAAATAGAAGGCAGAATCTTTAAAAATGATAGTTGAAACCGAATGTAAAAAATCCTGCAGATTTATACAATGTGATGTCATTCATTTTTCTCTTTACTATTCTTTTTGTTTCTTCAGTTTCCATGGCATTTGTTTTTCGTGGTGTTTTTTCTTTTTTGAAAAATGGAAAAGATATACCCCAAAGCAATAGCTTTCAGTGCTGATGTATACATATTCAAATATTTTATTAGCCATTTTATAACATACGTTCCATAGTGAGTATATTCTTAACTAGCAAAAAAAAAAGGAGTTTCTTACAATGATTTCTGAGTGTTTTTGCACAGCACATGAACACATGATTACAGAGGGGATTAGTGGATTAAGGTATCGACTGTTGGCGGCCTTAAGGCTGCAGATAACAAGAGCTCTACTTTCTTTCAATAAAATCACATTTTATTCTTACCCACATACAAACAATGCCAGCTATGTAAGCTATAAACAGAATTTTTTTGAGAACACTATTGTCAACTTAAATATGTTCATCATAGAGAGCAAAACAATAATAAAATCAGTAACAACAAATTTCACATATGTGTATATCTGCATGAAATACAAGGTAATATCATTTAACATCACAAATATGTTTGAGGAGTTCTGATTCACCCCTGGAGCTGGAGAAAGAGTTCTTATATATATTAAGGTTTGAGCTTAGTTATTTCAAAATGTAAACCTCTTAGACTATCAGTGCTATTGGCAGACAAATATTTAATATAATTTAATAAAAATTAAGTAGACATTATATCAAATGAAATTTTACTTTTTGGGAAACAGAGAAGCAAACCTTGTTTGCTTCCTGGTGGTGTTTTTATATATGCAAATCTTTATACATTACAGAACAAACTAGCTGCCTTCCATGATCCCATAAACATTTTGCTGTTTTATGAAATGTGACTGATGATTTTTTTTACAATTGCCTATTAGAAATACACAATATTTTTATTAAATATTTAGGGATAACTCAATTTCAAGTCACAAGGTTATAAGCTAAGAATTGACATGGATGACAAAATACATGTCTAATCTACTATTTAAATTTACTTGTGTATTTATTTTAGAGAGTAAATTTTCTAGTGTACAGAGATTTTTGCATTTCAATCAATTACAAACCTGTCTAAAATACTGCTAGTGTGTCTTGGGACAGGGAAATAGCTTTAAGCTGCACACACATATAGTCACAAGGGTGAATAGCTATAATTATATTGGAGTGCATCCAAGAAATCAGCTATTCTGTTTACATTTACTGCCTCTTCAAATTTATGTGTACCCCAAGCAGACATACTGTAAATTGATTTTAATACTAAAAATTGTTGACCTTAATAGTACAGTTTATTGACTATTTTTCATGTTGCTGCTATCTTCCAAAAAATCTAAAATTAAGGTAAACATTGATAATCATTTACTATAATTTCAAACTATAGCTTTCCTCTTTAAGATTTAAAATGTCTATTGGCTTAATGTAGTCGAAGACAATTCATGAAAATGTGAAAATAAGGTCTTATTCTAAGGTCCTTTAAAATTGGAATTGTCGACTACAGATTACAATGGTCAACTACAGACTGAGGTATCCTTTGAATTAGCCTGGAAACAGAGTTTGGCTTATGTCCAAGCATCCATCCTGGTTGGATTTCAAAGAGAATGAGTGAAGGCAAAGTTTGAACTACTCTCGTTATAGGTGATGTAAAAAAGAATATCATATTTGTCCACTTATTTGTGGACACTTATGGACACTTATTTACCATTTAGGCCTATAAGGTATTTTAAAGTTCTCTCTTTCTTCAATTTACCTTTATAAGGATACATATTGATCTGGGCCGTGGATAAAACCCAACAGCAACCTTTGGACTTTCCTTCAAGTTCTACTTCTTCAGAATTTCATCCACTTGGTGTAATAAGGTAGGTCGAGAAGTACCTTCTTTTCTAGGTTTATGTTCCAACCTAGAAACCAAATTGGGAGCCTGAGAAAAGGAGGCCTGGGGCAAGAAACAGGCCAGATGACAGTCTATGGGGAAAGAATTCTGTGGCTGATTCTGATCAACAGGTGTGGCCACTGGATTTGGAATCCATTGCCATAGGTAGTAATACTTCTTTTCCAGCTTTATTGAGATATAATTGACATATGACATTACATAAGTTTAAGGTGTACAATGTGATGATTTGATACCTTTGTTGTATTGTGAAATGTTTATCACAATAAGGTTACTTAACACACCCTCTAACTCACATAATTACTTTGTTGTTGTTATGGTGAGAACATTAAAGCTCTACTCTCACAGCCACCTTCAAGTATACAATAGAGTATGGCAGTAATAAATTTTATTTCCCCATGTGTTCAGCTGTTTGCATAAATCTTCTTTTAAGTTACTAATCAGGAAAGTCAGCAGCAACAACAGATATTTGAAAGAGATTTCACATTAAATACCTTTCCATTTCTTTTTAAATAACAGAAGATCATGCCCTTTGTTTCTATATTACTAAGAGGATGCTCTTACACACCACCATGGAGGAAGAGCTACTGGTCAGTTAATATGTGCTTTGCCCATCGTAATCATTTATTCAAGATAATATAATGCTAAAGGGCATTGATTCTGCTTCGTTTCAAAGCCTCTCCTGCCATTAACTAACTGAGTGACTAGGTTAAGTTACTTAACCTCTCTAGGCACCAGTATATTCATATATAATTCAGTAAAATAGTAGAATCTGCATTATAGGGTTGTTTTGAAGATTAAAGTGGCAATGCAAATCTAGAATTTAAAAAAATATATCTCTTACATATTATGTGCTATGTAAGCATTTGCTCTCAATGCTAATTTATTTATTCAGTCACTCATCTGTTAACTGAATCTATCCAACTTTCTACCATTTTATACATCAGTTCATTCTGGGACTAAGATAAGCACTGTGGAGAATTCTGCAATGTATAAATAGGATAGTTTATGTCACTGCAATGTATAAAGGTATAAAGAAGATGGTTTATGTCACTGAAGAACCAATTGTCTGGTAGGAGAATTAACACAGGTTGGTACTTAGATAATATTGTGAGTGTTCAGAGGAATAAATAAATAGAAATAATATAAATAAAAAGAATAGGTACAAATTTATTGTCATAATGTAGGGCACCATGCTAGATACCTTACATACATTATCTCATTAATCTAGCACTTAGATGAAAGGAAAAAGATTTTGTACAGTAAGTGATGAATGATACAAGTAATAAAGGGCTGTTTGGATTTAAATTTAATGACAATGGAGAAAAATCCATTCCATTCAGAGAGGAGTGAGTATGCTGTGGCACAAAGACTGGGCCAGGGAAAAAGCCAAACAGCTCTGTTTGGTAAGAACAGAAGTTACAAGGGGAAAAAAAAAGCTGATATGCTATCACCTAGGGGCTTATAGAATAATGTAAAGGACAGATACCAATATATCAGTAATTTTAATTAGATTAGCATAACAGAAAATGTGACAGTTAATAGATATACAAAATATAGTCATATAGGTTTTTAAATATAATGACCTGGATTATAAATGTTTCCTGTCAAAATAGAAGGTGGGGAGGCAGTTAATAACATGATCATTTTAATAAAAGACTGAGTTTTAGCAAGTTTTTGTTTGGTTCTTGTCAGGAGACAATTCTCCATGAATTTTTCATATTTCTGCATTGTCTTGGTCTTCTGAGCAAAGGCATTTACAGTTAATTTAAGAATATTTGAACAAGGAGTTATTCCAGGGTAGTGAAAGTTAGAGACATCAGCCTTCCCAGACATGGTCCAGGTTGTTAGAGACATCTCCCCATCTCCAGAGAGTATTTGCTTATGTACCTGAGTAAAGATAAGATTTTTCTTTCTCCAGAGAGGAAATTAGGCAAATCACTAGCAGCCTTACGTAGGTCAGTTTCCTAATTTAGGGTTCCTCTTCTGTAATGCACCCCATTGTTTGTGCAAGTACCATCTGGCCCCCTAATACACTGTCCTGTGGAGATTGGGGTTTGGAGAATAGACACAAAGTGTTACTCTAGCTGCTGCTTTTGTGTCCAATAACAAACTGTTTTTGTCTCTGACCCACAGGCCTCATGTTTTCTGTGTGTGTGTATATATACATATACACAATATAAACATATATATATACTGTGTATAATGTACAGTGTGTATGTATCTACTGTATATAATATATATATTTATGCACTTACAGGTAGGGCACATTTTGAGACCCTACACATTTTCTGATCCTAACAGTCTTTGTGGCAGAGACTTACTATATTATATATTCTCTAAATCCAACCCCTTCCCTCCGCGGAACTCAGCTAATCAGTATTGCCTGTTCCCTTAACTAGAGATGTGGCCATGTAGTGAAGTATTATTAATGGAAGATGAGCAGGAATGCTAAGAAAGTTAAGAGGAGATAAGTCTTATCTATCTACTCTGTCTTCTTTCACGCAGACCCAGGAAGCTTCGTTGAAGATGGTAGCATCTCAAGATGGAAGGAACCTGTGTCCTGACTGACAGTGTACAGTGGACCATACCCCCTTTCACAACCATGTTGGACTGTGATATGGTCAAGCAGTAAGTGTTAACACACTAACATCTTGAGATTGTTTGTTATAGAAGTTAACCTCGGATTTTAAAGATCTGAATTAAAAAGTCTCATTGGTCTCCTTCGCAGAACACTAGGGAACAAATTCATTATTCTGTCAATTGGTAAGTCAAGAGAGAGTCATCATATTTGTTACTTTCATGCACCCAGTGTATTTTAAGGTAACTAAATAATTAATGAAGAAGAGTTTCTCTTTTTAGCTGGAATTTATTAATGATTTTAGATTTAGAATATTTAATGACATTATTGAATTATAGTTAGTTTTGTAAGGATATTGTAATGTTTTAAAAAAATAGTCCTTATGCTTAGCAATAAATATTAATGTTTTCATGAATGGAAAAAAAACAGCTTATTTTAGTGAGCTTATTTTTCTAACAAGTAGAAGTGAATACTAAAGAAGAGTTCTTCCAATTGGACATTAAAGCACTCTGCTAAGCAAATTTTCTTTCTAAAGGTATATAAAAAGCAAGCCTGAAGAATTTCTTAAAATAAAATTTCGGAAACGATGACAAATAAAAATTTAAAAAGATTAAAATGAATTCATTGAACAGCTAAATGAATAATGTAGAGAAAGAAAAATCCAAAATGATGTACAGGAAAGGGATTGATAAAGGTAAAAGCAGGAGTTATTAAGTTAGAAAACAGATAAAATATAGAAGTAATAGGTTCAAAAATTTTCTGAAGTGACTGAAAAGATAAATAAACCACTAGTTTAGTTAAACAAATATATAATATCTATATATGGAGAGAGAGATAGAGAGCACATATTATATAAACCTATATATATCATTTGTTTCAGGAAAGGAAGGTGTTTCAATATCAAGAAATATATCATATAATTTGGATTATTTGAGTTAAAAAAGAAAAATCATAAATTATCATAACTTACCTAAGAAGACAAAATACTTGTTCAGTGAAATGAAAAGTTTAAAACTTGGTTACCTATGAAAAGTTTAGAAGGGCAGTAGAAGATTCCCAATTAAAAAAAAAATAAAATTCCAAGACTGTATGGTATCAAGTATGATGGAAAACTCCCCAATTCATTTAATAAAGTTATTATTACTTTTATATAAATACTTGAGTGGCTAATAAAGACAAAACAAAACAAATAAACACAAAATACTATATACCAATCTCATTAATGTAGGCACAAAAATTCTAAATAAAATTCTGAAAAAAGACTCACAGGACATACAGCTAGGTATTTCCAGGAAAAAGGCATAAGATTGTCAAATCTTGATGCTTTTACACTTTACATAACTAAGATCTTTTTATCATTAAGCATCATTTGTAACTAAGCTTTCCATGTACATCATTCTGCAGAGAAAGAGTAGGCTGCTTATGTCCACGTGAGTCTGCCATTCAATGGGAGTTTTCCTTCTCTGGCATTTTAGTAGTAATTAAGTGTCTTGTGATCTAAACCAAGGTGAAACTGAAAAAATCTTGTGTCTTAAATCATAAAGCAGAAGTCCCTATTCAAATCATGAAGATAAATAGTATGTCTTGAGGCTGTTAGGGACATGGAGTGTCCAATAACATTTTACCCCTAATTCATCTCCTTCCACCCTACAACTCATCCATTCCTTCCTTCTTGTCTTTGTTCATTCTTCAACTGAACATTGGAGAAAGCTAGTGAGTCTCCTTAATCAAATCTCTAGTCCAGATCTCTCCTCTGAGCTTCATAACTCTTTATCTAAAAGTTTACACAACATATGTTCTTGGACACTTCAAAATCCAGTACACCAAAAACCTAAACCATGATCTCTCCTTCCATCATCCACTCCCAAATCTTGTCTTTCTCTAGGATTCCCAGTTCCAGTAAGTGGCATCACCAGATGAACAAGCTAGAAAACTAGGAGTTATCTTTGACACAGTTTTTGTCACCCTCCCCTACATTCAATTAAATGACAGTTCTTTTGATTTCTCCACTTAAATGTCTCTCGAATTAATCTATTTCTACTCTATCTGCACTTCCAGCACAGCATATTAACCCACATTAGCACAGCCTCATGACCGAACTATTGTAATAGCCACCTAGCTGGTACCCTCTTCATTTTGGAACCCCTCCAACACAATCTCCATCCTCCAACTTGAATAATCCTTTGAAAAAAATCACCTCTGTATAAAATGTTTCAGCAATTTTCTCTTATACTTCGAATAAAGGTCCAAATACTTCAGTGGCCAACAGGACTGCACATATACTGAACCTCAACTATATCTCTGGTCTCAATTTACGATACACTCTGCCCCCACTCTCAACATTTCAGACACACGTTTCTGTCTCTTCTTCAGATGTGTTTTGCTGTCTCCTGCTTCAAGGCCTCTTTCCATGCCAGCTTTCCCCTTTCCTGGGAACACTCCCTAACCCCTTCCTCCATCCAAATGCATGCAGAAACTTCTGTTAACACTTCAGACCTCGGCTGAAATGAGACTTCTCTGTGCTTACAACCCAGCACTTTTCATGATTTGTATCCCTGTCTGGAATGATTACTTGGTTAGTATCGTCACCCTTACTCCCAGAAGCTATAAGTTCTACGAAGAGTCTATGTCCCTTTTAAATCACCACTATGTCCCTTATACCCCACACAGGGCTCAACCTATAGGTGGTACTCAGTACATATCTGCTGCATAAATAATTGGTTGTGGTCTACCTAAATGTGATATCCCATAATTCTCTTCTATTCTCTTCCTTGGATACTTAACCCTGGACCTATTCATCTTGATAATTTGTTGTTTCCCCTCTATTATCAATATTTATACTATGGTCTTTATTTATACATGCTCTGTTTTGTGGTTTTATGATTTTGTGATATTATAGTTTAAGATTCTAAATGTAAGCCTCTTTTTTTCTGTAAACATGGGTTATATTTAAGTTTTCTATAAATGTGTGCTGTATATAGTCTCTATCACGAAACAGATATAAAAGGTAAGCAAATGCAATAGCATATATAAGACCCATTAAAATAAATAGAAAATTATATTGAAAAACATATGAAAATAAATAGAAGCCATTTTCATGGGCTTGAAGTTCCTGGGCGAAGTTTTGTATCTTAACTATGGCTGTATATTTCACAACACCTAGGTTAGGAGCTTGCACTCAGTGGGCAGTCAGTCGTATATAATGAAGGTCTCATCTTTAAAAACGTTTGCGAGAAATTAGCATTTGCTATACATGCATTACATGTTGAGCTAATTATTTCTGTCCCTTTTAAAAGTGTCTAATGAAATCAAGTAAGGATCCTCATAGATGAGGACTATAAATAACACATTTCTATAGTAATACATATTTCTTCAAGATTAATTTAAATGTGAAAAAATTTGTCCCTATAAAAAAAAGTCAACTTAGACTTACCATATTAATTTGAGAAGGCATCAGATCAAATTTATTAGGTTCATTAAGCTTAGGGAATTAAATTTCAGAAACTGGTATTTCTCACTAATAGATTCCAAGAGTAATATTTAGCAGCCTGTCAAATGTGCTTATTTATCATTAAATTGACATTAAATTGACATTAGAGATCAGAACAAGTAACTAGTTTTATATAGGTTTTTTTGCAGACTCACTAAGTGTTTATAACTTAAAATTTTAATAAAGTAGTATATTACTAAGCATGAGTCCTCTCTAGCTCCAACTATATGAAAATCTCAGACTATCACCAAATTGCTCTATTACCATTCTTGATGCACCAGCTGTATCTTGATTGGGTGGATTGCTAAAGTATGGTATTACTTACCAGGAAGCTACAAATATTTGTATAATATTGGTTTCTCACATAAGAATACACAGAATTATTTGTGAGGTTTTCTTTAGTTGCCTGGGTTTTGTGACATATGCAATGAATACAGAGGAAATTATTCTCATTTGTATGTTTTCCAGGAGTATTTTGATGCATATTAAAGTAACTTTGAGACTACAAGAAATTAAAGTAGCATGCGAGTGGAAATTATATTTATGTTTAAAAATAAAGAGACCTACATAATAACATTACAAAGGCTCTATTGTCTGTCATAATAACTAAAAAGCACAGATAGGTAATAGGATTCAATGACAACACTCAGATTTGTGGCCCTAGCTCTTTCAGTTATTTCCTTCATAGGAAGCTATAAACTATATTGTGAAATGCTGAGTCTAGTATGACTTCCCTGTCTTCCTAAGAAGCAGTTGTTTTGACTTTACATTGACATTGCCTCCTTTTCACTCACTTGTCTTTCCTTCTTTGTTTAGTCATTGCCTCTATCAAAAATAATTAGAATTTACTGCCTACTAAATATAGGCATCTTTTCATTTGCCATGTCTGAATCAATGTATTTCAAACAACAGTCTGAAAACAACACAATTTTAAAAACAACAGATTTCGTAAAGATCTAGCTAATTAGCCTATATAATTTGGGACTAGTAAGTGTAGCTGCACCTAAAATTAATAAAACTTAGTCATGGGTGTTTTCAAGCATCCAAGATTTTGTGGTTTCAGAGAGAATCTGATTATTATTTTTCATAATTCACTATTTAGATGAAAGCCATGAAATACAGTGGAGGAAATTGGTATAAAACATATAAAAAGGGAAATGCTATGAAATGAAATAGAATGACAGACCTTCTCAGTATTTAATACATTCAGCTGAACAGTAAGACTTTATATTTTCTTGAAATCATTGTTTAGAAATAACTCTTCTCAATAGCATTTGATTAAACATTATCGGACTTCGAAGGCAAATAAAGAATGAGACTCAGTAGAAATTGTTCAATTCCAGTAGATGTGTAGGTTTTCAATGGTCAACCATATCTTTTCTTACTGCTTTGATAGATGCCCAAGATTGCAGTGAGATTGTCCATTACTACCCTTGGTAGTTAACAGGGAGAATGTGTGGGTGTTTTGAGGACAGGGAGTGAATTTTAAAAGTTTGGGAATATATTCTTTATGGTTTCAATGTAAAGTATTCTCATATCTTGCTCAGTGGAAATGTTTTACAGTAGGAAAAAATTCAAAAGTTAGGTATCACCTAAATAGTTTTTCGTGGTGACTTGTTCTTGGCAGTTATGTGAATACTCTAGGACATGCCCTGTGTTTTGTTCGGGACAGATACACACAGGTGTCCTCTTGTAAAACGGTTTTGTACAAATAATCACCTCTAGAACACTCAAATTATTTCAGACTTTTTTTGGAGATAACGTAGCATAGTGGAAAAAGCACAACAATGGACTAAGACAGACCTGAGTTCGGATCCAAGCTCTACCACGTAACAGTTGTGTGAATTTAGATTTGTCATTTATCTCCCTGAGTCCAAGTTGCCTCATCTATAAAATGGGGATTGTTGATGCTTCTCTTCAGTCTTATATTGAGATTTAGTAATAATACATATAAAGAACCAAGCATACACTGAGGAATCAATTATTTAACTGCTATATTTATCACTTGAAAAAAAAGGCCAATATTTGTAGGGATCTTAAATGATTGTCACACTGATTACAGAAGTATTCCTACATATTACCACAACCTCGTCCTCATGGACTACTAAGAATCTTTACTGACTTGTACCCATCTATTGCCACTTTGGATTTCATTTATTGTCTGTCTGTATATGAGTGTGAGTTATGTGTGTATATTTAACAACCACCCATCTCTTATTTATCACTCAACTAGAGAAAGGATAGTACAAATACCTGACCAGATATTGATAGAACAGGTTTTCTGCTGTTGTTGTTTGTTGGACTGGTGAAGTAACCTATGAGGCCCCAAAGGAACCTATTTTAGATCTCAGTATTTAAATTTTAAGAATATTTGTGAATGCAAATACATCTTTTAAATCAGTAATTATCAAACATTTTCTTGTTTGGACCCAACATACTATTCCTACTCCTCTATAATTACCTAAATATATTACTATTTTTGAGGGAAAAAATATATATGAATTGATGTAAACAAACAGTTGTCTGGGTTCTTGCTATGTCAACCTTCCAACCTACATCAAGATAAATCTTAAAATTTTAGAAATAGGAAGTTTGTAGGAAGTAGCAAAAGTCAACCAATTCTAGTTGCGTGGGTGTGAATTAATTCCTAGGGAAGGTTAATCTTTTTGGTCAGTTTATTAGAATTTCATGGACTTATCGTCAGGCATTGGAATATATGGATAATCAAGTTAACTTTTCCTCTGTCTTCCACAGTGTGAAGCATTGCACCCTCCAACCCTCCCCAGTGCCTTATGCAGTAATTCATTAAGAAAATCTTATATGATTTAAGTAATCTTATAGGAACAACTTGAGGAAACAACTTTCATCAAAATATTTTTCCAACGACTTGCATGTAAACCAACATTCTTTGTCTTCTCTCCTATTACAATGGAACATGTGTGTTTCCATCCCCAGTACCTCACTGAAACTGCTTTTGTTAAGGTGACCAGTAACTACCATATCACTAAATTCAATGGTACTTCTTTCAGTCCTCATCTTATTTGACCTTTCATAATCGTTGACATACTTTCTTCTCTTGACTTCTTCTGAGTCTCCTTTTTAAAGTCATCCTCCTTTATTTATTCTCTAAATTTTGAAGCACCCTAATACTCCATCCTGAGTATTGCTTTTTTTTTCTAAATACCCCTTTTCTTAACAGACCTTATGTAGTTCTGTGACTTTAAAATACTGTCCATTCTCTGATCATTCCAAATATGTGTCCTTGGTGCTTATCCCATTCCTGAGCTCCAGACTCATGTATACAACAGTCCACTTGACATTTTCACTGGGATGTCAGAGGGCAGCCTAAACCTAACTGGTCCATAGAGGATTCCTCAACTAATCCTCCCGATAGCAGTAGATGGAACCACATCCACCAGTAGTTCATGTTAAAATCCTGAGTCAATGTTACTTCCCCTCTTTCACCCCACACAAAGTCTACAGGGCACTGATACTCTTGTCTCCAAATATGTCAGAGCATCCAGGGTAATCTTTTTAAAACATGTAGCAAATCATGTAACTGCACTTCATAATGCCTTCCAGTGGTTTCCCATTTCCCTTAAAAAGTGAATGCCTTTTACTATGCCCTACTTCTCTAAACTCATTTATCCTCTCCTGTCTTAAAGACAGGCCAAGCAACTTGCTTTTCTTTTTGTCTCAAGAAAAAGACAAATGGATTCTAATGTCAGATCACTTGGCCTAAAGGATCTATCTTTCTACTCTTTGCATGACTAATTCATCTAATCACGGAAGACTCCATTCAAAATCACCTCCTCTCCATACAGAGAATGTCTATGACCATTCATTTAAAATATTTTCCTCCACATATAAACATCACCATCTATCACATGGTTCTTGTTTATTTTTCTGAATAAAATTTAGTAACAACTGAGATTAATTTGTTAATTTATTTGTGAGAAACACAGTGAGGGAAATGGTGAAGGCATGGCCTAATTAAGGTGGAGACTTCAGCAGAAGGCACTAGTAGCTATCTCATAAATCACAGAATTTCTCAGGAAGCCCATAAAGAAACAAATTGGCCTCCCCTGACAACTCTTTTAGCCTGTGTAAGGAAAAACAGACATCTTGGAAGCTTTCCGCCAGTCAGCTTGCCCAAAGTGTAGAAAAACAAGACTTATCAAGACTCTCTAGACTATACACTATGG
Source organism: Tursiops truncatus (assembly GCF_011762595.2). Lineage (NCBI taxonomy): Eukaryota > Metazoa > Chordata > Mammalia > Artiodactyla > Delphinidae > Tursiops > Tursiops truncatus. The sequence goes on along the minus strand of NC_047037.1, from coordinate 21,288,535 downwards.
TTTTGCTTTTATAAATACTGTCTTTGCATTCATTAAGAGAAACAATCTATACAAGATTGATTTCCCTCAGATACAAGTTATCAACTATACTATAACTAAATGTCTTGGAGTTATTCTTTGACACTTTTTCCTGGAGGCCCTACCAAAATTTGTATACCCAAGTTCATTCTTTGGGGCTGACCAAGACACATAACTTGAGTGACACTTCTCTTGATGAGTATCATGTACAATGAACAAGATTTTTGGATCTAATTTACAGAATCTGAGTCTTAGTCAAGTCTGATTCAATTTTTTTGACACGGCTATTTTATTCCTTCTGTTAGTAGCAGTAACCTTGGGAAACTTAATGTGTGTCTTTTGACCATCAAGTCATTGTCATTAAGGTACTCTGGTTTCTGTTGAGACAACTTTCTGTTTTCTGTATTTGCTTTTGACTGACACCTATAAAGATAGGAAGAAAGAAATGGGGTTTGATAGGAAGACTCTCAGACTGCAGTGAAATTCTAGGACAGTTTTATCACACTGACAGCTAGAGTCATCAGTTAGAAGAGCCTTGCATCCTGTAGCACTGGACCAGCACTAATAGCCCTGCTGTGCTCAGACAAGCTGTAAGCAGCCTGTGGGAAGCTTGGCATCTATAAATGCTGCAGTAGATCTAAAGGGGCACCCAGATGGTATTGAAAAATTCTCAGTCACTTGGGTTATCATCTATGGAATTCTTTTATAATCTTACTTCCTACAAACTAATAAAAATGAAGAGTTACATTTCTTTCTTTTCCTAAGGAAAGTTAATCTTTTGACCACTTAACAGCTGCTCAAAAATCTAAGTGTGTCCTGTTCTGACTTGACTAATATTTCCCTAGACAACACTGATATGGTATTATTTGTTGATATTTCTAGGAGTAACTTGCTGGGTCATAAGAAAGGTATATGCTTAACTCTCATAGATCATGTTAAATAGTTTTCTGAAGTAGTTGAACCAAATTCCACTTTCACCAGCAATGTATGAAACTTCCATTTAACCCAGTTTTTAGCAACACTTGGTGTATTCTGTCTTTGAGATTTAAGATATTATAGAGGATGTGCAGCGATATTTCATTGATCTTTTCAGAATTGTCCATTTCCCTGATGTTTAATGAAGCTGAGTACCTTTTCAAACAATTACTGGTCACTTGAACATCTTATTCGATGAAATGGCTATTCAATTATTTTGAGAATTTTTCAGTAATTTGTCTTTTCCTATTGATTTCTAAGAGTTCTTATATACTCTGGTTATGAATTCTTTATGGGATACATGTATTGGGAATATCTTTTGCTCTGCATAGATTGCCTTTTTAAAAAATTATAACTCTGTTTACAGCAAAATTGAGGGGAAAATACAGAGATTTCCCACGTATTCCCTATCCCCACACATGCATATCCTCTCCCATTATCATTGTCACCCAGCAGAATGGTATATTTGTTATGCTTGACATATGACATCGATACATAATAATTGCAATAGTCATAGTTTACATTATGGTCCACTCTTTGTGCTATAAATTCTGTGGGTTTGACAAATGTATAATGATGTGTTTCTATCATTAAAGTATCATACAGAGTATTTTTGATGCCCTAAAAATTGTCTGTACTCTACCTGTTCATCCTTTTCCCACCCTCAACTCCTGGCAACCACTGACTTTTTGTATATTAACTTTGTATCCTGCAACCTTGATGTAATCACTTATAAGTTCCAGAATATTTTTTTGTCAATTCATTCAGATTTTCTACATACACAATGATGTCATCTGTGAATACGGTTTTATTTCTTCCTTCCCAACCTGTATACATTTTGTTTCCTTTTCTTGTCTTGTTGCATTAGCTAGAACTTATAGTATGATGTTGAAAAAGAGTAATGAGCAGCCAGCCTTGCCTTGTACCTGATATTAGTGGAAAAGCTTTGAATTTCTTATTATTCAGTATGATGTTAGGATGTTAGCTGTACGTTTTTGTAGATATTCTTTATCAAGTTGAAGAAGTTCCCCTCTATTCCTATTTTACTGAGAATTTTTATTATAAATGGATATTGGATTTTGTCAGCTGCTTTTCCTACATATATTGGTATGACCATGTAATTTTTCTTTTTTAGCCTCTTGATGTGATGGATTGCAGTAATTGATTTTCAAATGTTGAACCTGACCTGAATATCTGGGATACAATCTACTTGGTTATGGTGTATAATTTTTTATATATTATTGGATTCAATTTGCTCATATTTTGTTGAGGAGTTTAGCATCTGTGTTCATGAGAGATTGGTCTATAGTTTTCTTTCTTTTAAAAATTTTTTTTTGTAACGTCTTTGGTTTTGGTATTAGGGTAATGTTGACCTATTCAAATGAATTAGGAAATATTCCCTCTGACTCTATCCTCTGAAAGAGAATGTAGAGAACTGGTATAATTTCATTAAATTTTTGCTAGAATTCTTGTGTGTACCAATTTCTGGTGCTTTCCGTTTTGAGACGTTATTAATTATTGATTCATTTTCTTTAATAGCTTTAGATCTTAAGTTGTCATTTTACAGTTTTTATGGTTTCTTTTGATGAACAGAAGTGTTCAACATTAATATTATCTAACTTATCATTTTAAAATTATAGTTAGTAATTTTGGTCCTATTTAAGGAATTTTTAATGCTTCAATGTAATAACTATGTTTTCTTATGTTTTACTCTCTAAAACCCTATTGCTTTTCTTTGATATCTTGGTCAGAAATTTATATGGAATCAATTTTCATATAATAGAGTGAGATAGGGGTCAAGATATATATTTTTCTATATGGATATTCTTTTGACTTATTACCACTTACTAAGAAGATTATTCTTTTCTTCATAACATTGCAACTGAGCCTTTGTCATAAATTAAGTGATATGTGTGAATCTGCTCTTAAACTCTATTCTCTTCCATTGATGAGTTTGTAAATTTTTGGTCTAAATACTTCATCTTCCTAAATTACAATAGTTTTACTATGGATATAAATACCTTATATGTATGTCCATCAGCTTTGTTCATCTACTTTGATCTTCCCATTGTTACTCTAGGGCATTTCTAGGACTGTTGTATTTTCACATAAAACTTAGAATTACCATGACAATTTCTGCAAAAAAAATCCCAACTTGGTAGAATTTTTATTGCCTTTACATTGAATTGATAGATTAATTGGCAGTGAGAATGACATTTTTGTAATATTGTCTTACTATATAAAACTTGTATTTTGTTCCACTAATTTATGCCCTTTTGATTTCTCTCAATAATGTTCTATCATTTCAGGACAGAGATCTTACACATCTTTGTTAGGTATATCCCCAAATATTTGATATTTTTATGCTATTTTAAGTGGCACTTTTTTTTTTTTTTTTTTTTTTTTTTTTTGCGGTATGCGGGCCTCTCACTGTTGTGGCCTCTCCCGTTGCGGAGCACAGGCTCTGGATGCGCAGGCTCAGCGGCCATGGCTCACGGGGCCCAGCCGCTGCGTGGCATGTGGGATCTTCCCAGACAGGGGCACGAACCCGTGTCCCAGCATCGGCAGGCGGACTCTCAACCACTGCGCCACCAGGGAAGCCCTGTGGCACATGTTTTCAGCTTATTTTTACTTGTGTGGAGATATAAAATTTTTTAACATTTTGACCTTGTGTACAGTAACAGTGCTTAACCTATTTATAAATTCTAATAGCCCGTGGATTCTTTTAATTTTCTAAGTATATAATCATATCATTTACTAATAATGACAGTTTTATTTTTTCTTTTCCAATATATAAGCTGCTCCCTTTGTTTTTCCCTCCCTCCCTCCCTCTTTCCTTCCCTTCCTTCCTTCCTTCCTTTTTTCACTGGCTAGGCCATACAGTACACTGGTGATAGTAGGCATCCCCAATATCATTAGAAAAATGCAATATTTTCTATAAGAGATTTTGTATACACTTCTTATTTATTTTTCTAGTTTATTAAGAATTTTCTGTATCAAAATTGGTTTTAGGTATTGGTTTTTTTATGCATTTATGGAGATGATCATATGATTTTCCTTTTTTTCAATAATTTTGTGGTGAATTTCCTTGATTTTTGAATAATGTATTTCTAGTCATAATCCCCACCAGTATAATGTATTATCCTATTTTTAAATCATGAGTCATGGGAATTCTCTGGTGGTCCAGTGGTTAGGACCCTGTGCTTTCACTGCTGGGGGCTCAGGTTCGATCCCTGGTCAGGCAACTAATATCCTGCAAGCTACGTGGTGTGACCAAAAAAAAAATCATGGGTCCAATTTTTGAATATTTTGTTAAATATTAAAGAGTTTTCCAGATATATTTCTTAGAGGAATGAATGTTTAATTATTCTTTCTTGTAATGTCCTTTGAGGTTTTGGCATTAGGGTTATGTTCACCTTATAAGAAGAGTTAGGAAGTGTTCCCCTTTTTCTGTTCTCTGGAAGGGTGTATGTGAGATTGGTATTGTTTTTTCCTTTAATATTTTGAAGATATCACTAGTGATGTTGTGTGAGCCTTTTTCTGGTAGGGCCATTTTTAATAATTATTGTTTAATACATTTGAGGTTATTATTATTTCCCACCCTGTCATCTTTAATAACATATATTTTTTAATTAATTAATTTATTTATTTTTATTTTTTGCTGTGTTGGGTCTTCATTTCTGTGTGAGGGCTTTCTCTAGTTGTGGCGAGTGGGGGCCACTATTCATCGCGTTGCACAGTCCTCTCACTGCCGCAGCCTCTCTCGTTGCGAAGCACGGGCTCCAGATGCGCAGGCTCAGTCGTTGTGGCTCACAGGCCCAGTTGCTCCACAGCATGTGGGATCTTCCCAGACCAGGGCTCGAACCTGTGTCCCCTGCATTGGCAGGCAGATTCTCAACCACTGCGCCACCAGGGAAGCCCTTATATTTTTAAATTGATGATTATATTAATAGCAAGTTTTTCAAAATATGCTTTTATTATCTTTATCAGAACTCTAGTATCTGTAGTGATGCTTGCCTTTTGATTCCTAACATTGATAAATTGTGTTTTTTTTAATCTTATGGTTTGGTCCATCTTCCTATGAGATATCAATTTTATTAATCTTTTTAAATAACCAACTTTTGGCTTTGTTGATTTTTTCTATTGTACATCTGTTTTCTATTAATTGGTATGTTTAGTATTTCTTTCTTTCCAGTTTTCTTAAGTTTGATTTGCTCTGTATTCTAATTTCTTAAATTTATAACAATTGGTATTTCTACTTTTAAAAAAATTGACATTTAAGCCCATAGATTTCCTTCTAAGCATGCTTTTGTGTCACAGATAGTTTTGGCATATACTATAACTCAGCTCAAATTATTTTCTAATTTTTATTTTGAATTTTTTCACTCATGAATCTATTAGGTATTTATTTTTCATTTCTGTGCAGTTTTTTAAGGTTATATATATTTTATTATTGTTTCTTAACATAATTCCATTATTCAGGTTTTGAGTGCAAAGGATTTTGTATATTTATATCTTCCTGTTTCGATAACTTGTTAGGCTATTATTAGGGATTCTCCTACTTTATTGCCAGTAAATAAGGTCAATATCTGACCTTAAAATCTACTTTGATATTACAATAAATACATTTTTAGATATGAATCTGTTATAATAGTTACATCATGGGTGTATGTGGTCTTTTTTTTTGTCCCTTTATAAACTTTGCATGTCACCATATTTAATGTTTCTCTTGTAACAACATGCAGGTTCTTTTTTTTTCTAATGCTCGCTCAATCTGACAACCTCAGTCTTTTACTAAGAGTTTTTTCATTTAATGTAATTACTTACATAGTTGGGCTTATTTGTATCTACTATCTAATTATTCTGTCTGATACTTTTTATCTTTTATTTAGCCAAATAAAATTATATGTTTAATTTTTTTTGCTTCCCCTCTTTGGTGTTAATGAATATATATATTTTTATCATTTCATTTTTCACCTTCTATTAAATTTTCAGCTGTACATTATCTTTCTACTCCCTATGCAATTGTCCTCAGTTTCAGCATGTATCCTTATCTCATGAGCATTTAAAACAATTAATACTTTTATTATTTCCTGATATTGCCAGAGTCTAAGAACCTTTTAACATATTTCTCCTTTTCCTGTTTTTTCTGTTATTATTGTCATGCATGTTTATTTTTACATATATTTAAACCCTATAATATATTGTACTCATTTTTTGGATAGCAAATATGCATATATATTTACCCTTTCTGATGAGTTTAAAACATTTCCTCCTCTTTCCCTATATTTCTAACTGAGATTGTGTTCTGTTGGTCTGAATAACTTCCCAAATGATTTACTTTAGTGCAGGCTTTTGGGCAACAAATTTCCTCAGTATTTGTTTTTCTATAACATCTTCATTTTACCTGCATTTTGAACTATGCTTTTACTGAGAATAGAGGGATTTTTTTCCTTTTGCTCTTTAAAATATAACTTTATTATTTTCTGGCTTACATAATTTCTCATGAAAAGCTAACCATCTATTTTATTCTTGCCCATTCAAGGTAGTGAGACTTTCCTCTCTGATTTTACATTTTTCCCATTGTTTCATAATGGTATGATGATGAGCCTAATTATGGTTTTCTTGTGTTTAGCCAGCTTAATAGAAATACATTGTAACTTCTGTCGGACTTGTTTGCTTTTTTGTTTCTCTAAAAATGTTTCTGTATGTACCAATCCTTCTCCTGCCATTTGCTTTATTTTCAGGGCTCATATAATAGAAGGGTCCATGTCATAAAATAAGTCAAAAACAGGCTTGGATAAGCAGAACCCTTCTGCCAGATTGTCTAATGTCAGTTTGTTTTCGGACACTGCTTCTCCTATGTCTTCCTCCCCATCATCTGGCACTGGCTCAGAAGCACTCATCTCCATCAAGTGGTCTTCTGTTAATTCCTCTGGTGTGGTGTCTATTAGCTCTTGAATTTCTCCAAGATCCATATCTTGAAACCCTTCATCCTCTACCTTTTTTGCCGTATCCACAATCTCTTTCATGATTTTCTTGATTGGCACTGTTGTAAATCCTGTGAAGTTATGCACAACATCTGGACACAGTTTTCTCCAGCAGAAATTTATGGTTTCAAGCTTGACGGCTTTCACCACTTTTTCTATAATAAGGATGGCATCTTTAATAGTGTAATCCTTCCATACTTTTGTAATATTCTCTCTATTGAGGTTCTCTTCCATGGTGTTGACAATCCTTTCCATAGAGTACCGTGTGTAATGAGCCTTAAGGGTTCTTATGATCCTCTGATCTAGAGGCTGGATTAGAGATCTTGTGTTTGGGGGCAAGCAGACCATTTCGATGTCTTCATTGTTGAACCCATAAAGTTCTGGGTGGCCAGGGACATTGTCCAATATCAAAAGAACTTTAAAAGGCAGTCACTTACTGGCAGGGTACTACCTGACTTCAGAACAAATCATCAATGGAACCAATTGAGAAAAAGCGTTCTCCTTGTCCAGGCCTTCTTGTACAACCAAAAGACTGGCAACTGGTATTTATCGTTTCCCTTCAAGTTTCAGAGCTTAGCAGCTTTTTAGGTAAGAGCAGTCCAGATCATAAACCCTACTGCATCTGTACGAAAGAGTAGAGTTAGCTTATCCCTTCCTGCCTTAAATCCTGGTGCTTGCTTTTCTTCCTTACTAATAAATGTTTTGTATGGCATTTTTTTTTTTTTTTTTTATAGAATGGGGTACTTTCCTCTGCGTTAAGGCAGATATCTTTCTCCTCAATGATTTTCTTCATGGCATCTGGAAACTCATCTGCTGCCACTTGGTTGGCAGAATCTGCTTCTCCTGTTATCTTGACATTTTTAAAGCCAAACCTCTTTCTAAAATTATCAAACCATCCTTTGCTGGCATTAAATTCTCCATATTTAGATCCTTCAGTTTCCTTTTGCTTTAAGTTGTCGCATAATGACTTCCTTTGTCCTTGAATCATATTAGAGTCTACAGGTATGCCTTTCTTATAGCAATCCTGCACCCACATAAAAGCTGCATTTTCAATAAGATGATGAAAAAGGTATTTCACAAAAAGTGCAAGGTTTTTGTGCCTGCTGGTGTAGCTGCAGTGATGGCTTCAGGAAATTCCTTTTTTTTTTTTTTTAAACAGTAGTCCCTATGCTGGATTCATTTATCTTAAAATGGAGGGCAACTGCAGCTGCAGACCTCAATCTATGGAACATATCAAGCAATTCAACTTTTTCTTATTGTGTCATGACTTTTCTCTGCTTCTTGGGAGCACTTCCAGCATCAGTAGTGTTATGTCATATACGTTCCAGGGTATTGCACTAAAGGCTAAGAGAAATACACAAGAACTACAAGAGATCCATTTTTACTGAGATAAGCAATTTGTTGGAGAGACAAACTGCTCACGTGGCGATGATGAGCGTCACATAGCATTTTAAGTGGATACTTGCAACACTTGAGCTCACCCCAACTGGAACAGAAGGTGACTATGAAATTATTACAGTAATGCAGTATGTACTAATGTTAATTTTATACACATGGTTTAACACTGCATCATTAAATTTTTTACATTTCTCTTGATTGTGAATGGAACCATGTATGGTCCCTAAATATTCGTGTAAATTTTGTTAAGTTTTAACTTTTCACAATAGATTTGTGTCTATTTTATCATAATAAATAATAAAATAGACCAGAATCTACATATATTTTATGCATTCATGACATATCCTACTGTCTCTTAGTTTTTTCAACATGTCTAGGCTATGTGGTTTGTTGCAAATCTCCTAAAATTTCCCGATATTTATTGAAAAAAGTCTGTGTGTAAGTGGACCCACAGAGTTCATACTTGTATTGTTCAAGGATCAATTGTATTACAGTATGTATTACAGTGGGGAAATATGTAGCACCCAGAATGTATTGGTTGTTCTAACACAAAATTATGAAAGCCATGTTTATGCATTCAGATAACAGACAAGACTGATAGAATTGCTTGAACATAACCAGTTAAGGAAAGAGCATCTACTATTAGTTGGTAACTTTTTAAACATAAATGCAAGCAGTTAAAGAGTTGAATCCACTGTGTAGTCTGGTAAAGCACAACTGTCAGACTTGAAAGATTTCTAATATTCTATAAAGAGTACACACAACATTCAACAATATAAACACAGCTTCAGTGTAGAGACCAAAAGAAACCCTCTTGGCTGGGCTGATTAGAGATTATACTAATAATTCTAGTTCAATGCTGATGAGAATTAGAAGACAAAGTCAGAGAAATAAGCTGGCATTTCTGCTGTTTTTTTAATGCATTATGACAAAAATCATTCTGAAACCATATGAATTCATATCAACAATTTAATTAAACTCTGCAATGCATTCCCCAATCTTATGCAGGTATGAGATTTAGATTTCTCATGCAGCTAAGAGGTTTATGTAGAAGATGATATATTAATGTATAAATCTAGATTATAGATCTATGTGAAAATAATAATAGCCAACTCATTTTTTTCCACATATTCTTAGCTGTTAGCTAGGAAAAATACATGTAAAATCAGAATCAAATATATCTCACATTTCATGTTTCATATAATTCTTGTTTAATTAAGAAAATTCTAGTGAATGTATTTATGGTAGCTTAGGATCCTTAGGTTTTAAATAAATGTCCTCACAATCAACATCTATAATAACATATTCCCATGAATGATAGTCTAAATCTTATGCAACCTTCCTATTTTTTTACTAGTAAGAGACCAAATATGGTTCTCCTTATAAAAATCTTTATCTGCGTCTCCCTCCCATTTGGTAGTTGTATATATGTCCATACCACTCTCTCACTTCGTCCCAGTTTACCCTTCCCCCTCCCCATGGATGCAAGAGGGAAGAGATATGACGATATATGTATGTATATAGCTGATTCACTTTGTTATAAAGCAGAAACTAACACACCATTGTAAAGCAATTATACTCCAATAAAGATGTTTAAAAAAAAACTTTATCTGGCCTATGTTGGTCACAAAACATCTCCCCTTTTTTTCTCTTTGGCTTATGCTTCATTACAAAATTTTTAAATCATAGAATGAAGCTGATTTATTCATATATATTTAGAATGTGTAAAGATAAAATTTGGGGAAAGACTGACTTTATCAAATAACAATGAAGGAAATAGTAAAGGATACAGTCTGTGGTAATAGAAGTGTCCACTGCTTCTTCCTCCCTGTGGAAATTCATGAAACCTATAGTGACAGAATCCTGCTTCTCTATGAAGATACCAGTTATGGCCAGGGGTTTAGGTGCAGTGGACACCACTGTGGTATTCCAAGGACCAGTCTGACATCACAAGGATTTCCACACTAATCTTGCATTAACCAGACACTTGACAATTTTTATTGACTGCCTAAGCTGAGGTCCTTTTTAGGTTAGGCATTCTTGGGGGGAATAAAGTGAAATAAAGCACCACTCCTACACTTGAGCACACAACATACACATGCAAACACAAACTTTAATAGATAATAGAATTGTGAGTGGAATCTCTTCAGATCTCGGGCAGTATTCAGAGTTCTCTGCACATAAGAAATTGACAGATAAAGGAATCCCTTGCTTGGGAATTAGGTTTTTGGCTTGAATAACTGGAAAAATGATAGTGCCAATTACTGAGGTGATAAAATCAAGGGGAAAATATCATGAATAAATTTTTGGATGTATGGTGTTTCCAGTGTATTCATAACTCCATGAGGTGTCAAGGAGAGAACTGAATACAAGTGTTTGAAACACAGCAGTGAGATATATATTGAAGATAACAGTTTAGTCGTAGCATAGATCATAACTGAATTCATGGACAGGGTTGAAAATGTCCACGGAATGATAATAGAGGAAAGGAAAGAGAGCATTGTGGAATTCCATCATTTAAAGATGTCTTAGAGAAAGACAATGTAAGGAGAAAGAAAAAGCCAGCATGGAGGTGTAAAGAAAACTAGGAGTGTATAGGGCCAGAGAAAGTAAGAGTAGAGAGTGTTTCAAGCAGAAAAGAGAGGTCATTAGTGCATGATGCTTTCAGGAGTTTAAATTGGATAAATAATGAGCTATGTCCATTGGGTATAAAATGGCAGTCTTAGTCAATGGATATATAGGAGTAGAAGCAAACCTTGTGGGGGTTGAGAAGGGGACTACGAGGAAAACTAGGCAATAAATTTAGGAAACTCTTAAAAAGTTTTGTGAGAGAGAGTTTGGGGCTGGACCTGGAATAGTATGAGGGGTTTAATGAGTGATTTTTAAATTGGGATCTTGAATAGATGAAAATAGGCAGTGTGTATATGACAGAAAGGAATTTAATAAACTTAAGAGAAAGAATCATCAATAATGTATGTTTCCTTAGGAAAGGCAAAAGAGGATGGAATAAAAGAAGAAATGGAGGGATTGCCTTTAGGACAAGAAACATTTGGTCTTTAGTAACTAGAGAAAGAAATACTGGATGCATATAGAACAGTAGTTCTCAGTTTTTTTTTTTTTTTTTACATCGTTATTGGAGTATAATTGCAATACAATGGTGTGTTAGTTTCTGCTTTATAACAAAGTGAATCAGTTATACATATACATATGTTCCCATATATCTTCCCTCTTGCGTCTCCCTCCCTCTCACCCTCCATATCCCACCCCTCCAGGCGGTCACAAAGCACCGAGCTGATCTCCCTGTGCTATGCGGCTGCTTCCCACAAGCTATCTACCTTATGTTTGGTAGTGTATATATGTCCATGCCTCTCTCTCACTTTGTCACAGCTTACCCTTCCCCCTCCCCATATCCTCAAGTCCATTCCTAGTAGGTCTGTGTCTTTATTCCTGTCTTACCCTAGGTTCTTCATGACATTATTTTTTCTTAAATTCCATATATATGTGTTAGCATACAGTATTTGTCTTTCTCTTTCTGACTTACTTCACTCTGTATGACAGACTCTAGGTCTATCCACCTCACTACAAATAACTCAATTTCGTTTCTTTTTATGGCTGAGTAATATTCCATTGTATATATGTGCCACATCTTCTTTATCAATTCATCCAATGATGGACACTTAGGTGGTTTCCATCTCCGGCCTATTGTAAATAGAGCTGCAACGAACATTTTGGTACATGACTCTTTTGGAATTATGGTTCTCTCAGGGTATATGCCCAGTAGTGGGATTGCTGGGTCATATGGTAGTTCTATTTGTAGTTTTTTAAGGAACCTCCATACTGTTCTCCACAGTGGCTGTATCAATTTACATTCCCACCAACAGTGCAAGAGTGTTCCCTTTTCTCCACACCCTCTCCAGCATTTATTGTTTCTAGATTTTTTGATGATGGCCGTTCTGACTGGTGTGAGATGATATCTCATTGTAGTTTTGATTTGCATTTCTCTAATGATTAATGATGTTGAGCATTCTTTCATGTGTTTGTTGGCAGTCTGTATATCTTCTTTGGAGAAATGTCTATTTAGGTCTTCTGCCCATTTTTGGATTGCGTTGTTTGTTTTTTTGTTATTGAGCTGCATGAGCTGCTTATATATTTTGGAGATTAATCCTTTGTCAGTTGCTTCATTTGCAAATATTTTCTCCACTTCTGAGGGCTGTCTTTTGGTCTTGTATATGGTTTCCTTTGCTGTGCAAAAGCTTTGAAGTTTCATTAGGTCCCATTTGTTTATTTTTGTTCTTATTTCCATTTCTCTAGGAGGTGGGTCAAAAAGGATCTTGCTGTGATTTATGTCATAGAGTGTTCTGCCTATGTTTTCCTCTAAGAGTTTGATAGTTTCTGGCCTTACATTTAGGTCTTTAATCCATTTTGAGCTTATTTTTGTGTATGGTGTTAGGGAGTGATCTAATCTCATACTCTTACATATACCTGTCCAGTTTTGCCAGCACCACTTATTGAAGAGACTGTCCTTTCTCCACTGTACATTCCTGCCTCCTTTATCAAAGATAAGGTTACGATATGTGTGTGGGTCTCTGGGCTTTTTATACTGTTCCATTGATCTATCTTTCTGTTTTTGTGCCAGTACCATACTGTCTTAATTACTGTAGCTTTGTAGTATAGTCTGAAGTCAGGGAGCCTGATTCCTCCAGCTCTGTTTTTCCTTCTCAAGATTGCTTTGGCTACATGGGGTCTTTTGTTTTTCCATACAAATTGTGAAATTTGTTATTCTAGTTCTGTGAAAAATACCAGTGGTAGTTAGATAGGGATTGCATTGAATCTGTAGATTGCTTTGGGTAGTAGAGTCATTTTCACAATGTTGATTCTTCCAATCCAAGAACATGGTATATCTCTCCATCTATTTGTATCATCTTTAATTTCTTTCATCAGTGTCTTATAATTTTCTGCATACAGGTCTTTTGTCTCCTTAGGTAGGTTTATTCCTAGATATTTTATTCTTTTTGTTGCAATGGTAAATGGGAGTGTTTTCTTGATTTCTCTTTCAGATTTTTCATCATTAGTGTATAGGAATGCCAGAGATTTCTGTGCATTAATTTTGTATCCTGTTACTTTACCAAATTCATTGATTAGCTCTAGTAGTTTTCTGGTAGCATCTTTAGGATTCTCTATGTATAGTATCATGTCATCTGCAAACAGTGACAGCTTTCCTTCTTCTTTTCTGATTTGTATTCCTTTTCTTCTCTGATTGCTGTGGCTAGAAATTCCAAACCTATGTTGAATAAGAGTGGTGAGAGTGGGCAACCTTGTCTTGTTCCTGATCTTAGTGGAAATGCTTTCAGTTTTTCACCATTGAGGACGATGGTGGCTGTGGGTTTGTCATATATGGCCTATATTATGTTGAGGAAAGTTCCCTCTCTGCGTACTTTCTGCAGGGCTTTTATCATAAATGGGTGTTGAATTTTGTCAAAAGCTTTCTCTGCATCTATTGAGATGATCATATGGTTTTTTTCCTTCAATTTGTTAATATGGTTTATCACATTGATTGTTTTGTGTATATTGCAGAATCCTTGCATTCCTGGAATAAACCCCACTTGATCATGGTGTATGATCCTTTTAATGTGCTGTTGCATTCTGTTTGCTAGTATTTTGCTGAGGATTTTTGCATCCATGTTCATCAGTGATATTGGCCTGTAGTTTTCTTTCTTTGTGACTTCCTTGTCTGGTTTTGATATCAAGGTGATGGTGGCCTTGTAGAATGAGTTTGGGAGTGTTCCTCCCTCTGCTATATTTTGGAAGCGTTTGAGAAGGATAGGTGTTAGTTCCTCTCTAAATGTTTGATAGAATTCGCCTGTGATGCCATCTGGTCCTGGGCTTTTGTTGTTGGCAGATTTTTAATCACAATTTCAATTTCAGTGCTTGTGATTGGTCTGTTCATATTTTCTATTTCTTCCTGATTCAGTCTTGGCAGGTTGTGCATTTCTGAGAATTTTCCATTTCTTCCAGGTTGTCTATTTTATTGGCATAGAGCTGCTTGTAGTAATCTCTCATGATGTTTTGTATTTCTGCAGTGTCAGTTGTTACTTCTCCTTTTTCATTTCTAATTCTATTGATTTGAGTTTTCTCCCTTTTTTTCTTGATGAGTCTGGCTAATGGTTTATCAATTTTGTTTATCTTCTCAAAGAACCAGCTTTTAGTTTTATTGATCTTTGCTATCATTTCCTTCATTTCTTTTTCATTTACTTCTGATCTGATTTTTATGATTTCTTTCCTTCTGCTAACTTTGGGGTTTTTTTGTTCTTCTTTCTGTAATTGCTTTAGGTGCAAGGTTAGGTTGTTTATTCGAGATGTTTCCTATTTCTTAAGGCAGGATTGTATTGCGATAAAGTTCCCTCTTAGAACTGCTTTTGCTGCATCCCATAGATTTTGGGTTGTCGTGTCTCCATTGTCATTTCTTTCTAGGTATTTTTTTTATTTCCTCTTTGACTTCTTTAGTGATCACTTCGATATTAAGTAGTGTATTGTTTATCCTCCATGTGTTTGTATTTTTTACAGATTTTTCCTGTAATTGATATCTAGTCTCATAGCGTTGTGGTCGGAAAAGATACTTGAAACAATTTCAATTTTCTTAAATTTACCAAGGCTTGACTTGTGACCCAAGGTATGATCTATCCTGGAGAATGTTCCATGAGCACATGAGAAAAATGTGTATTCTGTTGTTTTTGGATGAAATGTCCTATAAATATCAATTAAGTCCATCTTGTTTAATGTATCATTTAAAGCTTGTGTTTCCTTATTTATTTTCATTTTGGATGATCTGTCCATTGGTGAAAGTGGGGTGTTAAAGTCCCCTACTATGAATGTGTTACTGTCGATTTCCCCTTTTATACTGTTAGTATTTGCCTTATGTATTGAGGTGATCCTATGTTGGGTACATAAATATTATAATTGTTATATCTTCTTCTTGGATCGATCCCTTCATCATTATGTAGTGTCCTTCTTTGTCTCTTTTAATAGTCTTTATTTTAAAGTCTATTTTGTCTGATATGAGAATTGCTATTCCAGCTTTCTTTTGGTTTTCTTTTGTATGAAATATCATTTTCCAACCCCTTACTTTCAGTCTGTATGTGTCTCTAGGTCTGAAGTGGGTCTCTTGTAGACAGCAAATATATGGGTCTTGTTTTTGTATCCATTCAGCCAATCTGTGTCTTTTGGTGGGAGCATTTAGTCCATTTACATTTAAGGTAATTATCGATATGTATGTTCCTATTCCCATTTTCTTAATTGTTTTGGGTTCGTTATTGTAGGTCTTTTCCTTTTCTTGTGTTTCTTGCCTAGAGAAGTTCCTTTAGCAGTTGTTGTAAAGCTGGTTTGGTAGTGCTGAGCTCTCTCAGCTTTTTCTTGTGTGTAAAGATTTTAATTTCTCCATCAAATCTGAATGAGATCCTTGCTGGGTAGAGTAATCTTGGTTGCACATTTTTCTCCATCACTTTAAACATGTCCTGCCAGTCCTTTCTGGCTTGCAGAGTTTCTGCTGAAAGATCAGCTGTTAACCTTATGGGGATTCCCTTGTGTGTTATTTGTTGTTTTTCCCTTGCTGCTTTTAATATGTTTTCTTTGTGTTTAATTTTTGACAGTTTGATTAATAAGTGTCTTGGCATATTTCTCATTGGATTTATCCTGTATGGGACTCTCTGTGCTTCGTGGACTTGATTAACTATTTCCTTTCCCATACCGGGGAAGTTTTCAACTATAATCTGTTCAAATATTTTCTCAGTCCATTTCTTTTTCTCTTCTTCTTCTGGAACCCCTATAATTCGAATGTTGGTGCGTTTAAAGTTGTCCCAGTGGTCTCTGAGACTGTCCTCAGTTCTTTTCATTCTTTTTTCTTTATTCTGCTCTGCAGTATTTATTTCCACTATTTTATATTCCAGGTCACTTATCCGTTCTTCTGCCTCAGTTATTCTGCTATTGATCCCATCTAGAGTATTTTAATTTCATTTATTGTGTTGTTCATCATTTTTTGTTTCATCTTTAGTTCTTCTAGGTCCTTGTTAAATGTTTCTTGCATTTTGTCCATTTTATTTCCATCATTTTGGATCATCTTTACTATCATTATTCTGAATTCTTTTTCAGGTAGGTTGCCTATTTCCTCTTCATTTGTTAGGTCTGGTGGGTTTTTATCTTGCTCCTTCATCTGCTGTGTGTTTTTCTGTCTTCTCATTTTGCTTATCTTACTGTGTTTGGTGTCTCTTTTTTGCAGGCTGCAGGTTCGTAGTTCCCGTTGTGTTTGGTGTCTGTCCCCAGTGGCTAAGGTTGGTTCAGTGGGTTGTGTAGGCTTCCTGGTGGAGGGGACTAGTGCCTGTGTTCTAGTGGGTGGGGCTGGATCTCATCTTTCTGGTGGGCAGGTCCACGTCTGGTGGTGTGTTTCGGGGTGTCCGTGGACTTATTATGATTTTAGGCAGCCTCTCTGCTAATGGGTGGGGTTGTGTTCCTGTCTTGCTAGTTTTTTGGCATAGGATGTCCAGCACTGTACCTTGCTGGTCGTTGAGTGAAGCTGGGTGCTGGTGTTGAGATGGAGATCTCTGGGAGATTTTCGCCGTTTGATATTATGTGGAGCTGGGAGGTCTCTTGTGGGCCAGTGTCCTGAAGTTGGCTCTCCCACCTCAGAGGCACAGCACTGACTCCTGGCTGCAGCGCCAAGAGCATTTCATCCACATGGCTCAGAATAAAAGGGAGAAAAAGTAGAAAGAAAGAATTAGTAGAAGTAGAAAGAAAGAAAGAAAGAAAGAAAGAAAGAAAGAAAGGATGGATGGAGAGAGGGAGTGAGGGAGGGAGGGAGGAAGGAGGGAAGGAAGGAAAAATAGAAAGAAAGAAAGAAGATAAAGTAAAATAAAATAAAGTAAGATAAAATATAATAAAGTTATTAAAATAAAAAAATAATTATTAAGAGAAAAAAAGAAAAAAATTAAAAAAACGGACGTATAGAACCCTAGGACAAATGGTGGAAGCAAAGCTATACAGACAAAATCTCACACAGAAGCATACACATACACACTCACAAAAAGAAGAAAAGGGGAAAAAATCATAAATCTTGCTCTCAAAGTCCACCTCCTCAATTTGGGATGATTAGTTGTCTCTTCATGTATTCCGCAGATGCAGGGTATATCAAGTTGATTGTGGAGCTTTAATCCGCTGCTTCTGAGGCTGCTGAGAGAGATTTCCCTTTCTCTTCTTTGTTCTCACAGCTCCCAGGGGCTCAGCTTTGGATTTGGCCCTGCCTCTGCATGTGGGTCGCCAGAGGGCGTCTGTTCTTCGCTCAGACAGGACGGGGTTAAAGGAGCCGCTGATTCGGGGGCTCTGACTCACTCAGGCCGGGAGGGAGGGAGGGGCACTGCGTGCGGGGCGGGCCTGCGGCAGCAGAGGGCAGCATGACGTTGCACCAGCCTGAGGCACGCCATGCGTTCTCCCGCGGGGAGTTGTCCCTGGATCCCGGGACCTTGGCAGTGGCGGGCTGCACAGGCTCCCCGGAAGGGGGGTGTGGATAGTGACCTGTGCTCGCACTCAGGCTTCTTGGTGGCGGCAGCAGCAGCCTTAGCGTCTCATGCCCGTCTCTGGGGTCCGCGCTTTTAGCCGTGGCTCACGCCCGTCTCTGGAGCTCCTTTAAGCAGCGCTCTTAATCCCCTCTCCTCGCGCACCAGGAAACAAAGAGGGAAGAAAAAGTCTTTTGCCTCTTCGGCAGGTCCAGAGTTTTCCCCGGACTCCCTCACGGCTAGCCGTCGTGCACTAACCTCCTGCAGGCTGTGTTCACGCTGCCAACCCCAGTCCTCTCCCGGCGCTCCGACAGAAGCCCGAGCTTCAACTCCCAGCTCCGCCCGACCCGGCGGGTGAGCAGACAAGCCTCTCGGGCTGGTGAGTGCCGGTCGGCCCTAATCCTCTGTGCAGGAATCTCTCCGCTTTGCCCTCCGAACCCCTGTTGCTGTGCTCTCCTCCTCGGCTCCGAAGCTTCCCCCCTCCGCCACCCGCAGTCTCCGCCTGCGACGGGGCTTCCTTGTGTGTGGAACCCTTTTCTCCTTCACAGCTCCCTCCCACTGGTGCAGGTCCCATCCCAATCCTTTTGTCTCTGTTTATTCTTTATTCTTTTGCTCTACCTAGGTACGTGGGGGATTTCTTGCCTTTTGGGAGGTCTGAGGTCTTGTGCCAGCGTTCAGTAGCTGTTCTGTAGGAGTTGTTCCACGTGTAGATGTATTTCTGGTGTATCCGTGGGGAGGAAGGTGATCTCCGTGTCTTACTCTTCCGCCATCTTCCGGGAAGCCCCAGTTCTCAGTTTTGCCTGCAATATGAAGTGACATTTTCCCTCTCAAATAATTGTAGAATCTAGGTAAAATGACGAAGTCTTAAAGAACAAAATTAGCCTGGGGTGAGGAAGAGGGAATGGACTGACGAGATAGTTGAATATAGAAGAAGTAGAATCTGATGATTACGTAGATTAGTGTTCATGATATTAAATAAGCAGGAAAAGTTCATTTGGCAAACCCTGTACTCTGGCCTAGATGAGCACAAGTTTTCAAATAGATTCTAAAGTTGAAACTTGTCATGAAGTGCAAGGTTGTTTGTAGAGTGTCCCCTCCCTGGTTTCCCTTTTATTCTCCTTGATTCCTAGACTCTATGGTTTAGTTATACAGACTTTGCTGTCCTTGCATACACCGTGCTTTCCCATGGTTTAGTATCTTCTCCTTTTTAAATCACCTCTGATTCCTTACCCTTATTCATTTTGACTTAGGGCAAGTTACTGAGTCTCTCCATGTCTTTATTTATAAAACAATATAACTTCTTTCATAAAGATTTTTGAGGATTAAACAAGATACCATATGTAGAACATTTTTGGAAGACACCCTGGCACATAAGTGTTCAATTAGTGATAATTTTTTAGCTCTCCTTTAAACATCCGACTTAAGTTTACCAAAGTCAGTACTACTTTTGACTTTAGAGCACTGTTAGCATCGTAAACATACTCTACTACAGACACCCCTCACTGACTGGACAGGATTCATTTCCAGCTCTGACAACCCAGTGCCCAGTAGGGCTTCATAAATCTATCTCTTTCTCCTTCTTCATTTTCTTTCTCTCATAGTTTCTCTTTCTCTTTTTCTGTTTCTATCTTTATCTATCTATAAAGATGATATATAATGGATACGTATACAAATTTTATTATTAAAAGTCTAACATCCATGTTGTTTTGATGTTTCCGTAGGTATGTCTTTTCCCATTTAAAGGTAGACCTTTGGCCTAAGTTGGAAGTTAGGAAAAATCATAGCATTAACACCCACTTAGAAAGTTATGTTTCCTGCACTCAATAAGTCAAGCAATATTCTGAAGCTTTAAAACAAATAAAAAAAAAAAAAACTCATCTTCCTTTATACCTGGAAATTCTGACCTGTTAACATATAATGCTTTCTCCTTCTGTCCCAGCCTTACCCATTCATTCCAGTCTAAGTACTCTCTGAACAGCCCATTTATCTCTTTCCCCACAATGTTAGGTACTTTTTACTTATTTTTCAAAGACATTGAAAAATCACATTGTTTTATAACAATATGTACAATGTTGTCTTATAGCAATATTTACAATATTGTTATATAACAATATTTATATTTATTCTCTTCTGTTGGACTAAACTCCTCATAGGTTGATATCATGTCATATTCATTTTCTTATCTCAGTTCCTCACACAAAGCCTGGCACATGGTAGAAACTCAAACAAAGTGTGTTAAATTAATAAGTAAATGAAAACTTTTGCCAAATAAGCAGTGTTTCAAGAGAAAAGTTCCTACTCTGACCAGGAGCCATGAAGACAGTGTTAAGTCTTCATTCCTCCATTCTTTCTTTCTTCTTTAAATTATATTCCTACTTTTAGAAGAAAACTGTATCTTTTAAAACAATATATCTCATTGTTTGTTAAAGGAACTGGCTCAGATTCTGTGAAAATTTTATTGCCCTATATAAACGTTTTAGAGATTCAGAAACAAAAAGATCCAGGCCTATGAAAAGTGTAATGAGTCCCAGCTTGGCCATTTGTGATGGGGATTTAACTGCTTTGTTTGTGAGCTTCAGCTAAGGAAACAGATTACCTTCATGATGTGCTAATACCCCAGAGTCGATCTAAACTCTGCTCCACTCTGGAAAGGCGTCCTGGGGATGCCAGCAAACACTCTAAAAGCTGAATCCTGTAAACCTGTCAGCTGGGGTACAAAAAATTATTACTGGAGACAGACTTCCCCTCAATACTCCTTTTGTTTTTACATAGGACTTAAAACTAATCAATAAATTATCACAGATGCATTTCAAAGTTGAAATCCAATTCCGTAATAACTGAAATACTTGCATAGAAAATATTGGCTACTGAATATTTTAGAATGTAGGGAATAGCAGAGATATAATTAAAGAGAATATCTTTAAAAGACATAACAGATTAAATCATTATAGCGTCATGAATGTCAAAACATTATTTAATTAATGTTACCTTATCTCCAAAACTTTCAGTGTATCTTTGTGTTTCCCATAAATTGTCACTTTGCTTGTTTCTGAAATTTATTTGCCACTGTTAAGTGGTGTTATCTTTCTACTACAAGCTTTAAAAATTGTGGGAGCTCTATTTAAGTATTTGGTAAATATATTTCTTCCCTCCCTCCCACCACCAACATACAATACTAAGACATTATGAAGACAGTAGTTGGGCTATATTAAAAATTAAAGGAAATGCATATGATCGTCATATGTAAAAAAATAAGCCAAATATCAACTGTGTAAGAAAACATTTTA
The DNA here is from genome assembly GCF_011762595.2 of Tursiops truncatus. Classification (NCBI taxonomy): domain Eukaryota; kingdom Metazoa; phylum Chordata; class Mammalia; order Artiodactyla; family Delphinidae; genus Tursiops; species Tursiops truncatus. The sequence continues at coordinate 21,267,325 of NC_047037.1, read as the reverse complement.
AAAGTTTCTTTCATGTTTATTCAACAAATGTTTCCTAAAAGATTTTCCTTGAAGCAAAGCAGTTTAATTTTCCTTTTCATATTATTCTTGGTGGTTATAAACATAATTAGGTTTGTATTTTCACATTTATTTGCATTTATGATAAATTTAATCTTTTCTTAGCATAACTTTTTGAAATCAAAATATGAACCAAAAAAGATGTAAGTTTGATTGGTGCAACAAGAACAGTAACAAGTAATCATAGCAATGAGATGTTAATTGGTGTCTGGGTGGTTTTATTCATAGTAGCGATGGGACATAATATCTCTGTATTCTTAACTGTTCCACAGCACTTTGCAGATTGTTTATTATAAAGCCAATTATATTGCACTTGAAATTCATAGGTATTTTAACAGCATAATGGGACATGGATGGAAATAAAAACATTTTTTTCATCAGAGAAACAGTGTTTATTTTGCCAAAGCTTGTTTATTTTGCCAAACCTTTCTTAAATTTTAAAGTTCCAAATGAGAAAGATTTGAGGATTTCAATTTCTCAGAAATCCTGATTAGGGTATATTTGCGTTTAGAGATTGATCAGTTTTCTGAACAAGAAGCACATAATTGCACATAAATTTTCTTTTCATAGAAATTATCTTCAATAATTTTCTCATGGAGCAGCAGTATCTTAGCTATAGATGCTGAGAGGGAATCTTGATTTGTTGCTTTGCGTGCCAGTATAGCTATTGATATAGCTAGCTGTATCAGTTCATCCAAAAATAAAACAAAGTTGACCATTATTAGTGATTTATATTTCTCTATAGCAAATTTAGACAATTTCAGTGTAGATGAGAATGCAAACTTTTGCAGTCAGGATTCTTCAGTTTAACTGCCTGTATAATTTCAGTTCCCCAGGTAATGGCCAATTATTAAAAAATTTAATGATTTTATAAAGTCTGCCTTAAATCTGTTAAGAATATGGAGAAAAACCCATTAGAAATGAATAAGCTTAGTTGAGAAAGTATCCAATAAATGGTACTAGTGCTGTTTATTTTCTCAAAATATTAATGGCAATTATAATTTGGGTTCCTCTGTTCATGTATTTACTTATAACAAACTTGAAATAACATTGTTACCCTTAGATTTTATAACAGCATCATAGAATTGATGATAATACTATAATAACAGCGATCATTTTTTGAATACTTTCTGTTACGGGCACTGAGATCAGGACTTTAAGTACATTATCACATTTCATTCTCCCCCAAACTCCAAAGAAGCAGTGCATAGATTTATAGATGAAAAACCTGAAGCTTAAATATAAGTAACTTGTCCAAGATTTCATAGTTAATCTGTGTGGGAAATAGGATTTGAATAAAGGCCAGTGTGTTGCCAAAACTTATATTCTTTATAAAATGATTTAAAGAATTTTTAAAGTTGAAGTTACACTCAATTTTTATAAACAAATATAAGTCATAAAATAAGGTCATGAATAAAGTAAAAAAAAAAATTGAATCTCTTACAGGTAACTACTGTTAACAATATCTATATATAAACCTATTTCTACTAAAATGGATCGTGTGATATTAATCATTTGTGCTTTTGTCTTATTTCCACCTAAATTATTTTGATTACCTTTTTTGAAAATACATATAAGATTACTTTGTTCTTTCTCTTGGCAACCGAATAAGATATTACATTGATTTATTGTGACTTATTTAACTAGTACCCAGTTCATTGACACTTAGGTTTCTTTCACGTTCCCTTCCACAAATAACAATTGTGTGTGTGTGCATGCGCGTGCGTGCATGTGTGCACACATGCCTATTTGAGTATATCTCCCAGAAATTTTTAAAAGTAGAAAAAGCTGGGTCAAAGATGATATGCATTTAAAATTTTGATAAGTATGTCCAAATTGCCCTCCAAAATGATTAATTAAACACTTTCCAAAATTTTAAAAAATATCTACTCCTCCACACATTTTCCAATACAGTCTCTGTTTAATCTTGTCATGACAAAAGAAGAAGAATTATTTGAAATCTGGTGTTGTAAATTACTAATAATTTTCTAATATAATTATTGTTAATTTTAGTTTCTCCATTTCCTTTTTATATTTTTTACACCAGGTTATTTGTATTTATACTTTTATTCAATTTTGATTAGCAAATGTTATTTTTATTTGAATATTAGTTCAAACATTCAATAAATTTTCTTCTCTCTTTGGATGTAGCATTTTATTTTTCTTTATGTAGAAATTTTAGGTAGTCGAACTTGTTGATATTTTCTTTTATAGCTTCTGTAGTCTGTGATAAACTTAGAACAGCCTTATCTATCCTTAAGATTATGAATACGATTTATCATCCTTTCCTCTGGTACTTTTATGGTTTCAGATTTTTACATTAGAAGCATTTATTCATCTGGATTTTAGTAAGCCATAAGCAATATGTAGTTCCTCTGTTTTATTTTTTAAAAAAGACTAATCACTTGCCCCAGCACTACAGATTCAATAGTTCATCTAGCCACGTGGTTTTAAAATGTCACTTTCACCATTTTCAAAATTCCTCTGTGAACTTTGATGAATTATTTCTATTCTTCATTTTAAGCTTCATTGATCAGCCTAAATATCTGGGGCCAAGACAATTTCAAAAATATTTAACAGCAATTTGGTACAGGTACTAACCCCTCCAGGCACCGACCAATTAGAAAAGACACCAGCCACCTCCACCTGCTACAGATATGTGGAAGCATCCTGGCTGAATCATTTGCTTATTAAACAATACACTATATTTGAGAATAATTAGCTCCAAACACAACACAAAATAAATGTATATCATTTGCTAAAAAAAATAAAGATAATGATATGTGCATTATCTTTAACAATAATAGTACAAGGCTAATAATAATATAGTAACAAATAATATGAGGCTGTTGTCCTCAGATGGGGCAGAAGCTGGCTCTTGCCCATTTCCTCCCACTCCCTCAGGGAAGGGACACTAAGACAACCTTGAGTACAAGCTTAGATTTAAAGAGCATATTCAAATTAACCAGCTAGGTTTATTAACATGCCATTTACATCGAGATCACTTACAAATTGGTAGCACAATAGGCTTGGTTTCAAAGGCAATTAAGGTAAGGCTATGATCCATTATTCAGAGTTTATAGATCTGGTACACTTCTGTCAAGCAAACCAGCCAGTTTAAATGTCCATATTCAAAATTAAAGATGTGCCTTGTTACTTTTGAAAATTATCTTTGCATTGATTTTGGTACTGATTTGTGAAAAATCCAGATAACATTAAGAGAATGAGGTTTTATTTTTATTCAAAGGAGACCTGAATTTAAAAATGTGAGAAGTTCTGATCTGAATTCATGTTTCTTCCTCACTGAGGAACAAGAATCACTTCTTAGCTAAAAGTTTACGTGGGGAAATCTGTGCCCCATTCCATCTGCTGATGGGCCTCTTGTCAGATCTCCAGGTTCTGTCTGAGTCCATCTCGTACTGTACCTTTGAAGAAACACTCAGTGTTCACACAGGTCAGGGAAAAAATGAAACTGTTTTTAGGGATGCAGCTCTGATGAGCGAAGTAGAAATAAACCTGTCTTTAGGCATATATCTTTTATCCCTCTCAGTGATGTGCTCTTCCAGAGGTTTGTCTACCCTTGTCCTTTATAGCCATCAACATGGTGCTATTAGTGTGTGAGCCTTTGGGAGAAGGGCCAAGGGTCACAGCATCTTGCATGAGGCCCAGGATCTACAACCAACCTGAGTGAAAGGAGTCCTTTCCACATATCGATTGCCTATCTATCTCACTAGTACTCCACGTAGGACATGAGGCCAAAGTCCATGTGTAGTGAAATGTAGCTTTTATCTGGCATGTCCTTTGTATATATCCCTCCATAATTAGTGGAAGGTGGCAAGGGCCAATTGCGGGCTTGGAGCTGTAGTCAACTCAAATGTTTTTGTCTATCTAATACATTTCCTCTTCATTTGCTAATAGTATCTAGTATTTTTTTTCTGAGGAACCACCCCTTCTCCATACCAGCTTTTGTGTTTTGGGTGAACTTAACTTCTTTTCTACCCATAGGCACAAGCATGTGGTTTAGACCTAGCTAATCAGAACATCAAATTTCCCTCACCTAATAATTGATTCGGAGATGAGCAAGTGACCCCCACTCACCCAAAAAAGACATTGAAGTTTTCATGAGACCGTTGGAAGAGAGACTCAGCCTAATATTTGGATGGACATGAATCTATAAGATGTGGGGAACGCATGAGTTTGGAATTAACAAAAGCCATTTCATGGATATGAAATGAGCCGCATGAGCCTGGATATGAAGCCAGCTCAGCCGAGGAATGAACCAAGAAACCAAGACAAATCAGATTCTGGTAGTTTAATTGAATTCCCAAATCAACTCATATATAAAGCCAGATAGAGTTGAGCTTTTCTAATGCATAAACATTTCTTTTTAAATTCCCAGTTTGAATGGTAATTTATGTGCCTTTAAAAAAACTTGTACCTCCTAAGATAGAAGGTACAAGATTATTGCCAATTATATTGGCATTTCACGTGACTAACAGGTGCATTTTCTCTTTTGACACCTTACGATTTTCATAGATGAGGGATACTTTAAGCTTTTCTTCATTCCATACTAGTTTATGGTGGATGCAGTGTGTCTTGGGACTGGATCATTTACACTAATTTTGTGAACTTTTTAGAGTGCAATAGACTAAAATTGTGACTATTTCCTTTAAGGTATTTCTAGATTTGATGAACATAGTATTTATAATTTCATGCAAAAGCTATAAGTATTAATTCTTGCTGTATAAGAGGTCTGTTCCCTGTTAATCTGGGAATGGCTGGTCTCTTCTCATTAAAGCCTCAGGTTCTGTTCTTTCTCTTCTCAGTTTTTATACATTTTCTATCTCTCTGCTTCAATGGCTGGAAGAATTTGATACTTCCTATAGGTTATATCTCAACTTCATTCTAGGTGGAAAGGGTAAAAAGTCCCTCCCTTGAAGTTAGACGACTACACGCAGATTAGATTCTGGTCATGATTTAACCTTATATGAGAGACGGAAGGTGGAAATAAAGTGGAGGGTATATTTTTGCTGCTGTTGCAGTTGGCAAGCAAGAGAGTGGAGGTATGAATACTTAGAAAGGAAGGCAATGGTCTGACTTTGCATTCAGCATCTAATGTTCAGTTTGGTGTGGATGAAAGGAAGTTTCAGTAGTGAAGTGTCTTTAGCAGTAAGAAGAGCAGCCTCCTGCCTGCTGAAATGCCATGGAGACAGTGTGATTTCTGATTCTCCAGTCCTTCCAATAATTTTACCTACTTCTCTACACTAAATGCCTTTCTGCTTGAAATAACTACAGTGGTTTTTATTTTCTGCCTTCTTGTGCAAATGATTTTGGGGATTATCGATTCTGACTTTTGGGAAAGGAAGTTGAGAGAGAAGAAAATAATAATAACCACAACATACAATAAACGTATTGTATGTTAAATATGATCTGAAAAAAATAAACTGCCACACTGTGAAGTTACTGATAGGTTTATATTTCTTGAATTGATCTTCCCTGGTATTTCTGTAAAGGTATGAAAGCTCTCTATGTATATAATATAAAAATGTGCAAAGATTATCCTATCTGGGAATATAATAATCATGCAATATTATAATAAAACAATAAGTGGTTTTACTTTCTATGCAAAATTCTGAATGACTTATTGAGACATAGTCAGTTATAAGTGATTATTATTACTGGAATGCAATCAAATACATTATCCTACTTATTATTCTTAAACTCATTTGTTCATGCAATGTATTCAATCTGGAAAATAGATTAAGCCAAAGTACCAGTATTTTTGTCAGGGAATAGTTTTAGGAATAGTTTTGTGCTACAGAAACCTTACTTCCCTCAAGCTGCATTTTCCTCAATTTTCCTTTATAAAATATCAAGCACATTGCTAGAGTCCATAGAAGTCCCAGCAAATAATCCACTTGACACTTGGATTTTTTAGACTATAAATAACAGTGAATCTTGAGGGAAGGGAATACGTTTTATTTAACCTCTATCCTCCAATGTTTAAAATGGTTTGTCAATTCGCATGCTGTGGTAAGCTGAATAATGACTCTCCAAAGATACCCATTCCCTAATCCCTGGAATTTATGAATGTTACCTTATATGGCAAAGGGACTTTGCAAATATGATTAAGTTAAGATAATATCCCATCTTGAAATGGGAAATTATCATTGTATTAGTTTGCTAAGGCTGATGTAATAAAGTACCACAAACTGGGTGGCTTAGACACAGAAATTCATTGTGTCATAGTTCTGAAGTCTGGAAGTTGGAGATAAAGATGTTGGCAGATCCTGAAGTCTAAAAGTTGGAGATCAAAGTGTTGGCAGAGTTGGTTCCTTCTGTGGGCTGTGAGGGAGAATCTATTTCATGCCTCTCCCCTAGCTTCTGGTGGTTTGCTGGCAATCTTAGGTGTCCCTTGACTTGAAGAAGCATCACCCCAAACATTGCCTTCATCTGCACACGGTGTTCTCCATGTGTGCCTGGTGTTTGTGTCCAGATTTCCCCGTTTTATGTCATCAATAATATTGCATTAGGGCCTACCTTAATGATCTCATCTTTATTAACTACATATGCAATGGCCTGATTTCTAAATAAAGTCATATTCTAAGTTATGGGGGTTTAGAACTCAACCGACATGTGAATTTGGGGGGGCACAATTCAATACATAACTATCCTGGATAATCTCGATGGGCCATAAGTATCATCATATGAGTCCTTATAAGAGGGCACAAGAAGGTCAGAGGTAGGAAGTGGATGATGTAATGATGGAAGCAAGAAATTGGAGTGCTGTGAGGAAGCAGTCACCAGCCAAGGAATGCAGACAACTTCCAGAAGCTAAAAAGACAAAGAAATGGATTGTCCCTTAGAGCCTCCAGAAGGAAATGCAATTTTGTCGACACCTCAACTTTGGTCCAGTAAAGCTGACTTCAGACTTCTGGCCTCCAGGACTGTAACAGAAAATATTTATATTGCTTTAAGCCATTAAATTTGTGGCAGTTTGTTCCAGTATAGCAACATGAAACTAGTATGCTTAATGAATTTTTGTTTTGAAAATTACTTCATTAACAGTTTATAATATAAAAATTCATTTTAATTGTTTGGATAAATGAGCATTAATGCAGCCACCTAAGGAGAACTTTACTTTCTGGGCAATATATCTAGTAAACTGTGTTCTTCTCAAAGAAAATGCTTACATTCTTGATATGATTTATTCCTATCTGTTTTTCCCAAGACTGCAAATCAGTTACTCTGTTCTAATATGAATGTGTTGTTTTATAGTTATTCAAAGATTTCCTATTTCGAAGCCCCATGTGTCTTGGATTTAATATCTGTCTTTGACATGGTGCATTTATTTCATAAAATTGTTGTCCTTTGATTAGAGCTTTATATTATTTACCCAGAATCATGTTGTATTACTTATGTCTATTTCTGTTATTTAAAATATATATCTTTGAAAGAATTTAGAATTTAGAAGTAGATATGGATAGAATTATGGGTTCAAGGAACCTGAGAAATAGATTTGTATATAGTTTATTTCTTCTTGAGTGAGCTTTGCTAGATTGTCTTTGAATGTATTTGCATACAGCTGTGTATAATATTCTCCTATTATCCTTTACTATCTGTAGGATTTGTAGCAACCTCCCTGCTTTTACTCCTGAAGATAGTAATTTTGTCTTCTCTCTTTTTTTCTTGGTTAGTCTGACTAGAGATTTATCAATTTTATTGATCCCTTCAAAGAGCCAATTTTGGATTTCTTAGAGTTTTCTCTGTTTTTTCCTCCTGTTTACTATTTCATTGATTTCTGCTTGTATCTTCATTATTCCTGTCTTTCTCTTAATAGGCTTATTTGCTTTCCTTTCTGTTTGTTTGTTTCTTTTTTTTTTTTTGAGGAAGCTGAATTCATTGATTTGAAACCTTTCTTTTTTTCCCAGTATAAACACTCATCTCTAAATTTCCCTCTAGGCCTGCTGGAGAGAGCTCCGCGGCCTCCCCCCCACCCCCACCCCCACCCCCACCCCCAGTGACAGCACACTGTGCTTTGTATTAGCGCAGGGCGGGATTCCCTGCTCAATCAGGTTTCCTGCCCTACCTCCAGGGCCTGGGGGCTTCTGCTTTACTGCTCTCTCGGTAGCAGTATACCCTGGCCTGGGACTGGTGGTGGGAGGGATTATTGTTTCTGTGTTCAAGGCTCTCCGGTGTGGGCAGGTGGATATTCCTGTTTCCGACTTAAGTGCGGGCAGCTTTTACCTCTCAGCTTCCCCCTAGTAGCCGTTTCTCTTTCCCCAAAACAGGGGCAAGGGTGTTACCTTTTCACCCCTTCATCAGAGTGAGTAGATCTTTTCTTGAACCCTAGGGGCGAGCGTTCTGTCTGCACAGCTGAAGGCTTTTGCTGGCTGAGAGCAGGTTCCCGGAAGTGGGCGGTGTTTCAGGCTGGCTGGAGAGGAGGGTTCGCTCAGGTCTCCAGTTCTGCGCCCAGAAGCACGGGGTTTAGAGGCTGGAAAAAGTGATTCAGGTGAGTTCAGGCTCCGCTTTTGTCTGGGGCTCCCATGGATCCTAAAGTTGACACTATGCCGGCTACTCTGGATTTGTGAAATTGTTACTTTTCTTCTTACTCCTGTATGGTGGCCGCCTCTTCCTCCAGTGCTTTGTAAAAGGTAAAACAGTTTGCGTTTGTATCGCCTCAGAGGCCTTTATAACCCTTTGAAATTCAGTTCACCTGGTTGCCTTTTGACCTCAGTTGTCTTACTGGCTAAAAAAAAGTTACGGTTTGGAGATTTTCTGGATTTTTCTCACTGTGTGGAAGTAATGTACTCTTATTTTCTACATCTAAGCAGAAACAGAATGATGTAGTTGGTGAATCTATTAGACAAAAATTAAGACTGAAAGTTAATTTCTAAATGTATCTCGGGAAATTAGAAGAAAAACATAAATTTAACCTAAAAATAGACAAAAGAATAAAACAAGAAAAAATAGTAAAATAGGAAATAAATGTACAATTGATATAATCAGCCAAGTCAAAGGTACCATCCTTGAAATCACTAATAAAACATATCAACCTCTGTCCAGAGAAAGAGAAAAAATAAAATTTACGAATATCAGAAGTGCAAAAGGAAACAATAGTACAGTTTCTGCAGGATTTAAAAAGATAATAAAGCTGAAATTATGAACAGATACTTGCTAGCGAATTTTTAAAAGCACAAGTCACTAAAACCAATACAGGAGGAAACAGAAAATCAGAATAGGCCTATACCTATCAAAGATATTGGATCCATAATTAAATCCTTCACATGCATATACTTACACCTGCATTTAAAAAATAACAGGTTTAGGTGATTTACTGTTGAACAGATGAAGCTTTTATAATAGAAATAACATTAAAAAGAATAGAAAAAAAGGGAAAATTCCCTACCTTGTTTTATGCAAAATTTTGACGAAAAAAGCGTGAACAGAAATTTAAAAAATATCTCTCATAAACAAGGATGTGATGATTCAAAACAAACTATTATCAAATTCATCAAGCAATGTATACAAATATTATACTTGAGAAGAAGTTGAGGTTATTCTACGAAATTTGAGGTTGGGTTTAATATTTTTAAATTACTTAGTATAATTCCCCACCATAACAAAATAAGGGAGAAAATCAGGTAATCTTTTCAATAGATGCAGAAATAGCATTTGCTAAAATATAACACCTTTTTATGATAGAAATATTTGTAAGCTAAGAATAAGCTTAAATTATTTTAAAGATATCTACCCAAAATATAGCAAATAGCATGCTAACTGGCTGTGAATATTAAAGTTTCCCTCAGAGACTGGGAATAAGGCAAGGACACCCACACTTACCATGTTTATCTGTCATTGTCCTAGATGTCATAACTATTACAATGAAGCAAGAAGAAAAATATAAGGCCTAGAGTACAAGAAATAAAACTCTGTTATTATTCACACACAGCATGGTGTGTAAGATAGAAAAATTATAAAAAAATATAAACATAAACTACTAGATTTAGACAGTGAATTTAGCAAGGGAATGAAGTGATTAAAAACCAAACTAGAATGTAGAATTTTAAAAAGCAATACATTTACAATAGCATCCATACCAACAAACATGGGAATAAATCTAAGAGTAAAGAAATGGAGGACCAGGTAGTCTGAATGAATTGGAAAACTCAGTAGTCAGTTTTCCCCAAATTGTTTTATAGACCTCATGGGTAGATGCAAGGTAGTTATGAAGTTGGGTGTTCATTTTATTCATATATTTTGTAACTCTTTAATATATATGTTATATATATATCAAATAGTAATAAAACTATCAAAAAACTAGGGATATAATATAAATGTGTCAAATGAGTAATAACAAAGTATTTTTAAAATTAAAAAGATTAATTTTATGAAATGAGTTCACACATATCAGTAAGTAAGAGATGTATAGAAAAATATTTTTTAAAATCTTAAAAGAAACAGGCATCGTACTGGAAAAATATTCAATGGCTTAAACACATACAAAAAAAAGTGACCAAACTCACATTTAATTGAAAGATATGCAAAATAAAGGATTCATGCAAAAAACAATTTTCTCTAAGAAATTAGTCAACATTTTATAATATCTAGTAGATGTGGATATAGAATCTCCCATAAAGTAGTGGTAAAGGGAATTCCCTGGCAGTCCAGTGGTTAGGACTCTGCGCTTTCACTGCCAGTCCTGGTTGGGGAACTAAGATCCTGCAAGCTGTGTGGCACCGCCAAAAAAAGAAAAAGAACACAGAAAACAAAAACAGAAAACAAATAATAGTGGTAAAATTACTGAGAATAATAGGACAATATATTTCATAATGTAAAGATATGTACCCTTTGACCTAGGAATTTATTAGCCAGAATATTATTCTAAAACTTAGAAATGATGTTATACAATTTGTGATGCATCTGTTCTTTGATTAAAATTTTTGGTAGAGGAGGGTTAGAGATACATTTACATTTATATCTACATCCTTTACATTTATATCTACAAAGCCAAAGTCAGTATTGTGCTAAATGGCGACATTGTAGATTTTTCACTAAAATTAGGAACAAATCACTTAGCTTAATACCCTCTAGTTCCATCCATGTTGCCGCAAATGGCAAGATTTCATTCTTTTTTATTGCTGAATAATAGTCCATTTTATATATATACCACATCTTCTTTGCCCATTCTTCTGTTGATGGACACTTAGGTTGCTTCCATATCTTGGCTATTGTAAACAGTGGTGCAGGTAGGGGAACATATATCTTTTCAAATTACATGGATGGACCTGGAGGGTATTATGCTAAGTGAAATAAGTCAGACAGGGATAAACAAATACTGTCTGAGTTCACTTATAAGTGGAGTCTAAAAGACAAAACATGTGAACAAAACAAAACAGAAACAGACTCATAGATACAGAGAACTGGTAGTTGCCAGAGGGGAAGGAGGTGGGGGGACAGACAAAAGAGGTGAAGGGGATTGAAAGGTATAAATTTCCAGCTGTGAAATAAATAAGTCATGGGGATGTAATGTACACATAGGAAATGTAGTCAATAATACTGTAACAACATTTTTGATGATGGATGATAACTGGTTATAGTGATCATTTCATTATGCATAAAAATATTGAAGCGCTATGTTGTACACCTGAAACTAATATAATATTGTATGTTAATTATAACTCAATTAGAAAATTAGGATCAAGTCAAAAATTCACCAAATTAGGTATATATGTATGTGTGAATATGGAATGGTCTTTAGGATATGTTAGTATGTCTTATTGTTGATACAAATTGATATAGATTTTGTGGCTGGGAGTTAAGAGATATCTTCCCTTGAAAATTCACATTTTAATTGTGAACTAAGACTTAAGTCATTTACTAATAGGAGATGTTTCACTTTTAGATGTATGAAGAAATTAAGAAAGATATACGATGGCTTTTGTGAGGAATGAGGGAAGGAACTGAGTAGTGAAACACACAAGAGTGTTTGAGTAGTATTTAAGTATATGTTCATTTGATGAAAATTTACTGAATACCTACTGCACCCGGCACAAGATATATCAATGAATGAACAGGACAGAACGCCTGTCCTCATGGAGCTTCCATGGTATGAAATGTGACTGTGATGTGAATTCTCACTTGATTTCAGAGATAGGGTATTTCTTTTGTCATGTTGCTATTAAGCCATGTGGTACTCTCACAAAGAAATGTTGGTTTTAAGGGAAGTGTCATCTGCAGAAGGATTATGGTCTGTCCTCCCAAGAAGATACTATTTTTGTAAATAGACTAAGTTTTGTGCATTGATGATCTGTCTCTATTCCTTTAGACTCAGAATCCCAAGTTTCACAACCCATCAAAAGCACACTGTCAGTGGCAGATTCATAGTAACTAGTCTCTCAACACAATGTCTAAAATCAGATCGCCAATTTAATCTAGAAGGGAGAGCACCTTTCCCAGTGATCTGAATACTCATGCCAGCATGATCAGTGCAGTTTCTCTTTGTAGTCAGATTTCTTGGAAAGTCAAATCAGTCAGAGGGTTGCTTAGTGAATACTAAAACCAGGAAAAGAGGAATTATATTGATGAATTGCTTAATGGCAGCCTAGATTGCATGATACATGTAAAACACATGGGGTCATTCATGTCAAATATGTCTTGGAGGTTATTGGTGGAAACTCTTCCCATTTATATACATTTAAGGGAAAACCTTTATTAGTGAGTCTGAAAATAAAAATTTAGTGCCCACTGGTCTCTCTCTCTCTCTGCTGTTGTGCTTAGATTTTGTGTTACTTATCTGTATGTTGTGTTAATTTCTCCTGTACAGCAAAGTGGTTCAGTTATATATATACACACACACATTCTTTTTCATTTTCTTTTCCATTATGGTTTATCACAGGATATTGAATACAGTTCCCTTTGCTATACAGTTGGGCCTTATTGTTTATCCATTCTAAATATACTAGTTTGCATCTGCTAACCCCAAATCCCAATCCATCCCTCCCCTCCCCTCCATCCCTTGTCAACCACAAGTCTGTACTCTATGTGTGTGAGTCTGTTTCTGTTTTGCAGATAAGTTCATTTGTGTCATATTTTAGATCCCACATATAAATAATATCATATGGTCTTTCTCTGTCTAATTTACTTCACTTAGTTATGATAATCTCTAGGTCCATCCATGTTGCTGCAAATGGCGTTATTCCATTCTTTTCTATGGCTGAGTAGTATTCCATTGTATATATGTACCACACCTTTATCCATTCATCTATGGACATTTTTGCCATTTTTTATTGGTCATTCCGACTAATGCTGTTACAATATGGGAGAGATCATATGGGATTTGAATACCAGGAGGCAGGAATTATTGGAGACCATCTTGGAGGCTACCTGCCTCAGTTGGGCATAAATTCTGTTTTTCTTCTTTGCTTTCATATTAACCAAACTGGCTTTCACACATTCTTCCTCATGTTTTAGTAAAACTGTCAATTAGATTATTATATAGTCATGTATACTTGACCTGAGACTCATCCTCCCTTTTTGAGAAGATTTATTATGCATTATTTTTGAAGCTTAATTCTTGGATGAACATCTTATTTCTTTTCAAGTTCTTGGGGGACAAATAATTTTTGTTAGCCAATTATGAAAATGTAGCCATAAATATGCATTAATGACTAGGTCTTAAGGGACTCTAATTACTATGTCACATTTTAATTTGGCCATTTTCTTCACATTTGGTTCTATTCATTTATCTTGTTGTGTTTATTTAACACTAGTGATTAATGCTAAGCCTTTTTTCCTCCATTTTTGTTTTTTGGCAGAATAGAGAAAGAAGTAAGTCTAAACTAACCTCTGAATCTTTATGTAGTATTTAGAAATATATGATTTCAAACTGACATCAGAATGAAAGTTACATGAGAATGAAAATATCACATGTATAGATTTCATATATTTTAGTATACCTTTAAAATATTCATGCCTGTATTATGTAGCCGCTGAATGAAGAACTATAACTTGGATAATATTTCTGTTCACTTTACATTAAAGGACACTAGTCACAAATACTAAAAGCAAAGGGATGCTTTAATAAATGACTCTTTAGTGATCTATTGGTATACTTTATTATATTTTTAAATATCTTTATTGAAGTATAATTGCTTTACAATGGTGTGTTAATTTCTGCTTTATAACAAAGTGAATCCACTATACATATGCATATATCCCCATCTCTCTTCTCTCTTGCGTCTCCCTCCCACCCTCCCTATTCCACCCCTCTAGGTGGTCACAAAGCACCGAGCTGATCTCCCTGTGCTATGCGTCTGCTTCCCACTAGCTATCTATTTTACATTTCGTAGTATATATAAGTCCATGCCACTCTCTCACTTCGTAAGTGAGAGAGTAAGCTGGGACAAAGTGAGAGAGTGGTATATTTTAGCTTTAATGGAGGCCTGTGGAGCATGAAAGAGAAAACAAAACACCCCCTGAGAAAGTAAATACACTAAATATTGATGTGAACTAAGAAAATAAATTAATGATTTACGAAATATGACTTAATTAAAATGTAATACATTATTCATGTGACCACAATATGACAAAATATTTCCCATTTATTTTCTAAAAATAATTTTATATTTCTTACCATATTGAATATACTAGAAGAAATTATGTGTGAATACTTTAATATATAGGTATACATATACATGTATACATTGCTTATATTATGGTTGAAGTATATGTAATTTCTAAAATCATGAGAAATTACACAGAAATGAAAAAATAGAAGAAAAATAACCCTTAAACTTAAGAAAAAATTAAGTAACAGTTTGCACGTGACATTTAATAAGAAATATCAAGCTTTTTTTACCCCATCTCTTCAGAATGATAGAACCAGAAAGTGAAACTCATAGAAATGGAGTAAGAAATGCCAATAAAGCCCTCTCTAGGCAAACCAGGTATTTGTCACATAGTACTCCTGAATTTGTTCTTAATTTTTCTGAAAGAATGGAATCATTGTTCTTAAAGATGACTTCAATGACACAGTGATTGCTGCATCAAAACATTCACAAATGCTTTTCAGAGAAAATATTTTTTCTTTATAGTTTTCAAAATAATATGACTTGTTAATGACGAAAGCATGAATACGCAGAGTATATATTTATTGCATAATTATATATTCTTTGCATATTTGCTTAATGATACTGATTTTCTTTTTTAGGGCCAGGATATTTAGGGCAGTATTTGCCTCCTTGATTAGAAGCCAGTTTTCTGTTCTGAGTCTATTGAGATATAATTGACATAAAACATTGTATAAGTTTACTGTGTACACTGTGATGATTTGATACACTTATACTTTGCAAAATGTTAACCACAGTAGTGTTAGTTAACATCTCCATCACATCACATAATTACCATTTCTTTTTTATGGTGAGAACATTTAAGACCTACTCTCCTAGCAACTTTCAAGTATATAATGCAGTATTGTTAACTATAGTCACCATACTGTACATTAGATCCTCAGAACTTATTCATCTTATAACTGGAAGTTTGGACCCTTGACCAACATCCCTCATTTCCCCTATCTCCCAGCCCATGGCAACCACCGTTCTACACTTTTTCCATGAATACAGTTTTTTAAGATTCCACATATAAGTGATATCATACAGTGTTTGTCTTTATCTGTTTGATTTATTGCACCTAGCGTAATGCCATGTAGGGCTATCCATGTTGTCAGAAATGGCAGGATTCCCTTCTTTCTCATGGCTAAATAATATTCACACACACACACACACACACACACACACACACACACACACCCCATATCTTCTCTATCCATTCATCTGTAGACAGATGCTTAGGTTGTTTCTATATTGGCAGCTGTGAATAATGCTGCAAGAATATGGGGGTACAGATTTCTCTTCAATATCCTGATTTTATTTACTTTGGATGCCTACCCAGAAGTGGATTGCTAGGTTATATGGTAGCTCTGTTTTTAATTTTTAAGAACCTCCATACTGTTTTCCAGGGTGGCTATACCAATTTACATTGCTACCAGGAGTGCATAAGGATTCCCTTTTCTTCACATCCTTGGTTGTTATCGCTCTTCTTCTTCTTTTTTTAATTAATTTATTTTATTTGTTTATATTTGGCTGCATTGGGTCTTCATTGCTGCACGCAGGCTTTCTCTAGTTGAGGCGAGCGGTGGCTACTCTTCATTGTGGTGCTCAGGCTTCTCATTGCGGTGGCTTCTCTTGTTGTGGAGCACAGGCTCTAGGTGCATGGGCTTCAGTAGTTGTGGCATACAGGCTCAGTAAATGTGGCTCACGAGCTCTACATCGCAGGTCAGTAGTTGTGGTGCATGGGCTTAGTTGTTCCGTGGCATGTGGGATCTTCCCAGACCAGGGTTCAAGCCCATGTCCCCTGCATTAGCAGGCGTATTCTTAACTACTGTGCCATCAGGGAAGCCCTATCTCTCTTCTTTTGGTAAAATCTGTTCTAATAGATGTGAAGTGACATGTTGTTTTGATTTGCATTTCCCTGATGATTAGTGATGTTGAGTATCTTTTCATGTACCTGTTGGCCATTTGTATATCGTCCTTGGAAAAGTATCTTTCAGTTCCTCTGCCCATTTTTTAATAGGATTTTTTTTTTAACTATTGACTAAATAGTATGGTACAAGTTCTTTATATATTTTGGTTATTAACCCTTTATTGGATATATGATTTGCAAATATTTTTCCTATTCATTAGTTTGCCTTTTTATTTTGTTGATTGTTTCTTTTGCTGTGAAGAAGCTTTTTAGTTTGATGTAGTCCATTTATTTATTTTTGCTTTTGTTACTTGTGCTTTTAGTGTCATATCCAAAAAAAGTCATTGTCAGGATGTCAAGGAGCTTCTCCCTATGTTTTCTTCTAGGCATTTTAGGTCTTATGTTTAAGTCTTTAATCCATTTTTAGTTAATTTTTGTGAGTGGTGTAAGATAGGGGTCCAGTTTCATTCTTCTGCATGTAATTATCCAGTTTTCTCAACATTGTTTATTGAAGAGAGACTCCTTTCCCCATTGAGCATTCTTGACTCCCTTGTCAGATAGTGGTTGAGGGTTTATTTCTGGGCTCTTGATTCTGTTCCATTGGCCTATGTGTCTACTTTTATGCCAGTGTCCTGCTGTTTTGATTGCTCTAGATTTGTAATACAGTTTGAAAGCAGAAGCATGGTACCTCCAGCTTTGTTCTTCATTCTCAGGATTGCTTTGGCTATCTACGGTCCTCAGTGGCTCCATAAAAATTTTAGGATTTAGTTGGGTCTTTTTTACCCATCCAGCCACTCAGTGTCTTTTGATTGGATAATTTAATCAGTTTACGTTTAGAGTAATTACTAATTAGTAGGGACTTACTAATGCCATCTTATTCATTATTCTGGCTGTTTTACAGTCCCCTTGTTTTATTCTTTCTCACTCTCTTCCTTTGAAAATTAAGAATTTTTCATAGTGACATGCTTTGATTTCCTCTATCTTTTGTGTATCTGGTGTAGGCTTTTACTTTGTGGTTACCAGGTAGCTTACATAAAACATTTTATATATATATATGTATATATATATATATATATATATACATATATATATATATATAGCCATCTATTTTGCACTGATGATAATTTAACTTCAATCACATACAAAAACTCTACCCTTTTACTACCACTTTTATGTTTTTGCTGTCATAATTTCTCTCTTTTATAATGTATATTCATTAACAAATGATTGTAGCTATAGTTAATTTTAATACTTTTGTCCTTTAACCCTTATACTAGAGTAAGTGGTTAATATACAACCATATTATAGTATTAGAGTGTTCTGAATTTGACTGTATACTTACCTTTGTCAGTGTGTTGTATGTTTTCATATGTTTTCATGTTATTAATCAGTGTCCTTTCATTTCAACCTGAAGAACTCCTTTCAGGATTTCTCATAAGGCAGGTCTAGTGGTGATGAACTCTATCAGCTTTGTTTGTATGGGGCATTCTTTTTCTCTCTTTTGTTTCCGAAAGACAACTTTCCCAGATAGAGTCGTCTTGGTTGGTAGGTTCTTTTTTTTTTTCTTTCAGTACTTTGAGTATATCATATTTACTGTCTCCTGGCCTATGAGGTTTCTGCTGAGAAATCTGCTAATAACCTTATGGGAGTTCCATTGTGAGTTACAACCTTTTTTTCCATTGCTACTTTCAAGATTTTTTTTCTGTCTTTGCTTTTTGGCAGTTTTATTATAATGTATCTTGAAGAAGACGTTTTAAAGTTAAGTTTGTTTGACTTATGAGCTTCATGAACTTGGATGTCCAAATGCTTTCTGACATTTGGGAAGTTTTCAGTCATTTAAAAAAAATAAGCTTTCTGTCCCCTTTTCCCTCTCTTCTGCTTCTGGGACTCAAATAATTAGCAGATTATTTCTTTTGCTGGTATCCCATAGATCATGTAGACTTTCTTCACTCTTTTTTTTTTTTTTTCTTTTTTGTTCTCCTCTGACTGAATAATTTCAAAAGTCCTGCCTTCTAATTCACAGATTCTTTCTTTTGCTTGATCCATTCTATCAGTTTTTTATATTGAATTTTTTTTCTTTCATTCATTGTATTCTTCAGCTCTAGAACTTCTGTTTGGTTCTTTCTTATTCTTATTTCTATCTCTTTATTAAACTTCCTATTTTGTTTGTATGTTGTTTTCCTGGTTTCATTGAATTGTCTTCCTGTGTTTCCTTGTAGCTCATTGGGCTTCCTTAAATAGTTATTTTGAATTCTTTACAGGGTGAATCGCAGATATCCATGTCTTTGGGGTTGGTTACTGGAAGACTATTGTGATCCTTGGTGGTATCATGTTTCCCTGATTTTTCATGTTCCTTGAAGTCTTGAGTTGCTATCTTTCCATTTGTAGTAACGGTATCCTCCTCTAGTCTCTACTGACTGACTCTGGAGAGAAATGCCTCTGTCAGCCCTCCTAGTAATCTGTGACATTCTCAGACCTTCTGTGGATACACCTGCTCCACATTTCTTGCTCCCTCTTGGGGCAGAATTTTTAAACTTGTATTCCTTTCTGTCGGTCCTGCAATGCACTCAGCCAGGTGCTGATAGTCTCTCTTTTGCTTTCCCAAGGGTAGAGCTAAAGCTCAAGTTTGAGGTCTCTCCCTGTCTTGTAGATTTGGACCAGCTTTTTTCAAGTGCTCGCTAGCTATTTTCCAAAGCTCAGTGTCACCACCATACGGAGTGCACTCAGGGAGCTAGCCACAGGGTTGGGGGTATGTGAGTTAGGTACATGGAGTGCCGGTGGTACCCATGGGCCAACTGGGGGGATCCGCAGGGGAAGCATTCTTGGCACTTTTGGGTGGACTCCTTGATGAAGTTTGCGACACAGTTAGTAGGATCTGATTCCCTTTAATGCCTTCCAGGAGTCTTATCTGCTGCTCTCTCAGTTTCTTCCCACTTTGCAGTCATATAGCTCATGACTCAGTACTCTGGGTGGGGTGAGAGAGAAATGGGCCTCTTTGGCAGCTTCCTGCATAGCTGGCAAAGCTGAGCACTCACTCATATGCTTGCTCTCACTTCCCCTGTGGGAGAAATCATGAGCCAAGAAGGTCTTTCCTTGCCCTGAGCTATTCTGCCTTGGGGGAGAGGTGACGTAGGTATAAAGTCTAACTGTTTCTTTTACTCTCTCCAGTGCATCCAAACTCATAGTTTTTGCTCCAACAGTGTGCTGAAACTTTTCTGCTAAAAACCTGCCCTTCCACAAAGGCTCTCTCATTTGTGTGTGATAGTCTAAGACAGTGACCTCCGTGGGCTCCCAGACTGTGAGAGGGGATGTAGCCAGGACCAGGGTCTATGTGCCCATTACCTGATGCGGAGGTAGGCAAGACTCCTCTTGGATCCTTTGGCATATGATGCTGGATCCCATAGCTCCCAGCAAGGCTCTTTTGTCTGTGGATGGGATGCCGTTGTTGTTGAGGGGGGATATAAGCAAAGGATGCCTTATTTGGCCGTGTTGCTGGTATCACTCCTGAAGTTAGTTTTTATAGTATTTAGTTACCTAAATATTTACTAAATATTTAGTTTATCTCCACCAGGTTTTCATTCTGTGATAGGGTAGAGATCAAGTAGGCTTAAGTGTCATAGGGATTGCAGTTTATAAAACCATAACAAAATCAGAGAACGTTTAGTCTTGACTCCATTACAAAATAGAAACGTGGACACCAAAAGGGCTATTTGTAAATGGCCCCCCTGTCAGCATTGTTTGATATGTGGAGAATTGGTTCCATATGTATTAAAATATTAGGACCAGTCCAAGTCAAACAGTGTAGTATCTCAGTATCTGTCCTCTTTCTGCTCATTATAGGAAGGAGCAAACCATAAAATGGGTATAGTAAAGCCCTGCCCACCCAAACCAGCCAATTGGTATCACAAACAATGACTAAATTTATATACGTATGCACATGTTTTTGGGCTTGCTGTGCAAGGGCATTCTGGGGTATATGACAATGGCAGAATGCTAGCATCTTCAGCTTTCCTAAGTATCACCAAATTGCTCTCAAAAGTGTTGCACCGATTTACACTCTCACCAGCAATGTAGGAGCTGTCATTTTCTTACATCTTTTCAAATGTTTGATATTATGCAGCCTTTTTATTTCTGCCAATCTAAAGATGTGAAATAATATCTCATTGTAATTTGCGTTTCCTGATTACAGGTGAGGTTGAACCTCTTTTGTTTTCTCTTGGCTATTTTGGGCAAGTCTCATATCCCTTGATCCTTTATTCTGTTAGGATATTTGTCTTTTTATTAATGATTTAGAATAATTCTTTATGAATGAAACTTCTGCAAAAATTACATTAACTGTATTATAAGACCAAGTGAAGACTGGGAGAATTTTTATGGAGAAGATATTCTCCTTTTTTCCAATGTTTCAGGCACTGTTGGTTGATAGCCTGATATCCACTACCCTCTTGTAGGGACAGTGATGGATCATGTACTAGTTGTCTTCTCATTATTCATTCTTATTTCTTCCTGACCAGCAAAACCTGGTTTAAATGGAGGTGGAAATGCATTCCTCTAAAAAGCTACACTTTTTTGGCTCTCTTTGAAGTATGGGCAATCGTGTAACACAATGCTCCCCAGTGGGATATAAGTAGGAGTTGCTGGGTAGAATCCTGGAAAATCTTTTTAAGAGGGGTCAGACTTTACTGGAATGTATTTTTGATCCTCACCACACTTATCCTTCCTGCCTAAAACATGACCTCAATGATGGAGGATGATGTGGAATGCACTGTGTTACGACCATGAGGGTGAAAGATATACCTGAGAATGAGGAGAAGAAAAATAAAAGTACCTGAAGTACCGAAGGTATTGTGGAGGGGCTGCATTTGTCCTAGACTGTCAACTTCAAAATTTCTTTTGCTAGAGGAAAAAAGTAGTTTCTGATATATTAAAAACTGTTCCATAATGTTGCTGTTACCTGTAGCCTAAGGGAATTGCTAACTGATGCAGGGGCAATTAGAACCTTGATTTTTGAGGGGGACAGAAAGAAACTCCTGTACCATTATAAATTACTTTCTAAGGAACTTTTTTCATGTTTTATATAATATATTCAAGTAAGATATCTTCAGAAAAGAATACATTACTTAAATATCTCAATTTTGATTAAATGATGGGAGTGGGGTTCATGTTGGCTATTCTTTGGTATATCTGGAGTGGAGATAAAAGGGGTAAACCCTAGGAAAAGTCTACCCAGATGGGCTGATGTTGGATTAGGTCACAAGTGACATCCCCAAGTTGGCAGAGGTGGGGATGATGTGAAAAGCAAAAGAAGCAAAAACTCCTGCTTTCCTAAAACTTAGGTTCTAGTTTTGGGAGGCGGACTATAAATAGACCATCAATTAAATATGTAATATAGGAAGGGAATGGTAAGTTAAATGAAGAAAAATTAGGATGCGTAAGGGTGGACCACCAGTCCAAAGTGCTTGGGGGTTGGCAGAGAGGTGGCTCCCAGAAAGGTAGACATGCCAACAAGGATTTCCTGATAAGGGGACGGTCAAGCACCTGCCCAGAGCGAGGAAATGAACCCCAGGGCAGCATGTGGAGGAAGTGTTCCAGGCAGAGGCGCTAGCAAGTGCAAAGGGCTCTGGACACAGAGAGGAGCAGACGAGGCACAAGGGAGAGTGAGGGGAGATGAGGAATAAGAACAAGCTTGGGGACCATACCATGTTGGTCCTGATAAAGACTTTTCATTCTTCTGAGGACTAAATAAGATAAAAATGAGGGAATTCCCTGGTGATTCAGTGGTTAGGACTCCGCACCTCCACTGCAGTGGGACATGGGTTCGATCCCTGGTTGGGGAGCTAAGATCCCACATGCTGCGATGCAGCCAAAAAAAGGAAAAAAAAAAAAGAAAAACAAAAAGAAAACAAAAAAAGATATATACAGTGCCTGGCAGATACCTTGCCTCTTACATGGACAAGTAAGTATCCAATACAGTTTTTAGGCCTGGCATACTAGTCAATATTCTTTGAGCTACACTGAGGCCAGAGAACATTTGTGATACAACAGTGTGTAAATTTAAAAAGGTGTCCCGTTTTGTATGTGAATGTTTTTTAAAAAACGTATCCCCCATCCCATCTCCACTGGGCAGACGGCACCCTGTGAGTCTGTGGCTTGGTGAGCAGAGCGTGGCCTTATTACAGCCCCACTTCTGTCCTCTGCTTGGGTTTCTCAGGGTCATTCACAAGCAGCATAATCACACATGGTGGCCCTGGCAAGAACTCCACTTTAATCATTTTACTTCTAGCCCTTAGCATAATTTGCAGTTCTAAACTAATGAACATAGGTTGAATTTATAGCAGTCTCAAGTTATTATGCAAGTCTAGTCGCTTGAAGATCTCATCAACTATGTATCATGATTCTTGCCCTTACTCTTTCTGAGAGTATTTTTAAGAATGATGCGGGGGCATCAGCAAAGCAGTCATATAATTTTTTTTTCCATTCAATTGTTTTTTTCTCTCAAGAACGTGAATGAGATTTTACACATCTTCCTGGCTTCTTTGTCAGCGAAATAATGGATGGAAGGAAACCAGGTGACAAAGCTTTCTTCCTTCCCTGCCCTCTCTTCCCTTTAGTTCCAGGATATCTTTCTTTTTTTTTTCCATCAGGTAGTTATTATCAGACACTGGTAATAGTTCCAGTAGACCCTTCTTGAAACATCATTGAAATTTTAGTGCCACTATTGAATTATACAAGCATTTTAAACTCAAGGAAGATGGAGAGATTGTAAATTCTCATGATGTGAGGTTCTTCCTTTCACCATGATTAATACCTGTGGCAGGAAGGATGGAATAAAGAATATTGTGCATGCCAGAATTTTACAGTCACTCAGTGAACCCTGGGGGGTGGAAGTTGCAAGGAAGCTCAGATTCCTGGTCTCTTTATATATACATCATTTTTTTTTTAAAAGAAAAAGTTCAATGGGTCCGGGGAAGAGATTACTGAGTCTGCTCAGTCCTGCTGTTGTGTGCCTGCTGAGATGGGATAGAGGGTCACACAGCTATCCTTGCCATGCTCCAAGGAGGCAGCCTGCTGTGGCTAAAGTATGTGTTCTTATTAAATATATATCATAATGTACCTCTGTTGATATTGTTAAACTCCCACCATAAAAATGTTGCACATAAACAACACAGCTAAGTTAATGTTTCCATAGAAACCTTAGCATTAAAACTTGCTGAATGTGATATCAACCTAAGAGATAGTTGTTTTTTAGCCCAGACACAAACACACACTGTGTGTACATGGTGCAATTTTTAGTGTTTGTAAAATCATAATAAACTACATTGAGAACATAGAGTTTAGTGCTGTCAATTGCGTGGGCCAAACCTTGGTTTACCATTAAGAACAGTACAACTGAAGTTCTCACAGCCTTCTGCCAGTTTGTAGGAATGTCTTGATTCCTACCCAGTGGCTCAATTTTCTTTGAAGGGAAAACAACAAGAACAATCTAACTGGTTATGTGCTGCATGTGTAAGAGGCTCTGATGGATGGTACATTGTAAATTCTGCTGGCTTAAATCTGACTTTAGTAAGATTGTCAGTTTGCAGTGGTTTATATTGAATGGTTGTTCCTAATATAGGCAAATGAAAACTGTGGCATTAAACATCTAAAATATTTTTAATGAAACCATTGTGTAACCCAGAGCATGGCATTGACTTACTACAGCAAATATTTCTGATTTTAGATTCAAAGAGTCAATATATTCTAATGTAACTTACAAAGCGCTAAAGAACTGTAATGCCAATCACTGCTATGTAAATAGGTGATATCCATCTTTATATATATATATATATTTATATATATATTTTAATACCTTCAGAGAAAAGTACTGAAACCACAAAAAGTCAAAATCATCAGTAGAACAGGGTGAATGAGTTAATGTTATCTGCATATTCTATGACTTGGTTATAACGCCAATATTCAAGCCAGTCTTTAAAATAAAAAAGACCACCATTTCGAATTACCATAGTTAAGATTAAATCTTGATTAGACAGTGAGTTTTCCCTCCCTGGCATATAAGCGATTTATTTGTAAAATGAAGCTATTTTATCCCTTGTCATCACACAGCCATAAAAATTGCAGGCAGTCAGAAGTTAGCAATGGCTGCTTCCCAGACCCACAGCAATACTTAGTAACAGATTTTCAAAGCAGTTCAAAGAGTCCACTTGCCATCTGTGTTTGGTGAAGGGTGCACAAACCTTGAGGCCATCTGAAAACTCAGCTTCATCTCTAACACTTGGAATAACAAAGGTGTTATTTTTCAAAGCTGCATTCTCCCCTCCTGGCGGGGCTGTGCGGATTCAGTTCGGGGAAGGTGGGAAGCTTCAGAGCAGGTATTCTCCTTCTAGAATTTGCCTCCTTCAGGGAGTTCCTTTGAGGGTGTCACAGTGGTGGCCTCCTGAATATGGGTTATTGGCAATAGAGGCCAAGAGGTAATGAACCTTATAGACAAATCCCTTCTGATTTTCTGAGCAAAATATCCGCAAAGAACCAGCATCTCCTTTCTTCCTGGCTAGGGGTGCTATTTAATCAGGAGAAAGTAGAGGGTGCTCTCTACCCACGTTACACTGAGGAATGCAGCCTGAACATCAAACTCCATTTCCCTCAGCTGCATTTCTAAAACTAAGGCAGCAAATTGTTAGGAAAGAGATGGTTCAGTGTCCTCATCCTTGGTTGCTACAAATGAGTGTCAGCTTTCAATGGAATACATAGTTTTTCTGCTCATTTTGTTTAATATCTCCTGTATTAATTTTGGCGCAATTTTTGATATGGTGTGTTTATAAAGACTGCCTAACATAAATTACATAAATGCACAATGAGTGGGATACTGATGGAAATATAGATATTTGCTATTTGCTGTCTCTTTGTGATACATTTCTATCATTCTAACTAACAGAAAAGTCAAGACTAATGTGAGCGGTTCTCTCAGATAGGTTCTTTATTTTATTTTTGATTTTCTGAGTTATTCTGATGTCTCAAAACGTATCCAGAACTATATTCTGATTTCCTTTTAGATAATTCAAAGCAACATCAAATTATTCTTCCATTTACTCCAAATTCCAATAATTCTATGGGTAATTTTATTTGAGAATAAGCTACCTGAAAAGTATATATCTTTTTTTTTTTTCGGTACGCGGGCCTCTCACTGTTGTGGCCTCTCCCGTTGTGGAGTACAGGCTCCGGACGCGCAGGCCCAGCGGCCATGGCTCACGGGCCCAGCTGCTCCGCGGCATGTGGGATCTTCCCGGACCGGGGCACGAACCCGTGTCCCCTGCATCGGCAGGCGGACTCTCAAACACTGCGCCACCAGGGAAGCCCAAAGTATATATCTTTTATAATAAAAATCACTGATCGATACATTGTAAAACATCTTTATAGGAACCAAAATTTTTAAAGGGTTGATTAAAAAAACAACACACTTTAATGTGAGAAAAGTGAAATTTTGTAATAGAGAACTGATATGTAAAAAATATGTCCTTATTATATCAAGATTTTCTAATTTTTAAAAGTCCCTCATACATTAGAAACCTTTAGCAAATAAAACTTTACTTACTTAATAATTAAAATTTATTCTACTTAGGAAAGTAAAATAAATAACAAAAATCCTTAGTAAGTAAAAAAAAAAAAAAAAAAAGTGCTTCAAAAAAAAATGACCTCAAGATGAAAAAAATTATTCTGGTATGACAAAGTATTTTGTTTAAAAAGGGATTATGGTAACATTTTAAGTATAATTAAGATAGATAAAAACAAAGGTATTAGCATCGAGCTGTGAACTTTTTTGGAGAGGGTGGGGTAGAGAAGGATTCAGCAAGACTGTACTACTTTCGAGTTTCCAGTCACATCCCACTCAGCCTGAAGACAGGGTAGAAGCAGCAATAGTCCCACGTGTGGAATGGCACAGAATAGGACTGCCCTACAGAGAGAACCAGTGTGAACGTGGAAATCATGGCCAGCACATTGCTACTATTTTTACATATGAGACTTGCTTCCCTGTCTTAGCAATTCTTCACTATCAATGCCTGTACAAAGAATCCTAAAGTAAAGTGGAAAGCAAGGGTGTAAGAGGAGGTTGTAAACAGATCATACGTAAAAAGTGGGCCGCAATGAAACGATCAAGATTGTTGGCAAGAAAAAGTACCTAAGAGCTGTTGAGATACGGAGTTTATAACCATCTTCCTTACAGATCCAAGCTTCCCTATCAGCACTTACAATTTGGTGAGGAAGGAAACCATTTAAAAAATAATAGTGTTGAGTATAGTGATAGAAATACTAAGGGCACATATGGCAAGGACACGAATCTAAAGACATCTGGGGCAATGTAGTTTAGAAAATGGATTGTCATTGGGGACTTTAGTTTTTAGAAGTTCAATTTGTGCTAAACCAATTGATTTGAATGTATCATGATTTTTCTATCTCCTGGATCTTTTTTTTTCTCCCACATCTCTGAGTCCAATTTTCTTAAAATTATGATCTCTGCTCATCAACCATGCTTTATGTAATCATTCTGATATTAACGGCAGAAAGGCAGTTAAGAACTTACTTTATGAACTCTCTTAGATAAGCTAAATTCATAACCTCTTATGTGACCTTGATGATGCAGGTTGTTGCTTCTTTTGCCACTGTGTGTGTAGCTCCTAGTAAAAATTATGAATATATTCATGAATGAGTCTATAAATCAATTAACATTGGAATTTTAGAGCTGGAATTTTCATTAGCTTAATTTTGAAAAGATTCAGCAAAGTAAAGTGATGCCAGGAGAGTGAAGCAAAGAGACACCCAAGGTCACAGAGGGAGTTGGAGGAAGTGATTTAATTAAAAGCTAAGGCTCAGAACTAACTGAGATTTAGGGTAGTAGGCATGTACAAGTTTTCTTGGAATGATGCTTTAACCCAAGGACATTAGACATAAGAAAGATCAGTTGGGAGTTATTTTTTATCTTTAGTACCTACTACCATATTATGCAGGCAGCTTACTGGCAAACCCTTTCATAAATATGGCCAGTGGCTGTCTTTCATTGACACAGTCATCTTCTAGCCATGGTTCTTAACACTTGAGCATTTAGAAATAGTGAAGGCATTTTATTTAATCTCAGCGATTGGAGTCTGCTACTGGCATTTGGTGAATGGGAGCCAGGAATTCTACATGTCCTACAATCCCTGGGATACTTCAGCCCCTGGAAGAAGCATACCATCCAACGTGCCAATAGTATTCATTTTGAAAAATCTTTTTAAGAGTTTTTTTTCACTTTTCTAACATTTTTCAATAATTTTTATTTTAGTTGCTATATTTTTTACTTTATGACATATATTTTATGTCATAGTTCTATAAATATTACCCCAACATTAAATCTACAGTATGTGTTTTGTAAAGCTCCATTTTTATGAATTAGTTTTTTTTCAATGTAGATATACTGCATATTTCTAATATAAATGTACAAAAAGCAAAATTAAGAATAAATGTAATCTTTCATCCCGATATTCACACTATTAAAGTTTTGATGCTTCTCTTTTCAGGCATGTATGTTTATGTCTATATATTTTAAAAATGTAATCAAATTGCATATATTCCTTATAATATTAATGTGTTTTTGTTAACTACAACACAAATCAAGAATATTTTTCCAAGGCATAGAATAGTTTTAATGAAATTATTTTAGGTGGCTGTATAGAATTCCATCACGTAAATATACCACATTTTTTTCATGTTATAAATGAAGTTAAGAAGTACATAATTGTATCTAGGTTACTGAGCTTGCCCCATGTTACATCCTAAGGGTAAATTCTAGAAGTAAACTTTCTACCTCAGGTGATATTTCACAGTGATTTAATTGGCATGGGTTTTTGTGTCCTCAAAGGGAGGACAATCCCTATCTACCCAAAATGGACTTTGTATGAGTGAGAAAACAACTTTAGCTGTGCTATAAGCAACTAAGATTTAAGAATATTCTGTTTTTACCACAGCGCAACTTAGCTCATCTTGACTCATAAAACCTCTGTATTACGGCTTTCCTGTCATATTACCCTTTAGAAAATTGACATAAATTTAGCAAAGACATAAAATGTAGAGAGCCCTACCAGTATTGAAAATGTTAATGATTTTGTATAGTTGCTTAGGTTTATCCTATTCATCTTACATTTAGGGTAAACTGATCAAAATTTCTGGGGCTTTTACTTGATTCAAGACAATTAGTCTCCTAACTGCTTACTGATTGCCCTGGACACTTATAAAGTTACCACTGATTTATGGAATAAGACTTTAAAAAATTTAATATGCCCTTTTAAGGAAAGAGCAACTCTACTTATATATAAAGTTTTCAGATGTTTTTCTGTTTGAAATGGTATCGCAACAGTTTGTCATGAATAATTTACACAGGCTGATTTATGGAGAGTATTTTCTGTGGAAAACATAAGTGAGCATTTAAATTCCAACACAGTATTTTTCTAATACCTGTATTGTATGATATTGAAAATAGCCTTATGAGATTACTCCAGCTATGTACTGGATCTATATCTTTACCTGGATGACCTAAAAGTCAGAATCCATCTCTTCATCTTACTGCTTTCATTTCGTTCCCTCCCAGCCGCACTCTTCTCCATTATTAGGAAGCGAAATATTGTTTACAGCGCCTACCTTCCGAGAAACATTTAAGTAATCATAAATTCACTTATTCCTTTCACTCCCTAAATAAAATTGGTTCTAAAGTTCTGTTGATCCTTCTCCATAATCTCTCTAGTAATTACTTTTTTTAAAAATTAATTTTTATTGGAGTATAGTTGGTTTGCAATGTTACATTAGTTTCTGCTGTACAGCAAAGTGAATCAGTTATACGTATACATATATCTACTCTTTTTTAGATTCTATTCCCATATAGGTCATTACAGAGTACTGAGTAGAGTTCCCTGTGCTATACAGTAGGTTCTTATTAGTTATCTATTTTATATATAGTAGTGTGTATATCAATCCCAATCTCCCAATTTATCTCTCCCCCACCTTCCCCCTTGGGAACCATAAGTTTGTTTTCTACATCTGTGACTCTATTTCTGTTTTGTCTACTAATTACTTTAGTAAAAGCTGTTCATATCTCTTATTTGGATTGTAGAAACAGATCATCTTGATTCTCCTACTGGATTCATCCTGCACATTTCTGCCACAATACTCACATCATTACATCTTTTTTCTGTTTAAAAACCCCTCAGATATCATTGCCTTTTGGATAAAGACTCTACAGTTTTAGGTGATCTGTATCTTATAATCTATGTGGTCAGGATTAATTCCTGCCACTCTTCTGTCTCTCACACTCAGGTTTCAGTCTCACCCTGCTTTGTGCTAATCTTCCAATATACGTGCTTGTTCACATCTCCACACTTTTGTCTCTTCCCTCTGCACAGATGCTCTTCTCTCCTTGTTTGGCAAAAGTTATCCTCCTCTTTCAAGATCCTGCTCGCTGTATCTCTGCTATGTTACCACAAAATTCCTTTAGACACTATAGGTTCCTTTCTTGTCGAGACTCCCAGGGTACCATTCCCATACCTCCATTACATCACTTAAAGGATTAAAATTAACTTTTACAATCTACTTTACTCTTTCCTATTATGACTTCTGGAGAGCAGGGTATAAATATCATTCATCCTTGTACCCTCAGGACTAATCAATAAGAAGCCTTCAAAAAAATTAAATATTGTATTCTCTTACACATGTTTTTCATAAGTAGTTTTTGCTGGTTGCTGTAATAGGAGACTGACAACTGGAAATCTTAGTTGAGAGAGAAGAGATTTCCTTTGGGAGATAAGTACTTTCGTGTATTTTGACTGAAAGTTGTTGTAAAAAGAATTCTGAAAAGTCTGCTGGAATTTAAGGATGAATACTTATGGTTGGATATAGTTCAGATAATTTTCCATGATACAGAAGCCATATGGAATTCGGGCCTCAGCTCATATGTTTTATTTAAGAATATATTGTGTATTTCAAAAGTGAGTTTCAATATTAGCTTCTTGGGCAGGTACAGGAGATCTTGAAGCCATAAAATTTTTGACAACAATCTGAAGGGTATACAGATGGAATGGGAGATTCTGGCTAAGAGAATACTAGAAGCACCAGACAGCCATGATTTCCCATGTGAACTAATCTAAAACGGAGGATAAAATAATGAAAGCTCCATGAATACATGACAGCACAAAAGTTCATTGTAATAGGATAGACTTGGAGGGGACAATGAAATTCATATTTAAATTGTGTCAACTGTAGTGGTAGTGCATCTCTGGAGGATTTTGGTATGAGGTCTTCAGGCTAATTGAGGATTACTATGATCAAAATTAACCTTGAAAATCCCTTATAAAGATGCTACCTTGGAGCTCAACATGCGATCTCTCAGTATTTTCAGCCAAGCTAATATTCTCACATTAGGCTACATTGCTCTTTCTTCACTTGAATGCTGGTTAAAGAATTTGATCTTCATTAGGGATCATTTTGCATGAAAAAAAAATGTATACTAACAGAATGAGAAAAACATATTAATTTGATATGGATCAAGAGAAGAGCTGAGTTGTGCCTCCAATTTTACACTCATAATGGCACATACACTCATTGAATAGAATGGTGGGCTGAATTTCCTTTACCACTTAAATTGTTTTTCTTTCCATCTTTAAGTAAAATATGCATTTTATGACATCCATTATATACACAATGTGATGACTTTATTATTCAAGTCCATACTGTAATCTCTTTGCTGATATAGCAAAGGCCATGATGTCAAACCTTTGTAAAATGCATTCTGCCCCTTAACGAGAGCTTGCTGTTTCAAAAACTCTTGACCGTGAGGGAGCAGGGCAGGGGACATGTCCTCTAATTCAAGCCAAGAGCCAATATGAAAACACGAGTTCAATAACATCATCTTGGAATAGAAAAAGGACACTTTAATTATTTTAATATTTTTAATGAGTACTTTTTTGCTATCTGGAAATCACAAAATTTTTTGTATCAAATTAACCAATGGCATTCAATTTTTAAAAAGAGATAAACCTACTACTTCAAAGAAAATCACAGCTGGCCTTTAATAATAATCTTGTGTGTAATATGATCCATGCTTGAGGGTAATTTATTACTGTGTTTTCTCCAATTTAATTTTAATTCACATTCAGAGGATTTTTACCTAGTACCACTTTCAGTAATTATTTAATTCTTATTTCCACTAGGCAATTATTTTTGTTCTTTTAGTAATACACTCACTAGAAGAGGAGCAGATGAAAGAAAAATGGAGAATCATTATTCTTTTAATACTTTATAATTTTAAAGCATGAATATATTCCTAATTTACGGAATTAAAGCAGGAACCATGTGGAAAGCTAGGTTATGCATTAATATATATATAATATGATTATTATCACTCAAACTTTTATTAAAAATATTAAGTATTTGAATTCAATGTGTTCTTTGTTGACAGTATGCTGATAATATGACTGATGCCTTTAAAAAGAATTTCATATAAACAAATCAAATAATCCTTGAGAACTGATGACATGTGAAGTCATCAAAAAGAGGTGATTATCAGTTCTAGTTCAATCCTCCTGGTTATTTGAAAGAGCTAAAATCTAAGGTTATGAGGTCATAGAAGTCACAATGAGACAGAAGGAAATGACCATGATTTAGCCTGGACAGCTGTTGACAGGGATCTTTCTGAAGAAACAATATATTTCAGAAAAATTTGAGAAAGTGATAATGTTAGGGGCTCTATAAAATCAAAAGCATTTTTAAAAGATTTCGGGTAGGAGCTGGAGCTTGTTTTCGACGTGTTATCTAATGTAGATGTGACGCAGTGAGGTGTAGTAGTCATATGAACATGTAATTACATATATTTGCTGCTTTAAGTCATAAGTAGATTTTGGAGATTTTGCTCTGGAGTCTTCTGTTTATCCTCATGACCTATGCCAATACTCTCTGCATGAGGTCAAGAAGAGGACAACGGGATGGGTGGGGAAAGATGAGAGGGAAGGGGTAGAGAGGAAGATCCACAGTACATCTGTTTGGCTTCATAGGATTTCAATGTGATACCCTATGTGTCTAATCAAGTAAGGGAATTTATTGACTTTTATTTAGTTGGAACTAACCTAGCCCCCACAAAATTAACAAATGACTTAAAATGACTATCATAATGAAGATGACACAAATAAAATAAACATGAGCAGCCAAGAAAATGGCAGAGGAGCAGTGCTTTCACTCCCTGAACAAGTCTTTCTGCTACAATGCATGCTGAAACAATGCCTGACAAGTGAGCAAAAACAAGTTTAAAGTATCAAGACTCTTTGAAATACGGATTTGTATCAATTATTATAAACACCGAGCCTCATCTCCTGTGTATATTTTATGTTGTACATATTGTACAATGATGGATGTAGCATTTTCATATATCACCATCATGACTACCAAATACAGAAATAAACTAGATTTAGAACCTGTTGTTGAAATTTATTTATCCAAAAATATTAAACAGTGTTTTTGAAAAAAATGAAACATATAATTAAAAGGCTCAAAAGAAAATATATAATTAGAGCTCATAATATTATTTTCATTTAGAAAAAGAAATGTGTTGATAATTAGAAAATAGAAATAAAATAATTAATATTTTGTAATATAATATATAATAACATCAATATATTAATTATAACAATTAGTAACGTAGTTTAATAATACGTTAAAAATTATTTAGATTGCTTTATATTTTGTATATTTTTGTAAGATACATAATACTGTTATAAATTAATATGTAATTCATAGAGGAATAAAATAATAGAATGTGTATATTGGGGTGGTGTTCAAAAAGTCTTTTATTGCTAAGCATTTAAATATGTTTGGAATCTTTTCTTAAAAGATAAATATCATAATTTATGGGTCCATTGGTAGAAGAAACCAAAATGGGCAAGAGAATACATAACAATGCCAAGATAAATGGTGAAACCAGAGTGTCATGCTTTCATTTCTGGACTTGAATATGCCATTACTTGTGTCTGAAACACTTGCCTTACCTCATCTTCCACCTCATCTCCTGGGTAATTCCATATACATCCTTCAGGTTTCAACTCCAATGTTACTTTTTCATATTTCAACCTAAGTGTCACTTTCTCAAAGCAACCTTAAACTTGTTTATCCCTAACATCTTTACAAAAACACGTCCTCCTAGCTGAGACTGAGTGCAATTTTTGTAATCCCTGGATCTGTGTTACTTGCTGTACCATATGGGAAGTACTAAACTGTATGGCAATCATTCACATTTTTTAGCTCTCCTCCCAGTGCTTTAAAATCGTACATCTTTTTTCCATTATGCTGTTCTCCTGACATAGTACAGTGCCTGATATATAGTATATCTCCAGTAAATTTATATTGAATGAAGAGACAGGAGGCACTACAAGACTTCTCTACTGGATTTCCACAAGCCCACCAGACCCCTACCACCACCAACTACTTTGTCTTAATTGAACAAAGTCTTAATTTGTCACCCATCCCCTTGTGTTGTCTTAATTGAAGGTACGTTAACTGCTGTGGAAATAATCTATCACTGACGCACCAGTGAAAGCAAAGACAACTATTAAATTAGTAAGTAAAAAGGACACTGCTACTGGCGTAAAACCTTGCACACAAATATGATTTCCTCCTAGCTTAGATTAGATAGGAAACAGTGCTAGGAAGTAGTAGAACTTGGAGGAAATAAAATCTTGTTAGAGGAAATGTGATGTTTAGACACCTTCTCTGTTGCCCCCCCTAAGCAAGGAAAAGTGGGATGAGAAATAGGAGCTTTAGAAGAGTGAAAGTCATGTGCTCTGTGTTCCACCTATAGGAGCAGACTCAGAATTGCATCCTTAAGGAAGGCTGGGCACCAGAAGTGGTCCTGTCATGTTTGTGTGCTGGCTGTGAATTTAGAAGAGATGTTAATATTCCCACAAATCCAGGGCAGACGCACAGGTGAGCTGGAGCTAGGATCTGCTCAGCAGGGAAAGGAGGCGTGCAACGGATGGATGGGTTGGATGCTAAGGATACATTTATATGGACTTCCTATACCAGCTTCCTGATACAACTGACTTTGGGACGGTTCCATCTAGAGATTGGAAGCTGGACCAGGAAAGGGATAAAGGAAACACCTACAAGTAGAAGAAGTTTGAATCTTGGAAGAGGTTGACCGATGAACGAACTTTACATTGAATCCAGAAATTATTTAATTGGACTGACTGCCTGATAAGACCCAGATTATATGTTTGAAACCAAGGTGAAGTGGGGGCTTGTAAATACACGCTACATGCCTGACTGTTGAGAATTTACTTGGCAATCGTAATATGAAGCTTTTGTCAGTGAGACAACCCAACTAGCTCTGACATGGAGCAATTATCACCATATCATTTTAAAGAAAACTAAGTCATTATTAAATAACTCAATTTGATAAGTTCTTGGATTTGAAAACAGCAGATAATTTAGAATTCCTCAGTGATCTCACACACACACACACACACACACACACACACACACACACACACACACATTACCCCAGCCTTTTAAGATACTCTCATATATAGGTGATAATATACTTTCTGGGAAAACTTTTATGACTTCAAATAATGTTGCATTTAAGATTTTTGGTTGGGGGGAAGACCTGATTCTCAAGCTACACATAATTCTGTTCATATCAAAGATACTTGAGGCAGAAACGTGCTTTTAAACCTGAAAATTGGTACTTAGGTTACCCACAAGTCAAAATGGTGTAAAAATTAGGAAGCTTGGTATACTTCCATCTTCAGCCAGCCGTTCCTATTGAAGCAACGAGGAAATAATAAAATGCACATTAAAAGTGTGTGAAGAGGGCTTCCCTGGTGGCGCAGTGGTTGAGAGTCCGCCTGCCGAGGCAGGGGACACGGGTTCGTGCCCCGGTCCGGGAAGATCCCACATGCCGCGGAGCGGCTGGGCCCGTGAGCCATGGCCGCTGAGCCTGTGCATCTGGAGCCTGTGCTCTGCAACGGGAGAGGCCACAACAGTGAGAGGCCCGTGTACCGTAAAAAAAAAAAAAAAAAGTGTGTGAAGAGCACCTTAAAGGTTTTATTTCATTTTGATTATCAAACTTAGAAGTCTAATATTGAGCCATTTGAAGCCTGTAAGTGAACATTAAAGCATTCTCACATGCTATCTACAGGTGTGCCATAGTGAATTATGATCCTCGCAAAACCCATGGAATGAAAATGTAAGTAACAAACTGTTAATCAGTGCAATGGCACAGAAGATCAATCTTTGATTCTTATATTCACAAACCCTGTTTATTTGGTCACATTAGAGAGCAGGCTGGGTGTTGGAATGGATTCCTAGAAATGATGGATGTAATTGTCAAAACTGCCAAGGTCAATGTATAATGTTCATAAAAGAACCAACCCAATTCAAGCACCTTCCATTTATCATTCATGCAATTTGACCCCCAGTTCTCTTTATAATAACATACAAAGGAGGAACAACTGCTGTGTTCATTTCAATGGAATCTTGTGCACTTTTCACTATCATTCAGATCACAGCTTTTCTCAGACTGGGATCATTTGTACATAACTTTCCCTTCTCTGAGGGTGTTGGAACTATTAGCTGAAATATGGATTTAATAAAGAAAAAAACTGATTAATGAATCTGTATGTGATTGTTATGTTGCTATGTAGAATGTTTTGATTTTCTGAATCAGAATCTGATTCATCATCTACTTTTAAAATACATTTCTCAACTTTGACATTGACAGAATTTCGTTGAAAATTATTCTGATACCAGTATTTTACAGATAGGGTTGTCTCATAAAATTTACAAATGCTATGGTGTATACCAGTATTTTACAGATAGGGTTGTCTCATAAAATTTACAAATGCTATGGTGTGGGGTATATTTAAATTGAAAAAAATACTCAAATGTGTATTGCAGATACTGTCAATTGAGAAAAAATAAGGAATTTTCACTTATTTTGCTCAAGCAACTGATCTTCAATTATAATTAATTCATGAACACTCTATCATAGATGCTTTCAGTTAAAATTATACATATTATTAATTCTATAATCTTATCAAAGCAGCTATTGAAATTCCTGACTCTTTCTTGGTCTTTAGATTTGTGTATTTGCAACACTTGTCTAAAAATGGGTTCATACTTGATACTAGTAGTAGAATGTAAGTTCCAGGTGGGTAGCGCCTGTTCTTGTCTCTGAGATTCCTGGAAGAATGGGTATATTGTAGAGGCTCAGTAACTGTTTACTCTAAAAAAGAAAGAAGGAAGGAAGAAGGGGGGGAGGGGGGAAAGAGGGAAAAAAGAAAAATTTTAAAAAGATAAACAGAAAAGTAAAATGTATATTTATATCCAAATATGTAGTTATTAAAGCTATTTTAGGGGTATTACCAAGATTACAAATAATTCATCATGAGATTATTACCAATGAGACTACATTACTCAGTGTTTCTAAAATTAAAATACTTTATTGCCTAAATTAGAATAGATATCACTTAAAAACAAGAAATGAAATATTAGGGAAAATGCAACTAACATGTCAAAAAGAAGCAATCACAACTAAAATGGTATCAGATAACTTTGAAGAATACCTTAGTGGTTCTCTTTATAACCTGAGGATAAACATATTTCTTAAAGTATACTTTTAAAAATACAAGTAAGAAAAAGAGATCCCCAAACCCAAGTACTAGATAAACTTATTTTCCAATAACTTATAGTGTATACTTACATGCAAACATTACAAATATTCATCAGATAGCCTCAGTGCCAAGATGGGTCTTGCACTCTGTGAGATACTCAGAAAAGCAGAGGGCAAGGCCCATCCTTACTGAACACAGTTCCAGCAAGCAGAGAGATAATGAGAAATAGCAGTAAAGTGTGATAACTGCCGTCATGAGCCAATACAGGAAACATATAACCAAAGGCAACAGCAGCAATTTTCAAAAATTTAACATTAATAAACTATTGAAACTGGAAAAAAAAGAGGGATTCATGATTTTACTGGGTTTTTCCTTTTTCCCTCTTCCAAAAGAGAACAAATACCCTGCTTCATTGGCTGACATGATCATAAGATGTAACAGCTCTGCTCTGTATTACTGACTCTTATTTCTCCCATTTATGAAACAGAGGTTTAAAATCCTTTTGAAGGTCAAATATTTGATATCTCTGTGTATACTGTCAAGTATACTGCACAAATGTTAGTCATTACTCTTACAGTTACCTCTGGCAGATACTTGACATGTGGTTAATGTGGAATTCTCATAATAGAAACCTTGAAAATATCTGTACAGCACGATTTTTATTTTGCACTGGTTTTAGTCATTATTATTTATACATGTTTTTTGAGGGACATTTACATTTTAAAAAGAAAAAACACTAAAAGGGACAATTATAAGACTACAGTCATAATAATTTTACTAAGGTGAATTAAATATTCAAAGCCTAAATTATATCAATCCCAGAAATTTTCTTAGAAATTCTACAGTGCTGCAGATACATCTGAAATGGCTGTACAACTATTGCTTAAGTTAGTGTTAACTTTAATCATAAAGCCTGAAGATACAGTGATATTTCCATATGGTAAAATAATGAAATAGAATTTTCGGTGCCACTTGCTCTTACCAGAAATAATCATAAATTCTTAAAATGTATTTTATGTTAAATTTGTTTTGATCCCTCGTGTTTGGGATGCAATATTTATCTATATCTATCTATCTATCTATCTATCTATCTATCTATCTATCTATCTATCTATCTATCTGTCTATCTATGTACGTACCTACCTATTTAGTTATTTTCATGCTCCAAAGCTCCTCTATGAAATCACTGACTTACGTTCATAGCACAATTATCTTTTAGTTTTATTTTGTCTGTTCTGAGTCAGAAAATAGAGTCATATTCGTGCTTGCATTTTACACCCACCTTATGTCAGACAATGATGCATGTATTACTGTAGAAATCTGATATACAAATACAAAGAGAGGTAGAGACCAGGGAGAAGATAGTAAGTTTAAAAGTCTGTTCCCTAACACTATGTGAAGAGCTCAGCACTCGTTGTGAAATCAAAGAGTGATCGCACTCAGCTCCATGTCAGATCTCTACTGCAATATGAGACTTCAAGAAAAAGAAAGTTAACCACTTCAAGCAAATAAAAACTCCCAGTAAAATTAACATTATTGGTGATTTTAAGTCACTAAGAAATATAAACAAAATTGAAGTTTAATATATATAAATAATTTTTTTTCAGTCAGTAATAGCACCCAAAGAACCAAAAAAAAAAAAAAAAAAGAACCATAAAATGAGAACAGGAATTTCTTAGTCTCAAGAAATAATACCACTGAGATTATTAATTTTATGAACCCAAAAAGAATTCTTCTTATAACTCTATTATACAGTAATTTTTAATATGTTACTTACATTTGGAATGAGTAACAGATTACATTGATTTTGCCAATAGTGTTATTCTACTTGAAATCTCTTTAGATTATGTATTTTTAATAAAATATTAGAAATATATTTCATGGACTAATTTGTGCTTTAGGTGAGATCATTCTTCTTTTATCCATAGTAATACCTAGTTTAACTCTCTCTTCATAATATTGAACTTCTATAACACAATTTTATCTTTTTCCCTGCCACAAACTCTATGATATAGTTTTACTGTATTCATATATTATGTGCCTTCAAAGAGTAGAGTTCCAATAGATGGTGAAATAACATGTTTGACAAAATTCTAGGAAAGGGAACCATAAAGTAGAAGAATAATTTCTTTCTTTTCTGACTCTGGGTCAATGGATTTGGATGCATTTAAATATATACATATTTTTGCAGACTGTAAGTTTGTAAATGTATATCTATATTTATATGGTTTCACCTAAAACATGTATATTGTGTAATCATTTTATTAATCCACAGTTTTGCATTTAGGCAGAATTTGATGAGGGACTACCTTATCTGTACTCAATTTGATATAAAGCCAACAAAATCTCTGTCAGTATTCATTTTAATTAATTCAATAATAATAACTGCTGGGGGCTTTATTCTCTCCATTCCCTGTTGGCAACCTGAAAGGCAGTTCTCACTCTAACTCAGCTCCCAAGGCACCATCGGCAAGAGATTGTCACCTTGCTGTGGATTGTGACCTCTGACCCTGCCACTTTCTTCCCGTAACTGTACTACCTTTGCACATTTAATGAACTTTGTACATAGTTAAAAGATGTCAGCACAGAGAAATGGTAGGTCCTGCTGTGAAAAGTTCCATTGTTTCTATACATCTAATTGACTTTCCACATTATAGAAGATAAGGAAAAAAATCAATAAAATTACTTAGTCCAATGCAGTCTTTACTATTAATATGCTAAACACACTGCATTCAAGGCATTGACACCTGAACACTGCTAGAAGTATCAAAATGACTTCTCATTAATAACCATTATATTAATCACTGTTGCCCAGAACTAGAATCTGACTGCGAAATCCCCTGGTGGAAATTGCTATAATCTTTCAAACTACAGGAATGAATATTTCTCAGCATAATTACTACTGTCATCTTATTGAAAAATATCCCATTAGCTGGCAGCTTTTAGTTACGTAAATCGAGTTGATTAATTTTTAATTTCCAGCATTTATGTGACATTGCACAAGTAAAGATCTTGGATAATTTAAATGGTTAGCTGAGCAATTATTAAAATAACAGAGCAATTCAAACATTCATTTACTTACTAGAAGTGCCATACATCATTAACTCCCGATTAAAATAAAGTTTGGGAAATTGCAAGTGCTGAATTGATCACTGAGATATGTATTTCAGGGTGTTATATAAAATTATTCATGTCATGTAGGATGCCTCAGCTGTAATGTTAAAGCTCCAGCGTAAATGTTTCAAAGCAAGGTAATCTAAATTATACCGGCAATATGGCATTCCAGCCGTGTGCTCAAGTACACGTTTGTGCTTCTCGGCAGACAATTTAAATGGTCTATAACATTACAATTTTTAGCTACCCCAGTACCTCTTTTATTTAAAACAAACAAAAGTTTCAGTGCTTATGAGTGAAGAATGAGTTCTCAGTCTGAGCTGTGCATCTTACGTTTTTTATTGACTTGTTTGAATCTTCATATTAACTGTGACTTCTTAGGTAACGTTTAGTTTCTTTATCTGTAACTGGGAAAATAATTGACTTAGCTCATAAAGCTGTACTGTGGGTAACATGACGCTAGGAATATAGAGTGGCTAAATAGTGTATGGGATATATGAAGGAATAAATAATGTTCCTCATAATGTTTCATATCATAATCCCTCAATATGTTGCCATTGTATGAAGGTAAAAGGTTTATGTATAAAAATAAATGTCCTTTTGATTCTTGATATCTCTACATTACTCTTTGTAAATTAAAAACAAAACCAAAAACACCCATGTAGTTAGTTTTAAGCTAAGCTACCTGTCAATTCTCACGGTTTAAGTAAATGGAATAAAGATTCAAAAGTGGGCGATTAGATATAAGAAACCGCATGTTGTCACCGTTGATAAGTAGTTACTCCCAAGCCCCATTGGCACCACCGACAAACTTGAAGGAAAAATTAAGTCCAATGTATCGCAGTATTACAAAATTGAAAATTTTTACTTTGAGATGTTTTCTGCAAATTTGTGTAATTAATTCAAAAGCATTGACAGTGTTTATAGTCAACCAGTTCAGAGGGAATTGGCAGGAGACAATCATTTAGCACATTTTATTTTCTAAAAATCAGTATAAATTTACTAAAACTTATATACGAATATTTAATAAGCTTTTGTAAAATAAACTCTGACAAAGGTCAAGATGTGGTCTTCATAGTCTTTCCTCTAAAAATATTTATAGCTCTGTTGGAGAATAAAAATAAGACCAATAATTGCAACGTGCTGTGACCAGTGCTAAAATATGTACAAAATTAGCATCTGAAGTAGTTAGGAAGGAAGTTCTTCACTGGGTTTACAGGGGTTTTAGAATCCTTAGGTCAGGGCCAGTTGACTGGGCCTTGAAGGATAAGAATTTACTAGAGCAGTGTTTAGGAAAAAAGCAGTCCAGGAAGAAGCAGCATGGTGTATAAATGAATAGAGTAATAAGAGTGCATATGGTCGTGTGTGCCTAGTCCCTGGAAAATTGTAGGTGCTCAAAAAATATTTGTTGAACGAATCCATCAATGAATAAATCACTTAATGAAAGAAAGTGGAGAAAGGTCCTGGAAGGGATAAAAAGGGATTTTAAGAAGGGAAGGTAAACACCTTTGTCTTTATAATTTTGCCTATTTTTGTCTACATTTTGGTGATTTTTTTTTTTCTATTTCACAAGTTCTGTTTCACTCTTTGGATTCTTTCACAAATGTCATCCATAAGTGCTTCCTGAGTCCATCCCTCTTTTAATCCCCTGATGTTTAATTTATTTCTGATATTCATTTGTGTGTGGTCCTGTGTGTCCAGGTGTACCCTTCAACCCTCCCTGGCCTTGCTCTATCTTAGCGTTGTGCAGTGTGGTTCCTAGGCTCCCTATAAATTACTTCTTGGTTGAGTTCAGCCAAGGGGTGACACTGGAGAGATTAGAGGGCAAGAAGATGAGAGAAACCTGAGCATGTCTCCCCCTTGCCTTTGCAGGAGTTATACCTTCACATGATTCCATATCCTCCCAGGTAGGCTTATCATGCTTCTATCTTCCATGTGGTGATTCGAACCAGGACTCCAATATACCATTTCCTCCAGTTGTGTCCTTGAGAAGATTTTGAGGTTATTTTTTGAAATTTAAATATAAAATACATACTATCTAGTTCAATTATCATACATAAGATGAAAGTGAAGGTAAGAGGTATTAAGTTACTGGGCTTCCCTGGTGATGCAGTGATTAAGAATCCACCTGCCAATGCATGGGACATGGGTTCGAGCCCTGGTCTGGGAAGATCCCACATGCTGCGGAGCAACTAAGCCCATGCACCAAAATTATTGAGCCCGCATGCCACAACTACTGAAGCCTGTATGCCTAGAGCCCGTGCTCTGCAACAAGAGAAGCCACTGCAATGAGAAGCCTGTGCACTGTAACAAAGAGTAGCCCCCGCTCGCTGCAACTAGAGAAAGCCTGTGAGCAGTAACGAAGACCCAACACAGCCAAAAATAAATAAATTAATTAAAAAAAAGAAATATTAAATTAGTTTAGCAAAGTTTTATGTCTTGATAGAGATTAAAACCGAGTAGACCCAGTTCTTTGATTTCCCATGCAGTGTTCTTTTGACAGTACTACAGTGTTACCTCATTGAATGTATCTGACAAAGAAATTATGTGTTACAACTAATTAGTGTCAGAAGACAAAAAAAAAAAAAAAAAAAAAGTTGGGGAATATGGAACAAAAGAAACATTGTGCCAGAAAGGAATGTTTTTGACTTCACATACCAGAAAACTAACATGGATTAAACAAACAGGGATTTTTTTTCTCACATGTGAACCAATCAGAGGTAGGCAATTACTGCCTTTGGCTCAGTTGCTCCACTACATGGTGATAGCATCTCAGTGATTCTCTTGTTGCTTTCTCCGTGGAACGTGTAATTTTGGGTATTA
Organism: Tursiops truncatus; assembly: GCF_011762595.2. Classification (NCBI taxonomy): domain Eukaryota; kingdom Metazoa; phylum Chordata; class Mammalia; order Artiodactyla; family Delphinidae; genus Tursiops; species Tursiops truncatus. The sequence goes on along the minus strand of NC_047037.1, from coordinate 21,224,132 downwards.
CGTCCATGTTCAAAGAGCGAAGAAGGGGATAAGGGCCTCCTAAGTCAAGTGGATCCATTTTTATCTTGAAAGCAAAAGCTTTCCTAGAATTCTCAGTGGACTTCATTTAAATCTTATTAAATCTTAACTAAAAGTATGTCACATAACCACACAGTTACAATGGAGGCTGAGAACATCAATCTTTAGATTTTCCAGCCTCCTTAGTGTGGAGGCTGCGGCTAAGAAGTAGATTGAGAGTGGGTGATGAATTCACTAGCCGGCGGAAGAAAAAGGGCGCCATTTTAACTGCAAATGGGTGAGCAAATGCCAGCTTTGAGAGAGGTAAATGGTGTTGTTGACCAAACATTGATCTTCAGAAAATAACTGGGCTAGTGTCCTGGTTTGGGACAATTGAAGCTGAAAAGCATTGGACAAAATACAAGTTAGCAGAGATATTTTCATATGTGGAAACTGAGGCTCAGAGAAGGTGAATAAATTGTCCAAGTTAATGCAGCTGGTAAATGGCATTGCCAGTTTTCAGGACTACCTTTGTTTAAACTCCAGTGCCTTCAAGCTTTCTACTATCCTGTATAGCCATGATATGATATGTTAGCTGCTACTAAGGGATTCCCAAGGCTCAAATATGCGTACAACCAATTCATAGACTTTTTTTTTCATAGACTTTTTATCATTCCCCCACCCCTATAGGCCTCACAATGACTTTTGTACTTCAAAGCTGTTCTTTACATTTAAAAAAAATATGTCATTTCTATGAAGTGTTTATAGAAAGTAAAATAATAAAAGTTTAGTTTTCCCTAAGACCCAGATCTTTTAGGAATGATACTGTGTTGTACATACCACAAAAAATAGATTTTAATCATAGAGCAAATCTCAAGGTAGTTTAATAATAACATAGTCTGTGTTCATACCTTGGGTCACTTTACCCTTTAGAGATATTTTTGCACTGAATTGGTATCGTTTATGCCTTCTAAATGCACTGTACGTAATTCTGATGAATGCTAAGTACTTCTGCAATGAAACAGTATAGTAGATGTAACTAATATTTTGCTCATTCTGCTTAGTTAAAAGTACACAAATATCCCATTTTCATTCAACTTTATGTCCTCTATAGCATACAGTCTGATATCTAACCCAGAACAGAGGCTTGCTTACCCCTCCTCAAATGGATTCTTTCTCCGTCTGCTTGATATTTTGTTTCCCACGCACCTCCCTGTTAACCACCAGTGCATGCTTCCTAGGTACGTCTCTCCCATCAATACAGTACATTTTTAGAGGCAAGTTAAATAAACTTTATTTTAAAAGCATTGAAAGTTTAAATTGTAAGAAATTATAATCTATATCAATTTAACATTCTTTGATTAATACTGTCTACTGCATTTATTATGGAAAGTTGACTCTCCCATTTTTGCCTGAATGCCTGAAGTGAGAAGTACGTTGGCTTTTCTGTCTGTAGCTGTTTTTGATTTCAGATTAAAAATAGAATTACCATATGACCAAATCAGCTGGTAAACTGAGATACTTCTAAATGAAAGAGGGTATAGGACTTATCTCTTAGAAATGGGTGGAGGTTGGATACAGGTGCAGGCATTCAATTGAATAGAACAATTCTATTATACGCTTTGGGGAAAGGTTGGGGAGACACACTTGATTTCAGAGATTCTTCTCCCAGAGTCGGGGGAAAGGTAAGGGCTCAACTGTTCAATGTATGAGTCATCCAGACCTTATTCCTGTTCTCAGGCAAATCCTGTTTCCTAGTCTAGAGGCTCCTGGGGATTTTGCAGATTTGAGCTTCCTCCTTGGCTGGATTCCCTTCAGACATTGCCTAGGCTGTGGTCTTAACTGTCCTGTAGGTGGCTTTCTCCATGTGCTTTATGACATCCAGGTTGTTTGTCATTAGAAGTATTAATGTTTTCTTTCTTTTTACTATTAACTATTATGATATTAATATGGGTATCAGAAGGGAGAGTGGAGAAAAAAGCATGTGGCAGGTCTGTCACTTTTATAGGTAGTTTTCGTGACATTTTTCTGATATGGCTCAGTTTTCTGGTTTTCATGCCACTGTGGAGCTGCCGTTTTAAGAGACCATACTCTCAGACCTCAGCTTATGTTCACTTCAATCTCTAATAAGCAAGGAGGCACTACAGTTCTTTAGAGGACTATCTCAAACAATATAAAATAAAGGGTGGTGAACAATTAGCAGCTGCATTTCTAGCGTTTAAAGTGCAAGGTAGAGAAGCCAGAAAGAAGCAGGATCGTGAAGGATTATTTCTGCCAGTTCGAGGAACCGATGCTTTACACAGAAGGCCTACAGGCATTGTTGAAGGTCTGAAAACAAAACTGACCGTTTCACACAAGGTCTCATTTTATCATTCCATTAAATGGACAAACAAACAAAAAAAGAAGCAATGAAAAATAAAATGGGAATGTGAAAATGTGGTCTCAGATCATAGAGATATAGTACGTTATACAACATATTTCTTCTTATTTCCTAGCTGATTCTAAAACAAAAAGGACTTTAGCTGCTTCAGAAAAGATGGTATGTAATAAAGCTACAGAGGAAGGAAGGAAGGACCATGGAATGGAGTAAATAAAAATGCTATTCACTGTGGTATTATTTGGGTAGAGAATAGACTGGGTTTTGAGCAATTAGTAAACAAAAGAAGGCACAGCCTTCCCAATCAGAAAGAAAGTAGCATGCTAGTTACTTAGGGAAGCTAGTGTATATTTTAAGTTTTTTCCTGAATCTTAATTTTAAATTACTCCAATGTCAGCAAATTTCTCATCTGTGAATTGATAATTATGGAAGAAATATAATAGGGTTTGGAGGAAAGAAAAGGGATTTTGGAGTGAGATAAATTTGGTCTCAGCACTGCCATGTGTGAACTCTACTATCCTTAGGAAACTCTCAAAGTCTAAATTTTTCATCTTTACCTTGAAGTGGTTTAACTATATACTGTGCATCTGACACATAGGGCTCCATACAGGTTAAAGGCTAAGCTTTTAAAAGCTGAAGTACACCACCACCACCATCACTCCCCTACCCCTCTCCACAACCTAACTGACTTATATTTTTTCTCTTTTGATCAAAATCTGTATTCTATTTCCTTGACTGTAGATGATCATATTAGATGGGTGGGTTAAGGATACAGAGAAGGACTCCTTGAGCCTTCTTGCTGAGAAGTGGGGTAGCCATAATTCTTGTGTCAGTGTTCACAAATGCCACCATGGTAGCATATCATTCCTATGTGCCATATTTAAAAATCTTGCTATAGCTTAAGACAACAGTAAAATAGAAAGAAAAGTATCAATCGAAACTGCCCATTTTTACAAACACATATATCTTAAGCACACTGCCTTGATTTATATGCACAGATATTGCTTCTCTAGAATACAGAAAGAAGGACTAATGACTTTTTCAAGGCACCCTTGAAAATAATTATTCCCATGTCCTCTTTCTGCCCTTTTTCTCCTTGGTGGTCCTCAGACATTCTTTTTCTTTAACAGCACCAGAAGTAGTAGGGGGTAAGAAGAAGGGGTAGACAAGGCGATTTTGTGTACAGTTATAGATATGGCCTTTTGTAGTTTAATTTTTGAAACTGCAGCCTTTGGTTCTTTGAATCTATTTACACAGATGTTGGGAAAGACAGCTTGTAACCATCTACCACTGGCCTTGTGGTCACCTTTGCCTTAAAGCAGTCTCTGGGAGGTACATTCAAAATGATTGTATTAGACACCCATTTCTAAGATACCATGTTTTTATTCCACGTTGTCCATTTGGAATGTAACCTAACCCATATTTTTTAGACAAGCCATGTTTACTTAGTATTATATGATTAGTTCATTTGGAGACCTATGGTTTTCTCATGCTAATATCAGTAGTCTATACAATATATATAGGGCAAGCGAACACATACCCTATTATGCTACTTAAATGAAGATCTCAAAAATGTTGGAATTGAGTTTTGACATAATGTCAACAATTAACAGTAAAGAGAAAATAAATCTCACCTGATTTTTAGGTTTCAAACTTTGATATCAAGGAAAATATTTTCAGGAGGTCATATTGAATAAAATACAAACTGAAATATACAAATATATGAAAACGTATCATAATCACTCAGCAATATCATTAAAATTATCAGGAGATTTTGTTCTCTTTTCATCTCATTAGTTACCATTATGAGGATACAATGAACACACTTTAATCTTGTGTTTAAAATCTTGCTTTCTCATGTTTTATTGTTGTTAATATAGAACTAAATAGGTTGGTCCTTCCTGGTTCTTCCTTTAAGGAATGTTTTCTGTTCCTTCAGATTTTGCAGGTACACATGTCCTGCTGCTATGGCAAATGCTTCATCTCACCAGGAGTTTTTACCTGGCCAGGTGTCATGGCTGCCAAGCTGAGAGAAGGACGCTAAGTCAAACTGTCAGGGAGATGTGTGTGGTGCGGTTTCCACCCACCAAATCAGAGATGTTACATATATGATGGCACAGAGGAGGCTGCCTCGTGACTAGGCAGTTTCTCTACTTTAGCAAACTCTGATCATGCTCACTAACTGGTCATATGGACCTCCTGCTGCAATGCCTAATAACTGCAGCTCAGATGCTGACATCTTTTCTCACCTTTTTACCAGGAAGGAAGCATTGTCTTTGATTGTCCATCAGGACTAATCCTTTCTCAGCATGATACTTGTTAGCATAATTGCAGAGAAAGAACCAAATAAGTGCATTAGGAGCTGTTCCTTTTAAAAAGATATACAGTTGCCCCTCAGTTTCCGTGGGGGATGGGTTCCAGGACCTCCCTGCAAATACCCAAATTTGCCAATGCTCAGGTCCCTTATGCAACATGGCATAGTATTTGCATATAACCTATGTACATCCTCCTATATACTTGAAATCATCTGTAGATTACTTATAATACCTAATAATGTAAATGCTATGTAAATCATTGCTCGGCATGGCAAATTCAACTTTTGCTTTATGGAAGTTTCTGGAATTAAAAAATATATATTTTCAATTTGCAGTTGGTTGAATCTGCAGGTGTGAACCAACGGATATGGAGGGCTGACTGTATGTAATTTGCATGAAAAAGGCACTGTATATATTTCACTAATTCTTGTACTTAAGATTTCTTCTGGTTATCATATTTTTCAACCTTTATATGTTCATTAATTTTATGTATTTAGAAACCCTACTCAACTCCAAGAAACCTTCAGAATAATCTCTATTAACATTACCATAATCCAGAGAAGTTTCTAGCTAATATTTTTAAAGATTCTTAGATCCAGGAGAACATGAATTATGAACAATTCCAGTTACCTTTGGAACACATTTGGTCATACAATTGAGTTGAAAATGAAGAATGGAAGAATGGAAGGACTTAGTTTTGAGATCTCTTTCCAAAAGAGTTATAAAGTCACTAAAATCCTTCTTATTCAATCTTCAGAGAATAAACTGAGAGAAAAAAATATATTCGTCCATAAAGGGATTATGCTGGCAGCATAGAGAGTAAGATAAAATGAGCAGCAAATATATGCTTGAATAAGTCTAATTTCTATTTACTAGAATAATGATATACTTGAACTTTTAAAAAACAGAAAAGATTCAAAATTGTTTTTTAACAAAAGGGAAAGAAAACATAATTGGTATCCCTGTTTAAAGAAAATGTACCTTAAAAAATTTAATGTTAATGTTCAAGGTAAAAAACAAATATTGATCAAGAGGATTGTAGAAATGGAGAGTCAACATATATTATACATTTATCCATGTATTTTTTTGGTCAACCTATAATGCTATTTAGTTTTTTTGTTTCTGCACAAAGTTCAGGAGCAGACACAATGTCAGGACAGTGATTGAAGTTGTGTGGGACTTTGTTTGACCCAACTCGTAAGTAAAGTTAAAACAAAAACTTAAAAAAGAGGATTTTAAAAGCTGGAATTAGTGCTTGGGGCACATCTTGACACGTGTCAAAAATATGATTAAGAGTCTCTGAATATTACTGAAGTGAAAATTTTCTACTTCCTTTCTACATGCCAATAAAAATGTGGTAGTATCTTTTGGTAGTATTACTCTTGCCAAAGTTTTGTTGTTGTTATTGTTAAATAATATTGCTTGGCTCTTGATGTTGGAAGACACATTTCATGGTCATAATTTAAAACAACCTTATTCTGAAGAGGGGAAATCGTGATACAAACATTCTGTTGTTAATCTTGCACAGTGTTTATCATTTAGCATGGTGGCCATGACACCAGACAGTAAAAATCCCAAGGAGGTTCTGGTTTAATCCTATCATCTTAACATCAAAAAACAAGAAAATTCACATTTGTTTATCCCAAGTTAAGTAAGTTTTATTGAAGTTAAAATAGTCTTAAAATTTAAGGTTAGATTTCATGAGGTTTACCTTCCCTTTAATAATGAAAAGCAACTAGAAATCAAATGGTTTTTATATAACCCATTTCAAACATGTTTTATGATATAACATTAATTTGGGATATTGGGAGATTTACCCAAAACCCAGATTGAATTGCTATGTGCGGTCTCACTTTTCTGCTCAGTACACTGTAGTCTGTGATGTCCTTTTTGCTTAATTTTATAAGAGCATTATTAACAAGTTTCATTTCCCCAAATATTTCTAGGAATCCCTGATAGGTTTATATATGCCTCAGTCAGGAAATCTGGCCCTGGACCACTGCCCACTTATCTGCATGTCATTTATTTCTATGTTTAGACCAAATCTCCCCAGGAAACTACTGCATGAGTCCTCCCCATTTAGGTATGCAAGACCAGGATCTAACGTTAGTCTCTGAGATGGCATGAGGGATTTACAGGAAGGATAACAACAAGTTGGACACTAGAGACTGTGTCCTTCTTTGTTTAGACCTTATTTGTAATCATTTCGTAGTTTGCCTTCTTACAAATGAGAGACCCAGAGAGAAGAAAAATGTCTCCTCTCACTCTAGGCTAAGTCATTTCACAAGACCCAGATACCAGTCTCGTTACTGGCCTTATATGTATAGGTTCTCCATGTGTGACCTCTCATATGCAAATGTTGCAGGACCCATACATGCATACAGTCATAAAAAACAATAATAATTTGTGAAGATAAATCCACACTCAAAAATGAAGGATTACAAAACAGGGGACAATTTGTGGACATGCTGACTTGTTTATAATTCTGACAAACTTTGATATTAGTATACAAAGTACTTTTTCTTGATGCCCATTGAACTGGCTGTCTACAGTCAGGTTTTTTTCCTTGTTAGGTTTTTGTTTGTTTGTTTGTTTTAATCATCTCATAACCAAATGTTCTGCTAGGTTAGATTTTTCCAGGATAGGGTGTTTGAAGAGTCAACTTCTCTTGCAAAAGAGAACTACTTTTAGGCTTTGAAATCTGTTCAACTAAGGTCAAAAATCCCAAGGCTAATCATTAGAGTTCAAGCTCAAATTCTGATGATGTCTTCCCCAGACAAGTGGCTCTATGTAGGCAGATGTTTTCAAGTTTGTGATCTATTGGTAGAGAGACTGCTCATAAAGTATGAGCAGTAGATGTGTTTCTCCTTTTCTATGACAATCCTGGGAGTGAGTTAGGAAGGTCATGACCTTGTCTCTATTATGAGAATAAATATTTCTCCATCTTTCCTTGGCTGTCTATATCCAGATGGAATCAGACTAAATATATGAAAGGTATTTCAGTGCATATTAGATCTTACAAAATTTCTTTCTCTGCTGTAATTGTTAATTTTATGTGTCAAATTGGCTAGGTCACAGTGCCTAGATATTTGGTCAAACATTATTTGAGAGGTTTCTGTGAAAGTATTTATTAAGATGAGGTTAACATTTAAATCAATAAACTATGAGTTAAGCAGACGATCTTTCATAATGGTGGGTAGACCTCATCCAATCAGTTGAGGGCCTGGACAGAAAAAGACTGACTTCCCTAGAAGAAGAGGGAATTCTGCCAGAAGTCTGCCTTTGGACTTGAAATGCAACACTTTCCTGGGTTTCCAGCCTGCTGGCCCACCCTGCAGATTTTGAACCTCCCAAATCTCCACCGTCATATGAGCCAAATCCTTAATAAATCTCTCTCTTTTGATATATATACACACACACACACACACACACACACACACACACATCTTGTTGGTTCTGTTTCTCTGGAGAACCCTGATTAATATTACTGCCAAAGCTTTTATCATTTCTACTCTTTTAAAAAATCCCTTGATATTCTCCCCCTCCAGCTTTATTGAGATATAATTGAAACATAACATTGTACAAGTTAAAGGTGTACAATGTGAAGATTTAATACTTGCGTATACTACAAAATGATTACCACGGTAAGGTTACTTAACATATTCATCACCTCACATGGTAGTTAACCATCTTTCGGGGGTCAGGTGCAGTGAGAGCATTTAAGATCTATTCTCTCAGTAAGTTTCAAGCATAAAATACAGTATTGTTAACTATAGTCACCATGCTGTACATTAGATCCTCAGAACTTACTCATCTTAAAACTGGGAGTTTGTACCCTTTGACCAAATCTCCCCATTTCCCCAAACCCCCAGCCTCTGGGAACCACCATTCTACCCTCTATTTCTGTGAGTGGCTTTTTTAAGATTCTACATATAGATGAGAAAATGCGGGATTTGTTCTTTCTCTGTCTGACTGATTTCATTTAGCTCAGTACCTTTAAGGTCCATCCATATTGTTACAAATGGCAGGATTTCCTTCTCTTTATGGCTGAATAGTATTCCATTATATACATACACACACACACACACATACAAACACCATATTTTCTTTATCTGGAAATTACTGTCAATGGACACTTAGGCTGTTCATTTACCATCAACAGATACTTAGGTTGTTTCCATATGTTGGCTATTATGAATAATGCTGCAGTGAACATTGGGATATAGATATCACTTCAAGGTAGTGGTTTCATTTCCTTTAGATATATACGCAGAAATGTAACTTTTGGAACATACGCTAGCTCTATTTTTAATATTTGAGGGACCTCCATACTCTTTTCCATAGTGACTGTACCAGTTTACATTCCCATATCATTTCTACTCTTCATCTGAGACCTCAGTCTCCTGTGAAAAATCTTTACGACTCTTTCTATAGGAAAGCTCTCTTTGTTCCATGTTCCAATCCTAACTTTTTACATCTCTAGTAAGATTGAAAAGCATAGAGGAGAAGAAGAAAGAAATGATCAATTTAATTGTAACTGGAAAGAATATGAGCTTAGTGTTTGTAAAAGTCTCAGTTGTTTTAAGGTAGATCCGTGTAAAAACCCTTAATTTATTTCCCCTTGCTAATGAATTAAGTCTTATTGTCTCTAGAGACTCAAGTAATAAATCAATATGGCACATTAGCTCTTTCACAGTCCTATGTAATTAATTAAGGAAGAACTGAAATGACTCTATTTTTTACACTAAGAAATAAAATATTTTCAGCTTACTTTTTTCATTCCATTTAAATGTTCAACAGTCTGTTTTAGATCAACTTAAGTGGAAAAATGCTTGGACCTTGAAAAGAAGAATATTTTAAAAATGAAAGTTTGAGCAGTGTCCGTCTTTGACAACAAAGCTGATCATTTTAACTGTATAAGTTTAGTTATAAATAAAGTGTGTGCAAATGGAAATCTTGTTGCTCACATTGTACATACTGACTTCAATGGGAAGGTTGGTAAAATAGATCATCCACTGAATGATAACTACAACTTTAATGCAAATAGTACATGAAAGAATTTTTAAAACAGAACATGTGGACACTTTGGATGGTCATCCAATTGTACAGTTTCTTTTGTGTATATGTATATCTGTGTAATTTTAGAGATTTATAGAGATTAGATAAGGGCCAAGCAATTTGAAGGAAAGCAGAATTTCTTTGAAATGATAAAGAATAAGATTAATTTTTAAATGAACTTTTAGTTAAACAGGAAAACTGGATAAGGATTTCTCCTATTTTAGCAAAAAGATGTAGAGCCCTTTGCAGACAGAAAGTGCTCTCTCTGAGTGACCTAGTGTTGGCCTTTACTGCAGGAATAGATTTGTTTTGGTAGACTGCTGTAGCCAGCTACCTGCAGAGAGAAGGGAATCCTACTAGAGAGAATTCTTAATACAGTAGTTAAATATTGTTTCATTTGGGTGAAGCTTTCCCATATGGTATTCTCTTATATTCAGCATAATTTATAGGCTTTTAATTTAAAAACCCTTTATTTCAGAACAAATAAAAATAATTTAAACATTAACAAGAAAATTGTATATCCTCCATGGAAGAGTTTTAGCTTATTCAAATCAAGTCCACTCTGGAATGGCCAAGAACAAGATGTAAAATGAATGAGAAAAGAAAATACAGCAGAATGTACCAGATGTTTTCATGTGTTGGCTGTACATATATCTTTCTTTGTTAGCTTTTAGTTGCAGATTGAGTGCAGTGTACATAATTTTATACACAATAGACGGCCATGCATCATGTATTCACATATGGATATCATCTCTCTTAAGATTTACTGAAATAGAGAGATAGGAAAACACATGACATATATGCTGAATTCTGTATATGCAAGTGTGAATTATATAGTTAGATGCTCTCTTCAAGGGGTTTCTTATCACTATCTCACTGGGTAGTGTAAGGATTAATTAGTTAAAGTTTGTAGGCTCTTTGATGCTAGAAAACACTCTGCAAGTGCTGAACATTATCAAAGTAATTCGAGAGTGAGGCATAAGTGATTTGCAATCTCATCAGTCCTTTGAAATGTGTGTCTAGCCTGACTCACAGTTTTCTCTTACAGTGTTTTATGGATTGGAAAGTTCTTATCAGATTTTTTTGTTTTTGTTTTTTTTACGGACCTCTCACTGTTGTGGCCTCTCCCTTTGTGGAGCACAGGCTCCGGACGCGCAGGCCCAGTGGCCATGGCTCACAGGCCCAGCCTCTCCGCGGCATATGGGATCTTCCTGGACAGGGGCACGAACCCGTGTCCCCTGCATCGGCAGGCAGACTCTCAATCACTGTGCCACCAGGGAAGCCCCTTATCAGATTTTTAAGATGATACATGTTCCACTGAAATCATACTAATCTGCACAACCAAACTTTTTTCTATGTATTTTCAAGCTAGATATGTTTCTAAACCTAATTTAATAAAGAATGATTTTGACATCCATTGTAACTAATCTACTACCTTTGATTGACTAAGCTGTAGTTTTCTTAATTAGTGCAACTAAAGTCTAGTTAATTTGCATGAAGGTAGCTGTTCCCATCTTTTATACATTAAAAGACAGTTAGACAAGTATTCATTGTTTCCATAAAGCTTATATAGATTTTATTAGCATGTTTCAATCATTTCTCATTGTAATAATGTCAGTTCTGAAATGTTATTTATCTCTTTTAAGACTGACTATATATTGTAGATAGTTAAACATGAGCATGATGTCCTTTATTCAGAAGTCAAATTCCACACATATTCTTCTCTGTCCTCATACTCTGTGATTGTATATGGATAATGTGTCAAGAACAGTGATGTGCTGGTTATATATTTGATCGTATATTTATAAAAAGTTTAATAAAGTACCACATTTTCCATACTTTTCTTGTCTTATTTTTTTTTATTGGAATATAGTTGCTTTACACTGTTGTGTCAGTTTCTGTTGTACAGCAAAGTGAATCAGCCATACGTATAGATATATCCCCTCTTTTTTGGATTTCCTTCCCATTTAGGTCATCACAGAGTACCGAGTAGAGTTCCCTGTGCTATACAGTAGGTTCTCATTAGCTATCTATTTTATACATAGAAATCATACTTCCTTTTTTGAATCCCTTAGAGGTGGCAAGGAGGGAGGCAGGGAATTTTGTAGGCAAAGTAAGTATGTAACAAGGTGATTCCAAGTTAAACTGAATATTGTTCCTTATGATATTATTTTGATTTTGAGTGAAATTTGAAAAAAATAATATACTAAATAAAATAAGAAATACCTATTTAACTCCAACCAGAAATGATCACTATTAACGCATACCCTGTTCCATTTATATTACACTCCCTTATAATTGGAGTACACCTCAGGTTCATTTCCTTTTCTCCCTGTACAGAGGTGCAATTATTATGAGCCTGATGTTTACCTTTATGATTTTAAAGTTTCATTAGAATATATATGTTTATATATAACACTTACTAGTGTACTGTGAGTTTGTTTTTCTTTTTTCAGTACGCGGGCCTCTCACCGCTGCGGCCTCTCCCGCTGCGGAGCACAGGCTCCGGACGCGCAGGCTCAGCTGCCATGGCTCACGGGCCCAGCCGCTCCGCGGCACGTGGGATCCTCCCAGACCGGGGCACGAACCCGCGTCCCCTGCACCGGCAGGGGGACTCTCAACCACTGCGCCACCAGGGAAGCCCTACTGTGAGTTTTTAATATTCATGTGAATATTATTTCTTCCCACTTATTCTCGTTGAGAGTTACCCACATTGATACTATAGATCCCAGTCTGCTGTATTCTGTCATGTTCCATAATGTATTTATCCAAATGCTATAATGAAAACCCTTCTCTATACTTTAGGTACACATGTGTAAGAGTTTCTAATGAATATATAGAAGGGGAATAACTGGGTTGCAGTGTGTGCACAGTTTCAATCCTGGGGAGACCAGACATCCTCATTTGTTCCCATGAGTGCCACTCTACTATTCTTGTCCATACATCCTGATCGATTTAGCATCTGTCCTGAATTTTTCTTTTTAATGAAGTATTATAATCAATTGAATTGATTAAAAACTAGCATGGATTTGTTAAATGTCCATTTTGTCTAATACCTCCAGCTTTAGTCATGGCTGTACAAAAATGTGAGACAAATGAAATGTTGAGAGTTTAAGTGTCAATAGGGGGTTAAATCTGAAAATTGACTTTATTTTCCTGACCCACTTCAAACAAAACATGGCTAGCACCTCCCTTTCAAGGGTAGCATGCAGTGTTGATGATTGATAAAACAATACGCAGTGGGTCAGCAGTGGCTAGGGACAGCTAACTCCTTCCAATCTTGCATGATGGTGGGGTAAGCGTTGGACACGATTTTTCATCCTGTCCACTTAAATGAAACTGGCAGGCCACCATATGTTGAGGTTGGAGAAAACAAAGGAACTAAGAGCTTAGGTACATGTGACTAATGTGCAGAGAATAGAAGCTGAGCACACAGAGAGTGGTTGCTTGGTCCTGCTAGAGTGGTTTTGTCATCCCTCAGACACCTCCAGCTATGTATTTATTGATCACTTACTTTGAAATAATGCTTCAGCAGTGAGCTTATAAAAGTGTGTTTAATTAAAAAGTAAGTACTGAATTTTCCTTTCAAGGAAGATTATGGCATCCATAAAACCTGTACAATATATCCATTGGTGTTTTCTATCCACTATTGGGCTCATAAAGGTTAACACTGATCTCTTGAAATACAAATCTGAGGACAAAATATTAGCTGGTATTTCAAAAGTTAACAATTACACTAAGAAAACTGCCTGAAGATGTCCTTTTCATATGTTTCATTTGTGAATTTGGAGAAAGTATGCAAGCATACCAGTCTGAGAAGCATGGCTTTTCATTTAGATCAAATTACTGCTTTCTTATTTAAATTGTATTCATTTTTTATTCCAGATCTTTTCAGTACTTAACGATATATGCAGCAAGAGCTGTTAATATGTTAGCTCCATTAGCAGCAGAGAAAAATCACAAACAGTTGAATAATGCCATTTAGATGTTTCATGTAGAAAATTAGATCTAAATATGGTTCAATTGAGCATCCAATTAATGGAACCAAGATAAAGCTTTTGGAAGTTTATTCTGCTAGAAATTAAACATTTGGCAATGTTATGAATGTTTTATAAAATTCAGTTAAAAAGCTAAGCTCTGATGATAACTTTTGGTGGTGACAACACCTTTGGAATCAACTTTGGAAAAGATTGCAGATAATTTTATTAAAAATCAATAATCAACTTTATTATGAGAAGTACATTTTTCAGAAAATAACCAGATATAATTATGACTAACAAACTGCTTTAAGTATATAAATATTTCCCAGAATAATTATACTGTTTGCTATTTTTATTTATTTATTTATGGCTGTATTGGGTCTTTGTTGCTGCGCGCGGACCTTCTCTAGTTGCAGCGTGCGGGAGCTACTCTTCTTTGCAGTGCATGGAGTTATCACTGTGGGGGCTTCTCTTGTTGTGGAGCACAGGCTCTAGGGGCGCAGGCTTCAGTAGTTGTGGCTCACAGGCTCTAGAGTGCAGGCTCAGTAGTTGTGGTGCACAGGCTTAGTTGCTCCACAGCATGTGGGATCTTCCCAGACCAGGGCTCGAACCAGTGTCCCTTGTATTGACAGGTGCATTCTTAACCACTGCACCACCAGGTAAGTCCCTTTGCTATTTTTAATGTGTAAATAAGAAATATAAATAAGTTATTTTTCCATTTTGCTTCAATTACAGTTTAAAATTTTTGAAGAATTTCATTTTTGAAAACAATTTTGAACAGAACTATTTATAGGTCCATCAATGTAATAAAAAACAATTAGTCAGTAAATAAGTATACTAAATATTACATAATTTTATATGTTTTAGTATACTGTTTTACTTTTAAAAAGTCACAGTTTGATAATATAATTTATAAGTCACCCTAACCTTACTGGATATCATTGAATTACTCTGTGGATTGGTACAACAAATTTATTCCTTGTCAACAGTTGGTATTATTACTTTAAAGTTGCCAAGCAAATGAATGAAAATTGGAACTTCATGTGATTTTAAGTTGCATCTCTTTAGTTACTAATGCATTAGAACATCTTTTCATTTGTAGTGGTCATTAAATTTTCCTCTTTTTATGTACCCTCTTTTTTCTATTAGGTTAGATTGTTTATCTTTTTTTCTTGTTTATTTGTAAGAGTTACTTTGATATTTTTTGATATTATTACTTTTTCCATGTATATTTTAATAGTGCTTTTCTGAAGTTTCATAGACATCAAAGGTAAATTTTGGAACATGATCTGAAGGTTTCTAAAAAGCCAACTCAGAAGTCATTCTGAGGCTATAATGCTAACTCTAAATGAATTAAAGTATTTTTGCCATTTCAGCAAAATATATTTTAAAATATTCATTAAAAAGCTCTAAAGCACTAAATTCTATCCTTTTAATAGAGGATACGTTTAACTAGCTTTCAAAAAAATCCCCTACCCTTACAGAAATAACCTACTTATTAATGTTAATTATGTAGCTCCTGGATGGTCTACTAAGTATTTCACAATTGTCTTTTTGGTAATAAATAACCTCTCAACATGCTGTTAAAAATACAGGTTCTTCAAGTCCCCTTTCAGAACACAGAGTCAGAATTTCCAAGGAAAATACCTAGAACTCTGGGTTTTTAAAAAGACCCAAGTCATTCTTATTTTGGGAAATTTTGGGAAACTGTGCTCTGACACACTAGCGAAAACAGCAAAAGCAGTGGAAAGCAAGTTAGAGTCAGAAAAGAAAACCTTATCTTCATCCCACCACCCCACCTTCCCAAATCTTCTGCCTTCATTTCCTTTCTCCATCTTGGTAAATAATGCTCCATCTATCCAGCATTTCAGAAGGGTCAGAAATCTGTACGTTTGCAATTTAGCAAAGAATAAGAAAACTATTTCTGAACATTTTCCTTGGGTACATAAAATTTCAGGCTACATACTCATATGTCAGTTAATGCTTATTTCTTGCTGTAAAATAGCAGTATTTAACAAAAATGTTTAACCACTGTGGCAAAATAACCTCTGTAAAAGTTCCACTGCCATTAAAATTATATTGAAAACTTGGAGACTGGCATTTTGAATTTCGTGTATTCATGAACTATGGGAAAGCAGCTTGAGACGACAGAGACTATAATGAGAAGAGTTCTTATCTTTATTAACTTCTAAATTGTTTTGTGTTAAAGTAGATGTGCAGGAATTGGATGAACAGGTAGTTCACTGAAGCAGTAGTTAAAGTTGTGAAAGCTTTGGTGACATTGCCCGTGGTAAGATCGCCACAGAAAATTTAGACCTTGGCTCAGCCGGGAGATTTTGAAGAAAGGATATTTCTAATTCTTCACTGATTCTTCTTTTTTTTATTTTTTAACATCTTTATTGGAGTATAATTGCTTTACAATGGTGTGT
The DNA here is from genome assembly GCF_011762595.2 of Tursiops truncatus. Classification (NCBI taxonomy): domain Eukaryota; kingdom Metazoa; phylum Chordata; class Mammalia; order Artiodactyla; family Delphinidae; genus Tursiops; species Tursiops truncatus. The sequence goes on along the minus strand of NC_047037.1, from coordinate 21,207,976 downwards.
TAGTTTCTGCTGTATAATAAAGTGAATCAGCTGTATGTGTACATATATCCCCATGTCCCCTCGCTCTTGGGCCTCCCTCCCTTCATCCCTATCCCACTCGTCTAGGTGATCACAAAGCACCGAGCTGATCTCCCTTTGCTATGCAGCTGCTTCCCACTAGCTTTCTGTTTTACATTTGCTGGTGTATTTATGTCAATGCCACTCTCTCACTTTGTCCCAGCTTACCCTTCTCCCTCCCCATGTCCTTAAGTCCATTCTCTACGACTGCATCTTTATTCCTGTCCTGTCCCTAGGTTCATCAGAACCATTTTATTTTTTAGATTCCAAATATATGTGTTAGCATATGGTATTTGTTTTTCTCTTTCTGACTTACTTCACCCTGTATGACAGACTCGAGGTCCATCAACCTCACTACAAATAACTCAATTTCGTTTCTTTTTATGGCTGAGTAATATTCCACTGTATATATGTGCCACATCTTCTTTATCCATTCATCTGTCAGTGGACACTTAGATTGCTTCCGTGTCATAGCTATTGTAAATAGTGCTGCAGTGAACATTGTGGTGCATGTCTCTTTTTGAATTATGGTTTTCTCAGGGTATATGCCCAGTAGTGAGATTGCTGGGTAATACGGTGGTTCTATTTTTAGTTTTTTAAGGAAACTCCATACTGTTCTCCATAGAGTCTGTGTCAATTAAAATTCCCACCAACAGTGCAAGAGGGTTCCCTTTTCTACACACCTCTCCAGCATTTATTGTTTGTAGATTTTTTGTTGATGGCCATTCTGACCAGTGTGAGGTGATACCTCATTGTGGTTTTGATTTGCATTTCTCTAATCATTAGTGATATTGAACACCCTTTCACGTGTTTATTGGTAATCTGTATATCTTATTTGGAGAAATGTTTATTTAGGTCTTCCGCCCATTTTTAGATTGGGTTTTTTGTTTTTTTGATACTGAGCTACATGAGGTGCTTGTATAATTTGGAGAATAATCCTTTGTGAGTTGCTTCGTTAGCCAATATTTTCTCCCATTCTGAGAGTTGTCTTTTCATCTGGTTTATGGTTTTCTTTGCTGTGCAAAAGCTTTTAAGTTTCATTAGATCCCATTTGTTTATTTTTGTTTTTATTTCCATTTCTTTAGGATGTGGGTCAAAAAGGATCTTGCTGTGATTTATGTCATAGAGTACTTTGCCTATGTTTTCCTCTAAGAGTTTTATAGTGTTTGGCCTTACATTTAGGTCTTTAATCCATTTTGAGTTTATTTTTGTGTGTGGTTTTAGGGAGTGTTCTAATTCAGTCTTTTACACGTAGCAGTCCAGTTTTCCCAGCACCACTTATTAAAGAGGCTGTCTTTTCTCCATTGTATATTCTTGCCTCCTTTATCAAAAATAAGGTGACCATATGTGCATGGGTTTATCTTTGGGCTTTCTATCCTGTTCCTTGATCTGTATTTCTGTTTTTTGCCATTATCATACTGTCTTGATTACTGTAGCTTTGTAGTATAGTCTGAAGTCAGGGAGTCTGATTCCTCCAGCTCCATTTTTCTTTCTCAAGATTGCTTTGGCTATTTGTGGTGTTTTGTATTTCCATACAAATTGAAATTTTTTGTTCTAGTTCTGTGAAAAATGCCATTCATAATTTGATAGGGATTGCATTGAATCTGTAGATTACTTTGGCTAGTATAGTCACTTTCACAATGTTGATTCTTCCAATCCAAGAATGTGGCATATCTCTCCATCTGTTTGTATCATCTTTAATTTCTTTCATCAGTGTCTTATCGTTTCCTGCATACAGGTCTTTTGTCTCCTTAGGAAGGTTTATTCCTAGGTATTTTATTCTTTTTGTTGCAATGGTAAATGGGAGTGTTTCCTTAATTTCTCTTCCAGATTTTTCGTCATTAGTGTATAGGAATGCGCGAGATTTCTGTGCATTAATTTTGTATCCTGCTACTTTACCAAATTCATTGATTAGCTCTAGTAGCTTTCTGGTAGCATCTTTAGGATTCTCTATGTATAGTATGTCATCTGCAAACAGTGACAGTTTTACTTCTTCTTTTCCGATTTGGATTCCTTTTATTTCTTTTTCTTCTCTGATTGCCATGGATAAAACTTCCAAAAGTATTTTGAATAATAGTGGTGAGGGTGGTCAACCTTGTCTTCTTCCTTATCTTAGAGGAAATGGTTTCAGTTTTTCACCATTGAGAACTACGTTGGCAGTGGGTTTGTCACATATGGCCTTTATTATGTTGAGGTAGGTTCCCACTATGCCTACTTTCTGGAGAGTTTTTATCATAAATCGTTGTTGAATTTTGCTGAAAGCTTTCTCTGCATCTATTGAAATGATCATATGGTTTTTATCCTTCAATTTCTTAATATGGTGTATCATATTGATTGATTTGCATATATTGAAGAATCCTTGCATTCCTGGGATAAATCCCACTTGAGCATGGTGTATGATCCTTTTTATATGTTGTTGGATTCTGTTTGCTAGTTTTTTGTTGAGGATTTTTGCATCTATATTCATCAGTGATATTGGCTTGTAGTTTTCTTTCTTTTGACCTCATTGTCTGGTTTTGGTATATGGGTGATTGTGGCCTTGTAGAATGAGTTTGGGAGTGTTCCTCCCAGTACTATATTTTGGGAGAGTTTGAGAAGGATTGGTGTTAGCTGTTCTCTAAATGTTGGATGGAATTCACCTGTGAAGCCATGGGTCCTGCGCTTTTGTTTGTTGGAAGATTTTTAATCACAGTTTCAATTTCAGTGCTTGTGATTGTTCTGTTCATATGTTCTTTTTCTTCCTGCAATAGTCTTGGGAGGTTGTACTTTCCTAAGAATTTGTCCATTTCTCCCAGGTTGTCCATTTTATTGACATATAGTTGCCTGTAGTAGTCTCTCATGATCCTTTGTATTTCTGCAGTGTCAGTTGTTACTTCTCCTTTATCATTTCTAATTCTGTTGATTTGTCTTCTCCCTTTCTTTCTTGAAGAGTCTGCCTAATGGTTTATCAATTTTGTTTGTCTTCTCAAAGAAGCAGTTTTAGTTTTATTTATCTTTGCTACTGTTTCCTTCATTTCTTTTTCATTTATTTCTGATCTGATCTTTATGATTTCTTTCCTTCTGCTAACTTTGGGTTTTGTTTTGTTCTTCTTTCTCTAATTGCTTTAGGTGTAAGGTTAGGTTGTTTATTTGAGATTTTTCTTGTTTCTTGAGTTTGGATTGTATTGCCATAAACTTCCCTCTTAGAACTGCTTTTGCTGCATCCCATAGGTTTTGGGTTGTTGTGTTTTCATTGTCATTTGTGTCTAGGTATTTTTTGATTTCCTCTTGGATTTCTTCAGTGATCTCTTGGTTATTTAGTAGTGTGTTGTTTAGGCTCAATGGGTTTGTATTTTTTACAGATTTTTTCCTGTAATTGATATCTAGTCTCATAGCACTGTGGTTGGAAAAGATACTTGATATGATTTCAATTTTCTTAAATTTACCAAGGCTTGATTTGTGACCCAAGATATGATCTGTCCTGGAGAATGTTCCATGAGCACTGGAGAAGAAAGTGTATTCTGTTGTTTTGGGATGGAATGTCCTATAAATATCAATTAAGTCTATGTGGTCTAATGTGTCTTTTAAAGCCTGTGTTTCCTTCTTTGTTTTTATTTTGGATGATCTGTCCATTGGTGAAAGTGGGGTGTTAAAGTCCCCTACTATTATTGTGTTACTGTCGATTTCCCCTTTTATGGCTGTTAGCATTTGCCTTATGTATTGGGGAGCTCCTATGTTGAGTGCATAAATATTTACAATTGTTATATCTTCTTCTTGGATTGATCCCTTGATCATTATGTAGTGTCCTTCTTTGTCTCTTGTAAAAGTCTTTATTTTAAAGTCTATTTTGTCTGATATGAGAATTGCTACTTCAGCTTTCTTTTGATTTCCATTTGCATGGAATATCTTTTCCATCCCCTCACTTTAAGGCTATACCTGTCCCTAGGTCTGAAGTGGATCTCTTGTAGACAGCATATATATGGGTCTTGTTTTGTATCCATTCAGCCAGTCTGTGTCTTTTGGATGGAGCATTTAATCCATTTACATTTAAGGTAATGATCAATATGTATGTTCCTATTAAATTTTTCTTAATTGTTTAGGGTTTGTTATTTTAGGTCTTTTCCTTCTCTTTTGTTTCCTGCCTAGAGAAGTTCCTTTAGCATTTGTTGTAAAGCTGTTTTGGTGTTGCTGAATCTCTTAACATTTTCTTCTCTGTAAAGGTTTTAATTTCCCCGTCAAATCTGAATGAGATCCTTGCTGGGTAGAGTAATCTTGGTTGTAGTTTTTTCCCTTTTATCACTTTAAATATGTCCTGGCAGTCCTTTCTGGCTTGCAGAGTTTTTGCTGAAAGAGCAGCTGTTAACCTTATGGGTACTCCCTTGTTTGTTTTTTGTTGCTTTTCCCTTGCTGGTTTTAGTGTTTCTTCTTTGTATTTAATTTTTAATAGTTTGGTTAATTTGTGTTTTGATGTCTTTCTTCTTGGATTTATCCTGTATGGGACTCTCTGCACTTCCTGGACTTGATTGACTATTTCCTTTCCCATGTTAGGGAAGTTTTCAACTATAATCTCTTGAAATATTTTCTTAGTCCCTTTCTTTTTCTCTTCTTCTTCTGGAGCCCCTATATTTCAAATGTTGGTGTATATAATGTTGTCCCAGAAGTTTCTGAGACTGTCCTCAATTCTTTTCATTCTTTTATCGTCAGTCTGCTCCTCAGTGTTTATTTCTACTATTTTAAATTCCAGATCACTTATCTCTTTTTCTGCCTCAGTTATTCTGCTAGTGATTCCTTCTGGAGTACTTTTAATTTCATTTATTGTGTTCTTCATCATCGTTTTTTTGCTCTTTAGTTTTTCTAGGTCCTTGTTAAACGTTTCTTGTATTTTCTGCATTCTGTTTCCAAGATTTTCGACCATGTTTACCATCATTACTCTGAATTCTTTTTCAGGTAGACTGCCTATTTCCTCTTCATTTGTTAGGTCTGGTGGGTTTTTACCTTGCTCCTTCATCTCCTGCATATTTCTCCATCTTCTCATTTTCCTTAACTTACTGTGTTTGGGGGCTCCTTTTCACAGGTTGCAAGTTTGTAGTTTCTATTGTTTTTGTTGTCTGCCCCCAGTGGGTAATGTTGGTTCAGTGGGTTGTGTAGGCTTCCTGGTGGAGGGGACTGGTGCCTGTGTTTTAGTGGGTGAGGCTGGATCTTGTCTCTTTGGTGAGCAGGACCGCATCCGGTGGTGTGTTTTGGATTTTCTGTGAAGTTAGTATGACTTTAGGCAGCCTCTCTGCTAGTGAGTGGCATTGTGTTCCTCTCTTGGGGCATCCAGCGCTGGAGCTTGGTGACCATTGGGTGGAACTAAGTCTTAGTGCTGAGATGAAGATCTCTGGGAGAGCTCTTTCCAATTGATATTTCTTGGGGCTGGGAGGTTTCTGGTGGTTCAGTGTCCTGGATTCAGCCCTCTCACCTTGGAGGCTCAGGCCTGACACCCAGCTGGAGCACCAACACCCTGCGCACCCCACGGATCAGAAGAAAAGGAAGTTAGTAAAAAAAAATAGAAGAGACAGAACCCTAGGAGAAATGGCAAAAGCAAACCTAAACAGAGAAAAGCACACAAAGAAACACACACATGCACACTCACAGAAAGAGAAAAGAGAAAATAAATTTTAAAAATTAAAAAAAGAAAAGAAAAGAGAAAAACATTTAAAAAATTAAAAAGAAATTAAAAACAATAAAAGAGGAGAGCCATCAAACCAATAAACAAATCCACCAATGATAGTGAGCACTAAAAACTAAACTAAGATAAACATAAAACCAGAAACAAATTAGACGCAGAAAGCAAACCCCAAGTCTACAGTTGCTCCCAAAGCCCACTGCCTCAATTTGGGGAATATTTGTTGTCTATTCAAGTATTCTTCAGAGGCAGCATTTATCAAGTTGACTGTGGGGATTTAATCCGCTGCTACTGAGGCTGCTGGGAGAGATTTCCCTTTCTCTTCTTTGTTTGCCCAGCTACTGCCGTTCAGCTTTCGTTTTGGCCCCATCTCTGCGTGTAGGCCATCCTCAGGAGCCGTTCCCTGCCCTGACAGGAGGGGTTAGACCAGCAGCTGATTAGGGCTCTCTTGCTCATTCAGGCTGGGGAGAGGGAGGGGTACGGTAGTCATAATTGGAATCTGGGGCGAGCCTGCGGCTGGCCAGTGTAACATTACAACAGCCTGAGTCACGGCGTGTTTTCTCCTGGGGAAGTTGTCCCTAGATCATGGGACCCTGGCAGTGGTGGGCTGCACAGGCTCCTGAGGGGGTTGTGGGTAGTGACCTGTGCTTGCACACAGGATTCTTGGTGGCAGCAGTGGTGGAGTTAGCGGTTCATGCCCATCTCTGGGGTCTGAGCTGATAGCCAAGGTTCACATCCGTCTCTGGAACTCACTTAGGCGGTGCTCTGTCTTCTGTGAGTACACGGGGAAGGAATCCCTCTCTTCACGCACCCCAAAACAATGGTCTCTTGCCTCTTTGTCAGGTCCACACTTTTTTCCTGGACTCCCTCCCGGCTAGCTGTGGTACACTAGCCCCCTTCAGGCTGTCTTTATGCAGCCAGCCCCAGTCCTCTCCCTGGGGTCTGACCACCGAAGCCAGAGCCTCAGTTCCCAGCCCCTACCTGCCCCGGGGAGCAAGCAGGCCATCATCTCAGGTTGGTGAGTGCTGGTTGGCACTGATCCTCTGTGCAGGAATCTCTCTGCTTTGCCCTCTGCATCCCTGTTGCTGCGCTCTCCTTCATGGCTCCAAAGCTTTCCCTCCACCCACCCCATGTCCCCGCCAGTGAAGGGGCTTCCTCTTGTGTGGAAACTTTTCCTCCTTCACAGCTCCCTCCCCAAGGTGTGGGTCCCATTCCTATTCTTTTGTCTCTGTTTTTTCTCTTTTCTTTTGCCCTACCCAGGTACATGGGGATTTTTGTGCCTTTTGGGAAGTCTGAGGTCTTCTGCCAGCATTCAGTAGGTATTCTGTAGGAGTTGTCCTACATGTAGATGTATTTCTGGTGTATCTGTGGGGAGGAAGGTGATCTCCACCTCTTACTCCTCCACTGTCTTGAACAAAAAGCTGCCCTTCATTGATTCTTGAGAAAGCTCTTAAGGGGAGACAGCACAGCATTGTGGAAAAAGGCCAATTATGTAGTCAGACAACAGACTTTGAGAAGTTAGCTAACTGTTTTATGTTTCAAATTTCAGGTCTGTGAAATGGGTTAAAAATATCTAGTACCTGAGAGGGTGGTTATAAAAATTATATAAGAAAATAACGTCAGTTGATTATATGTGCCCTGTACTTTTTCCTAAAACAAAGACCCCATTTAACTTAGTTACTCTGTATAGCTTGGCGTGGGTATTTTTAAGAAACACCTCACTGGTGGTGAATAAAAGAATAGTTATTCTGGCAAACTAGGATACTTAGTCCAGCATTCACTTTTCAGAGGTCCAGCTGTTATGTGAAGAAATGACATGACTTGTTAAAAAAAAGTGGATAATTGTACATTATTTAGGAGATAGTCATTATTTACTGTGTCTATATAAGTCTCAGGCAGAGCACAGAGCTTGAACTGAAGGGTTGGATGAGAAGGAGTAAGAGCCTTTGGGAAAAGGTTTCCTCAAGGGATGAGTTCTCTCAATTTCTAGCTTGAAATACTGCATATATGGTGCTGCTAATTTCTGAACTAGAGGAATACCAGAGGAGGAACGATGTTCTGTGGGTAAAATAAGGGGTTGCATTTTGATATGTAGAGATGTATAGTAGAAAGTTGGATGTGTCCCATCTGGCAGTCAAAGATCTGTCCTGGAGATGTGAATTTGTCAGTGGTCAGCATAGAAGCCCTGAAAATGCCTACATCTAGAAAGCAAAGTGAAGAGGATCCATAATTAAGACCTGAACAACTCCAATATCTAGAGATTTGACAGAGGAGCCAAAAGACATACGTATAAAATTTGTGTTAAAATTAATGAGAAAAGACAAACTACTTAGTAAGAGGTACTGAGACAACTAGCTATTAGCTAGTAAATTGGGAAAATAATAATAAATAGAGTATCTTTGATCAAGTATTCAAATGTAAGAAAATGAAGCCACTCATATACTAGACATAAATATATAAAACTAAACTATTTTAATGGCAAGATTTTATAAGCAAACATTAAGTAATTATTTTAAATTCTATTAGCCCATGTTTTCTCTTTCTCCCTTGCTTTTCATCTGTATTTGTATGTCATTTTAACTCACCCGATAGTGACTTCTCTGAGCCCAATTATTTTTCTTTATTTAACCATCCATCTGTTTTTAATATGTGCATCATCTTCTCAGTAGAGAAGAAACACAAAATTTGTGTTGTTATGTTGAAAACTCCTTGCTCATTAGAGTTGGGCTTCCGAAACGTGATTTATTTAGAGATTCTCATCAGACTTTGATTTTTCAGGTTTCTATGATTGCTTCTCCAAAATAATCAGTGTCTGAAGGTGATGACTACAATAAAAGTAAAATTAGGCAGGCTTTTAAGAAAATTATGTGTAAGAGAATTCAAAGCTCTTAAATTTGAGATCTTAATAGCATTGCTTTCCTGAGTCCTCTACTCACTTTTCCTAGAATTTCAATCTTTTCCCCCCTCAGACAAGATATTACAACTAAGAACATTGTTGAGCTTGAGACTCTTGTCCATAGAAATAGAGATTGCAGAAAAACTTTCACAAATTAAAATCATTCTGTGAATTATCAACATGGATTTTTGTCAGAACAAAATAGTGAAATAGGTAAGTTTTACCTTGGTGTCCTTGGTTCATCTGCTTCCAGGTGTCCCCTTCTTTCCCTGGGCTTTAAGTGCCTGTGTGTGCTCCATCAAGAATGTATAGAATAACTTTGATAGTGAAGTTATTTCTGTCTTATAAAGATTTCTTCATTACATGATACATATCTCCATATTTATCTAGGCTGTCTTTTATTGCCTTTTTTTAATTAAAATATAGTTGATTTACAATGTTGTGTTAGAGTCTGGTGTACAGCAGGGTGATTCAATTATACATACATATATATTCTTTTTTATATTGTTTTTTATTATAGGTTGTAGGTTATAGGTCTGGAGCTCCTTTAAGCGGCGCTCTTAATCCCCTCTCCTCGCACACCAGGAATCAAAGAGGCAAGAAAAAGTCTCTTGCCTCTTCGGCAGCTCCAGACTTTCCCGGACTCCCTCCTGGCTAGCTGTGGCGCACTAACCCCCTGCAGGCTGTGTCCACGCCACCAACCCCAGTCCTCTCCCTGGGATCCGACCTCCGAAGCCGGAGCCTTGTCTCCTAGCCCCCGCCCGCCCTGGCGGCTGAGCCAGGGCTGGTGAGTGCTGGTCGGCACTGATCCTCCATGGGAGAATCTCTCCACTTTGCCCTCTGCACCCCTGTTGCTGTGCTCTCCTCCATGGCTCCAAAGCTCCCCCCATCCGCCACCCACTGTCTCCGCCCGTGAAGGGGCTTCCTAGTGTGTGGAAACCTTTCCTCCTTCACAGCTCCATCCCACTGCTGCAGGTCCTGTCTCTATTCTTTTGTCTCTGATTTTTCTTTTTTTTTTTGCCCTACCCAGGTACGCGGGGAGTTTCTTGCCTTTTGGGAGGTCTGAGGTTTTCTGCCAGTGTTCAGTTGGTGTTCTGTTGGAGTTGTTCCACATGTAGATGTATTTCTGATGTATTTGTGGGGAGGAAGGTGAGCTCTGCATCTTACTCTTCTGCCATCTTGAAGCTCCCTTCTCTAATTATTTCTTGATAGTGTAATTACAATTAGTATTTGTTTATTAATCTTGTTTAACTTCACTGAACTCTTATTCATACTACTAATTTATCTTCACTTTCTTTTGGGTTTTCTATGTAAATTATCATATATTCTGCAAATAATGTTTATTTTGTTTCTTATAACTTTTTACAAAATCTTTTTATGTCATATTTTTTTAGGGAGCTTCAAAACAATGTTGAATAGAAATATGATACTAGGAATCTTCATTTTTTACAGTTTTTCACAGAAAGTTCTTAAAGCTTCATCATTAAGGTGGTATTTGGTATTTTCTGTGAGATTGTGGTAGATATATTAATCTAGTTAAGGAAATGCTCATCTAGTTCTAGTTTGCTAGTGTTATTTATTTTATGTTACAGTCATTCATTTGTTTTATTTTTTAGATTCCATGTTAAGGGATATCATACAGTATTTGTCTTTCTCTAGTCTGACTTATTTCACTGAGCATAAAACCCTCCAGGTCCATCCATGTTGTTGCAAATGGCAAAAATATTCCATTATATATATATATACACACCACATCTTCTTTAACCATTCATCTGTTAATGGTCACCTAGGTTATTTCCATATATTGGCTATTGTAAATAATGCTGCTGTGAACATTGGGGTGTATGTGTCTTTTCAAATTAGGGTTTTTGTTTTTTTCAGATGTATATCAAGAAGTGGAATTGCTGGATCACATTGTAGTTCTATTTTTAGTTTTTTGAGGAAACTCCATACTGTTTCCCACAGTGGCTGCACCAATTTACATTCCCACCAACAGTGCACAAGTGTTCCCTTTTCTCCCCATCCTGGCAACATTTGTTATTTGTGGTCTTTTTGATGATAGTCATTCTGACAAGTGTGAGGTGATATATCATTGTGGTGTTGATTTGCATTTCTGTGATGATAGGTGATGTTGAGCATCTTTTCATGTTCCTGTTGGACATCTCTATGTCTTCTTTGGAAAAAAATGTCTAATTCAGGTCTTTGCCCATTTTTAATTCAGTTGTTTGTTATTTTTGATATTGAGTTTTATCAGTTGTCTATATATTTTGGATATTAACCCCTTATTGGTTATATCATTCATTTGCAAATATTTTCTCACATTCAGTAGGTTCTTTTTGTTTTGTTGATGGTTTCCTTTGCTGTGCAAAAGTTTTTAAGTTTAATTAGGTCCCATTTGTTTATTTCTGCTTTTGTTTTCTTTGCCTTAGGACACAGATCCAAAAAAATATTGCTACAATTTACGTCAAAGGATGTTCTACCTATGATTTCTTGTAGGAATTTTTGGTTTCTGGTCTTAAATTTAGGTCTTTAATCCATTTTGAGTTTATTTTTGTATATGCTGTGAGAAAATGTTCTAATTTTATATGTAGTTGCCCAATTTTCACAGCACCACTTACTAAAGAAACTGTCTTTGCTTCATTGTATATTCTTGCCTCATTGACATAAATTAATTGACCATGAGTGCATGGCTTTATTTCTGGGCTCTCTATTCTGTTCCACTGATCTATGTGGCTGTTTTTGTGCCAGTATCTTACTGTTTTGATTACTGTGACTTTGCAGTATAGTCGGAAGTTAGGGACTGTTATACCTCAACTCTGGATCTGCTCTTCTTTCTCAAGATTTTTTTGGCTTTTCAAGGTCTTTTGTGGTTCCATACAAATTTTAAAATATTTGTTCTAGTTCTGTGAAAAATGCTATTATTTTTTTGATAGGGATTGCATTGAATCTATAGATTGCCGTGGATAGTATGGTCATTTTATCAATATTAATTCTTCCAATCCATGAATACAGTATATCTTTCTATTTATTTGTATCATCCCCATTTTCTTTCATTAGTGTCCTATAGTTTTCCAAGTGTAAGTCTTTTATCTCCTTAGGTAGGTCTATTCCTATGTATATTATTTTATTTTTTTTAGGTGATTATAAATGGGATTGTTTCCTTAATTTCTTTTTCTGATAGTTCATTGTTAGTATATAGAAATGAAACAGATTTCTGTGTATTAATTTTGTATACTGCAACTTTATTGAATTCACTGATGAGCTCTAGTAGTGGTATCTTTAGGATTTGGTGGTATCTTTAGGATTTGGTGGTATCTTTAGGATTTTCTATATATAGCATCATGTCATCCACGGTGACAGTTGTATTTCTCCCCTTGCAATTTTGATTCCGTTTTCTTCTCTGATTTCTGTGGTTAGGACTTCCAATACTATGTTAAATAAAAGTGGTGAGAGTGGGCATCCTTGTCTTGTACCTGATCTTAGGGAAAATGCTTTTAGCTTTTCAACATTGAGTATGATGTTACCTGTGGGTTTATCATATACGGTCTTTTTTATATTGAGGTATGTTCCCTCTGTACCCAATTTGTGGTGAGTTTTTATCAAAAATGGATGTTGAATTTTATCAAAAACTTTGTCTGCATCTATTGAGATGATCATATGGCCTTTACTCTTTTTTTTTTTTTTTTTTTTTTCCCAGAGCAGAGGTTCCGGACACGCAGGTCCAGCGGCCATGGCTCACGGGCCCAGCCACTCCGTGGCATGCGGGATCCTCCCGGACCAGGGCACGAACCCGTGTCCCCTGCATCGGCAGGCGGACTCCCAACCACTGCAACACCAGGGAAGCCCCATGGCCTTTACTCTTTAATTTGTTAGTATGGTGTACTGTATTGATTGATTTGCAGATATTGAACCATTCTTGCATCCCTGGGATAAATCAACTTGATCACAGTATATGATCCCTCTAATCATATATATAAATCTAATCAATATGTATATAATATTATATATATTATATATATAATATTATATATATATTTTATATATATATATATAATCTAATCAAGCCACAGTATTGTTGGATTCATTTTGCAAATATTTTGTTTAGGATTTTTGCATCTGCATTCATCACTGATATTGGCCTGTAATTTTGCTTTTCTGTGATATCATTGTTTGGTTTTTGTGTCAAGGTATTGCTGGCCTTGGGCTTCCCTGGTGGTGCAGTGGTTGAGAATCTCCCTGCCAATGCAGGGGACACGGGTTTGAGCCCTGGTGTGGGAAGATCCCACATGCCGTGGAGTAACTAGGCCCGTGAGCCACAACTACTGAGCCTGCGCGTCTGGAGCCTGTGCTCCGCAACAAGAGAGGCCATGATAGTGAGAGGCCTGCTCACTGCAATGAAGAGTGGCCCCCGCTTGCCGCAACTAGAGAAAGCCCTCACACAGAAATGAAGACCCAACACAGCCAAAAATAAATAAAAATTAGAAAAGAAAGTATTGCTGGTCTCATAAAATGAGTTTGGAAGTGTTATTTCCTCTGCAATTTAAGTATGAGTGTTAACTCTTCTTTAAATATTTGGTAGAATTCACCCTGAAGCCATCTGGTCATAGATTCTTGTTTGCTGGGAGTTTTGTTTTGTTTTCTGATTCAATTTTGTTTATGGTAATTAGTCTCTTTATATATTATTTTTCTTCCTGGTTCAGTTTTGGGAGATTGTATATTTCTGGGATTTGTCCCTTTCTTCTAGGTTGTCCATTTTATTGGCATATAGTTCTTCATAGTAACCTCTTATGATCATTTGTATTTCTGTGGTGTCAGTTATAACTTCTCCTTTTTCATTTCTGATTTTACTGATTTGGCCCCCCTTCTTTTTTTCTTAATGAGTCTGGCTTATCAATTTTTGTCTTTTCACAAAACCAGCTCTTAGTTTTATTGATCTGTTCTACTGTTTTTTTAGTCTCTGTTCCATTTATTTCTGCTCTAATTTTTATGATTTCTTTCCTTCTACTAAGATTGGGTTTTGTTTATTCTTCTTTTCTAGTTCCTTTAGGTGTAAGGTTAGGTTGTTTATTTGGGATTTTTCTTGCTTGTATTGCTATAAACTTCCCTCTTAGAACTGCTTTTGCTGAGTACCATAGATTTTGGATCTTTGGGTTTTCTTTTTTATTCGTCTCCAGGTATTTTTGGACTTCTTTGATTTCTTCAGTTATCCATTTTTTGTTTAGTAGCATATTGTTTAACATCCACGTGTTTGTGTTTTTTGCAGTTTTTTTTTTTTTTTTTTCCTGTAGTTGATTTCTAGTCTCTTGACACTGTGGTCAGGAAAGAAGGTTGGTATGATTTCAGTTTTCTTGAATTTACTTGGGCTTGTTTTGTGGCCTAGCATATAGTCTATCCTGGAGAATGTTTCATATGCACTTGAAAAGAATGTGTATTCTGCTGCTTTTGGATGGAATGTTTTATATACATATACGTATACACACACACACACACACACACACACACACACGTATGAATAGAACAGATGAACATATAAGGTAATCTGTTCTAATGTGTCATTTAGAGCCAGTGTTTCCTTATTGATTTTCTGTGTAGATGATCTGTACACTGATGTAAGTGGGGTATTAAAGTCCTATATTATTGTGTTACTGTCAATTTCTCCCATTATGTCTGTTAATATTTGCTTTATGTATGTTGGGTGCATGTATGTTGACACTTGTTATATCTTTTTCTAGGACTGATCCCTTAATCATTATGTAGTGTCCTTCTTTGTCTCTTGTAACAGTCTTTGTTTTAAAGCCTATTTTTGTCTGATATGAGTATTGCTACTTCAGCTTTCTTTTGATTTCCATTTCATTGAAGACTTTCCATACCCTCACTTTCAGGCTGTGTGTGTTTTTAGATATGAATTGAGTCTCTTATAGGCAACAGCATACACACACACACACACACACACACACAGAGTAAGTCCCCTACATATGAACACATTTCTTTCCAAGAGTGTGTTCATAAGTCCAATTTGTTCGTAAGTCCAACAAAGTTAGCCTAGGTACCCAACTAACACAATTGGCTATATAGTACTGTACTCTAATAGGTTTATAATACTTTTCACACCAATAATACATTAAAAAACAAAGAAAAATAAAGAAAACATTTTTAATGTTACAGCACATTACCTTGAAAAGTACAGTAGTACCAGCTACATCACCGCTGCTTTTACACTTGCTTCCTGACATCCTGGGCTTGAAACAAAGATACTGTACTACTGTACTCTATACAGTATTGTACACTAAAGTACACAAAAGTGCAACCACTTGTAGAGGATGCACACACATGGCAATGTATGCCAATCATGTGAGCTACCTTACATGATTGGACATGTGAACACACATTCGTATCTTTGAAAGTTCACAGCTTGGAGGTTCGAATGTAGGGGACTTACTGTGTGTGTGCGTGTGTGTGTGTGTTTGCATGCATGCACACGTGTGCACTCACGTACCTCTTTTTTAATCCATTCAGCAACTTTATGTCTTTTTTTAAATTAGCTATCTACTTTATACATATTAATGTATATATGTCAATCCCAATCTCCCAATTCATCCCACTAATCCTCCTACCCCCTGCTTTCACCCCTTGCTGTCCATACATTTGTTGTCTATATCTGTCTCTATTTCTGCCTTGCAAACTGGTTCATCTGTACCATTTTTCTAGATTCCACATATATGCGTTAATATACAATATTTGTTTTTCTCTTTCTGACTTAATTCACTCTGTATGACAGTCTCTAGGTCCATCCACGTCTCTACAGATGATCCAATTTCATTCCTTTATATGGCTGAGTAATATTCCATTGTATATATGTGCCACATCTTCTTTATCCATTCGTCTGTCGATGGGCATTTAGGTTGCTTCCATGACCTGGCTATTGTAAATAGGGCTGGCTATTGTAAATGAACACTGGGGTGCATGTCTCTTTTAGAATTATGGTTTTCTCTGGGTATATGCCCAGTAGTGGGATTGCTGGGTCATATGTTAATTCTACTTTTAGTTTTTTAAGGTACCTCCATACTGTTCTCTATAGTGGCTGTATCAATTTACATTCCCACCAACAGTGCAAGAGGTTTCCCTTTTCTCCACACCCTCTCCAGCATTTGTTGTTCATAGATTCTCTGGTGATGGCCATTCTGACTGGTGGGAGGTGATACCTCATTGTAGTTTTAATTTGCATTTCTCTAATACTTAGTGATGTTGAGCAGCTTTTCGTGTGCCTCTTGGCCACCTGTATGTCTTCTTTGGAGAAACGTCTATTGAGGTCTTCTGCCCATTTTTTCATTGGGTTGTTTGTTTTTTTTAATATTGAGCTGCATGAGCTGTTTATATATTTTGGAGGTTAATCCTTTGTCTGTTGATTCATTTGCAAATATTTTCTCTCATTCTGAGGGTTGTCCTTTTGTCTTGTTTATGGTTTCCTTTGCTGTGCAAAAGCTTTTAAGTTTCATTAGGTCCCATTTGTTTATTTTTATTTTTATCTCCATTACTCTAGGAGGTGGCTCAAAAAAGATCTTGCTGTGATTTATGTCAAAGAGTGTTCTTCCTTTGTTTTCCTCTAAGAGTTTTATAGTGTCTGGTCTTACATTTAGGTCTTTAATCCATTTTGAGTTTATTTTTGTGTATGGTGTTAGGGAGTGTTCTAATTTCATTCTTTTTACATGTAGCTGTCCAGTTTTCCCAGCACCACTTATTGAAGAGACTGCTTTTTCTCCATTGTATATCCTTGCTTCCTTTGTCATAGATTAATTGTAAGTTTATGTATTTATCTCTGGGCTTCCTACCCTGTTCCATTGATCTATATCTCTGTTTTTGTGCCAGTAGCATATTGTCTTGATTATTGTAGCTTTGTAGTGAAGTCTGAAGTCACGGAATCTGATTCCTCCAGCTCAGTTTTTTTTCCCTCAAGGTTGCTTTGGCTATTTGGGGTCTTTTGTGTCTCCATACAAATTTTAAGATTTTTTTGTTCTAGTTCTGAAAAAAATCCCATTGGTAATTTTATAGGGATTGCACTGAATTTGTAGATTGCTTTGGGTAGTATAGTCATATTCACAGTATTGATTCTTCCAATCCAGAGCATGGTATATCTCTCCATATGTTTGTGTCACCTTTGATTTCTTTCATCAGTGTCTTACAGTTTTCTGAATTCAGGTCTTTTACATCCTTAGGTAGGTTTATTCCTAGGTATTTCATTCTTTTTGTTGCAGTGGTGTATGGGATTATTTCTTTAATTTCTCTTTCGGATCTTTTGTTGTTAGTGTATAGGAATGCAAGAGGTTTCTGTGCATTAATTTTTTAACCTGCAACATTACCAAATTCATTGATAAGCTCTAGTAGTTTTCTGGCAGCATCTTTAGGATTCTCTATGTATAATATCATGTCATCTGCAAACAGTGACAGTTTTACTTCTTCTTTTCCGATTTGGATTCCTTTTATTTCTTTTACTTCCCTGATTGCTGTGGCTGAGACTTCCAAAACTATGTTGAATAATAGTGATGAGAGTGAACCTCCTTGTCTTGTTCTTGATCTTAGAGGAAATGGTTTCAGTTTTTACCACGGTTCTTCAACATTGAGAACGATGTTGGCTGTGGGTTTGTCATATATGGCCTTTTTTATGTTGAGGTAGTTTCCCTCTGTGCCTACTTTCTGGAGAGTTTTTATCATAAATGGATGTTGAATTTTGTCAAAAGCTTTTTCTGCATCTATTGAGATGATCATATGGTTTCTCTTTTTCAGTTTCTTAATGTGGTGGATCACATTGATTGATTTGTGTATATTGAAGAATCCTTGCATCCCTAGGATAAATCACACTTGATCATGGTGTATGATCTTTTTAATTTGTTGTTGGATTCTGTTTGCTAGTATTTTGTTGAGGATTTTTGAATCTATATTCATCAGTGATATTGGTCTGTAATTTTCTTTTTTTGTAGTATCTTTGTCTGTTTTTGTTGTCAGGGTGATGGTGACCTTGTAGAATGAGTTTGGGAGTGTTCCTTCCTCTACAGCTTTTTGGAAGAGTTTGAGAATGATTGGTGTTAGCTTTTCTCTAAATGTTGGATAGAATTCACCTCTGAAGCCATCTGGTCCTGGACGTTTGTTTGTTGGAAGATTTTTAATCACAGTTTTAATTTCATTACTTGTGATTGGTCTGTTCATATTTTCTATTTCTTCCTTGTTCAGTCTTGGAAGGTTTTACCTTTCTACAAATTTGTCCATTTCTTCTAGGTTGTCCATTTTATGGGCATAGAGTTGCTTATAGTAGTTTCTTATGATGCTTTGTATTTTTTGCATTGTCTGTTGTAACTTCTCCTTTTTCATTTCTAATTTTATTAATTTTAGTCCTCTCCCTCTTTTTCTTTCTGAGTCTGGCTATAAGTTTATTAATTTTGTTAACTTCTCAAATAACCAGTTTTTAGTTTTATTTATCTTTGCTATTGCTTTCTTTGTTTCTAGTTCATTCATTTCTGCTCTGATCTTTATGATTTCTTTCCTTCTACTAACTTTGAGGTTTGTTTGTTCTTCTTTCTCTAGTTCCTTTAGGTGTAAGCGTAGATTCTTCATTAGAGATTTTTCTTGTTTTTGAGGTAGGATTGTATTGCCATAAACTTCCCTCTTCGAACTGCTTTTGCTGTATCCCATAAGTTTTGGATCATTGTCATTTGTCTCTAGGTATTTTTTTATTTCCTCTTTGATTTCTTCAGTGATCTCTTGGTTATTAGTAACATATCATTTAGCCTCCATGTGTTTGTGTTTTTAACGCTTTTTTCCGTGTAATTTATTTATAATCTCTTAGTGTTGTGGTTGGAAAAAATGCTTGATATGATTTCAGTTTTCTTAAATTTACCGAGGTTTAATTTGTGACCCAAGATGTGATCTATCCTGGTGAATGTTCCATGTGCACTTGAGAAGAAAGTGTAGTCTGCTGTTTTCAGATGGAATGTCCTATAAATATCAATTAAATCTGTCTGGTGTATTATGTCACTTAAAGTTTGTGTTTCCTTATTAATATTCTGTGTGACAGAATTTTCTGTCTGTATAAAATGGATAACTAATAAGAACCTGCTGTATAAAAAAATAAATTAAATAAAATTCAAAAAAAAATTTTATGTCTGAATGATCTGTCCATTGGTGTAAGTGAGGTCTTAAAGTCCCCCACTATTACTGTGTTATTTTTGATTTCTTCTTTTATAGCTGTTAGCATTTGCCTTATGCATGAGGTGCTCCTACATTGGGTGCATATATATTTATAATTGTTATAGCTGCTTCGTGCATTGTATTATCATTATGTAGTGTCCTTTCTTGTCTCTTGTAACATTCTTTATTTCAAAGTCTATTTTATCTGTTTTGAGTATTGCTATTCCAGCTTTCTTTTGATATTCATTTGCGTGGAATATCTTTTTCTATCCCCTCACTTTCAGTCTGTATGTGTCCCTAAGTTGGAAGTGAGTCTCTTGTAGACAGAATATATACAGGTCATTCAGCCACTCTGTGTCTTTTGGTTGGAGCATTAATCCATTCACATGTAAGGTAATTCTCGATATGTTCCTATTACGATTTTCTTTATTGTTTTGGGTTTGTTGTTTTTAGATCCTATTCTTCTCTTGTGTATTCCAATTAGAGAAGTTCCTTTAGCATTTCTTGTAGAGCTGGTTTGGTGGTGCTGAATTCTCTTAGCTTTTGCTTGTCTGTAAAGCTTTTGATTTTTCCATCAAATCTGAATGAGCTCGTTGTTGGGTAGAGTAATCTTGGTTGTAGGTTCTTCCCTTTCATCACTTTAAATATATCGTGCCACTCCCTTCTGACTTGTAGTTTCTGCTGAGAAATCAGCTGTTAACCTTATGGGAGTTCCCTTGTATGTTATTTTTGTTTTTCCCTTGTTGCTTTTAATAATTTTTCTTTGTTTTTAATTCTTGTCAATTCAATTACTGTGTGTCTCTGTGTGTTTCTCCTTGGGTTTATGCTACGTGGGACTCTCTGTGTTTCCTGGACTTGGGTGGCTACTTCCTTCCCATGTTAGGGAAGTTTTTGACTATAATCTCTTCACATATTTTCTTGGGTTCTTTCTTTCTCTCTTCTCCTTCTGGGACCCCTATAATGCGAATGTTGGTCCATTTAATGTTGTTCTAGAGGCCTCTTAGGCTGTCTTCGTTTTTTTTAATTCTTTTCTCTTTGTTCTGTTCCATGGCAGTGATTTCCACCATTCTGTCTTCCAGGTCACTTATCCATTCTTCTGCCTCTATTATTCTGCTATTGATTCATTCTAGTGTAGTTTTCATTTCAGTTATTGTTCATCTCTGTTTGTCCTTTAATTATTCTAGGTCTTTGTTAAACATTTCTTGTGTCTTCTCGATCTCTGCTTCCATTCTTTTTCCGAGGTCCTGGATCATCTTCACTATCATTATTCTGAATTTTTTTTCTGGGAGGTTGCCTATCTCCACTTCATTTAGTTGTTTTCCTGGTGTTTTATCTTGTTCCTTCATCTGGCACATAGTCCTCTGCCTTTTCATTTTGTCTTTCTTTCTGTGAATGTGGTTTTCATTGCACAGGCTGCAGGATTGTAGTTCTTTTCGCTTCTGCTGTCTGTCCTCTGGTGGGTGAGGCTACCTAAGAGGCTTGTGCAAACTTCCTGATGGGAGGGACTGGTGGTGGGTAGAGCTGGGTGTTGCTCTGGTGGGCAGAGCTCAGTAAAACTTTAATCTGCTTGTCTGCTGATGGGTGTTGCTCAGTTGCCTCCCTGTTGGTTGTTTGGCCTGAGGCTACCCAACACGGGAGTCTACAGGCTCTTTGATGGGGCTAATGGTGGACTGTGGGAGGACTCATGACAAGGAGTACTCCCCCGAACTTTTGTTGCCAGTGTCCTTGTCCCTGTGGTGAGCCACAGCCACCCTCAGACTCCGCAGGAGACCCTCCAACGCTAGCAGGTAGATCTGGTTCAGTCTCCTATGGGGTCACTGTTCCTTCCCCCTGGATCCTGATGCTCACACTACTTCGTGTGTGCCCTCCAAGAGTGGAGTCTCTGTTTCCCCCAGTCCTTTCAAAGTCCTGCAGTCCTTCAATCAAATCCAACTAGCCTTCAAAGTCTGATTCTCTGGGAATTCCTCCTCCCATTGCTGGACTTCCTGCTTTGGAAGCCTGATGTGGGGCTCAGAACCTTCACTCCAGTGGGTGGCCTTCTGTGGTATAATTGTTCTCCAGTGTGTGAGTCACCCACCCCGTGTTTATGGGATTTGATTTTATTGTGATTGCACCCCTCCTACCATCTCATTGTGGCTTCTTCTTTGTCTTTGGATGTGGGGTATCTTTTTTGGTGAGTTCCAGTGTTTTCCTATTGATGATTGTTCAGCAGTTAGTTGTGATTTCAGTGCTCTTGCAAGAGGGAATGACCGCACATCCTTCTGCTCCACCATCTTAAACCAAACTCTCTATGTCTTTTGATTAGAGCATTTAGTCTACTTACATTTAAAGTAATTATTGATAGGTATATATTTATTGCCAGTTTGTTAATAATTTTTGGTTTGTTTTTATAGTTCTTTTTGGTTCCTTTCTTCTTTTGTTCTCTTCCCTTGTGATTTGATAACTATCTTCAGTGTTGTTATATTTGGATTCCTTTCTCTTTTTGTGTGTGTGTCTATTATAGTTTTTTGGTTTGTGGTCAGTAAGAGATTTAAACAAGATATAGCACTATATATGTGTGTGTTTGGTGTATGATTATTTTAAGTTGTTGATCTCTTTCAAAAGCTGATCAATTGCAAATGTATTTTAACAACCCTGCATTTTTATTCCACTCCCCCCACAATTACTGTTTTTGACATCATATTTTACAGCTCTTTGTTTTGTGTATCCCTTAACTGCTTTTTTTTTTTTTTTAACCTTCTTACCAATAGTACTGGTTGGTTTACTACCTGTACTGATGAGCTTTTTCCTTTTATAATTTTCATGTTTCTAACTGTGGACATTTCTGTTTTGCTTAGGTAAGTTCCTTTATCATTTTCTTTTAAAGCTGGTTTTCTGGTGCTGAACTGTTTTATCTTTTACTTGTCTGAAAAACTTTTGCTCTCTTCATCAGAACTGAATGAGATCTTTGTCAGGTAGAGTATTCTGGGTTTTTGGTTTTTCCCTTTCATCACTTTAAATATATCATGCCACTCCCTTCTGGCCTGCAGAGCTTCTCCTGAAAAGTCAGGTGATAGCCTTATGTGAATTTTATGTAATTTGCTGCTTTTAATATTCTGTCTTTATCTTTAACTTTTGCATTTTAATTCCAGTGTGTCTTGGTGTGGTCTTCTTTGTGTTGATCCTTTTTGGGACTCTCTGTGCTTCCTGGACTTGGAAATCTGTTTCTTTTCCCAGGTTAGGGAAGTTTTCAGCTCTTATGTCTTCAAATATGTTTCCCATCTGTTTCTCTCTTTCTTTTCCTCCTGGGACTCCTATAATGAGAATGCTAGTATGATTGATGTTGTCCCAGAGGTCTCTTAAACTGCTCTCATTTCTTTTAATCCTTTTTATTATTTCAGTTCAGCTTCAGTGAATTCCACTACTCTGTCTTCCAGCTTGTTGATCTATTCCTCTGTATCATTTATTCTACTGTTGATTTCCTCTAGTATATTTTTCATTTCAGTTTTTGTAGTTTTTATGTCTGTTTTTGCTACAAACTTCTAACTTCTCACTCTGTTCATCCATTCTTCTTCAAGTTCTTTGATCGTCTTTATGACCATTACCATGAATACTTTATCTGGTAGCTTGCCTATCTCCACTTCACTTAGTTCTTCTGGGGTTTTAACTTGTTGCTTCATTTATAACATATTCCTCTGTCACCTCATTTTGTGTGATTTGCTGTTTTTATTTCTAGGTATCTGGAAGGTTGGTCATGTTTCCTGACCTTGGAGAAGTGGCCTTTCATAGGAAATGTCCTATATGTCCAAGGAGCGCACTCCCCTCTGGTCACCAGAGCTATATACTCTAGAGGTGCCCCCTTTGTGGGCTGGGTGCATCCTTCTGTTGTGGTGGGCTGACTTCTGTGGGCATTATGGTAGGTGGGGCTGGCCCCCAGTCTGATTGGTTGCCAGGCCCTGCCTTGTGCAGAGGCTGCTGGTTGCTAGTTGGCAGGGCTGGGTCATAAGGAGGCTAGCTCTGGAACCCTTAGGTGCCCAGGGGCTAGTCCTGGCTCACTGGTGAGCAGAGTCAGGCTCCTTTCAAATTACTGCCTACATGCTGGGTCTCAGAGCATGTGAAAATTTGTATGAATCTTTTATGAGTGGAGTATCTGTCTCTTCCAGTCCTCCAGCTCTCCTATATACAAGCCCTGCTGGCCTCCAAAGCCAAACATTCTAGGGGGCTCATCTTCCTGGTGCAGGACCCCCAGCCTGGGGAACGCAATGTGGGGCTCAGATCCTGTGCTCATTTGGGAGAACCCTTGTTATTATAATTATTCTTCCATTTGTGGGTTGCCCACCCAGGGGTGTGGGTCTTAACTCTACAGTGACTGTGCTCCTCCTATCTGTCTTGTGGTTCTCTCTTTATGTCTTTAGTTGCAGAAGAATTTTTCTGGTAGGTTCTAGTCTTTCTCATAATAGTTTTTTCTGTAAATAGTTGTCATTTTGGTGTGCCCATGAGAGGAAGTGGGCTCAGGGTCTTCCTACTCTGCCATCTTGGGAATTCTCTTCTCCAGTATTTCTTGATTTTCCTAAAAACCAGTAGCTATTCCTGTAACATGGCAGTTCTCCACTATTCCTTTCAGTCCCACATTCTCTGCTACTCTACAAAGTCCCACAAGACTGAGGACTGTACTACACTCCAAATAGCATCCTGAGACCTGGCTGTCCCAGGGAAGGAGGTATTCTTTATATAACTCAAAGAATGCTACTTCCTTGAGAAGAATTTTGCACTCCGTGTGATATCTACAAGTATGTAACTGACTACCTGCTCTGAATGTTCTACATTACACCCAGGGTCTAACTTTACCACCCCTGGCAGCCATATCTTAGCATATGGTACATGATCAGTGTTGGGGGCAAGTGGTGGCTTAGCTAACACTCCTCACCCAATGTATCATATGTAAATTAAATAAAGAGTGCTTACTTTGCAAATACAGCTTTAAGACACATTCCTCAGCATTTTATGCATATCCATTTAAGTTTAGCCCTTATAGACTTCCCAGTGACAATGTTCAGACTTATCCCTTATTCCTATTAAAAACTGTTTTCCTTTTCTTCAGTTTTTCCTTGTTCTGCTTTTTTATTTTTTATATAGAACACATGGAAATTTTTTGTGCAGTCTTTACACAGAGGTAACCCTCTAAGTCACTTAAAATATATATGTGTGTTTGTGTAAAAAATTTGGTATGTTAGTTCCTTTTTATATTTTGCCACGAAATCAATAGGTAGCATGTGTGTTCTTTTCATTAACTAACAAAACTACATGTGGGTGTGGAGTATACTATGTTAAAAATGAAAACAAATTGCTTTTTTTAAAAAAGAAAACTATCAATTTATTTATAAGTAATTTTATTTTTTGGAACATTAAAGATAATTTCAGAATACCTTAAATCAGTGTGTTAAGATCCCCACCTTCTTTTTAATTGAATTAAGCAGCTCTTTCTTGCTTCATATTCATAAATCCTACTGCCTGTCATTTTCTCAGAGAAAATTAGTAATAGAATATCAGCTTTAGCAACTCAAAATTTTCTATGTGTTACCTCTGCTTGATCTCAAAGTCTTAGCTCATTTTATTGATAGACTTTGCTGTCTTTGTTTCAGCTAAGTTCTTCAAGATTTAGAAATAGAGTGGCTAACTTCCAGCTTGCAGGCCAGCATGTTAGAAGCTTAGAAGTTGCTACTCTATTCTGACAACTAGTAAAAAACTGTATAAACTGAAAAATCAACTCTTCTTAGAACCATCAGAGAACTGATGTCACAGGGAAAACCATTGCCCTAAAAATTGGAGAGACAGACAGGCACATACAGGAAAGCACAATTTACCAGAGCAGAAATCCTTGAGCAGAACCTTCTTTAAGAACCAGTGCCTAGATAGGAAGACCTGAACTATGATTGACAAATTTCTAGAGGTTCAATATGAACAAGTCTGAGGGTTAAAAACTCCAGGGGAATCCAGTCATAGGGGTATCCTCATGCTTTTGTGAGTTTTACCTCCAGGAGCTCAACCAGATCCAGTGAATAGCAGAAAAATTCCCATGTGCTTCCAGCAGGCAGAGGGGAAAAGGAAACATTTTGAAATAGACCAGAGCACTCTGTTCTTTTTAATAAGACCTGTCCTTGGGAGGAAACTATTTTACCAGAGCCTAATCTGCTACAGGGATTTTATCAGAGCCTACTCTACCTGGGGGAAGGGAAACACCCATATTCCTCTAGTGTTCCTGTCCCACCTGGAGGAAGCAGGGGAGTGAGAAGTACTGGTGAAGTTTCAGGAGCACAGATTAAAAGACTGTTTTAAGCACAGAACTACGGAATGCTTCTGCTCCCCCACACCTCACCACTGCATTACTAAAGGCCTATTTGCTGCAGTTCTTTTACCCAGTACTTCACACCTGTCTTTCAACAAAAAAATTACAGTGCATACTAAAAGGCATTTCAGTTTGAACAGTTTGAAAAGACTTAAGGAGCATCAGAACCAGAGTCGGATATGGCAAGAATGTTGCAATTATAAGACCAAGAATTTAAAGAAAAAACAACTATGATTAATATTCTAAGGGCCTTAATGGAAAAAGCAGACAATATGCAAGAACAGATAGATAATGTAAGCAGAGAGATGGAAATTCTAAGAAAGAATTGTAAAGAAATGCTAGAGATAAAAACACTAACATAATGAAGAATATCTTTGATGGGCTCAGTAGCAGACTGTCCTCAGCTGAGGAAAGAATCTCTTAAGCTTGAGGATATGACAATAGAAACTTCCAAAACTAAAAAGCAAAGAGAAAAAATATTTTAAAAAGAAGAACAGAAAATCCAAGAGCTGCAGGGCAATTGCAAAAGTTTAGCATACACACAGTGGAAATACCAGAAAGAGAAAAAAGAGAGAAAGACACAATGTTTGAAGCAATAATGACTGAGAATTTCCCAAATTATTGTCAGACACCAACCCACAGATCCAGGAGGCTCAGAGAACACCAAGCAGGATAAATGCCAAACCAAACAATGTAGGTTCATAGTTTTAACAACTGTACCATTGTGGTGCAGTTGTTGATGGTGGGGAAGTGTATGTGTGTGTGGGGAGGGCAGGCAGGGGATATATGGGAGCTCTGTTCTTTTTGTTCAGTTTTGCTCTGAAGCTAAAATTGCCCCCCAAATTAAATTTTGTTAATTAAATTAGAATCATTTAATATGCTAATTATCATCTGGTTCTTCAGCAGAATTACTCCCACTCAGGGTGCTGTAGATGATCTTATTTCAATACCTTAAGTTTCAAGTCAAAGAGATACTTAACCAGACTGAATCCATCACTGCTTCCTCTTGACCACCTGACATTTTGGTCCAGTCAGGAACACTATAAAGCCACTACTTTGTGTCAGAATAAGCACAAGGCATGGTACAATTGGACTGCTATTTTAAACCAAAAGAAAGATCCAAGGAGCTACAAAAATCTAAGATAACTGAAAGCTTGCCATCAGCATCACCTCTATATGTTCCTATATGACTCCATTAAACCAGAAAGCTAGCACTTGTGCTATGTTCCTATATGACTCCATTAAACCAGAAAGCTAGCACTTGTGCTATGAAGCAAGTGCAAAATAGAGGTGGACCTCTGCTATCCATGCATTGTTCATAGCTTCAACCAGACCCAACTTGTACCCTATGGCATACTTGACCATGTTTCTGTAGCTTCTAAAGTATGGTTTATTTTTCTGTTTATGGCTTTATTTCTTCAGGGACATCTAGTTTTATTGATTACAATTCAGTCTCAGCCTTTTAACTTATTTTTTAGAATCCAGTCTCTTTTCTCAAACTCTATCTTAGGAGAGATCACAATGGCAAGCATCTCTTTTTGTTTTTCTCCTGCATCAAGGTTGATCTTGGACCATCAATTCTCAGTCTTTATAATCACATGTAACCTTTGATTTGAGCCCAGTTATTCATCAGAAACTCTCAAACACTACCATATATTTTCATTCACCTCCTCTTCCCACTCTGCTAATTGACTTCCTCATCTTCTAAATGCTTTTACATTTGGGCGTTGTCAGCCATTTCCCCTTTCCTAGTGGGAATCTTCCTCTTCAACAATGTACGTGAGATTTCCTTATCTGAGTGATGGGTCTAATCAGAACTTCATAAAGCTTTAGTAAATATAACTGAATTTATTACCTAGGTACCATTAAAATGATTCAATTATTGTCAGAATAAATATCAGGGTGGGAGTGGGGAAAGGAGTACTTTCCAAAAGAGAACCATTACTTTGCTTCCTTTTTAAAAAGTATTTTTTGGAGGTAGTAGAAGGGAATAACTGGGTCTTCAATTACAGTTATGATAAAATAAATGAACATCACTTGAACTTATAATTGTAAGAACTCCTGAAGAATATGTACACTGACCTTAAACCACAGAATAGTCACTTTGTACCACTACCCCATTAGCTAACATAGTCTTTTAACCCACAGAATACTCTTCTGAGAGATGGGCGCCTGTACTTGATGAGTGGCTTTAGAGAAATTGGTGGTTTTGCATCAGCAGTTACAGTAACTAGAGAAGAATTATTGCTTCCTTAACTTTGTGGCTCTGTGTGTTGACAGAAAAAAAAAATAGCTAGAAAAATCAAAGCCAGATGGCTCTAGAGGAAATGCCTCTAATACTTCGACTGTTGTTAAGACACCCTGGGAGGAGTTCTTTTATGGCTGGTCACCATGGCCCTGCTTTACTGGCCCATCTGTTCCCTAGATCTTGTGTAAGACCACTTGTGGCCCCAGTTAATTTTAACTGAGCAGCAAAGTACCTTGTTCTGGCTCCATAGTGCCTACTAAAAAAATAACTTTGGTGGCATAAAGGAGGAAAGAACAGACAAGACAATATGGTAAATATGCTGCTCATAGACTAATAAGACCTCAGCTAAAATAGAAAGGAAACATTTAAGACACCTTGATAGATCGTTTTAAAATCAGCAGAACTGTTTCCTATTTTTTCACAAGAAGTGACCTTTTGGCAATGGGGAACCTAGAAAAGTTGTGAAAATTAATTTCTTTTTCCAGTAACCTTCAGGAAATCATCCTTTATAATTTCGCTCGACCACTTATATAGGAGTGACAAAGCATGAGGGTGACAGTCTGTATGCGATACACAAATTCCTTAGTTTCAATAAGGTTAACAGATAGCATTGTTAAGAAATGATCACGTCTGGTAAACCCAGCGGCACACTGGTAAAACAACTCTCTAAGAGGGGGAAATGGTCTCATTTTGTAGGCTTTGCAGAGTTTCATCATGTAACCCATGGCCCATTTAAAGCTACCAATAGTTTAAGAACAGGCTTGCAAAATTCCTGAATATTTAAAATTCAGCTCTCAAAGCCTCAATTTAGTGAGCCCCAGCTCAGCTCTGGACATGTTGCAAATAACCGGCACAGTTATGGTTTATAGCAGGTGTGTTTTGAAATGGAATGAGTTTCTTGCAAAGTCATGATGGGAAGGAATCTAATACATACAATAGGCATGACATTCCCTGGAATGGTTTAGCAAACACACACAAAAAAGGAGTTTGGTTCAAAGGCTTTTTATTGCTTTTCACAAACTAGTAAGAACATTGTTGGATTATGTTGCATAGGAATTTTCCTGTAAATTTTCAGTTTTTAGAATAGCTTAAAAGATTTAGACAAAATTGAAACATAGTGTTAGTGGTCAGTTTTAGTCAACAATACAAGGTAAAAATGCGCTAAATACTCCTAATATATAGTAATAAAAATTACAGTAGGAAATGGGTAATTTCACCATTTAAATAACTCTGTCCATTTAAATTAAGCTGTTCATCTTACTGGTGATGCTTCTAATTGCAATGGAATTTAAGAATAAATGTATAGATGGCTGTGCATGTTTGGGGCTGTTGGCATCTGATTGTCAAAAGGAACATGAGAATTGACAAGAGATGCAAACTATAAAGCACCTGAAAGGTTTCAGGTTCTCTAGAATAGAACAGAGGGGTCTGATTACAGAGGTTATTGGTGTTTCATTTTCTGCTTTGCAAAGTTCCATGAAAATTATCATCCAAATAATTAGTAAGCAAAAAAAAAAACAAAACCCCAAAACTAATATTTTTAATACTGTCATGTTGTGTTGACAAATCCAGGACCTGTTCTCCAAGAGTACAATCTTTATATTAAAAATGGGTAAAAAGAGATGTGTGTAGTTTTGACAAGGTTTGGGTAGAATTTACATGTTCATGCCGTTTCTCATGTTTTTTTTTTTTTGGTTTGTTTTAAGAAGGATTTATTTTATTATTAGAAGAGATACAGCCTTCTAGCCTTATTAGAAGAGCCTACAGCCAGAAATATTCCAGAAAATATATATATGACTTGGAGTAGTTTGAGGAGTTTGATACATTTTGGCATAAATCAGTTTGAAAAATTTTTGCAATGAGTTTTTATAAGTTGAATATTGAAATTTTTGCATTTTGATAAACTTGATATATATATATATGTATATATATTTCTTTTTTCTTTTCATTAACTCTGTGAAATCACCTGCTTCTAAATAAAAATGAGTGGCTGTATTAGAATTGTACTCTGATACTAGTTTACCTGGATTGAAATCCCAGTCCCTTGGCCATTTTTTTTTTTTTTTTTTTTTTTGCGGTACGCGGGCCTCTCACTGTTGTGGCCTCTCCCGTTGTGAAGCACAGGCTCCGGACGCGCAGGCTCAGCAGCGTGGCTCACGGGCCTAGCCACCCCGCGGCATGTGGGATCTTCCCAGACCGGGGCACGAACCCCTGTCCCCTGCATCGGCAGGCGGACTCTCAACCACTGCGCCACCAGGAAAGCTCCCCTTGGCCATTTTTAAAGAACTTATTTGTACTTCATTTACCACATCTGTAAATAAGTATTACAATAATAGTATTTTCTCTATATGGTTGTTACAAAGATTAAATGGGTTAATGTATATATTTTAACAAAAATCATGCCATACTAAAAGTACTCTTCTGAGATTTGCTTTTTATTTTTTTAAATAAATTTATTTATTTATCTTTGGCTGCGTTGGGTCTTCCTTGCTGCACGCGGGCTTTCTCTAGTTGCCATGAGCTGGGGCTACTCTTCCTTGTGGTGTGCGGTCTTATCATTGCGGTGACTTCTCTTGTTGCGGAGCATGGGCTCTAGGCGCGCCGGCTTCAGTAGTTGTGGCTCGCGGGCTCTAGAGCGCAGGCTCAGTAGTTGTGGCGCACGGGCTTAGTTGCTCCGCGACAAGTGGGATCTTCCTGGACCAGAGCTCGACCCCATGTTCCCTGCATAGGCAGGCGTGTTCTTAACCACTGCGCCACCAGGGAAGTCCCTGAAATTTGCTTTTCTGACTTAGTAATATAGTTCATTCATTTCACCTGGCAGCCTGATTCTTTGTAAAAACTTCCTCATATATGTATTGACATATATTTTGACATAAATTTTTCCAAACATCTGCTATTATTAACAATGCTGAAATGATTATTCCTACTTAGTTTAGATATTCTGTGCTTCAAGTTTTGATAGTTATATAGCTAGAGCCAATACTCAATTTACAATTTTTAAAAAACACTATCTTATTGATAGCGGCATTTACTTAATAATTAATGCCCTTAATAGAGGGCATTTACTTAATGGTTAATAGCATACTTGCATTTTAACTAGAATTTAAAGTTTAAAATGTATTTTCTATTACCAAGAAATAAGTACTCGTTTGAATGTATTTGGGAGAGTTAAATGCAGGATGTTTGGAATGCAGCATGCAGTCCTGCTTTCCCTGTTTCATGGAAAGGTAACCTACACCACTTAAAAGTGCTGTGTCCCTGGCTCATGGGTATATAAATGGAATAAGTGAAGCTGGTGTCAATCTTGAATAGTCTTTGCTAGGGAGAGTGTCCAGGAGGCAGTCCTGCACACACAGTCATATGGATCTACTATGCCAGAGCTTTAGAACTACTATAACTCCTAGAAGGACCTCTAATTTGGAGTTCTTAGAACCCCAGTTTCTATCCTCCTTATGAATTACTGAGTCAATTATCTGGTGAGAAGTCTGTTTCGTAGCGATAACTGCTGAATGGGTCTGTAAAGTAAAACTAACAAACCTTCTAGGATGAAAAGTATTAGAAGAAAGAAGGTTGCCAAAAGGGTCTGTTTTTAACTAACATGTGCATATGTTGAAGGCATACATACAGAACCTCTTTGTGGTTTCACAGGAAAAGGTGGCAACCCAACCTCAGCATGATAGCAATTATGTATAAAGAATAATGCATTCCCAACTTCAGTGTGATAGTTTATATTTTTAGGTGCCGTGTGATTTTTTAAGTCTGTTGGGTTGGTAATTAAAATTAAGGTAGGTGCATGAATAATTCATGATGAATGAAAATGGCTTATATATATATATAGATAGATAGATAGATAGATAGATAGATACTATTAGTCAGGTATTTAGGAATTAGAACATTTGCTGTTTCCTTTCAGAAATTCATTACCTCCAGTGAAAAGTGTACTTTTTAAAGCAAAAGTAAATCTGTCTCTTGGAACATTTCAGTGTGGTTGGCACCCATTGATTCCTTTACGTCTTGGGCCTCCTGAGGGAGTGAGGAGCACAAACCGAAATGAAATTCTGAAATACTTTTATTTATGTCACCGTTAAGGAGAATTTTGGAGGTGTTTGTAGTTATTTTGATGTCCATTAATCAATTTCAATTTAGGGTAACTTTATATTTCTTTGTAACAGTAAAGAATCTTTGGATTAAATTTTAAACCTTGAACAACACTGGACTTGACCAATTAGAGTAAGAACAGCAAAATTTAAGGTAATATTTTTAGTTGAAATATCAAATTTCAAGCAAAAGATAGACTGTCTGGTATCATCATTTTATATTCACTTTGTGACAGATCATAGAGAATTACAAGCAAATCTAGGACTCTGCCCTCGTGTTCTGATTCTACTTGTCAGGTTTTCCTCCAAACCTTCAGTGCCTCCCTGCAATTCACATTTGAGTGGGGCACAGTTCTTTCTACAAGAAACAAGAGCCGACCTGCAGCCCCCAACAAAACATTAATCATAAAATCTTATTCAGT
The DNA here is from genome assembly GCF_011762595.2 of Tursiops truncatus. Taxonomy (NCBI): domain Eukaryota; kingdom Metazoa; phylum Chordata; class Mammalia; order Artiodactyla; family Delphinidae; genus Tursiops; species Tursiops truncatus. Next base: position 21,176,105 of record NC_047037.1, on the reverse strand, counting down.
GTCCTTGTACTACATCCTACTAAAGTGTAGTTTAGTGTCTGAAATCCTCTTGAATGAGGCCTTTGTTAATAATTTTCCATGGTAACTTACTTGATCTCGGATCTGGGAAATACATTCCTCTCATTTGAGATATTTAATTCTCTTAATCTATGACGTGTTGATTAATCCCAGGCTCTTCAGCTACCAGAAACTATACATAACATCTACACAGAATTAGGAAAGGCTCAAGAATATTCTCTTGCCTGCATATTACGTATCATCATTTAAAGGACACTAAGCCTACTTATAAAAATGAGACTATAATAATATTATTAAATACATAAATTTAATTTAATTTTCTGGGCCATTATTAAAAGAAGTCCTAAAAAGGTAGAAAACAGATTAGGTTGCCTTGTGTATCTCTATTAAAATAGGAAGGAGTTTTAGAATTAGGAGACAAATTGATGTCAAAGTTTGTCATATGGAATTAGTGTAATATTATATACTGATCATTTTGACAACTGTTTCTGGTCATTGAGAATAAAATTCCCCATAAATAGGTCATAAATTAATGGTTGCAATAAGAAAAATATCTTGTTAACAGTTCAAATTACCTTGCATTTGCCCAGAAATCCTTACTACTTAAGTTGATAACTTCTCCAATTTTTCATGGTTTATTTAAATTATAATATTAGATAACAAATTAGCCATGGATAGTATTTAGTTAAATAAATTATATATATTTGTATATATATGCATATATATCCACAGTACTATATTTTCTCATAAAAATAATGTGACAAGTACAATTAACATATACAGCAACCTTTAAAATTACATAATTACAAGATATAAGACCAATAAACCTTTGTAGCCAAGGCATGATTCACTTTGACCCTAAAATAAGTTAGGAGAGGTTGGGAGGAGTGACCACCTCTAAAATCAGAAGCGAGGGAGAGGCTCTCAGGGTATAGATTTTTGGAGGAGAAGAAATATGTGCAAGTCACTTGTAATCTGAGTGTTCACTGCCTGACTAGAATCAGATGAAATTAGCGATAATTGTATTGTTTGACAAATATTCACCCTTTCCATGGCAGAATTATATTTTCCAGCTCCTTGACTCTGGGCAGGGTTCAATGAGATATTAGCAAATGGAACACAAGCAGGGACTTGAAATGTGCTTGGCACTTGGACTTGCCCTCTTACCATCCTACCTTTTTTCATGAGAAGAAAATAACTTGGTTAGCTGTTGGTTTAAAGAGGACATATTGGAGCAAACTGAGATAAAACCAAGTCCAGTTTAGATTAGTCAAACTGTAGCTGATCTGTGGATGTAAAGGGAAGAAACAGCCTCCCTGGGTATCTGCGGGAAAGTGGTTCTGGAACCTACAGGAGATACTAAAATCCATGGATGCTCAAGTCCCATAGTCCAACCTCTGTATCCGTGGTTCAGCGTCTGCGGAATCAACCAACCTTCAATCATGTAGTACTGGATGTATTTATTGAAAAAAGAATCCAAGTGTAAGTGGACCCACACAGTTCAAACCTGTGTTGTTCAAGGTTCAGCATCCACTGATGACCTTGGTAGCAGCCACAATGAAAACATAAGCAAGTGTTTTACTTGCATTGCCTTATTTTATATAAAAGACATGATGCTCACATTTGGAATACTTAAAACTTTAGCTTTACAGGTTTTTAAATGTAATGTTTGCATATAATTTGGACCCTCGCATTTCCCACTGGAATCAGTTTAGCCAATACTTTATTGTGGTTGAACTGCTGTAGACATAGGAGTAAATCCTGTCTTCATATGAAAAATTTGGTTTTCTGGGCGAATGTCAGCAAAGATGATCTCCTTGTCTTTGATGCTGTATTGCTCTGCCTTTGTGACTCTCTTACCTTTGTCGACCATTTGGTTAGGCAGTCCTTTACTCTTTAAACAGGAAAATGGTCTTTGAGAATATATCGCATCATCCTTTCATTAGAGTATAACATGACTTGCTTAAGTACTGTAGGAAGACAGAGGTAATACAATCTATCCATTAACTGCTGAGAGGGAGAGACAGGGAGGGAGGGAGAGAGAGAGAGAGATAAAGAAACAGAGACAGGGAAATAAAAGTTTAATTTTACTCAGCGTTAAAAAATCTCCAAAAACAAGGAATTGTTTCTGTGTTTTAAAGACATTAATATTTAATAATGTGGGAGAGATTTAGTCATGTCCTAAGCAGAGGAAAAGAATGTTCAGCGCTGTGGAATACAGGGATCCACTGGAGAAGAGGGAAAAAGGTATAAGAAAAGAAAGTAGATCAGAGCATACGTGAACCAAGCCACACACGGTGGGGAGTGGAGAGGGATGCTGGTGGTGAAAATTTAAAGTGGAAATGGAGATTAGGTACTTTAAAATTAGGCACTTACTCAGTGTGTAGTTTTTAGAAAGGGAAGTTAAATCTGATTTTATCTCTTATTAGAAATAAACTTTGATATTAATGTGGAAAAGAGATGGTGGTGGAGAGGACCTAGAGACAGAGAGACCAGAGAGGAAGAGAAGAGATTATTTTAATACTTCTGGAATCCTAGTAGAGGCTATGAGGATGGGGAAGAGAGGTGAATCTGAGTCATCCCAGAAGGCAGTGGAAATTCCAGGACTTCATAACAACCTGGTTTAGTCCGCTTGCTTTCTGTAGTCCCCAGTCCAACACTAATATCCAGGCCCAGAATCATGTCCTGTCTTTGTGATCCTCTACCATATGGGATGAAAAGGAAAAATGTGTTAGTTCAACCTGAGCAAGATAAAAGTTAATTTTTATTTTATAATCAATGCAGTACTGGTTCTACTAGATCTTACCTTACAAACTATTTTTAAGAATGCTAGCATTTTTATTGCTTCTTGGCCTTTTGACTAAGATCAAGTGAAGAATGCTAGCATTTTAATTATTGATGAATGAATAGATGCCAGTTACACGAGAATTCGATCCACTCATTGGCGCAAGCTCAGAAGGAGGTCTTAGTGTGTTAGCTGATTCATTATGGAATGTATTTGAAAGAAAAAAGTAAATTGCATCTTTTAAAAATGTAAAATTGACATAATACAGATAGTTTTCTATTTTCATTCAGACTGTTTCTTAAACTAATCTTTCAATAATAATATTAAAGAAAGTTTAAGGTACAGAGTTATATTATCATTCACCAATAAAGAGGCATGAAAGAGATATCTCAGAAGGAAAAGGATCACAACCTACCAAGTATAGTTCTGAGTGTGTTTTATTTTCGCATTGTTAATCATACGTAAATATGTATTAGAACTGTTGATACATTCATCTTCATAATGTCTTTACAGCTTGTTAAAGTGAAGTTTAAGAAGCTCCTGGAGGAGTAATAGGTTGCATATAATGGGCTAGGGAATGAAAAGTTTGGTTCTATATGCTTAATTAGTTTCTAATTTCTCTGTAATCTCATCATGAGGCTCTAACAGAAAATAATATTGACCATACATATGGTACAAGTGGGTACTGGCATTTTAGATCATTCTCAAGGGGACTCACTAAATTATTTACTAAGCCTAATGTATTACTGATTCAAATTAAACTTCACCTGTAGTGTAATTTTAAACTCAGTGAGTAAATAGCACCCCATGTATATCATAGGCTTACTGTTAAATTTAAGGGAAATAAGGTGCCCAGCATAATGTCTGTGAAGATGTAATCTAACTCTGCCATGCTCCACTTAAAGAATAAGGGTTCCCATCATATTCTATATCAGGGAAAGAGAAAAGGTAAACAAAAACAAAGTGAGTTAACAATAATGACAACAACAAAAAAACAGAATCATTCTGTCTAGTTCTAGTCCCCAAATTAAACCAAATCTTGAGCTTTCTTGTAAGTGACTGACTCTGTAATTTCATCCTGATCTTTCTAATGTGATGCTGCAGATACGTGACAGTCCTTGTTAATATGATAATCATGTAAGAAAGTTACTGATTTTCTACCATGAACACTCACTATAAATTTGATAAATGCCTAGCCAATTTTCTATTTTTAAAATTTTAACTAGTTTTGCTAAAATCTGCACTCCAATGAAAACTTTTCTGCAAGTGAACTTATTTTTTTCCCTAAGTTCTTTTGTCTCTAAGTCTGTCTTTGACATCTGATTTCTACTAAGTGCTCGATAAATTGTTATTACTGTTGTTAGTATTATGATAGACCTTTTCACAGTATATAAATATATAGAGATCCACACATACACCCTCTATGATAAACAAGTATTTTGGAGACCTTGGCAAAACTGTGAGACATTGAGTAGACAATGTACTTCGTTGCCTCATTATATGAAGCAGTGATGTGCCCCATGTTCAACTGAGCATGGTATTCCTATGAAAACACTGTGATCATATAAACCTGTACCCGCTGAAAATTTAAGGAAACATTCCTGAGAAGTTTGTCTATCTGGCTATCATTTAAAGCATATATACTCTACCAAGTACTATGTATAAATAAAATATGTAACATATGTCCACCTGTCTTTCTTTTTTAATTAATTTTTATTGGAGTATGGTTGCTTTACAATGTTGTGTTAGCCTCCACTGCACAACAAAATGCATCAGCCATACACCTACAGTTATCCCCTCCCTTTTAGACTTCCTTCCCTTTTAGGTTACCACAGTGCACTAGGTGAGTTCCCTGTGCTGTACAGCATGTTCCCATCAGTTGTCCATTTTGTACATAGTGTCAATAATGTATATGTGTGTCAATCTCAGTCTCCCAATTCCTCCCACCCCACCCCTTTCCCCCTAGGTATCCATACATTTGTTCTCTACCTCTGTGTGTCTATTTCTGTTTTGCAACTAAGATCACCTATACTAGTTTTCTACATTCCACCTATATGCGTTATATGATATTTGCTTTTCTCTTTCTGACTTACTTCACTCTGTATGACACTCTCTAGGTCCATCCACGTCTCTACAATTGACCCAATTTCATTCCTTTTTATGGCTGAGTAATATTCCATTGTACATATGTAACACATCTTCTTTATCCATTCCTCTGCTGATGGACATTTAGGTTGCTTCCATATTCTGGCTATTGTAAATAACGTTGCTATGAACAATGGGGTGCATGTGTTTTTTTGAATTATGGTTTTCTCTGGGTATATGCCCAGTAGTGGGATTGCTGGGTCATATGGTAGTTCTATTTTTAGTTTTTTAAGGAACCTCCATACTGTTTTCCATAGTGGCTATATCAATTTACATTCGCACCAACAGTGTATGAGGGTTCCCTTTTCTCCACACCCTCTCCAGCATTTATTGTTTCTAGATTTTTTGATGATGGCCATTCTGATGGTGTGAGGTGATACCTCATTGTGGTTTTGATTTGCATTTCTCTAATGATTCGTGATGTTGAGCAGCTTTCCATGTGTTTGTTGGCCATCTGTATACCTTCTTTGGAGAAATGTCTGTTTAGGTCTTCTGCCCATTTTTGGATTGGATGGTTTGTTTTTTTTTGATATTGAGTTGTATGAGCTGCTTGTATATTTTGGAGATTAATCCTTTGTCTGTTGCTTCATTTGCAAATATTTTCTCCCATTCTAAGAGTTGTCTTTTTGTGTTGTTTATGGTCTCCTTTGCTGTGCAAAAGCTTTTAAGTTTCATTAGGTCCCATTTTTTTATTTTTGTTTTAATTTTCATTACTCTAGGAGATGAGTCAAAACAGATGTTGCTATGGTTTATGTCAAAGGGTTTCCTGCCTATGTTTTCTTCTAATTGTTTTATAGTGTCTGGCCTTACATTTAGGTCTTTAATTCATTTTGAGTTTATTTTTGTGTATGGTGTTAGGGAGTGTTCTAATTTCATTGACCATATGTGTGTGGGTTTATCGCTAGGCTTTCTGTCCTGTTCCATTGATCTATATTTCATTCTTTATGCCAGTACCATACTGTCTTGATTACTGTAGCTTTGTAGTCTAGTCTGAAGTCAGGAAGTCTGATTCCTCCAGCTCCATTTTTTTCCCTCAAGATTGCTTTGGCTATTCGGGGTCTTTTGTGTCTCCGTACAGATTTTAAGATTTTTTTGTTGTAGTTCTGTAAAAAATGCCATTGGTAATTTGATAGGGATTGCATTGAATCTCTAGATTGCTTAGGTAGTATAGTCATTTTCACAATATTGATTCTTCCAATCCAAGAACATGTTATATCTCTCCATATTTTTATGTCATCTTTAATTTCTTTCATCAGTGTTTTATAGTTTTCTGAATACAGGTCTTTTACCTCCTTAGGTAGGTTTATTCCTAGGTGTTTTATTCTTTTTGTTGCGATGGTAAATGGGATTGTTTCCTTAATTTCTCTTTCTGCCCTTTCCTTAGTATATTGGAATGCAAGAGATTTCTGTGTATTAATTTTGTATCCTGCAGCTTTACCAAATTCATTGATTAGCTCTAGTAATTTTCCAGTGGCATCTGTAGGATTTTCTATGTATAGTATCATGTCATCTGCAAGCAGTGACAGTTTTACTTCTTTTCCAATTTGTATTCCTTTTATTTCTTTTTCTTCTCTGATTGCTGTGGCTAAGACTTCCAAAACTATTTTGAATAATAGTGGCGAGAGTGGACACCCTTGTCTCATTCCTGATCTTAGAGGAAATGCTTTCAGTTTTTCACCATTGAGAATAATGTTAGCTGTGTGTTGGTGATATATGGCCTTTAATATGTTGAGGTAGGTTCCCTCTGTGCCCACTTTCTGGAGAGTTTTTATCATAAATGGGTATTGATGTCCACCAGTCTTAATGGACTGATCCTACAGCAGACTGTGTAGCCCACCCCCAATAGAAAGGCCCTATGGCCTGGACACATTGTCTATTCCAGATACACTGGCACTTAAACATTCTGATGCTTCTAGATACATAAAGGCAGATGTTCCAGACTGACCACTCCAGAAAAGACACAATGACTGACTCATAAGTGACTCTAGAAATAGCTATTCTAAAAAAATGAACTGATCTGGACATAAAGACTGTCTCCCCGTTAGCCCAGGAGAACCTGTCCTGCCCATGATGGTGACCAAGTTGAAATATTAAATAATCTCTAGTGGGCCATCTTCTATCTTCTATGTATATAAATGCTTCATATGCTTTCTCCAGGGTTTAGTTGGCCATAGTTTCAGATAATCTTACACTCTGTGTAAGAAATGCTTTTGCTACGAAGTCTCTCAGACAATTTTGGACAGAATCTATTTATCTTTCTATAACTTATATCTAGTAGCAAAACAATATTCTACTCTCAATAATTTGCTTGTTGAACTAATTATTATATGAGATGAATGAGACTGGGTTTTCAATGAATTAGTTTTTTTTATTGTAGTAAAGTTGGTTTACAATGTTGTGTTAGTTTCTGCTGTACAACGAAGTGAATCAGCTATATGTATACATATGTGCCCTCCCTCTTGGACTTTCCTCCCACCCCATCCCATCCCACCCATCTAGGTCATCACAGAACACGAAGCTGAGCTCCCTGTGCTATACAGCAGGTTCCCACTAGCTATCTGTTTTACACATGGTAGTGTATATATGTCAGTCCTAATCTCCCAATTTGTCCAACATTCACTAACATTTTAATATTAACAATTAAGATTTATGAGAATGTTGTGTGTTACAATGCATAATGTTAGTTTACTAAATATTACAGTTAGTCTTATTCATTCATCATTCTGTTCCAGAAGAGTTTGTTGAACATGTACTGCACATTTGGAATGTGGAAATCAAAATGTTGATGCAAAATATATGAAAATGATAATCTTTGACATCAAATATATAATCCATTTTGAAAAACAAGCCACACCAAAGTGTGAAATACAGGCACCATATCAAAGCATACTTTTACTGGTTCTTTAAAGTCTAAATTAGCCATGAGCTGTCATTTAAATCTCTAAGTAATGGAACACTTAAAAATTTTTTTATCCTAACTTCCATTATTTTCTATATTACCTTACAACCAAGTATTTTATTTCACAACCTATTCAATATGTTTTGCTCCTCTCCATGCTTTTATTCGTGCCAGAGGAAGTCAAGTTATATAAGGAAAAGACGGAGAAAATCACAGATGAAGTGGGACATAAACTGTGTCCTGAAAGGAAAACAAAACACCAACCAACTGCAGAAAGGTCTTGACTATCAGGCAAAGGAGCTTAGAACTGATTTGACGGACACCTTGGCACCTCTGTGTTTTCTCTTTCAGTATTGCTTTTTTTTTTTTAACATCTTTATTGGAGTATAATTGCTTTACATTGGTGTATTAGTTTCTGCTATATAACAAAGTGAATCAGCTATATGTACACATATATCCCTATATCCCCTCCCTCTTGTGTCTCCCTCCCACCCTCCCTATCCCACCCCTCTAGGTGGTCACAAAACACCAAGCTGATCTCCCTGTGCTATGCAGCTGCTTCCTACTAGCTATCTATTTTACATTTCTAGTGTATATATGTCAATGCTACTCTTTCACTTAGTCCCAACTTACCATTCCCCATCCCCGTGTCCTCAAGTCCATTCTCTACGTCTGCGTCTTTATTCCTGTCCTGCCCCTAAGTTCATCAGAACCTTTTTTTTTTTTTTTAGATTCCATCTACATGTGTTAGCATACGGTATTTGTTTTTCTCTTTCTGACTTACTTCACTCTGTATGACAGACTCTACATCCATCCACCTCACTACAAATAACTCAATTTTGTTTCTTTTTATGGCTGAGTAATATTCCATTGAATATATGTGCCACATCTTCTTTACCCATTCATTTGTCAGTGGACACTTAGGTTGCTTCCATGTCCTGGCTATTGTAAATAGTGCTGCAATGAACACTGTGGTGCATATCTCTTTTTGAATTATGGTTTTCTCAGGATATATGCCCAGTAGTGAGATTGCTGAGTCATATGACAAAGGAAACCATAAACAAGACAAAAAGACCACCCTCAGAATGGGAGAAAATATTTGCAAATGAAGCACCTGACAAAGGATCAATCTCCAAAATTTACAAGCAGCTCATGCAGCTCAATATCATAAAAACAAACAACCCAATCCAAAAATGGGCAGAAGACGTAAATAGAATTTCTCCAAAGAAGACTACAGATTGCCAACAAACACATGAAAGGTGCTCAACATCACTAATCGTTAGAGAAATGCAAATCAAAACAACAATGAGGTATCACCTCACACTGGTCAGAATGGCCATCATCAAAAAATCTACAAACAATAAATGCTGGAGAGAGTGTGGATAAAAGGGTAATATTACTCTTGCACTAGTGGTGGGAATGTAAATTGATATGGCCACTATGGAGAACAGTATGGAGTTTCCTTAAAAAACTAAGAACAGTATTGCTTTTTTGTGTGAGAGCTTTGTCTCCATTTCTAGGCCTCTGGACCTTGGCTATCTTGTTTTTTGGTTTAGAGGCCTTTCTGAAATTAAAAAGGAGGTTCAATCCAACCGTTGGTAGATGGAATATGCATAAGAAAACAGCAAGGGCTGTTTCTTATTGTCCATTTTCATGAAACTAGGTGAAACACTGCAGTTTTAAGAAACTCTCCTCTTTCCTTGGGTCAAAATTAAGCTTTCAGGTTTAGAGGTAGTAGAAAATCAAGCATCACCTCCCCTCTTGCTACAAACAAAAGAAAACAAACCTTGCAGCCAGGACAGCAGGAACCTGGCTTTGTGAAATTGCAATCAAAGCTGCTCTGTTGATCAGCCAGCAATGGATCTCAAGTGGTAATCTGGGAGCATGCCACCACCATGACGCTTTCAATCCTAGTTAGCAAATACCCCCTTCTAAGATGAAATCTGTCTCCTATGAGTAACCATCAGGGCCATAAGGTCGATAAACCCAAATGTGAACATATTTTTTGGTCCAAATTCCATTATAAATTAGACACATTTTAGAAACAAGTATTGTTTCACTTTACCCATTTTTTAAACCGAATTCAAAAAGTTATAGTTGCATTGCCATGGTGTTCTGGGATATGTGTGCCAATATAAAATGCATCATAGTTTGCTATTCATCTTTTCAAAAGTAAAATGAATATGCAATTACAGAGCATACAATTAAACCGTCAGACATATACAGAGTTATAGAGAGATATACAACTAAACATTCTGGCAAGGAAAAAAATGACAAAAAATGTGAAAACTCAAAGACTGTAGCAATATAATAAGGTTTATATTTGTTTTCTTTTTCTTTTATCTTTGTAAAAATATCAGTAAGTTACTTTTTGAGTATCTGATAATGTGATACTAATATGTTTAATAACACGGTACTTCAAGTTTTCTTCTTGAAAGAAACCTTTTCTTCAGTTTTTTATGGAGTTTGGTTTAGCTGAGGTAAACTTTGTTTTAAGTGAAAATTTATTTAGCAAATACTACTTTCAAATTTTAGGGAATTTTTAAATTATAATCTGTTTACTTTGGGAAGATTAAAAATTAGTGGAAATTTTGAGTAATGACTTAATTTCTGTGAAGGAAGCAAACATCTCAGTGCATATCACATCTAAAATATCTTTTCCCTCTCAAGGAAATAAAATTAGATCATGGCAGTCAAAGAATTTTAAATATACTCTTGAGAAGTACATAAAAATTTAAAGAAAATAATGAGATTTCTATATTTAAGAGAAATTAGCAGTTTTATAATCTATATTATGTATAGGAGACTCAGTGAAAAAGTGTCTTTAGGGTTTTTACCTTTCCTTTTATGTGATGGAGTTTAAAAAGATGAAAGGCAAGCTTTTGTGTTTACATCTGGAGTATAAAAGCGGCTCAGTATGAGAAAAGGACATTCCATGAAATACTATGTCAGAAACATTCTCAGTCAGAATTCCAGAAATAGCAAGATGTTAAATAGATAATTAAAATGTCTTCAAGGTTTAAACCATAGGGACTTAGGGTTTTAATCATGCAGTGTATATTCATCAGAAGTTTTTGCTTTTATCTTGATCAGATTTTGATGCTGTCTTTGGAGGAAGAAAGACCAAGATCTGTGCTTCTGAAATTCTTTGGTTTGATAGGACCTTATATTAGAATGCTTAACTCAGAATAGCTATCATTTTATTAGATGGCTGGCAGAAGCCTTCAGCAATGCTGTCTGGCAGAAACATAATGGGCTCTTCCATTTCTGATGAAATTGGAAAGCTGTGGGAACTTGTGTGTCATGGCATAGGAACTGTGTTACCCATGGTGTAAGATTTTTCTTTTCAAGGAAGGGAGCAAACAGAGTATTGTAACAAATTACAGCTTTAATGTAAACAGGTTTTGATCCAAATATTTTTTAATGTAATGCAAATATGAGAACAAAGGTTTGGCAACAAGGTGCATATTGCATAAAGAAGTAGACATCTAAATACATCTTGGAACATTTATATCAGCAAAGATGTACAGCTTAGAAATTTACTCATTCCTGTCTCTTGGCATATGTACATTATTTTTTTCCTACTTCACTCTCTACGTCTGAAAAAGGCACCATAAGTACACGTGATAATTATGGGCATAAAAATTTAGTACACAAATGTATATTTTAATGTGAATTAATAGTATGTCATACATTGACACACTAAAATTTATGTTTCCTAAAGTTAGAGTTAAGAACTAATACAGTAGTATATACCACTGTTAAAGATCACAATTTCATTAAATATTTTTCTGTACCGATTCTCATATCAGTCCTTTTATCATATTAAACAAAAGATGTGGATGTGAGTTGGTTATTGTATCCCTTATTATCTTAGGTTAAAACCAAAGCAGATATTTATGCAAGTTATAGTGAATGAACACATTGTAAATAATATTTAAATAGTCCTTTGTATTCTTGCTAATGAAAAGGAAATTCAAATCATTTTAGAACACGATGTTTCGAGTAATTGAAACATTTCAAAACTCCCCGTATTTTACATAGAGTAAAGAAATTAACTTGTCTCACTTATTTGTTGCACTGGATGAGAAAATGATAGGCAGGGATATAGAAATCATATCAATGGAAATGTTCTTATTCACAAATGAGTTTTAAGTAGTAAAACTGCAGATGCTGTTTATACTCTGGTTTAATTGCTTAAATACACATGCAGGTGGAGAAAATACTAACTTGTGCTTATTAGATAGGGTGATTGATGGCAAAGCAAAAGACCCTTCAGTTATAAAGAGAATCTGTAGAGTAATATGAATCAAGTGAAACTGTAATTCGTGCCTTTAAAACATCATTCACAAATTTCTAAAATTTAGTAATGGAGGGAGGTCAAATATAAAAATTTCTGAAGGTAATGTTTTTAGTATAGAAATATATCTGTATTTATGTATATATATGGTATATAAGTTACACTATATAAATAGGTAATGTATAAAATATAGTACAGGTAGAATGGAACTTTTGATGGGAATTAGTGTAAATTTATTCAAACTTCTTAAAATGCCCGAATACACTAAGCAACTGAATTTTCTATTGACAATATTATCTTTAAGGTTTAGTTTCTAATCTTCTAAATAACGTGCCTGAGGTCGAGAGAACTTTAGATTTCCTTTACAGACATTATTAAAACTGAGATCTGCAGCTGCCACACCAAAAATACCTGGTTAGAAAGGAGGATTTAAAAGGTGGTATAATTATTAAATCTGTGAAACAGAAATCAAACCCAATAGAGAAATGGAAAATTTGAAAAAGGAATAATTTTTTTCGGTATCTACTAGCTTGATATTTCTAGGATTAAATGTCCAACTTCACTGTTTATCTGTCAAAGTCACAAGTGTTTTCTTTAAATTTGTAACTTTGTGATACCTCTACAATCAGATATTATAACGTTATGGTTCCCAGCGAACACAGAGGCACCCCTCCTTTATTCTGGAAACAGAATAAATCTTCAAATTTCATCTAATATCAGAAAATGCTCTTCAATTTATCTAGTTCCATCCAAAATTCCTGAAATTGTTTTAAGCTCCATACAAAATCTTTCTCAGCTTGAAGTCTGCCTGGATTTTTCTAAAAAATGTTTTGGACTTAACTTGGAAATCTTTTAGAGAAACAATAACATTGTGAGGTTTTAACTGAAAGGAAAGTTGGAATTAAATGTTCTAATGCAAAATCAGTTAAAATAAATATGTTATTGTGTTTCAGTTCCATTGAGTTATTGGTCTCAGATGTTCAAGAGTAGCAAAACATGTTTAAAGCCTGGGGCTGTTTTTACACACATACACATGCACACACACACACAACTTTAAAACATTCAGTTGAATAAAAATATTGGCAGGACTTTTAAAATTATGAGCTAGATATTTATCTGAATTTGCCTTATATTTAAAATAATTACAGAATTAAACTTTTTATATTTTAACAAAGGATCATTCATATATAAATTATAAAATATATTTTTCCTGAAGAGTTATTCAAATAATATCAATTTATAATAGCAATTTACCAATAATATCAAACATATTATATTTTAGTTAATGTTACTAAAAAATAAAATTGGTTTATTACCCACCAACTCTTCTACCTCAAACTGGGAATTTCAGATAACTAAGCTTGGATATTTAAAGCACAAACTCATTCATATCAATCAGACATAATTTTTATTTTGCCTTTTTGAGAAATGATCTAAATACTCAATCATTTAGGAATGGAGATTATAATTAAAACAGTGTACAATTTAATGTTAATCAGAAATTATATGATGTACAGTAGCAGCTAAAAAGATTCAAATGACTTCCAAATAACAGAAGTAAAGCTGAGAATAGTTTTTTAATAAAGGCCATTTTGCCTGGTAGGAAAAGATTGTTAAATGCAAAAAGAAACCTTTTAAACTAATATGATGAGGTGCATGTAAAAATTAATATTATGCTCGAATGTTCTCTCTAGTGAGTAGCCTAGGTTGATTTATTCATTTAGGTAATTATGTTCAGCAATATTAGTAATTCACTGTTAAATTGAATTTGGAGAATGCACAATAAATTGAAACTGTAGTCATATTTCTTTCTCACTGTGTAACAAACAGAGATGTATTGGTGTAAGTTCTGAGTGTACTACATAAGTTAAATTCCCTAGACTGCAATTTGGTCAAAAAGCTTTAGACATTAACTTGAGCTATATTAGGCGGCTGCCATTGGATGGCAGTAAAATTCTACATCAATCACTTTAAGCAAAGTGAAGCCGGGAAAATAATGGGACTTTTCTTTTATTATTTAACAGCAGAATGCTGATTTAAAAGGCAAAGCTCAGGGGGTTGTGTATATTGTAGCAATACTAACTAATTTTTTTAAACGGTTTTCTTTTCTTCTCCAATATATTTAAAGGGAGATGCAATTTTGGAAGGATCATTTACAGTATTTTATCACTCAAAGAGATTATGTCATTTCTTTTCTTTTATGTAATAAAAATTCATTTTATATTTTAAAAAGGAGTCAATAAAAGGAAATTAACAAATATATGTGATTTGAACCTTCTTTACCTTATCAGTGCCTAAGTCCACTTTTTTTCTGATTATAAAGCACACTTGTATTTTTGTTACATTCAGGCCTTGAAAGCCTGACTTATTTTAAAAAGCTATAAACATCATAATGCTTAAAATTTATTTAGAAAATTTTTGAAACAGAGAACAAAATTTCAAGTCACATAGTAAACATCACTAAAGGTGATCTTACAGACGGGATTTTTCTTTCCAAGGAGGCTTTAAATTCTGTGCTTGCATACCACTGAAATTAGGCAATATTTTACTCTTGAGATTTTAAAAACAATGTTGAATATTTCTGACTTTCTGTTAATTTTTAGTTACCCAAGAACAATTCACAGAGAGGGCAAGTCTAAAAAGAAAACCTCTGTCGTATAAACCTGTTGTGATTATCACATGAAATTAACAGGAATAAATAGTGCAGAGTGCAAATAAAATGAGACATGTCCTAGATGCTTTCTCATATAAAGAAATGTGTGTTCTTCTGCCCCTTCCTCTCATGTAGATTTTTATTTGGTTAGAAGTTGGTAAGTTCAATTACGATTTATTTGGCCATAAAATGAACTGATTGTTTTCAGAAAATATTCAGGGTGGTCTGACACAATCAGAAGGCTATTAATCAGGATTTCCTGGAACAAGCCACAGACTTTCCTGCTATTTATCCTCTCCCTCACTTTATGTTTAAAGTCTATTAAAAGTTTATAGTCTTCCAAAGATTATATTAGGCATTAAAATTCAGGCATCTCATTCTTGCTACAAAGATGGTTAGAAGAAAAGAAAATAAATGGGTTATCACAAATCCATTCGCATCATGAGCAGTGTAAAAAGCATGCACAGTGGAACAATATTCATTTATTTTTACGACAGTGATTGAGAAGAGAAAAAAGGAAGTGAAATAAACCTAGGGATATGTAGTATTATTACTTCCATGCACAGGGAGTTAGGACGGCTGGAATGAAATACCTCAGCATTGCAGAGAAACATGTATTTAACTTTGTGTGTGAGTGTGTGTTGTAGGGTGTGATCTTTGCAAGTGTTGGTCTATTGAGTTAATGAGTTTACTTCTGTTGCAAAAACCCTGAATTAACATTTATTTAAATCAGCACTACTTTAAAAGCTTATTCTACAGAATGTTTGTCAGAATAAAGAAGACATGTACACATTTTTCTCCATTTGCCATTCTCAAACAAGACACAGTTGAAAACATATATAAAAATGAATCTCAAATATTCATAGATATGCAGTTTAACAAAGATCAATTTTTTAAACATTTACATATTCTGCATTTATATACAGGGTTAAAAACAAAAGCATTTCTTCCAATGCAGTACAAAATTGGTTGATGCTTGAATCTTATTCTCTAGTTGATTTTTTATGCCTATTTATTCAAAGAATAAGTAGATCTTACTCTGAAATTTAAGAAAACATTTGCAAGTACCTCAACTGGACGTCTTTATATTGAGATACCATCTATCCAAATCCAACTGTTAGATTATTTACATTGATTTAGAAAGATAGTGATATGGTAAAATTTATTCCCAATAAGCAGCACATGTTGCAAATTTTTTCTTAAGTTTAATTTAAAATTGTTTAAAATACTTGTTTACTAGTTAATATCATAGAAAAATTGCTGCAGAACTTTGAATAAATTATGTGTTTTTATCCTGTTCACTTTAATAAATACAAATTTTTATAGTAAATGTTCCTTAGAAACTGTGAAATTTGAGAATTCACAGTATGCTTTGCACACTTCTGATGCATATTCATTGAATCAGTGTTATCAAGCTTGTACTTAGGCATAGTATTAAGTGCATACACTCTGGAACTGAACTCTTTGGGTTTGAATATTGGTTCTGACACTGACTAGCTGTGTGACCTTGGAGAGTTTACTTAATCTCTCTGTGCCTTTATTTTCTTGCTCTTTAAAATGTATGGAATAATATTACCCATCTCACAGGTTTGTTGTAATTAATAGGTGAATAAAAAGTATATACAATTATTACTTACAAGAGTCATGGCATGGTACAAATATTGCAATGATTGCTACTATGCCAG
Source organism: Tursiops truncatus (assembly GCF_011762595.2). Taxonomy (NCBI): domain Eukaryota; kingdom Metazoa; phylum Chordata; class Mammalia; order Artiodactyla; family Delphinidae; genus Tursiops; species Tursiops truncatus. The sequence continues at coordinate 21,159,620 of NC_047037.1, read as the reverse complement.
GAAATCAAAGGCAAAAGAGCCAGAGTCCTTGCTCTCAAGGAGCTCATAATCTGGCTTAGAAGGTAGTTGGATGTTTTTGAGGTATTAGTACAAACTAGGCATTGGAGATACAAAGATGTATGCTTCAAGGTGCTCTCAGGCACAGGTGGGAGACCCATAATGCAGTGCAGTAAATGAAGTGATAAACCTATGCTCTGGAGAGAATATAGTGCATCTAATCTGCAGGTTGCACAGTTGGGGGAGGTTGGGCTATAGAGGATCCATTCCATGAGGGGACGCACCTTTAACTGGGTCTTGAAGAAGAATATGAGTCAGTCAGCAGAGGAGGAGTATGAGAACTCTAAGCAGAGGGGTCATCCTAAGCACAAGCATCGAACACATGAAAATGTTAACTGTTTGATGAACTCTAAGTAATTCATCCATTAAATAGAAGATGCATATAAAAAATTTTAAAACATCCTTTTCCTCGAAGACATTTAATTTTAACAAGAAAGAATGAAATAATACTTTTCATATATATGATCTTACACTATAGTAGAATTTCAATCTTGTCATTCATTGGGCATGAAGATTATCATTTATTATTTGATGTAAGGAAAATAGGACTGGGCTTCTATCATAGATTGCATCTATATTTTACAAATGCAAACAATATTGGAAATACTGGAAATACAAACAATGAAATGTCGATGGCATCCAATTCTTTCACCTAAAAAAATGATTGTGTTTGGATTAAAAATCACCATCTGAGACCAGTAATACTTCAACAATACTACCCTTAGATCATCATATTATCAATACGGTTGTATAATTTCAAAAATAATGATTAGTTGTGATATTATGATTTATAATAATATGTTATATATAATAGATATGTATAAAATACATAAAAATATATATTTGGTCTTCATCCCCATTCCTGGTGTAGAGCTCCTAAAATCATGGTTGGTAAACACATGGTGATTTGGAGAGCATGGTTCTCTCAGAGAGGCAAGGAGGTTCCTCATCCTTTTCCCATATCTTGCCCTATGCATCTCTTCCATCTGGCTGTTTCTGAGTCATATGCTTTTTATTACAGAAAACCAATCATCTAGTAAGTAAATGTTTTGGAGTTCTGTGAGCTACTGTAGCAAATTAATTGAACCCAAGGAAAGGGTCATTGGAACTTCCAACTTATAGCTGGTTGTTCAGAAGCACAAGTGAAAACCTGGACTTGCAATTGGCAATTGGCATCTTAATGGTGGGGGGGCAGTCTTGTAGGACTGAGCCCCTAACCTGTGAGATCTGATGCTATCTCCACGTAGATGGTGTCAGAATTGACTTGAATTGTAGGACATCCAGCTGGTGTTAGAATTGTTTGGCAGTGTGAGAAAAAAACCCACACATGGGAATTGGGTGTCAGAACTATATTAGTGTAATGAAAAGATATAAAACTTATATTAATGATTATACTAGCAGTTGAAAAACAGGTAGGAACTGGGCCAAAATGGCATATTGCATACAAATTTGTCTCTCTTCCAAATGAAAATATGTATTTAATTTCTCTTTCTCTCTTATGATATAAATACACAGTAAACTAGAAATTATGAGGAATTCTTGTAAGATAGAAAATAGATGGAATTGAGTTAACAAAAAAGCTAGACCTGAATAAACCACAACAAAGAATATAAGCAAGGTAAAGCTTCAAAAAAGACAAAATAAAATTTCTGTTTTGGCTTGAAGTGCCTATTCAAATTCAACAGAAAATAAGAACCGCTAATCTAAAATCACCTATCTTTTGAGAAAAAAACACCATGAAAGAAAGGGACCAAATGAGTAAATACAGTAAATGGCTCCCAATGAACAGAGTTAAAAGGGAAAATAGAAAATAACATAAATATAAGCAGTAACCTTCAAGGGAGGAAAGAAGGCAGTGTTCATTAACAACATTCATCAGCAATGATAACAAGAATAAGCTAGGATAAGAAATCAGAAACTGATCATCAAAGTATAAAATTCGCTTATGGAAAATGTAACCAAATTGTCAAAGCAGAAGATAAAATTAGTGAGTGGAATGATTATGCTAAGGAATGAGAGCCCTAATGGACAGAATGTTTCTCTAATATCCAAACTTCATAGAATGTATTACTTTGGCTGGTGTTTGTACAGTAAAGAGGTATATTTACTTACCGAAACCGAAATACAACATTTTCAACAAAGTAAAGTGGGGAAGATCTTGAATTATAATTCAGCAGCTGGTCAGAATCATGTGTAGATACTTTAAAGTATGTACTGTATCAACAAAGGGATGAGTATATTGGTTTTTCTGGGTGCTTAAAGAGGTTACTAAAAACTAATGTCAGCCTCCAAGTTCACATTTTTATGCAGAGCGCTTTTTAAAAGAATAGAATTTTGATATTAAGATGGAATATATACCTCAATATGTAAAACAAAAGCCCAAAGAGGTAGATGAAGACATGTTGATAGATGTAGAAGTCCCAGTGTCAAAGGTGTGTGCATTCCAAAGGGCAGGAACAAGAAATGAGGAGTGAAATGCTTCAGAGGAAAGGAAGACATGTCTTCATGCTGAATGAAAAACCAGACGAGTAGACTCAATGTGGTGAAACTTCAGAACAAAGAAGATAATGGTTCAATTATAAAAACAATAATGCTGCAGAAAAAAACAAGCATGCAGGCAAACACACACACACGCACACAGCCTAGGTTATCTACAAAGGAGAAATAATCAAAGTGGCATCAACAAAAAGTAACAAATTTGGAGAAAATACTTGAAAAATATATTAGACAAATAATTGCGATACATAATTTGTCTAAAATCCCTTAGAAGTTAATAGAAAATTATAATCACAATTTAAAAATTGGGCAAAATTCAAGTATGGCCAAGTGACAAAAGAAGAAATACACACGGGCAATGTAATGCAAAAAAATGCATAACTCACTAATTGTCAGGAATATACAAACTGAAATGGCAGTGAGATGTCAGTTTTGCTTATAATATTGGCAAAAATATTTAAGATTCACAGTATCTAGTGTTATAAGGGTTTGAGATATTAAAGTCTCTTACACATTACTGTCTTATGAAAAGCAACCTACAATATCTAATTAAACTTCAAAAGATTAAAATTTCTTTACTCAAGAGGTCCACTTGAAAGATTCTATTATACAGAAATATTTGCCTAAGTATGTATGTGTGTGTATGTATACATATGCAAACAAGAAATTTAAATAGAGCAGTATTATTGACCCCCAAAGTTAAAAATAATCTAAATACCCGTATGCTTATTCTTAAAATCTGTCACATACTTAATATAAAGTATAGCATAAAATAATACAACAGTTAAATCAAATAAGTAAATGTGTTTTTATTGATAGGTGTATAAAATGATATATATATTATACATAATATAAAGAAGACAAAATAGTACTTTTTATCTGTTTTATTCATAGTAATTTGACTTATGATATAAGTGAATATATATAAAAATACAAATATATATAAATATATATATACATATGAGTTTATATGAATGTATACATATATGTAAAATCATTTGAAAGTATATGCAACAATCCAGGTATCATTAGAAATTAATTTTGGCAGGGAAGTAGTTGTGGGTGACCAGCATATGAGTGATTTCCATTTTTATATATGTATTCCAGTGTTTGATATTTTAAAATTGTGAGTATATTTATTTTTATATGAAAAATATATGCTAATTTTTTAAGGAAGATATTTAGGGGAAAATAAATTCTACAAATTGGGGAAGGCTTTGTGGAGACAGATTATTTTTGCTCCATGTAGTGTCACCTGGGAAAACTATTGAGACTCAAGGATCTACCTCTAAAATGGCCTCCTTTACATGGCTGTCAGGTTAGTGATCATTCTCAGTCGGGAGCTCAGCTAGAGTTGTTGATCTGGGATCTTGTTTCTCCTCCATGTTCCCTCCATCTGACAAGGTTGGTCATGTCACAGTAAAACAGTCTCAGAACAGTTGACGTCTCAAATGGTAACTGGCATCCTGCAAAGTGAAATAGAAGAATTTGGCAAAATTTTCTTAAATCCTAGACTTGGAGATGCCAAAACAACACTTCCTCCACATTCTCTTGGTCAAAGCAGTAACAGGACCAATTTAGGAAAAAAGGAGAATGAACTATACAAGGACATGAATAAAGGGGGACATGGTTCTTTGGGGGCCATCAAAGCAACAGAGTACTACAAACTGTCAAAAGATAGAGGTTGGGACTGCCAGAATGGTTGCAAAATTGAACAGGCATTGATCCAAGAGAGAGAGATCCAAAGCAGGAAGGATGTCATATCTACATATAAACTCTCTCCAGATCCTTAATTGTCCTCTGAACTGAGCAAGACCAAGGAGTACTTAGAGAAGCCAAGCAGAAAGGGATAGCTAGAAATTAGAAAAAGTGGGGCAGAGATTTCAGCTGCTTCCCACTGCCAGGGAAAAAAGTGTTGGAATTTCAGTCTCATGAAGTTAGAGATTAGACAAAAACCTCAGGCTGTCTATTGAAATACCAGAAAGGCTCCAGTTTAAGAAGAAAATTTATATGCAGGCAATAGTCTCATCGTAACAAAGTATAAAAGTGAGGCTCCTCAAGATCAATGTGATTAGTCTAACTTTACTCTCTGCTAGAACACATGCCAACACTCTTCAGAGGAAGATAAAAGAATCCAGAGTCTCTAAACACGTTACTCAGATTTACAATAGAATGTGACTATTTCCTCTTCATTTGTTTTGGTCTGGTTGGTTTTTACTTTGCTCCTTCACCTGCTATGCGTTTCTCTGTCTTCTCATTTTGCTTAACTTAGTGTGTTTGGGGTCTCCTTTTCACAGGCCTCAGGCTCATATTTCCCAGTGGTGTTTGTGTCTGCCCCCAGTGGCTAAGGTTGGTTCAGTGGGTTGTGTAGGCTTCCTGGTGGAGGGGACTAGTGCCTGTTTTCTGGTGGATGAGGCTGGATCTTGTCTTTCTGGTGGGCAGGTCCAAGTCTGGTGGTGTGTTTTGGGGTTTCTGTGAACTTATTATTATTTTAGGCAGTCTCTCTGCTAATGGGTGGTGTTGTGTTCCTGCCTTGTTAATTGTTTGGCATAGGGTGTCCAGCACTGTAGATTGCTGGCCATTTAGTGGAGTTGGGTATTAGCGTTGAGATTGAGATCTCAGGGAGAGCTTTTGCCATTTGATATTGTGTGGAGCCGGGAGGTCTCTGCTGGACTAATGTCCCGAACTCGGCTCTCCCACCTCAAAGGCACAGGACTTACATTCGGCCAGAGCACCAAGACCCTGTCAGCCACATGGCTCAGAAGAAAAGGGAGAAAGAAAGAAAAGAAAGAAGGAAAGAAGGAAAGAAGAAAAGAAAGAAAGAAAGAAAGCAAGAAAGGAGAGAGCAACCAAACCAAAAAACAAATCCACCAATGATAACAAGAGCTAAAAACTATATTAATAAAAACCTGAAACACCAAAGGAGAAAAAAAAATGGAGAGACAGAACACTAGGACAAATGGTAAAAGAAAAGCTATACAGAGAAAATCAGTCAAAGAAGCATATACATACACACTCACAAAAAGAGAAAAAGGAAAAAAAAAAAAATTTGTTGCTCCCAAATTCCACCACCTGAATTTTGGGATGATTAGTCTATTCAGGTATTCCACAGATTCAGGGTACCTCAGGTTGATTGCAGAGATTTAATCTGCTGCTGCTGAGGCTGCTGGGAGAGATTTCCCTTTCTCTTCTTTGTTCGCACAGCTCCTGGGGTTCAGCTTTGGTTTTAGCCCCACCTCTGTGTGTAGGTCGCCTGAGGGCGTCTTTTACCTAGCCAGACAGGATGGGGTTAAAGTAGCAACTGATTAGGGGGCTCTGGCTCACTCAGGACAGGGGGAGGGAGGGGTATGGAATGTGGGATGAGCCTGCGGCGGCAGAGCCTGGCATGACGTTGCAATGGCCTGAAGTGCACCGTGTGTTCTCCCGGGGTGTATTCTACCGGGGAAGTTGTGTCTGGATCATGGGACCCTGGCAGTGGCGGGCTGCACAGGTTCCCAGTATGGGAGGTGTGGATAGTGACCTGTGCTTGCACACAGACTTCTTGGTGGCTGCAGCAGCAGCCTTAGCATTTCATGCTGGTCTCTGGTGTCTCTGCTGATAGCCGCGGCTCGCGCCGTTTTCTGGAGCTCATTTAAGCAGTGTTCTGAATCCCCTCTCCTCGCGCACCCTGAAACGATGGTCTCTTGCCTCTTACGCAGGTCCAGACTTCTTCCCAGACTCCCTCCCAGCTAGCTGTGGTGCACTAGCCCCCTTCAGGCTGTGTTCACACAGCCACTCCCAGTCCTATCCCTGGGATCTGACCTCCAAAGAAGCCTGAGACTCAGGTCCCAGCCCCTACCCGTCCCACCTGTCAGGTGAGCAGACAAGCCTCTTGGGCTGGTGAGTGCAGGTCGGTACCGATCCTCTGTGCGGGAATCTCTCCACTTTGCCCTCCTCACCTCTGTTGCTGTGCTCTTCTCTGTGGCTCCGAAGCTTCCCCCGTCTGCCACCCACAGTCTCCGCCAGTTAAGGGGCTTCCTAGTGTGTGGAAACCTTTCCTCCTTCACAGCTCCCTCCCACTGGTGCAGGTCCCATCCCTATTCTTTTGTCTCTTCTTTTTCTTTTTTCTTTTGCCCTACCCAGGTACGTGGGGAGTTTCTTGCCTTTTGGGAGGTCTGAGGTCTTCTGCCAGCGTTCAGTAGGTGTTCTGTAGGCGTTGTTGCACATGTAGATGTATTTCTGATATATTTGTGGGGAGTAAGGTGATCTCCACGTCTTACTCTTCCACCATCTTGAAGGTCTCTCTGTACCGCATCTTCTTTATCCATTCCTCTGTGATGGACATTTAGGTTGTTTCCATGTCTTGGCTATTGTAAATAGTGCTGCAATGAATATTGGGGTGCATGTGTCTTTTCGAATTAGAGTTTTCTCCAGATATATGCCAGGAGTGGGATTGCTGGATCATATGGTAACTCTATTTTTGGTTTTTTAAGGAACCTTCATTTTGGCAATGTTGATTCTTCCAATCCAAGATCATGGTATATCTCTCCATCTGTTTGTGTAATCTTTGATTTCTTTCATCAGTATCATAGTTTTCTGAGTACAGGTCTTTTGCCTCCTTAGGTAGGTTGATTCCTAGATATTTTTTTCTTTTTGATGTGATGGTAAGTTGAATTTTTTCTTTAATTTCTCTTTCTGATCTTTTATTGTAAGTGTATAGAAATGCAACAGATTTCTGTGTATTTATTTTGTATCCTGCAACTTTACCAAATTCATTGATGAGCTCTAGTAGTTTTCTAGTAGCATCTTTAGGATTTTCTATGTATAGTATCATGTCATCTGCAAACAGTGACAGTTTTACTTCTTCTTTTCCAGTTTGGATTCCCTTTATTTCTTTTTCGTCTCTGATTTCCATGCTGGGACTTCCAAAACTATGTTGAATAAAGGTGGTGAGAGTGGGCATTCTTGTCTTGTACCTGATCTTACAGGAAATGCTTTTAGCTTTTCACCATTGAGTATGATGTTAGCTGTAGGTTTGTAATATATGGCCTTTATTTGTTGAGGTGGACTCCCTCTATGCCCACTTTCTGGAGAGTTTTTATCATAAATGGCTGTTGAATTTTGTCAAAAGCTTTTTCTGCGTCTATTGAGATGATCATATGGATTTTATTCAATTTGTTTATGTGGTGTATCACACTGATTGATTTGCAGATACTGAAAAATCCTTGCATCCCTGGGATAAATCCCACTTGATCATGGTATCTGATCCTTTTAATGTATTGTTGGATTCTGTTTGCTAGTATTTTGTTTGGGATTTTTGCATCTATGTTCATCAGTGCTATTGGCCTGTAATTTTCTTTTTTTGTGGTATGTTTGTCTGGTTTTTGGTATCAGGGTGATGGTGGCCTCATAGAATGGGTTTGGGAGTGTCCCTTCCTCTACAATTTTTTGGAATAGTTTCAGAAACATAGGTGTTAACTCTTTTCTAAATGTTTGATATAATTTGCCTGTGAGGCCATCTGGTCCTGGACTTTTGTTTGTTGGGAGTTTTTAAATCACAGTTTCAATTTCAGTATTTATGATTGGTCTCAGTCTTGGGGGATTGTACCTTTCTCAGAATTTGTCCGTTTCTTCTAGGTTGTCCATTTTATTGGCATATAGTTGCTTGTAGTAGTCTCTTATGGTCCTTTGTATTTATGTGGTGTCTATTGTAACTTTTCCTTTTTGACTTCTAATTTTATTGATTTGAGCCCTCCCCCTCTTTTTCTTGATGAGTCTGGCTAAAGGTTTATCAATGTTGTTTAACTTTTCAAAGAATCTGCTTTTAGTTTCATTGAGTAAATGCTATTTTATAAAAAAGTAAAAAGTACCAGAAAGTTTTCGTAGATAAATTGGCTTTCCCCTTCAATAAATATTAAATATATAATAATAATATAAGTATATAATATTGCACATAATATATAATTTAGTATATAAGCTCTTCTGTATTGTCTTCAGATTGTATCTTTAAAAATCATTAATTAATATAATTTGATTAAAAGCCTTCTGGTGCATTTGTCTACATCACAACAACAAAATGTTTTTAAGGCTAAGTATTTTTGTAGGATTGCAAGCCAATAATAGACCTCTCAAAAATTGTCACTGGAACTTATAACAATTTATTGTGTTCTATCTTGTGTCCCTGTACATTTCATACATTTAAAAAGTTCTGAACCATTTCAAATGGCAAGTTCATTTTTCTTACTAAATTTTTTATGCAAAATAATGGATTTCAGGTTTTTTTCTATGTGTATAGTAAAGATGAAATTTTATGCTGAAGTTTTAAAGAGGATTTTACTATCTTCCTTTAATGATGACGCTTGTATTAAAATGTAAATAATCATTTTGGTTTACTTAGTATCATGTTATCTAATTTATTAAACAGAAGAGCCCATTTGCTATTTTTGGATCACAATTTTGATAATGAGTACAGATTTTGTCAGACACTTACATAAAGTTTATATTCAAGTTTAGTGTATTTTCTTTGGTTTTAGTTCTATTTTACAAAATCTTTGTATCTTGGAAAAGATTAAACAATGGGCTTGCCTTCAAATATGTTTCCCATACAATCAGCATATTTGTCACTGAAGCAAGGCCTTGACAAATTTTGAGGGTTAGGAATTTTCATAGAAAATACTATGTACAAAGCAGCAGTTGGTAACATGCTCCAAAAATTTAAGTCAAATGAGATTGCACTAAGGAACACTTCTCTCATTAGAAAAATATTTCATCTAATGAAATGCCAAAAGATGTCTTTTGTCCATTGTCTCTGAAAGGAAAGCAAGTGACATTGCTTTCTATTTTGATGCAGAAATCGAGAATTGTAGAAATAAGGGTAACAATCATTCACCTTTATATTAAACAATGACCAAAAAAAAAAAAAAAAAAAAGCAAAGCAAACATATTGACTGCATTGGGCTTTAATCTGCAGAAGTGGGTTGAACTGTCCAGATGGTAGGATTGAACTGAATATTAGGTGAAAGACACTGATGCTTCTTGACAACATTGCATGGATGGTGCTGAAATGTGACTATGTAAACAGAAGGACCCCTCTTTCCCAGTCTGCTCTTCCTCTTCTCTCCTCCAGCCTCATCCAGCCTGACATTTGACAGTTGGCAGATACCTTATCCCAAGAAACAGAGCCAGATATTTGATTTGAATAATCACCCAGAAACTGTCTCACTTTAATGCCCGTGACCAACTTGTTTGCATTTTCTATTTCTTGGATTATGTGAGAATGTTTATTAAAAACAGTTGGAACTTTGGATGGGTTATCAGGTTCTGAATGAAGGGAATCAAGAGTTCTGTTCTTGGGCTTTCTCACAGGTGTATAGTATAGCAGTGTGTTTTCTTTCATTAAAAAAGGAAGTGCTTTGTTGACAGAATTAAACTTTGAGGATTGTTGCCTTATTTGTGCTTTTGGCTTTTGCACAATCTCTAAAAATTTTCAGAGATGTCAGTTTGACAGAATTTGAAAGTCAGTAGACAAGGCTGTGATTTTTTATGCAGCTCCTGTGTATTACATTCTCTTGTGGGTTTAGTGTTGGAAATAATGCTTGTCTTTGGTATTGAAAGTGGAGACTTATGATTTATGATGAAATAATTTAACACTATGCATTTGGGCCAAATCATCTCTATTTTAGCATGAGAGGAAGCTGTTGCTAAGGATTATTGATTAAAACCACAAGACGGAGCACCAGCACAACCCCAGAGTGAGCTCCCCAACTACATAAGTATCTATGCTTCTCCAAAATCTTCATTTATTTATTCAACAAAATTTTGTTTAGCATATGCAATGTGTTCCTTCCTGTGGACACAAGAAGGAAATATAAGCCAGTCCATCTCCCAAGAGACAGATGGTAAAATGGAAACAATATAGACCACCTCTGATTTCATATCTCTATAACAGTCAAAAAATTCAAAAATGAAATAAAAAAATAAAGCACTGACATTAGTATAAAAATTATCCAATACCTAGGTATAATCTATTAAAGATTTTCTAGACTTCTTCAAAAACCTACTAGTTATTTTTGAGATAAATTAAAGAAAATTTATATAATAGAGATGTCACATGTTCATGGATTGGAAAACTCAATATATGTAACATTTATATTCTTCACAAATTTATTTATAGATTCACTCCACTCTCAGTGAAAATATCTGCATTTACCCCACATTTATCCCACTCTTGGATGTATACTCCAGAGACACCTATGTGCAGGTCTCAGGGGAAGGAGTGTGAAGGTATTTATGTTTGTGATAGTAAAGATTTAGAGGTCACCTAGGTGCCCATTAAAGGGGAAATGAATAAGTGAAAACTGGTGGATGAATTCTTTAGAAAAAAGTGTGCATAATTTGTAAAGAATGAACTAGAATTATATTTAACAACATGAACAGATGTTAAAACCAAATGTTGAAAGAAAAAAGTAAGAAACAGAATGAATGCTATAGAATGAGTCTATAGCGCAATGCAATTTATATATATTTAAAGAGCATACACAAAGATAATCTATATTTCTCAAAATTACATATGTATCCAAGAGCATATACCAGATATATTAGAGTGGGTGCCTATTGTGGCAATAAGAATAGGGATGGGCTCAGAGATGAAGATGAAAATAAACACAAGTAAAGCCAGAGATGAGCTTTATATAGGTTGATGGTAGTCATTTACTATAAGTATAAGAGTATCTTAAGTCAACTTCATTCTTTAGATAAAATATGAAAATATAGTATAAATTATTGAATAGATGGAGGGAATCATTGGTTAAGTCCAGTACTCCTGAAAATATGAGAAACATCAGGAAAAAGCTGTTACTTGGACTTGACATCATGGTCTTCCTTAAAGACCTCAACAAGAACAATTTCAGTAGAGTAGCAGGAGTGTAAGTCAGATTAGATGGCCATCAGGGGTGAACAGGAAGTGAAAAAGTGGTAATATCATGTGCAGAGTCTTTCATACCTATAAGACATTGCAGGGAAATTCTCTGTGAACCTCCCAGGGACAAGGGGAATATGTAGAATTTTTCAAATATCTATGACCCCAAACTCCTTACCCCAGGGCTAATGTTCCAAAAAACAAGTTTAAAAATGTTAAATTAAGCAAAGGGGTGACTGAAGTCAATTCATTTCAGTCATGAAGAGCCAGATAAATATAGTTTTTTCTAAATTTAATTACAGAAATTACTACTTAAGTCTACACATATTTGATCCTCTCATTTGCTTTCATAAACTGAGACTCAGGGCAGAAAAATTTTGAATGAAAATGTAGCTCTTATCCACTTGATGAAATGAGTGACTTCAATCACATTAGGAGGCAGTTTTTGAGAGGGGAATAGATGTAATTATGAAAAAGCAGTCATGGGCTGTATATTAGTTTCCTACAGCTGTTTTAAGAAGTCACCACCAATTTAATGGCTTAAACAATACAAATTTATTGTCTTATAGTCTTAGAGGTCAGAAGTCTTAAAACCAAGGTGTTGACAGGGCTGCATTCCTTTTGGAATGTTTAAGGGAGAATTAATTTTCTTGCCTTTTCTAGCATCTAGAGGTCACCTGCACTCCTGCTCATAATCCCTTGCTTTCTCCATCTTCAAAGCCAGTAGCATAGTATCTTCCATTGTCTCAATCTTTCATCTCTGCTTTTATATCATGGTGCCTTTACTAATTCTGACCTTCTGCCTGCCTTTTATAAGGACCCTTGTGCTTGCACTGGACCCACACAGATATTCCCAGAAAATCTTATCTCAAGATCCCTAAAGTTATCATATCTCAAAATCTCTTTTACTATGTAAGGTAACATATTCACAGGCTTTGGGCATTAAGATATGGACATCCTGGAGTCCATTATTCTGCAAATCACAGACTCTAAAGCTGTATTTCTCTTTTCAATTGATTTTTATTTTCACCTCTCTGAGACTAAGTTTACTAAATTGAGGGAAGCATACTTTATGTTTCATATTTGGGTTTTATGAGTTAAAATAGTATATAAAATTACTTTGAAAGAATATATTATTCCCCCTGAGGAGAATAGAAAAAAAATTTCTTTTTTATCTATCATTTCTACTTACTCTTATACAATAGTATTTATGATTGTTGAATTATAAAAAGAATACAGGAGTTTTAAATGTCTTTCTATTTTCCTTTAATATTAAATTATCTTTTCCTTCTCAATATCATTTTTGCACAAATTGATAACAAATGAAATATCAAATGCTAACAAATTAGTATTTTAACTAATTAGTTGGATGGGAGGAAGGGAGCGAGAAGAGGGGGATAAAAAGGAAAAGGAAGAGAGAGAAGGAGGATGAAGGAGGGAGAATATACTGAGAATATATTGGCACTATTGTGCTAGGCATACCACAAGCTAATTTCATTTAATCCTCACAGTAATTGAACATTACCATTTCCATTCTATAGTTTAGAAAACCCAGGCTTGGGAGAGTCACATAACTTGCCTAAGATCATAAGTAATAGTTGATTAAAACCATTCTTTCTAACTTCAAAACCCATGACTTCCTACACCACAGTGGTAAATGTTTTATGTTAAACGTGTTCTGTTACTTTCCTAGGGTTTCCATAACAAATTACTACAGATTTTGAGGCTTAAAATAATAGAAAATTTCCTCACAGTTCTGGAGGCCAGAGGTCTGAAAATCAAGATGTCAGGAGGGCCATGTTCCCTAAGAACACTTTAGAGTAGAACCCTTCCTTGCCCCTTCCAGCTTCTGGTGGCCCCACGAGTTCCTTGGTTTGGAGCTGCATAACTCTAATCATTGTTACCCTCTCACAAGGCCTTCCCACCTGTGTCTCTGTGTCTTCTTTCTCTCTTTGAAACAACTTCATTGAGATATGATTGACATTCAAAAGCTGTACCTATTTAATGAACACAACTGAATGCATTTCAGGACAGTATATACTGGTGAAACCATCACTACCATCAAGGCCATAGGTATATCCATTACCATTCAAAGTTTCCTCCCATCCGCATTATGATGATGATGATGATGATGATGATGATGTGTGTGTTAAGAACACTTAACATAAAATCTACTTTCTTAGAAAACTCTAAGTATACAGTACATGAGTGGGATTGTGTTCTGGTCTTACTTGTTGTTTAACCTGAAGCTTCCAACACTGGAGTCGTAGGCTATTGTGTAGAGCTGGGTCTTGGTGCTGAGATGAGGAACTCCGTGAGACCTCACTCTGATGAATATTCCCTGGGACCTGAGGCTCTCTGTTCGTCCAGTGGTTCAGACTCGGAGCTCCCACCGCAGGAGCTTCAGCCAATCCCACTCATTAAAAAAAAAAGAAAAAAAAATGAGATGGAAAAAAAATATGTCACAAATGAAGGAGCAAGTTAAAAACCTACAAGACCAAATAAATGAAGAGCAAATAGGCAATCTACCTGAAAAAGAATTCAGAGTAATGATAATAAAGATGATCCAGAATCTTGGAAATAGAATGGTGCACGGATTGAGAAAATACAAGAAATGTTTAACAAAGATCTAGAAGAACTAAAGAACAAACAAACAGAGATGACCAACACAATAACTGAAATGAAAATTACACTAGAAGGAATCAATAACAGAATAACTGAGGCAAAAGAACTTATTCAGTGAGCCGGAAGACAAAATGGTAGAAATAACTGCCGAGGAGTGAATAAAGAAAAAAGAATGAAAAGAATTGAAGACAATCTCAGAGACTTCTGGGACAACACTAAATGCACTAACGTTCAAGTTATATGGGTCCCAGAAGAAGAGAAAAATAAAGGGTCTGAGAAAATATTTGAAGAAAAAAAAAATATTTGAAGAGATTATAGTTGAAAACTTCCCTAACATGGGAAAGGAAATAGTCACCCAAGTCCAGGAAGCACAGAGAGTCCCATACAGGATAAACCCTAGGAAAAACACACCAAGACACATATTAATCAAACTAACAAAAATTAAATTCAAAGAAAAAATATTAAAAGCAGCAAGGGAGAAACAACAAATATCATACAAAGGAATCCCCATAAGGTTATCAGCTGATTGTTCAGCAGAAACTCTGCAGGCCAGAAGGGAGTGGCAGGATATACTTAAAGTGATGAAAGAGAAAAACCTACAACCAAGATTACTCTACCCAGCAAGGATCTCATTCACATTTGATGGAGAAATTAAAAGCTTTACAGACAAGCAAAAGCTGAGAGAGTTCAGCACCACCAAACCAGCTTTACAACAAATGCTAAAGGATCTTCTCTAGGCAAGAAACACAAGAGAAGGAAAAGACCTACAATAACGAACCCAAAACAATTAAGAAAATGGGAATAGGAACATACATCTCGATAATAACCTTGAATGTAAATGGATTAAAAGCCCGAACCAAGAGACACAGACTGGATGAATGGATACAAAAACAAGACCTGTATATATGCTGTCTACAAGAGACCCACTTCAGACCTAGGGACACATACAGACTGAAAATGAAGGGATGGAAAAAGATATTCCATGTAAATGGAAATCAAAAGAAAGCTGGAGTAGCAATATTCGGATCAGATAAAATAGACTTTAAAATAAAGACTGTTGCAAGAGATAAGGAGGGACACTACATAATGATCAAAGGATCAATCCAAGAGGAAGATACAACAATTACAAATGTTTATGCACCCAACATATGAGCACCTCAATACATAAAGAAAATGCTAACAACCATGAAAGGAGAAATCAACAGTAACACAATAATAGTAGGGGAATTTAACGCCACTTACACCAATGGATGGATCATTCAAACAGAAAATAAATAAGGAAACACAAGCTTTAAATGACACAATAGACCAGATAGATCTAATTGATATTTATAGAACATTCCACCCCAAAGTGGCAGAATACACTTTTTTCTCAAGTGCACATAGAACATTCACCAGGATAGATCACATCTTGGGTCACAAATCAAGCCTTGGAAAATTTAAGAAAATTGAAATCCTATCAAGCATCTTTTCTGACCACAACACTATGAGATTGGAAATCAATGACAGGAAAAACACTGTAAAAAACTCAAATAAATGGAGGCTAAAATGTGTGCTACTAAATAACCAAGAGATCACTGAAGAAATCAAAGAAAGAATAAAAAGGTATATAGAAACAAGTGACAATGAAAACACGATGACCCAAAACCTATGGGACACAGCAAAAAGCAGTTCTAATGGAATTTTATAGCAATACAATCTCACATCAAGAAACAAGAAAAATCTCAAATAATCAATCTAACCCTACACTTAAAATAACTAGAGATAGAAGAATGAAGAAAACCCAAAGTCAGCAGAAGGAAAGAAATCATAAAAATCAGAACAGAAATAAATGAAATAGAAATGAAGAAAAAAAGCAAAGATCAAAAAAACTAAAAGCTTGTTTTTTGAGAAGATAAACAAAATTGATAAACCCTTAGCCATGCTCATCAAGAAAAAAAGGGAGAGGATGCAAATCAATAAAATTAGAAATGAAAAAGGAGAAATCACAACTGACACTGGAGAAATACAAAGCATCATAAGAGACTATTACAAACAACTATATGCCAACAAAATGGACAAGCACGAAGAAATGGACAAATTCTTGTAAAGGTACAATTTTCCAAGACTGAACCAGGAAGAATTAGAAAATATAAACAGACCTATCACAAGTATGAAATTGAAACCATAATTAAAAATCTTCCAACAAACAAAAGTCCAGGACCAGATGGCTTCACAGCGAATTCTATCAAACATTTAGAGAAGAGCTGACACCTATCCTTCTCAAACTCTTCCAAAAAATTGCAGAGAGGAACACTCCCAAATTCATTCTATGAAGCCACCATCACCTGATACCAAAACCAGACAAAGATATCACAAAATAAGAAAATTATAGACCAATATCACTGATGAACATAGATGCAAAAATCCCAAACAAAATACTAGCAAACAGAAACCCGCAGCACATTAAAAGGATCATACACCATGATCAAGTGGGATTTATCCCAGGGATGCAAGGATTCTTCAGTATATGCAAACCAATCAATGTGATACACCACATTAACAAATTAAGGAATAAAAACCATATGACCATCTCAATAGATGCAGAAAAAGCTTTTGACAAAATTCAACACACATTTTTGACAAAAACTCTCCAGAAAATGGGCGTAGAGGGAACCTACCTCAAGCTAATGAAGGCCATATATGACAAACCCACGGCAAACATCATGCTAAATAGTGGAAAGCTGAAAGCATTTCCACTAAGATCAGGAACAATACAAGGATGCCGACTCTTTCCACTCTTATTCAACATAGTTTTGGAAGTCCTAGCCACAGCAATCAGAGAGGAAAAAGAAATACAAATTGGAAAAGAAGTAAAACTGTCACTGCTTGCCGATGACGTGATACTATACACAGAAAATCCTAAAGATGCCACCAGAAAACTACTAGAACTAATCAATGAATTTGGTAAGGTTGCAGAATAGAAAATTAATGTACAGAAATCTCTGGCATTCTTATACACCAACAATGAAAAATCAGAAAGAGAAATTAAGGAAACACTCCCATTTACCATTGCAACAAAAAGAATAAAATACCTAGGAATAAACCTGCTTAAGGAGGCAAAAGACTTGTACTCAGAAAAGTATAAAACACTGATGAAAGAAATCAAAGATGACATAAACAGATTTAGAAATATACCATTTCCTTGGGTTGGAAGAATCAATATTGTGAAAATTACTATACTACCCAAAGCTATCTACAGATTCAATGAAATCCCTATCAAACTACTGATGGCATTCTTCACAGAATTAAAACAAAAAATTTTAAAATTCTTACGGAAACACAAAAGACCCGAAGAGCCAAAGCAATCTTGGGAAAGAAAAACAAAGTTGGAGGAATCAGGCTCCACGACTTCAAACTATGCCACAAAGCTACAGTAATCAAAACAGTATGGTACAGGCACAAAAACAGAAATATAGATCAATGGTACAGGATAAAATGCCCAGAGATAAACCCACCCACATATGATCACCTAATTTACGACACAGGAGGCAAGAACATACAGTGGAGAAAAGACAGCCTCTTCAATAAGTGGTGCTGGGAAAACTGGACAGCTGCATGTAAAAGAATGAAATTAAAACACTACCTAACACCATACACAAAAATAAACTCCAAATGGATTAAAGACGTAAATGTAAGATGAGACAATATAAAACTCTTAGAGGAAAACATAGGAAAAACAGTCTTTGACATAAGCCACAGCAAGATCATTTTGACCCACCTCCTAGAGTAACAGAAATAAAAACAAAAACAAACGGGGCTTAATTAAGCTTAAAAGCTTTTTTTAAAAAAATATATTTATTTATTTATTTTTGACCTCATTGGGTCTTCGCTGCTGCATGCAGGCTTTCTCTAGTTGCGGCGAGCAGGGGCTACTCTTCGTTGTGGTGCACAGGCTTCTCATTGCGGTGGCTTCCCTTATTGCAGAGCGTGGGCTCTAGGCACACAGGCTGCAGTAGTTGTGGCTCGCGGGCTCTAGAGTGCAGGCTCAGTAGTTGTGGCACACGTGCTTAGTTGCTCTGTGGCATGTGGGGTCTCCCTGGACCAGGGCTCCAACCTGTGTCTCCTGCATTGGGAGGCAGATTCTTAACCACTGAGCCACCAGGGAATCCCTAAACTTAAAAGCTTTTGGACAGCAAAGGAAACCATAAACAGGAGAAAAAGACAACCCTCACAATGGGAGAAAATATTTGCAAATGAATCAACAGACATAGGATTAATCTCCAAAATATACAAACAGCTCATGGAGCTCAATATCAAAAAAACAAACAATCCATTAAAAAATGGGTGGAAGGGGCTTCCCTGGTGGCGCAGTGGTTGAGAGTCTGCCTGCCGATGCAGGGGACACGGGTTCGTGCCCCGGTCCGAGAGGATCCCACATGCCGCAGAGTGACTGGGCCCGTGAGCCATGGCTGCTGAGCCTGCGCACCTGGAGCCTGTGCTCCACAACGGGAGAG
The DNA here is from genome assembly GCF_011762595.2 of Tursiops truncatus. NCBI lineage: Eukaryota > Metazoa > Chordata > Mammalia > Artiodactyla > Delphinidae > Tursiops > Tursiops truncatus. The sequence continues at coordinate 21,141,050 of NC_047037.1, read as the reverse complement.
GCCACAGCAGTGAGAGGCCCGCGTACCGAAAGAAAAAAAAAAAAAATGGGTGGAAGACCTAAATAGACATTTCACCAAGGAAGACTTACAGATGGCCAAGAAACACATGAAATGATGCTCAACATCACTAATTATTAGAAAAATGAAAATCAAAACTACACTGAGATATATGCTGTTCAGAATGGCCATTATCAAAAAATCTAGAAACAATAAATGCTGGAAAGCATGTGGTAAAAAGGGAACCCTCCTGCACTATTTGTATAAACTGATACAACCACTATGGAAAACAGTATGGAGTTTCCTTAAAAATCTAAAAGTAGAACTACCATATGACCCAGCAGTCCCGCTCCTGGGCATATACCCTGAGAAAACCATAATTCAAAAAGAGACATGTACCACAATGTTCATGGCAGCACTATTTACAATAGCCAGGACATGGAAGCAACCTAAATGTCCAATGACAGATGAATGGATAAAGAATATGTGGCACATATATACAATGGAATATTACTCTGCCATAAAGAGAAACAAAATTGAGTTATTTTTAGTGAGGTGGATGGACCTAGAGTCTGTCATATAGAGTGAAGTAAGTCAGAAAGAGAAAAACAAATACTGTATGCTAACACATATATATGGAATCTAAAAAAAAAAAAAAATTGTACTGATGAACCTAGTTGCAGGGCAGGAATAGAGAGGTAGACATAGAAAACAGACTTGAGGACATAGGGTGGGAGGGGTAAGCTGGGGCAAAGAGAGAGTAGCATTGACATATGTACACTACTGAATGTAAAATAGTTGGCTGGTGGGAAGAAGCAGCATAGCACAGGGAGATCGGCTTAGTGCTTTGTGATGACCTAGAGGAGTGGGATAGGGAGGATGGGAGGGAGGCTCAAGAGGGAGGGGTATGGGGACATGTGTATGCATGTGGCTGATTTGCTTTGTTGTGAAACAGAAACTAACACAGTATTGTGACGCAGTTATACTCCAGTAAAGATCTATTTAAAAACTATATACAATACAGTATTGTTAGCTATAGGCATTATGCTGATAGTATGTTTCCAAAAGTTACTTGTCTTGCATAACTGAAACTTTGTACCCTTTGGCCATCACTTCTCCATTTCCCCCTCCCCATTGCCTTTGGCAATCACCCTTCTCTTCTTTGTTTCTATGAGTTTGACTATTTTAGATTCCACATGTAAGTGAAATCATATAGTATTTGTCTTTCTGTGTCTGGTTTATTTCCCTTAGCATAATGTTTGTGTCTTCTCTTCTAAGGATTCAGTATCTTCTTAAAAGACTCCACGTCTTCTCTTATAAGGACTTTTCATTGGGTTTAGGGCCCACCCAAATCCAGGATGATCTCATATTAGAAACCTTCATCTACAAAGCCTTTTTCTAAATAATATCATAATTACAGATTTTAGGACATGGATATATTTTGGGGCAGAGGCTCATCATTCAACACACTATACACTGTTTATTGATTAAACACATTTAAATTAAGGGTCAAATTGAGGGCAAAGACTATCTTCACTTTTGTGTCATTGTGTATTTTGCAACATAGGTGCACACAATAGGTACCTAATAAATATTGCAAGAATTAGAAACACATCTGTGACCAGTAATTAAAGTTTTTCTAGAAGTTTGTTAAATGATGAAGTTAAACTAATTTTTAAGTTAACATATGATACATCAGTAGAATACCATGGTTTCACACTATTCACAATGTGAATCAAGATTCTGCTTATATACTAATTAATTGTCCCTGTTAGCAAAATTCTAACTGTATGAAAAAGAAATGGGCCTGTGTATGATATGAAATATGTGAATATAATTTAAAAAATTGACTCTAGCTATTGGTAATCACAGATAAATATTGCTTTACAAAGCTTATGTTGAAATTAGCTCAGTGTACCACCATGGTCAATTACGTAGCCAAATACATTCTTGATGGGACTTTTGTAATGGGCAATCATTCTTTCAAGAACAAAATTGTTTCCTATTCCTATGATTTGATAGTAAGTAATAAACATGTAATATATCAATTTACAAAGTCAATTACATAATCAAGAAGAGTGCCAACAGCAATAACCAAAATACTCTGTACTGTATTTACTTTCATATTCTCTACTTTCCCTAAGGCACCAGGCCTGGCATTTTTCCTACTTTCTCAATTTTCTTTGCATAATTTTCCACTTGGTGGACTGCCATTGTCAACAGCAGCACTCTTCAACTTCTGGAGGTTTGGTAAGAGCAGTTGAAGCGATGGGAACTGTGTTTAATTAAATCCTGGTTGCCGAATGTAAATGCAAAAGTGCTTAATTATTCAACATTGCTGGTGAGGAAAGTCACAGGAGAGGATCTAGAAGAAATGTGGTGTCTCATGAGCTTTGAGATACAATACTGAAAAGTATCAATTTCCTGTTTACCTCCTTTAAATTAAAAAAACATTTGAAAGAATGCAGACGAAAGTAAGAATAATTCATAAAATACCTAGCTGACTAATTTCAGCTGCTAAAAAAGACACATACAGACATAGATAATGTGGTCCTATAATTATGTATCAGATATGCTTCATGAAAACATCTACAGACTTTGTGATTCATGTATATTTGAGGGAAATCCTTAAGTAAAAATAAAGAAAAGGAGGATATTGATTTGAATTCCAGGACAAGAGAGTATTCCACTTTAAAATTTGATTTTATGTTTCTTTCAAAATTTGTTTTAGTGTTTAGGAACTGACTGACTTAAATATTGGAGATTTCAAAGTGTTTGCAACTAATTATTAATACTTCTATAAATTTAATGTAATTTTAATTACTACCCTAATTTCTAAAGTGTTTTTGAGTAAATATGAGTCAAACATCTCTCAGAAAGGATTACTACCAATTTATTTGTTAAATGTAAGCACAGATATATTAGACATCTACCATAGTCTTACAGTCCTATTCCTTCAATATTCCTTCAATTTCTGTGTAGAAGAGATGGAATTCTTTGGGTAAATTTCACATTTTACACAGCATTGTATAAGAACTCTTTTTTATTGATTATTTAGTTTTTACTGACAGTATTGCTGATAACATTTGGATAAGGTGGCATTTCAAATTTTACTGTAGAATAGCTAACCAGAAATAGATTAAATTTTATACACATGTGGATATCCCCAGATGTGAATACAGGAAAAACTTAGTTTTGTCTCCAGGTTATATCACCATATAAATCTCCTAGCACATTCTTATCTGTTATGTAAATAAGATGTGGAATTCCAATAGTGTATCAGTGTTCTACAGCAGATGGTACATTGAGATTTACCACACCATTACATTTAATGGGTTTGAATTCATTTGGATTTCTTGATGTTCTCTCGGTCCTTCTCATAGCAGCAGTGTTGCCAATGTTCCTGATTATATATGATTTGAGAGAGTGCTTACAGAAGAAAAACTCCTTTATCTTAGAAATATGAGTATTTTATGTCAAATTTTAAAGTGTATATGTATTGCATTGCAGAGGATTTATATGCCCTGTGAGAAAAGGATAGTTAATGAATATTCAACAAAGTACTTGCAGTCATTACACTCAAAGATATTTTATAAAATGGAAACACTCAATTAACTATTGTAGTGCTAGTAGGGAGTATTCATATGAAAAACAAAAAGAAATTTTCAGCCTATATCATCATGGATGAAGTGAAAAAAAAGTTTAATATAAGAGAATACAAAGACTCAGGAAGCATGTGTCTCAGTCATATTAAGGAAAGATGCTCATGACTATTTCTGTTAACAAAAATTTATATAAATTTTGGCTCACTAATTACTTTAGATTAATAAATAATATCCCTAAAAGTGCTTGATCTGTGAAGGGTCAGACCTCAGTGGTAATTTAAAAAGGCAGCATGAGCCATATGCACTTTTTGTCTCTGAACTTGCGCTTTTTAGGACCAGAATGAGTGCTGGTGTAGCTTTCGTCAGTTAGTTACAGAAATGACTGTTGATGAATGTGTCTCAGTCGTATTAAGGAAAGATGCTCATGACTATTTCTATTAATAAAAATTTATATAGTTTTTGGCTTACTAATTACTCTAGATTAATAAATAATATCCCTAAAAGCATTTGATCTGTGAAGGGTCAGACCTCAGTGACAATTAAAAATGGCAGCATGAGCCATATGCACTTTTTGTTTCTGAACTTGCTCTTTTTAGGAGCAGAATGAATGCTGGTGTAGCTTTCGTCAGTTAGTTACAGAAATTACTGTGGTTGAACATAGAATGGAACAAGAATAAGGAATCTAATCTTGTTCTATAACCAGGTACCTCTAAATTAATATGTTTCCAAGAGTGGCCAAAAAAACAACTATAAAATCTTATTAGAAATGGAGACACCTGGGCCGGGTCCCAGATTCACTAAGTCAAAATCTGTGAGGGTGGAAGCTGTGAACTAAAACATTAAAAAAACTCTGCAGTGATTCTCATTGTGTGTATATATATATGTGTGTGTTTGTCTGTGTATATATATATGTGTGTATATATATATATATATATATATGTTGCAGGTCAACATTCAAAGCCAGGACTCTAAAGCAGACTTCCTGGGTTTAAATTGGTTTCCTTCACTCACTAGTTCTGTGACCCCAGGCTCATTACTTAGCCTCTCTGTGTCTTAGTTTCATCAGCTGTTAATGGGGCTGATCTACCTATGTCACAGGGTTGTTTTGAGTATTAAATGAATCAATATTTGTAAATCAGTACCTGGCACCTAGTAAGCACTAATCAAATAGGAGTTTGTGTAAGGATCATAAAAAATAATATACCTGTTTATTGGAACTGCCAGATCATGGTTAACATTTACAAGCTTTCTGTTAAAAAAAAAACAAAAATCTTCCCCAGAAAATAACTACATACTGAATAAAACACTAACTATGATTCCATGTTTGAAGTTAATAGAAACTGAAGTTGCATTCCATATTGTTTTTGCTTTCTTCATTATTACAACTTTATAATAAATATTTTTAATATTGTCAGAATCAGCTTCTAGTTATACTCGGAGTAAAACGTCCTTTCAATTTTTTTGAGTCATGCTGAATACCAACTCTGGTGACATATGCACTCTCATGAATGGTGAACACATTTTTCATTAGAATAAGATAAGGCTTAAATACAGTGTCTTGGTGTATGTATACGTGCCATGCTATTTCCTGCAAATCATCACAGTAATACAGCATGGCAGTCATCTTAAAGTGACCCTACAGACAGTATTCCATGCACTCGGTTTTCAATTCATTTGTGGGACATTGGACTCATTTGGCAGCAGTACTGAAGTCGCATTCATTTATAGACACTTCAGAGACATCCACACAACATCCCTTAATTACATTACAGTATCCTGCCATTGCCATTTGTTTATTGATTTCAGTTCTTAGAAGCCTTTTCTATTATTATCTATAAACTCCTTTGACTTACAGTCACTTGTCTACATTTAGAACAAGATAAGCTGAGTGCTAAAGACAGATAGGAGGAGAGCTTGAGTTTATTTCAATTGACTGATAGCTGGCTTTTTACCTAATGACAACTAATTCCAGGATTGAACCACAATTTTTGATATATCATGATGTTGCCATCATTTTACCCATTCTAATATCAAGATCTTGGGTTTTACATATATGCCATCAGTATAAGCAGACAAGATCTTCTATATTGAAAGCAATATGTCCGGGCAGTTCATAATCGTACTTGCAGCATTATTCACACAAGCTTCCAGTAAGTCTAATTACGTCTTCAAATTGGCCTGAAAATCATTTAGACAGTAGGGCTTTCCATTGGTCTGGAAGTCATTTGATCTCTTTATGACTTCCCTGAGCTAGCATCAGCCATTTCAGATTGGCTGTGGCTGTGAAACAGGCAGTGGTGCATCTGTTTTTTGGTTTGATTTTAATGGGAAAAACACTTTTTTTTGCCTAAGAAGACAAACTTCATATCGTTACTTATGAGAGAGTTATGTGTAACCCTTTAAAATATATAAATGAGAGCACCCATAGGAAAAAAAAGTTCATCAGAATGTAATTTGGAAACTGAAAAATGTACCCAGGTCAATTTTAATATTATCCAATCTGTTTATTTTGGGGAGGTGTGTGTGTGTGTATGTGTCTAAAATTATAAAAATACTACCAAGTTGGTTCAGGCAGATTTTACTATTCTAAATATAAATGTTAATAGTAATTGGGAAAGTTTTAAAATCATATGTTTTAAGTAGTGATAAAACTGAAATTTATGCTGAGTGACATGATCTTTGCCTTCTTAGAGCTTAAAAAAATACTATACTTTTTTTAAAATTAGCAGACTAACATTTTAGTATCACTAAAAATACAAATAAATGTGGATTGCAGTTACTTGGGAATGTCTGAAAAATCATTTATTGTGTATTTTAATCTCAGACCAAATTAAGGCTAACAAATTCTTATAAAATTGAAAATGATTTAGTAATAAAATCCTAAAGTAATTTACAAAAATAATTTTTACCCACTCAGTCTTTTCCCAGTCTCACCATTTAAAAAGTGCCAATTTATCATAAAATTTGGGGGAAGTAAGCAAAGAAGAGTTTATTAGCAACTGTCAAATCTATCTTAATTGGGATTTGCTATAATAATTTGAATACTTCTTCAAGTACTTTTTTGTAAATTGGGGTATAGTGGCTTTACAATGTTGTGTTAGTTTCTGGTGTACAATGAAGTGAATCGGCTATATGTATACACATATCCCCTCCCTCATGGACCTCCCTCCCCTCCCCATCCCACCCATCTAGGTCACCACAGAGCACCGAGCTTAGCTCCCTGCGCTTTACAGCACGTTCCCACTAGCTATCTGTTTTACACATGGTGGTGTATATATGTAAATCCCAATCTCCCACTTCATCCCACCCCACTCTCCCATGTCTACACATCCATTCTCTATGTCTGCGTCTCTATTCCTGCCCTGCAAATAGGTTCATTTGTACCATTTTTCTAGATTCCACATATGTGTTAATATACAATATTTGTTTTTCTCTTTCTGACTTACTTCACTCTGTATGACAGACGCTAGGTCCATCCACATCTCTATAAATGACCCAGTTTTGTTCCTTTTTATGGCTAATATTCCACTGTATATATGTACTGCATCTTTTTTATCCATTCATCTGTTGATGGACATTTAGGTGGCTTCCATGTCCTGGCTATTGTAAATTGTGCTGCAATGAACATTGACCACCTCCTAAAGTAATGAAAATAAAAACAAAAATAAACAAATGAACAAACATATGGACACCAAGGGGGAAGCAGGGGAAGGGGGTGGTGGTGGTGGGATGAACTGGGAGATTGAGATTGACATATGTACACTAATATGTATAAAATAGATAACTAATAAGAACCTGCTGTATAAAAAAATCAATAAAATAAATAAATAAAAAGGAAAAAAATAAACAAATTGGACATAATTAAACTGAAAAGCTTTTGCACAGCAAAGAAAACCATAAATGAGATGAAAAGACAATCCTCAGAATGGGAGAAAATATTTGCAAACAAAGAAACTGACAAAGGATTAATCTCCAAAATATGCAAACAGCTCATGCAGCTTAATATCAAAACAACAAACAACCCAATCAAAAAATGAGCAGAAGACCTAAATAGACATTTCTCCAAAGAAGGCATACAGATGGCCAAGAGGCACATGAAGAGATGCTCAGCATCACTAATTATTAGACAAATGCAGATCACAGCTACAGTGAGGTATCATCTCACACAGATCAGAATGGCCATCATCAAAAAATCTACAAAGTTCATGATAAACCTCAAAATATCTCATAAAATGCCAATTGTAACTCAGTGAAGATCAAAATAAAATTATTTTAAGAAGTGTACCCTTTTCTCTAATATTTATGACTGGGAAAGCAAAGGATTTAATGTATGACAAAGGAACATCATGCATACAAGCCTTCTATTACTTACAATCATCTCTGACTTCTCCATATTTTTTATATTCTATATCCAATCAAATTTAAAATCATGTCAATATCACTTGATTTATTTAACAAATAGTTATTTAACACCCACCATATCCAATCACTCTAGTAGGATGCTAGGACTAGTAAAAATATAGTAATAAAGACAGTACAGGAGACAGACATCAAAGAAAAAATTGCATAATTATAACCTCTATTTTGCACTGAAGAAAAGTTAGAGTGATCTGTAAGAGTACCTGATCTAGCCTAATAAATTCAAGGAAGGTTTACTTGGAGAAATTCTATTTGAGTTCAGATCTGAAGAATGAGAGTGAGTCAGGAACAATGAAGGAAACCATTCTAGTCCCTGAAACCCTGAGAACAAGGAGGGGAAAAGAAAGTCAATATGGGGCAGCACAGAGAGTGAGGAGGGAAAATGAGAAGATGAGACAGGAGTTAGGTATGGAAAGTCTCATACAGCAGGAGGTTTTTAAAGAACACTCTAGATGCAGAATACAAAATTAATTTGTGGCAGGCAAAAAAAGTAGATGTGAGAACAATTAGGAGACTACTTCAATAATGCTGGGGGAAGGAGATTATTATTACACAGAGCTGGATATTGAGGGCAGTAGAAATGGAGACGTGGATAATACTGAGAGAGACTTAAAATGAAGAGTCAAAATTACTTGGTAGAGTTGGATGTAGGGAATGAAGAATAAAGAGGTGTCAAGGATGCTTCCTAGATTTCTGGCATGCCTAGTTGATGGATAGTGCTACCGTGCATTGAGATACAGGAGTCTAGAGTAGGACCAGAGCCGGGGGAAGAAAACAGTAGTGGGATATGGCATAAAACAAACATCAAAAAAGAGATTCTGGCTCCTTCAGGTACTGAAAAATTATAGTAATAGGAAGAATAAATCCAAAAGAGAGACAGAGAATAAGACCAGTAGTTTCTGATCTTCACTTTTTGGGGGTTTTAGCCTAGAGGAAGGAAGGCATAAGAAAAAGGAGTTGAAAGAAACAAAAAAGGAAAGAGACTTTTGCTCATTAGATTAATATAAGATTAGTATTAGTATTAGATTAGTGTAAGTATTAGTATAAGACTTAAGATTTGGACACATTTCCTTTAATGTTAGCTTGTTTTTTCCCCCAATTCTTACCCCCCCAGCCATGCCTTTGCATGAACTTGGAGAGCAACTCCATAGCAAGTAAACCTGGCATCTCAGTGTAATTAAGGAAAGGAAGGTTTACTGTTTAACTGTCCTAAAACTGCCTCTTGTTCCTGTCTTGTATGATGGGACTTGGAGGTTCTCCCAGGCTCCTTGGGGATGGGATGCACAAGAAGCAGTTGGAGCCTTCCAAAGACACTGGAGAGGCTGAGGAGAGGACCTCTTGGCCAGGGTCTAGACAGAAGGTGTGGTAGAGCATTAGAGAGGATTGTCACCTATGAGTGCTGAAGGCTCTGTCAAATTCTAGAGAGGCGGGCTAGTCCATACATTATACTGGAGCAACAAGGTGAGCACTCATCAGACAGGGTGACTGGATAAATACTAAGAGAGAGGTGGCTAAAGTGACCAGAAAATGCCACAATGATTAACAGCAACAGCAGAAACTTTTCTCCACTAGTACAATGTCCCTCTTATAAGTCAAACGCCATCTTGGGTAAGAAAAGGAGGAAAGAAGTGAAAAGAGAAAATTGAGCATTTTGCTTAAAGTGACTTTCCATTACCACATTGAGCTAAGTGTATGTGATTTACTGAATAAGACTTTTCCCCTCTCCCAAAGTTCAGGAGGTTCAAGAGGAAGATCAAATAACTTAAAGACATAATAAAGAAATGTTTTTCTTTATATATCTGAACATACTGCAAGTAAATTTAAGCCTTTATATTTAAATATGGAATAAAATTGAATTGAAGATTCAATACTCAGGTAATGATTCAATGACAGGTAAACACCATGGACACATCTAACATCTTTTAATGTGTCTTACTTCAATTGGACTTTGTCTACAAAAGTGAAGCTAGAGGTACTATAATAATGTGGGAAGTGACACTCATTACCACTGTCAGAGACAGAATTCTGAGTTGAATTAGCATTAACATGATATAAATTAGTGCATTCTTTGATATGTTTTCACATAAAACCTGAGATACAAAGAAACAATAGGATTATAATCTATTTAATGGATCACTTCTTTAACATGGTTGCTTTTACCATAGACTTAGGTCCAAATCTTCAGCCTTTGATGGCTGTACTAGACACCAGATCTTTAGAACTACATATATTTTATGATTAAGTTTTTGCAAAAAAAAATAACAGAATAATATTTTTAAGCATAAGAGGGGAATTCTTTACTTACAATCCCACTTCCAAGAGACATGTTGGTGATTTATTTCCATTACTTCTACATCCATCTATATGTGTATATGTATTATATGATTAAGTGCATGATTTCTAGGTGCAGAAGTGCAGTCACTAGCAGATTCTTTTTCTCGAAATTCCTAAGCCTTTACAATGAACTCAAAAGTCTATTGCTAAAATATATATAAGCTTCACTGACAGCTCCCAGCTTTCTTCTGAGGGGAAAAAAAAGAAGATTTCTAGTCTTATGGACTGTTTGTGTTCCCCTCCCTCCCCACAAAATTCATATGTTGAAGCCCTAACCCGTGATGTGATGGTATTTAGAGGTGGGGCTTTGGGAAGTAATTAGGTTTAGATGAGGTCATAAGGGTAGGGCCCCCATGATAGAGTTAGTATCCTTATAAGAAGAGGAAGAGACTATAGCTGTCTGTCTCTCTGCCAAGTGAGGGCACAGTGAGAAGGGGGCTGTCTACAACGCAGGAAGAGAGCCCTCACTAAGAACCTGTCCATGCTGGCACCCTGATCTTGGACTTCCCAGCCTCCAGAACTGTGAGAAATAAATGTCTGTTGTTTAAGCCACTCACTCTATGGTATTTGGTAGCAGTAAATCAAACTGACCAAGATATCTAGTCAAAGAGAGTTAGTAATTGCAATTTCCTACTATTCCAGGATGCTTTACTAATGGCATAGAAGAGTGAGTAGAGGGAACCCAACAATTTTCTGTCTTGTTTGACTAAAGGAGGAGCCACATTTATATCAGCAGGTCTAGATATGAAATGGTGTCTTGAGTCCAGTGGTCAGTGCAGATCCTTTTACTTTTGACTGTCAGAGAAAGTTGGTCAGGGGGCCTTCAGTTTTATGGAGACAGCTGGGTCTAGTTCTTACACTGGCCAAGAGTGGTAAGGCAATAGGAAATACACTTCCTGATCATATCAAAGTTGGTCCAGGAGCTATGGATTCCAGAGCAAAATAATCCCCCAGGCCTCCTCAAACGTAAAACTAAAACCCAATCACACACTTAACGTTTCTAAACTTATGCTGGTCTTTAAATTCAGCTGGTTATATGGTAACCAAATTCCTTAAACCAACTTAATATCTAAGTCTTCTGGGCTTGAATTTCTCTTGTTGACTGGAGACCAAAAAAATTTCATTATAACATGACATTTGCTTGAGGAGCCCTAGGCTTCAGAGAAAAAGATTTGTTATAGACAACCATAACTGAAAAACATATGCAGATAAAAATGTATGAATATATTAAAAATAGGGAAATATTTACAGTTTTGTCACTTAACTTTATTTCATGAACATTTTCATAAGTCAGTGAAATTTCTTCAAATTCACCATTATTGAGTGGTTGCTGAATATTTCATCATACTGTTGTAGTAGAAAGTCCCTATTTTGGGATATCTAAACTATTTTCAACTTTTATATACTATATAATATTAATATATAACTATACATAAAGCATATGTATTATAAATACATAAAATGTTATTTTATTTATTATAATTTCTAGTAGGTAACTGACCTTGAACATATATCATTGTCAATGTCTCTGATTATTTTTATAATATAGATTCCTAAATGTAGAGGTCTTGGGTCAAATAAAATATCCTTTTTAAAGTTTTTGAAACCTAGATATAAATTGCTTGTAGGAAGTTGATCCATTTTTATTCCTATTATTTCTAATATCAGTATTCACTTAATTTTTCTTCTCAGCATTTCTGTTATAAAATTTTATTAAGTATAATTTGGAATTTGAAACACTAGAATGGTGTCATGTGTTCTGTTAAGATGCAATACTATTAGATTAAAAGTGCACTGCATAACAAATAAACAGATTTACTTAGCATGTTATTTTTATTTAATAATTCCAAATTGGATTAAGATTGACAAAATTTAGGAAAGAATCTTAAACTAGGATGGGAAAAGTGTGATGTATTGATGAAAACATTATTAAGGTTTTAATTCCCATTAGTTTGAGATGAAAACAATTTATACTCATTAATGTACAGAACACATGAGACTTTTAGACTTGTAACATCAGGGATTTGTAAAAATTCATATGTATAATTTAAAGTAAAACTTATAGATAAATGAACTGACCTTCATTCTATTTTACACTATACAATTTTCTTTGGGGCATTATTGGCTTTATTTAGTCCATTACATAAAGTATTATTTCAGAATAAAATTTAAATATATTTATTAAATATCTACATTATTAAGCAGCTATATGAACATAAAAGTTGAGATAAGGATCAGATGTAACCATTTCAAATGTAATAGTCTATGGTATCACTATGTTCTATATTCTAATTAGGTGCTGCTCTGGATTTGGATAAAAGAAATGTTCAAAAATAAAATAGTCACTAATATGTATAAAATAGTTAACTAATAAGAACCTGCTGTATAAAAAAATAAATTAATTAAATTAAATTAAAAAAATATTATACATGATTAACTGCAGTAGTTTCTTAGGGACAAGACATTTTATTCCTTCTGTTAAGCAGGTGTGTGCCTGTCTTAGGCAAGTGTAAGACAATTTAGCTGTGCTTGTGTTTGATTAGATTTACTTAATATGCACTTTTTCTCTATAAAGACAAATTTTATGTACATTAATTACATACCTGTTTCTAAAAACTTCTGAGCCCTTATTTTGTGCTGTCTACTCATTAATAGTCATAGTCATGGTTTTAAATAAGGAAACAAGCTGTTTCCCTGAAGATGTGAACATATCATTTCAAAATATATGTTCTCTATCCTTACCTATCATAAACGATATTTTGCACCAATAGAATCAGGGCATTGTCCTTTTCATTGTTAGAAGAAAATTATTTTTATGTATACTTTTTGACTGGAAAGTACCAATTTGCTAACTGTACATTTGAATTTGTCTACAAACTGAGAAAAAAATAGGTTCTTTTCAAATAATAATAATTGCAGACAGCACTCAGAGTCAAGGCATTTTTTACAGGCTTCACATATAATAATGCATTTAATAGTCACAGGAAATTTGTGAGACAAAGATATATTGACAGGGTGAAAGAGAATAAACTGATATTTAATACAAGAACCTCTTAGACACATCATTTTTCTTTATAAATAATAGATTTCATGAGTATTAAAAGGTATCCATTACTGGTTACTTATGGTATCTCTTTATCAAATACAATAATGCATTTTAAAATCCTTTATAAGCTGTTTATATGTGAGAAAAATGTAACTTGTCCCCAATATCTAGCTACAACTTTTTTTATGCAATAGAAGTTTTTGCTAAACACAGAGAAATACTTCATATTCTATCTTTGCCTGAAGATAGGTGTGACCATATGATAAAGTTCTGGCTAATGGAGTAGATAGAAGTGTATGCAACTTCTGGGCAGTGCTTTTAAAGGGAGGGGGACAGCATTCCATTTCCTGTTTTATTCACCTGGCTGGCTAGAATGTGGCCATGGCAACAGGAGGCAGAACAGCCTTCTTGGACCATGAGATGGAAGCTGCCTGTTGAGGATGGCAGAGCAACAAAACAGGAGCCTAGATCTCTGACAGCTTTGATGATGAAAGTCACTGTACCAGCTTAGAATGTTACATGAAAGACAAAGTTCAATTCTATTTAGAATACTGCTGACTTGGGTAGCAGCAGTTTAAATGATATATTTACAATTTTTTAAATTTTATATAGGGCTACAACTGATTTACAATGTTGTGTTAGTTTCAGGTATACAGCAAAGTGATTCAGTTGTACATATGCATGTATCTATTCTTTTTCAAATTCTTTTCCTGTTTAGGTTATTACAGAATATTGAGCAGAGTTCCCTGTGCAGTGCAGTCTGTCCTTGTTGTTTATCTATTTTAAATATAGTTTTGTCAATCCCAAACTCCCAATTTATCCCTCTCCCCAACCTTTTCCCTTTGGTAACCATAAATTTGTTTTCTAAGTTTGTGAGTCTGTTTTGTAAATAAGTTCATTTGTATCTTTTTGTTTTAGATTCCACATATAAGCAATATAATATGATATTTGTCTTTCTCTATCTGATTTACTTCACTTAGTATGATAACCTTCAGGTCCATTCATGTTGCTGCAAATGGCATTATTTAATTCTTTTTAATGGCTGAATAATATTCCATTGTATATATTGATATGTACCTCATCTTTATCCATTCATCTGTCAATGGACATTTAGGTTGCTTCCATGTCTTGGCTATTGTAAACGTCACTGCAGTGAACATTGAGGTGCATGTATCCTTTCAAATGATTGTTTTCTCCAGATATATGCCCAGGAGTAGGATTGCTGGATCATATGGTAGCTCTATTCTTAGTTTTTTAAGGAACCTCCATACTGTTCTTCATAGTGGCTGTATCAATTACATTCCCACCAACAGTGTAGGAGGGGTCCCTTTTCTCCACATTCTTTCCAGCATTTATTGTTTGTAGATTTTTTGATGATGGCCATTCTGACTGGTGTGAGGTGATATCTCATTGTAGTTTTGATTTACATTTCTCTAATAATTAACAAGGTTGAGCATCTTTTCATGTGCCTCTTGGCCATCTGTATGTCTTTGGAGAAATGTCTATTTAGGTCTTTGGCCCATATTTTGATTGGGTTGTTTGTTTTCTTGATATTGAGCTACATGAGCTGTTCGTAAATTTTGGAGATTAATTCCTTGTCAGTCGCATCATTTGCAAATATTTTCTTCCATTCTGTGAGTTGTCTTTTTGTTTTGTTTATGCTTTTCTTTGCTGTGCAAAAACTTTTGAGTTTAATTAGGTCCCATTTGTTTATTTTTGCTTTTATTTCTATTACTCTAGGAGATGGATTTAAAAGATATTGCTGTGATATATGTCAGAGTGTTCTGCCTGTGTTTTCCTCTAAGAGTTTTATAGTGTCCTATATTTAGGTCTTTAACTCATTTTGAGTTTATTTTTGTATATGGTGTTAGAGAGTAAAACAATAAAATATAAATGATATTTTAATAAAGTACAGTACAGTTTACTTATTCTACTATTGCTATCATGACTGCTACTATTGAGTGTATACCCATTATTACAGAACTATGGAGTGCTATTAGTACAGTTCATCAGACATCAGCTAGACCGGTATGTTCCCACCTTTATCCCATATTTGTCAAGTGAAGAAACTAAGTCACAAAACTTAGATTTTAAGTAAACTGCCTAATTGCAATTTAATGTTGTTTAATAGTCTTAGGCTTCTGTTTTTCTTTTTCTTCTCCATTCTATAGTTAAAAATAAAATGCATATAATGTCAATAGTATGAGTTGACATAATATTGATATACTATCTTTATTACTTGCTTTACCTATATTATAGACTTGTTCCAAGAATTTAATTTTAAAATAATTTAAGAGTATAGATATCCATGAAAATTATTCATTTAAAAAATCTAGTTTTAGAACAATATGTGTTCTTTGACCCAGTTTTTGCTTCAAAATGTATATTTTTGTGTTTATAGTTGTATGGATGCATCTCTGTATATTCAAATAACAATTCTTATGGAAGCATACACTTCTCAGCATTGCCCTCTGGGAGAAAAGTTAAAGATAATAAGGGAAGAACTTTGACTTTTTTTTCTTTATACACCCCTGTATTAATTTAATTTTTCAATGATAATTTACAACTTTTGTAACCTATCTTTATAAAATTTGCTTTACCAATTTTATATGATCCCATCCAAAATAGCAATAAAAAATCCAAAATTTGGGGACATAAATACAACTAAATCCATTTAAATTATTTAAATATGTCATTAATTTTATGTAAGTAAAACATAGCTAAATGGAGCAAACAAACAAACTCTGTATACAGAGCACTAGAGCAATAATGAGTAACCCAACAGGGATTACTCCTTACTCTAGTGATGAAGAGTAATAGTGTAGGTGATTGTCAAGGTGTATCATCAAACACTGAGTCAGAGGGTATAGAGGTGCTGTCTTCCTCATTGTAAATAGTGTAAAGAAAAAGTGAGGGGAAGAAGACAAAGAGAAGGATGGGAAGAATAAAAGAAAGAAAGAGGAGGAGGAGGGAAAAAAATTAGAGAAGAATAAAATATAATCAGATTTTTACCAATCCCATATAGAGATTATTTGAGAATAAAAAGGTAAATCTAACCTCACTAGTCAATGTCTCAATTACTCAGTGAGCAAAATTAGTTCATGTGTTCTTGATATGATTAAAGATTTTTCTCAATCATGTGAAAACTTTTATAAAATATGGAATTTTACTAATATCCTAGCATATAGCATTAGAGCTTTAGTATTTTCAGGAATTTTAACTTGTTTTAAAGAAAATCTTCCTAAAGAAAATCTTCCAAGTACAAAGCAATCTACTCTGAGTTTTACCTATTTTTGTATTGTGTCAATTTTTTACTGGAAGTAAAGAAATAATGAAGAAAAAATCAGTAAAAGCTATTTTTCACAAATGTACCAAGTTTATAATGTACAACGAGACACAAATAAAACACAGAGAATTAGCCTATAAATACCATAGTTCTTACATTCATGGAAGATAGGTAATATGACTCATCTTATGGTTAAATTGACCATGGGAGGTTGTGAAGAAATTAATACTCCATGTGTTATTTATAAAATAAATGTGTTTATACACTTTGAAAGGGAATAAAGAACAAAGTTCTGTTTTTAATCAGTATGGTTTGGAAAGAAAATAAAATTAGTGATATTTATAATAAAAAATTTAATATCTGCATGTTCTGTTTTCAAACAAGGTTGTGGGAAATGAATAAGCTATAAGACACCTAGAAATAAAAAGCAAAAATGATACATTTTCCTTAATGAATATATATTGTTACAGTATAGGACAAGTTTGTCTCGATATTGTTATTTTTTTCTTGGTTAAATTTCAGTTCTGTTGAATCATGTGAGAGCAAAGATTAAACTGGGATTTTGTTTTAAGAGGGGAAGGGAGAATACAGGCAGAGAAAAACACCATAGAAATTTAAACACTGAAAAAGTTAAAATATAACTGAGTGATTAAAATCGTTAACTTCCAATGCAACCCAATACTTGTAAAATCTAGTGTTTCAAGATTCAAACTAAAAATCTAGAACCCACATAAAGCAATGGTTAATTAAAAGAAAAACCCTACAGAAATAATAGTTTCTGATATAGAGTAAAATGACTTTCTAAGTAGGTAATTGAGCTATAGGAGAAAAACAAAGATTTAAATCTGAATAAGGGACAATTAAATGAAAATTACAGTGCAAGCCTAATGACAAAATTCTATTAATCTTGCTTCTTGTGAGTTTATCTTTATATATATTTCAACTGAGTAATATAATTGGTCTTTTAATAACATGTTTTCTATTTTTTTCCTAGAAAAAGAAGAAAAGTAGAAAAAGGAGATAATGAAGAAACAGCCATTATTCAGTCATTCTTCTGCAGCTTTACCTGAAAGGAGAATTGCTTCTATGTGATTCATTACAAGATACCAACAGCATCAGGTAGCAATTATCTTCTATTATAGTGCCAATATACCTGGATAGAATAATCAGTCTTTATGCCATTTCAGTATAAATTTATTTTTTTAGTAAAAATGCCATAAATGTGTGTGCATATGTATGTGTTTATATAGATGAGAGACAGAACATTTTATTAACTATCATTTATTAAGAGAATGTCCAGAAGATTTGTGCAACAGAGATAACAGACGTTTTATGTAAAAGAAAGTACAATGAAGAATGGATATACTGCAAATTGTGGTAATCAAATGCATAATTAGATAACAAGATGCTAGTTTAAAATATATAGTCAAGTCCTAAAGATTTTTCTTTCTTTTTTAATACATGTCCTATAGTTGTTTTTTGAAGACTACTATATCCTTAGGTAAAAACATCACAAGATTTTTGACAGTTCTTAAGTATCATCATTCTATATTAATTATGGAATTTGTGATACTCCCAGAAGTATAAATAATCTAGGTACATAAGGCAATGGCAATTTTATGATGACTCTTAGCACATCTACATATATTCATTCATTCATCCTTTCCTTACTTATTGAGCACCTACGGTACTCTAGACACTATTTAGTTCTAGGCATAAAATGGTGAAGAAGATAAGCACAGTTTCTGGTCCATGCATTTTCTTTTTTATTGAGAAACAGACAGTGAACAAATATACTAACAAACAAAACAGTTTCAAATTGTCGTAAGTTCCATAAGAGATAGAACCAAGGTGCTGTGCTAGAAACTAATGGCTGGAGGGGCTGGATGGTCATTTTCAAGATCATTCAATAAGCAGGCCAGGGAATTCCTCTTTGGAGATGTGTTTTTAGGCTGAGACCTACAAGACAAGAATAAACTGGGTCTGCCAAGATCCAGAAAAAGAAAATGAGGAAAAAGGACCCTTGGGAATCAGCCTCCTTGATTTGATATGTGTGGTCAGGGTGCAGTACCCTGAGGGAGAGGGTTGAGATGAGATTGGAAGAGGGAGGGGAGGGGGAGACCCGGCCCTACAGGTTGTGGTAGGAGGTGTGTATTTTAACTCAAGTGAAAAGAAAAATCACTGAAGAGTTTTAAGCAATTTTTTGACATAGATATTATTTGTCTGAATTAAACACTAGTTCCTAGATGGCTGAGACTCCAATATCAATAACTAGGCTATCTGACTCAAATCATAGATATTTAATATTATCCAAAGTGCAGAGAAGGCACAGGAAACTATGTTGGAAGAGGAGTTTGGGGTAGATTGAAGAGGAAGGGTAATGAGAGTCCCTTATTATCCAGTAAAGTCAGAAAAAAAAGATACCAAGGTGGAGAAAAAAGCAAAGAGTGAGACATAAGTGTCATAAGCTTTCACCAGCTCTTCTGAAAGCCCCATCAGAGGTGTGGAGTTAATTGAGGGGAAAGTCCAATCAGAAGGGGTTTTGCCCATTCCTCTTCTGAACTCTGAAAATGGGACCTTACAGTGTGGTATTTGTAGCAACATGGGCCAGCCACGACACAGGAAAAGAAGTGAAGATACGGTGACATTAGCAGAGAGAGGACCTGAGACCGTGCTCAGAGCTTCCCTTGTTTCTTGGGGCATGCATGGGACTTAGAAGTGCCCACGTGCCCCACAGAGAAGGTGCAGGAAGGTAGCTGAGTCCAGAGCTAGGAGACAAGCGTGTGTGTAGCTACACTGGCAAGAGGCAAGGTGGCTATGGTGCAAAAGCCTCAGCATAACTAGCCTCATCAGGCACCAGGTGGATGATGTTTCTGAACATCGGAGGGGAGGATAACCAAGCTCTCAATGCAACAGAACAAGTCATAAATATATGCTGCACCTCAGAACATAGTGCAGTAAACCTGGGGATGGACCATCCATTATACAGCCGAGACCTGGGAGGATGCAGACGTCCAGAGGTCACCCCATGAGCTCCAGGTCTCCCCTCCACTTCTGCAGAGGCCCTTTTGTGTCCCCGCCCCCCAACATTGCCACTTGCCATTTTGAGACTTGCAGATGGCAGTCTGTAAAACAAAGCACTTTCCTGAAACAAGGTTCAAACCAGAGTCTAAGATGCTATTCATTAGCCAGTTAATATCCCCACCATGAACTCTGTCCCTGTTTGGCAGGGTCAGGGCTTGTGAGGAAGATTAGATTTGTTAGAGAAAATCAAGAACCTTCAATTATTTTGTACATTGGAGTTGTCCCGAGTGTAAATGTGCAGCATGAACACAACACTTAGATTTAATAATTATTCCATTTATTTCAGTTCATTGACTGTCTACATGTAATTAGTATACATTTACATATACATGTTTATGAAGGTTTGTGTACTGCTATTAAGGAAGTACTCTGAAATGAAGAGTATTCTGAACCTGAGTAAGAAATCTCCTGTTCCGTGGCTGACACTGTGACTGCCACCAGCTGGTTCTGTAACCTGGGGCAAGTCATTTAATTTCTCTGGGCATTCATTTTCTCTGCAAAAATGAGGAGACTGGACCAAATCATTGCTAAGGTCCATTTTGATTTCTGATGTCTGTCATGCGAGTGCTAAAATGAGGCCTGCTGAGATGATAGTGGTTAGATTTGCATTAATCAAGAAACAAGGATAATAAGTGTAGAACCATTTAGTAAATCCAGGCCATTTGCCTGGCACAAAGTAAGTCATTTTATGTAGGTTATTTCTAATCATCTAAATAAACCCACGAGGAAATAGAAGTTCAGAGAGGCTGTAATTTGTTCTGTGCTACACACCTGGTAGGTGGCAGAGGCAGGCTTGTGACCCATGGTTTTTCTCTGGAGTTTTTGAATTAGATAGTATGGTGCTTATTATTCATCTCTCTTGTTTGATCTGAAGATTCCACCTTCTAAGCACTGTTAAAATCCTATCCTTCAAGCTCCTCAAGTTATGAAGCTATTTTTATAGCATCAAGGCAAGGAAAACTGTCCGAAGTTCCTGAAGAACTCAGTGATACCATTGATTTAGCACTTATTTTCAAGGCATATATTTATATATATACACACACACACACATATATATATGTATATAGATGGATAGATAGATAGATAGATAGTTAGATAGATAGATAAATCTCCTGTAAATATACCCTGTTTACCTACAACCAAATTGTATATGCTCTGAAGGAAGGCCAAGGACCCGGGCCAAGGAATGGTCAGGAGGTGTCTGGCACCACCAGGGCTGGAATTCAGAGTGCGGTGGTTGAGAGGTGGAAAAATCTCAGGAGCCACTCACTCCCAGGATCCTGCCAGTGCAGGGCCACCTCACCCCAGGCCTGGCCGTGGGCAACACAAAGCAGCTGGTAGATAGGTAGCTCACTGGGGCCATTTGAAGTTCAGCAAGATTAGTTCTCAAAAGTGATATCTATAGAAGTTTGGCTGCACAGTGAGATGCTATGTGATGCCTAGAGAATCAAACTTGTGGAGAGAAAACTGGTGTCCAGAAAGATAGAACAGGGCTGCGTTGGTGATATAGAGGTGAGCATAGCTGCCTTCCAGAGAGATAGGTAAGAGGTAAGCCAGGGTGGGAGGACCTTCCCTGGTAGCATATCCTTATGGTAGGATAATGGGTCACCAGAAGAGCTGAAACAAAGGTAAATGAGCAGATATCTTTCCATGCAGTCATCTCCTGGAGCTAAACCATAGCGATGCAGTGTTACAAATGGAAAGGTTTCTGAAGCAACTCCTGTGTAGTGTTTTAAGGTTTTACCCATGTGTGTTAGTCTCTAGGGCTGCCATAACAAAACACTACAGACTGGGTGGCTGAAACAACAGAAATTAATTTTCTCACAATTCTCGAGACAAAAAGTCCAAGGTCAAGGTGTCAGCATGTTTGGTTTCTTTTGAGGCCTCTCTCCTTGGCAGAGATGGCTGTCCTCTCACCGTGTCCTCACAGTCTTTTCTCTGTGATCATGCATCCCTGGTTTCCCTTGTGTGTCCAAATTTCCTCTTCTCCTAAGAACACCAGGCAAATTGGATTAAGGCCCACTCTAATGGCTTCATTTTAACTACTTTTTTTTCTTTCCAGTTTTATTGAGGTATAACTGACATAGAGCACTGTATAAGTTTAAGGTGTACAGCATAATGATTTGATTTATATATGTTGTTAATGATTATCACAGTAAGTTTAGTGAATATCCATCGCCTCGTATAGATACAAAATTAAAGAAATAGAAAAAAATATATTTTGTTTCCTTGTGATGAGAACTCTTAGGATTTACTCTCTTAACTTTTGTATGTAATGTACAGCAGCATTGATTATATTTCTTATGCTGTACATTACATCCTAATACTTATTTTTATCTTAGAACTGGAAGTTTGTACCTTTTGACTGTCTTCATCCAATTCCCCTCTCCCCACCCTCCATCCCTGGTAACCACATATCTCATCTCTTTCTCTATGAGTTTGTTTTGTTTGTTTGATTTTGAAGTACAATTGACCTACAACACTGTGTTGGTTCCTGTTACACAATGTAGTGATTTGATATTTCTATACATTTCAAAATGATCACCATGATAAGTCTAGTTACCATCTGTCACCATGCAAATATATTGCATAATTATTGATTATATCCCCACACTGTACATTTCATATCTTTGATTCATTTGTTTTGTAACTGAAAGTTTGTCCCTCTTTTCTCCCTCACCTATTTCTCTCCTCTACCCATCCCATCCCCCCTCTGGCAACCACATGGATTGGATTAGGGCCCCCTCTAATGGCCTTATTTTAACTTAATCACTTTTTAGTAAAGGTCCCATATCCAAATAGTCACATTCTGAGGTACTGGGAGTTAGTGTTTCAGCATATGGATTTGTGGGGGAACACAATTCAGCCCATAACACCATGGATTTAGTAAATTGGAAGATTTCATATGGGCACATATCCTTGTAATTGCTACCAGAATGTCATACACATTAATAGATAAGTACAGTTGACCCCTGAACAATTCATGGGTTAGGGGCACCAATCCCTGTGCAATTGAAGATCTGCATGTAACTTTATAGTTGACCCTCTGTATCTGTAGTTCTGTATCCACAGATTCAGCCAACCTCTGATTTTATAATACTGTGGTATTTGTTGAAAAAAGGCTGTGTATTAGTGTTACAAAAACAAACTTGGGTCTGCTCTCCCATGCACAGCAAAGCCATCTCCTGACTCCGGGTTGTGGTGAAGGAAAGAACTGAGTTTACTGCCAGGCCAAGCAAGGAGTCCTGGTAGCTAATGCTCCCTGATGGATTTCAGGGAATTTTTAAAGACAAGCTGAGGAAGAGAGTTGCAGGGTATGTAATCAGCTCATGCACAATTCTCTGATTGGTTGATAGTGAAGTAACAGGGTGATATTACAGGGGTTAACATCAACAGTCCTCAGGTTCTATCCAGTCTGGGAGCTATGTGTTCGTGGTCATCATGCAGTTAGCTTCTTCCTACTGGTGGGGGTTTTAGTATCTGTAAAACAACTCTCTGTGTCCTTCAGGGAGGAACTAAAGATTCTGTGACTCTACTATATGACTAATCTATTGTTTAAATCGTTACCAGTTCTCGTGGCCCAACTGCTATCTTTGGTTACTACATGTTCACATTATTCCAATTATTAACTCTTAAGCCTTTTGTGACTCAAAGGAGACCTGGGAAACTAAAGCTTTTCTATAAACAAGAGAATGACAGAGGACATTGTGGCGGCGGTGGGGGGGGCTGTCCTGGTAAGGACCCCCCCAATAGGGTCCTGCCCAGTTGTATTAGTGGACTCACACAATTCAAACCCATGCTGTTCAAGGGTCAACTATTTCCTTTATTTCTTCATCTTTCAAAATTCAGTTCTGACAGCATAAGAATCAATATGATTTTTTGAATGAATGAATAAATTGAAGTTTACTATCTTGGATGGTCAGTAACACACTATCTGAATAATAAAACTTGAGTTAATTAGAGATATAGCTGAGATGCAAATTAATAAATCACCCACTCTTTATTATTATTGTCATATTAATAATTGAACCTAAGCAATGTTACAACCTAAGTAGATAATTCTTATATAGCAGGAGCTCTTCTCTTTATAGCAAATATCTGAAATTGAATACTTTTTGTTCCTTCTTTTTTATTAGCTTTAATCAGACGTAACTCATTTCCCAGTATGAATTGGATATTTATCACCCTTCATCCTATATTAACACTAATTCATCTTTGGACTGGCTTTCTAGTCTTAGGTTATCTTGAAGTAAAAATATCATTTTGCATTTAGCTGCTGAAAAGGTCTCTGTATCATGCATATGTATTTTAAGTATTTATTCAAACCATTATGATAATAATGTATAGTCTCCATTGAATTTTAATTTATTTATTATATTTTTAGCCTTATACAGCTCCTCATCGGCCAAAAGATCAGGACCTTTTCCCTTGTATCCTCTGGGCTAAGATTGCATGATTTATCTTTATCACACAGCCATGAAAGGAAAAGAAAAACTAATTGTCTAGGTTTTCTTTTTTTGCACATTGCAGTGTACCACCAACATTCTTGTCAAGATGCTCTCTAATCAGATGATTATTCTCCTTTTGGCTCTTTAAAAATAAAATAGTCCATCACTCATCAATTATTACTAGCAAAAATCACTGACTTGTTTTAATTTGAAATTTAAATTGAATAGTTTCCCCTTAGAAACACGCCAGTGGCAACTGAGCACACAGAACTTATGCAAAGGTACTCGAGACATTTGCTTTTGGAAAAGTCTGTATTTTTATTTATTACATGTATTTTTATATTCTTTTTTACTTGAAAGATTTGAGGCCGATTATAAATTATGAGATGAAGCAGTATATTCTTTATACAGAATAGAATTTCTTATTGAGTTTTCATAAGATTAATTTAAAATAGCATTTAGCAAATAAAGCTTGTGCCAAGTTTAAAAGACCACAAAAGACATAAACTCATAGATGGAATAATTCATTTTACAGTAAAGAAACTGAAGCTAAGATCATACAGGCAAAGTTGTATACAGAGGAATGATCTTGAAAGGATTTTCATTTTCAGGTTCAGAAATTGTTTGAGGAAAGTGTTCCTGACAGTGCCATTGAGGAACAAATAAGTGTTCTTGCAGCTAAACATGCATGAAGCAAAAATAATTAATTCATTAGGAGGAGTGTTGAGGTACTGTGGTAGGATTTAAAGCCAATGGGAGAATGAGTCTTGTCTTGTGTACTGGAAGAAGAAAGTCAGTTGAGAAATAGCATAAAGTTCAGTATGACTTAATTGCATAGTTTGTGACAATGCTGTCTGACCAAATGGACTGAGATGGAAGAAGTGGGGTTAAGGACGCCTGTGAGAAAATGCCTGCGTCTGATCCATTTGTGAATTAACTGAGGTCTGGAGAAAAACTATGGTGATGAAAATGTGGTAAAGAAAAACACAACAGGAATTGACTCACATATTCACATATTAAGTCCTAAGGATAGCCTCATGACACTGAAATTAGGTCAAAATTTCAAAAAGAAAAATAAATCATTAATAAAGAAAGTAGAAAAAAGTTATTCTTAAAGAGGAAAAACAGGGTTAAGGATGAGGACATCCAAATTTGGGCCTTACTTGTTTTGTAGAGTAAATGAACTAAGCCCGTATTCATATTTCCTCAGGAATTATTGCTCACAGATTATTCAAAAAATAATGAAAAGTGGTAGCTTCTTTTTTTATTTTACAATAAACTAATATGACCACATAAACGTATATTGACCACATAAAAAGATTTTAAATGCACCTCGCCTTTTGTACTTTGTGTATTTAGCAGCTCTACTCAGAGGGACTTATATTTTGGACCTGAGAGCCAGTCTACATGACAGCACACATATGCAATGATGAAGGCCAGGGGGAAAAAAATGTCTTCGCTTTCACACTTCCTTTGTACAAAGTCACTTGCCAATATGGAAAAACTCCCTTTTCTTTCTTCCCAGTGATGTTTACGGTAGGGAGGCGTTTGCATATTGTTTCACAGTGTGCATTTGCAAGTTGTTTGGATGCTCAGCATTCTACTTCTGAGGACCTTGAGCTGGTGGGAAAGCTCAGAATCAAGTCATTTGAAGTGGGAAAACAACTCTGATGTATTGCTCCTTTTCTCTGTTTTCCTTGGTTACTCAGCCCCCTACAGTGTTTTCAACCCTAGAAGTGTGAACGGCAGTGCAAAGCAAAAATATCACCACGGCTAAGGATATGTCTAATCTAAATTCGTCCATATGCATTCAGTCATTAACTGTACAACACTTTCTGAAAAGGGAGTATACCTCACAGTTCAAAGCGGGGCAACATCATGAAAAAGAACCAGCTTAATTGGGGTTGAGGAAATAACTTTTTTTAAGTGACTGCTCCAAGGTCATGAGATTTGGCAGTATACCTGAATAAGAAATATCCAAGGTTTATTACGTTACCTCACCTCTTCTTTTAGTACATGCTTTGCTTTGTGGAAATTGGTGTTGAAATCCCAAGAATTATTTGATAATACTTGGTATGAGTTGAATTACGTTCCCTAAAAAGCCTATGTTGAATTCCTACCTGCTGTTACCTATGCATGTGACCTTACTTGGAAAAGACTCCTTCCTTCCAGAACTGTGAGAGAGGACATTTTTTGTTGTTGTTATAAGCAGCCCAGTTTGTGGAATTTTTTTACAGCATCCCTGGGAAACTAATACATATTCTGAGCTCAATTTTTTCTCTGATTATAAATTATCTACTTATTGTTATATTTTCATTACTAAAAAAATGTTCCCAATTTTTATTTAGAGAATATTGAGATACCTTAAAAGACTTCTAGTAACCTTGGGAACTTCTGAACAGAACATACAAATTTAAAGGGAAAGAAACATTTCATCACCTTAATGAATCAATGTCGATTGTGTGAATATGAACATTCTCATTTCCATCTTCAGTCTGGCCTTGGCTTCACTTGCTAGCACCGCAGAATTAAATTGTATGAACTGTTAACTTCCTGAGGGTCTCAGAAGGAGAGACTGATGAGGATGGTGGTAGTGGTGGTGATTACTAGAAACAGGATAATTCATATCTTAAATCTTTTTAGCTTGATAAGCATTTGTTAGTACTTACTGACATGTTATATACACATATATATATATATATATATATATATATATATATATATATATATAGTGTGTGTGTGTGTGTGTGTGTTGTGTGTGTGTGTGTGTGTGTATGCACACACACATATATTTACCTTTTGGATAAAAATATAGTTTTCCATTTCCTTTCATCATAGATTGGATTCCCCAGAAAGCAAAGCCTGAAATTAAAAGGAGTATATGGAGACTTTACTGGGGCATATGAGATACATACACATATTTACTGAGGGAACAAAGCATGGAAGGAGGGAGATTTACTATAATTTTTTTTATCAAGTTGGCCACTTATTTGGGAAATTCTGGAGTTACAACTTTATGGTAAAGAAACTCCTCTATATCCACAACAAATCAGTGATTATAGCCTTCCACCTCCTTGACCAAAAGCCCGGGCCCTCTCTAGAGGTCACCACTGCTCTTTCAGTTCACCAAGCAGAGGCAGCTTAATCTCTCACACTCCAGGTATTATAGAACCCCAGTGAGATCAGGGAGTCTCTTTGCTTCCCCTGTTACATTGTTTCCCTGTCTTAAATTTCTGACCCTTTCCTTTGATTCTCACAATCTTTCTGTGCACTCCAGCTACTGCCAGCAATTATAATGACTTCAATATTTACCTGAAGGAGTCACCAAACATGTGGACTCTCAGTTCCCAGACCTTCTGGTTTCCAAAAGCCTTCCTTACACTGGAGTTCAGCCATTGTCTGCCACTGTATTTACCTTAACCTCTTATTTTACCAATACCTTAAACTACCTTGCCTCTATATCTCACGAGTGGAGGCCTTAATCTAGAAGACCCACACATCCAAGCTGTTTCCTGGAAAGTTGGCTGTCATGTTGGAGCTTCAATAGGAAGAGGTCATGTGTCAAGGAACTGAGGCAGCTGGTAGCTGGTAGCAAGCGAGGAGCTAAGGCTCTCAGCCCAACAGCCCACAAAGAAGTAAATCTTGCCAACAACCATGGGAGTGACCTTGGATGCAGATCTTGCCCTAGTTGAGCCTTGAAATGACTGAAGCCTTGGCTAACACCTTGATTACAATCTTGTGAGAAGCCTTGAGCCACAGGTCCCCAGCTAAGTATACCCAGATTCCGGACCCACAGAAACTGTGAGATATTAAAGTTGTTCTTTTAAGCCATTAAGCTTTGGTGCCATTTGTTATTCAGCAATAGATAACAGATGGGGTATCTAAGCACCACACCCCCCAAAAAATAGTCATCCGTTCCTTTGGAAACTGACATAAATCCTGAAAACCAGTGTTTTGTAATTAACTGTTAAGTGAAAAGCAACAATAGAGCCTCTAAGAAAAAGAGCCAGAAAAAAAGAGAAAATAGCCCAAGAGAGAAACATATACCCCATGATACACCCCATGAATGCATCCAGATTTCTGCCTTTCCCATAAAAGTGCTGTTGGTGCCATTACTATTTATTGTCGGCTCCTAAGGACTCGGTATTCTCGTCAAACAGTACATAATGGATAGAATGACTCTAATGCGTTTTTAAGCCCTCTTTCCAGACTACATGAGCAATTTAATAACACTTATTTCTTCCTATTTCCAGCCTTCCCCTGCTTAGACAATTTATGTAGTAGCATTTTTATCTTATCCTACTCTCACCAATAGGATGTAGTAGAGTAGGTTTTTCCAAATTCTTCTTTGCGCGCTTTATTCCTATTGTTGCCTATGTGGACTCTGATGATAATGCTAACAAAATGATGATGATGGAAGGGTCTAATCATATGCAGTTATGGACCATTCAGGAGCAGGTCACTATCATTAACCTTTGTCCCTGCATGGTTAGACTCCATTGTTCCCATGTGGTGTCTCCATTCTAAATTTATCTTAGGATTTGCTTGTATTATACTTTTGTACTACATCTCAGAAGGGTATAGCTAAACCAGTTTAGACACGAGTGTACTCTTCTCATAGCATAAGAATGGTACCAGTTCAATCAGTGGCATCCATAAAACTTCAGAATAGCAGAAGGATTAACAACATGGATGAGCTACTTGGTCTCTCAGTGTCTCAGTTTACTGATCTGTCAAATGGGGATAAAAAATCATCTCTACCTAATGGTTGTTGTGAGCATTAAATAAGTTTAATACTTAACTTATTTAAAACAGTATCTGGCACATAGGAAGTTCTAAGTGTCAGCTGTATATGCCATATGTGAACCTTCCAAAAATAGGAAAATCTCACTTCTGTAAACAATCTCCAAAAGGTTTTCACACACATTATCTCACCCTACTGAGACAAAAAAAAACCAAACAAACAAATAAAAAAAAAATGAAGGAAGAAATGACAGAGGGTATTGTACTCCTTTTCCAGATGAAGAAACAAAGGTCAAAAAATATTAAATAACAAGCATCAAATCTCATAAGTGTTAGTGCTGAGATTTGAATCTAGGTTTTCTCCTGAAAATTTTCCTGGAGCTTCTTCTGTCTGTTTTAGAGAGGTTGATAGGTGGAAACACGTGTTCTTATTGTATTGGATGGAGATTCAATGGTTGAGGATTTTCTGCCCTTCACAGGCACATAGTCATGCTCATTCTTTCCACTGTAGAAGAAGGTGGGAGTGTGATGGGAATTTAGTAAAGAGTTGAATGGAATATGCATGAAAAGGTGAAGTATTACCGTGATATATGGACACCCCTTGGGCAATCATTATCTAGTATCTCATCAAGATTGGGATGATGTACTCCTGTTTTTGTTTGGTATTTTTTTTTAATATCAGACAGTAACATAGTAATTTGTGGCCAGTGTTTGAGTGTTGGTATAATGATGCTCAGGACAGCACTTCCCAGTCTTTCTTGGGAGTATATTTTTGTTTTGTGTTTGTTTTAAGACTAAGAAAAGGTCCAATCTCACCATTTGATAGAATGAAACAAAACCATTAAATAAAGCAGGATGTGCACCTCATATTTTATGGTACCTGTATGATGTTTCTGGCTTTAACATAAGCCAATACATTGTTTTTAGCTCTACAAAATGTAATAACACAAAAGAAATGGGCCGTACTGGTGGAAGTGAGTAAGCTATCTATCTATTAACCAGTCCATTCAGAGAGTTAAATCTTTTTCTTTGCCTCAATCACATTTAATGCATCTTTGCCAAGAGTCCCGGATATCACACTTTTGAAATATCAGAAGAATATAATGAAAAAATATCCAAAAGCCTGTTTTTATGTCTAGATAGTGTCTTTTTATATTTTACTTTTTTATTTTTATAGGAATTCACTGTCAGCAGAGAGCTATCAGGTCCTAGAGTTTATCTATAGCTCTGGCGAAAGCTCCGCCTGTCTACTTTTGGCTTGTGAGAGTTTCTTTCCTTTGGGGCGGTGACTGGTGCCAGAATGAGAGGAAATATCATGCCCTCCGAGAGTCAAGAGCAGCTGGCGCAATTACCCTGGTGTTCATAGGATATTATAGGCATAAAGGCACATTTGGAGCTGGTTGGGGAACGAACTTAGTGCTTCTTTCTTTTATCTTTATAATCCACTTTCCTAGCAAGGATTATCCTAGCATTCATATTAAATTTAGCAAATGCAGATAAAAAGAAGAAATAAAGAAAGCTAGGCTGCCACAAGGTACTCTGACAAGGCAATCCATATGCTGGGTAGATAAACTGCCTTTTATCAAATGAAACAATAAAGACACAAAGAAACTTGTTCAAATTGTTGTTTTTTTTTTTTTTTTTTTTGGAACAATGAAAACCATTTTTGTAGGAATTAACCAAAGGGAGTTGTACATCTGGAAAGCAGTAAACACATAGTTTCTGTTTGGGAGAAAACTGACATTACTGCCCCCAAAATTATACATCTGCAGTATGATCCAAATTTGTCAAGCTGGGGGTATCATGGAAAGGAATTTTCTACCAGAAATTTGCATTAGATGGTGTTTTTCATTATTTATTTTAATGACATCTTCCTTCGTTTTTGGCAGAATTTTTATAGTGTGTATTTCATGAAGAGCTACAGAAATTTAATATAATAAATAAGTAAAATGTCAACATAGCTAAACTAGGCTCCTAGGGTCATAAAGGTGATTTTTGTTTTATTTCCTCATAGAAGTAAGGTCTCAGGCAAATTTTGCAAATCACAGAAGTTATTCCTTAGTACTCAGCTGTCTGCTTTTTTTTAATACTCTCATATTTCCCACAATTCCTTCCTATTATTTTTTTCCCCTATCATATAAGATAGGCCTTTTTGATGTTTATTCTTCATTCTTCGGATGAACATCCACTCTTAGGACATTCATGTCTGCCTTATTCACATATTAAATAATTAATCCAGAAGACAATTGAGGAGCAACTATGGCCCACAGACTTGAGAAGGCACTGGAAATATAAAGATGAATATTCGAATCAATAGTGAACTTCTGTTCAAAATACATCGGAATGCTGTGTAAATGAAAGCTATTAAATATTATACAGCCGAACTCAAAGAAAAAATAAATGAAATTTGTCAGATGCTATTAATGTACCAAGAATACAAAGTCAATGCAGTGTTGAAGTCAAGGTGGGCCTAGGCTTTTCCAACAGAGATTTAAATTTTATGGGGTTGGATCATGGATTATGATGCCCAAATAAGGTTGCAAGAAGAGTCCCTTCATGTCTTGAAAGGCATGAAGACTCCATATAAACTCAAGAAACAGGAGGCATACTCTGCTGATTCTCCTGAAATATGGCATGGAAATTTTCCATCTGCCCACAGCTCTGGGGGTACGGAGAGTGACTTGGGAGAAATTGGAACCCAAGTCCACCCACGTACAGCTAGGAGATTAGAATTTTTATTCTCAGTGTTTTGAGAGTAAAATTTGCCCCGCTCAGAGGCAAACTTAAAAATCATGTGTATGCTTACATCTAAAAAACAGGGTACTCCCAGGGAAGACAATGCCCTCTAGAAATAATCATACCATCAAAAATCGCCAACCACATAATGAAGTTAACATCCATGAAAGAATCAACAGATGCAACACAGGTAAATGGAATTCAATTATAATAGTTGATATTCAATGTGTTATTTGGCACAATATTTTAGTATTGTCACAGTATTTTAATTTTTCTCAAATTAAAAAAAATTTTAATTTAATTCTCATTCCTACTTATGTTTATCTGTTGACTTGCACTGAAGTTAAGTTAGAGGAATTTTGTAGTTTTCTGGAATTTGAAGGGAGATTTCATGCACTTGCTTACTCATGCCCTTAACAAATATTTATTCAGAGCTATGTTGTATCAAGTACTCTGCAGCATACTTGAGATACAGCACAAAAATGACACTGTCATTGTGGCTCAGGAGATAAAGCCTAGCGAGGCAGGGAGACTAGTAAGAGGGTAGCTATATTTCAGTGTCATAGATTAATGATATAAATAAACAGTACAGCACACAGAGCTCTTGAGTTAACCTAACTTTTTACAATCCTGGAGAAGGGTTACCCTGGTTAAATATTTTTAATTTAATGCATAGAAAAACATCCTATAGACACCAGAATGAAACGAAAATTTGCCTTAATGGAAATCACAGATCAAATTGGCCTCAAATGCCTCCTCTAACCAAAACTCCAGAAGATTTGGCAATGTCTACACAATTGTTGGTGAAGAAAATGGTGTACCTCAAAATTGTGTACTCTAAGTTTTCAATCACATGAGACATTAATTGAAAGATAACCTTATCAATATATGAGCTTAGAAAGTTTGTCACTATGTTACTCAATGAAAAAAGTTGATGAAAAGCACATTGCAGTTGAACCAGAAATAAACCAAAATAAAGAATAGGAAGGTTGGGCTATAAAAGGATGTAATTCCAAAGCAAATGTAATTCTAAAATAAAAATCAAGTGTTAAAAATTATTCTTGAAGAGGAAAATACATTCTCTGAAATAAAATTAATAAGAATAATCAGGGGTCTTTGGCTATTAGGATAGTTCCATATTGGTTAGTTAAGAAAAAGCACCTTATTAAAGGTGACAGAAATAAAGCCAAAAAGAACATAGTTGATCTTTCTTAAGTGAGACTGGTATAAAGTGAATCTATATTCAACATAGGAAATATTACAGCAACACTAGTGAGGTGACGAGGGCTCATGGAACCAAAACTTCATTGAATGTCCTCAAGTTCAGATTTCTTTTTGGTGAGACTTGCCAATTGGCAGGATGATGACATTACATCTACAAATTTTTGATTTATTTTAATTACTGAAGTTATTTAGGACAAAACCTGCCTGACCAACTTTCTTGAAGTTGATCTTTTCCATGATAAAATATGTTATTAAAACAAAATGTAGTCTGTGATTTAAATTCTTGTTGACATCAAAACTGTCAATTGTTATTTGCTCCTTTTGCTATCTTTTCTTGTGTTTTACTAAAAAGTACCACAAATAAATCCCAAAGGCCTCTATGAGCAGCACCAACAGGTTAATCAGATCTGGAACAAGATAATGGAAAACATGATAAAGACAAATGGTTTGAAATAAGTAGTCATTTTTTTCACCAGGGAATACTGCAAAAAATTAGAAAATGCTTGGTAGTCTAGTTATGCATTATCTGTTATCATCTTTATGTTTTGTTTGTTTGAAAAGTCAAAAGACTGAAGAAGGTCAAGTTTGTAATGGGAATTCTAATAGAACTTTATGATAAAGATAAAGTACTTCTGGGGAAAAAATTTTACCAGTGGAAAAAAGTAATCTGGGTGAAAATACTAGTTAATATGAACCAAAATTCAAAAGTTAGAAAGGCAGCAGTGAAATATAATAAAATGTCCTCATCTTATAACAAGGAGAAATCAACCACTACTGTAACTTGTGATAATATAATTGGAGACTGATCTGTGTTTTAAAATTGCAAATGAAAAGTCTAGGATAATTAAAATAAGCTATTTACTTTTGAAATCACTAGAGAACTTAAGAAGGAAAAAGGAAGAACATAAGATTAAAAATTATTAAAATAAAAATTATTAAAATGATGGCTCAGAAATCTGAAAATAGAAAGAATAAACACTACCCTTTTTAACATTACAGTGAAACACATTAAAATAATTCCTCATCCACAATTTATTTTATTTCTCCTAAATATATATTTCTATCATAAGTCATTTTGGAGTTCATAGAGAAGAATACTTTTCTAGCCCTTATAAATGTTATTATGTAAAGGTTTTAAAAAGGTAATTAGCTTACTATATTAAACAGAAAGAAAAAATATAAAGATGAAATGGGTTATTACACTCAAATTAAACTCAAATTATTTCATTATGATTTAACTTGTGTTGTACAGTGATTCAATCAGTTTTCTTATTTTGAAGTTGGATTCATTACATTATTTGTCATAATCAAATAATATTTATTCAATTTTGTAAAAGCTATCATTACAAAATCATATAATAAACTCTCATGTTCAGACATTAAAACAGCTAAATTATCTTTCTTGTCAACGAGTGTAGATTTCCCCTTTCAATTAAAAATAAAAATGAGATGTGACACAAAGGAAAGATATTAATTTCCAAACCAGGATCAGAGTTCTGGAAATTGGATATATTTTCAATATGCGTAAAGGAAGAGTCTGCTTTCAACTGAAAGGAAACTAAATCTTGAAAATGGGTTGAAATGGGGTTGTGATGTGACCACTGTCTTCTTAGTTAATCCTTTCTGAGTGCCATGTTCCCTCTGGCCATAGTATCTTTGCACATACTGTTCCCTCTGCCTAGGACACTCTTCCTCCTGTCCACCCCCTCAACACCTACCCCTTCTTCAGATCTTATCTCAAAGACTAATTCATCCTTAAGAAGGTCCATTTTCCCTTTTATGTTCTCATCCCAATATTTCATTTATTTAACAAATACCTACCATATTTCATTGAAACTAAGACACTGCTGATGGTAAGATACATCTTATTTTATGTGGTATCACTTGAAAGGAAAATATGATGCTAATTAAACTATGACACAATGTTTCATAGGATTCAGAATTTTTATTTTTCTTTTATTGAAAGAGCTCTTTCAGAAATAGACCTATTTTTTACCATATATTCCTCTTGTGCATATATAAAAATTTTTTTGAAATGAAATAAAGATATTCCTAAAATACTCACATTCAGAATTCAACTTGCAATTCCTTTTCAATTCGGAGATGTCAATATCCATGTGATATTGGTCAATTCTCTTTTAAGGCATCAGAAGCATTGGGGGTGCAGTGCTTCATAAAATTTTGCTCCAAACTCCAAATCACTGGTTTTCTTCTACAAGTTTGCTCCAAGTTTCTCCTTCATTGGAAGATTTGCATAGGCACTTTACTGATGTCACCAGAAGGTTTCAAATTAAGGTTTTCTGATACAATCAAAACTTTTATTTCTTCCTCAAATGGACATGAAATCAAGCCACAAAAATAGACAGCCAGGTCCAAAACAATGCCAACTCTCACACCTTAGGTAAGTGAGTATAAGACACCACTGATTCTAAGAGCCCAATTTCCAAAATGTTAAACTATATATTTTAGACTGATTAAATGTTCTCTGTAAATGTCAATGTGCCAAGCCTTGTTTTAAACACTTTATGAATATTAACTCATTTCATCTTCATGACATTTCTATGAGGTACGTGCAATTAATTCCTTTTTATATAGGAGGAAACATAAGCACAGAGGTTAAATAACTTACAGAACTTCACACAGTCAGAAAGTGACAGAAGTGTGTAAACTTGTGTACTCCTATAATTACATTAGTACTTTCCCTGTTTTAAAAATTAATTCTGCTTACTACCAGATTGTAAACTTCTATGAGAGTACATTGTTTTGTCTATTGAAACCCCAGTACATTTCAGTGCTTGATACAAACTAAAAGTTCAAGAGATGTTTGTTACAGATTGAGCACAGATACTCTTAGCTTTTTCCCTAACCTCAATACCTTTCCTTCCCTGTTTCTTACTGTTAACTTTGACTTTTGTGATCTAGATTTATGTGTAATGAGACTATGTCTTCTCATACGTGCTATAACAAGGAAAGTCAAAAGATTTTCACTTGAAATTATCTTCCTAAGTGATTAATGAAAGCCAACTTTTATGATTCACACTTTTGTGTTTGACATTGTTCTTTCTTGGAAGTTCTCTTTTTAAAATTTAAATACATATGTGTGAGAGGTGTAATATGTTAAATAATACTGAGTGAGTTCATTTAGCTTATCTCTCTTATTGATAAACAGAGTAAAAATGGATTTAACATGAAGATGCCTTCTGTGGGAATCAGGGTGAATTCAGGGAATCTGGAAGGGTTAAAATCAAATCTCACCAAACCCAAATTGTTTTAACTTCTATGAAATATGACATACATACAGAAAAGTGTACAAGTCATAAGTGTACATCCTGATGGGATTTTTCACAAAGTAAACACACCTTAACCAAACAGAACAATATCAACATCCTAGAATCCCTAGTCACTAACCCTCCAAGAACAAAAGCTTTCTGACTTCCTTCATCCTTGATTAGTTCTTCCTGTTTATAAACCTAATATAAACAGAATGCTAAAGTATGTACTTTTTTATGTATGGCTTCCTGTACTCAATTTGTGTTTGTGAAATTTATTTATAATTTTATGAGTCCTTGTAGCTCATTCATTCTCATTGCTGTGTTGTATTCTACTACATAAGCACGTCATGGTTTATTTACCTATTTTACTTTTGGTAGCTGCTGGCATATTTTCCAGTTTGGGACTATTATAAGCAATACTGCTATGAACCTTGTATGTGCCTTTGGTAAAAATTAAAATTAATTACTTCTGGGTATACAGCTAGGAGTAGACTTTGGGGGCCACATGGTATGTGAAATGTTCAGCTTTAGTAAGTACTGCCAAATGTTTCACTGTCAACAGTTACTTTTTCTTTCTTTTTCTTCCCGTCTTCTGGTGGTTTGGGAGAGGAAGGTTCATCCTGGTCATCTTAACTGATCTATATTTTTTAATTTAAAAAAATGTCAACACAACTTTAAAGGTTACATTCCATTTATAGTGATTACAAAATATTGGCTATATTCCCCATTTAGTACAATGCGTCCTTGAGCCTGTCTTACACCCAGTAATTTGTACCTCCTACTTCCCCACCCCTATATTGCCCCTCCACCACCTCCCCACTGGTAACCACTAGTTTGTTGTCTGTACCTGTGAGTCTGCTTCTTTTTTTGTTGTATTCACTAGTTTGCTGAATATTTTAGATTCCACGTGTAAGTGATGTCATACAGTATTTGTCTTAATCTGTCTGACTTATTTCACTAAGCATAACACCCTCCAAGTCCATCCATTTTTTGCAAATGGCAAAATTACATTCTTTTTTATGGTTGAGTATTATTACATTGTGTGTGTGTGTGTGTGTGTGTGTGTGTGTGTGTGTGTGTGTTTGTGTTATATATACACCACATCTTCTTTATCTACTCATCTTTTCATGGACACTTAGATTGCTTCCATATCTTGTCAGTTGTAAATAAAGCTACTGTGCACAGTAGGGTTCATGTATCTTTTCGAATTAGAGTTTTCTTTTTTGTTTTCAGATATATACCCAGGAGTGGAGTTGCTGGGACATATGGTAGTTCTATCTTTAGTTTATTGAGAAACCTCCATACTGTTTTTCACAGTGGTTGCACCAATTTACATTCCCACCAACAGTGTACGTGGATTCCCTTTTCTCCACATCCTCACCAACATTTGTTGTTTGTGTTCATTTTAATGATAGCCATTCTGACAGGTGTGAGGTAATATTTCATTGTGTTTTTTTTTTGAACATCTTTATTGGAGTATAGTTGCTTTAAAATGGTGTGTTAGTTTCTGCTGTATAACATGGAATCAGCTATATGTATACATATATCCCCATATCACCTCCCACTTGTGTCTACCTCCCACCCTCCTTATCCCACCCCTCTAGGTGGTCACAAAGCACCGAGCTGATCTCCCTGTGCTATGCAGCTGCCTCCCACTAGCTATCTGTTTTACATTTGGTAGTGTATATATGTCCATGCCACTCTCTCACTTTGTCCCAGCTTACCCTTCCCCCCCGCCGTGTCCTCAAGTCCACTCACTATGGCTGTGTCTTTATTCCTGTACTGCCCCTAGGTTCATCAGAAACTATTTTTTTTTTCAGATTCCAAATGTATGTGTTAGCGTATGGTATTTGTTTTTCTCTTTCTGAATTACTTCACTCTGTATGACAGACTCTAGGTACATCCACCTCACTACAAATAAATCAATTTCGTTTCTTTCTATGGCTGAGTAATATTCCATTGTATATATGTGCCACATCTTCTTTATCCATGCATCTGTTGATGGACACTTAGGTTGCTTCCATGTCCTGCCTATTGTAAATAGGGCTGCTATGAACATTGTGGTACATGACTCTTTTTGAATTATAGTTTTCTAAGGGTATATTCCCAGTAGTGGGATTGCTAGGTTGTATGGTAGTTCTATTTGTAGTTTTTTAGGAAACCTCCATACTGTTCTCCATAATGGCTGTATCAATTTACATTCCCACCAACAGTGCAGGAGGATTCCCTTTTCTCCACATGCTCTCCAGCATTTATCGTTCGTAGACTTTTTGACGATGGCCATTCTGACCAGTGTGAGGTGATACCTCCTTGTAGTTTTGATGTGCATTTCTCCAATGATTAGTGATTTTGAGTATCCTTTCATGTGTTTGTTGGAAATCTGAATATCTTCTTTGGAGAAATGTCTGTGTAGGTCTTCTGCCCATTTTTGGATTGGGTTTTTTTTTTTGATATTGACATGCATGAGCTGCTTGTATATTTTGGAGATTAATCCTTTGTCAGTTTCTTTGTTTCTCAATATTTTCTCCCATTCTGACAGTTGTCTTTTCATCTTCTTTATGGTTTCCTTTGATATACAGAAGCTTTTAAGTTCCATTAGGTCTCACTTATTTATTTTTGTTTTTATTTCCATTTCTCTAGGAGATAGGTCAAAAAGGATTTTGCTGTGATTTATGTTATAGACTGTTCTGCCTATGTTTTCCTCTAAGAGTTTGATAGTTTCTGGCCTTACATTTAGGTCTTTAATCCATTTTGAGTTTATTTTTGTTTATGGTGTTAGGAAGTGTTCTAATTTCATACTTTTACATGTACCTGTCCAGTTTTCCCAGCACCACTAATTGAAGAGGCTGGCTTTTCTCTATTCTATATTCTTGCCTCCTTTATCAAAGATAAGCTGACCATATGTGCATGGGTTTATCTCTGGGCTTTCTATCCTGTTCCATTGATCTATATTCCTGTTTTTGTGCCAGTACCATACTGTCTTGATTACTGTAGCTTTGTAGTATAGTCTGAAGTCAGAGAGTCTGATTCCTCCAGCTCCGTATTTCTTTCTCGAGATTGCTTTGGCTATTAGGGGTCTTTTGTGTTTCCATACAAATTGTGAAATTTTTTGTTCTAGTTCTGTTAAAAATGCCATTGGTAGTTTGATAGGGATTGCACTGAATCTGTAGATTGCTTGAGGTAGTATAGACATTTTCACCATGTTGATTCTTCCAGTCCAAGAACATTGTATACCTCTCCATCTGTTTGTATCATCTATAATTTCTTTCATCAGTGTCTTATAGTTTTCTGCATACAGATCTTTTGTCTCCTTACTTAGGTTTATGCCTAGATATTTTATTCTTTATGTTGCAGTGGTAAGTGGGAGTGTTTCCTTAATTTCTCTTTCAGATTTTTTATCATTAGTGTATAGGAATGCAAGAGATTTCTGTGCATTAATTTTGTATCCTACTACTTTACCAAATTCATTGCTAGGTCTAGTAGTTTTCTGGTAGCATCCTTAGGATTCTCTATGTATAGTATCATGTCATCTTCAACCAGTGACAGTTTTACTTCTTTTCCAATTTGGATTCCTTTTCTTTCTTTTTCTTCTCTGTGGCTAAAACTTCCAAAATTGTGTTGAATAATATTGGTGAGAGTGGGCTGTCTTGTCTTCTTCCTAATTCTATAGGAAATGGTTTCAGTTTTTCACATTGAGAATGACGTTGGATGTTGGTTTTTCACATATGGCCTTTATTATGTTGAGGTAGGTTCCCTCTATGCCTACTTTCTGGAGAGTGTTTTTTCTTAAATGGGTGTTGAATTTTGTCAAAACTTCTTCTGCATTTATTGAGATGATCATATGGTTTTTATTCTTCAATTTGTTAATATGGTGTCTCACATTGATTGATTGCATATATTGAAGAATCCTTGCATTCCTAGGATAAACCCCACTTGATCATGGTGCATGATCCTATTAATGTGCTGTTGGATTCTGTTTGCTTATATTTTGTTGAGGATTTTTGCATCTATGTTCATCAGTGATATTCACTTGTACTTTTCTTTCTCTGTAACATCTTTGTCTGATTTTGGCATCAGGGTGATGGTGGTCTCATAGAATGAGTTAGGGAGTGTTCCTCCCTCTGCTATATTTTGGAAGAGTTTGAGAAGGATAGGTGTTAGGTCTTCTCTAAATGTTTGATAGAATTCACCTGTGAAGCCATCTGGCTCTGGGCTTGTGTTTGTTTGAAGATTTTAATCACAGTTTCAATTTCAGTGCTTGTGATTGATCTATTTATATTTTCTATTTCTTCCTTGTTCAGTCTCAGAAGGTTGTGCTTTTCTAAGAATTTGCCCATTTCTTCCAGGTTGTCCATTTTATTGGCATAGAGTTGCTTGTAGTAATCTCTCATGATACTTTGTATTTCTGCCGTGTCAGTTGTTACTTCCCCTTTTTCATTTCTAATTCTGTTGATTTGAGTCTTCTCCCTTTTTACTTCATGAATCTGGCTAATTGTTTATCAATTTTGTTTGCCTTCTCAAAGAACCAGTGAGAAAAAGTTAGTTTTATTGGTCTTTGCTATTGTTTCCTTCATTTCTTTTTCATTTATTCCTGATCTGATCTTTATGATTTCTTTCCTTCTGCTAACTTTGGGTTTTTTTTTTTCTTCTTCTTTCTCTAATTGCTTTAGGTGTAAGGTTATGTTGTTTACTTGAGATTTTTCTTGTTTCCTGAGGTAGGATTGCATTGCCAAAAACTTCCTTCTTAAAACTGCTTTTGCTGCATCCCATAGGTTTTGGGTCATCGTGTTGTCATTGTCATTTGTTTCTAGGTGTCCTTTGATTTCCTCTTTGATTTCTTCAGTGATCTCTTGGTTATTTAGTAGCATATTGTTTAGCCTCCATGTGTTTGTATTTTTACAGTCTTTTTTCCTGTAATTGATATCTAGTCCCAAAGCATTGTGGTCAGAAAAGATACTTGATACGATTTCAGTTTTCTTAAATTTACCAAAGCTTGATTTGTGACCCAAGATATGATCTGTTCTGGAGAATGTTCCATGATCACTTGAGAAGAAAGCGTATCCTGTTGTTTTTGCATGGAATGTCCTATAAATATCAATTAAGTCCGTCTTGTGTAATGTGTCATTTAAAGCTTGTGTTTCCTTATTTATTTTCAGTTTGGATGATCTGTCCATTGGTGAAAGTGGGGTGTTAAAGTCCCCCACTATGATTGTGTTACTGTTGATTTCCCCTTTTATGGCTGTTAGCATTTGTCTTATGTTTTGAGGTGCTCCTTTGTTGGGTGCAAAAATATTTACAAATGTTATATTTTCTTCTTGGATTGATCCCTTGATCATTATGTAGTGTCCTTCTTTGTCTCTTGTAATAGTCTTTATTTTAAAGTCTATTTTGTCTGATATGAGAAATGCTACTCCAGCTTTCTTTTGATTTCCATTTACATGGAGTATCTTTTTCCATCCCCTCACTTTCAGTCTGTATGTGTCCCTAGGTCTGAAGTGGGTCTCTTGCAGACAGCATATAGATGGGTCTTGTTTTTGTATCCATTCAGCCAGTCCATGTCTTTCGGCTGGGGCATTTAATCCATTTACCTTTAAGGTAATTATCAATATGTGTGTTCCTATTACCATTTTCTTAATTGTTTTGGGATTGTTATTTTAGGTCTTTTCCTTCTCTTCTGTTTCCTGCCTAGATAATTTCCTTTAGCATTTGTTGTAAAGCTGGTTTGGTGGTGCTGAATTCTCTTAGCCTTTGCTCATCTGTAAAGTTTTAATTTCTCTGTCGAACCTGAATGAGATCCTTTCTGGGTAAAGTAATCTTGGTTGTAGGTTTTTCCCTTTTATCACTTTAAATATGTCCTGCCACTTCCTTCTGCTTGCAGAGTTTCTGCTGAAAGATCAGCTGTTAACCTTATGGGGATTCCCTTGTATGTTATTTGTTGCTTTACCCTTGCTGCTTTTAATATTTTTTCTTTGTGTTTAATTTTTGATAGTTTGATTAATATGTATTTTGGCGTGTTTCTCCTTGGGTTTATCCTGTATGGACTGTCTATGCTTCCTAGACTTGATTGACTCTTTCCTTTCCCATATTAGGGAAATTTTCAACTATAATCTCTTCAAATATTTTCTCAGTCCCTTTCTTTTTCTCTTCTTCTTCTGGGACACCTATAATTCGAATGTTGGTATGTTTAATGTTGTCCCAGAGGTCTCTGAGACTGTCCTCAATTCCTTTCATTCGTTTTTCTTTATTCTGCTCTGGGGTATATATTTCCACTATTTTATCTTCCGGGTCACTTATGTGTTCTTCTGCCTCAGTTACTCTGCTGTTGATTCGTTTTAGAGAATGTTTAATTTCATTTATCGTGTTGTTCATCATTGTTTGTTTGCTCTTTACTTCTTCTAGGTCCTTATTAAATGTTTCTTGTATTTCCTCCATTCTATTTCCAAGATTTTGGATTACCTTTACTACCATTACTCTGAATTCTTTTTCAGGTAGACTGCCTATTTCCTCTTC
Organism: Tursiops truncatus; assembly: GCF_011762595.2. Classification (NCBI taxonomy): domain Eukaryota; kingdom Metazoa; phylum Chordata; class Mammalia; order Artiodactyla; family Delphinidae; genus Tursiops; species Tursiops truncatus. Next base: position 21,098,346 of record NC_047037.1, on the reverse strand, counting down.
ATTTGTTTGGTCTTGTGGGTTTTTACCTTACTCCTTCATCTGCTGCATATTTCTATGTCTTCTCATTTTGCTTAACGTACTGTGTTTGTGGTCTCCTTTTTGTAAGCTGCAGGTTCGTAGTTCCCGTTGTTTTTGGCTTCTCCTCACCGTGGGTAACGTTGTTTCAGTGGCTTGTGTCTGCTTCCTGGTAGAAGGGACTGGTGCCTGTGTTCTAGTGGGTGGGGCTGGATCTTGTCTCTCTGGTGGATAGGGCCACGTCCGGTGGTGTGTTCTGTGGTGTCTGTGAGTTTAGTGTGATTTTAGGCAGCCTCTCTGCTAATGGGTAGGGTGTGTGCCTGTGTTGCTAGTTGTTGGGCATGGGGCGTCCAGCAGTGGAGCTTGTTGGCCGCTGGATAGTGCTTGATCTTAGCATTGAGTAGAGATCTCTGGGAGAACTCTTGCTGATTGACATTACATGGGGCTGGGAGGTCTCTGGTGGTTCAATGTCCTGAACTCAGCTGTCAACCTTAGAGGCTCAGGCCTGACAGCAGGCCAGAGCATCAAGACCTTGTCAGTCACACAGCTCAGAAGAAAAGGGAGAAAAAAAGAAAGAAACAAAAATAAAAACAAAAAAATTATAAATAAAAATTTTTTAAAATTATTAACATAAAAAATAATAATAAAAAGAGAGCAACCAAACCAATAAACAAATCCACTAATGATAAGCACTAACAACTAAACTAAGATAAACATAAATATCAGAAACAAATCAGTCACAGACAGGAAATCCCACATCTACATTTCCTTCTAAAGTCCACCGCCTCAAATTTGGGATGAATTGTTGCCTGTTCATGTATTCCACAGATACAGGGTACATCAAGTTAATTGTGGGTATTTAATCCACTGCTTCTGAGGCTGCTGGGAGAAATTTCTCTTTCTCATCTTTGTTCACACAGCTCCTGGGGTTCAGCTTTGGTGTTGGCCCCACCTCTGCATGTAGGTCACACTCAGTCATCTTTTGGGAAGTCTTAGGTCTTCTGCCAGTGTTCAGTAGGTGTTTTGTATGAGTTGTTCCACTCGTAGAAGTATTTTTGATGTATTTATGGTGAGGAAGTTGATCTCCACATCTTACTCCTCCGTCATCTTGAAGGTCCCCCCTTCAATGTGGTTTTCATTTGCATTTCCCTGGTGATTAGTGACAATGGGAAACTTTTCATGTGCCTGTTGGCCATCTGCATTTCCTCTTTGGAAAAATCTCTATTCAGTTCTTCTGCCCATTTAAAAATTTTTTGTTTATGTTTAGTTGTATGAGCTGTTTGTATATGTTGGATATTAATACCTTATTGGTCATATCAATTGTAAATATTTTCTTCCATCCAGTAGGTTGTCTTTTCCTTTTGTCAATGGTTTTCTTTGCTGTGCAAAAGCTTTTAAGTTTAATTGGGTCCCATTTGTTTATTTTTGCTTTTATTTCCTTTACTTTAGGAGACAGATCCAAAAAAAAGTATGACCATACTACCCAAGGCAATCTACAAATTCAGTGTAATCCCTATCAAAATATCAAGGCATTTTTCACAGAACTAGATCAAATAATTTTAAAATTAGTATGGAAACACAAAAGACTCTGAATAGCCAAAACAATCTTGAGAAAGAAGAAAAGAGATGGAGGAATCACAATCATGCCCCCTGATTTGAAACTATACTACAAAGCTGCAGTCATCAAAAGAGTGCAGTACAGGGCTTCCCTGGTGGCACATTGGTTGAGAGTCTGCCTGCTGATGCAGGGGACACAGGTTCGTGCCCCAGTCCGGGAAGATCCCACATGCCATGGAGCATTTGGGCCCGTGAGCCATGCCCACTGAGCCTGCGTGTCCAGAACCTGTGCTCCGCAATGGGAGAGGCCACAACAGTGAGAGGCCCACGTACCGCAAAAACAAAACAAAACAAAACAAAACAGAAAACAGTATGGTACAAGCACAAAACAGACACATAGATCAGTAGAATGGGATAGAGAGCCCAGAAATAATCCCATGCTCTTATGATCAATTAGCCTATGACAAAGGAGCTGAGAATATACAATGGAGAAAAGACAGTCTCTTCAGTAAATGGTGCTGGGAAAACTGAACAGCTACATGTCCAGTTTGAAATCAGAACATTCTCTAACACCATATACAAAAATAAACTCAAAATGGATTAAAGACCTACATGTAAGACCATATACTATAAAAATCCTAGAGGAAAACATAAGCAGAAACTCTTTGACATAAATCACAGCAATATTTTTTTGGATCTGTCTCATCTTGTCGGATTTGTAAGGGTTTTATGATACACTGAATCCTTCATTCAACATGTACATATTGAGAATCTGCTGTGTACAAGGAAATACTAATAGAGAATTTTATGCTTTGGGGTTGAAAATATGCTTGCCTATCCATTTTCCATTCAATCACCATAGAATCACTGTAAAACAGGTGGTAGAGGCACTATCATTCTTTCCTATATTTGGATTATGACATTCAGGAAGGTTAAATGACTTGCTCTGCCCAGCTGGTAAATGGCAGTGCTTGAACACAAGCCCAAGAGTTCTGACAACAAATCCTATGGTGATTCTCCTCGGTCAGGTCACCTCACCTTAGAGATATGACATATTTTCTTCTATCAGTCTGCTTGTCATTTGTGGGAGGTTTGAGGTCAGGATTCTTATGAAATTATTTTGGCTATCAAACCTGCTTCTTTGCAACATCAGGGAAGTAACTTTGACTTATTGCCTTCTACCATTCTACCAGAGGAGTTGCTGGGTGCAGGCACATTGTGGGGCAAGGAGGTCAGTTCTCCTTCAACATGCCCTGAATTTACCTAGAGGTGAAAGTAGGCTGAACTTTTCTAGATGCCCCAGGCAAAAGCATGCCCTCAAGCCAGAGATGACAGGCAGGAAGGGTGAGCCAACATTGTCTAGCCTGCTCAGTTCTGCTCTTTCTGACAACCTCTTATTTCACAGAGTCTTACTTTTTTCCTCCCTAGTCTAATTTTATAAATCTACAACTGTTTTTATCACCTAGGTAAAATGAAACTTTGACTAACAAAATTTAGTCTCAGTGGCAAGAGTCCAGTAAGATGGGTTGTAAGAGGGAAGAGAGAAGAAAAATAGGAATAAAACATTTTTACTTGAATATTGATACAGTAAAGAAATAGAATATATAATAAAATATTATTGCACAAATGAAAAATCTCTAGTTACAAAGTATTTTTCGTAAAGACAAAAATCAAGCCAAATTGTACCTTTTATGATCTACCCATAAATTTATGTCAGTGTTCCTAGATTCATTCAGGGTCCAGAGTGACACATTTTAATTGCACACAGAAGTCCTGGAACAATCTTTTGTTCCTTTATTTACCTCTATTATAAAATGCCTTGGCAAACATAGCCATTAACTTTTTCTGCTTTCTCAAGGAAAAAATAATTTAGCCACTTAAAGATATTAGGCTCCTGTGTATTATTTTCCTCCATTTGGTATCTGTGATTCCCCCTCTGAACACTTGAACACTTGCAGTCAGGGCACAATGACACACTAATAACAACTGAACCACCACCCCAGCCATAATGCTGCACAGCTCCCAGATTCATCAGCACCAAGCCCCAGCTATGTGGAACGGAGTCCCAGAGCAGAGGCCGGCTCCTCTTCACAGCTACATCTGTTCCTTCTCCCTCTGGAGCATCTGTTATGAAGCATAATCCCTGCTGAGCATGTGTAGACCCAAACTTGGGCCTCTTTTCCCTGAAATTCTCAGACCCTAAAATTCTACAGCTTGCATTCAAATACTTAGACTCCAATAGCCATTGGAACAATGCTGGAGTTCAGAAGAAACAGTGTTCTTGTTTTCATCAAGGGTATTTTTCCACTGACAGAAATTGTTAAAAGAGGTTAGTATGACTTTTCCGGAAGAGAAATAGATATTTTAATTTTTCTGATAGGTGGTAAAAAATTGTATCATTTTTTATGTAAATTAAAGATCATATGAATCCAAAGATTGTCCCCATTGGAGGAATTTTGACACTTCATCAACTGTTTTATCTTATAATGCCTTACCTTCATCCTCATGTTCAAGCATGTCCAGTTTTATTTTTATGTGAATTAAAAATATTCAGCCATCAAGGATCAAGAACTGGCATGATCCTCTTGAAATAATGAAGATAATAGAGTAAGTCACAAATCAGAATTCTTAACCAAATTAAATCATGAAGATAAGATGGAATTTTCCCTTAGAAACAGCAGAATCATCAGATTTCTAGTGGCTATTTTGATATGCTGGGGGCAGATCATATTGTACCCAGCGTCAGCCCTCATGGAACTGTATTGTGATGAGTTCCCTCACCACTGTAATCTCACTTCGTCCTTTTAAAATTGCAACAGTATAATATAGGAGATTGGGACGGGGGTTTGGAGGGATCTATCTTTTTGTCTTTAAAACAGAAATCCATCTTTGTTCTCTCCAGTCAATACTTTTCATGTGTTATTAGCCCAACATCCACCTCTCCTTATAGTCTCCCATTTGTCTTAAACATTATCCAACCAACTGGCTCATCCTGTCCATAAACCCTCTGAAAACAGCTTACACACTTACACAACCTAGCAGCGACTGGTGTAGCAGCAAAGCTTGCTGTAAATATCTGTTGAATAAATGAATGATTAAAAACATGAATTATAGGATTTTCTGCATGCTTAGACTAGACATTTACCTTAGGAACGCCTATTATTTTAATGCCAAAATGTGTTTGATATATAATTTAAGTCACTTTTTTAAGATGTGAGTTTCCAGTTGTTCTCTCACTGTAGCCTGGACCTTGTAAAGATAGACAGGTGTCTACACTGCAGTAAGAATCATCGCTGATTTACCTCTGGTCCTGCTAACCTCTTCTTTGATTAGCGAGGCAGGTGAGCTAAGAGGCTCTATTTCACCACATGCCAGCCTGAATTAGTCCTGAGCTGTTGCTGGAAGGGTTTGTTTTGTTAAAGGTATTAGTCCAGGGATGAAATAGAAGTAAAGTACCATAGGGCCTTCCTAGTCATTCTCATTAAGCCCTTTCAAGCTTCCTTTAACTCCACCCTATTTGTAATACTCATCACCGTGAGCAGACCTACTAGAAACAACCCCTTCAGCCAGAAAACCAGGTTCACAACTCTCTTTCCTCTGGGTAGCATACCAAGTATCACTGAGATTTTTCTTCGGCATTACCAACCTGTTTTATGTGTTTGTTTGCCTCCCTCCCTTTTAAAAGAAGAAATTAAGTATAAAGCTCAGTGTTTATATTAACTTCATCATTACCTCTCAGAAGAGTTGGAAGATCAGTTAACTAACATATAAAGGGACCAGGAATGTCTTTGGGGACAAGATATAATATTAATTACGGGCATGTACTTCCCGCTGCCTTTGCAATACCCATCTCTGGCTCCTGACAGGCACCTCCCCCAGAGCCTGGAGGAGCTCTAGTCACTCTGCAAGCAGGAATTCGGCTGAAATTACCATCTCCGTAGTCAGAAAAGCCTTTGGGCAGCAGAGGGGCTCTTTGTGTGTGCAGTCTCCTGCATGTGGCCGGTTGGCGTGGCCAGCCAGCTGTGGTTACCTGTGGGCATCAGTCAGGCAAGTCCACATACTGGGGAGGAGACCCAAACTCCCACACCCCCTCCTCAGGTGGATACAGCTGGGATCTGAGACGCAGAGGGTTTGAGGCATGTGGAGTGGGGCGGCCTCAAGGAAGATAATGGTCCCTTGCATATAACCCAGCCCTCTCCAGGCAGCTCAAGCCAACAGTGCATTTTATATCTATATCTTTCTTTTTTAAAACGCACTGGCAAGATCTTTCTCAATCAATCTCTCTCTGTCTCTCTGTCTCTGTCTCTGTCTCTGTCTCTGTCTCTCTCTCTCTCTCTCTCACACACACACACACACACACACACACACACACACACACACACACACACACGCTGCCAAAACAGAGAAGTGGCTATGCAAAGCTATAGAGCAGTGACTCATTTTTCTCTGAAATAGAGAAGCAAAGCTTTAAATCACTGCGAAGCTTGCTACTTCCTCATTTTTTGTTTTCAGTTTAAATCTGGCCCAAATATACATGGCAGCAAGGGAAGTGTAATTGGAGAGTCCAATTCAGGTTCTCTCTTCTAAATCGTCATGGCCCTACAGAAACCTCTATTTGTGTGTTCTGAAAATGGCAAGAGATATGTATTGTATATTCGAATAATACAGCAGTAAAACCAAGATTCAAGGATTGTTAATCTCAAACATATTATGCGATTGCAGAGCAACTAAGGTACTGAGTGTCTCCATTTTAATTACCAGGGTTGGCAGAGAAATCCAATTATGTTGCTGTGTCCCCAACATAACCCTTTCTGTCTTTGTTTGCTGCTCGTCTATTCTGAGTGTGTTTTGATCACCATTGTTTATTTATTTGTTTGTTTCTTGTGTTCTGTTTTCTACTGTGCAAGCCTCTTGCTATACCTGGATAGATATTTTTAGAGGTTTTATTCTCATTGAAAGAGCTGCTCATCTTCCTCTTGTAATCATGAAATTTTTCATGTTAAGAATATTTTCTTTCTTTTATCATTCCCTAGTGGAATCTAGGCAATGAGGATGACTGGCTTCCCATATGTGCCAGACCATTGTTTGAATGTGATGTTTACGAGCACGGGTTGCACAAATTATTCTAACTCTGAGCTTCTGACATCACTGGAAATTTCAGGCTAGGGGTAAATTTTCCTTCCATATGAATCCTTAGTGCAATGCAAAGAAAGGATCCTTAGGTCTTCTGCTTCTAAACATATTTTCACATCCTAGTATCTGTAAGATCCCAGGACTGGTGAAAACAAAATAAAATTTTCAATTCAAGTGATCACTCTCATTGATAGTTGAGCTGAAATATTGTCTTAATATTATAGATAATGCACAGCACTTTTATAATAAACATCAGATTAGTGATCAGGTTCTTTGCATTCTACCCTCCGTTATCCCTGGAATCCACACTTTCATTTCTTTTCCTTACTGCCACTGTCTGCTTTAGCCCTCATTGTTCTTCTCTAAATATTTTAATAATTACCTGACTAGTCTCTCTGTTTCCAATCTGCCCTTGCTTTCTCCCTCACTTTGATTTTTCTGCCCAGACATAGGCATGACCATCTCATTTTTCTGCTCAAAAAATTTACAAGATTTCAATCTGCTTATAAACAACTATCATTCACTCTCCTTATCTGACATTCAAAACCTTCTCTGGAATGACACCAACCTAACCTTTCTATCTACACTTTATTTCCTTATATTCAACACTTCCATCACACTGCATTATTTTTTAAAATAAGGGTCTATTTGATAAGTAGTATTTTTTAACATGTTTATTGGAGTATAGTTGATTTACAATGTTGTGTTATTTTCTGCTGCGTAACAAAGTGAACAGCTCTACATATACATATATTCCCATATCTCCTCCCTCTTGCATCTCCCTCCCACCCTCCCTATCCCACCCCTCTAGGTGGTCACAAAGCACCGAGCTGATCTCCCTGTGCTATGCAGCTGCTTCCCACTAGCCATCCTTTTACATTTGGTAGTTTGTATATGTGAATGCTACTCTCTCATGATAAGTAATATTTTAATATAAAATGGTCAGCTATGTCATTTTGAGGTTACAACATTAAACATTATTGTAGTGTCCCCATAGATGGGATCACCTTCATAAAAATCCTGAAGTGTCTAAATAAAGTGTTTTAAAATACATGGCCTTAAAGGTTTTTTTCTTATAAAACAAGTTGTCAATTTCCTCCCCCCTCCCTCATTTAATTTATTTTTCAATTGAGTTACACTTGACATAAAATTTAAACTAATTATATTAGTTTTAAGTGTATAGTATAGTAATTTGATATTTTTATGCATTATGAAATGATCACCACCATTAGTCCAGTTACCATATGTCACCATAAAACTTGTTGCAGTATTATTGGCTATATACTGCATGTATACATTACATCCCTGTAACTTATTTATTTTACAGCTCGAAGTTTGTACCTCTTAATCCCCTTTACCTATGTTGTCTGTCTCACCATCTCCTCCCCTCTGGCAACCACTTGTTTGTTCTCAGTATCTGTGAGTCCGTTTTTGTTTTGTTTATTCACTGATATTGTTTTTTATTTATTTATTTTTGCTGTGTTGGGTCTTCGTTTCTGTGCGAGGGCTTTCCCTAGCTGTGGCAAGCGGGGGCCACTCTTCATCACGGTGCGTGGGCCTCTCACTATCGCGGCCTCTCTTGTTGCGGAGCATGGGCTCCAGACGCTCAGGCTCAGTAGTTGTGGGGCACGGGCGCATTTGCTCCGCGGCATCTGGGATCCTCCCAGACCAGGGCTTGACCCCGTGTCCCCTGCATTAGCAGGCAGACTCCCAACCACTGCGCCACCAGGGAAGCCCTGATATTGTTTTTTAGATTCCACATATAAGTGAAATCATATTATATTTGTCTTTCTCTGTCTGACTTATTTCACTTAGCATAATACCCTCTAGTTTCATCCATGTTGTCACAAATGGCAAGATTTTATTCTTTCTTATGGCTAAGTAATATTCCTTTGTGTATATATACCTTATCTTCTTTATCCATTCATTTATAGATGGACACTTAGGTTGCTTCCATATCTTGACTTTTGTAAATAGTGCTGCAAAGAACATAAAGGTACATATATCTTTTCAAAGCAGTGTTTTTTCTTCAGATAAATACTCAGAAGTGAAATAGCTGAATTGTACAGTAGTTCTATTTTTAGTTTCTTTTTAAGAACTTCCCTACAGTTTTCCATAGTGGCTACACCAACTTACATTCCTACTAACAGCACCCAAGGGTTTCTTCTTCTTCACATCCTTGTCAACACTTGCTATTTCTTATCTTTTTGATGATAGCCTTTCTGACAGGTGTGAAGTTGTATCTCATTGTGGTTTTGATTTTCATTTCGCTGTTGATTAGTGATGTTGAGAAACTTTTCATGTGCCTGTTGGCCATCTGTATGTCTTTTGAAAATGTCTATTCAGGTCCTCTGCCCTGAATAGACATTTAATCAATTCATTTGTTTGTTTGTTTGTTTTGAGTTCATGTTGAGTTTTATGAGTTCTTTATATATTTTGGATATTAACACTTGATGGTATGTATCATTTGCAAATATCTTCTCCCATTCAGTAGGTTGCCTTTTCTTTTTGTTGATGGTTGATGTGCAATTGCTTTTTTAGTTGATGTAGTACCATTTGTTTATTTTTGCTTTTGTTGCCCTTTCCTGAGGAGATACATCCAAAAAAATATTGCTAAGATTGCTAAGATGTAAAAGTGGTCACTGCCGGGCTTCCCTGGTGGCGCAGTGGTTGAGAGTCCGCCTGCCAAAGTGGGGGACACGGTTTCGTGCCCCGGTCTGGGAGGATCCCATATGCCACGGAGTGACTGGGCCCGTGAGCCATGGCCGCTGAGCCTGCATGTCCGGAGCCTGTGCTCCGCAATGGGAGAGGCCACAGCAGTGAGAGGCCTGCGTACCGCAAAAAAAAAAAAAAAAAAAGAGGTCACTGCCTATGTTTTTTCTTAGGAGTTTTATGGTTACAGGTCTTACATTTATGTCTTTCATCCATTTTGTGTTTATTTTTGTATATAGTACAAGAAAATGGTCCAGTTGTATTCTTTTGCATGTAATTGTCCAGTTTTCCCAATACCATTTATTGAAGAGACTGCCTTTTCCTCCTTTTTATATTCTTTCCTCCTTTGTTATAGATTAATTGACCATAGGAGTGTGGTTTATTTCTGGGTTCATACTGTTTTGGTTACTATAGCTTGGTAGTATAGTTTCATGTCTGAGAGCATGATACCTCTGGCTTTGTTTTTCTTTCTCAAGATTGCTTTGGCTATTTGGGAACTTCTGAGGTTCCATACAAATTTTAGGATTATTTGTTCTAGTTCTGTGAAAAATACCATTGGTATTTTGATAGGGATTATGTTGAATCTGTAGATTGCTTTGGGTAGTATGACATTTTAATGATATTGACCCTTCCAGTCCATGAGCACTGTGTATTTTTCTATTTATTTTTTAACTTTTAAAAAAATTTTTGGCCATGCCACATGGCATGTGGGATCTTAGTTCCCCAACCAGGGATCAGACCCACACTCCCTGCATTGGAAACACAGAGTCTTAACCACTGGACCACCAGGGAAGTCCCTATTTTTCTATTTATTTATGCTGTTTTTTATTTCTTTCCTCAATGTCTTTTTCAGAGTACAGGTTTTTCACCTCCTTGGTTAGATTTATTACTAGATATTTTATTCTTTTTGATGCAGTTGTAAGTGAGATTGTTTTCTTCGTTTCTCTTTCTCAGTTTGTGATTAGTGTATAGTAATGCAACAGATTTCTGTATATTAATTATGTATCCTGAAACTTTACTGAATTTATTAGTTATAAGAGTTTTTTGGTGGGATATTTGGGGCTCTAGATATAGTATCATATCATCTTCAAATAATGAGAGTTTTACATCTTCCTTTCTATTTTGGATGCTTTTTCTTTCTTTCTCTTGCCTAATAGGTGTGGCCAGGACTTCCAATACAATGTTGAATAAGAGTGGCAAGGTTGGAAATCCTTGTCTTGTTCCTGACATTAGAGGAAGTGTTTTAGCTTTTCATCATTGAGTATGATTTTAGCTGTGGGTATGTCATATATGGCCATTACTGTGTTGAGATATATTCTTTCTGTACCTACTTTGTTGAGAGTTTTTATCATAAATAGATATTGAATTTTGTCAAAAGGTTTTTCTGTGTCTATTGAGATGATAATATGATTTTCGTCTTTGATTTTGCTAATGTGGTGTATCACATTCATTGATTTATGGATGCTAAACTCTCCCTGCATTCCTGGAATGAATCTCACTTGATCATGGTACATAATTCTTTTAGTGTATTATTGAATTCAGTTTGTTAATTTTTTTTGAGGATTTTTGCATCTATGTTCATCAGGGATAGTGGTCTGTAATTTTCTTTTTATGTGGTGTCCTTCTCTTGTTTTGGTACCAGGGTAATGCAGACCTCACAAAATGAGTTTGGAAGTGTTCCTTCCTCTTCAATTTTTTGGAATAATTTGAGAAGAATAGGTATAAACTCTTCTTTAAATGTTTTGTAGAATTCACCTTTAAAGCCATGTGGGCCTGCACTTTTTTGGGGGGGATGGGGGTTATTACTGATTCAGTTTGGTTTCTAGTAATTTGTCTACAGTAAGTCCCCTACATACAAACCTTCAAATTGCAACTTTCAAAGACATGTAGGCCTGAGTGAAATTTCAGCTTGCCCTCTGTCTCCTATTGTTGACAGTCCTTCAACTCTACCATCTCCCACTTCCTCTCCCTCCTCTAGTCAGTAACTCTTCTTGCCTGTTCACTCAATGCCAGCCCCTGTATGCCAGCTGTTGTACTGTACTACTGTACTTTTCAAGGTACTGTACTGTAAGATTTTAAATGTTTTCTTCATTTTTTGTGTTTTTTTTAAGTATTATTTGTGTGAAAAGTATTATAAACCTATTATAGTATAATACTATGTAGCCAATTTGTTAATTGGGTGCCTAAGCTAACTTTGTTGGACTTATGAGCAAACTGCACTTACAAACACGCTCTCAGAAGAGAACTCGTTCGTATGTAGGGGACTTACTGTATTCAAATTTTTTAATTTCTTCGTGATTTAATCTTGGAAGATTGTATTTTCTAGGAATATATCCATTTTCTAAACTGTCTGATTTGTTGAATATAATTGTTCATGTATTCCCTTATGATCCTTTGTATTTCTTTGGTGTCACTTCTAACTTCTTCTCTTTCATTTCTGGTTTTATTTATTTGGGCCCTCTTTCTTTTTTTCTTGATGAGTCTGGCTAAAGTTTTGTTGATTTTGTTTATCTTTTCTGAAAACCAGCTCTTAGTTTCTTTGATCATTTCTATTGTTTTTTAGTCTCTATTTAATTTATTTCTGTTCTGACCTTTATTATTGCCTTCCTTTGGGTTTTGCCTTTTTTTTTCCTAGTTCCTTGAAATGTAAATTCAGATTATTATTTATGCTTTTTCTTATTTATTGGGGTAGGCATATATCACTATAAACTTCCATCTTAGAACTGCTTTTGCTGTGTCCTCTAGATTTTGGAACATTGTATTACTTTCATTTGTCTTAAGGTATGTTTTGATTTCTTTTTTGATTTTTTGACCAGTTGATTGTTTAGTAGTATGTTGTTTATTCTCCACATGTTTGTGCTTTTTCCAGTTTTCTTGTACTTAATTTTTCCAGTTCTCTTGTACTTAATTTTTAGTTTCATATTATTATACTCAGAAAAGATGCTTGATGTAATTTCAATCTTCTTAAATGTATTGAGACGTGTTTTGTGGCACAGCATGTAATCTATCCTGGAGAATGTTCTGTGTTCACTTGAACAGAATATGTATTCTGCTGCTTTTGGATGGAATGTTCTATGTGTATATCTGTTAAGTTTATCTGATCTAGTGTGTCACTTAAGGCCAGTGTTTCCTTATTGATTGTCTGTCTGGATGATCTGTCCATTGATGTAATTGGGGAATTAAAGTCCCCTACTACTATTGTATTGTTGTCTATTTTTCCCTTTATTTTTGTTAATATTTGTTTTATGTATTTAGGTGCTCCTATGTTGGGTACATAAATTTTTACAAATGTTATATCCTCCTGTTGGATTAGCTCCTTTATCGTTATATAATGCCCATATTTGTTTTGTTACAATCTTAGTTTTAAAGTCTATTTTGTCTGATATAAGTATTCTTACCCCAGTTTTTTTTTTTTTTTCATTTGCTTGGAATATCTTTCTTCAACACTTCGCTTTCAATCTATGTGTAACTTTACATCATAGATGAGTCTCTTATGGCAGCAATATAGATTTTTTTTTTTTATCCATTCAGCTACCCTATGTCTTTTATTCTTCTATCTCCAGCTGTATTACCTGCTGACTCTCTCTTTACACAGCATTTTTATAATTTTATTTTTATTGAAATATAGTTGATGTACAATATTACATAAGTCACAGGTATATAATCTAATGATTTACAATTTTTAAATGTTATAGTACATTTATATTTATTATAAAATATTGGCTCTATTCTCTCTATTGTACAATATATACTTTTAGCTTATTTTATACATAATAGTTTGTACCTCTTAATCCTCTATCCCCTATCGTGCCCTTCCCCCCTTCCCTCTCCCCACTGGTTACCACTAGTATGTTCTCTATATCTGGGAACCTGCTTCTTTTTTGTTATAGTCACTAGTTTATCTTATTTTTTAGATTTCACATATAAGTGATATCATACAATATTTGTCTTTTTTTTTTTTTGGTATGCGGGCCTCTCACTGTTGTGGCCTCTCCCATTGTGGACCACAGGGTCCAGACGCGCAGGCTCAGCAGCCATGGCTCATAGGCCCAGCCGCTCCGCGGCATGTGGGATCTTCCAGGACCAGGGCACGAGCCCGTGTCCCCTGCATTGGCAGGCGGACTCTCAACCACTGCGCCACCAGGGAAGCCCTATTTGTCTTTCTTTATCTGATTATTTCACTTAGTATAATGCCCTCCAAACCCATCCATGTTGTTGCACGTGGCAAAATTTCATTATTTTTATGTCATTTGATTGGAGCAATTAGTCCATTTTCATTTAAAATAATTATCCATGGGTATGTACTTAATGCCATTTTGTTAATTGCTTTCCAGTTGGTTTTGTAATTCTCTGTTTCTGTCTTCTCTTGTTTTTTTCCCTTGTGGTTTGATGGGTTCCTTTAGTGTTATGTTTAGATTTCTTTCTCTTTATTTTTTGTGTATCTATTGGAAGTTTTAGTTTGTGGTTACCATGAGGTTTAGAGAAACTGACCTGTATGTATAGCCATCTATTTTAAACTGATATTTGCTTAATTTTCAAGGCATTCTAAGAGCACTACATTTTTCCTCCCCACCCCCTGCAATTTATGTTTTTGATGTCATATTTTACATATTTTTATTTTATGTATCCCTTAACTACTTACTGTATTTATAGTTGATTGTACTACTTTTGTCTTTCAAACCTTCATACTAGCTTTTTAAGTGGCCAATCCTCTACCTTTGCTATATATTTCCCTTTACCAGTGAACCAATGAGGTATTTTCCTTCACATATTTTCTTATTTCTAGTTGTGGCCTCTTCTTTTCTGCTTAAAGAAGACTCTCCAACATTTTTTGTATGTCTGGTTTAGTGGTGATGAACTCCTTTAATTTTTGCTTGTCTGGGAAACTCTATCTCTTCTTTAATTCTGAATGATAACCTTGCCAGATACAGTATTCTAGATTATGTTTTTTTCCCTTTAGCACTTTAAATATATCCTACTCCCTTCTTGCCTATAATCCTTCTGCTGAAAAGTCAGCTGACAGTCTTATGGAGTTTATTTTGTATGTGATTAGTTGTTTTTCTCTTTCTGCTTTTAAGATTCTCTCTTTATTTTTAAGTATTACCATTTTAATTGTAGTATGTCTTTGTGTGGGTCTCTTTGGATTCATCTTATTTGAGATTCTATGTGCTTCCTAGCAATAGACCTGGATATCTATTTCCTTCTACAGGTTAGGGAAGTTTTCAGCCATTATTTCTTCAAAGTTTTCTGTTCCTTTATCTCTCTCTCTCTCATTCTTGGACCGCTATAATGCAAATGTTACTACGCTTTCTGTTTTCCCAGAGGTCTCTTAAACTCTCCTCATTTTTTTGGAATTCTTTCTTCTTTCTGCTGTTCTGATTGGGTGATTTTCACAATTCTATCTTCCAGATTTCTTATTTGTTCTTTTGTATCATGTAATCTTTTGTTGATTCCCTCTGGTGTATTTTTTGTTTCAATTATTGTATTCTTCATCTCTGATTGGTTCTTTCTTACATTGTCTAACTGTTGAAGTTCTCACTGGGGTCTTCCTTCTTCTCCTGAGTTCAGTGAGTATCCTTACACCATTTATTGAACTCCTTATGAGACACATTCATATCTCTGTTTCATTAAGGTTTTTTCCCTGGGGTTTTATTTTGTTCTTTCATTTGGAATATATTCCTCTGCCTCATAATTTAATTTGACTTACATTTTTTGTTTCTATGAGTTAGATGAAACAGCTACCTCTCTGGTCCTGAAGGAGTGGTCTATGTAGGTATGTACCCTGTGTAGACTGTTGTGCCAGGTGGCGTTGACAGGCTTTCTAGGGCTGGAGTGATTTCAGTCCAGAGGAAATCCCTGGGGAGTGCTGTACCTGAGGTCACCTTGATGGGTTGGCTGGAGCTGAAGTGGGCACAGGACTGAGCAGTCCTTGGGTGCACTGTGCTCAAGGCTGGCTTGACAGGACAGCTGGAGCTGGAGTAGGTGTGGGCCTGGGAGTGTCCTGGGGAAATTCAGATGGCTTTCACTCGCACCTCCAACCCCAGAGAGGGCTTCAGTAGTTCCCTGCCCACTTGGCAGGAGCTCTAGGGTTAGTAAAGGGATTTCCTTCCTGTATAGTCTAGGTGCCCTTTAAACTGCTGTCACTTTGCAGTGTCCCAGGGTGGGCAAGTCTGTGCTTAGGTCCCTCAGCAACATCCCTCCCTATTGCAGGTCATGCATTGGGAGTGGGGTTCCTGTAGATACCATATCTTCATCTTTTTTACCCATTTTATGTGGTGTTTCTGTGTGCAGTAGCTGTTCAATCAGCCCTTGGTTCTTCCTCAGGAGGAACTGCTATATATATAGGTATAGATTCAGTGTGCCTGTGGAAAGAGTTGATCTCAGGTTCTTCCTATACCACCATCTTGAACCCATTCCCGAAACTGCATTATTGACTCTACCTGAATAGGCAACATATTTTTCTACCACTACCTTTTTGCTTTTCCTGTGCTCTATTATTAGGAATTAGGTCTTGATATCATGTAACATACTGTAAACTCCTTCATCATAAAAGTTATGTTTTACACATCTTTGTGTATTCTCAGCTGCCTTAGTACTCTGGCATTCATATAGGTATTCATTCATTCAACAAATATACATTGAGCTCCTACTCAGTGGCAGGTGCTAAATGCTAGGGAGGTGGCAATGAATATAACATGAAAAATTTTTCATGCTTGTGGAATATATATTCTATTAGAGGAAAACAGATAATAAACAAAGGATATTAGTAAATATGTAGACCTTGGGGGGGGGGGAAGCTGTGCAAGAGGTATAAAATTGAGATGGTGGGATGTCATTTTAGGTAGGGTGACCAGGAGAGGCGGCATATGAGGAAGTAAGAATGCTGAAGAAAGTATGAGAAAAGGTCATGGCACATCTTGGGGAAGGGCACTGCAGGCTGATGGGACAGCAAGTGCAAAGGCCCTGTGGAGGATTTGCTGAAGGTGAAAGAGAAATTTGAAGAGTAGTAGGAGATGAGGTGAAATTATAGGTGGGTGGGATGGAGAGTGGTGAGCAATTATATAGTACTTTGGAGTTATTTGTAAGGACATTGGTTTTAGTTTGAATACTATATATTATTATAGTATATTATCAGAATCAGATTATTATCAGAATTAGGCAGGAAAGGAGCATTATGTGAATTATGTTTTAAAGCATCCACCAGTTTCAGAATTTAGAATGGATTGAAGGGGGCCAAGGGTGGAGGAGGGGAAGAGCAGTTACAATATTATGAAGACTTGGGTGTGGTGTATTCTGGATATAAATGTATAGGATCCCTATTAAGCCCTCTTTCTAGCCAGCTGCATAAAGGCAGAAGAAGCAGCTAGATATATACTCAGTAACCTTGGAAAATAGTGACAGGCTCTGCCCCTAATCTTTGCATATTATCATGCAAAGCTAACTGGCCTGAAAGGCAAAGCTATCTGGCCATTATACAGTGTGACCTAATCAAAATCTGAAGCAGGAGAAAAAGAAAAACAGCTTCTACAGCTCTTGTTGCACTGACCCACGAGTGCCACTTACACAAGACTGGACATAGTTGATAGTAGAAAATATGTCATGGCAAGTAGTTACAGCTTCTTTGATAAATTGATTTCCACAGATCTTTCTCCCTCCATGCATATGCTTCTTAAAAGAAAAAGTAAATTATTTCACTTCTATTCTTAAAATTCAGCTATTTTGTTCAGTCTTTGGTTACAGAAATTCTCTCACCTTGGCTGCTCATCAGTTTTGTCATAAGTTAATCAATAGGATGGTTGGGGAAGATGGTGGAAGAGTAAGACGCGAAGATCACCTTCCTCCCCACAAACACATCAGAAATACATCTACACGTGGAACTGCTCCTATAGAACACCCACTGAACACTGGCGTAAGGCCTCAGACCTCCAAAAAGGCAAGAAACTCCCCATGTACCTGGGTAGGGCAAAAGAAAAAAGAATAAACAGAGACAAAAAAATAGGGACGGGACCTGCACCAGTGGGAGGGAGCTGTGAAGGAGGAAAGGTTTCCACACACTAGAAGCCCCTTCACGGGAGGAGACGGCAGGTGGTGGAGTGGGGATGCTTCGGAGCCGTGGAGGAGAGCACAGCCACAGGGGTGTGGAGGGCAAAGTGGAGACATTCCCGCACAGAGGATCGGTGCTGACCAGCACTCACCAGCCCGAGAGGATTGTCTGCTCCCCCGCCAGGGCGGGTGGGCCTGGGAGCTGAAGCTCGGGCTTAGGTCGGAGTGCAGGGAAAGGACTGGGGTTGGTGACGTGAACCCAGCCTGCAGGGGGTTAGTGTGCCACAGCTAGCTGGGAGGGAGTCCGGGAAAAAGTCTGGACCTGCTGAAGAGGCAAGAGACTTTTTCTTCCCTCTTTCTTTCCCGGTGCGCGAGGAGAGGTTATTAAGAGCACTGCTTAAAGGAGCTTCAGAGATGGGCAAGAGCCACCCCAGAGACGGGCATGAGATGTTAAGGCTGCTGCTACCACCACTAAGAAGCCTGTGTGAAAGCACAGGTCACTATCCACACCTCCCCTCCCAGGAGCCTGTGCAGCCCGCCACTGCCTGAATCCCGTGATCCAGGGACAAACTCCCCGGGAGAATGCACGATGCACCTCAGGCTGGTGCAATGTCATGCCAGCCTCTGCCGCCATAGGCTTGCCCTGCATCCGTACCCCTCACTCCCCCCAGCCTGAGTGAGCCAGAGCCCCCAAATCAGCGGCTCCTTTAACCCCGTCCTGTCTGAGCGAAGAATAGATGCCCTCAGGCGACCTACACACAGAGGTGGGGCCAAATCCAAAGCTGAACCCCAGGAGCTGTGCGAACAAAAAAGAGAAAGGGAAATTTCTCCCAGCAGCCTCATGAGCAGCGGATTAAATCTCCAAAATCAACTTGATGTACCCTGCATATGTGGAATACCTGAATAGACAACAAATTATCCCAAATTGAGGAGGTAGACTTTGAGAGCAAGATATATTATTTTTTCCCCTTTTCCTCCTTTTGTGACTCTGTATCTGTATGCCTCTGTGTGAGATTTTGTCTGTATAGCTTTCCTTTCACCATTTGTCCTAGGGTTCTTTCCATCCATTTTTTTTTGTTCTGTTTTTTAATTCAAAAAAAAAATTTTTTTAATAATAAGTTTTTATTTCAATAACTTTATTTTATTTTATCTTACTTTATTTTATTTTATCCTCTTTCTTTCTTTCTACTTTTTCTACCTTTTATTCTGAGCCATGTGGATGAAAGGCTCTTGGTGCTCCAGCCAGGAATCAGTTCTGTGCCTCTGAGGTGGGAGAGCCAACTTCAGGACACTGGTCCACAAGAGACCTCCCAGCTCCTCATAATATCAAATGGCGAAAATCTCCCAGAGATCTCCATCTCAACACCAAGACCCAGCTTCACTCAATGACCAACAAGCTACAGTGCTGGACGCCCTATGCCAAACAACAAGCAAGACAACACAACCCCACCCATTAGCAGAGAGGCTGCCTAAAATCATAATAAGGCCATAGACACCCCAAAACACACCACCAGACGTGGACCTGCCCACCAGAAAGACAAGATCCAGTCTCATCCACCAGAACATAGGCACTAGTCCCCTCCACCAGGAAGCCTACACAACCCACTGAAGCAACTTTAGCCACTGGGGACAGACACCAAAAACAACGGGAACTAGGAACATGCAGCCTGCAAAAAGGAGATCTCAAACACAGTAAGATATGCAAAATGAGAAGATGGAACAACACACAGCAGATGAAGGAGCAAGATAAAAACCCACCAGACCTAACAAATGAAGAGGAAATAGGCAGTCTACCTGAGAAAGAATTCAGAATAATGATAGTAAGCATGATTCAAAATCTTGGAAATAGAACAGAGAAAATGCAAGAAACATTTACCAAGGACCTAGAAGAACTAAAGAGGAAACAAGCAATGATGAATAAAACAATAAATGAAATTTAAAATACTATAGAAGGGATCAATAGCAGAATAACTGAGGCAGAAGAATGGATAAGTGACCTGGAAGATAAAATAGTGGAAATAACTACTGCAGAGCAGAATAAAGAAAAAGGAATGAAAAGAACTGAGGAGAGTCTCAGAGACCTCTGGGACAACATTAAATGCACCAACCTTCGAATTATAGGGGTCCCAGAAGAATAGAAACAGAAAGGGACTGAGAAAATATTTGAAGAGATTATAGTTGAAAACTTCCCTAATATGGGAAAGGAAATAGTTAATCAAGTCCAGGAAGCAGAGAAAGTCCCATACAGGATAAATCCAAGGAGAAACATGCCAAGACACATATTAATCAAACTATCAAAAGTTAAATACAAAGAAAACATATTAAAAACAGCAAGGCAAAACCAACAAATAACACACGAGGGAATCACCATAAGGTAAACAGCTGATCTTTCAGCAGAAACTCTGCAAGCCAGAAAGGAGTGACAGGACATATATAAAGTGATGAAGGAGAAAAACCTACAACCAAAATTACTCTACCCAGCAAGGATCTCATTCAGATTTGATGGAGAAATTAAAACCTTTACAGACAAGCAAAAGCTGAGAGAGTTCAGCACCACCGAACCAGCTTTACAACAAATGCTAAAGGAACTTCTCTAGGCAAGAAATACAAGAGAAGGAAAAGACCTACAATAACAAACCCAAAACAGTTAAGAAAATGGGAATGGGAACATACATATCGATACTTACCTTAAGTGTAAATGGATTAAATGCTCCCACCAAAAGACACAGACTGGCTGAATGGATACAAAAACAAGACCCATACATATGCTGTCTACAAGAGACCCACTTCAGACCTAGGGACACATACAGACTGAAAGTGAGGGGATGGAAAAAGATACTCCATGCAAATGGAAATCAGAAGAAAGCTGGAGTAGCAATTCTCATATCAGACAAAATAGACTTTAAAATAAAGACTATTAGAAGAGACATAGAAGGACACTACATAATGATCAACGGATCGATCCAAGAAGAAGATATAACAATTGTAATCATTTATGCACCCAACATAGGAGCGCCTCAATACATAAGGCAAATACTAACAGCCATAAAAGGGGAAATCAGCAGTAACACATTCATAGTAGGGGACTTTAACACCCCACTTTCACCAATGGACAGATCATCCAAAATGAAAATAAATAAGGAAACACAAACTTTAAATGATACATTAAACAGGATGAACTTAATTGATATTTATAGGACATTCCATCCAAAAACAGAGTACACATTTTTCTCAAGTGCTCATGGAAAATTCTGCATGATAGATCATATCTTGGGTCACAAATCAAGCCTTGGTAAATTTAAGAAAATTGAAATTGTATCAAGTATCTTTTCCAACCACAATGCTATGAGACTAGATATCAGTTACAGGAAAGATCTGTAAAAAATACAAATACATGGAGGCTAAACAATACACTACTTAATAATGAAGTGATCACTGAAGAAATCAAAGAGGAAATCAGAAAATACCTAGAAGTAAATGACAATGGAGGCACAACGACCCAAAACCTATGGGATGCAGCAAAAGCAGTACTAAGAGGGAAGTTTATAGCAATACAATCCTGCCTTAAGAAGCAGGAAACATCTTGAATAAACAACCTAACCTAGCACCTAAAGCAATTAGAGAAAGAAAAACAAAAACACCCCAAAGTTAGCAGAAGGAAAGAAATTATAAAGATCAGATCAGAAATAAATGAAAAAGAATTGAAGGAAACAATAACAAAGATCAATAAAACTAAAAGCTGATTCTTTGAGAAGATAAACAAAATTGATAAACCATTAGCCAGACTCATCAAGAGAAAAAGGGAGAAGACTCAATTCAATAGAATTAGAAATGAAAAAGGAGAAGTAACAACTGACACTGCAGAAATACAAAAGATCATGAGAGATTACTAGGAGCAACTCTATGTCAATAACATGGACAACCTAGAAGAAATGGACAAATTCTTAGAAATGCACAACCTGCCAAGACTGAACCAGGAAGAAATAGAAAATATGAAGAGACCAATCACAAGCACTGAAATTGAAACTGTGATTAAAAATCTTCCAACAAACAAATCCCAGGACCAGATGGCTTCACAGGCAAATTCTATCAAACACTTAGAGAAGAGCTAACACCTATCCTTCTCAAACTCTTCCAAAATTTAGCAGAGGGAGGAACACTCCCAAACTCATTCTACGAGGCCACCATCACCCTGATACCAAAACCAGACAAAGATGTCACAAAGAAAGAAAACTACAGGCCAATATCACTGATGAACAGAGATGCAAAAATCCTCAACAAAATACTAGCAAACAGAATCCAACAGCACATTAAAAGGATCGTACACCATGGTCAATTGGGGCTTATTCCAGGAATGCAAGGATTCTTCAATATCAATCAATGTGATACACCATATTAACAAATTGAAGGAGAAAAACCATATGATCATCTCAATAGATGCAGAGAAAGCTTTTGACAAAATTCAACACCCACTTATGATAAAAACCCTGCAGAAAGTTCGCATAGAGGGAACTTTCCTCAACATAATAAAGGCCATATATGACAAACCCACAGCCAACATTATCCTCAATGTTGAAAAACTGAAAGCATTTCCACTAAGATCAGGAACAAGACAAGGTTGCCCACTCTCACCATTACTATTCAACATAGTTTTGGAAGTTTTAGCCACAGTAATCAGAGAAGAAAAAGAAATAAAAGGAATCCAAATCGGAAAAGAAGAAGTAAAGCTGTCACTGTTTGCGAATGACATGATACTATACACAGAGAATCCAAAAGATGCTACCAGAAAACTACTAGAGCTAATCAATGAATTTGGTAAAGTAGCAGGATACAAAATTAATGCACAGAAATCTCTTGCATTCCTATACACTAATGATGAAAAATCTGAAAGTGAAATCAAGAAAACACTCCCATTTACCATTGCAACAAAAAGAATAAAATATCTAGGAATAAACCCACCTAAGCAGAAAAAAGACCTGTATGCAGAATATTAGAAGACACTGATGAAAGAAATTAAAGATGATACAAATAGATGGAGAGATATACCATGTTCTTGGATTGCAAGCATCAACATTGTGAAAATGACTCTACTACCCAAAGCAATCTACAAATTCAATGCAATCCTTATCAAACTACCACTGGCATTTTTCACAGAACTGGAACAACAAATTTCACAATTTGTATGTAAACATAAAAGACCCCAAATAGCCTAAGCAATCTTGAGAGAGAAAATTGGAGCTGGAGGAATCAGGCTCCCTGACCTCAGACTATACTACAAAGCTTCAGTAATCATAACAGTATGGTACTGTCACAAAAACAGAAAGATAGATCAATGGAACAGGATAGAAAGCCCAGAGATAAACCCACACACATATGGTCACCTTATCTTTGATAAAGGAGGCAAGAATATGCAGTGGAGAAAAGACCGCCTCTTCAATAAGTGGTGCTGGGAAAACTGGACAGCTACATGTAAAAGTATGAGATTATAACACTCCCTAACACCATACACAAAAATAAGCTCAAAATGGATTAAAGACCTAAATGTAAGGCCAGACACTATCAAACTCTTAGAGGAAAACATAGGCAGAACACTCTATGACATAAATCACAGCAAGATCCTTTTTGATCCACCTCCTAGAGAAATGGAAATAAAAACAAAAATAAACAAATGGGACCTAATGAAACTTAAAAGCTTTTGCACAGCAAAGGAAACCATAAGTAAGACCAAAACACAACCCGCAGAATGGGAGAAAATATTTGCAAGTGAAACAACTGACTAAGGATTAATCGCCAAAATTTACAAGCAGCTCATGCAGCTCAATATCAAAAAAGCAAACAACCCAATCCAAAAATGGGCAGAAGACCTAAAGAGACATTTCTCCAAAGAAGACATACAGACTGCCAACAAACACATGAAAGAATGCTCAACTTCATTAATCATTAGAGAAATGCAAATCAAAACTACAATGAGATATCATCTCACACCGGTCAGATTGGCCATCATCAAAAAACCTAGAAACAATAAATGCTGGAGAGGGTGGGAGACATGGGAACCCTCTTGCACTGCTGGTGGGAATGTAAATTGATACAGCCACTATGGAGAACAGTATGGAGTTTCCTTAAAAAACTACAAATAGAACTACCATACGACCCAGCAATCCCACTACTGGGCATATACCCTGACAAAACCATAATTCAAAAAGAGTCATGTACCAAAATGTTCATTGCAGCTCTATTTACAATAGTCAGGAGATGGAAGCAACCTACGTGTCCATCATCAGATGATTGGATAAAGAAGATGTGGCTCATATATACAATGGAATATTACTCAGCCATAACAAGAAATGAAATTGAGTTATTTGTAGTGAGG
This sequence comes from Tursiops truncatus, assembly GCF_011762595.2. Classification (NCBI taxonomy): domain Eukaryota; kingdom Metazoa; phylum Chordata; class Mammalia; order Artiodactyla; family Delphinidae; genus Tursiops; species Tursiops truncatus. The sequence continues at coordinate 21,074,516 of NC_047037.1, read as the reverse complement.
TGGATGGACCTAGAGTCTGTCATACAGAGTGAAGTAAGTCAGAAAGAGAAAAACAAATACCATATTCTAACACATATATATGGAATCTAAGAAAAAATTTTTTAAAAATGTCATGAAGAACCTAGGGGTAAGACGAGAATAAAGACACGGACCTACTAGAGAATGGACTTGAGGCTGTGGGTAGGGGGAAAGGTAAGCTGTGACAGAGTGAGAGAGTGACATGGACATATATAACTACAAAGTGTAAAATATATAGCTAGTGGGAGGCGGTCGCATAGCACAGGGAGAACAGCTCGTGCTTTGTGACCACCTAGAGGGGTGGGATAGGTAGGCTGGGAGGGAGGGAGGCGCAAGAGGGAAGACATATGGGAACATATGTATATGTATAACTGATTCACTTTGTTATAAAGCAGAAAACAACACACCATGGTAAAGCAATTATACTCCAATAAAGATGTTACAAAAAAAGTTAATCAATAAAAATACAATATTTATCAAGCACCTAGAAGATATTGCTCTATGCATCTAAGGCAAAGTCCTGTAGGAGATTACAATGCAGTTGGGAAGATAAATTATTACATGTGTCTAAATAGGGTAATGACTCAATTAAATAATGACAGTGACTGAAAGAAAACAAATAATTAACCAATATATAACTAACTAGTTTTGTCTCATAAGCAAAAAAAAAAAAAACAAAAAACTAGCAATTCTGAATAAGAGCCATCTATTCTGTGTTGAAGTAGATGAGAAATTTTATTGAAGAAAGAGTTGATATAAGATAGAATGAAAAAAGAGAGAGAATTCCAGATGTAGAGAATGCATAAATAAATTCTTGGAGGTGTGTTTGGGCAATAGACTAGGAGAAATCAAATAGTTTGGTATAGAATAAAAGACTGTAAAGAGGCTTAAGCTCTAATAATAAGAAGCTGAAATAACGAAGTGAATAAAACTGGATTTTAGCCACTGGACATTTAATAGCTGCTAAACGATTTTTAGGGAGTATAAGAGGGAAAGAAAATGTTGAAATTATAAAAACTTCATTTCATAAAGATCAGTCAGGAAGCTATGTACAAAATTGGTTGGAGGTGGAAACACTGACAATTTTGAGACATCACTAAAATCCCATCTGTACCTGTCTATAGGTCTCCTATCTTAAATAATATTTCTGTACTTGTTCTCAAAACTTTACACTGCTATTTCACTGCAACAAGTATATCTCAAACCTTTACACTGGTGTATCTATTGCTGGATATAGTTCACACATCCAGCATTTAAATTGGGCTAAATGGATGTTTGTTATTTCAAAGTAAGTAAAGAAAAGCTAGCACAACCACATTTAGAATGGGACTTTTATCTTATAATCTTGACTAAATCCACATTGCTTATGATGCCGAGTACTAATCTGAATGCCACAGTCCTAAGAGAGGTGCTACACACATTGTGGTGGAACTAGTTAAAGTCAAACTAGCCCAGCCACCATTTCCCATCTGCAACTTATGTAGATTAAGACTAGGGGTGGATTGGTGAGGACAGCATTTCTTGAAGTGAAGAAATTTGTAGGAGTAAAAAGAGCTGTCAGAATTTCCCTCTCCTCCTTGAAGTGCCCACTAAGGCAAGTTAGGATTTTAAAAATCCTTGGAGAGTTTAGGAGAAGTTGGGATCAAGAAGGAGGAATTGACTTCTTAATTCCCTGGCTGCGCTTTTCTGAGCTCAGAAACCCACAGATGGGACCCATGCTGCTACCAGGGTGGAGAGTGTTGTGATGTCTTAGGATAGTTTGGCCTATTGTTCTGTAAAGTTTTGGTATCAAGGAAACTGCAGCCTGGCTCTCACACAGAAAGTTCTGGAGCTGGGAGGAAGCCTGGAGCACCCTTACACTGGTGAGATAAAGAGAAGTCACAGTAGAAGCAAGCTGAAATTCTACAATTTGACAAGCAAGGGGGGTTAACTTTCCCTTGAGTCAAGTGGATACTGTGGAAGACAGCTAGGCTGCAGTCATCTTGAAAGCACTGTCCCCCACCCCAATAATAAAAGGCTGTTGGCCATGGTGAGGACCTAGCGTAGTGTACTGCAGGAGGTACTAGCTGAGAGCAAAATCAAAAGGTCAGCTCAGGATGGCCACATTCTCACCAGAGAATATATAATAGTGGAGGCCACCATGGGGTGGGTAGAGGGGATTGGTTCATAAAGAATCCAGTCATATATTTTATAAAAGTTCAAGTCTGGATGTCTGCTGTGACAGAGAGCAATGACCAGCCAGCGCTAGCCAAGAAAGAATTCCCAATTATTCCACTTAGTCAAAAGACCTTTTCTCTCTTCTCCTCTAAAGCTTCTTCAATATGCTTCAGTTCTTGGAAGAACCAAGAAGATAAGGAGGAAGAGAGGAAGAGAAAGGTGCAGGCAGGGGTGGGTTTACCTTGAAGCTAATGAAGCTCAAACTTCATAGCCTCTCACTGGCACAGGCCTCCTTAGGAGGCCGTGGACCAAATTTGTATTCATTATTTGTATTATTTATTGATAAAGAGGGTGCCTCTCCCCAAATTTTAAATGCTTTAGGCTCTACAAAACCTAGGTAGGAAAAAATAAATAAAAGGATAGATAATGCATGCCATTTTTTTTTTGTTCCCGTTCGCCTGGCCATGGGTTAGACTAGGTTGGGGTGGTGTTTACATGGAAAGAAAAATTAATGTTTTGATATAGAACGGGCTGGACTTATCAATACCTGAAATTAAGACAATTCTAATACCTGAAATATACTGGAAATCTATGCAATATGCTTCAATTGCGGTCAAGAAACAAGGGTAGGCAGATCTGAGAGAAGGTTGCAAGGCTGTGAGTGAAGGGAAAGATAAGCTGTATCCTCTTGTACCCTAGAAGTTTACCTCAATGAATATTTGTGTTTTGTTAGGGAAAAAATACCGATGCCAGTTTTATGGTGAGAGTTGAATGTGATTTGGAAGGAAGCCAACTTAACTCCTCTCTTTCCATTTCCATGTTTCATATTTGGACTGAATTTTAATCCTCAGAGCCAAGATTTCAGAGAGATGCAAGGAAAAATGGCTTGAATGCTGTACATACACACATACACGCACACATACTAACGGATGAGTGCACACAAACACACACAAATATTTCTAACCAATATTTGTCTAGTAAATCTATAGTAAATTTATGGGAAAATCACTAAAATTACCAGCCTTGGGCTCATCTCATGTCCAAGGAAATCATTAAAAAGGTGAGAATTTTATATTTTTACCTCCTATTTAAAGTAATATAAATAAAAATGTGTACCTAAATAAATGACATATTCTGTTACCTCAAAAAAAAAAGCTCATTTTGCCTAAGAAACGGTCCTACTTCTGTATAAAATTAGATATTGTTGATGTGTTTACTGTGTGACAGTATATAGCTTAATGTATTTTATGATCAATGAAAAGACAAGAAAAGTTCTCTAGGGAAGGGAAAATGAAGCAACATGTTGTGATGCTAGTTGCAGTGAAATTTAATATTTAAAATGCAAGAAAAATCTGAGCTGAAATTAAATCAGATAGTGAAACTTCAGATGTGTAGAGTGTGTTATTCTATGTAGTTACAATGTTTTTGTGTTCTTATTTATCAGAACATCTTATTTATCAGAGTATCTTATTTATTAGAATATTGTGTTCTTATTTATCAGAATATCCATGAATATACTATAATTTGCCCCCCACTAGTTATAATCAGCTCATCTTTTATGTGAGATTATCATTTTTTCTTCTTGGAACATTGTGCCCTCAAGTCACATTTGTTATACTTCTGGTCCCATCACAAACCTTTTGGAACACAGAGTGCTATTGAATTGAGTTTCCATTTGGATTTCTTCCAGAGCTATTGCTTTGAGAGCAGCACATGAAATAACAAAATTGGCACGTGCTGGTTTAACTCCGTGGCTAACTCTGTTGTTTTCTGTTGATGATAAGTGTGTGGAATAGTTGTTTCTCTATGCAGACAGATTACATTATATATAATTTAGCATTTATCTTTAATTACATTCTGAAGCTTCACACATCTCAGTAAACATCTCTTTTATAGCTTATGATAGATAATTGATAACAATAGAGGATTGAAAATGAAGAAGCAGAAATGATAGCATTCCCTTTCAGTCGCTAGCACACAATAGCCAACTTGGGTTTTTCTCTTTTATGGTGATAGTTTTTTGGCAAATGCAGTAATGTGATTTGGAGATTTGATATTCTATTTATGTTGCTATGATATCAAATAAGGGTAAGCATCTTGGAATTAATGAAACTTAAAGGAAGACAGAGGACATTAAGTATTATCAGGGTATATTTGAGAGGAGTGTATCAGAATACTGCTGTGGAATCCTTGTTACGATTTCACTTGCTAAAGCAGCATTCTGGAATCATGCTTCTAAAAGAAATGTCAAATGCTTCTAAAATTCATAGGTAAAAAGCATACCAATGAATTTTGATGTTCAAGAAATGTACAAAATATGTTAATTCTCATAGCCTAGACGTCAGCCTGGGTGCCCTATCCATCTGGATTTAAATGAAATTGCCTCCATTCCTTTCTCAAACCACATGCCCTTGAACCACAAGCTCCTCAGTATTTTATAACTACACACAATTCTCCACTTCTTAATTATGTTACCTGAAAAAAATGTATCATTTCACTTCTAACCCTTAAGCAAAAACAACAGATGGGTCTCATGAGAACCTGATGAAGTGGTGGAACATGTGAAGGGAATGCTTTCAATTTCAGCTTTGGCAAGAGATACATATTTCATTAGTTTACATTTTTAAAATATGTGAACTTATTAGTAGCTACTAAATGTTGCTCTGAAATGCTCATAATTTATTAATGTTTAAAAAGGAAGCAAAAATCATCTGAAAGTTAAATATAAATACTTAAGCCTCAGATAATTTGAGAGAAAAGAAGAATGCCTTGTTTTATTAAGTTAGACCCTCACCTTTTTGTGAATAAGCTGATCTTCAACTAGTAAATAACAAATAATCCTTAGGCTTAATTGCTGACCCTGAATTCTCTGAGATTCTGCCCAAGCACTGTCTCCTCATAATATCTCCAACTAGATTCCATGATGCTGGGTCTACTATACTGTACCAGTATTGTCATTTATTTTGGCTGTACTCTTTTCCTTTCAAACATATTAACACTGGGGATGCCAACCATTGTTCTAAGTATTTAATAAAACCTAATTTTAAAAACTGCACAAAAGACTTGAGCAAGATATATGAATTTTCAGTAAGTACATAGAAAAGAACTCAACATCATTAGTTATAAGGGAAGTGTTAAAACAACAATGAAATATCCACTAGACTGGCTAAAATTGAAGAGTACTAGCAAGAATCTAGAGAAACTGAAACTCTTATACATCGTTGTTGGAAGTCAAAATTTTACAACCACTTTGGAAATTGGTCAGGTATTTTTTTCAGAAAACTAAACATATATCTACCCTACCACCTTAAAGTCCCATTTGGAATTCTGAGGCAAGATTATGAAACCAGCCTCAAAACTCTGTTAGACTTCTGTAATTCAAGGTCACTATCCAAAATGTAAATATCTCTAAGTTGTAATTTTACATAGGCTCAACAAATTTTTTTAGCACAAAAAAAAAAAAAAAAAAAAAAAAAAAATTTTTTAGCACTGTTCCTAGTTGAGGTTTTCTTTGTGAATGGCACATACTTCAAACCAAATGTGAAAATTAATTTGAGGTGGATAATAAGTCTACATGTAAAAGCCCTAACTGTAAGCCTTCTAAAAAAAAAAACATTGGAGGATATCTTTTATGAATTTGGGGTAACATTGCACAAAACTCATTAATCATAAAAGAAAAAAAAATAAAGCTACCTTCACCAAAATTAAAATTTTTACCCATCGGGAGCCATCATTAAGACTGGTAAAAGGCATCATAGAATGGCAGAATTTATTTGCAGTGCATTATCTGACAAAAGACTTATATTCAGAATGTGTGTATGTATGTATGTTTGTGTGTGTGTGTGCAAACATCAATATTACAAAAACAAATATGGGCAAAATCCCTGAATAGGCACTTTACAAAAGAAAATATCAAAATTTCCAGTAAACTTATAAAAGGGGATTATCTTCAGCAGGGATATGCACATTAATATGACAATTTGATGTAATTACACGAATACCATAATGATAAATTTAAAAAAGACTGACAAATCCAGAGTTGGCAGTGATGTGGAACAATTAACATTCTCATGCACTTCTCCACTGGGAGAATAAATTAATACAACCATTTTGGAAAATTATTTTTGCTGAATCTATCATAACTAAATTTATGCAACTCAAATCCCATATAAATATCTATCAGAAATAAGAAAATATGTGAGCCAGGATCTTCATAGTAGCAGTATTTGTAACAAGTAATACCTGTAAGGACTCAAATGTCTGTCCACAATACAAAGGATGAATACACTGTGGTGTACATATACTATGAAACACTGTACAACAGTATTGCATACAACAATATGGATATATCTCACAAAGGTTCAGTTGAGCCAAAGAAGCCAAATACAAAAGAATACCTATTTATGATTTTATTTTTATAAAATTCAAAAACAAAAACTAGGAGGAGCTTCAAGATGGCATAAGAGTAAGATGCGGAGATCACCTTCCTCCCTATAGATACATCAGAAATACATCTACACGTGGAACAACTCCTATAGAACACCTACTGAATGCTGGCAGAAGACCTCAGACCTCCCAAAAGGCAAGAAACTCCCCACGTACCTGGGTAGAGCAAAAGAAAAAAGAAAAAACAGACAAAAGAATAGGCAGGGGACCTGCACCTGTGGGAGGCAGCCGTGAAGGAGGAAAGGTTTCCACACACTAGAAGCCCCTTCGGGGGCGGAGACTGCGGGTGGCGGAGGGGGGAAGCTTCGGAGCCACGGAGGAGAGCGCAGCAACAGGGGTGCGGAGGGCAAAGCGGAGACATTCCCGCCCAGAGGATCGGTGCCAACCAGCACTCACCAGCCCGAGAGGCTTGTCTGCTCACCCGCTGGGTCAGGCAGGGCTGGGAGCTGAGGCTCTGGCTTCGGTCAGAGCACAGGGGGAGGACTGGCAGCGTGAACACAGTCTGAAGGGGTTAGTGCACCACGCCTAGCCGGGAGGGAGTACAGGGAAAAGTCTGGAACTGATGAAGAGGCAAGAGACTTTTTCTTCCTTCTTTGTTTCCTGCGCAAGGAGAGCACCGCTTAAAGAAGCTCCAGAGATGGGCGCGAGCCGTGGCTATCAGCAGACCCCCAGAGATGGGCATGAGACACTAAGACTGCTGCTGCTGCCACCAAGAAGCCTGTGTGCGAGCACAGGTCACTCTCCACACCTCCCTTCCGGGGAGCCTGTGCAGCCCGCCACTGCCAGTGTCCCAGGATCCAGGGACAACATCCCCGGGAGAATGCACGGCACACCTCAGGCTGGTGCAATGTCACGCTGGCCTCTGCCGCCGCAGGCTCGCCCTGCATCCGTACCCCTCACTCCCCCCGGCCTGAGTGAGCCAGAGCCCCTGAATCAACGGCTCCATTAACCCCGTCCTGTCTGAGCGAATAACAGACGCCCTCAGGCGACCTACACGCAGAGGCAGCGCCAAATCCAAAGCTGAGCCCCTGGGAGGTGTGACAACAAAGAAGAGAAAGGGAAATCTCTCCCATCAGCCTCAGGAGCAGCAGATTAAATCTCCACAGTCAACTTGATGTACCCTGCATCTGTGGAATACCTGAACAGACAACGAATCATCCCAAATTGAGGAGGTGGACTTTGGAAGCAAGATATATTATTTTTTCCCCTTTTCCTCTTTTTGTGAGTGTGTATGTGTATGCTTCTGTGTGAGATTTTGTCTGTGTAGCTCTGCTTTTACCATTTGTACTAGGGTTCTGTCTGTCCTTTTTTAAATTTTTTTAGTATAGTTTTTAGTGCTTGTTATCATTGCTGGATTTGTTTTTTGGTTTGGTTGCTTTCTTCTTTCTTCCCTTCATTTTTTATTACTTTAAAATTTTTTTCTTTTTAATAATTATTTTTTATTTTAATAACTTTTTATTTTATTTTATTTTATCCTCTTCTTTCTTTCTTTCTTTCTTTCTTTTGTCCCTTTCATTCTGAGCCATGAGGATGAAAGGCTCTTGGTGCTCCAGCCAGGCATCAGGGCTATTCCTCTGAGGTGCTAGAGCCAAGTTCAGGACACTGGTCCACGAGAGACCTCCCAGCTCCACATAATATCAAACAGTGAAAATGTCCCAGGGATCTCCATCTCAACGCCAATACCCAGCTCCACTCAAAGAACAGCAAGCTACAGTGCTGGACAACCTATGCCAAACAACTAGCAAAACAGGAACACAACCCCACCCATTAGCAGAGAGGCTGCCTAAAATCATAATAAGGCCACAGACACCCCGAAACACACCACCAGACGTGGACCTGCCCACCAGAAAGATGAGATCCAGCCTCATCCACCAGAACACAGGCATTAGTCCCCTCTACCAGGAAGCCTACACAACCCACTGAACCAACCTTAGCCACTGGGGACAGACACCAAAAACAACGGGAACTACGAACCTACAGCCTGCAAAAAGGAGACCCCAACACAGTAAGATAAGCAAAATGAGAAGACAGAAAAACACACAGCAGATGAAGGAGCAAGGTAAAAACCCACCAGACCTAACAAATGAAGAGGAAATAGGCAGTCTACCTGAAAAAGAATTCAGAATAATGAGAGTAAAGATGGTCCAAAATCTTGGAAATAGAATGGAGAAAATACAAGAAACGTTTAACAAGGATCTAGAAGAACTAAAGAGCAAACAAACAGTGATGGACAACACAATCAATGAAATTAAAAGTCCTCTAGAAGGGATCAATGCCAGAATAACCGAGGCAGAAGAACGGATAAGTGACCTGGAAGATAAAGTAGTGAAAATAACTACTGCAGAGCAGAATAAAGAAAAAAAAATTAAAAGAATTGAGGGCAGCCTCAGAGACCTCTGGGACAATATTGAATGCACCAACATTCAAATTATAGGAGTCCCAGAAGAAGAAGAGAAAAAGAAAGGGACTTTGAAAATATTTGAAGAGATTATAGTTGAAAATTCCCTAATGTGGGAAAGGAAATAGTTAATCAAGTCCAGGAAGCGCAGAGAGTCCCACACAGGATAAATCCAAGGAGAAACATGCCAAGACACATATTAATTAAACTATCAAAAATTAAATACAAAGAAAAAATATTAAAAGCAGCAAGGGGAAAACAACAAATAACATACAAGGGAATCCCCATAAGACCCACCTCCTAGAGAAATGGAAATAAAAACAAAAATAAACAAATGGGACCTAATGAAACTTCAAAGCTTTTGCACAGCAAAGGAAACCATAAAGACCAAAAGACAGCCTTCAGAATGGGAGAAAATATTTGCAGATGAAGAAACTGACAAAGGAGTAATCTCCAAAATTTACAAGCAACTCATGCAGCTCAATATCAAAAAAGCAAACAACCCAATCCAAAAATGGGCAGAAGACCTAAAGAGACATTTCTCCAAAGAAGATATACAGACTGCCAACAAACACATGAAAGAATGCTCAACTTCATTAATCATTAGAGAAATGCAAATCAAAACTACAATGACATATCATCTCACACTGGTCAGAATGGCATCATCAAAAAATCTATAAACAATAAATGCTGGAGAGGGTGTGAAGAAAAGGGAACTGTCTTGCACTGTTGGTGAGAATGTAAATTGATACAGCCACTATGGAGAACAGTATGGAGGTTCCTTAAAAAACTACAAATAGAACTACCATACGACCCAGCAATCCCACTACTGGGCATATACCCTGACAAAACCATAATTCAAAAAGAGTTATGTACCAAAATGTTCATTGCAGCTCTATTTACAATAGCCAGGACATGGAAGCAACCTAAGTGTCCATCAACAGATGAATGGATAAGGAAGATGTGGCACATATATACAATGGAATATTACTCGACCATAAAATGAAACGAAACTGAGTTATTTGCAGTGAGGTGGATGGACCTAGAGTGTGTCATACGAGTGAAGTAAGTCAGAAAGAGAAAAACAAATACCATATGCTAACACATATATATGGAATCTAAAAAAAAAAGGTCATGAAGAACCTAGGAGCAAGATGGGAATAAAGACGCAGACGTAGTAGAGAATGGACTTGAGGATATGGGGAGGGGGAAGGGTAAGCTGTGACAGAGTGAGAGAGTGGCATGGACATATATACACTACCAAATGTAAAATAGCTAGCTATTGGAAGCAGCCACATAGCACAGGGAGATCTGCTCCGTGCTTTGTGACCACCTAGAGGGATGGGATAGGGAGGGTGGGAGGGAGGGACACGCAAGAGGGAAGAGATATGGGGAGATATGTATATGTATAACTGATTCAGTTTGTTATACAGCAGAAACTAACACACCATTGTAAAGCAAGTATACTCCAATAAAGATGTTAAAAAACAAAGAAAACAAAAACTAACTGTTGGTGATAGAATTCAAAATAATTTTCTAATCTTTGAAAAAAGATAATGGCTGGGAAGAGGTAGGAGAAGGCTTCCAAGTTATAGGTTACTTTTCATTTATTGATTTGGGAGGAAGTTGCAAGGATGTACTTACTTGGTAAAATTTTATCAGGATTACAGTTGTGAATTGGGTCTTTTTCTGTATATATACAGTAACAGGCTATTTTTTTAAAATGTTGCAATCCAAAATATGGGTTTATATGACCCAAAATATAATAAGTAAAGCTTATATAATTTTCTTATACAAGAGTTGCCTTGACTCCCATTCTTACCTTTAATTTATATACAACTCATACCAAATTGCCTTTTCTTGATTTCAAAACAATAGTAGATGAGCAATAGGGTGGGAGTATTGGTTACTCAAGGAATGCTCACTGTCAATAGAAAGATAAGCAGTGAACCATGGAAAGAATAGAGGAAACATGTAACAACTGAAAAGGTACAGAAATCTGGAGACATAAAGATCTTCGATTCTTGATATAGTTCCTAAAGTAACTTGCCATATTACAAGAGAATGGAGTAAAAAATAATTCAGTGTGACAGTCTTCCATCAACAATAAAAGCTTAAATAATTCATTTAATGAATTTAACTACATTTTATATTAAGTATTATATTAGATCTGTGGCATGGGAAGTTACAGTGATGACAATAGACATATTCTCTGCTTTTGTGGAGCTTGCATTTTCTTCAGGGAAATAGAATGAAAACAAATAAAGAAACACATAAGGTCACTTTAGATAGTGCTAAGTGCTGTGAAAAAAGAGAGTGATGGGATAGAAGTGACATCTGATCTGGTACATGAATGAGAGGTAATGGTCTGTGCAAAAGCTATGAAGTAGAAACAAGCTAGATGTGTTCATGAACAGAGAGAAGACAAGTATGGATGAAACATGGTAACCATGGGTAGAGGGTGGGGGGAACCGAGGATGGGGGGTGAAGTGAGGTCAAAGAGGAGGCAAGATCCAGATCAAGTGAGGTTTAAAGATGTGCAGGGGGTTTGTATTTTATTTTAAGTGTAAATTTAAAACCCCTTGCATAGTTTTAAGCAGGACTGGTGTAAAATAGTCTGATTTACATTTTTTTAATTACTCTGTAGGAAGTGGACTGTAATGGGGGCGGTGGAGTGGGAACATGATACCAGTTATGTATCTATAGAAATATTTTGATTTGTGAAATAGGAAATATCATTCATAAATATAACCAACCAAATATACAGATTATAAGTTATATGGCTAATTATATCTTTAGCTATACTGATAACTCAAATTTCTGGTGTGATATTTTCCCCAAATTTCCTAAAGTTTTCAATATGTTTTTAAAACAGATGAGCCCAAGACAGATAAAGGCATATTTATTTTCATAACTGTGATTTTTTTTAAAAAAACAAAGGTAATTGAAGAGTTGCAATAAAAAGGCAGAAGTTTGAAAATTAACTATGAAACATGCTCAGAGCACCTTTCTGTAACTTTAAGAATTGAGTGTTTACTAAATTTGACAAGATTTGCTATTCTATAGCTAAGTAAGTCACTGACCTTCTTGGCACTAAGAATCTGGTTTCTAATCATAGAGCCAGTGTTAAATGTGGGATTTGAAGTATTAAGTGATCATTCAGAATATTTTTAATTTAAATATTCTGTGATCATCATGATAAATTGAAATGATATTGTACTTACTTACAGAACTAAAGAGCACAATTAATTGTATTCTCCTGTGCTGTTTAGAAAAATTGTTAGCCATTACTAAGATTTAATAGAAACTATCTTTTAAAAGTCGGTATAGTATTAACTTTTAAAAATCTTTTGGGACTTCTACTTCTGGGCAGATGAAGTAGGCATACCTTATTCCTTCTAGTAAGTGCAGCTATTAACTCTAGAATTGTGTATAAAACAACCATAAGACTACTCTGAAAGGTTAGAAAAGGGGGCAGACCAACTATAGCCTGGGGATGCAATGAAAGAGGATGGGGAGTTCCTTGGGTTTTCTTTTAGCTTCATATATCCCAGCTGAAGCTCACAACCCAGAAATGCCAGGGCATATAGGCAAAAAAAGTCCTAACAGAAGTCTGTCCTCTTTAGCCAAAGGACCAGGAAAGGGTCAGCCTAGCAGGAAAGAAAAAATTTCAGACAATAATTGGTAAAAAAATATTCATCCAGCCATTTTAACTAACGGTAGATGAACGGTAGATGTACAGACACGTGTGTGTGTGTGTGTGTGTGTGTGTGTGTGTGTGTGTGTGTGTGTGGTGTGTGTGTATGTATTCATAGACCCATACATTCAAGCCCTCAAAATCTACAATGATGGAGGAAATCAACTAATCAAGGCCTTTCATTTTTTTAAATGTTGCCATTGCCACTATTCCCAATTCAAATTAAATTCTGGTAATAATTTGATGATAGATGAGGTACTCATCTTCCTCTGGCAAGGAATTTTAAAACATAGTAACAGTAGCCTGCCTAACTATCTCAAACTTTTAAAAATGTAGATGTAGTAAATATCAAACAAATAATAAACTTAGATTACAGCTGTTTACAGGAAAATCTCACTCTTTTTAAAAATATTTTATTGGAGTATAGTTGACTTACAATGTTGTATTAGTTTCAGGTATACAGCAAAATGATTCAGTTATACATGTACATATATTCATTCTTTTTTAGATTATTTTCCCTTGTAGGTTATTACAGAATATTGAGTAGAATTCCCTGTACTATACTGTAGGTCCTTATTAGTTATCTATTTTACATATAGTAGTGTGTATATGTTAATCCCAATCTCCTGATTTATCCCTTTCCACCCCTTTTCACCTTTGGTAACCATAAATTTGTTTTCTAAATCTGTGACCGTATTTCTGTTTTGTAAATAAGTTCATTTGTACCATTTTTTTTAGTTTCCACATATATGCGATATCATATGATATTTGTCTTTCTTTGTCTGACTTACCTCATTTAGTATGATGAATCTCTAGGTCCATCCATGTTGCTGCAAGTGGCACTATTTCATTATGTTTGTGGCTGAGTAATATTCCATTGTATATATGTACCACATCTTCTTTATCCATTCCTCTGTTGATGGACATTTAGGTTGCTTCCAGTCTTGGCTATTTAAATAGTGCTGCAATGAACATTGGGTTGCATGTATCTTTTTTAAAAATTAATTAATTTATTTATTTATGGCTGCATTGGGTCTTCGTTGTTGCTCACGGGCTTTCTCTAGTTGTGGCGAGCGGGGACTACTCTTCGTTGTGGTGCGCATGCTTCTCATTGCGGTGGCTTCTTTTGTTCTGGAGCACGGGCTCTAGATGCACAGGCTTCAGTAGTTGTGGCATGCAGGCTCAGTCGTTGTGGCTCACGGGCTCAAGAGTGCAGGTTCAGTAGTTGTGGTGCATGGGTTTAATTGCTCCATGGCACGTGGGATCTTCCCAGACCACGGCTCAAACCCATGTCCCCTGCACTGGCAAGCGGATTCTTAACCACTGAGCCACCAGGGAAGTACTGTATCTTTTTGAATTATGGTTTTCTCTGGATATATGCCCAGGAGTGGGATTGCTAGATCATATGGTAGTTCTATATTTAGTTTTTTTAAGGAACCTCCATACTATTCTCCATAATGAAAAGCTGAGTATTATAGGTCTTTAGAATAAATATAAACAAAATATTTTAAAATTTAATTTAATTTAAATACTTTAATTTTTCAGTTTTAAAGGGTTTTGACTTTTTACAAAGGTCACTATTAAAAATTATCACGTTTTAATATGACAATGATCCAAAGCCTTCCTTGGCAAGATCCTGCCTTCTTAAAGATGAACTTTCTGAATGTGTAGTCTCATTTTATTGTGGATGTGAATTATATGTCCTTTTATTAGCCTTTAATATTATGCAGTCATTTTAGAGTTTTAGTTAATTCGTTAAAATCATGTTCTGGAACAGTTATCAGTTCTTTGCAAGCAATTCTTCTATTCAACTTGCTCAGTATTATCATCCTGTCTTGAGGGAGGAAATTAAAAGGCAGAAGTCAAAAATTCAAATTAATTACCAGATAAATAATTATTAAAATCAGAAGGCTTTCCTAACACAGGTTTTCTTTGTTGGTCTTTACAAATCTTTTTTTTTTAAACTCTTCTACAGATCTTCTGGAGCTACGTGTAACTTCTAAAGAATTTGTGTTTGTCTTTGGATTATGTTGTTTTGCTTGCTTACTGTTGTCTTTGTTTTTAATTCCTGTGAAAGAGGGGAAGAGGAAATGAGGAACAAGTAGAAAATCTTACCTAGAATAATAAAATTATAAATCTGTAATTTAAGTTCGAGACCATCTTGTTTAGTCTCTATCTTTACCAAGTTAGAGAAAATTTTATCCATTTTGTAGTTTTGGCAGTAGAGGCTAAGAGATGTTAAAGTGATTTCTAAGAACTCTGAATGGCACATATTAAGGACTTAAATATTGGTTGAATGGATGTTTGACTATTACTAAAAGTGCTAAAGTTGGGAATAAAATGTATGCTTCCCTCTATTAACACTATACCACCACTAACTGCATTGCTGATTACATTAAATATAAAGAACTTATAAAACTATTAAATTCTATTTATGTTCAAGGATTGACACTTCTTATTAAAATTCTAATCTTTGCTTTTTTTCTCTTCCCCAAAACATTGTCTATTTAATGTCAAAACAAAGAGAAATATCATAACCCTGTGGGAACCAGGAAACCACTCATTAAGCCACCCTATTTAGTCACTTAAATATATGATATTTAATCCAGACCTTTCCTTCAAATGTCATATTTGCATCCTTCTAGAAATTATATATTTTTCAAACAACTATGAGATGTTTTATATTTCTACAATTTGCTATATCCATTTACATGAGCTGCTCAGTTGAAAATCATATTAGTCTTATAAAACTTTATTTTTTCTGGTTAACATATACATTTCACACTTAGGAACAGGTGTAAACTCTGACATCTGAAATATCCATCCAAAAAGAATGTCCCTGAGGCACTTACACAAGAGGATATCAATACACATTCACACAATGACATTTCAGACAGATAAGTGCCCTTATATGAGTGCACCAAACAAGAAAAATAGAAAGCCTGAGCAAAGAGCCCATGACATAAAATGAAATACATATGTAGAGACTGAACATCATTTGCAGGGGTTAGAACCCTATTCCATGGTGAAACTGAAGTCCATTTTAAAATGGAAGATTTAACATTTAACAGCTAAGCACATAAAAAGGAATTTGTAACAGAAAAACCTACATCAATTGCAGTGACCTTTCTCAGAGATATCTTTTACAGATTTTCCTTCTGGCTGTCTCTTTTCTTCCTTGCTCTACCCTAGACCTTTTTCAATAGAGATCTTTTTCTTTCTTTCCTCATAGATAAACCACATTTTAACATCTTTAGTCTTATGAATCAGCTTCCACTGTGGAAAAGTTTGAGATGATATTTCTGTCCTGGTGTTTGATGACTTTGGGAATTCCAAAATTCTCTAATTGTATCAGACTCCTTCTGTCAGGAATTTGGTTCAAATTATGATAATAGAAAAAAGAAACATGGAAATTTGTCACAGTTGATATACATCAAACTCTTCAAATATCCTTTTGTCATGTTTTCTTTATTTTATTCCATCCATAGAGAAATCTAAGGGATCCCATTTGCCAACTCTAAACCATGAGCCCAAAGTCAGTGCGAAAAAAGAAAGTCACAAATTTGATATTAGAAGACTCTTTGAATGATGGACGTAACCTCATTATTATAATAAATTTGATTAATATTCTCTTAGGAATGGATTAAATAAATACTATAGAATTATATAATCCTTATCTTTCTTTTTATTCTTGGTCAAAACCTTTATTTTCATGGCAACTAATTCAGACCCACAGAGGAAAAGTTTTGGAAATTTACAAAACTAGTTATTCCAATACCAAAATTGTAATCAAGTTGCATTTTATTATCACAAGCTTAAAGGTTACTGTTTTTGGATAAAGGTACAAGAAAATATCACACTTGGGAAGTTTAATGACCAGGGCTTCTGGAGTCTCCTCCAGTTCCCTCATTCAGATATGTACTCAGATGGTGTCAGGCTTATGTCAGTCCAGAGCAAGGACTGAATCCTAGCCAAGATTCAGGGAGCATCAAGAAGGAGCTTAACAAACATCTTATTCCCCCAGTCATATCGCTTAGGAACTCTAATACTATATGGTTTGTAAACAACTTTTTGAAAGACATGTTACCTCTAAGTTCAGGTTATAATGTCCTGTAAGACCAACATTATCTTGTGTGTATTTTCCATAGAATATGTAAAAATGACAAGGCATCACCAATGTATAATAGCTTTGAAAAATATGTAAGAATGACCAGTATGGGCATGTGCAATTATTTATTTATTGCACATAGGGCTTAGGAGCAACTGAGCCTAAAAATCCTGATCAAGTCCTATCAGGGCAAAAGAGTAATTTCTTAGAGAAGTGCTTCTTTAAGCAGATCGTTGCAATGAGTCAAAATGATATATGTGGTGCTTCGATCTCCCAAGGTCCTTGAGAATGGCCAACATGGTTACTCTTAGGAATAACACTGATTCATGCTAGGAAACTCAATCAGTGACCCTGGTACCATGTCATCCAAACTGATAATAAAAGGTAATGCTCTCTTTGTTCTTCTATTAGAAAGGTCCATTAGTTCCAAATGTAAACTACGGTATATCAGGGACAAATACAATAAAATAATTCACTTGAAGCCCATTCAGTATTATTTTTAAAATAATGAAGAAAACAGCCTCTTCTTGAATAGAATATTATCACTGGAATATATGTACGTGTATGGCAAAAGGATCATAGCTTGAGAGACCAAGTTGAATTCACCCTAGGATTCAGATATGTTTCAGCAAGTCTAGTGAGTTATGTTTAATTGCGTGCAGGACTAAGGAACCTCCTAGGAAAGAATAAATCTCTTGGAAAAAAAGAGTCAATGCACACAAAATTGCTTTAAGTTTTGAGAAAAGGTGGAAAATTCATGTGTAGATCAGATATTATCTGCTCCCTCTCTTTCCTTAAAGACATATAGCAGAGACCTGAGTATAGGGGATATACATGAAAAAGAGCTGGTTCCTTAAAAATCTCTGTAAAACACGAAGAGAATAGAGCAAACAGAGCCTAGTAGTCTACACAGTGGAATGTAGTACTTCCTGTAATTTAGGTAATTATTGATCTCTGTGGTCACATTATCTGAAGCAGGAAACCAATCCAGCCTCTGTGTAGTAGGAAGGGCTGGAACATCAGAGCATTAGGAGAAGAAAGACATGACCTCACAAAGGCTGAAGTAGGAGACAACAGAAATGGAGGACTCCCTGTGGTGACCAAGAAGAATATGCAAGAGGAAATTATACTCTTCGTGTACGAGCTGATGGACTGCTTTTGGCTGTCTCCATGGGGGCTACTTGAAGTCTGTTGGAGACATCTAAGGGAAGCTGAAGCTCCTGAAATTTTATGGATAGTGGCAAAAACAGAGAAATAATATTTAATTACTCTTGTTAGGCCATTATCTTTACTCCTAGAGTGGTTTACTTTGTAGAAGTATGGTTTACAAATACATGGTATTTGGGGAATTGCTTCAGATTATTTTTATAATGATCTTACCTTAGAAAAAGCTGAAGTAAAAGTCAGCCTGAATAAGTTTTTGATAGAATGCACTCTTTTGAGCAAATGACTTGGATAATTTTGCACTGTCAGTTAAGAGCTGGCTGGAAATAGAAGTCTGTTTTCAGGATTCATTAAACTTTGTGTCCCTAATTAATATATGATAGTTGACTCATTAATGACTAAGTCTTGCCTGTATGAGTGGATCTTAAACAAATGAACAAACATACAAGAAATGCCTTTATCCAGTGCCCTGACTGACAGAATCAGAAGGGAGATAGAGTAAAAGGACTTTCCCAGTGACATGCTTGTTTCCCACCTCATGTTTGTTCATATGATGCTACAAGACTGGGTGTAAATCCTTTGACTTTTCCTCTTGTACAGGCCACTGAAGTCAGGCCCCCAGAAGTGTAGAGTCAAGGTCAATGTTACCCATTAGCTAACATCACATCTTTTACCATTCACTTCCATTCCAAGGTAAAAGCACTTTGGGTACAGAGTTGGGAGATTGGAAACCAAGGAGGAGGTGGAGGGGAAGAGATAGATGTCTTATCCCATTTGCTTTCTAGCCTTCTCTTAGTGATCACTGTTTATTTTGTTTGTTTGTTTCTTCTCTTTATTATGTTAGTGCATCTGATGAATACTCAAGTGATGTGGCACATATTGATGCCCTAGAGAGTATAAACATTTGCTCTAAATTCCTCTAATTCAAAAGGAGTCATCTAAAATATATAAATATATATGCAGCTTTTCTCTCTCTCTCTCCTCCCCACTCTCTCTCTCTCCCCCCCCACTCTCTCTCTCTCCCTCTTTCTCTGTGTCACACACACACACACACACACACCATAAACATACACTTCCATATCAAATTTATCTGACAAAAGCAGACATACATATTTTCATTTTTATTCTCTACTTTGATATATTTATATTTTGTTTTAATATCCTATTCTTTGGGGGGGAAAGCAATATGAGTAACTTAACCCACTGGACCTAGAACCAAATCAACAATCCCTTCCACCCTATTCTTAGGTGAATACCATTAATTCATACTCATGTTTAGAAAAAATATTGTTATTCATGAAATTTAAATAATCCAAAATTGTTGTCTTTGGTGATGTTTTTCTTGCATGGTAATGTGTCTGGTATCTGTGATATAATGTTCTCAGTAGAAAGAACTGGGGGAAAATAAAAAGAAATAAATATCCTAAAACTTTAGTTTTGGGTCTTCCTAAAAACAATATCTTTCCTCCTCACAGACATGGGATGCCAAGTATCTAATTTGTATAGCATCATTTAAATATTGAATAGAAAAAGAAATATCCAAACATGATTGAACATCATGCTAATTGTACCAAGATCAGAAATGAATGTTCTGTAAAGATGCTTTCACCCTCTTCTCTTTCATGATGAAGAAATCACACCCCTGCAATATCTACCAGCCATCTTCAAGAGAATACCTTAAGCTAAGCTGTTGATTAGGTAAAAATCACCCAACTCCAGGAAAAGTGCCTCACCAGCACTGTATTGAGTTCATTCCTGTATTGAATTATTTCATTGCTTAAATGAAAACCACCATGTTTTGGAAAGAACCTTGAAGGACACCTGGTATTTTTATATAATATATCCAACTGCTGTATTACAGCTATGCTTTAGTGAATGTTTATTTACTTTCTTATTAGTTTTCCATCAATAAACTTGTTTTGTCGTTAGCATCAAAAGCACATTTTCCCTCACACCCCTGACCTCCCCCCAAAAAGGATCAAAACAAACAAATAAAAAGCCTCTCAACTTTTTTACAATAAAGAAGAGAGCGTTTACAAACAGCTAAACTTAGGATAGAAACAAAGTGATTTCAGCTTAATTCAACAGAAAGAATAGCTCACGTTTTTTTTTTTTGGCTGCACCGCAGGGATCTTAGTTCCCTGATCAGGGATCGAACCCATTCCCCCTGCAGTGGAAGTGCGAAGTCCTAACCACTGCACCGCCAGGGAATTCCCTAGCTCACATTTTTAATGCATGTTCTGAAGCTAGATTTTTTCAGGCTCCTTTTAAATGAGTAAAGGGAGAGGTAATTGAGACTGGGGAATATAATGAGCTAAGAAGTGCTCACGTAAAGTACACACCGCCTCTGAGATCCTAGAAGTCTTTCATAAAAGCTAAAATATCATGGGAAATATGGGATGATAGGATTCAGTGTATTTCAGTCTTGTAAAATAATTGTGATTAAATATACTTCTATTATCTCTTAATAAAGGTAATTATCTTTTAACTTCTTCTACAGCGCATAGGCTTAAAGTTAATCTGAAGTAAATTACTTATCTTAGAAAAGGATGAATTCACTTTTTGTGAAAGATAATTTATTCACTGACAACAATCACGAACATTTTTTTTGACCCTCAATAGAAAGCATAGTCATCAGCTAACAGGTTTATTTACTTTTCAATTTTGATTAAATTCATATAAGTTCATTGGGTGAAAATTGATTTTTGTTCCCCTTTTTTGAACTGATAATCTTCCATACCTTCCACACAAGGATAGAATGTGTGACTTCTTCTATGTGTGAATAACATCCCCAGAAGCACTTTCTTAAGTATGTTTTTTCACAATAAAACAACAAAAAACTTTTCTTCATATTAGATTCATGTCACTGTTCATGTAACAACAATTGACACTGATAGTACCATTGAGAAAAATCAAATAAATATGAGGCAATTCTGAACTACCAACTTTTTGAGAGTTAGAAACTGTAATTTAGTTTATCATTGTATCTCATACTTTCATTTTTAGACATACACATATCATATGTATATTTTTAAATATGAAAACGTGTATATATAGACAAAAAAATTGAAAATGCAAAAACCTCTTCAGTTTGTAGCAATATGGTACTACCCTAACAGAGTGTTATATAGGAACAAAGCTAAAGAGATAGCTTTAGCGAATGAACTATGTGCATGTGCCCAGCATACAAACAGACTTCCTATGTAGCAGGAATAACAAGATAGGTAGTAAGCAGGACTCTATCTCCCATTACACAAGACAAAGTGGGGAAGTTGTCATATGTAGGGTAGAGGATATATCATCAGCTAATCAGACACTCCCACCTAGAGTTTCAAACCTTGAAAAAGTGAGAACAAAAGTGCGGGGTCCAGTTGAGATTATTTCTGGTAGATATGGTAAAGTGGCACATCAGCTAATATCAGAGATGGCAGAGAGTCCCAAACTATGTTATGTTCTAAGTTGACAAGTGTTAGGGTCTTGGCCTTCCTGCCTATGCCTGGTTTTCCAACCTTCTTTTCTATTCTATGATGTGTCCTTCCAGGATATTCCTTTTCTGCTTAGATAGCCAAAGTGGTTTCTGTTGTTTATATCCAGGGATCCCACTCATACAGTGTCTCACCATCATATGCATTGGCATTAATCCATGATAGTTTAGGCTTGGCATGGACAAATACAGAGCTTAAGTAAGTGTGTTTTCCTTTTAGAGTCAGAACACACAAAAGAGGAAATGTAGTTAACATTACTCATAGAAACACATTTTATAAATATTTACTTTGAAATGCGAAATTGCTGACATTTGATGATTTTTGAGTCAGTGGTGATTTCATATGGTTCAACCTAACCATAAGAATATCTTATTGAGTTAAATAGACCCTTTTATGACATACTTTCTTCTTAGGAATTACAGAAAAGTGGATTTCTTTTCCACATTAATGTTCTTACCTGCCAGAAGTTACTGAATTTCTCTGATTACCTATAAAATATCAGAATGTTATCTGAACTCCAGGTGGAGGCTTTCATGATTAGGATGGAAATAAATTTTGACTATGAGTTACTGAGAGAGAATTATGAAGTGGTTTATTTTGAAAAAATTTTGTGTCCATATATAACTCACATCTAAGACATACCTTCGCATGAGATCACTAATTTCCGAGTATGATGTTAACTAGCATATTTTCTTTAAAGGGACTCCCGGGAATGTCTTATATAAAAAAATAAAACAACTCAAAACAAAATACTTGGAAGGTACTTAATTATTATTAATATTCAAAATCAAAATTCTTAATATTTATTGGATATCTACTATATCCTAGCCACTACATTATTCTCTTTATATATATTATCTCATGTAATCCTCACAACAAGCCTATCAAAAATATATTATCATCATGCTCACTTACCAAATGAGATATTCAATTTTAAAAAGGTCAAATAGGGCTTCCCTGGTGGCGCAGTGGTTGAGAGTCCGCCTGTCGATGCAGGGGACACGGGTCCGTGCCCTGGTCCGGGAAGATCCCACATGCCGCGGAGCAGCTGGGCCCGTGAGCCATGGCCGCTGAGCCTGAGCGTCCGGAGCCTGTGCTCCGCAACGGGAGAGGCCGCAACAGTGAGAGGCCCGTGTACCGCAAAAAAAAAAAATAATAAAAATAAAAAATAAATAAATAATTAAAAGGTCAAATAATCTCCTAAAGAATGTGGAGTAAACAGTGACATGGCTAGGATGATAACCAGGTCTGTCTGACACTAAAACCCATGATTACTAACACTATTTTATTAATTAGCAGACTACCTGAATATTACTGCCAATTACCAGATAATAGACAAACACAAAGCACAACAAGACTGAAATACTTTGATTTTCTTTTAATCCTGTGACAATAGTGATTCCCTCTATTGAGAAAGCTCTTGTTTCATCCTAGGCACCTGCATTTTCTTCTATACTGTTAAAAAACACTTGTTTAAGCTGATGAAGAAGACTTTATTCAAGGGACTACTGCAGTGGGGTTTTGCAGTAAGGAAGAGGAGTTACTGGGCTCACTTCCAAATACAGCATGGACAAGTGGGGATTTATAGCCAAGGAGCAGGGTGGGGTGGAGGGCTGTGGATAGAAAATTACAAAGAGGAAACATCGGGGTGGGGAGTCTTGTTAAACCAACTCAACAGGATTCTTGCTGAAAGCAGACAAGAGTAGTGAGTGTCCAAGGGTGGAGGATTCTGGCTAAAGTTATTAAGCAGGATTCTTGGACAGTGCAAAGACTGACATGTAAGTCCATAGGTCAAAGTCCAGTCCAGAAAATGACTCAGAGGAGCTTGACTAAAATTTGGGCCAAGAATTTTTGTCAGTCCCTCCTTCGGTTCAAGGAAAGAAGAGACGTTCTTCCTTCCCTTGAACAACATGTGTGCATTTTCTCTTGCAGTTGCCTTTCGTTCATTGAGGATCCTTTCAACATTCTGTTGAGAACTCGGTAGTATTACCCAGCTCAGGTCTGGCTGCCAGTACTCAAAAGTCAATACTCAAGAGGCAAGTGCTGGTAGAAACAGAAAGGTTGCTTTAATCAGAAAGTTGGCATTCTGGGGAGAAAGTGGACTCGTGTCCCAAAACTAACTCTGGAGATTCTGCTCAGCCATGAAAATTTTTAAAAGGAAGAGGGGAAGTAATCTCAGTTAATCATTGAGTTAGGGGATCGGACTCGTCACCATCTCCCACTGTGTGCAGGCTTGTCGACTCCTCATGATCTTTCTTTAGATACTATCTTGTTCACAAAGTTTGTTTGCAAGATTAATGAAGGGCAAGCTAGGGAAGAGATCTGGTCATCTATTAATTACTTATTCTTTATTTCTACTTCTTTGATCTATGGAAAGAACCAACAGGTAAAGCAAGGTATTGTGTGATCAAAAGATTTGAAAGGTGTGCTTGGTCCAGAGATGAGTAGAGCATGAAGTGCCTGGTTTAAAAGTTAGTTACAATATAGCTTTGTAAAGTGACAAGACTAAAGGAGTCTCCTGCTGAGGGTGTTTTCCTGCAAAGAGCTGCTTACAAATCCCCATTTCTCAGACATGGTTCCATTTCTATGGGATCACGGGCAAAGATAGATCTTCTGTAACTTCTTCATGCTGACACAGGGCACCATATTTTTAGAGTGGAAGATGTCTACATGGGTTTATAACATCTCTTTGCTGACAGTTTTAGTTGCCTCCTTACATATATGGGCAGAGCAAGCTACAATTATTTCGATGAGCAATAGTATTCATCCCATTCTCTTGAGGCTATTTCTTGGAATTGTGCTAGCCATAGATTCAGTACTGCTCAACATGGAGCAGCTTATGTCATGGCTACAGTCTAGTCATCTTGCAGTTAGCTTTGTTCCTCTGGTGGCAGTTCTAGTATTTGTAAAACAGCTCAGGAATGTGCATCAGACACTGAAAGATTCTGTGACTTTATTGTCTTAGTCATTGACTGCTTGAACCTGTTCTTTTGTGACTAGGGAGGACTAGGAGACTTCAGCTTTTCTACAAACAAGAGACAGGGGACATGGAGGGGCCTTTGTACTTGGGGGGAGGGGCCTGCAGGGTTCTACTCAGTTTCAAACCACCCCCCTGTCTTTGACACTCCTCAATCCTGAGGAGGAACTGGTGTACAACACGAAAGGGGTAAAGTTTTGGACAGAGAGGTTAATCATAAACTTGACAGATGAACTCACAGGGTTCTGCTCAGTTTCAGTAGCAGAGAATATTTGCTGAATGGTATAAGCAGTCAGGCATTTAATGAGGGGAATTTCTATGGAAAAACAACAACAACAACTGGTGGTTGCAAACCTAGTTTCTGAATCCAGAGAGCAGCCAATTGAGAAGATTTCTAGTTATTGAGCTCAAAATATTTTTAGATCGTGGAATGAGAACAGCAGTCTTCGGGAAGATTCATCCATTGCCGTTCACCTGTGCCACATTGCCTGCATCTGCAAAATGCAGGGCAAACTACCTGTGCATTTAACCCTATTACTAAGTTATATGCTTCACATTTCAGAGAGGGGGAGAGAGAGAAGTAGAGACAAGGATAGAGACAGAGATGTTTTGTGTAACATAAACCACTATCCTATTCTAAATAATGACAATGTGTCAAGTGCTTTTTGGCTCTTAAGCCTCTGGTTTCTGCCCTCTAGTCCACACAGTCCAACAGCTCAAGATATCAAAAACATTCCGTTTAGGCCTTTATTAATTAAACCAACATTGGCTACCTTGAAACAAATAAAGTAGTTCAAGACCAGGTTACATTTGTTAACTTCTAACCTGAGCTATGGTGGCTTCTAGAGGGTTTAACAATGTATAGCCCAGGAAAGGTTAGGACAAGGGAAAATACCTTATGATAATAGGAGTTGCTTTCTGTTTACATGCTCTTTATGCCAACTGCTAGGAGACTCAGTATCCTCAGCTTCCATCCATATTCTCAACTTTGAAATCCAAATTTTCAGCCATAAAACAGTAGGCATTTGTCCTAAAATTTTTATTTCTGTCTAGTAGATTAACTCTCTCAAAAGAATTTTAACCAAAATGTTTCAATACGTATATATGCATACCATTTATCACCTTTACCATGTAGAGAACATCACTGCTAATTAAGCTCCGTGATGAGAATGCAGTGTCTCTATAATAATCTATGGCCTTCAGAAATTCCAAACCTGTGCTACCTCTTTGAGGGGGAAGGAAATGTATGGTGGAAGAGTATAGAGGAAAAATGCTAAGATGTACCATTAAACTAATTCCTATTATTCACCTGAGTACCACAATATAATATAAGCTCTGAAAATATATTTTAAGAGTGGTTACCAGGATACAGAATGACAATCTTCTCTGATGCAAATTAGTGGTCTCATTCATTAGCTGTTGAAAGCATCTCCAAAAATAAAAATATTCTCTTTTAGGCTGATTGTTTTGGTATTGTCATAATTTCCTTCTTTGTGTATGAGAAGAATTGAGAGTGAATAATTATGAAAGCATACTGTGCACAGCAATTCAAGTGGCTGCTTAGAACCTTATTCTACTTCTTGTATCATCAGAAATAATCAATTTCACATAACTTCTTTTCTTTTTTCTTCTTCTTTTTGGCCCCCCTGCTTGCAACATAAACCTTTTGCATTTCAGGTCATGCTTATCAAGTTTCTCCTCTTCAGTGTATGTGCCTGAACATGTCAGATTCTGAGCAGAGGAGTGATAGGACCCCTCACTAATATTTTGAAAGTAGCATTCTGCAGTATTCAGAATAATGATAGAAGGGTAGACTATGTGGGAGACTTGCAGTTAATTAAGTGAAAGCTGATGGTGGTTTGGGCCATGGTGTTAGCAAAGCTTATGGTGAAAATTTAACCAGTTCTCAAAATGTTTTTAAAAGTGAAAAAACAGATTTTCCTGATGGATTTAATATAAAATATGAATAAAAGAGAGACATTTAAAAGGAATTCTAAGGTTAAGGAAGGGTAGATTTTCCATCAAATGAGATCAGAAAGATTGTGGAAGGGAAGAAAGTGTGAGGAAAGTTCAGAAGTTCATTTTTGGAGACAGCAAGATTGAGATGTCTATTAGATACCCAAGTGGAGATGCCCAGGGGGCAATTGGGGATATATACATGAGTGTGAAGATTCGAATTGGGGAATTGTTGGCACAGAGATGAATGTTTATGTAAAACCTCTGAGTCTGGATGAAATCACAGAGGATGTGGATATTGATAGAGGAGGATGAATTACTGAGCTCTGGGGCAACATTAAGAGTTAGCAGAAAAGAAGATGAACCAATGTCCAGCTAGGACACTAGAAACCACTTGAGTATTTTTGAATAGAGATATAATATTGGAATTATTTTGTATATTTTTTTTTGAAAGAACGGAAGAACAAAAAATGAGAAAGGGACTGTTTCCTAAAGATTCGGTCCTACATAAGATGTTAAGGCCTCCACAATAGCAAGAACTTGTCTGAGCCACAGTGCCCTCTGCAGCTGCTGCAAGAGTCCCTGTCATCTGCTGGATATCACCCTTAAGGAGCCACCACTCACCACAATAGCTGTACTGCCAGAACCCTAGAACTACATGAAAAACCTACAATAACCTTCAATGGCCCAGAGTCTCCCATTGTTACCACTCACTTGCTACCTTCGGAATTCTGGCACAATGGCTGGAACCACCTGTACTTTTGCAAGAGCCCATAGTCACTCACCTACTGCCACCAGATGAGAACAGTTTCTACTTGCTGACAGCCTTCTCATCTGGTGCCAGGTCTCTCTTAGAAGAAGACAACCAGAACCTCGTTGACAAGAGAGTTTGTGAAATGTAATTTGCAGTCTTAAGCCTGATGGTACAAAGGAGAGTATAGAAGAGAGAAGAGTATAATAGGGTTGAGTGTGAACTAGTAGTGTCTGGTAACTCCCAACCCTTTGATTACTTAGCTTCCATACCTTCTCTTGCCATATTTAAACTTTTGAATAGCAACAACAATGCAACAGCATATTTCTACTCATCTGATATAACTATTCTTTATACAAATGATGACACTTTCATTCATTCCCCCCTAAAAGTAGAAAAATAGTCCTATCACCATAACTATTTTTGGAGAATGTTAATTCCTCTTCTATTTAAGTTGCAATTTCATCCTCAATATTCTTTATTTAAAATAATGAGAAAAAATATATATATATACACATATAAACAGACAAGGAAAGTAATTGATCACAGGATGGTGTTTGACATTTATGATTTCCTTTGTCCACTGTCCATTCCTTTAACCTCACCTAACCAGGATTTCCCACAGTTTAAGATGGCTGACTACCTAAACCTTTATTTCTCAAGGTCTAATCTCTAACTAATCTTCCCTTTATTGTTTACATGTAGTCTTCCATTAACTTTTACCACTGAATACTGAAATACTAAGGCAGGTCCCAAATAATCCATTGGATCCTACACAGAACTCTCTCCTTAATAATTAGTGTCTATGATAACAGAATAAAGTACCTTCTTCTTTGCCTGTTTGCACAGAAAGCCCCAAATAGGTAGCAATCACAATTTCCATTTTCAAAAATAATTTTTGTCCCTTTATTGGAATTATTTCTGCTTTTGAACTAACACTTTAAAATAACCAAGCCGAAAGCTGTAAGACAAGAAGCAAAAACTTGGCACGTGAGATGTTGACTTTATAAGGGAGAGAAGACATTTTTACTTCCATCCGTTAAATTCTAGACCTGTGTATACTGGTCATGGAAAACTGATGGTTCAAAGCATGCACTGAATTTTGTAGAACAGTGCCCAAATTTGCAAGATTTTGTTCATCAGCTGTCAGTGAGCCTTCAGCAAGTTATTTCATTGTTCCATTGTTCTACAAGGCCAACCACTTTTAGTAGGGTATCTTGTAAGAGCAGCGAATATCATTGGTATAAGTTCATTGCTTTTATTACTAAACGAGTTCCTTAGTCAAAACAACATTATCTGGAATAACACGATGAAGAATAAGGCCTTTAGTAAGTCCATAGATGGCAGTGTTAGCAAAAGTAAAGCAGATAGGAAAAGAAAAAAAATTAAGTAAAATAAATATCCATCTCTGTGAGCACCCCTCCATGATAGAAGCGTTCAATGTAGTCACTTTGCTAACAGAAGAACAGATGGTACACTGGAATTCAGGGGCCGTATCTGGAATTCAGCTTTGGACTTTGCTAATGGCAAGACGGGCACCATTAGTGGCAATTGCCAAATAAGTTTTGTTGAATGGAGATATCTGTTGTTGAGCCCATTCATAACATCTTTTTATGAAGCCATGGTCACTCTGTGCATGAATCCATTGGTCATATACTGGGAATACTGGGGAAAGAAAAGTCAACTGACATCAACAGAGTGGATCATTGTCTCCCTTAGTACAATCTTCTCTGCAGTGGATAAAATCATGTAATATAAACATCCTAATATACTATGCCCTTTCCAACATGCTTATCCACCAGCTTTCTTTCTTTCTTTTTTTTTTTTTTTTGATATCTTTATCGGAGTATAATTGCTTTACAATGTTGTGTTAGTTTCCGCTGCATAACAACGTGAATCAGCTATACATATACATATACCCCATATCTCCTCCCTCTTGCCTCTCCCTCCCACACTCCCAATCCCACCCCTCTAGGTGGTCACAAAGCACTAAGCTGATCTCCCCATGTGATGCAGCTGCTTCCCACTAGCTAGCTACTTTACACTTGGAAGTGTATATATGTCAGTGCTGCGCTCTCAATTCATCCCAGCTTACCCTTCCCCCTCCCCATGTCCTCAAGTCCATTCTCTACATCTGCATCTTTATTCCTGTCCTGCCCATAGGTTCTTCAGAACCTCTTTTTTTTTTTTTTTTTTTTTTTTAGATTCCATATGTATGTGTTACCATACGGTATTTGTTTTTCTCTTTCTGACTTACTTCACTCTGTATGACAGAATCTAGGTCCATCCACCTCACTACAAATAACACAATTTTGTTTCTTTCTATGGCTGAGTGATATTCCGTTGTATGTATGTGCCACATCTTCTTTATCCATGCATCCGTCGATGGACACTTAAGTTGTTTCCATATCCTGGCTATTGTAAATATGCTGCAATGAACATTGTGGTACATGACTCATTTTGAATTATGGTTTTCTCAGGGTATATGCCCAGTAGTGGGATTGCTGGGTCATATGGTAGTTCTATTTTTAGTTTTTTAAGGAACGTCCATACTGTTCTCCATAGTGCTGTATCAATTTACATTCCCACCGACAGTGCAAGAGGGTTCTCTTTTCTCCACACCCTCTCCAGCATTTATTGTTTGTAGATTTTTTGATGATGGCCATTCTGACTGGTGTGAGGTGATACCTCATTATAGTTTTGATTTGCATTTCTCTAATGATTAGTGATGTTGAGCATTCTTTCATGTGTTTGTTGGCAATCTGTATATCTTTTTTGAAGAAATGTCTATTTAGATTTTCAGCCCATTTTTGGATTGGGTTGTTTCTTTGATATTGAACTGCGTGAGCTGCTTGTATATTTTGGAGATTAATCCTTTGTCAATTGCTTCATTTGCAAATATTTTCACCCATTCTGAGGGTTGTCTTTTTGTCTTCTTTACAGTTTCTTTTGCTGTGCAAAAGCTTTTAAGTTTCATTAGGTCCCACTGTTTATTTTTGTTTTTATTTCCATTTCTCTAGGAGATGGGTCAAAAAGGATCTTGCTGTGATTTATGTCAGAGAGTGTTCTGCCTATGTTTTCCTTTAAGAGTTTTATAGTGTCTGGCCTTATATTTAGGTCTTTAATCCATTTTGAGCCTATTTTTGTGTATGGTGTTAGGAAGTGTTCTAATTTCATTCTTTTACATGTGGCTGTCCAGTTTTCCCAGCACCACTTATTGAAGAGGTTGTCTTTTCTCCACTGTATATTCTTGCCTCCTTTATCAAAGATAAGGTGACCACATGTGCATGGGTTTACCTCTGGGCTTTCTATCATATTCCATTGATCTATATTTCTGTTTTTGTGCCAGTACCATACTGTCTTGATTACTGTAGCTTTGTAGTATAGTCTGAAGTCCAGGAGCCTGATTCCTCCAGCTCCATTTTTCTTTCTAAAGATTGCTTTGGCTATTCAGGATCTTTTGTGTTTCCATACACATTGTGAAATTTTTTGTTCTAGTTCTGTGAAAAAATGCCATTGGTAGTTTGATAGGGATTGCACTGAATCTGTAGATTGCTTTGGGTAGTTTGCTCATTTAAACAATGTTGATTCTTCCAATCCAAGAAGATGGTATGTCTCTCCATCTGTTTGTATCATCTTTAATTTCTTCATTAGTGTCTTGTAGTTTTCTGCATACCGGTCTTTTGTCTCCTTAGGTATGTTAATTCCTAGGTATTTTATTCCTTTTGTTGCAGTGGTGAATGGGAGTGTTTCCTTGATTTCTCTTTCAGATTTTTCATCATTAGTGTATAGGAATGCAAGAGATTTATGTGCACTAATTTTGTATCCTGTTACTTTACCAAATTATTAATTAGCTCTAGTAGTTTCTGGTAGCATCTTTAGGGTTCTCTTTGTATAGTATCATGCCATCTTCAAACAGTGACAGCTTTATTTCTTTTACAATTTGTATTCCTTTTATTTCTTTTTCTTCTCTGATTGCTATGGCTAAAACTTCCAAATCTATGTTGAATAATAGTGGTGAGAGTAGGCATCCTGTCATGTTCCTGATTTTAGAGGAGATGGTTTCAGTTTTTCACCATTGAGAATGATGTTGACTGTGAGTTTGTTCTATATGACCTTTATTATGTTGAGGTGAGTTCCCTCTATGCCTACTTTCTGGAGAGTTTTTATCATAAATGGGCAATGAATTTTGTCAAAAGCTTTTTCTGCATCTATTGAGATTATCATGGTTTTTGTCCTTCAATTTGTTAATCTGGTGTATCATGTTGATTGATTTGCATATATTGAAGAATCCTTGCAATCCTGGGATAAACCCCATTTGATCATGGTGTATGATCCTTTTAACATGTTGTTGGATTCTGTTTGCTAGTATTTTGTTGAGGATGTTTGCATCTATGTTCATCAGTGATATTGGTCTGTAGTT
This sequence comes from Tursiops truncatus, assembly GCF_011762595.2. Classification (NCBI taxonomy): domain Eukaryota; kingdom Metazoa; phylum Chordata; class Mammalia; order Artiodactyla; family Delphinidae; genus Tursiops; species Tursiops truncatus. The sequence goes on along the minus strand of NC_047037.1, from coordinate 21,042,936 downwards.
TCCTTTTTTTCTGACATCTTTGTCTGGTTTTGGTATCAGGGTGATGGTGGACTTGTAGAATGAGTTTGGGAGTGTTCCTCCCTCTGCTATATTTTGGAACAGTTTGAGAGGGATAGGTGTTAGCTCTTCTCTAAATGTTTGATAGAATTTGCCTTTGAAGCCATCTGGTCCTGGGCTTTTGTTTGTTGGCAGATTTTTAATCACAGTTTCAATATCAGTACTTGTGATCTGTCTGTTTATATTTTCTCTTTCTTCCTGGTTCAGTCTCTGAAGGTTATGCTTTTCTAAGAATTTGTCCATATCTTTCAGGTTGTCCATTTTATTGGGGTATAGTTGCTTATAGTAACCCCTCATGATTCTTTGTATTTCTGCAGGGTCAGTTGTTACTTCCCCTTTTTCAGTTCTAATTCTGTTGATTTGAGACTTCTCCCTTTTTTCTTGATGTATCCGGCTAGTGGTTTATCAATTTTGTTTATCTTCTCAAAGAACCAGCTTTTAGTTTTATTGATCTTTGCTATTGTTTCCTTCATTTCTTTTTCATTTATTTCTGATCTGACCTTTATGATTTCTTTCCTTCTGCTAATTTTGGGGGTTTTTTGTTCTTCTTTCTCTACTTGCTTTAGGTGTAAGGTTAGGTTGTTTATTTGAGATTTTTCTTGTTTCTTGAGGTAGCATTTTATTGCTGTAAACTTCCCGCTTAGAACTGCTTTGCTGCTCCCATAGGTTTTGGGTCATAGTGTTTTCTTTTTGATTTGTCTCTAGGTTTTTTTTTTTATTTCCTCTTGGAAATCTTCAGTGATCTCTTGGTTATTTAGTAGTGTATTGCTTAGCTTCCATGTGTTTGTATTTTTTATAGTTTGTTTCCTGTAATTGTTATCTAGTCCATAGCGTTGTGGTCAGAAAAGATACTTGATGAGGTTTGAATTTTCTTAAATTTATCAAGGCTTGATTTGTGACCCAAGATATGATTTATTCTGGTGAATGTTCCATGAGCAGTTGAGAAGAAGGTGTAATCTGTTGTTTTTGGATGGAATGTCATATAAATATCAATTAAGTCCATCTTGTTTAATGTGTCATTTAAAGCTTGTGTTTCCTTATTTATTTTCAATTTGGATGATCTGTCTGTGGTGAAAGTGGGGTTTGAAAGTCCTCTACTCTGAGTGTGTTACTGTTGATTTCCCCTTTTATGGCTGTTAGAATTTGCCTTATGTATTGAGGTGCTCCTATGTTGGGTGCATAAATATTTACAATTTTTATATCTTCTTGGATTCATCCCTTGATCATTATGTAGTGTCCTTCTTTGCTTCTTGTGATAGTCTTTATTTTAAAGCCCATTTTGTCTGATATGAGAATTGCTACTCCAGCTTTCTTTTGATTTCCATTTGCATGGATTATCTTTTTCTATCCCCTCACTTTCAGTCTGTATGTGTCCCTAGGTCTGAAGTGGGTCTCTTGTAGACAGCATATATATGGGTCTCATTTTTGTATCCATTCAGCTAGTCTGTGTCTTTTGGTTGGAGCATTTAATCCATTTACCTTTAAGGTAATATCAATATGTATGTTCCTATTCCCATTTTCTTAATTGTTTTGGATTTGTTATTGTAGGTCTTTTCCTTCTCTTGTGTTTCCTGCCTGAAGGAGTTCCTTTAGCATTTGTTGTAAAGCTTCTTTAGTGGTGCTGAATTCTCTTAGCTTTTGCTTGTCTGTAAAGGTTTTAACTTTTCCATCAAATCTGAATGTGATCCTTTCTGGGTAGAGTAATCTTGGTTGTAGGTTTTTCTCCTTTATTACTTTAAATATGTCCTGCCACTCCCTCTGGCTTGCAGAATTTCTGCTGAAAGATCAGCTGTTAACCTTATGGGGATTCCCTTGTATGTTATTTGTTGCTTTTCCCTTCCTGCTTTTAATATTTTTCCTTTGTATTTAATTTTTGATAGTTTGATTAATACGTGTCTTGACGTTTTTCTCCTTGGATTTATCCTGTATGGGACTCTCTGCACTTCCTGGACTTTGGTGACTATTTCTTTTCCCTTAGGGAAGTTTTCAACTGTAATCCCTTCAAATATTTTATCAGACCCTTTTGTTTTCTCTTTTTCTTCTGGGACCTCTATAATTTGAATGTTGGTATGTTTAATGTTGCCCCAGAAGTCCCTGAGACTGTCCTCAATTTTTTTCATTCTTTTTTCTTTATTCTGCTCTGTGGTAGTTTTTTCCACTGTTTTATCTTCCAGGTCACTTTTCTGTTCTTCTGCCTCAATTATTCTGATATTGATTCCTTCTAGCGAATTTTTAATTTCATTTATCATGTTGTTCATCATTGTTTGTTTCCTCTGTAGTTCTTCTAGGTCCTTGTTAAACGTTTCTTGTATTTTCTCCATTCTATTTCCAAGATTTTGGATCATGTTTACTATCATTACTTTGAATTTTTTTTTTGGAAGACTGCCTATTTCCTCCTCATTTGTTTGTTCTGGTGGGTTTTTACCTTGCTTCTTCATCTGCTGCATATTTCTCTGTCTTCTCATTTTGCTTAACGTACTGTGTTCAGGGTCTCTTTTTCGCAGGTTGCAGGTTTGTACTTCCCGTTGTTTTTTGGTGTCTGCCCCCAGAGGGTGAAGTCGGTTCAGTGTTTTGTGTAGGCTTCCTGGTGGAGGGAACTTGTGCCTGTGTTTGGTGGGTGGGGCTGGATCTTGTCTCGCTGGTGGGCAGGGCTGCATCTGGTGGTGTGTTTTGGGGTGTCTGTGGACTTATTATGATTTTAGGCAGCCTCTCTGCTAATGGGTGGGGTTGTGTTCCTGTCCTGCTAGTTGTTCAGCATGGGGTGTCCAGCACTGGAGCTTGCTTGCCGTTGGGTGGAGCTGGGTCTTAACGTTGTGATGGAGATTTCGGAGAGACCTCTCGCTGATTGATTTTATGTGGAACCTGGAGATCTCTGGTGGTCCAATGTCCTCAACTCCTCTCTCCCACCTCAGAGGCTCAGGCCTGACAGCAGGCCAGAGCACCAAGACCCTGTCAGCCAAACAGCTCAGAAAAAAAGAGAGAAGAAAAGAAAGAAAAATAAATAAATTAATTAAAAAATAAAATAATATCATTAAAATAAAAAGAGTAATAATTTTAAAAAGAGTGCAACAAAACCAATAAACAAATCCACGAGTGATAACAAGCACTAAAAACTATACTAAGATAAACATAAATATCAGAAACAAGTCAGTCACATTCAGCAAACCCCAAGTCTACAGTTGCTCCCAAAGTCCACCACCTTAATTTTGGGTTGATTTGTTCTCTATTTAGATGTTCCACAGATGCAGGGTACCTCAAGTTGATTGTGAGGATTTAATCCGCTGCTCCTAAGGCTACACGGAGAAATTTCCCTTTCTCTTCTTTGTTCGCACAGCTCCTGGGGTTCAGCTTTGGTTTTGGCCCCACCTCTGCATGTAGGTTGCCCTCAGACATCTGTTCCCACCCAGACAGGATGGGGTTGGGGTTAAAGCAGCGGCAGATTAGGGGGCTCTGGCTCACTCATGCCCGGCGGGTAGGGAGGGGTACGGTAGTTATAATGAAGGGCGAGCCTGCGGGGGCAGAGGCCAGCAAGAGGTTGCAACAGCCTAAGCCATGCCGTGTGTTCTTCCGGGGAATTTGTCCCTGGATCATAGGACCCTGGCAGTGGAAGGCTTCTCAGCCTCCTGGCGGTGGGGGGCGGGGGGGAATGTGGATAGTGACCTGTGCTTGCACACAGGATTCTTGGTGGCTCCAGCAGCAACGTTAGCGTTTCATGCCCGTCTCTGGTGTCTGGGCTGAAAGCTGCAGCTCGCGCCCATCTCTGGAGCTCGTTCGAGGGTGCTCTGCCTTCTGTGGGCAGAGAGAGAAGGAATCCCCTCTCCTTGCGCACCCCGAAACAATGGTCTCTCGCCTCTTAGGCAGGTCCAGACATTTTCCCGGACTCCCTCCCAGCTAGCTGTGGCACACTAGCCCCCTTCAGGCTGTGTTCACGCAGCCAAACCCAGTCTTCTCCCTGGGATCTGACCTCCAATGCCCGAGCCTCAGCTCCCAGCCCCCTCCCGCCCTGGCGTGTGAGCAGACAAGCCTCTCAGTCTGGTGAGTGCCGGTCGGCCCTGATCCTGTCTGGGAATCTCTCCGCTTTGCCCTCCGCACCCCTGTTGCTGCGCTCTCTTCCATGGCTCCGAAGCTCCCCGCCACGCCAGTGAAGGGGCTTCCTAGTGTGTGGAAACTTTTCTTCCTTTACAGCTCCCTCCCAGAGGTGCAGGTCCCGTCCCTATTCTTTTGTCTCTGTTTATTTTCTTTTGCGCTACCCAGGTACTTGGGGACTTTCTTGCCTTTTGGAACGTCTGAGGTCTTCTGCCAGCGTTCAGGAGGTGTTCTGTAAGAGTTGTTCCATGTGTAGATGTATCTTTGATGTATTTGTGTGGGAGAAATATGTTTTCACATCTTACTCCTCCACCATCTTGAAGGTTCCCCCCCCCACCTGCTTTCTGCTCTTATTTTTCTATCTTGCTTTTTCAGTACCTTACCATCCATCAGTGAAGAAGAATATAATTTAAAAGAATGTGCTTTATTTTTTACACAAATAATTTTTGATTACTTGTGCCTGGCACTCTCCTGGGTGTTAATATTATGGTGAGCAAAGCAGCAAGGAAATCAAAAGGTGAAAAATGCTGAGTAAAAGGGATCTTGTTCTCAAGGAGCTTACGGTTTAGAAGTGAATACACTAATCAAATAATTGCTAAAGAATTTAATTTCTAACTCTCACGAGCCTATTGAGAAAAGAACATTACAGAAGTTATAAAAGCATAACCGCAGATCTAGTATGGTGGGTCAGGGACAATTTTTCTCAAAGTTGTATTTGAGTCAAGATGTAAAGCTGTGCTCTACATGATTTAATTAAGAAAAAATGTGGGGAAGGGAGGAATATATTTCCAGACAGGGAGTATTAAAGACTCTGATGTGTTTTAAGCACCTGAAAGAAGGCCAATGTGCCTGGAGTGCATGGACTAAGAGACACTGGTTTGAGATGATGCTGGAGATGTGAGATGTGGGAACCAGCTTATGTAGGACTTTGAAGAATAGATGAAGAATTGGGGTCTTCAAATACAGCAAAGGGAAACTTTGAAGAAACAAAAAAGAGATGTAATAAGATTTAAAGAAATACCTCTGACTTTAATATAGAGGAAAGATTAAAAGGAGGTAAGAGAGAAAAGGAGGTCATCAGTGGCTGAAATATTTCACCCTCAGTGAAATTCAGCCATATTTAGGCTAAGTGGGCTTCGGGATGTTGGCTTTGGAAGTCAGTTGCCACTTACAACATTGGATGTATAGAAAAGCCAATTCTTCATTCTAACTAACTACTCAAGTACGTAGAGATCTCTGTTTCTGAAATAGTAGTCACTGCTCTATATAGCTCTTTTCTGCCCACCACCCATTCAATATTTACATGGCAGATAAGGCTGCAAAAACACCCGTGTTATGGGCATAGGAGGTAGGGTAGCTAAGAAAGGCATGGACTTTGGAGAAAGAGTAACTTGATTTAGAATATCAGATTCATCCTTTGTTAACCGTGTAACTTTCTGTAAATAATCTCTCCAGGACTTGGATTTTTAGCTTGCGATATTGTCTGGCTTGGAATGTGTATAATACCACCTAGTTCAAAGGGTCATCACAAGGATGAATGGGAGATAATGGATACACAACACCTAGCATAGACCAAAGCTCACAGAAGGCAACCCACACATGTTTAGTCCCTTGGCTAAAGTAATCTGAAAGCCTAGTGGTAGAACTTTCAGGTCTGTTAATGTTACTTGCACATAACAATATCATTTAAATTTATTGTATATATTTTGCCCATCATTGTATCCCATTTTCATGCAGTTTCCATTGCTCAGATTATATCACGAACAGAGCAAAGTAGAAACTACATCTTTTAACTCTTCTAATTAAAGCTAAAGCATCTAGGGTATGGGAATTATGCTGGACAAGGGTTCAATAAATACTGGTTAATTCTTATGCTGATAAAAATTGAAAGCACTTAATCTAGAAAATGACTTTATTATATTTAAATTTAGAAGTCTTGAAATTATAAGATTCTTTTTTCTTCTTCAAATAGCCAGGAATGCCCTTTTTATCTTCTTCATTAGAAAAAGAAATAAAGGAAACAATAATTTAGAGTCTTATAGAAATCACTCTATGAGAAATGTTTTTTTGGTCCCATCATTTCTTCTATGTATTATTGTAGCTATTTTACACTGAGGGAGGCTGAGGAGGGTCAAAAAAGTTAAAGTCTCTAGCCCAGTGGCATTCAGGCCATAACTAAAGCAACCAGGATTCCAACAAGGACCAGTTGGCTCGTGTTCTCTCCTGTCCACCTGATTGCTTTCTGGGGCAGCTACTAAGAGGAAGGGGTCCTGGGTTCCCTTTGTTTCCTCTCTGTCTCTGAGGCTGGCTCAGTCCTCCTGGGAAATCAGAACATGACAAGGGACAAAATCTATTTCCTAAGCCAATGGCTTTCTTAATGTCATGAAATCCTCAATAGAACTCAATAGCAAACAGGAACTCAGTATCATAAATAGTACATATAAATTTTAAAAGAAAGCAAGCTTAATATTTTTTCTTTCCCACTTCTTTCTTCTTTCATCCGTTCATCTCAGGGGAAAATGCTCTCCTAAGGAACTACTAGAAAGTATTTAAGTGTGGTGTCTGAATATCTGCTAGCCAAGCAGTAAGAATAATGTATATGATGCTTTTATGACAGGCATGTTTCCCCCTGGCTGTTGTTTAAAACCACATATGACTTAGTAATTGTGGAATATACTAATAGCAGACCCCTTTTTTTGCCCATGTAGGTCCATTGGGGAAAATGTGACATTTTCCAGAAGTTTAGCCAAAGCCACTCTAATTAAGCTGTATATGCTTATTAAAAAAGTAAAGTGGTTTAAAGCAAAAATTACTTGGAATCTAGTTTGGAAAAGAGCTTGCCTTGATAATTTTGATGATATTCTGAGGCTTGATTAAAATATTATTCCCTGACACTTATAAATTTTAATGAAGGCGGTAACATTTCAAAACCTTGTCTATATATGTTACTGCATCTGTGTGGATAGGTATTTTTTTAAGTTGTGAAATGAACACTACTTTAAAATGTTGAGTACATATGTATGAAATTCAAAAAATGAGATTACAAGAAGTATAAAACAGAGTGAGGTGGTTAATTTAAAAGTATCCTTGTGAATTCCGCCTTCAGGATCCAAAACTTACAAGACCCAAATGATGCTGGTTCATGTTTCTCCATGCTCAAAGCAGTCCCCTGGTTCAGAGACCAGGGTTCAGAGAAATTACCCATGCTTCCACAAAAAGCTTTCTCTCTCACCTTTAGTGACAAACTTAATGAGTTTGTATGTCAGGAAAATCTTAAACATAGGATTTCCGTACTTGGCTCAACTATTTATAAGCATAAACACACATATGTAAGACACATGCATACACACACACACACACACACACACACACACACACACTCACGAGAGAAAGATTACATATTAAAGTGAGTTGTTTTTTATCAAGAAAACTTTTCCTTGCCATCTTTGCTTCAACATGAAAAGGATCATCTCAGGAAAATTGATAACAATCATTGAGTAAATCTCTGTTTTAACACATACAAAATTGAAAAGTTTAGAAAGTACTCTTGCTTTGCAATGGTCTGTTTGGAATTTTTCAAATTAATGTTTTATAAGATGGAAAAAAGTCTATTTTTAAGATTCATGTAGTACAGTAATTCTTTTTAGTAGAAAAAAATATGCTATCCCAGCAAATCAGTCTCTGCTCCTTGTATGGAAGATGATCTGTTTGGTAGATGACACCTTAATGCTGTCTATTTTGATGCACAGTGGGTGAACACAGTTGCCAGGAAATATTCTCTCCCTTGGCATTCTTTTGGTGGCCCAGCAGATAGACTGTGACATCACTGGTGAAGCTGTGGATATAATGTAAAGGTCATCTCTAGCATTAATCTAAGGTCAGGGAAGATTCTGAGTGCTATGAGATGTTCTTAAAATGCTTTATACACACAGGGGCATAGAATCCATTTACAAGCATGTTTTCATTGTACTTTTCTAGTCTGTGATAGAATTAGCTGGATTTGCACTTTGATATAGAGTTAAGAGGAAATCTCTTAGTACTGCTGACCTTTTTTTAAGCACACACAAAATATCTGTATTTTTTATTAGGAAAGATGCAGAATATTTTGTGCAATTTCAATTTGCCGACTTTAAAATACACTCACCATGAAAACAGAATAATCCAAATTTCCCAATTAATTTTTCTTATGGATGGAGAGACATAAAATTTAAAAGGACAGAATGTATAAGATAGTTTAAGCCCCACGTTCTTCATAGGTACTGCTCTTAACTCTTATCTCTAAAAGTACAGGTTAGAATAAATTGCTTCTGAATAGTGAAGGCAAATGGAGGCAAATGACAGAAAATACAATGTAAATTGGCTTTTGAAGAAAAAAATGGTAAGATAAAATTGACTCCTATAATGGAAAGTCTTTGATCCAATGTTCAAACATTGTCAGTTGTATATTTGTGTTATTTTTTTTTCCATCTCTGGTCCATTTTCTCAAATAGACACTTTCCTCATTGGGAGTAACTCCAATCATATTTTTCTAAGTCCAAATGAAGAGTATTAGAGCGCACCTTTCTCTCCAGCCCAGATCCTGGATCAGTTATGATTGGTTAGGATTGAATCATATGCTTATACATGAACCGATTATTATGGCAGGAAAGGATTAAGAGTGTGGCCAATGGTGCTTCCCCAAAATGAACTCAGGATATATTACCAAAAGAAGAAAGAATACACACTACTATATATAAAATAGATAACTAATAAGGACCTACTGTATAGCACAGGGAACTCTACTCAATGCTCTGTAGTGACCTATGTGGGAAGGGAATCTAAAAAAGAGTGGATATATGTATATGTATAACTGATTCACTTTGCTGTACACCTGAAACTAACACAACATTGTAAATCAACTACACTCCAATAAAATTTTTTTTTAAATAAAGAAGAAATCAATGGCAGGCAACCAAACATACAACAAATGTTCTTTGCATCAAGAAGAACTTTGATGGATCCAAAATTAAATGCTGCTGTTGTAGGTTTGTCAAATTGTGAGTTCAAAGGAAAGAAGTTTCATGTGTGTTTGAAGAATAGATAGTAGATAAGAATAGCTAGAGAACATAAATAGATTTATATAAAACTATAAGACTGTTAAGACAGTTCAGAGTGTGACAAAAATTTGATGAGGCAATAATTTTGGATTTTAGTTCTCTAATTTATGAGTAATCAGAACGAATGATTTGAGGGACAAGAATGTTATCTGCATCTAGCACAGTATTTAGTACCCACATGCCCTCAATGAAGGGTGCATTTTAAGAAAACTAATATGATATTAATTAAAACACTGTGAATTGGAGTGGTGGGGTAATACAGTTAGGATTCTGCTAAAATAAATCAGTAATGAAGTTCAAAGAACCTATCAAATTCTGATTTGTGAAAGTTTTTTAGGTCCTTGCTAATTGATTCTAACTGTATTGAATTGTTTGAAATTGGTTCAGAATTGTTAGGAGAGATCTAAATGAATTCTCTCTTTTTGTTTGAATAGTAACGGCAACTGGTTCAACTGATTGTAAATAATTCAAAACCAATTAAGAGCTAATTTAAAATTGTTTTCATACTGAAACTGAGTAATCATAAGTATTTGGAGTCTTTGAAACTACTGTTTTCTTGAATATTCATTCTTCTTGGAATCAAATCAGAGATCCTGAGCATAAAAAATGATTGGAAATTTGACAACTGGAATCTACATGGATGAAAAATTGGAGCAAGCTGTGAGAACTACAGAGCCTTCTCGATGACACTTTCTACAAACACTGAAAAGCAGTCCTTACTCTACAGAGCGTGAGGCACTTAACACTTTTCCTCTCATATTAGAAAGACTGGAGAGAAAAATTAGTCTTGTGTCTGTCTGTTGGAGTCTGTTTTCCACATTCTAGCTTGAAGTTTGTAACTTGCTTACCTTTTCCTCAACAAAGGAGGACAAATGATGCTTGTTCTCCACTCATGATTGTGCCATGCCCCTCCATCTGGTCACCTGACCATCAATCACACCCATTCTTAGAATGGACCCTCTCATGGAAATAGTTCAGTCAGCATCCTAGAGGCTAATCACCCTCACTTTTTCTGGCATTTCTAGTTTTGTGTCTAGCCACAGGGAACATAGATTTTTACTCTGAAGAAGCAGAGGCTGAGAACTAAGTCAAGAACATTAAATGCAGTGAGGTGAGTTATTTCATATGGATAGTGTGGTCCTTAAACTTGAATGACCAGAGATAATATAGCCATGGTTCAGGAGTGATCTTATAGATACCTGGTGCTCAGTCTTTCTAGGCCTTATTTCCTTGTCTGTAACTTGAAGTCAGTGAGTTTCCTACCTCCTAAGGTGGTTGTGAGGTTGCTCTTATAATGCATTCAGTCAATGTGCCCAGCCCAGTATCTTGCACATAATATTCTCTACAAATATTAGCTCAATAAGAAAGTGATCTAAGAAGAAATGCTTGATATACTTGACTAGCTGTGTGTGGTGTGGAGCAGGGTGATGAGAAAGTCCCAAAAGATGTGGGATTTAAAATAAAGTTTTAATCAGTTCAGGCAGTAGAGTATTTTGCAGCTTATATTTTATGATGCCATATTAGAAGAGAGATGGCAGAAGGTAGGAAAATTCAAGTGTGACCCTGAGGAATGCTAACAGTTTTGATGGCTTAGAAAAATTTCAGGAAAATAATGTGCCATTTAGCACATTATCAAATATATATCCGGAGTAGAAGCTTATAATACAGGCAGAGAAATACACTGAAGGCCACTAAAGAAAATTGGAGATTCAAAATAAACAATTAGATAACAGGAAAAATCTTCATTCAATGAATATTGTGGATAGTAGTTGTGAAAACGTTCTGAAACTTAAGAGGTTGAATGGGCTAAAGGAAAAAAATCTATTTAGGAAACATCTGAGGAAGAATATATTAATATATCAATATAAAAATCTCTAAGTGTAGTTTTAAGAACTGGGTTTATACTGGAACAGATATAGAAAATTCAGACACTAGAATTCAACTAGTGTTTCTTATTATTTAAAATATTGAAAACCCTATTTTATAACTATATTTTCAAGTTCGTTCTTTCTACCTTATATAATCATCTCTTCTCAGCTAAAGGAAACTATCACTTTCATTAAGACTTTTCATTAAATTACTATTTGTAATTTAATTAAATTCCACACATATTTGTTTACCGTGCATACTCCTCATATATGCTCAGTAGTATGCCAGGTTAGAAGATTTAAGAGGAATGTAAATAGTGTCAGCTAAGCAGACCCCTAACCAGATCTGGCTGCTCTCACTCTCCACCCTTCTCCTTTTCCAGAGAGCACCAGCACATGGGTGACCAGAGGCACACCACCAGGAGTACTAGAACTAGTATATGCCACACAAAATTCTTATATCTTTGATATTGTTTTAGTTATCTTAAACTCTATAAATCAGAAGGTTAGATTAAAATAAGAAGAAAACAACTTCCTAAGTGTATGACCTATCAGTTATTTTAAGTTTTATCAGAATTTTAGAGGAAATAAGAGTTTTGAATGAAGGGTGGTAAGAAAAATAATTTCATAGTGTGACAAATAACAGTTACCACTAACTGAACCTTCACTCTGTTCTAGGTCCATGGCATATTTATATTTTGTCAACTTTACCCAATCTTAAGGTAGAAATACAGATTTCACTAGGTTACACATGAAACGATGAGGTTCAGTGCAGTTAACTGACTTGCCCCAAAAATAGCTGTAAGTTGAGGTGCCAAACTTTGAACCCGGCATTTTTTCCTTCTTTTTTAAAAATTATTTTTGAAGACTATTTTACATGTCATAAAAATCATGCTTCAAGTGTACAATTCAATGATATTTTAATTTTAACTTTACTGAGTGGTGCAACGACCACCATAAATCAGTTTTAGAATATCTTTACACCCTCAATAAGATTCCTCATAAACATTTACATTTAATCCTCATTTCCACCACCGCCCCCAGCCTCAGCAAATAGTAATCTACTTTCTCTTTATAAATTTGCCTTTAATGGCCATTTCATATTAAATTCAATCATATTTTTTATACAGTTTCTTGTATCTGACATCTTTCACTTAGTGTGATGTTTTAGGTCCATCTGTGGGTGAAATGTTCAGTCATATCATTTGCTCACTTTTTATTGAGTTGTCTTTTTATTATTGAGTTCTAAGACAATTTTATACAGTCTAGTTACAAGTCCTTAACCGAATATGTGTTTTGCAAATATTTTCTCCCAGTCTGTTGCTTGTCTTTTCATTTTCTTAATGAAGTATTTTGCAATGTGAAAGTTTTGAATTATTATGTCCAATTTATCAATTGTTTCTTTTATGGACCATGTTTTGGGGTCATATAGAAAAAAATTTTTGCTGAATTCAAAGTCTTAAGGATATTTTATGCTTCTAAAATTTATATAATTTTAGATTTTATATTTAAGTCTGTCATCCATTTGAGCTAACTTTTAGGTATGATGTAAGGTGATTGTCTAAATTCATCTTTTTGCATGTGGATATCCAATTGTCCCAAATCCAGTCATTTCTGATCCCAGTGCCAATGCTGTTCCACAGTGCTAAGCAGGATAGATAAATCTGATGGGAGGTCGTCACTGACTGGCTTCCAATAGTGACTTATTAGCAGCTGGATGGAACTGGATACCTAAAGACAAGAAACTAAAATTTATCTGAGTCGAGAATAGTCTTCAACTGTGATTAGTTCAATTAGGTGAGCTGACCACAAGACTCTTGCCCTTTGACCCACTATTTAGACTAATATAATTGGTTCCATACTTCAGCCAAATATGAATGCAAAGGTCTGATAAATGTCCATAAAAGTTTGCACAAGAAATTTTATAACAGTCTTAATCAAGACCTAGAAACAATTCAAGAGTCCAATAGGTGACAGGATAAGCAATTGTGTACATTCATACAATGGAGTGCTACTCAGTAACTGAAAGGAGAGAATTACTGATTCACATAGCAATGTGAATGAATTCCCCCAAAGAGTAACCTGAGTAAAAGAAACAAAAAACAAGAGTAAATCCTATATGAATCCATTTATATGAAATTGTAGCAAAACTAGTCTCTGGTGATACAAATTATAGCAGTGGTCTCCTGGTAGATGGAGGGGAAATTCATTGGGAAGGGTGATGAGAAACATATTTAAGGTAATGAAATATTCTGTATCTTGACAGGAGTGTGGATTTCATGGGTATATATTTCTCAAAACCCATCTGACTATAAATTGTAAGTTATAATTGTAAGTTAAAAACTATAAATTATACCTCTCTAAAAACTCATTAGATTTAAATATATTTTAAGCATAGTATTGGAAGTCCTAGCCACAGCAATCAGGCAAGAAAAAGAAAAAACATCCAAATTGGAAGGGAAGAAGTAAAACTGTCACTATTTACAGCTGACATGATACTATATATAGAAAACCCTTAAGCCTCCATTAAAAACTATCAGAACTAATAAATGAATTCAGTAAAGTTGCAAAATACAGGATTAATATACAGAAATCTGTTGCTTTTCTATAAACTGATAATGAACTGTCAGAAATAGAAAGCAAGAAAACAATGCCATTTAAACTTGTAGGAAAAAGAATAAAATAACTAGCAATAAACTTAACCAAGGAGATGAAAGAGCTGTACTCAGAAGGAATTTGAAAATGATACAAAGAAATGGAAAGATATCCCATATTCTCAGATTGGAAGAATTCATATTGTTAAAATGTCAATACTATCCAAAGTAATATACAGATTTAATGGAATCTCTATCAAAATGCCCATGATATTTTTCACAGAACTAGAACAATTAATCCTAAAATTTATATGGAACTGTTAGACCTGCGCGGTCTCCTAGGAGTTTCGACTCGCCCAGGAAACAACAAGAGTCGGAAGTCGATGCAAAACGCAAGAGGTTTATTGAAGGCCGGTGCACCGGGGTTCCTTGGTCCTCACGCAGGAGGTCGAAGAAGGAACCCTTTTGGGCGTGAATATGTCAGTTTTATAGGTTCCCACTTCCCCGTATGTAAATTATAGATTTGGTTGTGTTCTCCTGCTGATTGGTCCCGGCTTAGGCTCGGACCAGAGAGGGAACTTGTCCCCAGCTGCCTGATTGGTCTTTGACAGACACCTATTTTGTTTATCTCCCTCCTTCTCCCCAGCTGCCTGATTGGTCTTTGACAGACACCTTTTTTACATTTTGTTTATCTCCCTCCTTCTCGGAAGGGGGCCGGACATCCTGGAAATTCACCCATTGTCTAAGAAGCCCCTATTGTCTGGAGAGTTCTTAATCATTAGCTGGAACAATGTCCCTCGAGTCCCACATTTCCCCCTTTTTCTTGTGACTATTGATTCCAATCATGGAATCTCAACCTTCTGTTCATAAACTTTGGTACTGTTGTCTTAACATTAGAACTTGTACAGTACTGATACGTTCTGTAATAAATGCTATCAAGCGATTTAGAACACATGGTCCAAAAGTTAAAATCAACAATAAAACAATAAGAGGTCCCAACAGAGTAGAGATTAAGGTGGTAAACCAGGGGGACTTATCAAACCATGATTGAAACCATCCTTTTTCGTTTTCTCTCTCCCTTTGCCTTTTATCTAAGCGTTCCCTTAGTTTATCCATGGTTTTGGTAATGGTTCCTGAATGATCAATATAAAAGCAACATTCTTCTTTTAGAGCGGCGCATAATCCCCCTTTAAGAAACAGCAAATCTAGGCCTCTTCTATTCTGCAACACCATTTCTGAAAGTGAGGTGAGTGATTCCTTTAGTTGAGTTATGGAACTTTCTAATGCTCGAAGGTCGATGTCTACAGCCTGTCTTAAACTTGCATAATACTGGGGTTGTTGTATGAGGGCTGTGGTTCCTGTTCCTATCCCGGCAGATATTCCTAGTCCTAGAAGGACAGCCAATGTGAGGGTTACAGGTTCTCTTTTCCTTCTTGTTTTTCCCTCGTATTCATCTAAGAAGGACGAATCTGAATGATAGATAAGTCTAGGAACTAATTGCACTAGCACACAAAAATCAGCTGAATTGTTGAGAACCTCTAGAGAGACACAAGGGGTTAGCCCCGTGTTACATGCCCACCATCCATCTTGGGGAGGTACAAGATATCCCGAGCCTGAAGGGAGGCTGAAATCATGACAAAGGTGTCGATGGGACTGGGGAGGTGTTCCTATACAAGTACCATTTCCAGAAACCGAAGACAGAGTTAATTTACTGTTCCCTTTCTGTTTCCATCGACAATGGTCCGGGGAGCTGACATTGGTATAATTAGAACTATATCCTATAGCATCATAATAAGGGGGAGGGACAGCATAACAGAGCCAACATGATTTTGTAGCCTCTGGGTTTGTAGCGTTAAGGACCGTAAAGGCTGCCTGCACCAAAGAAAGCATCCTATCCTGAGGAGTCCCAGGCTTAACTGTGGGTTCTTTGGATCCAGAGGTTTCATTAGTCTCATTCTTTGTTGACGTAGTTGAAGGGGCCGGAGGAAGCAAAGGGGGGCCAAGTACGGGATTTGGGCCTATTGATATAGGAGCAGGAGTCTCAATCTTTAGCTTAAGGGTCATTAATGTTCCCAAATCATATCCATTCTTGTAAAATCTAATGCCCCATGAGTGGCCATTTACCCATTTTTTATCTCTTTTTCCAGGATTACTAAAGGAAATTTTGAGGGGGTGGCACCATCCTGAACATTCGGGGGCGACGGGTCGGGGACCCCTATAAGAAGTATGAGTGTAGTTGGCTGTTACTGTAATAAAATCCCAAGTTGAGGTGGGTCTCCAATAAGTATCTCCTGTGGTTTCACATCCCCAGTTTTGGCAATATAAATTTTCAGTTCCCCCACATTTATAATTCAGGGATCGGGGGCGATGGAACCCGGGGCATACATAGAAGGAGAGGGTTCTGAGCCAACTTCTTCGGACCTGGTTTTTACAACCCTCTCCGGAGTAATCAGCTTTAGTTAGAAGTTGGGACGGAGCATTATGCTGATCATAATAACTCTCTAGATCCCAATAGGGAGCTCCTATGGCCAGTTTACAGACATCAGGAAAAAGGTCTGGCCACCAGGTCCAGGGAGGGGCAGTATGGCTAATGGACCAGGTTATATCTCCAGTTTGAGAAATTACCTGCCAAGTTAGACGTTGGGGCAGGTGAGGGCTAAAATCACTTACAGTCAGTAAAGGCAGTAAAACCAAAATTATAAGTCTTAGGTTCGTAGAAGCTTGAGTTTGAGCGGGTTGTCGGTTCTTTGGGCCTGCCATCCTGATGATGCCGCCGCTGGTGCAGCTTTCACGTGTGAAGCATGGATCCAGGCAGCGATGCCGTCCACTTTTATGGCCGTTGGGGTGGTTAGGAGGACGGTGTATGGTCCTTTCCATCGAGGTTCCAACGTCTGGGTTCGATGCCGACGGACGTATACGGAGTCTCCGACTTGGAAAGGATGAGTTTCTCCGGTGTTCCCGGTTGGTAGGCCTCAGCGAGTTGGGACCATATCTCCTTTTGGACCAGTTGGAGTCCCAATAGCCTAGCATACAAGTCAGTGTTATTTTGACAGTCTGGTTTTATTTCTTCTCCTAAGGTGAGAAGGGGAGGTGGGGCCCCGTATAGCACCTCAAAAGGAGTAAGATGGTACCGGGAAGGTGTATTCCTAACCCAGAACAGGGCTAAAGGAAGGAGCACCGTCCAATCTGTACCACCAGTCTCCAAGGACAATTTGGTTAGGGTCTCTTTTAGAGTTCTATTCATTCTTTCTACCTGACCTGAACTCTGGGGTCTATATGCACAATGTAATTTCCAATCAGTCCCCAAATATCTGGCCACATCCTGACTTACCTGGGCGACAAAGGCTGGACCATTATCAGACCCTATTACCTTTGGTGCTCCAAATCGAGGAAAAATTTCTTCTAAAATCTTCTTGGCTACTACAGCAGCTGTTTCTTTCTTTGTTGGGAAAGCCTCTATCCATCCTGAAAAAGTGTCTACAAAAACTAAAAGGTATTTATTACCGTACCTTCCAGGACGCACTTTGGTAAAGTCCACCTCCCAGTAAGTTCCTGGGCGGTCCCCCCTGAGTCTCTTTACAGTTTCAAGTTTCCCTTTGTGAACATTTACCTGTTGACATGGGACGCATTCCTGCACAATTTATTCAGCTAATTTTGTCATTCCAGGGGTTTCGTACCCGGCTTTTTGTAACAAGGCTACCATCTTTTTAGTCCCCAAATGTGTCCATCTGTGCATCTGTTGTAACATGGATTCTGCTTGCTGAGGGGACAAAGTTCCTTTTGTTGTGGCCGGGATGATTTCTTCATCGTGGCCTGGTTTTTCAGGAACTTTATCTGACAGTCCTAGAATGACTTCTCCCGATGCTATTTCTCGGGCCACTTGGTCAGCAATATTATTTCCCCTAATTATTGGGGTATTTCCTTTTTGATGTCCAGGGCAGGGTATTATATAATACCCTGATGTCCAGGGTATTTCCTTTTTGATGTCCTACTGACTTTAGTAGGAAGCATGAGTGCAGTCAACAAAGCCATGATTTCGTCTTTGTTTTTAATTTCTTTGCCACCTGAAGTTAGTAGCCCTCTCTGTTGGTAAATGGCACCGTGGATATGAGCAGTAGCAAACGCATATCTACTGTCTGTGTAGATGTTTACTTTTTTATTCTCTGCCATCTCTAATGCCCTCGTCAGGGCAATTAATTCAGCTCGTTGGGCTGAGGTCCCTTGTGGTAGCGCCGCTGCCCATATGACTTGTTTTCCGTCTACCACGGCTGCCCCAGTTCGACGCTTACCTTCCTCCAGGAAACTGCTCCCATCCGTGAACCAGGTGAAATCAGCATCAGGGAGGGGCAGGTCCATCAGATCTGGCCTACTGCCGTGTGCTGCGGCCAGTACTTCCTGACAATCATGTATGATGGTGGAGCCTTCCAAGTCAGGATCAGGTAGCAAGGTGGCTGGATTGAGTCCTGTGGCTGGAGCAAACTTGATGCGATCTGAGTTTAGCAACAGGGTTTGGTAATGGGTCATCCTGGCATTAGTTAGCCACCTATCCGGTGGTTGACGGACTACATTTTCCAGGGCATGAGGAGCTGTTATCGTTAGATTTTGTCCTAAAGTTAGTTTGTCAGCATCTTTGACTAGAACGGCCACTGCAGCGATTATCTTTAAACAGGTGGGCCATCCTGATGCCACAGGGTCCAATTTTTTTGACAAATAAGCAACTGGGCGATTCCAGGGACCCAATTTCTGAGTCAATACTCCTTTTGCAATGCCCTTATTTTCGGCCACATATAAATGAAAAGGTTTGGTTACATCTGGCAGTCCTAGGGCTGGAGCTGAAAGTAAAGCTCGTTTGATTTGGTCAAAAGCCCGTTGTTCCTTATCGCCCCAAACGAAAGGAGTGCTGTTTTTGGTTAGAGGGTACAATGGGGCCGCCAGCTCAGCAAACCCTGGAATCCATAGTCTACAGAATCCGGCCGTCCCCAAAAATTCTCTAACCTGCCTGGCGTTTTTGGGAGCCGGAATTTGGGCCACCGTATCCTTTCTGCTCTCCGTGAGCCATCTTTGCCCCCCTTTTAATAGATACCCCAGGTAACTGACCTGTTGTTGGCATATTTGTGCTTTCTTGGCTGAGGCTCTATATCCCAGGGTTCCAAGTTCCGTTAACAGTTTTTCAGTACCCTTGATACAATCTTCTTGGGTCTCAGCAGCTAATAAAATATCATCAACGTATTGGAGTAATGTTACCTGGGGATTTGATTCTCTATATAATGCCAAATCCTGATGGAGGGCTTCATCAAAGATGGTCGGGGAGTTCTTAAATCCCTGAGGTAGCCGTGTCCATGTCAGCTGACCGGACATTCCCGATGTTGGATCTTTCCATTCGAAGGCAAAGTAGGGTTGGCTCAGGGGAGAGAGTCTTAAACAGAAAAAAAGCATCTTTAAGGTCCAAAACAGTATACCACGTATGTTGAGGTGGAAGAGTGCTCAGGAGGTTGTAAGGGTTTGGAACTGTGGGGTGGAGGTCTGCCACCCGTTTGTTTACCTCTCGTAGATCCTGCACCGGCCGATAATCATTTGTTCCTGGTTTCTTTACTGGCAGGAGAGGGGTGTTCCATGCTGATTGACATCTTATTAAGATGCCCAAGTCTAGTAGCCTCTGTATATGGGGACGGATACCGTCTTTGGCTTCTCTACTCATGGGGTATTGACGGACCGTTATTGGGGTGGCAGTTGCCTTGAGTTCCACTAGCACCGGGGGCCGATTTTTGGCCATCCCCATTCTGGCAGTTTCTGCCCAGGCTTGAGGGAACCGAGTTACCCAATCTGTAACATTAACTCGTGAGGATGAAGGCTGCTCGTATAATTTATATTCATCTTCTAATTTCATAGTCAATATTTGAAGTAACCTTCCTTTATTATCAGTTATGGTGGGACCTTCCGGCTGAAAGTGGATTTGAGCCCCTACTTTGGAGAGTAAATCTCTTCCCAGCAAAGGATAGGGGCATTCCGGAATAATCAAAAATGAATGGGTTACTCGTCCAATCCCAAGATCTACTGTCCTTCGTGTGGTCCATGAATATTGTTTATTCCCAGTGGCTCCTTGTACCCATGACCTTTTAGCTGAGATAGGACCTTTTGAGTGGAGAAGGACGGAGTGCTGGGCTCCGGTATCTACCAAAAATTGAACAGGTTCCCCCTCCACTTTAAGAGTTACCCGGGGCTCGGGGAGAGGGTTCGAGCCCTGACTTTCCTAGTCTTCTTCTTCCAATGTTAAGATTTTGTTTCTGGTTGGCCTTCCTCCATTCTTTTTCTTAGGGCATTCTCTCGCCCAATGTCCTTTTTCTTTACAGTAGGCACATTGGTCCTTGTCTAATGGTCGCCTTCTGTCTGCCGTTCGCCCTTCCTGCCCATTTCTATCCCCTATATTTCTTCCTCCAACCACAGTGGCCAGTATCTTACTTAAATTCCTCTCTTGTCTCTTATCTCGTCTTCTTTCACGGGCTGCCTGCTCTTTCTGCTTTCTTTCTTCCTTCTCTTCCTCTGTTTCTCTTTTGTTATACACTTTATCTGCCTCTTTTACTAACTCCTGAAGCGAAAATCCCTGCAAGCCATCTAGCCTCTGTAATTTCTTCCTAATATCAGGAGCCGCTTGATCAATGAAAGCCATTGCTACAGTAGCCCTATGTTCTTCCGAAGTTGGATCATAAGGGGTAAAGCGTCTAAAGGCTTCCATTAAACGTTCCAGGAACACAGTTGGCGATTCCTGGGGCCCCTGAGTTACTTCCCTTACCTTAGCCAAATTAGTGGGCCGTCTGGCTGCTCCATGGAGACCCGCCACCAGAGCCTGGTGATACATTTTCAGGTGCTCCCTACCTTCCGGGGCATTGAAATCCCAGTTTGGCCTGACGAGTGGGAAACCAACATCAATCTCGTTAGGCAGCTGGGTAGGTTGCCCATTGGCGCCTAATACATTTTTTCTGGCTTCTAAAAGAACCCGTTGCCTCTCCTCAGTCGTTAGGAGAGTCTGAAGCAACTGCTGACAATCATCCCATGTGGGCTGGTGGGAGAAAACAAGAGATTCTATTAAAGCGGTAAGGGCCTGTGGATTTTCGGAAAAAGTTGGGTTATGCATTTTCCAATTATAAAGATCTGCAGAGGAAAAGGGCCAATATTGGAGAGGTCTATTCCCTTCGCCGTCGGGGGGGCCATATTCTCTAAGAGGTAGGGCAGTGGAGTCTGGGGAGATAGCCCTCCGGCTCCTAGTGCCCGCTGAGGGACCCCTTTCTTCTTCCATCATGGATGGTTCCCTTGGTGCCGAGGGCAGTGGAGCTGGGGGTCCTCTAGGTGGTAGGGGATTCGGGGCCGGAGGATAAGGGGGTGGGGAATCCAAAAGAAGCAAATCGGACTGCGGGTCAGGATAAATCGCCTTCGGTGGATCTGGGGCGTCAGGTAGCTTTTCCGTGTTGGGGTTTTTCTTTAAGGCTAATATCTACGACGCTGCTGATGTGTGCGCGGACGTACCTGTTGAGGAAACAAAAGGCCGGACCCACGGAGGTGGGGAGAGAATTAAATCTTCCCAGACCAAGACATATGGTACTTGGTCTGGATGTCCGTGGGGATCTATATTAAATATCTTAGACTTCAGCAGCTTAATCTTGTCTAATAAAAAGGATCCTTCGGGGGGCCATCCTATCTGAAATGTTGGCCATTCAGAGGCACACAAAGTCTGCCACTTTCCTTTCTTCACCTCTACCGAAAAATTATGGGCTCTGGCCCGAACTTCGGTCCAATGGCTTAGGGTAAGGGAAAGAGGAGTCGTCACAGTTTGTCCCATTGTCGTCCGTCAGAGAAGAAGAATAGACCACAATACAGAAACAGTTAAAACTCCATGAAACACATATACGCATGGACCACCGCGAGTTCGCTTCAAAACCGAAACCTCTTCAGATGGCAGTTATCACCAAGGGAACTGCCGAAACCGAGTGAAGGGGAGACAGAGTTTGCCTCTCCTTCCAGATGAGCCACCAGGGCGTCCCCTAGGGCTCATGGACGCCGGCTATTAGCACGTCTGCCTAGCCAGAGGTCCGATACAGATTCCATAATAAGCTGATTCTTACGGCTTTCCTCTGATAATGGCCCACAAAGAACAAGGGACAAACAGACAATCAAGCTCGAGCTTACCTGGTACCTCCAACTCCCGATGTTCTTGTGGTCCGGGGCGAGTGGAATCCCGGACGAGCCCCCAAATGTTAGACCTGCGCGGTCTCCTAGGAGTTTCGACTCGCCCAGGAAACAAGAGTCGGAAGTCGATGCAAAACGCAAGAGGTTTATTGAAGGCCGGTGCACCAGGGTTCCTTGGTCCTCACGCAGGAGGTCGAAGAAGGAACCCTTTTGGGCGCGAATATGTCAGTTTTATAGGTTCCCACTTCCCCGTATGTAAATTATAGATTTGGTTGTGTTCTCCTGCTGATTGGTCCTGGCTTAGGCTCGGACCAGAGAGGGAACTTGTCCCCAGCTGCCTGATTGGTCTTTGACAGACACCTTTTTTACATTTTGTTTATCTCCCTCCTTCTCCCCAGCTGCCTGATTGGTCTTTGACAGACACCTATTTTGTTTATCTCCCTCCTTCTCCCCAGCTGCCTGATTGGTCTTTGACAGACACCTTTTTTACATTTTGTTTATCTCCCTCCTTCTCGGAAGGGGGCCGGACATCCTGGAAATTCGCCCATTGTCTAAGAAGCCCCTATTGTCTGGAGAGTTCTTAATCATTAGCTGGAACAATGTCCCTCGAGTCCCACAGAACCACTAAAGATCCCAAATAGCCAAAGCAATCTTGAGAAAAATGAACAAAGTTGGAGGTATTAGGCTCCCTGTCTTCAGACTATACTGCAAAACTACAGTAATCAAAATAGTATGATACTGGCACAAAACTGACACATAGATCAATGGAATAGAAAGCCTAGAAATAAACCCAGGCACTATGGTCAACTAATCTTTTGAATAATTAGGGGTAGAGAAGAAGAGAAGCAACAAGCATATACTGTATAGCACAGGGAATTATAGCCATTTTCTTCTAATAACCTACAATGGAATATAATCTGCAAAAATACTGAGTCACTATGCTGTACACCTGAAAGTAATATAATACTTTAAATCAACTATACTTCAATTTAAAAAATAAAATTAAATAGCCTTTTTTTTTTTTTTTTTTTTTTTTTGTGGTACACGGGCCTCTCACTGTTGTGGCCTCTCCCGTTGTGGAGCACAGGCTCCAGACGCACAGGTTCAGCAGCCATGGTTCACAGGCCCAGCCACTCTGCGGTATGTGGGATCTTCCCGAACCGGGGCACGAACCCGTGTCCCCTGCATCGGCAGGCGGACTCTCAACCACTCTGCCACCAGGGAAGCCCAAAACAGCCTGCATTTTTAAAAACTGATAGCTGAAACAACATGCTAAGATTTGTTAGCATTTTTAAATGTGAAGGATGTGGAAGAAACGTTTTAGAATGAATGTTTTTTGCCTCTTTCATTTCTTTTTGATCCAGTGTAAGTCTGGGATTTCTATAATATTTAACAAATACACATATAGATAGAAAACTGTATAGAACTAAAAATGAGTTATATTTCTGAATAGTAGTCTCTTCAGGTAATTGTTTTTGTCCAACTCAAGATTTCTTTTGAATTCTATTATAAAAGTGTGTATGTCCTTCAAGAGAAAAATAATCTCAAGCTATTAACCTAGAAAACAGTTTGATAATAAGACCTACTCTCCCTTTAGTCCACAAGGTTGATTTGCCTTGGTTCCTTAGATGCATACAATGTGGGCCTTTCCTTAACCTTTCCCAGAGCAGCTGGGTACTTTCCTAGGTAATTGTGCACTAGCAAAGGAGAACTCACCATAATTTTCATGGACTGGTTCCAACAAAACACTATTCAGGAGCATCCAGACCAAAACTTGCAACCAGTCTTAAGGGCCTATGAGAGTCATGTGACAAATGGAATTCAAACATGAGTTAATCTCACAACCAGTTCTCTGAGGCCCATACTCCACTCTGGATATTTCCATATTTGTTTTGTTTGTGGTTTGAATGGACATCACATAGAATCACTACAGAATCACTTGCAGAGTCACTACACTAGCTTCCTGATACTTGGAATAAGGGCTATTATGGTAGGAAGTAAAAGCAAAAGCCACTGGGCCTAACTTCTCCTATCACAACAGTAAGTCAAACAATATAGCACATCTCTGAGAGTACTGAAGTTATTATTGTTACCAGTTACTTGGAAGGTGGAGATTTGTCCATTCCCATCACATCTTCTATTCCTATTCTGAGTAATTAAAAAGACTAGTGGAGGGCTTCTCTGGTGGCGCAGTGGATAAGAATCTGCCTGCCAATGCAGGGAAGATGGGTTTGATCCCTGGTCCGGGAAGATCCCACATGCCGCGGAGCAACTAAGCCCGTGCGCCGCAACTACTGAGCTTGCACTCTAGAGCCCGCAAGCCACAACTACTGAGCCTGCGTGCCTAGGGCCTGTGTTCTGCAACAAGAGAAGCCACCGCAATGAGAAGCCTGAGCACCGCAACGAAGAGTAGCCCCCACTCGCCGCAACTAGAGAAAGCTCGCATGCAGCAACGAATACCCAATGCAGCCAAAAAAAAAGGACTAGTGGACTGCAGAGTGATGGTGGATTATTGACCTTGATCATGTTATGACTCTAATGCTACTGCTGTTCTAGTGCGTGCTTCTTACTAAAAATGTAAGTGTCCCTGGTACTTGTGCATTTAAATGGCAAGTACATTTTACTCCTTCCCTTACACAGAAAACTAGAAAAATATCTTAAAGGGCCAGCTGTACAAAAGTAATACTTACCTCAAGGATAGAAAAACACTCTAGCTAAATATTTCAACCATCCTACTATTCTACAGAATATCACACTGATTCACTGTATTGATGCCATCGTGGTGATATACTCTAATAAAAATGAGAAGTAGTAATTGAATGTGATGCATTGGAAACAAATGAGAAATAAATTCAGAGAAAATAGTAATGACCACATCATAGAATTTTCTGGGGTTGAATGGCATTGAACATGTAAAATAATCCATTCCTCTAGAGAATTATAAGTCATTCCTCTAGTGGAGGACAAATCATTTTACCTGGTGTGTTACCTGCATTTTGATGGCAAGCGTATACCATCTGTAGGTGTCCTCCTCCAAATCCTTTACATTGTCATCCAAAATTGAGTTAGGACTCAGAGAAAATGCACAACCCAACTGGTTCAGACCATAGTTTGAGCAGCTCTGCCACTAATCCTTTTGACCTCATGAGCATCTTGAGAGGCCCCTCTCATCCTCCTGGATGAATTATGTGAAAAACCCTGATAGAATAATCACAGCAAAGGCCACTAGGATTTTGGAGATAGGCCACATCTCCTTAAGCAAGTTATTATTTCCTGTCTGAGAAATAGCCTGTGTCTATAGTTGGATAGAGCTTGGGAGATCAGGTGACCAACTTACCTGACTTATCCTCCTTGAATTAGGCACTATGTGATCTAATCAGCCATAAAGTGGGTTTCCTTGTCTGAATAGGTCGGCAAGGTCTAGATAAGTTTTTTAAGGAACTGCCCACACTCCCAACATGTCTTTTCCTCCCACAGCATTGCCTTCTCTCAATCAATATCAAAGATGAAGACCTCATGGGGAGCTTCCCTTCAATTTGAAAATAAGGAAACTGAAGAGTAGATTATAGCGGCTCTGAGCAAAACGCAGTCACTTGCTGAAAGTGGCAGTTATTATATCACAGCCCCACTCAGTGCGGGGCCCTGAAAGAGTGTGTAGAATGGGGCCTCTCCCAGTGGTCAGCATAACTTGAAGCATTAATGTTCACTGTTATGGTTGAGATGATTGACCCTGGCTCTCAGGGGTAAGTGGAGTTGCTGTTAAGTGAAGCTGCTGCTGGTGGTGGTGGGTGGAAAGTATAGATGTAATGTAGGGAATTCCTCTTGAGTACTAATGCTAATTCTATTCAATACATTGTCAAGAATTAAAAACTATGACATCCCTATATGGGCAGGACTCACTAGAGGCTCTTACTCCTCAGGAATAATGACTTGAATCGCCCTAATAAGGAAAAAACCTGTGTAAAGCAGAGATACTGAATAAGGAGATTATGAAATGAGTACTGGAGGAATTAAGTCAGATATACCAGTTCTGGCTTTGTTGCAACTTGCAAAAATTAAGATTGTAATCTACTCCTTGCTTGCTGCACATATGGTATTTAAAATTCTCTATTCTTTTTATTTTTTCTTCTCATGTACATACGATGAGTTATTGGGAGTAATATACATGACTTGCCATTATAGGTCACACAATCTGATGAGAGAACCATGACAGAACTAGAGGAAAATAGACATTGTCTAGCGATATCCCAAAGAACAGTGACATCATTTTTGTATGTGGCAGCCGGACATGACTTGGGCTTGTCTCACATTAAGAGGGAAAAGCCCATTTGAGGTGCTATATAGCAGAGAATTATGTTCAGCGAGCCATTTTTTAATCATATGTTTAGAAAAAAGAAAATTTCTGCGGAATTTTGGAGTTTAGGGAGCTATTGTTTTTATCATTCCAGAATACTTTACTTCTTCCACTTTTTTGACATCTTTATTGGAGTATAATTGCTTTACAATGGTGTGTTAGTTTCTGCTGTATAACAAACTGAATCAGCTATATATACACATATATTCCCACATCCCCTCCCTCTTGTATCTCCCTCCCACCCTCCCTATCCGACCCCTCTAGGTGGTCACAAAGAAACGACCTGATCTCCCTGTGCTATGCGGCTGCTTCCCACTAGCTCTCTATTTTACATTTGGTAGTGTATATATGTTCATGCCACTCTCTCACTTTGCCCCAGCTTACCCTTCACCCTCCCCGTGTCCTCAGTCCATTCTCTACATCTGCATCTTTATTCCTCTTCTGCCCCTAGGTTCTGAAACTTTTTTTTTTTTTTAGATTCCATATGTATGTGTTAGCATACGGTATTTGTTTTTCTCTTTCTGACTTACTTCACTCTGTATGACAGACTCTAGGTCCATCCACCTCATTACAAATAACTCAATTTCATTTTTTTATACAGCTGAGTAATATTCCATTGTATATATGTGCCACATCTTCTTTAACCATTCATCTGCCAATGGACACTTAGGTTGCTTCCATGTCCTGGCTATTGCAAATAGTGCTGCAATGAACATTGTGGTACATGACTATTTTTGAATTATGGTTTTCTCAAGGTATATGCCCAGTAGTGGGTTTGCTAGGTCGTATGGTAGTTCTATTTTTAGATTTTTAAGGAACCTCCATACTGTTCTCCATAATGGCTGTATCAATTTACATTCCCACCAACAGTGCAAGAGGGTTCCCTTTTCTCCACACTCTTTCCAGCATTTATTGTTTGTAGACTTTTTGATGATGGCCATTCTGACCGGTGTGAAGGGATACCTCATTATAGCTTTGATTCACATTTCTCTAATGATTAGTGATGTTGGGCATCCTTTCATGTGTTTGTTGGCAATCTGTATATCTTCTTTGGAGAAATGTCTATTTAAGTCTTCTGCCCATTTTTGGATTGGGTTGTTTGTTTTTTTGATATTGAGCTGCATGAGCTGCTTGTATATTTTGGAGATTAATCCTTGGTCAGTTTCTTCGTTTGCTAGTATTTTCTCCCATTTCAAATGTTGTCATTTCATGTTGTTTATGGTTTCCTTTGCTTAAAAAAGTTTTTAAGTTTCATTAGGTCACATTTGTTTATTTTTGTTTTTATTCCCTTTCTCTAGGAGGTGGGTCAAAAATGATCTTGCTGTGATTTAGAATCTTGGAAATTGCCTGTGATTTAGGAAAAAGGATCTTGTGTTCTACCTATATTTTCCTCTAAGAGTTTTATAGTCTCTGGCCTTACATTTAGGTCTTTAATCCATTTTGAGCTTATTTTTGTGTATGGTGTTAGGAAGTGTTCTAATCTCATTCTTTTACATGTGGCTGTCCAGTTTTCCCAGCACCACTTATTGAAGAGGCTGTCTTTTCTCCATTGTATATTCTTGCCTCCTTTATCAAAGATAAGGTGACCATATGTGCGTGGGTTTATCTCTGGGCTTTCTATCCTTTTCCATTGATCTATATTTCTGTTTTAGTGCCAGTACCATACTGTCTTGATTACTGTAGCTTTGTAGTATAGTCTGAAGTCAGGGAGTCTGATTCCTCCAGCTCTGTTTTTCTTTCTCAAGATTCCTTTGGCTATTCGGGGTCTTTTGTGTTTTCATACAAATTGTGAAATTTTTTGTTCTAGTTCTATGAAAAATGCCATTGGTAGTTTGATAGGGATTGCGTTGAATCTGTAGATTGCTTTGGGTAGTATAGTCATTCTCACAATGTTGATTCTTCCAATCCAGAACATGGTATATCTCTCCATCTTTTTGTATCATCTAATTTCTTTCATCAGTGTCTTACAGTTTTCTGCATACAGGTCTTTTGTCTCCTTAGGTAGGTTTATCCCTAGCTATTTTATTCTTTTTGTTGCAATGGTAAATGGGAGTGTTTCCTTAATTTCTCTTTCTGGTTTTTCATCATTAGTGTATAGGAATGCAAGAGAATTCTGTGCATTAATTTTGTATCCTGCTACTTTACCAAATTCATTGATTAGCTCTAGTAGTTTTCTGGTAGCATCTTTAGGATTCTCTATGTATAGTATCATGTCATCTGCAAACAGTGACAGTTTTACTTCTTTTCTGATTTGGATTCCTTTTATTTCTTTTTCTTCTCTGATTGCTGTGGCTAAAACTTCCAAAACTACGTTGAATAATAGTGGTGAAAGTGGGCAACCTTGTCTTGTTCCTGGTCTTAGTGGAAATGGTTTCAGTTTTTCACCATTGAGAACGATGTTGGCTGTGGGTTTGTCACATATGGCTTTTATTATGTTTAGGTAAGTTCTTTCTATGCCTACTTTCTGGAGAGTTTTTATCATAAATTGGTGTTCAACTTTGTTGAAAGCTTTTTCTGCATCTATTGAGATGATCATATGGTTTTTATCCTTCAGTTTGTTAATATGGCTTATCACATTGATTGATTTACATATATTGATCTTCTTCCACTTTTTAATAACAAATTGCATCCTTCAGACTACTAAGGTGAGTTACATTACATGATCTATTATTTCTCCTTGAGCTTTCAGCATTGGTCATTGATGTGTTGGGTGAGAGACAATAAGATTTGAGTAATCTAATGGTGACAAACAAAATACAAATTGACGAGATAAGAGGAGAGACCTGTCTCCTTGATTTACTTTTGCTTGGATTTTGTGAGCTACTTTAGTGTCTTTCTAATCTCTTGCTCTCCTCTTTTCTCCTTTCCCCTCCTCTCCACTACCCTCCCCTCCTGTCCTCTCCTCTCCTCTTCTGCTTTTTTGTGTCTCGGAAGTCATTTTATGTTTCTTGCAATCAAAGTACTTTAGCTTATACAGGAATGGAGTTACAAGCAATAGATTCTTAGAGAAATATAAATGTTTGGAATTGGTTATTAGATGAAGCAAAATGCACTGAGACATGTATAGGAAAATGAAAGTAGCATTTCATTTCTTTAAGAATCTTAAAAGCACCACAAGCATCAACCAGCTGCGACCTGAGGCTCCTAAGATGAAGCTGGGAGAACAGATGGCTATTGCCAAAAGCCCATTTAGAGGATGAGGCCCACCAAGTAGAATGGCTTACCTGACAGGCTCAGTAATGACACTGGAGAAGGAAAAGCTCAGGCCATAGGTTGGCTTGTAAACTGCCCCTGTACACAGAGGGCAAGGAGAAACCAAAGAAAGAGGCAAACCACTCCAGATTGGTAGGTGGCAGTTTTAATAAGCAAGAGAACTTACTTACAAGGCTTGTCTTTGGGAGCTTCAAGGCAAGTTGATTTTTCCCTCACCTGCAAGAATATTCAAAGTTTATATAGAGGTCTTAACCAGGTTCAATCATGTATACTGCCCAGATGATCTCAACAACACCTTTCTCTCTCAAGGCAGTGTCCAAGGAACAGCTCCCAGGGAGCTGGGGAATGGTGTGCAGAATGTACATTGAAGGACAGGGGAGGGGATGAGGGGTCTCTGATTGCCTGGGTCCAGCTCTCAGGTCAACCACTGGTCATCTCTTCTCCATTTCCTCCTCCAACACCATACATCCTTCAAAGCACAGGATGAAACTCAGGATCCATGTGTGAGTATGCAAAATAGTCGCTTACTGCTTGTGGCTGTGCAGCTGAGTACTCTGAAAATTAATCCTAGACATGCATTTTGCACATTTCTGAATTACAGTATCAGTGGAATTCACAAACGGAATTCATAAACTCTCTAGGTCATTTATGTAAAAGATAGGACATTGACTAAGAAAGTGTCAACGCATTATAACGTCATACTAAGACACTGGCGCCCAAATTCCTGGGCTCAGAATCCTACCTCTATCTACCACAAATAACTGAGGGATCCTGAATAAGTTACTTAATTCTGTGTCATATTTTTCTAGGGGAATACTGATAATGTTATTACTAAAATTATTTAATAATTAGGTGGATTTTGAAGATTGAATTAGATAATCCACATGAAACACTTACATGCCTGGTACATAGACAGTGTTTAGCAGATGTTAGCTATTAATTCAAGTGAAATCTGTAATAAGTTTCAAATAGATGATAGAGAATTTATACTTAAGCATTATAGATTTATCAGATGCTTACCCTGTTAGAAACTCTTCATGTTTAAAGAAATTTAAAGCATGTTTCTTAAAGTCAGGGAGCTTCTGATTATTCTGGGAAGGCTGGACTAAAACTTGAAAATTTAAATGACAATATAGGAGATAAATAAAGTTCAATGTAGTGAGACAAGAAGTCACAAGGTTTCACAGGACTGGTGCCAGATGACTGCTCTTGGTTTAAAAAATGGGGGGGGGTATATTTTTTACATGACTGTATTTGGTTTACTGTATTCAAATAGTTAAACTCATCTATACATGCATCTTATTTTTGTTTATGTTCCTATAGCAGAGATCAGTCAAACCTAAATAGTTGTTGCCGAACTTCACACTTTGGATTTTGACATTTATTTTCAATTTCATAAGTCAACAACTGTATCTTTAAAATCTGTAAGATTACTGTATTGTAATACAATACAGTAATCCAGGTGGAAAATACTTTGAAAGCTCTTTGTAGTTGGCAATAAGGCTTTATAAATGACAAGTGTTCTCACATGATGGATGTACTTGCCATAATACCAATGGGCTTATACTGTTAGTATTAGTAAATCCTTGAGCAATTCCCTAAGTGACCATGTACAATTTAATGCACCTAGCCTCTCCAAACACGCTGTCTTGTGATTTGTCAGTAGTGTATCTTAATGAGAAAAGTGTCTTCTTAAATCAAATATAAATTACTTTTTTGAAAATAATTTAACTACAGATATAACACACTTTCAAAAATACAATCTTGTAAGGCATTTGTTAAAAAAAAACAGTTTTGGTAATTGAATCATGTTTTCCATTGACTTACATTATTACATTAGAGATGTATCCTTATGGGAAGACATTTGACCCAAGATGAATAAATATTTCAATTTAGAAATGCATAATATTTTTAGATTACATACATAGAGAGGAAACATTTTACTAAAATAATACTCAAAAACTTATTTGTAAAATGCTCTACACACCTATAAATAAGTTTTTATAATAATACCTTTATTCCTGTCCTGCCCCTAGGTTCATCAGAACCTTTTTTTTTTTTTTTTAGATTCCATATATATGTGTTAGCATACAGTATTTGGTTTTCTCTTTCTGACTTAATTCACTCTGTATGACAGACTCTAGGTCCATCCACCTCATTACAAATAACTCAATTTCATTTCTTTTTATGGCTGAGTAATATTCCATTCTATATATGTGCCACATCCCACAGATGTAGAGAATGGACTTGAGGACATGGGGATGGAGGGGGAAGGGCAAGCTAGGACGAAGTGAGAGAGTAATATTTACATGTATACACTACCAAATGTAAAATAGATAGCTAGTGGGAAGCAGCTTCATAACACAGGGAGATCAGCTTGGTGCTTTGTGACCACCTAGAGGGGTGGGATAGGGAGGGTGGGAGGGAGGCTCAAGAGGGAGGGGATATGGGTATATATGAATACACATAGCTGATACACTTTGTTGTACAGCAGAAACTAACACAATATTGTATAGCAATTATACTCCAATAAAGATGTAAAAAAAAATAATACCTTAATCGCATAGCCTTTGTCTGGATCAATTAAATAAGACTTTAAATACTATCAGTTCTTTAGACTATGAAATATCTTTATGATCATCCTCTCCACAAACAATGTGGCTGGTTTGTAGTACACCTTGCTTGCTCTACAGATGCTAACATGACCATTCGATACATAATGTTGCCCAAAATCATTTCTACTTTCCCTTTCTTCTAAATTATCTTATTACTTGTTTATTAATATTTTCTTATATTGAAGATCAACTCTATTATTCTTAATTTTTCCATTGATATGTAGCTTGTGACAATACCTTAACTCATTATTAATCCCTTAAATTTAGTTTGCATCATAACATGTGGGTTCCCCCTTCAGTTAAGATCAGGGAGAGAAAGTTTAGGTCATTTTGCCTGGAGTGCTGAATAGCTAAGAAAATTTTAATCTGGCTCTAAAATGAGAAAAGTGACAGGGAGATGTTGAACATACCTCTCTCTGCTTTATTGTTCATCTCATGATTCCAATTCAACCATAATACCAGAAGTTGGATTCTCTTGGTGCTACAGTCACATGAGAGAGATTGCTGAAATGCACACTTAGTTGTCATGTTTCCTTAAACCCACCCACAAAGCATTTCTCCTTTCTACTCTGACTTCTCCATTCTACCACCATAACTTGAGTTCAAATGGACTTTTCTTTCCCTGAACTATATAGCCCAATGATCTACTTTAACTACACATAACACTTGTCATTTCATAACACCAATGACCTTCAACTATCTAGTCCTCTTCTCTCCCATTGACCTTCCCAACCACTGACAAGTTATAGTCTTGAACATAAATCTAATCGCCTTCCCACAAAACTATCAATAATTCTTCATTGCTTATGGAGTAAAATCCAAACTCTTAAGTCTACAACTATAACTACTATAATCTGATCCTACTTCTCATCCATGCCCCATTTCTCCCTGATGCACACATCAAACTGGAGCACTCAGTTTTCTTCTTCACACCATATAAGCAGCCCCTTCACTCTTTTGCTGACGTCAGACCTGAGCATACTGCTTCCATCCCCTCACACTGATGTTCTCCATCCCCTCCTAATAGGATCTCTTTTTTTAATATCAGAATATTTAAATTTTAATGCTCATATGCACTGTTTACTTCTGTCTTAAATTACTTGAAGCTTAGAATTTTCACTAGTTAAGTGAGGAGATTGAATATAGTTCATCTCTAAGGATCTTGAAGATCAAAAATTGTATTCCAGGCACTCAAAATGTCATGACAAAAGGTGAATATTTCTGTTGATGAAAGTGTAACATAAAGGTTCTGTTTGAAGGATATTTGCCAATGCTTGTTTTAGTTTTGCTTTAATGCTTGAAAAGGGCACTAGTTATAGATGGCCATAGTCTTCTAAGGTACCATGATTTTTGATTTTCCCACCCTATCTAAGGCATGGCCCGGCTCTTATTAAACACAATAAGCAAGGAGTAAAAGTTTAATAATGCTTTTTAAAAAATTCTAGTTCCCACTTGGGGAGTATTTCATCCTTAAATCAATATTCTATTTAGGTCATAACAGCAAATATTTAGCAAACTATGGAATATTTAGAAAACACAGTGGGAAATGACCAGAAAATTGTTCACATATCTTTGGAAAGCTGGTTTCTTTAGGTTTGATATAAAGACTCCAGACTATTCCAGAAAGGGTAATTCAGAACTTATAAACTGATAAGCACAATTGTTTTGAACTGAGCTTTCTGCTAATACATATCTTTTCAACTAGAGTTCCAAAACTAAGGAAAAGAGGCCATTTATAATCAATTTTATGAAGCATTGGAGTTTTGATTGAACTCTGATACTTTGAAGACATTTTTAAAAAAACTGATAGTATGTGATGAATTTTAGAAGAGAGATTTGAATCATTAGAACAGGCTTCACAGGCAAGAAAGATGAAGTGAAAACAACATAACATCTCCAAATGAATTTCCATCATTTTACAGCTTTTAGAAGACAGAAAGTAAATCTGTGCCCTTCATTTCATGTATTCATTCAGACAGCAAAAGTTTTGAACACGTATTGTGTACCAAGCACTGTTTGGGGCAAGGTGCTACAGCAGTGAACAAGTAGGTAAAAATCCTTGCTTCTTGGAACTTACATCCTAGTTGGAGGACACTGACAAAATTAGCAATAAATGATACACTAGTTTAGAAGGTGATGTGTACTATAGGAAAGGGAAAGAGGGAGGTCTGGGGAATAATGATGGTGTAATTTTAAATAAGATAAATGGGGAAGTTTTTACTGGTGCTGTGACTCAAGTAAAGCAGCCTCACCCATAACATTTGTCGGTGTCCCTGGAAATGGCAGGGCACTCTAGAAAGGGGCTGTCAGTTTCAGTAGATTTCCCCTTGGCTTGTCCAACTCTTTGCTTTGTGGGACGTGGGGCTTAGCAAGAAGGGGGGCAGAACTAGTACCTCTAAATGAGCAGACAAAGGGAAGAGGCATCCATTTCCCATGTTTAGGAGTCATCCTGTGGCCCAACTTGAAGAAGGTGAGGGAGAGAGAGGGGCATATCTGGGGAAAGAACACTCCAGGCTGAGAGAACTACAAAGGTTCTAACAACAAGAATGCCTGGCAAACTTGACACACCAAGAACTGAGACAGAGCAGTTGGGGGTGAGTTGGGGAGATGGGGTTAGAGTGTAATAATGAAGAGACAAAGCAGCAGGCTTCTGCAAGAACATTATAAGGACAAGTTTCTCATCTGAGTGAAACGAGTGTGGGGAATTGTTGCTTGAGAATTTTAAGCAAAGGATTGTCGTGATCAGTTTTATGTGTTAAAAGAATCATGACAAATAATAGAAGAAGAGCTAGCAGATTATCTTTAAGTAAATATCTTAATTTACTTGGATTCTCATTCAGAGTATCATTTCTGGATAATATCTATTGTTTGTGTAAATAGATCTGTGGACTGGGAGGAAGAAGTTCTGATTCTAGTGCCAAGTAGACACATAGTTTTGAAAAAGGCTCTTGATCTTGATCTCACTGCACTTTTTTGCCCTTTACCTGTAAAATTAACCTGTTAGACTAAGTGGCCAAATATCATAACTTGGTAGAAAAGTTATTGAAAATGTACCCTAAGACCCCTCTTGAATTATTCTGCTTTTTAACTCATTTTGAATATTTTCTATCCAATTTATAGGTTTTAAGTAACTCTGATAATCAGTAATTTCATTCTGGCAAAAGTTTAACAGTTCATTCTGATATTAGTGAAATTGTTGTGCTACTTAAAATAGAGCTGGTTGCCTATGGCAAATGCAGATATTTCTTTCTTACTTTCTCTGTGCACTATAAAGTTTATTAATAAACTCATAGCATAAGCAGTTATTGGGAGAAAAACTGCATAATTCACTTAAAATAAGAATGGTATACTATATCTATCATTTTTCTATTAAAAATAGATTAATTGGAGAGATCTGAATGCTTACAATTTCAATATTCCTGAGATATTATTATGTTTATAAGTATCCTACACCAGAATATGTGAATTTGTGATCATAAAGGAACTCATAAAAGAATATCTACACAGACTTTAGCATTTGATCAATTCTACAAATTATTCTTGGAAACATGAAAGTAGCTTCTTTAAGTAGACTAAATTGGAAAAAAAAAAAGAAAAAAAGAATGCAATTAATGACTTGTAATGAGTCACATCATTGGCACAGTCAGAAATGCAATCTACATGTTAGGAGTATTCCCTCTATCTTGGAAGAAACTTTTTGGAAGAGTGTATCTTTCATTTTCTCATCTGAGTGCCCACTCCAAGCCTTCTCAATCAGCTCTGTTTGGCCACCACTTTTAAGAGTTTAACTTCAGTTCTTCATGGATGAATAGCAACTTCAGAAGAGAGCTCTATTCATTGAACAAGTTGGTGAATAAAATTTGGGGAAAATTAAGGCTCTCAAGTACTGATCAACATTTCCCTTGGCATCCTATTAGTCTCATGCTGTAACTGCTTGACAATAAGACTACGCAATGATCTTACAATTAGAGCTTCAAGATTTTAACCTGAATGGGTTTATTGGGTCCCACTTCCATTATTTCTGCCGTATGTCATCCTAATGAATGTTTGTTGTAGGCTTTCTTAGCCAAGTCTTTCTCATGAGACTGGGAAGTCAAAACACTAATATCTAATTTACTGTATAACAAGAAAGATATCCTAAGTGGTTGATAGTTTCTTAGTTTTATATCTACCAATGTAACTTCATCATGAAAGTCTTATTTGTGTATCTATTTTCATACCATATTTCATTCATTTATTCATTTATTAATTCATTCATCTACTCAGGCATCTAACCTACCAGAAATGTTGCATATTTTATACTATATTCATATACAAAATCTGGGATTTGGTTTGAGTTAACATAAGATTCTAAAAGTTTGGTTTCTGGCCAAATATTTTCACATTGGTGAAAGTTTGTTCTGACGAGTGTAAGTTTATTCTGAGAGTTTATTCAGAATAAGTAATAAATGACAGAATAGGTGATAAAAAGCATTTTGTTTGTATTCAGATGGAAATAAAAATAGGCAAAAATGATTCATTGGCCTATAAGAAAGGCTTTTTGGCTAGATTGATTTCCTTAAACCAACTAAATCATGTTTAAGACTTGAAATGTCCCAGTGATATGTCCTACTACGTATCAAAATGTATTGTAGCATAAAAAACTTTAAGCAGATCAGTGGAAGCAGAGCCTAGTATATGTAAAATATAGCACAGTTTAATGAGAAAAGAATTGACTATTCTAAACATTCTTGGGAAACCTGGCCATGTACGGAGAAAACAAAATTCAGCTTAGATCCTCATCTCTGACTCTACATAAAAAAGTTCAAATGGAGAATGAGGTTTTTTTGTGTGTGTGGGCTGGGGCTGAATTAAAAAAAAAGAAAAGAAATAACACAAGAGCTTGTAGAAAAGCTAGACATGAATAAAAATACCTGGATAGGAAATAGCATTTCCAAAAACAAGGAAAGAAATAACAAAAGGAAAGATTGACCATACAAAATTTAAAATAGCATGCAAGTTAAAAGGCAAAATGACAAATATGTTTGCAATATATGTGACAGAATATTGCATAATCTTATATAATAAGATCTTATGAATGAATAAGAAGTGTTTTATGCATCTCAGTAAAGGAAAAATGAGGGTAAATGCAAACATGATACCAAGAAGCAAATGTAAAACTCAGTAGTAAATAAATTTGTGTGTATATTAATTATATTAGTCAAAGCAAGTTGGGATTATGGCAAGGCTTTTGCACCTGTAGCCTTTCTGGAAAATAGTCTGATGCTATACGAGGAGCATTAAAGATAATAGTACTTTTGATGTTAAAATTTTACTACTGCTACTACCAATGTATCTTTAAAAGGTCATTAGAGATTCTCATAAAGATTTATATTGAAGGGTGATGAAAATGTCATCCCTTTTAAGAACATAAAAGTAAAAACTATCTTTCTAACTGTATGATTGTAGTAAAATAAGATATATATGTGTGTATATATATATATATATATACACATATATATCTACAATGGAAATGCTGCCAAAAATATCATAGTTTCTGTAAATATTCCATGATATGGGTAAATGTTAATGGTATAATTTGAGGGAAAAACAGAATCCACTTACATAGAGTATTTTTTTTTCTAATTCTTCATAAGTAGGTAGATAAATGGATAGGTAGATAGATAGCTAAAAGCCTGGAATAAAATAAATAAAAATATTAATAATGACCATTTCTTGATAATGGCATTATAATTGCTTTTTAAATTTTTTAATTTAAATTTTTACATTTTAATTTGTATTTTTCTAAATTTATTTATAATGAATGTGTATTACAATTATACTGATTAAAAAAGTCACGTTCTTTCTGTCCTTTCCTGCCTCCACAGCCCAGAACGACTCTGTAAAATTGACTAACACTGAACACTGAAAGGGGATAATTGAAAATGGGTGCATTTGACCCTGAGACACCTTGCTTCTCTTCTCAGACCATACTTTCCTCCTACTTTCTCTTCCATACCCACCTTTACAGTTTGTGAACATGTCTGGCTCCTGAATTAGACCCAAGACCCTTCAAGAGCATGAAGTCTCTGCTTCCACCCCTATACAGCTGCCCCCAGCTCCTCCTGTTGCAACTAGGGTCACCACAGTAGCCAGAGAGGTCCTTTTACAATTTAAATCAGATTAAACTCTGCTCAAAACCTTCAGATAGTGTTTCTTCACTTCCGAGTTAAAGCTAAAATTCTTTCAATAACTTTCAATGCTGTCATCATCTGGCCCAACGTTATTCTCTCTCAACTTCTAATATTCTCCCCCTCACTCACCCTACTGCAGTTTCTCCAGTCTATTTCCTGACATTGAACCTGTCTATCATGCTCTCACCACAGAGCCTTGACCCCGGCTGTTCCTTTTGCTTTGCATCACTTGCTGAAACTGCCCCATTTAAAATTACAACCCCTAGTTCTCCCAATCCCTTTTATTCTGCTTTATTTTTCTCACTAACAATTACCACCTAATAAACTTTAGAGTTTACTTATATACTGTATTTTTGCCTGACTTTGCCCACTAGAACATCAGTTCAGTGAATCGTTGTTTCTTCTATTATTATCTTCAGTGCCTAGAACAGTGCTTGGCTTGTAGGATGGGCTCAACATAAATTTGTTGACTAAATGGAAGTTCACAGTCCCAGCTCCTAGCACAGGGCCTGGCATAAAGACACAGTATATATTCAATAAATTTTTTTGATCAAAATTAAAAAATCATTTTATATGAGTTGTTTCCCCTTATCAATTTACAACTTGTTTCCTGCTTCCCTCTCCCTGGAAAGCTTTACTAAAACAAGTTTGAAGGGAAGAGGAGAGCTAAATCTTGGCATCCAGCTGTGTAATACCAAATCTAATACAAGTCCTGTTTCCCCAGTTGAAATGCAAAATTTAGGATGAAAAAAGTAATTACTCTTTTTTTAACCATCAAAGCTAAAAATGCTTTCCTTTTTTTTTTAAACTTTTTAAATAGAACCTTAGCAGAGATCTCTTATTTCATCAAGTATTCTTCTTAAATGCTGTTTTGTCTTTATTTTTCATTTTATATAATTTGTATATACATATGTTTTAATATAATGAATATATATAATACCTATATTTCCTCAATAATTTATTTCCAGGGAAGTTTCACTCCCCCACCCAAGATATTAAATTAGAAAACTTGGATGACAGATGAACATAGCAAAGTTGAAAGCTGATTGTTTAATTAGGTGGGACTAATTGTTTGAATAGGTGGGACTTCCCTGGAGGTCCAGTGCTTAAGACTTTGCCTTCCAATGCAGGGGGTGCAGATTTGATCCCTGGTCGGGGAGCTAAGGTCCCACATGCCTTGCAGCCAAAACAATGAAAACATTAAAAAAAAAAGCAATATTGTAACAAATTCAATAAAGGCTTTAAAAACGGTCCACATCAAGAAAAAAATAAAAAGAAAATCTTAAAAAAAGAAAAAAGGAATAGGTATTCTTTACACAATAGGAAAAGTCTAAGTCAGTCAAGCCTCTTAATATTTCTGCAAATCAGAGTAAATAACGCAAATACCTTCATAACTCATCTACCTGCATAACTCATCTACCTACAATGCTCAGCTTTAAGCTAATTTCAACAAAACAGTAAAAATATGATAGAAACAGAATAAAGAAGTGCAACCAGGAATTATCTAATATGTTAGTCACTTGAGGACTGCCATGGCCCCCATCTTAATGTTGTAAAGGGCAGCAAGTTTTACTCAGAGATACTGGAGGCTCCTGGGACCTGGTGGAATCTGCCTGACACAGAAACGGCATTAGCCATCAAATTTCAGGGGGCCTCCATCAAGTGCTACATGTTGGCTAAATTAGCGGTACATCAAAGGGAAAGTGACTTTAAAAGGAGTCTGAATTATCTTCCTTCCAGATCTTAAACCTGGGTCGGACCCTGTAGGTTGGCTTAGTTCATCAGCCCGGTTTTCATTCTATTCCAAAGAAGCCTGGATTTAATTTAAAGCTCAATAAAGGCATTAAAAAGGCCCCCTTACACCCCATCTAGTAGGGATACACTCATCTCAAACCCTAAAGTCTAACTAACCAAGATAAGGGTCTAGTCTAGTGTCCAGAAATTCAAATTCCCCAAGAAATGGCAAATGGCGAGTACACTGACATGCCCTGATTTGAATCATATATCCACATTCTTAATAGCTCTCTTTCTCTACAGTGAGGCTTTAACATAATTGACCTGCAGAAATAAGGAATGCCAGGAGGACAGAATTACAAGGAGACTGACTTTAATTACCTGAGAGGATTCTCCTGACATCTTTAGTTTATTCCTTTTCATAGAAAGAAATAGTCCAGTTTTATTTTTATTATAGCAACCTGGTTATATTTATTTTTTAAAATTTTATTGGATTATAGTTGCTTTACAATGTTGTGTTAGTTTCTGCTGTACAGCAAAGTGAATCAGTTATACGTATACATATATCCCCTCTTTTTTAGATTTTCTTCCCATTTAGATCACCACACAGCACTGAGTAGAATTCCCTGTGCTGTACAGTAGATTCTCATTATGAGTTATCTATTTTACGCATAGTTGTGTATATATGTCAATCCCAATTTCCCAATTCATCCCAACCCCCTCTTCCCCCCTTGGTATCCGTAAGCTGTTCTCTACATCTGTGTCTCTATTTCTGCTTTGCAAATAAGTCCGTCTGTAAAATTTTTCTAGATTCCACATATAAGTGGTATTATATTGATATTTGTTTTTCTCTTTCTGACTTACTT
The DNA here is from genome assembly GCF_011762595.2 of Tursiops truncatus. Taxonomy (NCBI): domain Eukaryota; kingdom Metazoa; phylum Chordata; class Mammalia; order Artiodactyla; family Delphinidae; genus Tursiops; species Tursiops truncatus. Next base: position 21,002,099 of record NC_047037.1, on the reverse strand, counting down.
CACTCAGTATGACAATCTCTGGGTCTCTCCATGTCTCTGAAAATGGCACTATTTTGTTCCTTTTTATCACTAATAGTCCATTGTATATATGTACCACATCTTCTTTATCCATTCCTCTGTTGATGGACATTTAGGTTGCTTCTGTGTCCTGGCTATTGTAAATAGTGCTGCAATGAACATTGGGGTGTATGTATCTTTTTGAATTATGGTTTTCTCCAGGTATATGTGCTGTAGTGGGATTACTAGGTCATGTGATAGTTCTATTTTTAGTTTTTTGAGAAACATCCATGCTGTTCTCCATAGTGGCTGTATCACTTTACATTCCCACCAACAGTGCAAGAGGGTTCCCTTTTCTCCACACCCTTTCCAGGATTTATTGTTTGTAGATTTTTTGATGACGGCCATTCTGACCGGTTTGAGGTGATACCTCACTGTAGTTTTGATTTGCATTTCTCTAACTTGTAGTGATGTTGAGCATCTTTTCATGTGTTTGTTGGCCATCTTATCTTCTTTGGAGACATGTCTATTTAAGTCTTCTGCCCATTTATTCATTGGGTTGTTTGTTTATTTTGATATTGAGCTGCATGAGCTGTTTGTATATTTTGGAGATTAATCCCTTGTCAGTTGCTTCGTTTGCAAATATTTTCTCCCATTCTGAGGGTTGTCAGAAACAGTCCAGTTTTAAAGTAGGTACAACTTGAGTTTCATACTGGCTAAAACTCACTGACAATATATGTTGCCTGCTCATGCCATAGATTATTTTGTGAAAATAGTCTGTCTGCTGAGTTGTGCCTTCACTGCCAAATGGTAGACTAAACCAACAGATTGTTTTTCTCACACTTTGGTATAATTATGTAATTAACTTAAAATTGCACAGTACTATCCTTGCATGAAAACAGTGGATAATTTCAGAAAAAGAAATTAAAATAGACTCATGGGAGAACCTCTATGTCTGGCTTGATAAAGTTTGTTAACACCAGTAAATTTCTACCAAGGTATTGCCTGTCCTCAGAAATGCCATATTAGTTCACTATTTAAATCTAAAATTAGAATCTTCAAAATAAACAGTAGATATTTTTCTTTTTTAACATAAAACATTTTAAAACTGTGTGTTTGCCACAGGCAAATTATGTGACCTATGATTCATTGAACTGCAAAAAAAAAAAAAAGCATGATCCCCTAGACAACAGAAAGCTAAACATCTGGAGAAAATCTAGTACCCCAAGATGGATTATACAGTGTGGTAACAGGTGGTGCTAAGAACTATTAAGATGATTTTAATAAAAAGGGCAAATACCTCCAATTCCATTTCTTCCAATAAATTCCTTTAAGCAGGTGCAAGGGCAAAGCAAAATCTCTTCCCTTGTGTTAAGTATGAAAGAGCTTCCTCTTTTTCTTTTTAGAATCTTTGAGATGACATTATTCTAATTAAAATATCACTGTATACTATGTTTTGTTTTTGTCATTCAAAAGAAATGTAAATAATACATTATCAAAGTAGCTAAATATCTGAAACAACTGTCTACATGCTGACAGGTTAAATGGAGGAAAAAAACAGTCTAAAAATGTAAGACTACTTTTCTTTCCTTTAAAAGGGGTTAAAATTTTGTTTTAAACTAAGTCCAAATAATAAAGACATATTAGAAAAACAGCCTTTAAAAAATCAAAGGAAAATCCTGGTTCTCAGAGGAAGTTTCCATTTTATCTCAGGCTGACCATTTCTGTTACTCAGGCCTCAGTTTTCTCAGCTCCAAAGTAAAAACAGGAGACAATTTCGTCTCTCCATATTAAAAGTTATGGCATAAATCTAAGACTTGGGGTAATTATTTTAAAGAAATATAAGGGCTCAACTTTCTCATTTGGACCCAAGATAACCAAGTAATAAAGATTCAGACAAGAGGTGAATCCAGCTAGACTGACAACTCAATAAATGGAGGTCAAGTTTTTTTTTGTTTTTTTTGTTTTTTTGCGGTATGCGGGCCTCTCACTGTTGTGGCCTCTCCCGTTGCGAAGCAACAGGTTCCGGACACGCAGGCTCAGCAGCCATGGCTCACGGGGGCAGCCACTCCGCGGCATGTGGGATCTTCCCGGACCAGGGCACGAACCTGTGTCCCCTGCATCGGCAGGCGGACTCTCAACCACTGCACCACCAGAAGCCCAGAGGTCGAGTTTTAATTACCTGTAAACAATGAAAACTCTGAGGTTAACCGACCCTGCAGTTGTCTGGGTACTTAAATACTCTGACCACCTATATTTCTTTATAATTTTAGTACTTACAGAGCTGACATCTATAAACTGATGTTTTTCATTACACTTTTAATCCATGCCATGCCAGGCATAGACTCTTTTTTTTTTTTTTACATCTTTATTGGAGTATAACTGCCCCACAATGGTGCATTAGTTTCTGCTTTATAACAAAGTGAATCAGTTATACATATACATATGTTCCCATACCTCTTCCCTCTTGCGTCTCCAGGCATAGACTCTTTATGGGCAGCACCAAGAGAGGTCTGCCATGCCTACTCTGTTTTGCAGATTCATGCACTGATGTGGAAACCTTTGGTGACTCATGAAGTCTGAATTTTCATTTTTAAAAAATATTCATATTTCAATACATTTCCCCAAGATGTCTCAAATGTTTCTGTGAGAATTGGATGCCAGAAGATATGTTATATAGAATAATTTAATTTCCTATCTGAAGCAAAACACTTCTCAAATTATTTTCAAATGATTGTGTGTTTTCTTTCTTCCAGAAGTCCATGAAGCCGTGTAGTCTAATTTGTATATCCCATAGTATGCAATTGTTTGACTTGCATCCATTATAGCAAAGTAAAATTCTACCAATGTACAGTTTGATTTATTTTCTTACATCTACACGTGCTTCCTTATATGTGTTAAAATTCAGGCTTCAGAAATACTGCTTGACACATTCCTAAATTCTTTCCATATTTATTTCTGAAAGAGTACACACCTACTTCACTACATAGCAATTTCTATTGATATATTTCCCTATGGAAAAAAAAAGAATTTGACACCTATATTTGTAAATATAGAATTCAGAAACATTGTAGCTCTCTGTTTCTGAGATATTTTAAGGAGACAGATTCATAGTAATTCAAGGGTTGGTTCAGCTGCTTGTGTTTTTAGATCTCCAGATAATTCTCTCAAAAGCAAACCAAAATGAATCCGATCTCTGTTCCATTTTTCTTATATAGATTCTCACCTCACAGGCTGAGAAACTCACAGTGAGGATGATAAAGTTGCTATTCAGTGAAGATGATTAGAGAAGCCCTGTGAATTCTTTAAGAGTGAATAAGACTGTGCTTAAAAGAACACTGCTGAGATGCAAGCAAGAATGAGGCACCGAAAATATTTCCAGATGCAGCCCCTCTCCTTTAGAATTAGTGTTTCTGTTTCATCCCAGAGAAGTTGTTATATTCTACACTAATATAACAAAATATTGTAACATCACATCCATTTTTATAACCACAAAGAATGATGGACCTTTGGTTTTCAATCTGACAATACCATGCCAAAATAACTCGTTTATTTAGTGAAGGAAAAAACACAAGAGATTTGACACTGCAGCCTAGCTGTTACTTTTTCTCCAGCCACCACAGTTAAGCACTATCTTTTCCCTTTCCTTCTTACCCTCTCCCTTTTCCCATCACTCCTGAGTCAAACAGGGAAAAAATATGGTTTCTACTTCAAGGAGCTTAGAACCCAGCAGAGAAAACAGAAAATTAGTTAAAATAAACTTCAGTGAGTATTATGATAGGGTAGAAGATAGGCTGGAAGCAAAGTCATGGGAGGCCAGAGAGGAAGTCATCACCAGTTGAGACCCGAGGGGTGAGTTGGAGCCAGGTGAACAGGGAGGGGATCCTAGGTGAAGACCCAGAGGCAGAAGAGAGTTACAGGTGTTCTAGGTACTGATGGAAGTTAAGTATGGCTTAAGGGTAAAGATGAAGTGAGCTTTGGTAGAACCTGCTAGCTGTGTACCAAAATTCATTTTGTCTTCTTCCTGGTTATCCACCAACACTGTATTTCCTGGCTTCTCACCCTTCATTTAGGTGTGGTCATGTGACTCTTTCCCACCAATGGAATGGAGCAGAAATGATGTATATCAGATCTGAGCCAAGGACCACTCCCTCTTTCCGTCAGTTAGATACAAAAAATACAAGTTCCTGGAGGAAGCAGAGTCCCAAGTGGGAAGAAACTAGGTTCCTGAGACACAGGGGCATGGCCTGCCAACAGGAATGCCTTTATGGACTATTATCTAAACAGAAATACACATCCATTGTGTTTAACCTACCTCAACTAACAGAGGAACTAAATGGTGGGGGGCCTTGCAGGCCACGTTAAAGAGTTTGCTCTTTACCTTAAGGGCAATAGGGAACCACTGACACATTTTAAACTGGGAAGTGTCATGATCACAAACCAGTTCTCTTCAATTAGCTCTATCTAGTTGAAGAGGTTGTTGTTTCTAATAATTTAGATAATTTCCCCCAGGTTTCTGCTGCTCTCCCATAATGAATAATATATAGCATGATTTATTCATATAATTTTAGTAAATACCAGTCTTGATACAGATAATCACAAACGTCAGGAGCTGGAAATGACATAATAGATTATTTTGTAAAAATCCCTTATTGCATAGAAAAAGAAGGACCGTAAAGGTGAGGTGTTTACCCAAGGTCACCTGGGGAGGTTAAGAGCACAGTAGAGATCAAGGGCTACAGCCAAGCTCTCTTGCTGTCAATCCAAGGCTCTTTCCATTGTGCCCAGCTGTGTTAAGTCCTTTAGCTCCAGTGTTTGCAACAGATTGGATTACTCTGGGGAAATGAATTTAAGGGATTAACCATTGAAAATCTTTAATTTTGGCAATAGTTTTGTTTTAACATTTGTTTTAAGTTCGTTTAAAATTTCTTGTAAAATTTGGAATCACTTTAAAATTTGGAATCACTAATTTTAGAAATACAGAAATGCATTGAATTGCTTCTTCTACATTCGTTTAATTGATGTCTTATTGAACAGAAGTAAATGAACTATTTTAACGCCTTACATCTTCTTACAAGAAACATCTTCATCAGCTAAAGAGAATTATTTTGACTACAATTTTCTATCTTTGTTTCATAGTTTTGTGTCTTTATAATCTGAAACTCCCCGTAAGCTTTTTCTCTGAACTCATTTTCTAGCCTTGAAAGGAATTGCCACAGTGCATAAGCCATAGTAGAATATCTGATAAAACTGAACTGACTTAGATTGGCATTTTGCTTATAGTGTCGAATATTAAGAGATAAAAAGCACTATGTTGAGGAAGTTGCTTTTTAATTTTCCTGGGGTAACTAAAAGCCCATGGCCACTGGTGGGGAAAGATGATAGAAACATATCCATCAGCAAATATGAGTGTAAGAGAGTTGTTGCATCTATCGAATAAAAATGAAGGAACATTAGAGTAACTGATAGAGCAGGAAATGAGAAACTATAATAAAGCACATAATAGCACATATTAAGAAAGTAGTACCCAACATGGACATTTTTCTGCATTGATATAAACTTAGTGTCAATATAGATTCAAAGAATGGAAAATCATCTTAGTCGCTAATGGCAAATTGGAAATTAGTGGAAGTAATATAAATCAAAACTAGCCAATAGTACATTTGCAATTAGCTCTATATCCTCTAATCCTATAAAAGAGCATAATCCATCAGTGCTTGTAGATAAAGAAATCTGTCTATAATAAGATAAAGCACCAGTAAGGGTGGATCTTCCATTAATACAGAGAAATCATTTAAAATAAGCTTGAAATATCACGTGAATCTAGACTTTCAACATTTTTGGCTTCTAAGTCCAAGAATAGGTTATAAACATCTATACTTCGGAAATGCTTTTACAAATGAATACTCATATTATATCAGGGATAGTAAATGAATATTGATGATATGTGAGATAGCCACATCTAAGAAAACAGCAAACTGACTGGAAGTGGAGGTTGTGAGTACTGGGGGAAGAGATAAACCATCCAGAGTAGGTCCAACTTTGGGCAGGAAACTTATCTGTGCTTCATTTTCCTTACTTGCAAACTGGACATGATCAGAACCATCTTACAAGTTTTATCTGGGAATTAGGAATTTTACACACACACAGTGTCTGGCATTGTATCTGACACATACTAGTCATCTGAAACAATATCTAAAGTAATAAAAATAGTTTTATTGCCATCATTTTATTGATATTACTTTTATTATATTATTATGATGATCATCATTATTATCACATTAAGTTGGAAAAGGTGCCCAATGACTATATCAATACATTGTTTCTTTTAGAATGAATTGAGTGGTGAGTGATGATATGACTATTTAACTGAATGATCACTGCTTAAACAGAGATGAATTTTTCTAAATATATACTATATATATAATTACTTATAATTTCTAATTATATACATTACCATTAGGTAGAAGAATACAAAGACTTTCATTCTTCTGCTAGGATTAAAATAAATGACATTATGCTACAACGTATGGTTACCAATTACTTGCTTATTTCATGAGAAACAGATAATTTGCCACAGCTGTTATCTGAAGTTTCAGCACCTTTTGTTAAAGCTGTATGAAAGTACTCTTCATTTAACAACAGTGAATAAAAGGTGGTTAACTAAAAAAAGAAATGCTTCAAACGTATTATTTCATGGTGGCCCTGGAGAGCACTGGACAGAAAGTTCAGGATAATCTATAAAAAGCAGGGTGAAGGGAGGGGGTGGTGAAAGGGGCTAAGGGGCTAGGGGGCCATGTGAATCCATGTGGAAAAATGATCAGTGCTGGAGAAGGTTAAATTCTCAGTCCCTGAAGTCTTGCTGTTGTGGCTACAGCCCAACAAAGTTAATGAAAGAAAGGAGCACTGACAACTCCTGCTGCTTCGACAGGAGCTTACCACCTCATTACTGGCCAGATTCTTACAACCAAAAGAAAAGAATACTCCTGCCAAGGAAGAGTAAGAGCTGGAGTGAGAGAGTCATCCAAGCAAGGCATTGCTGATGTTGGACGAAGATCAAAGTAATAGCAAACAAAAGGAACTGGACAAGAAATAGCTGAGCCAAGAGCTATGACCACAGACTAGACAACTCTCCAAATCCTAGGCAGGAGAGATGGAAAGAACCCTTTAAATCCCTTAGTCCTCCCTGCCGAACAGGAAAAAGTAAATGAAGTGACACCATCTGCTCACTTTCCCAGAAGAGAGAGTTTCAACTTCTCATGGTTAGCAATGCAAACATTTTCAAAAGCATTACTCTAATTACAAATGATTAGAAATGATTCCTAGAATTAAAGACTTAACTCACAGTGTGCCTGACTAATGAACATTTTCTGCACATCCCACTGCACTTGGAGCTGACTTTGAAAACACCGGCTAGAGATGGTTTCTGAGGTTTTAAAATGATCCTCATAAATATAATAGGATTCATCACATTTTCTCTCTGTTTCTCTAAGCATATGATGCATGATCTTTTTTCTAAAGTACAGTATAAAATCACAGGGTCTTTCAGGACTAGAAAATGCAGTTTTTGTTGTTTGGTTGCTGTGTGTGGGTGGATTTGTGATTGTGTGTACATGCCAACTGAGGGAGGAAAGTACATATCAACTAAAATTAAATGTTTAAACTTAAATTTATAATAATACTTCCCATGGAGATATATTTCATGTTATAGGTTTAAATTCCAGTATCATCTCTGTATAAGGAGTAAATCATCACTACACCCCATTAAAAATTGACAATACCAAGTGTTGGTAGGGAAGTGGAGCAACTGGAACTCTCATACATTGCTGGTGGGTGTAAATTTGGAAAGCTGTTTGGTAGTTTCTATCCAAGCTGAACATAAGCTTCCCCTATCTCCCAGCAATTACATAATTCAGTATATACACAACCAAAATACATATGTTTGTGCATCAAAAGATGTGCTCTAGAAGTTTTTTAGCACCTTTAACCAACAGTAGATCAGATAAATAAGTTGCAGTATACTCTTACAGTAGAATACTCTACAGTGTGTGTTGGTAAACTATGGCCCATGGCCCAAATCTGGCCACCATTTGATTTTGTAGATAAAGTTTTATTAGAACACAGACACACCGATTCATTTACACATTGTCTATGGCTGCTCTCATACTATAACGTACTACAATGGTAGAATTGAGTAGTTGCAACAGAAACCATATGGCCTAAAAAACATGAAATATTTATTGTATATACCTTTGATAGAAAAAGTCTGCTGACCTCTGCTTTCTAGCAATAAAAACAAATGCATTATGGTTATAGTTAACAACATGGGTAAATCACAAAAATAAAATATTGAGTGAAAGCAGGCAGATACAATAAGAGACCTTACTGTTTGATTCCATTTATATAAGTATTGAAAAGCAGGCAAAAATAATCTAGGATGACAAATGTCAGAAAAATGGTTACCTTTGTGGGGAGATTAAGGACTAAAAGGGAGCATGATGGAGATTTCTGGTTCCATCTCCATGTGGAAATGTTCATTTGTAAATGCACTTACATTTGTGAACTTTCCTATATATTTCAATGAAACTTTGCTTAAAAAAGCCAAAATTAGGTTAACCAAAAGTAAAAAATGGAGGCAATATTATGTTTGCTGATGATTACTTAAGATATTTTCAAGATTTTACCTATCTCCCTATAGTCTTCTTTGTACAGAAGAAAGCAAATAAATGTTAAAGCTCATTAACAGAAAATGAAACCATGGACATTATGGATACAGCATGTTTTATTTTTTATTGAAGTATAGTTGATATACAATGTTGTATTAATTTCTGCTGTATAGCAAAGTGATCCAGTTATGCATATATACATTCCTTTTTTAATATTCTTTTCCACTATGGTTTATCACAGGATATTGAACATAGTTCCCTGTGCTATATAGTAGGACCTTGTTGTTTATCCATTCGATATATAATAGTTTGCATCTGCTAACCCCAAACTCCCATTCCATCCCTCCCCATCCCCACTCTTCTTTGGCAACCACAAGTCTGTTCTTTATGCCTGTGAGCTTGTTTCCATTTTGTAGATAAGTTCATTTGTGTCATATTTTAGATTCCACATATAAGTGATATCATACGGTATTTGTCTTTCTCTTTCTGACTTACTTCACTTAGTATAAGAATCTCTAGATCCATCCATGTTGCTGCAGATGGCATTATTTCACTCTTTTTTTATGACTAATAGTCCATTGTATATATGTACCACATCTTCTTTATCCATTCATCTGTCGACGGACATTTAGGTTGCTTCCATGCCTTGGCTATTGTGAATAGTGCTGCTGTGAACATAGGGGTGCATGTATCTTTTTGAATTATAGCTTTGTCTGGATATATGCCCAGGGGTGGGATTAGCATACAGCATATTTTAAAGTTGAGAGTCACGAACATGAAAATGAACACATTATCATGAGTAGCAATTTACCTCTATACAATCAAAGGTATATATATGCTACTTTTGCCTACTCATAATTCTTGAGGGTTCCTACTTATTTTCCAAACAACATACAAAATCACCCTCTAAAGTGTCCAATCACTGCATTTCTACAAGAAACCCTCAAACAGCAACAACACAAAACCATGTTGTTTTGAGCTTGTTCTTTGATATTTCCACCTCCATTAAGTTATTTAGAATATTTGAGTTGTTTAGAATTTTTTTCTTTATCAGACTTAAAGAATCCATTACATTTATTAATACCAATTTCCCCCTTTACTTTTCACATGGACTAAGTGAGTAGAGCTATAACTGAGTACATGGACGCTTCTAATTTGTATTATGGCATATGAAATTGAAAGGCTACCTAGAATTACTTTTTTAAAATTATGACATAACCCAGATATGATTAATAATGATAGTTTAGAAAATTAAGAATATATTTTGGAAATCCATTAGAGATGGCTTAAATTTAAGCTCTTTTGCCCTCACTTCTTTTTCATCTTTATCATAAATTTTAATATTACTAGGAAATGTCACTTAAAACATAGTTTAATAAACTAGAAACCTTTTGGGGGAATAGAGAAATCAAAGGATAAATGCTTCTTTTATCAGTTCTATTATTAAAGAGAATGTTATATCAGAAAAGCAGCTCTCAGCTGCAGAACTATCCTGATTTTCTGAGATTCAGTTGGTTTTGGTTTGTTTCTATTTTTTAATGTATGTGGACTATTAATGTGATTCCTACATACAAAATATTGGAATTTAAAAGTGATTTATTCAATGTTCTAAACCTTTGAACATCCATGATTTCTTCCAAAAGAAGGTATTCTGATGGTTAGATAATACCTATAAATTGTTTAATAAATTAATAACAAATCAGGAACAAAATCAAGTGATTACCTAATTTGGGTGGGGGGGAAGAGTACCTAAATTTATGGCTAGAAAAATTCAGTTTAGCTGTAAAACTGTAATTCCTTCTGTAACACGATCAGAATAAGAAAAGCATGCAGGCACACACACACACAATGGCAGATGTTCAAACACAGACAACTTCTGAATGTCTAGATTATGAACGTTGCAAGTTATACATTTTTTTTTTTTTTTTTTTTTTTTTTTTTTTTTTTTTTTGCTGTACGCGGGCCTCTCACTGCTGTGGCCTCTCCCGTTGCGGAGCACAGGCTCCGGACGCGCAGGCTCAGCGGCCATGGCTCACGGGCCCAGCCGCTCCGCGGCATGTGGGATCTTCCCGGACGGGGGCACGAACTTGTGTCCCCTGCATCGGCAGGCGGACTCTCAACCACTGCACCACCAGGGAAGCCCTCCATTACATTTTTATTAAAATTATAACATCTTGAGAAAACAACCTGATCAATAAGCTAACCATTTACAGTTTAAGTAACAATCACCAACATGAAGCGAGGAAAGGAATAAGTGATGGGAAGTATTTGTAGATGAAGAAGAAAAGGGAGTTTTCCTTTTTTCAGGTCATGTCAAAATTAATTGAAGATGAATGAGTTTTTATGTCAGTAGTTCTAAGATTTTGTTATTTTGGAAAATGATAAAAGTTTTTTTTTTTTTTTCTTAGTGATCAATCCTATGACAGAACAGTCTGATGATCCCATAAATTTACCAGATCATATGAAGCTAAGGTAAATGTATTTATTGTTTTTAAAGCAAAACAAAAACAGACATAAAAAAAGAGAGGTAGAAAGAGACCTGGGAAATGACCACGGTGTTTCCTATTACATGTCCTGCTTTTGTATATTCATTTTTTAAATCCCTCAACAGAGGATTAGTAAAGAGTATTTTCTCCTCCTCTTCTGGAAGCTTGAAATCACTGGGATCTTTACACACACACACACACACACACACACACACACACACAAACACACACACACACACATGATTGACTGTCAGAGGAATAAAAGCATCAGCATTTTGAAGCCAAAACTGTAGTCATATCAATGCCTCACCCCACATGAAATGCAAACATTTAAAATATACTCGACCTACTGGAGGGACCTTTTTGAACATTTAACTGATCAATGAATTAAATAACACCTGATTTCAGGCAGTGACTTTTCTACCTTTTTAGTTGCTTCAATTGGAAAAGCTTTGTGTTAAGGGTGATTTTTATTATCATTTTCTGAGTTTTGTGGAGGTTCCAAACAGTGAAACAAATGTAATAGGATGGCATCTTTGTTGCTCAAATGATTAAAAATAATGTTTAAAATTTATTTATTATATAAAAGCTGACCCTATCCAATATAAAAATGCAACCTAGTCATCTTGCCCAAGGAATCAATTACTGATGAGTATCGGGACTTAACTCTCAACACATCTTGAAGGATGAAAGTTAATAAGCCATGAATTAGAGCTTTGCTCTTCACATGCCTGGAGCTGAGAGTGAAAGATCTTCAATGGTAATGAGTGTTTTGGAAGGCTTACCTTTTCTAGGTTTATTTGGAAGATATTAGGCACCTATCTTATAATTGCATATTCTTTACGTTCAGTGTGCCCTCAGCTGGGGCTGGCAATGGTCATTTTCTAGGCATTCATGCACTTTAGCAGGTGGACTTGGGACAGAGTACACCATGTGCAGATGCAGTATATGTTAACTAAATCTTGAAAGCAGATATGTTCTGTACATTTCATCCAAACAAGATGTATATATTGTTAGATGTTTTAGAGAAATTTTTGAAATTATTTTTCCACACTAGCAAAGGAGGTTAGACTTAAGGATAGTGTGAGAGAAGAGGTTTTTAAGGGGGTATGAACTACATAATTATATACTCATTCGATAGAAGAAAATCTAAATAAAATAGTACAAGATACCTATGTTCTCTACCCATCATAATGATAAAAGGTAGTGTAATAAAGAAATTTGGGGCCATTCTTTGAAATTCAGGTATAAATTAATCTGACCTATCAGCTATACTACCAGTATACTGTATACTATAGTAGTATAGCTGATACTATAGTATCAGCTATACTACTATACGGACCTTATGTGAGTTTCTGATGAACCATATTCCCCCATTCCGCTGCTGATAACAGATTTTCCAAGATGCATTTAATGTTCTGAATCCCACTGAAGAATGTTTCCATCAGCCTGCCACAGAGGAAAAGTCTACCATGAACTCTTTCTTATTTTAGTTGCCTATCAGGAGGGGATCACTAGGCTTTTAGTCTTCAGAATTTCATGAAGAACAGATGCTTCTGTTATCTAATACAATATTACCCTAGTTCCCTCCCTCACCCTTGGAAGAATGAACCAGAGGCCTGGATACAATTATACATCCTAAAATGCATCTTAGAAAATCAAGGTTTCAAGTAAACTAGGTTTGGAAATATCTGCCGTATCTTTTCAGACTGGATTGAAAAATCAACATTCATCAAGATTGAAAATGGAAGATGTAGGAGCAAAGTATTAAGACCTGTGCCAGAATTGTAGTTTCTTTTAAAGAGAAAATGAATTAGCTGTCATACCCCAGATGGATGAACATAAGGCAAACTAATTTCCAGGCAATGAGCAAGTCTTGAGGGAAGGCCCTCTCCCACCCTGTCCCATGTATCAAGAGAAGCTTCTTTCCAGCTCTACACTCTAGTGGGGCTTCACCTGCCTCCCACCATCCCCCTCTACTAGGCTCCATCAGTTCAAAGGGGAATTCAAAAAGGCATTATAAGGTATGATCATCTATTAGCTATTCCAGATTTCTGGTTCTCTTTAATTTTATCACATATGCATGTAATTTTCAACATTATGTGTTGTAGATTTTTTTAATGTCAACTACAGAGTCAATTTTATTAGTGCTGACTTAGAATAGTATTTCATTGTACTCATAATTGTAGCATAATCATCTTAGAATAGTATTTCATTGTACTCATAATTGTAACCATAATCATGACATACAGCTTCTTACTCTAATTTTTTTGACCCAACCTCTTGGCTTCATAATCTCAGGTTCCATTTATAATGTACCTACTGTATGTCAGATGTGGGGGTAGACAGTGAGAAGGTGGGTTGTGCCGTCATGGTGCTTCTATTCTAGAGGAGAAGACAGGCACAAAGTGAATGGATAAAGGAAGATCTCGTGATACAAGCTATGAAGGCGACAAAACTGGGTGATGCTGTTCTTTGTAGACAGCAGTTAGGCTGGATCATCAGAAAGAACCCTCTGGGATGCAGAAATGAGGTAATTTCTGAATGATGATGAGGAGACAGTCATGGCTGATCGGCTAAGATAGGGCCAACCAGAAGGAAGATCATGAAGAAACCCTGAGTCAGCTCCATGCTTGGTATGTCCTAGGAATAGACAGGTAGCCAGTGAGGGCAGAGAGCACAGGAGAGCTTGGTATGAGGTGAAATCAGAGAGATAGGAAGATCACAGCAAGATTATGCAGGGCTTTTTAGTTCTGAAATTCAAAGTGTGATGAAGAAGCTGCTGATAGATCCTATGCTATAGCGTAACGTGATCTAATTTGTCTCCCTGACTGCATGTGTGGAATGGATTGTAAAAGGAGCCAGGCATGGAAGGTGAGGGCCATTCGGAGGCTAGGTGGCCAATATTGGAGGCTTGTATTAAGGGCACTAGTCACAGTGGATGGGGAGAATCCTGGATGGAAAGCCAATATTACTTACTAACCAGCAGGATGTAGAAGCTGGGTGCCTCAAGACTTCAGAGACCCTTATGTAATAACTACTTTAAGAAGTGCAATGATGACATTTATGCACTCAGCCTTCTATGTACATATTTTCTGTACTTCTCTAACCCCAGACAAAATGTAATAAATGTTAAATTTGTATTTGCAAGGATTGAAACAAAGGAAAAATATGAACATTCTAATTACATGAACATCTTGTCAATTTATGGTGGGAAATTGTGTTTTGGAAAGACAAGAGGATCTGATTAGTAAAAACAGAGAACAGGATATTTAAATGAAGGGAACAAAAATCTTCCATTTTCAAGATACAAAGTAGTAAAATAATTAAGCTGGAGAATAGAAGATTTATTTGAAGCACATATGTTCAAACCAATCTCAAGAAATAATCAATAAAAACAGTACAAACAAGGTTAATGGCAATGGCTAACTTTGACAACAGTGATAGAGCACCCCAGAAATTTCAACGATCTAGGATAAACAAAAACCACAAAGATACATTTTTCTTTATAAGCATAATTTTTTTCAAGATTGCCTCTTAAATAATGGCTTACCTAAAAAGAAGGGAGAAGGGGATTAGCAATTTAAATGTGGATGGGCATAGACCACTGGGGGTGGTGGGGTAGAAAAGAGAGAGAATAGGGGAAAGAAAGTTTCCCTCACAGGTTCACTCCATCTCTTGGCTCTAGAATTAAAGGAGGAAGTTGCTTAGAAAGCTGGTATGAATATCTCTTCAGTCTTTTTTTATTAATACCTCAGTAAGATGACTAAATTCTCTAGTAGGTTGACCCACCTTTTCCTTAACTTTAAAAATTACTAGAAATTATTAGTTCAGGAACATTGTTATTAACACTTCCATAGATCTCAGAAAGCCTTGCCTCTTTTTTATGTGTCTACTGGGATGATGGTGGTAAAGAAGGAGAGAGACAAGATTATAAAACAACAAGGAAGTACACAGGATCTGTATCTTTTTCCTTGGGAAATGATGTTTTTAATTCAATGGTTTGTAAATTTTTATTGTTTCTTCTTGTAGTAGTATAAAATATTAAGGAGTATTAATTTTAGAGATGGATTTTTGCACAAACAAATCATAGTATCTATAGATGTTGTCTTGTTTTTACTTGGTTAAACACAATTTCTCCACACAACAACAATATAAAAGAAAAATTAACCACACACAAACACAATTCTAGGCTGCATTTTGATCTCTGAACCTAAAAAGGGACATTATGTAGCTTTAATTTATGTTTATATGAGCTTAAAACTTAAATATTAATTCCCTTGGTGGTAAAATCTAAAAATTATTATTTTGGAGGTATTGATGTTTTGAGTATTTGACCTTTCCATATCTATTAATAATTTCAAGGAAAATATTTTAGCAAGAAAACTGAATTGAAACCTGACCATTTATCAAATCATACTAAGGTTTCAAGGTGCAACATGTTCCAAGAATAAACTGTAAACAGACTTGTCATTACACAGTTGACTTTGCTAAACCTCACCTCTTGTTCTCTGCCTTCTACCAGCTGAATAAAAGAAAGACATATTTGGTGGTGTCTGTAGCAACCATATTCTCATGCTTTCAAGAAAGCAAGTGTGCCAAAACAACAGAGTAATGAAAACTTGGTGGAACAAATTATATCTATTCTGGGAAAGCTGGAATAAGAGGATAGGAAACTTTGTGTTCAGTTTTATGGAAAGGTACAAGGGGAATAAAATGCCCCTTGGGTGAAAATTAAGGGAACAAATCATCTACATGTAAAAGACAAAATAAATATGCTCCCTAAAATAAACTTAAGTGTAACTATAAAAGCTTTTATTTTATTTGTTCATTGTTTTGTATTACACACTTTTTTTAATATACTCTTTTCTTACACTCTATAAATTCTAACTTTGAAGTAGGAGAAGGATTATGGGAATATTTAGCTGAGACACTAGAGAATTTGGAAAGTTTTTATTTGAAGAGAGAAATCACAACAAAAGATGTTTTGAGAATAAGTGATCATCTTGAAAACTCATCATAGAGATAGTAGGCACTCAGTAGAATTTTTGCCACCATCAGACCCATATTATCAGTAATGGTAAAGCTTACCGGGATTTCTAAAAAGGAACACAGTTGGGACTTGTTCCTAGCAAAATGCAGTATGCTCTTTGAAAGGTAGGGGTTCTTCCAAAGGGGATCTTATCTTGCCAAAAAGCTCATTTGTATGAGCTTTCCCCCCTCCCAGGCTCCCTAGAAACCCTCCCCTTTGCTTGGCACCATACAGCATCAACATGTGACTTTTTGGACTGACTGATTGAGTTCATTGAACATAAAGCCTTGGCAGTGGCAATTATCTTGGCAGTGGTGGAAGCCAGGAAACATATACCAGTAAATGGATTTCATTTTAATCACTATACATAGGGTGTGCTTGATTTATCCCAATTCATACCAAGCTCCAATGTTGCAGCAAGACTCTGCACTCAGTTGCCATGCTCAACAAAAGCGTTAAGATTGAACTTTGGTTTGCATTTCTCTAATGATTAATGATGTTGAGCATTCTTTCATGTGTTTGTTGGCAATCTGTATATCTTCTTTGGAGAAGTGTCTATTTAGGTCTTCTGCCCATTTTTGGATTGGGTTGTTTGTTTTTTTGTTATTGAGCTGCATGAGCTGCTTGTAAATTTTGGAGATTAATTCTTTGTCAGTTGCTTCATTTGCAAATATTTTCTCCCATTCTGAGGGTTGTCTTTTGGTCTTGTTGATGGTTTCCTTTGCTGTGCAAAAGCTTTGAAGTTTCATTACGTCCCATTTGTTTATTTTTGTTTTTATTTCCATTTCTCTAGGAGGTGGGTCAAAAAGGATCTTGCTGTGATTTATGTCATAGAATGTTCTGCCTAATGTTTTCCTCTAAGAGTTTAGTAGTGTCTGGCCTTACATTTAGGTCTTTAATCCATTTTGAGCTTATTTTTGTGTATGGTGTTAGGGAGTGTTCTAATCTCATACTTTTACATGTAGCTGTCCAGTTTTCCCAGCACCACTTATTGAAGAGGCTGTCTTTTCTCCACTGTATATGCTTGCCTCCTTTATCAAAGATAAGGTGACCATATGTGCGTGGGTTTATCTCTGGGCTTTCTATTCTGTTCCACTGATCTATATTTCTGTTTTTGTGCCAGTACCATACTGTGAGGATATGGGGAGGGGGAAGGGTAAGCTGTGACAAAGCGAGAGAGAGGCATGGACATATATACGCTACCAAACGTAAGGTAGATAGCTAGTGGGAGGCAGCCTCATAGCACAGGGAGATCAGCTTGGTGACTGCCTAGAGGGGTGGGATAGGGAGGGTGGGAGGGAGGGAGACGCAAGAGGGAAGAGATATGGGAACATAGGTATATGTATAACTGATTCACTTTGTTATAAAGCAGAAACTAACACACCATTGTAAAACAATTATACTCCAATAAAGTTGTTAAAAAAAAAGATTGAACTTTGGTTACACTGCCAATGTACAGTTTTCTATGAGTATCTTTTCCTTTATAAATGTTTTTCTGTCATTTTTGTTCCTCTCTTAGTGTTCAATGAGGAGGTTGAAGAGATTCAACTTTAATTTTTAGAAACTATAGAACTATACAGCTGTTTCTGCTTGAACCACAAGCTACGTTTAACAGTATTTTAAAATAGAGATTATAAATCATTATTCTGAAGTAGATTAGTAGAATTTCTTGCTCCATTAACTTTTCATGTATTCTGAATCATTTTTGTCTCCGTTAATCTTTCTTTAAACATAGTACGTCATACTCTTTCTTTAATTGGGTTAATAGAGTTAAAGTGCTCAAAATTGTGCTGAGAACATAATAAATACTCAAGAACTGTTAGTTTTGCTACTATTTGAACTAATCACATCAGTTTTTGTTTAATATTTGTCTCACCCTTAGACTCTGATCCACTTGTGATCACTTGCCCTGTTGATTTGTATTCCCTGTGCCTGTCAGATATATTGTACTCAATCATATTTGTTAACCTATAGCAAATAGTCATCATTATTATCATCAATGTCATCACTGTCATCATGAAATATATCTCACTATTATTGATATGAATATGAAGCTTTAATGGTTACACTTCAAAGGAAGCAAAAGAGACTCAGTTTCTAGTCCATAGGCTACATACTTACTAAGGGTAGATTAGAAATAGGAGGAACTAATTTGGGAAATGGCTTAGGAACTCTACAACTTTGCAGACTGATCAGAAAGAGACAGAGAGAAGTAAACAAAGAATTGCAATATGATGTTATAGGTCCTAATTAAATGTCCATAAGTAACTTCAGCTTGTTCTGGGAGTGGTCAACAAAAAGTTTCAGAGACTCTATTTTCTACTTTTGAGAAACAAAAAGACCAGAAAAATTAATGTTTATTAAACAACTACTATGTGCCTGGTACCATAGTTAACAGTTTATACTGTTCATCCTTATACTGTGCCATATTGATGTTACTATTCCTTTTTAAAGGTCGGAAAATTGTGGCCAGAAATTTTTATTAAGTTCCTTGGTGTTTTAGGTAGTAAATGCCTGAGCAAGGATTAAGATGAGGAGGTCATACTGACACTTAACATATTGTGATGGTCTTTTCGATGTTTCCATTTGGCTAGGCTACCATCCATCCACAGTTATGAAATAAAACATTAATCTATGTGTTGCTGCAAATGTATTTTGTAAATGTGATTAAAGACCGTAAACAGGTAACTTTGAGAGTATCCTAAATAATACAGGTGGGCTTGATTCAGTCAGCTGAAAGCTCTTAAAATGAGAGCTGAAAATTCTTTTTAGAAGAAGAATTCTACATGTGAACAACGGCTTCAGCCCATGCCCAAGAATTATAGCCTGTCCTTCCTGATAACCTGCCCTATGAGTTTCAGATTTGCCTATACAACCCCCAAAATCATGTAAAAAGATTCCTTATTATAAATCTCTTAATATTTATCTCCTACGGTTTCTAATTTTTGGGTTGAACCCTGACTGACACAGATTTTGGTATCTGGGGATGACAGAACTGCTGTAACAAATACCTAAAAATGTAAAAGTGGCTTTGTAATTGGGCAATGAGAAGAGGCTGGAAGAATTTTAAGGAACATAATTTAAAAAAAAGAAAAACCCACCTAGATTGCTTGAATATACGATTAGTAGAAACATGGGTGTTAATAAGTTTACTATTAAGAACTCAGAGGGAAATGAGGACCATTAAAGAGAAAACCTAAAATCATCTTTGCAAATACCTAAACTGTGATGAACAAACTCTTAGCAGATACATGGATGTTAAAGGTGCTGCTGGTGAGGATCAGGAGGAAATGAGAAACACATATTAGAAACTAAAGAAAGGCAGATTCTTATTATTTAGTGGCAGAATTATATTCTGAAGTTATGTAGAAAACATAATATGGAAACAATGAAATTCGACATTTAGCTGAGATTTCCAAGCAAAGTGTGGAATTTGTGGCATCGTTTCTTTTTTGCTGCTCAAAGTAAAATGCAAAAGGAAAGAGATAAATTGAGAAAAGAAATATTAATCAGAGAGGAACAAGGAATTGTTGATTTGGGAAATTCTCAGCCTATCCAATTGCAAAAGATCATAATATTAAGACATTCCCCATCAGAAAAGCAGTCTAGAGAAAAAAATCAAGTGTGGTTATACAATCTTTAGCTAATACCTCAAGAAGATAAAAATATCAGAACATTCAGTAACACAAATGCTCTCTGAAGAGATAAGTTGTTTCTCGTAGACACCCTCAGTCAACTAGATAGAAGCCAAAAAATAGATAAGAGATTTTCTAGGAAAGGTTTATGGAGGAGATCTTTATCTACTGGAGTGAATCTCCATGACATATACAAGAAACCCACAAGATTCTTGAGAATGTTATATACCAGGGGAGACACTGCCAGCTTGGGTTGAAAGGACAAAATAAAAGAGAGCTTTCTGATCCCCAAAACTCTCCAGGGAGGAAACAGGTTGATAACACTACTCAGAAGCATACATATGCTATCATTTTATAAAAAAGAAAAGATGATTCACGAAGTGGAGTCACAAGACAATAGGGTAGAACCACAGGCTCAGATTGCAGAGCTTCAAGTCCAGAAGGTGGACCCACTGTTCCCAGAACTTGAAACCTAATAGAGTTTGCCTGGCTGGATTTTGAAATTGTTTGGAATCAGTGACTCATTTTTTGTTTTCTTCTCTCCCTTTTTGAGATGAAGTGTCTATAACCACTATCCTATGCCAGTCCTACTATTGTATTTTGGGAACAACTAATTTTCTAGTTTCACAGGTTCAAAAATGGAGAGAATTTTGCACTGGGATGCATTATACTTACACCTAATTTAGATTATTTCAGTGATGATTAGTTTGGGGGCTTTTATGCAGATGATAGATAAGATGTTGGACTTTGAGTTGATGCTATAAGGGATCGAGATATCGTGGACCTTGGAACAGAGTGAGTATATTTTGTACATAGGATGGATTTGAATCTTTGTAGTAGAAATGATAAGCTGTGATAATAAAATAATAACTCTCCAGAGATGTATACATCCTACTCTCTGCAAGTGTGACTAAAGATTAAGAACCTTGAGATAAAGAGATTACCTTGGGTTATCTGGGTGGGCCCAATGTAAACACAAGGGTCCTTCAAAGTGATAAAAGAGGGAGAAGAGAGTCAGAAAGAGATGTGACTGTGGAAGAGGTCAGATGCCATATGAGGGACGTGATAAGGACTTGATTCACATTTGCTAGCTTTGAAGATAGAGGAAGAGGTCTACAAGTTAAGGATGCAAGCAACCTCCAGAACCTGGAAAGGCAAGGAAACAGATCCTATCCAGAGATTACAGAAAAGAACACTGGCCTACTTTAAAATCTCTATTTTAGTATGTTGAGACATCAGACTTTTGTCCTCCAGTACTGTAGGATAATAAAGTTGTGTTGTTTAAGTCTGGTAAGAGTCCATATAAGGCATTTGGGAAGGAACACAATTTGAAATTTGATGTCAAGGAGGTTTGGCAGAGAGATATGTGAGTAGACCTCTGATTGGGTAAAGAATGTGAAGATATTTGTATCCCATGTGAACGTTTACCAAAGGGCAACCTCAGCAAAGGAGGATTTTAATAATCAATTGCAAAGGATGACCTGTTCTGAGGATACTAGTGAGTCTCTTACCCCAGGTGCTCTTCTCATTGCCCAATGGGCTTGTGAACAAAGTGGCCATGGTTACAGGGACGGAGATTATGCATAGGCTTAGCAACATAAACTTCCTCTCGCCAGAGCTGACCTGGATACAACTACTGTTGAGCGCTCAGTCAACTAGCATTAGACACCAACACTGAGTCCCTGATATGGCATCATGCCTTGGAGTGATCAGCAGCTACCTGGTGATAGGTTGACTACCTTGAAATAAGTCCATCATAAAAGAGGCAGCACTGTTTTAGTCTACTAAAAATGACACATTCTAAATATTGATTTGCCTTCCATGAACACAATGCTTCTGCCAAAACTACCATCCATGAACTTACAGAATGCCTTATCCATCATCATGTTATTTCACATATCATTGTTTCTGACCAAGGAATTCACTTTACTGAAAATGAAGTACATCATTAGGCCCAGGCTCATGGAATTCCTTGGTTTTACCATGTTCCCCACCATCCTGAAGCAGTTGGCTGGCCAGAAAAAATGGAATAGCTTTGAAGACTCAGTTATAGTGTCACCTAGGTGGCAATATCTTGGGGACTTCGACAAGCTCCAGGATGCTGCATATACTCTTAATTAGCATCCAAAATTTGATGTTCTTTCTCCCATAGCCAGGATTCACAGGTCCAACGTCAAAAGGTGGAAATGGGCATGGCCCCATTGACTATTACACATAGTGATTCATTGGCAAAAATGTTTGCTTCCTGTATCCATGATCTTATGCTCTGTTGGTCTAGAAGTCTTGATTCCAGAGGGAAAATAGCTTTTACCTGCAGACGTAATGAGGATTCCATTGAATTGAAAATTAAGAGGGTCACTTTGGGCTCCTGATGCCTATGAAACACAGACAAAGAAGTGGGTTTAGTGTTAGCTGGGGTGCAAGGTAAATTTGTTTGCTACTACACAATGGAGTTAAGGAAGAGTATGTCTGGAATATAGAAGAGCTCTAGGGCATCTCTCAGTACTACCATATTCTGTAAAGTCAATAGAAAACTGTGACAACCCAATTCAGGCAGGACTACTAATGGCTCAAACACTTCAGGAATGAAATCATGGAATGCGTCATGCCACCAAGTAAAGAACTATGCCCAGCAGAGGACAAAGGAAATATAGAATGGGTAATGGAAGAAGGTAATTATAAATACTAGCTGTGGCCACATGATCACTGTAGGAAAAAGACTATAATCATTATGAGTATTTTATCCTCGTTTCGTTATGAATATTTCTATATATCTTTATTAAAATATATATATATATATTTTAAAGTGGAGTTACAAAGTAATACTAGCTTTTATAATTGCCCATGTATTTACCTTTATCAAGATCTCTATTTCTTGGTATAGCTTTGTTTTCTTTTTTGTTTTGTTTTGTTTTACATCTATATTGGAGTATAGTTGCTTTACAATGGTGTGTTAGTTTCTGCTTTATAACAAAGTGAATCAGTTATACATATACATATGTTCCCATATCTCTTCCCTCTTGCGTCTCCCTCCCTCCCACCCTCCCTATCCCACCCCTCTAGGCGGTCACAAAGCACCGAGCTGATCTCCCTGTGCTATGTGGCTGCTTCCCACTAGCTATCTACCTTACGATTGGTAGTGTATATATGTCTATGCCTCTCTCCCGCTGTCACAGCTTACCCTTCCCCCTCCCCATATCCTCAAGTCCATTCTCTAGTAGGTCTGTGTCTTTATTCCCGTCTTACCCCTAGGTTCTTCATGAAATTTTTTTCTTAAATTCCATATATATGTGTTAGCATACGGTATTTGTCTTTCTCTTTCTGACTTACTTCACTCTGTATGACAGACTCTAGGTCTATCCACCTCATTACAAATAGCTCAATTTCGTTTCTTTTTATGGCTGAGTAATATTCCATTGTATATATGTGCCACGTCTTCTTTATCCATTCATCCAATGATGGACACTTAGGTTGTTTCCATCTCCGGGCTATTGTAAATAGAGCTGCAATGAACATTTTGGTACATGACTCTTTTTGAATTATGATTTTCTCAGGGTATATGCCCAGTAGTGGGATTGCTGGGTCATATGTTAATTCTATTTGTAGTTTTTTAAGGAACCTCCATACTGTTCTCCATAGTGGCTGTAGCAATTCACATTCCCACCAGCAGTGCAAGAGTGTTCCCTTTTCTCCACATCCTCTCCAGCATTTATTGTTTCTAGATATTTTGATGATGGCCATTCTGACTGGTGTGAGATGATATGTCATTGTAGTTTTGATTTGCATTTCTCTAATGATTAATGAAGTTGAGCATTCTTTCATGTGTTTGTTGGCAGTCTGTATATCTTCTTTGGAGAAATGTCTATTTAGGTCTTCTGCCCATTTTTGGATTGGGTTGTTTGTTTTTTGTTATTGAGCTGCATGAGCTGCTTATAAATTTTGGAGATTAATCCTGTGTCAGTTGCTCCATTTGCAAATATTTTCTCCCATTCTGAGGGTTGTCTTTTGGTCTTGTTTATCGTTTCCTTTGCTATGCAAAAGCTTTGAAGTTTCATTAGGTCCCATTTGTTTATTTTTGTTTTTATACCATGTTCTTGGATTGGAAGAGTCAACATTGTGAAAATGACTGTACTACCCAAAGCAATCTACAGATTCAATGCAATCCCTATCAGACTACCACCAGCATTTTTCACAGAACTAGAACAAAAAATTTCACAATTTGTATGGAAACACAAAAGACCCTGAATAGCCAGAGCAATCTTGAGAACGAGAAATGGAGCTGGAGGAATCAGGCTCCCTGACTTCAGACTATACTACAAAGCTACAGTAATCAAGACAGTATGGTACTGGCACAAAAACAGAAAGATAGATCAATGGAACAGGATAGAAAGCCCAGAGATAAACCCACGCACATATGGTCACCTTGTCTTTGATAAAGGAGGCAGGAATGTACAGTGGAGAAAGGACAGCCTCTTCAATAAGTGGTGCTGGGAAAACTAGACAGGTGCCTGTAAAAGTATGAGATTAGATCACTCCCTAACACCATACACAAAAATAAGCTCAAAATGGATTAAAGACCTAAATGTAAGGCCAGAAACTATCAAACTCTCAGAGGAAAACATAGGCAGAACACTCTATGACATAAATCACAGCAAGATCCTTTTTGACCCACCTCCTAGAGAAATGGAAATAAAAACAAAAATATTTCTATATATCTTAACCAAACATTTTTGTTTTCTTCCGTGTATTATCCCTTTATCATCTAACATAAAATTTATTAATAATAGTTAACATTATCTCACAGTATTTAAGCTGAAGGAAGTCAAAGGAAGAGAGTGAATATCACCCAAGGACTTTTCATCCTCTTTTAAGGAAAGGGTTTTTTGTTTCTGGTTGTTCCCAAGATATTGTATCATGTTCAGCAGAAATATGATTTTGTCATTGTCTTTATTTGGAGATTAAATAAGAGTTAAGGAGATATGTTCCAAGGAGATAGGGGCCTTGACAAGGGGTAGACTGTGATAGTCTTTTTCATGTGTCCACTTGGCTAGCCTACAGTCCCTAGCTATTAATCAAATACTAATCTAGGTATTGCAGTGCAGGTATTTTGTAGATGTGCTTAAAGTCCATAATCAGCTAAAAGTGAACATTATGAAAGAATTAAGTAAAGCTGCCAAACTGAGTATTTTCTGTAAATGGAGAACTACATGGTGTGTCTGGAGTGCAATTTAAAGTGCTAGAAGGTGAGCTGAAATGCTTTGAGTGACTCCATTCAACGCTGATTTAGTACTTCATGAGTAGAATGTAATGCTTGCTTGAAGAAAGGAAGTAGAGAACGGGTAATGTGTGCTATTGGGTATAATGATTGGTATGAAGAACAAATTAGCTGAGGTCAGAGAAAGAAGATTGACATGGATAAATCAGAAGGAGGATTTGGGGTATGAAGATAGTACATGCATGGAACTAAAAGCAAGATTTTGCTTGGCATTGATTTTGATGTAGAGCATGAAGAAAAACTAGTGAAGAATAGAGTACTGAAGAATAATAGAAAGCAAAGTGCTGGATGGATTTAAAAGCTGTGTATGGAGTACTAGTACCAGCAATAGGGAAATTAAAGAAAATAGTGTTAAGACAAATAGTATTCATTAAAATAACCAGTACCTATCTGAATACTTGTGAACTGTAGTCACCCATAGAGAACCTGTACCTTAGCATTTTATTGCTACAACAGAAAGAACTAGTCTCATCTTATCTTTAAAATGAGGGAACAGAGGCCCCGAGTGGGTGCCATTGTCAGCATCACAGAGCTAGTTCACAGTGGCAGAACTAATAGAATACATCTTTGTTTTCCATTCATTTTTGTGCCAAGCTAAATCACCCCGTTCCTAGTTTAAGAGGTATCATGGTGTAGTGATTAACAGCACTGGCTCTCAAACCAGACAACCTGGCTTCAAATCCTGAATCTGACACTTATAAGTTGTGCGACCTTAGTCAAATGGTACCTTGGCTTACTCATATCCAAAATGAGTGTGATGGAAACTGTGTCAATCTCACAGGAATGTTGTAGAGTATAAATGAGTTTGTTCACACAAGTAAGTGCTGAGTAGATGTTAGCTATTATTATTATGTGAACTGCACGATGAAATTAGCATGGATAGATTCTGGACTTTTCGATTACAAAAGATATGGAGCACCTAGTGATAAATTTAAATTACAGTCCTAATCTCTGCATTGCTAATGTAAGGATGGATAAACAGGAGGATGAAGGAAAGACACCATAAAGTCCTTTTTCATTGTACTGAATTAAAGATTGTGATAGGGCATACAATTAAAAAGTCAAATATATGTGATTTTTTTTCTAAAAAATGATTAAGACATTTAAAAGCTACCAAAGGAAAGGATTTGTCCAGTAGAAGATCAAGTCCCCTCTGAA
This sequence comes from Tursiops truncatus, assembly GCF_011762595.2. Classification (NCBI taxonomy): domain Eukaryota; kingdom Metazoa; phylum Chordata; class Mammalia; order Artiodactyla; family Delphinidae; genus Tursiops; species Tursiops truncatus. The sequence continues at coordinate 20,975,850 of NC_047037.1, read as the reverse complement.
AGTCTTCAATGACAGGTGGGATGAGGAAAAATACAAACTTCATCCTAGGACCTCTTTCTGTGATGGGAATGGTTATGAGGGGATTCCCAAGCAGAAACTCCAGCAAAGTGGTCAGAAATGGGGAGTAGCAAAACATTTCTATCTCTTTGGATGGCTGGAGGGATACTTAATAAGCCTGTGAGCTGCTGATAGATTGAAAGAATTACAGCAGACAAATATTTTCAGCCTCACTATGTAGAAAGAAGCAGGTACTGGGAGCCATAGCATAATATTCAACTACTCAAACGAAGAGTCATTAGACTTAAATAGACCAGTAGGGCCAATGGAACTCACTGAGATGAAACCTCTCAGTGGCATAACTGACTTTTTGAGAGCAGCTAAAAATTAAATGTATTTAAAATGCTAAGCTCTGTGACGGAATCTTTCTCTGGATACATTTCTGTGGCTTTTTGAATGGGTGGAGCAATGGACTAACCTTAACTGAACAAGACTCCATATATTTTTGGTATAGGAATTGCATCAGGGAATCACAAACTGCAGTTAAGGAATTAACCATTTATAGTGCTGGGTACTAAGAATTTTTGTATCTGGCTACATAACATATTTCCTTTCCACAGGAGGCAGTTATGACAAATTAGAAGTCTGAAAATTTTCTGATGGTGTAAAGGCCCAGCTGTCACTGGGGAGCTAGTGATCAGATTTCATAGCTGCGTGGTCCCGTGGCGCCATGGAGAGCTCCATATGGCCACCCAAATGTTCCAGCTAAATCCACTGAAAATTTCCAGTCTGAGTTTTACTTGTAAAGAATAAAACTCTCCTTGTATAAATTTATCATTATGTGCCTACCAGGAGAAGAAGTCTTGTTCACTGGTTACATTTTTAAAAATGGAAAAAATACTCCACTTTGTACAGCTGTTATGCTGGCTTCATGGTAAACAGATAATGATGCACTCCTGGGAATTCACAGAATTTACTTTATTTCAATCGTAGTATAACCTAAGGAAGGTGGACTTTTAAACTGATCTATAGTGAATAACTAAAATCTGTGGGAATACCTACTTCTATGATAAAAACAATTTTATAAACCACTGTGCTCTCATTCCCCCAGAAAATCACCTCTGCTAAATTGTTAATGTGATTACGAAGTGCTGAGACACTTGTATGCATGTCAAAGATGTCAGCTTAAGTCTTACCCAGTAACAAATGACAAATGCATAATTTATTGATTCATAAATCGCTGTGTCCTTGGATGTATTCCATATAAGTAATATGCTTAGAAACACATCTGGCTCATGAAGGTAACAACTGTTTTAAAGAAGGTCAGCTCTATATTTTAATGTTAAAGGAGGATATAGTAATCTTATTTGTTACACTTCTTTACTGAATCAAGAAAAGTTTTAGATTTCATAGGTCCATCTTGGGTTTTATGATGTAAATAATATAGCAAAAACCTTTAAATGAAATTTCTAAATATTGAAAATATAAGCAATGGGCCAAATATTACTTTATAAAATACTGTTTGGTTTTTACTGAAAACATCTGATGTAGCTAATTTTAATGATACACATCAGACTCTACTAGATTGAATATTTGTTTTTTATGCAATGTAAATGCAAGTATTTGGCATTTATTCAACATATAGGACTGTAACATTAATGAGGGTGCTTCAAATATTTAACATCTTTAATTAAAATTATTCTGCCATTAATTGTATATAGCCTGCATAACTATTAGCATTCCTTGTGGTGGTTCTGAGCTCATACAAACATTTAAAATATTACCTTGCATTAATTATCTTATCCTTTATTTTCTCTGATAGAAGCAAAATATGCTTTTAAAAATGCATTTCAAATATTATTCTGCTCGTGTACAAAGAAGTGCAAAGTAGAGAAAATACATTTTCAAAACCTTTTAATAAACATCCAGGCACCTTTAACTTTACATTTCACCTTGCAACACACACAAAATGTTTAATTATTTGAGGATTAATGGAGGTGGTTTATAATTAAGCTGAAGTATGAACTGATGTCATCATCTCAGTATGATGATATACATTTTTATGCCAAAGCACCTGTTGTTTTGGAAGGAAACAGCTGATATCATTATCTGCACAGCCAGATAGCCCTGTTTCCTGCTGCTTAAAAAATTATCCTAAGGGTTACCTAAGTTGGAGTAATTCAGAATTTACGTTTTCATACCCAGAAGAGGACAGAATGGAGAAAATGACTTCTCCAGCGATCAAAGGAAGGGAAATTGAGAGACACACTGGGAAAAGGGAAGAAGGAGGAAAAGAAGAGCTTCAATTTAGGTGACCAGAGGATACAGCTACTCATCCTAGGGATGGCCTTCTTAATTCTTCTAAGAGCAGGCAGAGTTTGCAAAAGAACAGCAATGGAAGCATTAATTTTATTAATATAAATGAAATGATGCATTCTCGGAGGAAGTGGAGGGGAAAACTATACAATTTTATACTTTAACACAGAATATAACAATATCATGTTTCTAAATGCTCATAAAAATGTTCCTGTTTCGGGGCTTCCCTGGTGGCACAGTGGTTGAGAGTCCGCCTGCTGATGCAGGGGACACGGGTTCATGCCCTGGTCCGGGAAGATCCCACATGCCGCAGAGCGGCTGGGCCCGTTAGCCACGGCCGCTGAGCCTGCGCGTCTGGAGCCTGTGCTCCGCAACAGGAGAGGCCACAACAATGAGAGGCCTGCGTACCGCCAAAAAAAAAAAAAAAAATGTTCCTGTTTCCAAATTTTATGTGTAAAGAATCAGTGAACTACAGACAAGATTCAAGTAACCCCAATTATTATTTTCTCATGTCTGTTAGATAAACCTGCCCCTAAATGGTTTTCTGGTTTACTAGCTGACTGGTTGGTTTCTGTTATGCATTGATTAGGGTTCGGGCCATTGTAAGGTGAATGCCTATCAATATAAACACAACTGCTATGTAAACATATCAGTCAGCATATTCATTTGCCCTTGCACTGGCTTCATCCCCAAACTGGGAAGAAATCACCAAATCTCCCAGCAGGAGACAATTCTACAGTGTCCCACGCTACCAAAACATTTCCAGATATAATTTTGCCCATGTATCTTGCTCCTACTCTCGTCTATAAAAAATATTCAGTCCTCCCCTTTGTTAAACATAACTTCTTCCCAACTTAGTTCTTCCTTCTTTCTCACTGGGACTCCTGACCCTAATCAATACTGCCCATCTGCCATATTTTCCTCTGTGCTATTTTTTTTTTCTCTCCACAGGCTATCTCCATAATACCTATAGTCACTAGTTATTATTTCTCCAAAGATCACTGCTGTTGTTTATTAAGCTATATTTCATTTCTATAAAAATCTCGTGAGGTATTTATTATTATTATCTTAATATTAGAGATGAGGAAGCTGGGCTTTATAGAGTTAAAGTAACTTACTCATGGTCACACAGTTAGTTAATGATGGAGCTGATACTCAACTTTGGTCTGCCATAGATAGAATCCTGGGTCTTAATTCTACATTGTGTCCTTTCCACTTTAACTTTTTTCTTCAAGTGCTCTTTCCGTTCCCTTTCTTTAACTAAACCTGACTCCTAATAGGTCAAGGATCATGATGAGCAGTCGATTTGCTACTCACTGATACTTCTAGGTCTGTATTCTGCCATTCTCACCCCACCACCTTTATTTCTGGAAAGCTGAGATAAGCCATGTTTCTTCTCCTATATTTTACATCTGTTTTCTACTGTCTTCTCTAAAACTTGTAAACTTCTTCCTGAATTTTATCTGGCAGTCCTAGTAGCCATGCAAATATTGGGTTCTCAGTCACTCAACATTCTTAACTCCAATGACCTAGACTCCATTCCATTTCAGTCACAATTTGGGTTTCATCATCTTGTTTGGCTCATAAAATTTGGAATTCTGAAATACCTCTCTGGCTATAAGATACTCTCCCTAAACTTATTTTATGCCCTATTTACTTTGTTCTTCATCTTCTCATGACCTCTAGTTCCTCACCCCTTTCATAGTACTTTATTCTGTTACTCCAGTTTTTAGGTCACTTGTACCCCTACTCAACTTGAATGCATGAACCTTGAGATTATTCATTTCAACTATTGTCACCAACCTAGGATCTTTTACTTCTGTGATCTTCCCTCTCATGTCAATCCGCAGCCTGTTTGCATATTTTATGTACTTCCATTTTTGCAGAATATCTGAAAATCATGATAATTGGGTCAATTACATTTTTAGGCTATCTAATCTCAGTGATGCGGTCATGAACCTAATAAAAAATAATTATTCTTTTTCTAAGTTTGTCAGTATCCAAACATTTTCCAGTCTTACCAGTAATGTCACTACCCTCCCACTCTATTATTTCTAACTCTCTACCAGAGATTATTTTGCCTACCACTTCTCCCAAAAGATCAAAATAATGTTTAGTAGTATTTCAGTATTTTCCCCCTTCCTCTTCATCCTACCTTTTCTTGAGGGAAAAAATAGTTTATATTTCCCTTCCTAGTAATGAGGAGTGAGAACTTAGATTCCTATATCTTTGACCTCATCCTCTGTCACTTTGCCAGTATTCTTTTTTTTTTTTTTGCATTTTACATATTTCTATCATTATTAGTTGTGTGTCTTTCTTCCTTTAGCCCCAAACTTCTTCAAACTATAAATTATACTCACTGGTCTCACTTGTATTAGTTGGGGTAATTACTTCCAGCTACCTAACAAACAACCCAGAAAACATAGTTGGTTAATAAAAGTTTCCTACTCACTCATGTCACAAGTCACTGCAGGTGGCTTTTTGAACCCTTTATTTTAGAAAAATTTGCGGGAAGCATGTGGGTGGGAGTGCTTCTCCAACTGATAATTCAGAGATATTGTCTCCTTCCATCTGATGGTGCAACTTGCCTAATGTGCAAGGATGTTACCTGAAGCATTGTTAGCAATGGCAAAATAATGGAAACAACTTAACTGTGGACCAAGTATTGGGACCGTTAAATATAATAGAATATTGTGCTATTATTGGAGAGAATAATGCAGCTTTTTATGTAGTGATATAAAAAAGATTCCAATATACTGTAGGACAAAAAAACAAGGTGCAGAAAAGTGTTCATCATAAATTACTCTGTGTGTGGCTGTTTGTATGTGCATTCTCTGGAAGAAAACACAAGAAACTGATGACAGTGTATGTCACCAGTGGGAGAAATGGATAAATAGGAAACTAGGGGAAAAAGTGTTTTTCCATCATATATCCATTTGTAATACTTGAATTTTCTACCATATGTGTACTACCTATTTCAAAAAGCAAATAAGTACAACTAATACAAATAGTGTTTTTAAAACAACACAAGCAAAAAGCAATGAAGATAAGGAGGCTACCAAGGCAGAACTTATATCTTACCACAATAATATTGTCCTCAGTGTAAGAATAGATAGCCTTTATGAAGGTCACAAGAGAAGATTTGGTGTTCCAGTGTTACCCAGTAGACTTATGTATCACTCAGTTTCCAACTGCATAAACAGAAATCACTCAGCATATTTAAAATAGAGAGAATTTAATACTGAGAAATGGTTTTACACATGAGGGAGGAAGCTGAAAAACCAAACAAGTGGCAGTGAGTTACCCTGCAGATTAACAACAGCTGGAAGCCACTGCCTCCCAGGCTGGAGGGGACAAAAAAGGAGCTGGATGTGTCATAGCAGCACGTCACGTAGAAGCTAAAACTGTCAAATGGTAGCTGGGGCCACAGAGAAGCCCCAGTGCTGCTAGAGATGCCTGAGTTAAAGGGGCAGAAATATCCTGGTCTCCCTCCTTTCTTCAGCCCAGTCTTCAGTGCCTTCCACTGGCTGAATCAGGCAGGAAATCAGCTCACGGGGGAGCGTGGGAAATGAAAGATTGAGCAATTACTCTATCTGAGATACAAAACAGTACTGAACCTGAATGAAAACAAACTCAGGACCAGCTACCTCCTCCTTTTTGTTACTCAGCAGCCATTCTGATTGCTTTGCCTGTATATAAATTACATATTATAATGTCATGTTTCTGTCTAATGTGAGGCAATCATCCATCATACAAACTGAGATGCTCTTGCCCTTTCTCCAACATCATATCCCTATGACACCCAGGATCTACAGGAAATTTCTAGTTCTGCCCATGAGGTCCAGATGTCACAGCTCATGGGGTCTGGTGACATATGAACTGAAATTGTAAAGTTATGCACCATTAACACTCCTTATACAAAATAATGAGAAATGGGGAAGGGGAAATTTAAAAATATATATATATAAAAACATTGAATGAATATATATATATATATATATATATATATATATATATATATATATATATATATATAAAATAGACACATGCATGAACAGCTGTTAGAGTCCTCAGTTCTGAAATTGGTTACGAGGGTGTTATTGATATTTATCGTTTCCTCTTCTCACTACTCATTCTATGTTACCCTTGCTCTCAGATCAGCTGATCAGTGTTCTTTACATAGAGAAGAATCCCAAACCTTAATTCCAGAAGTGTCTGAATCCTTAATGGTTTTGCCATTTGGAACAGTCACCCCTACTAATATGATAACCTCGTCCTCATCGCTGCCCTTTATTTCAGAGGCATTAATCTTCATGCCTCTGAAAATAGTCAGTTGGTAGAATCAACTTCCAGTTTAATGGGCCCATTATTGTGTCTCATAGTAGACACTTGGACTAGGTTGCAGGAACTGAAAGAAAAATGTCTGTGAATGGGTTATTGTGTGCAATAGTGAGAGGTGCCCTTCTCACTTCTACTTCTTGGATTCAGGACCTATGGATGCTGGCTATGAAAAAACTAGCATCCTACTAAATGTGGCTGATTCAAAGAATATACTACATGCTATAGAAGAACATCTCAACTTCACCTGCTATTCCATCAAATATCATAACTGTCTTCAGTAGGCTATCCACCCTTCTTTCAGGTCCACTGTGTCTGGGTGATAGGGTTTGTGATTAGATCAGAGAACTCCCTGAGTGTGAGCCCACCGTTGCCCTTCCTTTGCAGAAAAATATGTTCCTTGGTCAGAAACAGTGTTATGTGGGATAACATCATAATGCATAGGGAATTCTCTCAGTCCACAGATGGCGGTGCTGACAGAAGCATGGTGGATATGGAAGGAAATTCATATCAAGAACAGATGTTTAATCCAGTAATCCCACTTCTGGGTATATATCTAAAATAGCTGAAATCAGAATCTCAAAGAGATATCTGTACTTGCACATTCGTTGCAGCATTATTCACAAGTGCTAAGATGTGGAAACAATCTAAATGTCCATCGATGGATAAATGACTACAGAAAATGTAGTCTACACGTACAGTGGAATAGCATGCAGCCATAAAAAAGGAAATTCTGTCATGCATTATAACATGAATGAACCTTAAGGACATTATAGAAAAAAAAGAATAAACATTCATATCAGTGAGTAAAATTTACTTCTGTAATGTAAAAGGGCCAATGTCATCCACCTGCAATGGGTAGACCAGTACCTCTAGAAAATGGTGCAATACTAAACGTTCAGTATTGGCATCCATGGTTCAGAAACTGGACACTTATCAGAGACAGTAGTGAGATCAGTCTTGATGAGGTAAAGTCCATGTTGTTGAGGACATACATAGCCTACATCCTAATGATATGGCCATTTTTATCATGGGCCTATCAGAAAATAGACAGACAAACAAACTCAGAATGGATAAGAGACTAGGCTGCCAGTTCTGTGGCAGGATGTCTTGCCCTCATGATTACCGAAATCCTCCTTTGCAGTAGATGCCCTCAGGGGGACATGCATGAGACATGCATTCCCATTTCACAAAGTCTGTTAACCCCTCTCGACCTGCTTGTTAACCCCTCTCGACCTGCTTGGCATCAGTCTTCAATCTTATTCTTCTCAAGTCTCTGACCAATGAGGATAAATAATCATTATCATGAATCAGAATAGAACTTCATCTCAAGCTATCTCTCTCATTGGACATAAAAATGAACAACCAGCTATAATGTCCAAAGTCTTAACTATGGGAAGGTTGATCTTTACCACCATCCTCCAAGATCACCCCTAAGTGGGACTCTAACCTGGCAACAGTCCATATGCAGGCTGTGCTATGATATTGTGCAAATTCTGTGTAAATCAAGACCAACAATTTCTTCCTCCAGCAGCTGGTCACAGAGAGCTCGTAAGAGGCCATAGTTGTTGATTAATAGAGCAGCAGCAATGCAGCAGAAGTAGGTGTCATGCAAACATGTTTGTCTTTTCCTGCTACTGTACCTTCAGAATCTGTTCGAGCAAAACTTTATATGCCAATTCCATTTCATAATGTTCTGCTGCTGCACATGTTCAAGCTTAACATAAGACACTTTTCAAGTTTATATATTCCAGTTCAATTATCATTATAATTCTGTGATGTATTCCATTGGGTCTGATCCTCTGTCATGTCTTCTCTGCTTCTACAGAAGATTAGATATCATTCTAAGGTGCCCATAACATTTTTCTGGTTCTCTAACTATGACATGAACAAAGAACTCGAAAACCGGAGTCTGTAATTTTCTTTCTGCAAATTCTTCAAAGCTGTCAGAAGCAGCTATTCCAAGGCGGGTACTTGAAATCATCATTACTACCAGACTGGTATGGAGCAGTTGTTACTTGTTTTCCCAAAGTCTTGCCTTTTACTCGCATTTCATTCCAAGAAATCATGGGCTCATCTAAGTAATTTAAGCCACTGCATGTCAAGCATTAAGATTATCCTATTTTCCACCTTCAAGGACGTCATTTTTATAATCACACTCAAATAGGGGAGAAATCTAATCCTGCAAACCCACCTAGAAAACCTGATACTTGGGATGACTTCTAATAACAAGAAGTTGTCAATGAGGGAATAATAAGAAAAATAAAGCCATTCTAGTCATGAACAGAGAGAAGTTAATGCAGTAACATGGTTGCAAAAGTGACAGAAGAGGCTGAGAATCAAATCAGGGAGTGGTAGGGCCAGCCAGAGATTAACAGCAGGAACTCTTACCTGTCCTAGGATGAAGTGACTGAGAGATCAGGAGGTATTACTGAAAACCAGAGGCCCAGGAAAGTCAGAAGGACTGGAGCAAAACATGAGACCTGACTACTGCCTCTACACCATCAGAGGCAGAGGCAGAGGGAGAAAGCACTGTAACATCTCCTTTCCACCCGTCTTTTAAAACTGGACAGAACATCCCAGTAGCCAAACCCCAATGGAAAAGAGTTGACGCAGGAGGCTGGGAGACGCAGCCAGCAGAGATCAGCCTATTAGTGACTCAGCAGAGCAGAAGGGCAGACAGATTCAGAACCAGCACAAGGCATTTTTTTTTTGGTCACAGGTTCTGAGGTCAACATGTAAGGTAAAAATCTAGTATAGTAAAAGTTCATCTTGGAAATTCCTTAAGTTTCCCATAAAGCAGAACAAAGTGTCTTTAAACACAAGCGGTGGCTTGGAGAGGTGCTCACACCATAAGCGTTCTTAGGACAATAGAGACCAACCAAAAAAAGCCTATCACTGTGTCCTCTCCCTTCCACACTAAGAAAGATGTGTATATGGAGTGGAATAGCAGAGACAATAGTTGAATTAGAGAAAGTTAAACGTGCATATGCTATGACACCATTATCCTTTAAGCAACTGCATGAGTAAGACTTAAAATGAACAATAAAAGCCCTGAAGTAAAGAATGATCAGCCCACCTAATAGACACTAAATTGTATGTGTCAAATGATATGGATCTAATTCTTCAACCAGGAGAATCCCAGGAGAAAAGGCCAGACACCTTAGCTTTACGCAGTAAAAAAGTCATTGTCTTCAGAGTTCAGAGGGGAGGGGTGGCTCTGGCTTTAGAATGAAATTTATCTCTCTGGTCAGTTTCTCACACATCAGGAGCAGGAAATTAATCTGAAAGAGAAGTTTCTTCCAATTCTATAAAACACTAAGATCACAAACTTCTTCGGCCTGAGTCCTATCTTATAGACTATAACACAAATAGGAGACAGCTATTAGGATTGGTCAACGATTGCCCCCAAACTTGGGCACCACGAGCTAGAAACACTGAGGGCACCAAGAAGAGCACTATCAGAACAGTGAGAATGATCACCGTGGCTGGCAAAGCAACAATTTCTATAGTCAGAGATCTTAGTGCCCAGGAGAGCAGCAACTGACAAAATAATAAGAATTCTGAGAAATATACGGGAAGAGTAAGTATATTGCAGAGTATTGGGGTCCTTTGTTCTAAAATGTGCATTTTTACTAGTGTCACCTCGTATGTATCCACAGGCTTATCATGCCTAGAGAAATTTGGGAGGAGGCCCAGATAATGATATGTAGATTGGGCAAAATTTGGGTAAGAAATTCCTTTCTTTTTTCTTTTTCTAATTTATTGCTATGGCTTAGAACAATGGTTCTAAACTTAATGTGCACATAAAAAAAAAAAAAAGAAAAAAACATGGAGAGCTTCTTTCTAATACTAACTACTCATCAGTACTGTTAACAGCCAGCCATTATGTGTCCCTGGTGTGACACACTGGGAGTCAAACTCACCCAGTATGTAATATATTCTTGAAGACAGCTGGCCTGTATTCCTCAGAGGATCCAATGTAATGAAGAACAGAGAGGGGGAGAGAATCTTCTAGATTAAGACAAACTAAAGACATATGAAAGCCCCATTAAGACAAACTAAAGACATATGAAAGCCCCATTAGTAATTAAATTTGATTAGCTCCTGTATAGGAAAAAATGATATATAATTTCTAACATGTCATCCAATATAGTGCATATTTGAAGATAGTAAGTATACCATAAACAGTTATACCAGACTACAGGAACTAATGGGGCTGTCCCAGGCAAACTAGGATATTTTGTTTCCTAGTTATAAAGAACATTTTTCAGAGAATTAGGGAAATATAAAGGTGGTCTGTACATTGAAAGATGTTATTAAATTATGTTAATTTTCTGAGGGGTGATGATGGAATCATGGTTATATAGGGAAATGTCCTTATTTTTGGAAGATACATATGTGTATACTGAAGTATTTGGAGATAAAGCATGACAATGTATTCAGCCCTCTTTTAGATTGTTTGACAAAAGGGAATTGTGTGTGTGTGTGTGTGTGTGCGTGCGTGTCTGCGTTCTGTAAAAAAAGAGTTGGAGCTAGTGTAACATGTTAATGGTCAATTAAGGTAAGAAGCTATATATTTCCATTGTTCTGTTATTTTAATTTTTCTATGGGTTAGAAATCCCCCACACCCCACAAAAAAAATGTCAACTAGTGGGAAAAAGAGAGGAAAATAAAAATAGATAATAAACTTTATGCTTGGGAAAAACAACAGAAAAAAACGCTGATTCCTAACTCCCTACTACAGCCCCCGTGATTTAGATTTAATTGATGTGGGATGAAATCAGGAACAATATATGTCAGTGGTTCTCAAACAGGTTTGAGAATCATTACCTTTGACAATTAATTATGCACTGGTAACTTTTAGGCCATACTCACTGCTCTTCTCGTGCTATAGTTCTGCAGTTCTAAGTGATGGATATCTTCATCTGTAGAGGTGTTTGGCCCCTAAAGATACAGTTGTCATCTTTCTTTACCATTCCCATTTATTTCAAACATTCTCTATCCATTGCTTACCTATTTTTCTCTAATGGCGCCTGAATTCTCCCAATTATCTGAACTAAAATGCATTGAGTCATTTTTCTCCTGCCCCTCCCATCCAATCAGAATTAATACTGCCATCTCCTCTTCCCCATGGCCATCTTCATTACCATCATGCAAGACCTCATTATTTCTCTCACAGAATCATTACAAGAGTTTCATTGTTGGTCTCTCACTTCTTTGTTTTTAAATGTATTTTATTGAAGTATAGTTGATTTACAGTGTTGTGTTAATTTTTCCTGTACAGCAGTGATTCAGTTATACATAGATGATAGATAGACAGGTAGATATAGATAGATATTCTTTTTCATACTCTTTTCCATTATGGTATATCACAGGATATTGAATATAGTTCCCTGTCTTATACAGTAGGACCTTGTTGTTTATCCATTCTATATATACTAGTTTGCATCTACTAACCCCAAAATCCCATTCTTTCCCTCCCTCACGTCCCCTTCCCCTTGGCAATCACAAGTCTGTTCTCTATGTCTGTGGGTCTCTCACTTCTATTTTATCCCCTTCTCCAATCAATCCTATGCACTACAACCAGAGTAAGCTTCCAAAAACCACACCTCAAAAACAACAACAAAACTTTCAATTATTCCCTGATACCTACTAAGTTAAATAAAAATTGTATTTCAAAACATTTAAAAGGCTCCATTGTTTTATCCCAACTTAAAATTTCAGGCTTATTCTCCAGAACCGTATGCCTACCTTATATTGAGTAGAAATCCAGACCTGCCTTTTCATGATCTGTACCCACCATATTGAAATTGTTCCTTGCACATTAACGCCTTCCTCTATGACTGCTTCTTCCAGGACAAGCATACTTCTTCCTACTAAAAGACCCTATTATCCCCTTTTGATTAATACCCAGAGAGTTTCATTTATATCAAACCTCCTTTCTAACCTCTAATATTGGAAAGCTGAGGTCTTGCATCAGGAGAACCTCAGAATAAATTCTTCACTTTATGCTTTCTCGTATCTCTATCCTTACTTTCACTTACCCATTTCTGTTCAGAAAAGTGATGAGTTACATTGCTTACTTACAATTCCCCAAGTTGATCTTTAGTTTTCAGACCTCCTTATCTGATCTTTCCAATGCCAACAAGGTATTAAACCTGAATAAACTGCCAAAATGAATCTTCCGCTGAGTACATTCCTGGGCATCTAGTTCACATGTACTTCATAGGTCCCATAGCTTTGTCAAACTTTTCCCTCTCGTTCAGTCATTTTCTTCCTTTCACTATAATCAATCTCTCTATATATATACCCTAAGCTTATTAAGGATAGGAATTGTCTTTTCCATTTCTATATCCTATGCAATAATCAAAATTTTGCATACATGTTTTTGTTTGATAAATGTATACTGACCTGAATCGAATAAGTGTTTTTAGTGATCTATACAAAATAGTGCTATAAAAAATTACAGAAAGTATTATGATTATTTTATTATTCTTTTTCAAAATAAAGTAAAATATTTTCATCTGAAATCACACTTGGTGACTAACAGCTCAATTCTGTGCCAATACATTAAACTCTGAATCATGGAAAGAGTAAGAATGGCAGAAATTGTTAGGCAGAATGACGGTTTGTAGAAACTGGCTAGTAAATAAGAAATAATACTCTTTTTTATTAAACTAGCTTGAAACTGATATTTATTAAAATTTAAATTGATGAATGCTCCAAAGCAGTACAAATAGAGCTGTAATTCCATCTTGCCATTCTAATGACAATGAAGAACTAAACTAAATGTTCTCTAACATTTTTTATACCACTATAACCTTTGGATGAAATTACAGTCTTGCGCTAAAGTGCATTTGAAGAAGAATATGCCTGCCCATATTAAATGTGCTATAGGGAAAAACAGTATTTGTAGTGAATATCTGTGTAATATAATTATATAATCACCTGCTAAGTACATATGTGTTATTGTGTTTTGATCCCTAATGCTATGATTGTTTAAAATATAAAGAGAAAGAAGAAAGAGAAAGGTTCTGTTTAATCTTAAAAAAAAAAGAGAAAGAGAGATGTAGTTCTCTATAGGGTGTTCAGGCTGTGAAATAAGTTATTTCTTTTGACAGCACAATTATTCTTAACATTTGACACTTCCACTCAAAATAAGAACTATTTTTCCTTTGTCTTCTGACCATATTTATAAAACTAATTGAACAAAATGTCAAAAAAGTAAAAAAATCATACAGAACCCAAAATGCAAGGTGTAAAGCTACAGAATAGAAAAAAAAAAGCCATCATCTGAAAATGAAAGAGATAGACCAAAGAGGAAGACCAAAGAGGAAATCAATGATTAAAACTATTCTTTTTTTAATTATTTTTTAATTTTTATTTTTTTAAAATCTTTATTGGAGTATAATTGCTTTACAATGGTGTGTTAGTTTCTGCGTTATAACAAAGTGAATCAGTTATACATATACATATGTCCCCATATCTCTTCCCTCTTGCATCTCCCTCCCTCCCACCCTCCCTACCCCACACCTCTAGGTGGTCACAAAGCACAGTACTGATCTCCCTGTGCTATGCAGCTGCTTCCCACTAGCTATCTATTTTACATTTGGTAGTGTATATATGTCCATGCCACTGTCTCACTTTGTCCCAGCTTACCCTTCCCCCTCCCTATATCCTCAAGTCCATTCTCTAGTAGGTCTGCATCTTTATTCCCATCTTGCCCCTAGGTTCTTCTGATCATTTTTTTTTCTTTTTTTTTTTTTAGATTCCATATATATGTGTTAGCATACAGTATCTGGTTTTCTCTTTCTGACTTACTTCACTTAAAACTATTCTTATCTCAATCACATCTCATGATGTAAAAGACAGTTTTAAAAATAAATGAAAATCTCTATTGTAGAAGTGAACAGAAATAAAATTATGTTATCTAAACAAATTTGTCATAGGAACAGTGTATGTAGAATAAAAGAAATTTTAACAGAAATCATGCATGAAATAATAAATTCTTCCAATAATGAATTACTGTTTTATTTTGTAAATAAAATATTAAGATATATTTTGGTTAAATGTATACTTTGCCATACATCAAATTATTTATATTTACTACTTAATCACTTTTCTTTGGGAGATTTTGCTCTGTTTAGTTTTGTACATATTTATTTTAGAAAAATAAATTCTTGAATTCTGTAGTATTTCTTTCCATAAGTAAAAAGTATTCTTGGAATAGTTGCAGGCAATATTCTTTTACACTTCATGCAAATAACATACAATGTCCTTAGTGACTTGGGTAAATTTTACCTCAGTTTTTTTTTTTAGATAGTGATTTTTCATTTCTTCTTTCAAATTACTATTTCTTTATGCTGTGAAAAATTTGGCATTGTAGAGGATTTAAATTATCTTTTTTCTAAATAATTACCACCATCTTTTCCTCCACTATCGCCTTCAATCGTAATTAGGCCCTGTTTGTACACACTTCCACAGCATATCAAAAAATATTTTCCTTTTAATCTCTCTTAAAGACTTTAATTTTTGTCTTATTCAATATCCTACCATCTGTCCTAAAATGTATTTCTGACTCCAGTTTTACCAAGTTTCTTAAAGTATCCATTTTAAATTCTGGGCTATCTAAGTTAATAGATAGTGAAAGATGTACTTTATATATGAATAGATACACACCATCCTGAGTCATTTCATTCATTCATTTCATTAACTCACATCTTTATATCCTACTGGTCAATAATCCTGTAAGGTCTACTGTCACAATATATCCAGACTCCAACCGCTTCTCCCCATCTCTATCATGATCATCCCCCAACTGGTACCACATTATCTCTCACCTGAATTATTATCCGGATTTCCTAATTGGTCTTCTGTCCTTGCCCACCCCCACACCCTATTCCCCATCCCTAATAGCTTATTCTCAACCTACTGCCAAAATATAAATCAATTTTCTCCATTCTTTTTTCATTCAGGGTGAAATCAATGTCTTAACAATTGCCTAAGTGGCTGTGAACGATCTGACCTCCATTGCCTCTCAGACCTCATTTCTTACCAATCTTCCGTTCTCTCCTTCTACTTCAGTCATGCTGACTCCTTGCTCTTCCTGGGGCACACCAGATTTACTCCCCCTTCAAAACTTTTGCATCTAAAGGAGTAAACAAAATGTTTTCTTCACATCAGCTTCAACAAAACCTTGTAAGTATCACTACATTCAGCTTTGTCTCACGTTTGTCCAAATGTGTATTGAGTTCCCACTAATTGCCAACTACTCTGATAAACCTATGAAATACAAATATGCAAAAAAAGAAAATCACTTTCCTGAAGGAGCAAATGGTCTAGTGGAAGTGATCAATGATAAGGACAAAGAGCTATGAGCCCAGAAGAAATGTGTCTGTACATACTGTAGATGCCAAAGCTTCCCAGAGGAGTTCAACCTTGAAGGATTAGCAAGGGTTATAAAGGCTAAGAAGGAATTCAGGCGGAAAGAATAAGCAAAGGCACAGAATTCGTAGAGGATGTAATCTCTTTGGAAAACTGCAAGTTAGGGTCCTCTTGCAGTTGACAGTAGGGCTCTGACAAATGATAAGACTGAATATAGAGGCAAGGGAAGAAAGCAAGGGGTGGGGTTATACATATATACACTTATTCTTACATTAATGCAATGATTTTTATATGCCATACACTGTACTAGGTTCCGGGGAACACTGTACTGACCAAAATCGTATAGGTTTTACACTCATACTGTTTAAAACATAGTGGGAGAAGTAGAAGGTGGTATGAGAATGCCCAGAAGCAAACCTAAAAATCAGACTTGGAAAATTAACAAATGCTTTTGCAAAAAATTTGAAATCAAAGGAGAAATCTGAAGTCCACACAGGCATTAGCCAGTGTAATAGGCTGAAATGTGTCCCCTCAAATTCATATGTTGAATACCTAACCTCCTGTACTTCAGAATGTGACTGTATTTGGGGATAGGGCCTTTAAAGAGTTAAAACAATGTTTTAACTCTGTTTAAAAGTTAAAAGTTAAAGCTGTTTAAAGTTAAAACAATGCTGTTAGGGAGGGTCCTAATCCAATCTGACTGGTGTCCTTATAGGAACAGGAAATTTGGACACACTGAGAGAAACCAAGGATGTGCCAGCACAGAGGGATGACCATGTGGTGATTCAGCAAGAGAGTGGCCATCTGCAAGGCAAGAAGAGAGGCCTCAGAAGAAACCAAACCTGCCAGCACCTACATCTTGGACTTCCAGCCTCCAGAACTGTGAGAAAATAAATTTCTGTTCTTTAAGCCACCCAGTCTGTGATATTTTGTTATGACAGCCGTAACAAACTAATACAGCCAGATAAAGGAGGTGGGTAGTGGGAAGAGAATTCTAGAATGAGGCAATGATGTATGAGTAGGTTTGGAGGTAAGTTATGTCTGAGGACTAAAAAGTGTTCTGTAAGCTTAGACGATAAGTGGAAGAAGAAAACATTGAGCAATGAGACTAGAGCATTACTGTCTCCGGGGGCGAGATCATCCAGGACCGCGAGCATGAAAAGGAGATTGGACTTTTGCTTAAATCGATGAGAAACCAGTGAAGGGTATTATATAAGGGGAGGAGGATTGGCAGGAGTAAGTTTGGACTTAAAAAGAAGTGCCCTGATGGCAGAATGGAGAATGAATTGAGGGGTGGGGTGGAGAGCAAAGCTGGGGGAGAGAATACCAATCAAAAGCCACTGCTCAGTTAAGAAATGATGGTGGCATTGACTAAAATACTAGCAGTTGAGAGCAAGAAAGATGAACAGATTTAAAGGATGCTTCTCTCAGGAGGAATTGAAAGTTTTCATCATTGATTAAAATTTGGGGGGTAGGAAGGCAGAAGAATGAGTCACAGATTATATCCTGGGTTCTGGCTCCACATGGGAGGAGGGATATGACATTCACTGAGATGTAGGAACACAGTGAAAGATACTGACAAGTGACAGTACTGAGTTCAGTCAAGTCTAAACTTTTGAGCTTGAGGGCCATGAAAGTAAGGTTGCCCAACAGACATGTGGATATATGAATCATAAACTTCAGAAAGAGAGTATAGGATAGAGTTGAGATATATAGATTTGGGAGTCATCTATAGATGGTTTTTGAAGCCATGTGAATGAATGGAACAACAAATGACTATAAGAAAAAAAGGCCTAGGAAGGAACAAGAATATTTAAAAGAAAGGCAGAGGATAATGGGCCCATGAAGAAGGATAGACTACAGCCTGTGACACAGTGAGAAAACCAAGTCAGCAAGACAGCAGATAATATTTCAACAGTGTCAGATGATGCAGAGAGATCAGTGAGGCAAAAATTCTTTTAGCCAACAAGGAGCTTTTGCTGATCTTAGATAAAGTTTACGCAGGAGTTTGGTGGACTTAAAAACTAGATTGAAATTTTTTAAATGTGTGTGTGTAAGCGATCTTAACGGCAGGGTGTAAGTGATTAAAGACTGTAAATACAGACGTGAGATGTTGGGCTATAAAAGGGAGATAAGAGAATTGTCACTGGAGGCAGATGTGGGATAAAGGAAGATTTTGTTTGTTTTTTCTAAGATGGAAGAAACATACTGTGTTCAAATGTGAATGGGAAGGAGCCAGAGAAAAGGAAATATTCAAAATTAGTAATGAGATAGCACTGATATCAGTATAGCATGTTGACTTTATGCACAGCTCTGTTTTAGATACTTTACTCAAAATAAATCATTCAATACTAGGGTGAATTATTATTCTACTTTAATAGACAAGAAAACATAGTCATAGAGATGATGAAGTTGTAATCATCTTCCCAAAGTTGTCCATCTTATAAGTTAAGGGAGTCAGGATTTGAAACCAGGAAACCTGCCTTCAGAAGTTACCATATCTCTGAAAGCACAGTAGATAAAATACCTTCAAGGGGTCACCTGGAAACATCAGGGCATGACTGAGGTTAGAGATCATGAGTTTTGAGTGAAATAATCTGTAACATCCACCTTTGCTCTTAGGGAAGAAACATGTAACTCCCAGAGGGAAACTGTATGAGTATGGCTTTTCTCATTTGGAAGAGTCAAGCAGAGAAGCCAGTTAATTAATTAACTTAGAGGTGAAGTCAGGCAAGATAAGATCATATTTTTGTATAATAATGCCTGGATTATTATTGTATAAGGAGTAGGGACAAAGTAATGTTAAAGAGCAGAATTCTGTTTTTCCAATCAACTAGGCAGTCTTTAAACTCAAAGTTCAGTATTTTGGTGGCAAGTTATATTTTGAGGTACTTTAGAAGAAAACTTGGCCACAATTCTATTTCGTGCTAGAAGAAACCAACTGCCTCTTCTGGAAAAGAAGAAAGCTAGCACCTCCCTCCTTTAGGGTAATCAGAAGTGGGTGCAGGTGAGAGCTCCAGTTAGAGCTATCTTAAGCCTAAAGAAGCAAAGATTGCAAGGAACAAGAATAGATGGGGATCCAAATTCTATCATGGGTATTGAGTCCTAAAGGAAAAGTTTAAATAAAGGACTGCAGAAATAACAGAAGGATGGGAAAAGGGACAGAAGAGTTATGTAAGAATTTACATTCTAAAGTTTTAACCACAAAGGCAAGAATAGGGGTGAGAGAAACAAAGACACAAATTATGTGTGGTTTAGGAACCTTTCTCTGAAATTTGACTGAGCTGTTTAAACATTTATTGAAGTCCAGTCTAGAGAAAAAAAGTTGGAGCGATATTTGAAAACTTGTTAGTGCTTCTTCTCCCTCCACTTTGCTGTCAACCGTGGTTGCCTGAAGGACTACTGTATGACCCATTGTGAAGTTCTAGAAGAAAAATATCAATCAGAAACTAACAGCCCAGGCTTATATATCATACATCTAAAACATAGGTGAAGAGAATGGAGGATATTTGCCAATCATCCTCTGCCCAAAGCCAACTCCCCTTCATGCTGTACTACTCATTACAAACATCGTGGTTTAATCGTCTGGGAATTATCTTCCTACTTGACATTTTACACTCAATTAGTCCATCTATAATCATTTATTTTTAAGACTGTTTTAGAACAGTTTTAGTTTTATAACAAAATTGAGAGGAAGGTACAGAGATTTTCACATATCCACTGCCCCATACATGCATAGCCTCCCCCATTACCATAATCGGTCACCACAATGTTATATTTTTACCTAGGATGGTCCTACTGTGACACATCATAATCATCAAAGTCCATAGTTTATATTAGGGTTCCAAGGGTTTGCACAAATGTGTGATGTATAATGATATACTCATCAATATAATATCATACAGAGTATTTTTACTGTCCTAAAAATCCTCTGTGCTCTGCCATTCCTGTCTCCATCCCCCATGCCCCACCTCTGGCAACCACTGATTTTTTATTGTCCCATAAGTTTGCCTTTTCCAGACTGTCATATAGTTGAGATCATACAGTATGTAGCTCTTTCAGATTGGCTTCTTTCACTTATTAATATGCAATTAAGTGTCCTCCCCATCTTTCATGGCTTGATAGCTCATTTCTTTTCAGCACTGAATAATATTCCATTGTCTGTATGTACCACTGTTTATCCATTCACCTACTAGAGGACATCTTGTTTGCTCCCAAGTTTTGGCAATAACGAATAAAGTGGCTATTAACATCTGTGTACAGTTTTCTGTGTGGACATGTTTTCAACTCATTTGGGTACATACTAAAAAGTACGATTGCTAGATCATATGGTAAGATTATGTTTAGTTTTATAAGAAACCATAAAACTGTCTTCCAATTCCCACCAGCAATGAGAGTTCCTATTGCTCCAAAATCTCACAAGCATTTAGTGTTGCCAGTGTTTTGGATTTTGGCCATTCCAATAGATGTGTATGCTATGTCACTACTGGATTATTTTGCATTCACCTGATGACATATTTGCCATCTGTATTTTCTCTGGAGTGGTGTCTGTTAAGGCCTTTGGCTCACTTTTAATCAGGTTGTTTTCATATTGCTGGATTTTAGGAGTTCTTGGTATATTTTGGATAATAATCTTTATCAGGTGGGTCTTTTGCAAATATTTTCTCCCAGTATGTGACTTGACTTCTAATTCTCTTGATATTGTCTTTCAGAGAAGTGTTAAATTATAATGAAATTAAACTTAGCAATTTTTTAAATGGATCATATATTTGGTGTTGTGTCTAAAAATGCATCACCATCCCCAAGGTCATCCAAGTTTTCTCCTATATTATCTTCTAAGAGTTTTATAGTTTTGTGTTTTACATTTAAGTCTGTGATCCATTTTAAGCTCATTTTGTCAAGGGCAGAAGGTCTGTGTCTAGATTTATTTTTTTGCATGTAGACGTCTAGTTGTTCCAGCACAATTTGTTGAAGAGACTGTATTTGTCCCATTGCGTTGCCTTTGCTCATTTATCAAAGATGAATTGACTGTATTTATGGGAGTCTATTTCTGGGCTCTATTATGTTTCATTGATCTGTTTGTCTATTCCTTCACCAATACCACACTGTCTTAATTACTATAACTTTATAGTAAGTCTTGAAATCAGGTAGTGTCAGTCCTCCAACTTTGTTTTTCTCCTTCAATATTGTGTTAGCCATTCTGAGTCATTTGCATTCTGCATATAAACTTCAGAATCAAATTTTGGTATTCATAAAGTAGCCTGCTAGGATTTTGATTGGGATTGCACTGAATCTATAGATCAAATTTGGGAAGAACTGACATCTAGACAATAATCAGGCTTCCTGACCATGAACATGGGGTATCTATCCATTTATTTAATTCTTCTTTGATTTTGTTCATTGGAATTCTGTAGTTTCCCTCATATAGATCATGTACATATTTTGTTAGATTTTTACCAAAGTATTCCATTTTGGGGGTACTAATGTAAACAGTATTGTGTTTTTTCTTTTAAACTCCATTTATTCATTAATGATATATATATATATATGAAAGCAACTGACTTTTGCACATTAACCTTGGATCCTGCAAACTTGCTATAATCACTTATCAGTTCCTGAAGTGTTTTTGTCTGTTCTTTCAAATTTTCTACATAGACAGTCATGTCATCTTCAAAGAGACAGCTTTATATCTTCCTTCCCAAACCCTATATACCTTTTATTTCTTTTTCTTACCTTGTTGCATTAGCAAGGACTTCCAGTACAATATTAAAAAGAAGTGGTAAGTACCAGTACATGGTAAGGGGACATCTTTGCTTTGTACCTTATCTTAGTGGGAAAACTTCAAGTTTCTCACCACAAAATATGATAAAAGCTCTAGTATTTTGTATATATTCTCATTATCAAGTTGAGGAAGTTCCCTCTAATCCTAGCCTACTGAAAATTTTTATCATGAATGGGTGTTGGATTTTTATCACATTCCTTTATTGCATCTATTGATATGATCATGTAATTTTCCTTTATAGTCTGTTGATGTGATGGATTGCATTAATTGATTTTTGAATGTTGAACCAGCCTTGCATACCTGGAATAACTCCCACTTGGTCATGGTGTATTATTCTCTTTATACTCTTTTGGATAAAATTTGCAAATATTTTGTTGAGGATTTTTGCATTATGTTCGTAAGAGATATTGGTCTGTAGTTTTCCTTCATTGTAATGTCTTTGTCTGGTTTTGGTGTTAGGGTAATGCTGGCCTAATAGAATGAGTTAGGAAATATTCCCTCTGCTTCTGTCCTCTGAAAGAGATTGTTGAAAATCGGTATAATGTCTTCCTTAAAAGTTTGGTAGAATTCATTAATAAGTCCATCGGGTCCTTGTGCTTTCTGCTTTGGAAGGTTGTTAATTAATAACTCAATTCCTTTAATAGATATAGGCCTATTCGGATCATATATTTCTTCTTGTGTGATTTTTGGCAGATTGGCTGCTCAAAGATTTAGTTCCTTTCATCTAGGTTATCAATTTTGTAGGCATAGAGTTATACATAGTATTCTTTTATTAACCTTTTAATTTCCATGGAATCTGTAGTGATGACCCCTCTCTTTATTTCTGATATCAGTAATTTCTATCCTCTCTCTTTTTTCTTAGCTAGCCTGGCTAGAGGTTTATCAATTTTATTAATCTTTCCAAAAATCAGTATTCATTTTGTTTATTTTCTCTATTGATTTTCAATGTTCAATTTCATTGATTTCTGCTTTAATTATTATGTCTTTTTTCTGCTTACTTTGGATTTAATTTGTTCTTCTCTTTCTAATTTCCTAAGGTGTAAATTTAGATTATTGATTTTAGGTGTTCTTTTCTTAAATACATATTCAATGCTATAAATTTTTCTTTAGAGGAAGAAAAGGAAGGAAGCACTGCTTTTGCTGCATCTCATAAATTTCAATAGCTTGTGTTTTTATTTTCATTTAATCAAAATATTTTAAAAATTTCCTTTGCAATTTATTTTTTAACCCATATGTTATTTAGAAATGTGTTGTTTAATCTCCATGTGGTTTGGGATTTTTTCAGTTATTTTTCAGTTATTGATTTCTAGTTTAATTCCACTGTGGTATGAGAACAGACATTGTATGATTTCTATTCTTTTAAATTTGTTAAGGTGAGTTTTATGGCCCAGAATGTGGTCTGTTTTGATAAATGTTCCATGAAACCTTAAGAAAAATGCCATTTTCTGCTGTTGATAGATGTAGTAGTCTATAGATGTTAATTATATCCAGTTGATTAATGGTGATATTGAATTCAGCTATGTCTTTACTGATATTCTGCCTTGCTGGATCTGTCTGTTTCTGAGAGGGGTGTTGAAGTCTCCAACTATGATAGTGGATTTATCTATTCTCCTTACAGTTCTCTCAGTTTTTGCCTCATCTGTTTTGACAATATTGTTAGACATGTACATGTTAAGAATTATTATGTCTTCTTGGAGACTTGACCCTTATCATTATTCAATGCCCTTCTTTATCCTTAATAACTTTTCTTGCTATGAAGTGTACTATGTCTAAAATTAATGTAGCCACTCTTACTTTCTTTTGTTCAATGTTAGCATGGTATATTTTTCTCCATCCATTGATTTTTTTATTTATATGTGTCTTCATATTTAAAGTGGGTTTCTTATAGACAACATATAGTTGAGTTGTGTTTTTGATCCACTCTGTTTTTAAATTGGTACATTTATATCATTGACATCGCAAGTGATTATTGATATAGTAATTGAATTAATATCTACCATATTCACTACCATGTTCTATTTGTTGCACTTGTTCTTTATTCCTATTTTTGTCTTCCACTCTTTTTCTGCCTCTTGTGGTCTTAATTCTGCATTTTGTATGATTCTCCTTTCTCTCATTTCTTGCCATATTACTTATACTTCTTTTTTTAACATTTTTTAGTCGTTGCCCCAGAATTTGCAATATACATTTATAACTAATCTAAGTCTACTTTCAAATACTGCTATCATTTCCTGGCAGTGTGAGTACCTTATAATAACAAAATAAGCCTCATTTTTTCATCCCATTTCTTTTATTATTGCTGTCATTCATTTCACTTATAAGTAAGCATACATAAGCATATATATGATATTTGATATACAAATAAACATACATAATTGAATACATTTTGCTATGATTATTTTGAACAAATTATTATCTGTTAGATCAATTAAAATAAGAAAAATAAAAGTTTTTATTTTACCTTCACTTATTCTTTCTCAATGCTCTTCCTTTTTTTCTGTAGAACTGAGTTTCTGATTTATATCTTTTTAAAAATTCTTTTAACATTTCTTGTAAGGTAGATCTACTAGAAAGAAATTCCCTCAAGTTTTTGTTTATCTGAGAAAGTCCTTTATTCTTTACTTTTGAAGGATAATTTCAGAGGGTACAGAATTCTAGGCTGGTGAGTTTTTTCTCTCAATGTTTTAAATATTTTAATTCACTCTCCTTGATTGCATCTTTTATGAGGAAAAGTTGGATGTAACCTTTATCTTTGTTCCTCTATAAGTAAGGGTTTTTTCCTCTCTCTGATTTCTTTCAGGATTTTTTTTCTTTACCTTCGATTTCCTATGATTTGAAAATGATAAGTATTGGGGTTTTTTTGACATTTATCTGTCTTGGTAGTCTCTCAGATTCCTGGATTTGTGGTTTGGTGTCTGACATTAATTTGGGGAACTTCTCAGTCATTATTGGTTCAAATATTTTCATCTGTTCCTTTCTCTCTTCTAGTATTCTACTGCATATATGTTACAGCTTGGATTTTCCGGGTTGTTTTTTTTTTTTTTTCAGTCTTTGTTCTCTTTGCTTTTTGGTTTTCAAAGATTCTATTGATAGATCTTGTAGCTCAGAGATTCTTTCCTCAGCTGTGTTTAGTCTACTAATAAACCCATCAAAGGCATTCTTCATTTCTGTCACAGTGTTTTTGATCTCTAGCATTTCTTTTTTGTTCTTAGGATTTCCATCCCTCTGCTTACACTGCCCATCTATTCTTTCCTGGTATCTATTCATTAGAGCCCTTAGCATATTAATTATAGCTTTTATTTAATTCTTAGTCTGATAATTTTAACAGCCCTGCCATGGCTGGTTTTGATGCTTGCTGTGTCTCTTGAACTGTGTTTTTTGCCTTTTGGTATGCCATGTAATTTTTCTTTATATCTGGACATGATGTAAAAGTAAAAGGAACTGCTGTAAATAGGCCTTTAATAAGGCGGTGGTGAGGTGTTGGGGGAGGGGAAGCATTCTGTAGTCCTATGTTTAAGTTTCAGTATTTTAGCGAGCTTATGCCTCTGGACTGGGAACCTCACAAGTGTTTCTTAAGTTTTCTTTTTTTCCCTCCTTCCTTCGGTGGAATAGGAAGGCTAGACCGGGCTGGAATTGGGTATTTCACTTCTCTCTCATGGAAGATTAGAGCCAGCTGGAGTTGGCTATTTCCCTTCCCCAGGCCAGTTAGACTCTAATACTACCCCGTAAGTGTAGGATCACATTAACTAGTTTCCCCTGAGGACAGGCCTTAATAAGAAGAGCAGAGTTTTTTTCTCTCATTGTTCTTGGGTATTTTAAAATGGCTCCCTTCCCTCTCCCCCTGAGGGAAGACCAAGCGGATTTCTCTCCAATGTGTACTGTGGGAATCTGGTCAGATTCCTGGGGGTAAATGTCACAGTATTGTGGGTACCCTCCATGACTTAATTCCCTTGGAGTTCTTTTTTTTTTTTTTTTTTTTTTTTTTTTGCGGTATGCGGGCCTCTCACTGTTGTGGCCTCTTACGCCGCGGAGCACAGGCTCCGGACACGCAGGCTCAGCGGCCATGGCTCACGGGCCTAGCTGCTCCGCGGCATGTGGGATCTTCCCGGACCGGGGCACAAACCCGTGTCCCCCGTATCGGCAGGCGGACTCTCAACCACTGCGCCACCAGGGAAGCCCTCCCTTGGAGATTTTAACTCTCAGAGTTGTCTGCACTGAGCCTCCAGCAATTCGTCAATTACGGTTCTGTTTTTCCTACCTGGGCACTGGTTCCAGCGGTATTTCCAACCATGACTCTCTGCTCTGGTAAGTTTTGACTCCCTGTATTCCCTTGTCTGTTTCTCCAATCTTGGAGACAGTGGTTTCCTCTGTGTCCCCTCCTCTCTTATGGATCCAAGAAGAGTTGTTAATTTTTCAACCTGTTCAGCTTTTTACTTGTTAGAATGGAGGGGCAACTTCTAAGCTCCTTACTTCAGGAACCAGAAACTTTTAAAATAAGAATCTTCTGTAATCTTTTTAAATAAGTATTTTTATGATATTAAGTAAATACTTGTGAAAAGATATGGACAATATGTAGGATTATTAAAATAAAAATTATTGTGTAATTCCACCAAGGAGTGGTAACCATGGAAACCTTGGGGTACTTAACGGTCACGCATGTCCACATCTATAATCACATTGCACAAACATCTTGAAATCCTCTCCAATTATTTATTACATGAGCATGCTCCAATGTTACCAAAAAGTCTGAAGACATTGTTTAGTGTCTATATAATACCTCGTTCAAGTAATATTCTGTAATTTATTCAACCATTTTCCTATTGTTGGTCATTGAAGCCATTTAAAATTTTTCACTAATCAAAATAATCTAGCAATGAATATCCCTATAATTAAGACTTCATTTCTGATTGTCTTCTTAAGATATTTTCTTAGAATCAAACTATTGTGTGAAAGAATTCAAACTTTCAAAATCTCTTAATGAATTAGTAAATCTCTTTACAGAAAAGCTATGACAATTTACCCTCTCACCTGAAGTGCATTAGAGAGAATTACTCACCCATTGAAAGAAGAAAACGTTTATTTAAAATCAAAAGAAGCTGGCTTTTTTGCTTGCTTGTGCATGGGTGAGATGTACTTATAAGTCGCAGTGTCTCAGAGCTGACATAGATACAACTTTGAGAAGTGTGGAGTTGAGGAACTGGAAGGCTGTCAGAGATGAGAGGGTTAGATGGCTTTTAGCTGTGGAAATGTGGTTACTGGAGTGTGATAGTTGTTGATTGGCTTTCAAACTGTGCCACTGTCATCCATTGTCTGACTTCCTAGAGGCAAGGGGTACCAGTGCAAAGTGTCACTGAGCAACTAAGATAAGTTTAACCTCCAATCTGCTTTGTTACTTGCCATGTTTTAGGATTATGGCCAAAGAACTATCAGGATTTTTATTATTTGGATTACTAATGAGGTTGAATTTTTTTCCTGTGTTTATTAATTCCTTTTCTGTGAGTTCTTTTCTCATCAGTTTTGTCTATTTGTATAAGTTGTTTTTCTAATTTGTATGACTGTCTTTGAGTTTTACAAAAGACTTGACTAAATTATGCAAAGAAAAAATTTTCCAGTTTATCCTTTTCAAATCTTAATAAACACTAAAAAATCTTTGTTTACTTTATAGACATATTCAAACTTTTATTCCTGCTACCACCACATCGGAGGCCTTTGTTATCTTGCACTTAAATTATTGACCTGGCCTCCTGGCCAGTCTCCTAACACTAGTATCCTTTCCTCCAGGCATTGCTGTTACCATGATTCATCTTCCAAGTGCACTGCTTTTATTAAGTCAGTTTTCCTCCATAAAAACTTCAGTGACTCCTTAAGATCTGCAACATAAAATCCTAAGACTCTACACAATCCTTTCACATGTATATCCCATCCATAACTTGCCTAGCATAATTCCTGGACCCCAAACAGCCTGAACTATTTATTATTCCCCAACATCCATTAGTTCATTCATTTTTTTGATAAGTCTTTAGTCAATACCTGTCTTATGCCAGTTTCCCAGGGGATGCTAAGACAAGTAAGACTTGCAAATATACATGGGATGGTTGGGAAGCCCAAGAAGTAATCAGACGACTGACATAGAATGTACTAAGAAATGTAATGAATCAAAATGAGGTAATGAAGAGGACATGGTAATGAAGAGGTAATGAAGGACATGCTTCTCACAGGTGATAAAATGCATGAGCTGAGTCCTGAAAGTCAAAGAGAATCAGCTGCAAAAGTTTGAAATGGAGAGAATGTATGAAACAAGTTGGGGCTCTAGTTCTGTATAGACAAGGCAGAAAGAGTAATGGTGAGAGATGAAGCTAGAGAGAAAACATGGATGTATTTGTAGAGCCATGCCAAGAAAGAAAGTGTGGAGATTCCTTCAGATTATATAATTGACTTAGCTGTCTGGATGATAGAATATGGGAGGTGGGAGGTAACAGAAATGAAATCATTTTGGCTAGGATGATGTCTAGTTTCCTGACATAGACCTCAGGGTCGATGTTGGATTCACAGACAAGGGAGAGTGGAGGAGAAACAGGCTTGGGTGGTGGGGAGAATACATTCAGTTTGGGACATACTGAATTTGTGCTGCCTGAGGGAAATACAAAGTCCGAAGTTCAGCTGGATTTTCTCCTCTGCCCTTACCCACAATAGCCCCTCTACCTAGTGCACACTCTTGGCCCCCCCTCACTCTCCAAGTCCTATCCAATCTACAGCCTAAGTCCCACTCATCAGTCATAAAAAAATCTTTGTCTACTTAAACTCAGCTGAAACATTTGCCTAAAAATGATTTAAATGTTACTTGGCCAAATATATGAGTCTTGTCCTCTCAATAAAGCTGCTTCTGCTCTGTGGTATGGCCCCGTATGAGACAGAAACCATTCTGTGGGCTGTTTTGATTTAAATTCCACAGCAACTAGAAATAAACAACTTGCTGAGTGAGAGAAAAGCTAGTTTGAGGTGGATTTGAGGGAAGAATGTATGATTGGGGGAAATAGACACTTATTTCATGAATTGTTTAGCCCAGTCATAGTAAGGGGCAAATAAGACATCACAGAAGTAGTTTCCCAATCAAGGTCACAGGTTGCGTGAAGTTTTGTGCAGAGAGTATGTCAGGGCCTTATTATATCTTAATAGATGGAGCCCTAGGCTGTGACCATTGTCATGTTTTGTACATCAGTGAATTGTTAGCTTCTATTTGTAGGTGAGGAAAGAGCGCCTGCCTAGAAATTAATATTGAAATTCATAGCTACCAGGTTTAAATAATACTAAGGCTGCCTTCTCCTACTGCCTTCCAACATAATAAAGCTTTAATCTAAATTAGGTCTTCAAAAAATTATGTGCAACAATAGAGAGACACATAAGCTGTGCTGACATTGAGGATATACGGTAATTGCCCAGGAGTATGCACTATGCTTGTATCTGATGAATTATAAGCTTTGAATACTATTTAGTCATTTCGTGTATGTGACCGAAAAAGTGTCACTAATGTTTTTAATGATACTCATGTAGCATCGGTCATTGTCTAACAAAATGAAAGACATACTTGAACACAGATAACAAATATATATACCCTTTTCCTAAACCAAATGGCACCTTTTCAGAGATGATGACTAGCAATAAAAAAGAAGCGTGAACGGACAGATTTTCTACACGTTTAGAACAGTGAGAAAAGGATTGTGCTGCATGTATAAATTTTTTGTGATTCTTTGAATTAAAGACCACTGTGGGGTTAGGATTTAAAAGGAGCCCAGTTCACAGTGGTATGAGTTAGCAATTCTAAAATTACTATTTATGAATTTTAGGATTGAGCATATGAGTAAATATATTGAGAATAATGAAAGCCATATTTCTGCCTGTGGAGAAAGGAGTTAGAAAATGAAAAGGGAGAAGACAAGAATGAACTCTGTTATAATAAATGAAAATTGAAGATAGCAGTACAAATGCATATTTTTAAAATAGAGAAATAGAAATAAAATTGTAGCTAGAGGTAGGAAGATTTAAATATATGCATATTTAGTAGTTCTTCCTACTGAAATGTCCTAGTAGTAAAGCTACCACTGTTGCGATGAGCAAACCTAGTTCTTAGATTCAGTTACTATATACCATAGGCTACTAAAGGAAGCTGGGGCACCTTAGAGAAGTGGCTGAGTCCAGGGCTATGGCAGAGAGAGTACACAATGAGCCTGGAGCATTTGTTGTGATGTAAAGGAAAGAATTGTTAAATAATATACTGAGAATATGTCAAAAGGACACTGAAGCCAGCTTGAAGTGGCTCTCACTGGGCAAATTTGAGACAATTTCATGAAAATGAATAAATGAGAATAACAGAGCTTTCGTGAAATAAAAATTTATGAGTCTATACTAATGTAAATAAGTAAACAAATATATAAATAAGGGGGGGGGAAAGAATATAAAGTTAGAAAATCATCATTTTGTGGCCATAATAGATATTATTGATTTAGACAGAAATTGATGATTGATAAAACAAGTGAGAAAAGTTTGGTAAGGAAATTTACATATCACAAAGTATTCTTCCATGAATTAGTTATTACTTAAAAAAGAAATATAATAACTTTAGAAGGGATGAATCTCAGAAAAACAGTCAAGTAATCAAAGTTAACAGGTGTCACCAATAATAGGACAAACTAACAGTGGGAGACTCTGACAGGATACACTAGAAAGAACATTGAGTCACTTCCACAGTATTTCTGCCAAAAATATATAATCTGAATCTAACCATAGTGAAACATCAGACAGACCCAGATTGAGGGACTAAATGGAAAGTATGGTTATTGCTTCTTAATGGTGCATATAAACTACCCACACTCAACCAAATGGTCACTGAAATATGTACAGATATCAGAAGTGATATGGAACAGTGGATTCAATATGAAAATATGAAATAATGGAACAAAAATTAAAATTATGATCTTTCCCTTGTTAGCAGGGCATTCATGAAAAACTTCTCCAGTACTAACAAGATCAAGATGAAAAAGGTTGTATATTGTGGTATTATTTGAGATAGTGGTGGCCATGTTCTCTAGAATTAAAGGGAAATACATACAATTTCTGAAAACTTTATAGTAGAACAAGGTAATACAAGGAAAAGAAAATCAATGGTAAAAGCAAAACACATAAATTTCTAAAATATACTCTTCTTAAAAGATGTACTTTTAACTATGGGATTTTAGAATTGAATGTCTCCTTAAAGATTCTCTAAATCCGAAACTATCATTTACAAATAAAGAAACTGAATCCAGATAAATTGGTTTATCTGAGATTATCTGGCTAATTAGATGACAACCTAGAATTTGGATCATGTAGTTGAACAGTTTATTTGGAATCTTTGCTCTACCTTTTTTTCTGATTGTTTAAAAATTGTTTCACATTAGTGGCCTTCCAATAAACAAGTAGAGATTTAAATGTATCCAAAACCCTCAGATAGCTAGAATCAAGGCATGACTATGTCCTCAATATTATTAAATATATACAGAATGGCTTCTTAAAAGTATGCTCTAAAATTTTCTTTCAATAATTTCTAAGATAGAAAAAAACTAATATGTGATTTTTGACTAGCTTATTGAATTATCTGTCCAGAATGATTGTAAGCTTTTTAATCATTGTTCGGATATGACATGAGTATTTCACATATGCATGTGGAAAAGTATACTAGCCTTTTAGTTCCTATTCAATATATCTAAGAATGGTTGTCATACCATAAAATATATCAAATAAAATTTAAAATAAACATTTTAAATCATTTAAAATAAAATAGAGGGATTGCAGTGGTAAACTATACCCAAATCTATCATTCTTAGTAAGAGCTACTGAATGTTAGGTATCCTATTCAGGAAAATATCGAGTGAGTGACAGCCTCAGGCATTTGGGGACTAATGCCCATGTCATTAACCAGAGAGGCCTTTTTAGTGTGAAATCATGGAAGGTCAAACAAAATCCTTAGCATCATGGTGAAAACTGATTTATGAAAGCTTAGCAATTATTAGTGTTAAAAATATTTTAACATATAACAAACACTTTTTGGCTTTATTGTGGTATATTGACAAAATTATAAGATTTAAACTGCATTGTGATTTGATACACGTATACCTCATGAAAGATTCTCACAATCTAGTTAATTACCACATCCATCACATATTTATCTTTTCTTTTTTGATGAGAACATTTAAGTTCTACTTTAAAAAAAATTCAATTATAAGATAGAGTGTTATCAACTATACTCACCATGTTTTACATTAGATCCTCAGACCGTATTAATCTCAGCTGAAAGTTTGCACCCTTTTACCAGCCTCTCCCAATTTCCGCTAACTCTCTGCAACAAGTTTTCTACTCTCTGTTTCTGAATTTGACTTTTTTTATGATGCTATAAATGTCATATCTTGCAGTATTTGTCTTTCTGATTTTTTTCACTTAGCATAATGCACTCAAAGTCCATGTTGTTGCAAATGACAGAATTTCTTTCTCATAGCTGAATAATATTCCATTGTGTATAGAGATGTGTATATGTATATACACACACACACACACATATATCACATCATCTTTATCCATCATCTGTTGACAGACACTTAGGTTGTTTCCATATCTTGACTGTTGTAAATAATACTGCAACAGACCTAGATTGCAGTTATCTCTTCATGATATTGATTTCATTTCCTTTGGATATATACGCAGAAGTGGAATTGCTGGGTAATATGGTAGTTCTATTTTTAACTTCTAGAAGAACCTACATATTGTTTTCCACAGCGGCTGCATCAATTTACATTACCACCAACAGCATACGAGAGTTCCCTTTTCTCCACATCTTCATCAACATTTGTTATCTGGTCTTTTTCGATGGTAGCCATTCTAACAAGTGTTACATAGTATCTCATTGTGGTTTTGATGTGCCTTTTCCTGATTATTAGTGATGCTGACCATCTTTTCATGTACATTTTAGCTATTTGTATGTCTTTGGAAAAAAATCTGTTTGGATCCTCTGCCCATTTTTTAATTGGATTGTTTGGTTTCTTTTGCCACTGAGTTGTATGAACTTTTTATGTATATTGGATATTACCCCCTTATCAGCTATATGATTTGCAAATATTTTCTCCCAATCCATATGTTGCCTTTTTATTTTGTTGATGGTTTACTTTGCTGTGCAGCAGCTATTTAGTTTGATGCAGTCCTACTTGTTTGTTTTTGCTTTCGTTGCTATAGCGTTTGGTGTCAAATCCAAAAAATCATTGCCAAAAACAATATAAGAGAGCTTAAAACCTAAGTTTTCTTCCAGGAGTTTTATGGTTTAAGGTCTTACGTTCAAGTCTTAATCCATTTTGAGTTGATATTGGTGTATAGTGTAAGATAGGAGGCCAGTTTTATTCTTTTGCATGTGGCTGTCCAGTTTTCCCAAAACCATTTATTAAAGAGATGAGGTTTTACCCATTGTATAGTCTTGGCACCTTTGTTGTAGATTAATTGACCCTATGAGCATGAGTTTATTTCCAGGTTCTCTATTGTTAAACTGATCTGTGTGTCTGCTTTTATGCCAGTGCCATACTCCTCTGTTATAGCCTTGTAATTTAGTTTGAAATCAAAGCATGATGCCTCCAGCTTTGTTCTTAAGATTGCTTCGGCTATTCAACGACTTTTGTGGTCCCATACGAATTTTAGGGTGTTTGTTCTAGTTCTGTGAAAAATGCCATTGGAATTTTGATAGGAATTGCATTTAATTTGTAAATTTCTTTGGGTAGTATGAACATTTTAACAGTACTAGTTCTCTCAATCCATGAGGACAGGATATCTTTTCATTCATATGTGTCATCTTCAGTTTCTTTCATCAATGTCTTATAGTTTTCAGTGTACAAGTCTTTCACCTCCTTGGTTAAATTTATTCCTGGATATTTTATTCTTTTTGATACAGTTGTAAATGAGATTGTTTTCTGATAGTTTCTTGTTAGCATATAGAGATACAACTTATTTTTTTTTTCTAGAGTCAGTCCTAGTTGCTGCAGAAGTCAGTGGTGGTGACCAGCACTTCTTAGTTTCAACAGTTGGGCAACACACACAGTTGATTCTCAGCTCTCTCATGCCTTCTATTTGTTTTGTATTGAAGTATAGTTGATTAACTGTATTTTATTATTTTCAGGTGTATAACATAGTGATTCAAAAATTTTATCGATTATTCTCCATTCATAGTTATTAGAAAATGTTGGCTGTGTTCCCTGTGCTGTACAATATATCCTTGTTGGTTTTTTATTTATACATAGTAGTTTGTACCTCAATCCCCAACCCCGAGCTTGCCCTTCCCCCCATTTTCCTGTCCCCACTGGTAACCACTAGTTTGTTCTCTATATCTGTGAGTCTGTTACTTTTTTGTTATATTCACTAGTTTATTTTTTAGATTTCACATAGAAACACAACTGATTTTTGTATATTAATTTTTGTATCCTGTACTTTTTCTGAATTCATTGATTAGTTCTAACAGTGTTTTGGTGGAGTGGTTAGGATTTTCTTTATATAATATCATGTCATCTGCAAATAGAGACAGTTTTATTCTTCCTTTCTGATTTGGATGTCTTTTATTTCTTTACCTTGCCTAATTTCCCTGGCTAGGACTTCCAGTACTATGTTAAATAAAAGTGGCAAGAGTGGGCATCCTTGCACCTCATCTTAGGAAAAGCTTTCATTTTTCACTATTGAGTATGATGTTAGCTGTGGGCTTATCACATATGGCCTTTATTATGTTGAGGTATGTTCTCTCTATAGCCACCTTTTTGAGAGTTTTTATCATGAATGGGTGTCATATTTTGTCATATGCTTTTTTTTGCTTCTATTGAGGTGATCCTATAATTTTTATCCTTCATTTTGTTAATGTGGTATATCACATTGATTATGCAGTTGTTGAACCATCCTTGCATCCCTGGAATAAATCATACTTGATCATGGTACATGATCCTTTGACTGTATTGTTAAATTTGGTTTGCTAATATTTTGTTAAGGATTTTTGCATCTATGTTGAACAGGGATATTGGCCTGTAAATTGTCTCTTCTTGTAGTATCCTTGTCTGGTTTTGGTATCAGGGTAATGCTGGCCTTGTAGATGAGTTTGAAAGTGTTTCCTCCTCTTCTTTTTTTTTTCTTTTTTTTTTTTGTTATTATATTTGGGAGAGATGAGAAAATTGGTATTAATTCTTCTTTAAATGTTTGGTAGAATTCACCAGTGAAAATTCACAGGGGCCTTCTGGTCCTGGGCTTTCCTCTGTTGGAATGTTTCAATCTCCTTACCAGTAATTGGTTTATTCAGATGTTTATTTCTTCATGATCCAGTCTTTGTAAGTTTTATGTTTCTGGAATTAATCCATTTCTTCTAGGTTTTCCAGTTTGTTGGTGTTTAATGTTCATAGCAGTCTGTTATGATCCTTTGTATTTGTGTTGCATTAGTTGTAATGCCTCCTCTTTTATTTCTACTTTTATTTGAGTCCTCTCTATTTTTTGTTTGCAAGTATAGCTAAAGTTTTGTCTAGTTTATTTTTCTTTTAAAAAAAAACCATATCTTAGTTTCATTGATCTTCTCTAATGTCTTTCTTTTCTTTATTTCATTTATTTCCTCTCTGGCCTTTGTTTTTTCCTTCCTTCTGCTAACTTTGGGCTTAGTTCTTTCTTTTTTCCAGTTCCTTGATGTTTAAATTTAGGTTGTTTATTTGAGCTCTTTCTTCTTCTTAACATAAGCTTTATCACTATGAACTTCCCTCTTAGTGCTGCTTTTACTACATCCCATAAGTTTTGGTATGTCATATTTCCAAATATGTTCTGCTTAGTCTGTCAGTTAATACTTATTTGTAATATCTATCATTAGAAAGTCCAAAATTTACCTAGAATTTACTCTTACAGTTTCATGGGATCCTGTTCTTAATACTGAATTTCAAGAGGATTTAATATCCTATTAATACTTGGCATTATTTATATTTTTTACACATAAAAATTTATCTTCTAAAAATTAAAAGAGGGTCCAAGATTTGAAGTGTCAGTTTATCAAAGAAGAGATACTGATGGCAAATAAGCACATTAAAAGGTGCTGAATATTAGTAATTAAGGAAATGCCCATTAAAACAACAATTACACACCCACTAAAACGGCTAAAATTAAAAAGGAGGAGAAAAAAGTGTTAATAGGGATGTTGAACAACTGAAACTCGCATATATCGATGGGCAGATTGAAAAACGGAAGAGCCACTTTCAAAACAGCTTAAAGTAAACATACACTTACCATATGACTGCACAATCACCATCTTAGATATTTACCCAAAAGAAATGAAAACATACATCACAAAAACACTTGTGTTCAGATTTTCCTAGCAGCTTTGTTCAGAATATCAAAA
The DNA here is from genome assembly GCF_011762595.2 of Tursiops truncatus. Taxonomy (NCBI): domain Eukaryota; kingdom Metazoa; phylum Chordata; class Mammalia; order Artiodactyla; family Delphinidae; genus Tursiops; species Tursiops truncatus. Next base: position 20,939,611 of record NC_047037.1, on the reverse strand, counting down.
ATTTTAAACAGTCCTACCATATGTGACAACATGAATGAAACTTGAGATTATGCTAAGTAAAACAAGCCAGTCACAGAAGGACAAACATTGCATGTTTTCACTTATATGAGGAACCGAAAATAGTCAAATCATAGAAGCAGAGAGTAGAATGGTGGTTTACAGGGGCTGAGGGAAGGGGGGAATATGGAGTTGATATTCATTGGGTATAAATTTTCAGTTATGCAGGATGAATAAGGTCTAGAGGCATACTATATAACATCATGTCTATAGTCAACAATATTGTACACTGAAAATTTTGTTAAGGGGCTAGATTTCATGTTATATGTTCTTACCACAATAACAACAAACACTGGGAACAGCTCAAAAGCTCATCAACTGGTAAATGGATAAAAAACTGTAGTGCATACTACAAATTATTGCATTACTATAAAGTATTGAATCTTAGCTAGCAATAAAAAGGAACAAGTTGGTGAGACACTGTAAAACGTGGATGAATATCAAAAGCATCTTTCTAAGTGAAAGAAGCCAGACACAAAAGACAAGATACTACACAATTCCATTAAATGAAATGCTTAAAAATTGCCAAACTATTGTGACAGAAAGTATATGACTTGTCAGAGGTAGGGATCAAGGAAGAGATATGACTGCAAGGGGGATGTGGAAACCTTTTTGGATGATGGAAATGTTTAATATCATAACAGGAATTACATGCCTGTGTATCCTTGTTGAAACTTTTCAGATGAACCTTAGTTAACCTTACCTAATTATATATCTAAGGTATCATAGAAATAATTTAAATATTTCTGAAATTATGGGTGAAATTTCTTTATTTATTCAATAAACATAAATTTATTATGTATCTTGCTAGCTGTTCACCAAAATCCATTCCTCCTCCTAACATAATAATAGAGTTAAAACTGAGACATGGTGGCCCAGCTGGGATTGCTTTTCCCAGCCATTCTTTCTTCTAGCTGTGGTCAAGTGATTAAGCTCTATCATTAGCATGTGAATGGAAAGGATATTTGTAATCTCTGTTTTATTTGATTAAGAGAAAAGCTCTGACCATTGGCTTTCACTCTTTATCCCTTACCCTTTAGAATGGGACTGATCAGGATGACCTTGGAAGTCATGTATATATGATGTCATAGTTACAGCCAGCCTCTGTGGCACAGAGCTACTAATTCACTAGGATGGCTCACTTTGGACTGTTCTTGAATTAGAAATAACTTCTTTGTTTTTTGAGCTAATGATTATGGGGGGGTTCCTTTGTCATTAAGTAGCCTATCCTACTTTCACTAAAGCACTTTTTTTTTTAATAAATTTATTTATTTGTTTGTTTTTGGCTGCGTTGAGTCTTCATTGCTGCATGCGGACTTTCTCTAGTTGTGGAGAGCGGGGGCTACTCTTCATTGTGGTGCACAGGCTTCTCATTGCAGTGGCTTCCTTTGGTGCAGAGCACAGGCTCTAGGCGCTTGGGCTTCAGTAGTTGTGGCATGCAGGCTCAGTAGCTGTGGCTTTCAGGCTCTAGAGAGCAGGCTCAGTAGTTGTGGCCTACGGGCTTAGTTGCTCCGTGGCATGTAGGATCTTCCTGGACATGCTCTGCAGCATGTGGAATCGAACCCGTGTCCCCTGCATTGACAGGTGGATTCTTAACCACTGTGCCACCAGGGAAGTCCCTAAAGCACTTTTCTTTACTAAAATTTCTTTTTTCCCTAAGAGTATTCTTAAGATATATTGTTAACTGAATAAAGCAATTTATAGAACAATGTATACTGTAAGCTACCATCTGTTTAAAACTGTTGCTAATATTTAGGGGCAAATTGAATGACTGGGAGACAGGGAGGGAAGGCAGAATTTTATTATATGCCATTGTGGAATGACATTCATGGAAAACATTTGGATTTTGAATTTTGTACCATGTCAATATACAATCTATTAAAAATAGAGATTAAATTAGGAAATAATTATAAAATATAATTATAAAATATAATCTTGACCCACTGTTTCTATCATATTCAATTACAGAGACTCTGTAGAGGTATTATGCATATCAGGAGATACCATAGTCAGAGAAGGATTATAGAACAAATGTTCATTACTTTGCAGAATGTTTGACATATAATAGGATGTCAGTAAAAGTTTCCTGTTCTTCATCTTTGCATGGTACTTCACAGTCTTGTCAGTAGCTGCTTAGTAGACCTTTCCTGAAGTGTGGGCATGCACCGTCTATGGAATGCAAGATGATTTGAGGTTGCACAGGCGGTGCTTATATGTGGTACAAGGAATTGAAATTATAGAGCATTCGCTCACAGCATGATGCTCTTTTCAGTCTTTCTGACTAATGTCAAATTTGACCTTAGCTTATTTTTAACATATCTCTAACACTTGCTAATCTACTTCAAGCTCAGGACCTTTGAATGAAAGTGTCTAGCTAGAACTTAGTAAATGCACCTTTTTACCATGTATACCCATTTTATTCTTAACTTATATTAAAAGAAGTGATACCAGTCCTCCAGTTGTAAAACTGATTTTATATACATTTACTTAAATAAAAATTAGGATCAATTAAAGAAAAGTTCTCAGTAAATAATAATACGAGTTATTCAGGGATAAGGCCAAAAAAATTACAGAAGTGTATGTAAAGTTTTATAGAATTCCTATTGTTGAAAAATTTTACTTCTTTAATAAGGGCTTTCTAAACCACTCTTATTTCTCTTTTCTATGAATTATTAAACTCACGGTTTTACAGTTTTTGTTTAATCAATCCTATGTTTCCTTTTGACAGTCTTACTACAGTATTTGGTTTATTTACTCATTTAATAAGTATTTATTGAGGAACTATTAGGCACTGTCTCGAACTAAATGCACAATGGTGAACATAGGGTTCACATTGTTGAAAAATAAAATTTTAGAGAGTGACTTTATGATATACAGTATACTTAGGGTGAACTAAATCTCATTAAGAAACAATACTAAAATGGCATGGCATACCCAGTCGTTACCACTCTGCTCACCATAATCTGATTCTAGTATCCATCAAACATTGTGTCACTCTGCCCACACATACCCATCACTGCACAAATAAAAACTTCAGGAATATACATTCTAGCTGAAAGATGGACAATAAGCCATAGATAAAGTAAACTGTATTTTTATATAAAATGTATAGTAGGAGAAGAGAAATCAGGAATCTGAGTAGAGGAAATGGGGCAGGTTGAATTTTAAATCAAATGATCTAATTTACCTAATATTTTAAAGTTGTGTGTCAACTCAAATTCTTGGCTATCATTTTTACCATCTAAATTATGTCTACCCATCCTTTTTTTTTTCAGTTGTGTGCTTAATAATGCAAGTGATGGAGCATTTTACTGAGTCTGGGCAGAAATTTCAGCATTCTCTAAAGAAAACTTACATCTAAAAGTAAGTACTGGATATCTTAAGTATAGGAATGACGTCATTGCAAAGTCACTGGTCCTTGAAGCACTTACTGAAAGTTTATTATCATAAAACAGTGATTATATATATATATATATATATATATATATATATATTTTTTTTTACCTCCAATCCACTAGCGTAAAAGACATCTTCCTTTAACTACAGATATGCGGTCCCTAGAAGACTTGCCTAAGGCCACTGCCTCACATGATGAGGAACAGTGATTGGCTGACTTCCCATACATTAGCATGTTTCCTACAGACGTTGATAAGTGTTACATTAATGGTGCCATGAGATTTTTGCAATGTATGTTTTCTACATGCTCACTTAAATGGTCTTGAAGTAATTAAATAATTCTAATTTCCTCCCCCTCCTTTTCCTCTGATCTTTCCTTTCCATTATTTCTCCCTTTCTCTTTTCTTTTTTCTGTAAATCAGGGAGAAGATTCTTCCCCATTTAATTAATCCAGAAGTCACAGTGATGTAAAATAATATTTTTTATATGATATCAAGCCCAAAAGAATAAAAAGTTTAAAAATCCAAGTTATTGCACGGCTAGTTCAAATCCATTACTTGTCCAGCAATATCCCTTTAAAATATTTTTAAGTACTAAAAAAGTATTCTTTTCTTGAGCTATATATTCAAATCCAGATATCTTGCTGTAGCCTCACTGTTCTCTCTGAAATCAAGACTGTAATAACATGATGATTACATATCCTGAAATTGTACATTACAGGCAAATGGGCAGTGTAGTCTTCATCACCAGCAGATCGTACTATGACATTGACCCCTTTCCATTGTATGGTGACAGTTCTGTGCTCTTCCATGGCTATTTGGGATAATCATGTGGAAAATCATTACAAATGATGCATGTTTAATCAAGGAACTACCAGAATTCATGTGTCTTTTATGTTGGTTTGGAGGAAACCTGAACCCATTCTGAAAACCAACCAGCAATCAATACTAAAAGAGCATATAAGTCTTCTGTGGAAACATTTTGAACAAATATCATGAATACAAAACAATCCAAAAGATATGAATTTCAACACAATCACTGTTTCTAAATGTGTATTTTAAATCATGTGTTAATAAAGAAAAGTTTCCTCTAATACCAAAAAAAGTAGACAATTTAATTTTGACTTTTTAGTGTAATAAAAAAATAGAGGAAATATAGCTCAGTTTTACAAATCTAGCCTTTAAGACATTAAATAGAATAGATTTCTATAGATATAGTAACATAGAAGTTCATGGCAAAGTTTTCAAATGTAATAAGATCTGTTGGACTTTTCTATCGTAAATACAATATATCACCTAAGAAAGTCATTGACTATAGCTGTTCTTTTGATTTTCAATATAACTGAAAGTTAAATGAAAGCTTTTTATCTCGTAAGACAGATTTTTCCCACAGCAGGGCAAAACTTTGAGAAATCTGGCAGCATGATTAGACACCATAATTTTTCCCACACATCAAGTACAAATGATTAAATTATCTTCATGAATATGAGATTATGCATGCAAAATAAACAAATTTAAATGTGTATACAATTACCTGTAATCTGGAAATGAAGTACACGTTGTTCATGAACTGTAATTATTTGCTCTCACACATGGAGATTTTTTTGTGGGGTAACTTTGACTCCTGTTAGAAACAGTTCATGAATTGCTGCTGCTCAAGCTTGCCAGTTTTTATGGCAACACGGCCAAAGATCTTTTTCTGTTCTTCTTTAGAAAAAAAAAATTCAAGGTTTTTAAATCTGTTTGCTCTCACCATAACTTTCAGAGACTTGATTTTATGAGGAATTAAGAGGAATTTTACTCTGTTATAGAAATTATATGAACCTAGAAGGCAGGATGAGTTTTTCATAATTCTCTGTCATTCTTTGCCTCTCCAATAATAAAGACTTCCAGCCAACTAGTAATGGGTTTCTCTTAACACTAATATTTCAACTTTTGACTGTTCTAAATTTCTCTAGTGATAATATCATTTAAAATGTAATTGTTGCGCTCAAATACTTTATTTCCTTAAACTATTAAGTTTTCATGAGACGCTCATAGAATCTTTTATTTCATGGACCATAAATAAACCAATCCACCACTTCAGCACATTTCTAATTGTAATGCACCATGTAATGTTATAGTCCATTATACAGATGTTTTCTGTTATTGTAAGGTGGCAGACAGTGACATTGAAATGTGTGCTTGCTTTAGAGACAGTGTGAACTCAATCATGAGTCTTAATGTAATAGTTTTTTGAACTCTAGAAACCCAAATTTATTCAGCCGTGTTTATCTTTCAAGTAAGCTGTTATATTTGAATTCTTGGGAATAACAACCTCGTGAAAGACATGCCCTGATTTCTCTAGGTTAAATACAAATAAATAGATAAGAATGTTTCTCTGATTCACTTTACTGTGTATCTTTTTTAAGAGATTTGATAATTGATACTAAGCATACCGTTGATATGGAAAGTCCTTAAGTTACATTCCTTGAGTTTATGGTAAAACAGTGCCTTCCGCCCTGTCATAGTAATAAAAGGAGAATCTGAGGGGTGTTTTTCAGTATATGATTGCAGGTTGTAGTCATCTTTATGAAGTATAGATGAACCCCAAGTACAGATGGAGATATCCCCACTCAAAATGCATGATGCACAATCTTGTTTCCAAATTAACCTTTTCCTTGGAGAAGAAAGTTTCTAATATCTGAGTTTCCTGCTTATAGACTCAAGTATTGGATGTTAGTAACCCGTCCTTTGGTGCCTTGAAAAAAAACAGGCTCACTTTAAGGCCATGACACACTGGCTGCTAACTTTCGGTCAAAATTTAAAGGTTTCAAATGAAAGAATACAGGGAATGCTAAGTTGTCTAAGGAGAGTCCCTGTCAAGTTTTTTCATCTCTAACAATAATAAATTGATAACATTGTTATGTGGTTATTAGGTATCAGGCACTATGCTGAGGACTTTTTAGGTTTCACTTCATTGAATCCTCAAAACAACACAATAATTAATTAACATTCATGGTACACTCAACTAAATGCTATATTTTAATTATTTTATTTAATCCTCAACACAAATGCATAATACTATTATTACTCTCATTCTACTGGTGAGAAAAAGAATGATTCTGTAATTTTTTGAAGATCTTTGTAGCAGTTTTCTATTGCTACATAACAAATTACTACAAACAATGGCTTATACCAACACTCATTTATTAGCTTAGGTTCTATAAGTCAGAAGTTTGAGCACCATATGACTGGGTTCTCTGCTCAGGGTCTCACTAAAGGCTAAAATCAAGGTGTCAGACTGAAAGCTGGTCTGGAAGTTTGGGGTAGAATCTGCTTCTAAGTTTATTCAGGTTGTTGTCAGAGTTCAGTTCCTTGTGACAGGAGGACCAAGGTCCCCACTTACTTGCTGGCTGTCAGGTGGGAGATAATATTTCCTAGGAATTATTCACATGCCTTGACATTTGTCCCCCACCCGCATTTTCAAAATCAGCAATGGAGAATCTCTCTCTTGTTAAATCCCTCTCACACTTCAAACTTTTGTCACCAGGAAGAGCTTTGTCTCTTAAAAGGCTCACCTGATTAGATCAGACCCATTTCCTTTCTTAAAGTCACCCCCACCCCTCCCCCCCATAGCACAACCTAATCACAGGAGTAATATCTCATCATATTTATACTCTTAGGGATTATACAGAATGTGTACACAGAAAGCAGTAATCTTGAGGGACATTTTAGAATTTTGCCTAAAACAGTCTGCCTAAAACAATCTCTCTAAAACTAATCTTGAGGGACATTTTAGAATTCTGCCTAAAGCAGTCTCATAGTCAATGGGGAACAGATTTCAAACGAAAAATCTCAATTGTCCAAGCCCTAGTTTAGTCATTTTTCAGTTTTAGAAGGGGATAGATTAGGAACCTACAGGTTCTCTAGAGTTGTCTCAAAGGGTGACTGAAAAAGAGATATTTATTTACTTAGTTGTAATCGACATATAACATTATATTAGTTTCAGGTATGTGACATAATGACTTTACATATGCCCATGTTGTGAAATGATCAGCAAAATATATCTAGTTAACATCCTTCACCACACAGTTAGAAATTTTTTTTCTTATAATGAGAATATTTAATATCTATACTCTTAGAAAGTTTCAAATATATGGTACCATATTATTGACTATGGTTACCATGCTGTACATAACATACCCATGACTTATTTATTTTATAACTGGAACTCTGTAGCATTTGACCACAATCAACAATTTTGCCCACCCCCATCCTCAACCTCTGGAAACCATCAATCTGTTCTCTGTATCGATACATATGTTTTTCTGGATTCTGAATATAAGTGAAATCATACAGTATTTGTCTTTCTCTGTTTGACTTTTTTCACTTAACATATGCCCCCATGTTGCCTCAAATAGCAGGATTTCCTTCTTTCTTATGGTGGAATATTTCCTTGTTTGTGCATGTGTGTATATATAGCACACTTTCTTTATCCATTCATCTGTTGATGAACACTTAGGTTGTTTCCATGTCTTCACTATTGTAAATAATGCTGCAATGACAAGGGGGTGCAGATGTCTTTCTATGTTGGAGTTTTTGTTTGCTTTAGTGAATACCAAGCTTGGAATTGCTGGATGAGAGGGTTATTCTAGTTTTAATCTTTTGAGGAATCTCCACACTATTTTCCATACTGGCTGCACCAATTTACGTTTTCCCAACAGTGCATGAGAGTTCCCTTTTCTCCGCAACCTTGCCAACATTTATTATTTTGTGTCTTTTTTATAAGAGCCATTATAAGGTGTGAGGTGATACCTCGTTGCAGTTTTGATTTGCATTTCCCTGATGATTAGTGATGCTGAGCATCTTTTCATGTACCTGTTGGCTATTTTATGTATTCTTTAGAAAAATGTCTATTGTGATCTGCTGCCCACTTTTTAATTGGATTGGTTGTGGGTTTTTTCCTACTTTATTTTGTTTGTTGTCTTTGGCTATTGAGTTGTATGAGTTTTTAACTATATTTGGGGCATTAACCCCTTATCAGAGATATATGCTTTGCAAACATTTTCTCCCATTACATGGGTTGCCTTTTCATTTTGTTGATCGTTTCCTTTACTGTACAGAGCTTTTTAGTTTGATGTAGTCCCACTTATTTATTTCTGCTTTTATTGCCTTTGCTTTTGGTGTCAAATACAAAAAATCATCAAAGAAACTGATGTCAAGGAGCTTATGCCCCATGTTTTCTTAAAAGAGTCTTATGGTTCCAGGTCTATGTTCACATCTTTAATCCATATTGAGTTGATTTTTTTATATAGTGTAAGACAGTGGTCCAGTTTTCCCATCATGATTTTTTAAACAGACTCTCCTTTTCCCATTGTATATTCTTGCCTCCTTTGTTGTAAATTAACTGGCCATATATGCATGTGTTTAGTCCTGGGCTCCCTATTCTATTCCATTGATCTAAGTATCTGTTTTTACAGCAAAACAATACTGTTTTAATTACTATGTCCTTTTAATATAGTTTGAAATCAGGAAGTATGCCTCCAGCTTTATTCTTCTTTCTCAAGATTTCTTTGACTATTGGAATCTTTTGTGATTCCATACAAATTTTAAGATTATTTTATTCCTATAAAACTTGGGGGCTTCCTTGTTGGTGCAGTGGTTGAGAGTCTGCCTGCTGATGCAGGGGACACGGGTTCATGCCCCGGTCCAGGAAGATCCCACATGCCTCAGAGCGGCTGGGCCATGCAGGCATGAGCCTGTGCATCTGGAGTCTCTGCTCCGCAATGGGAGAGGCCACAACAGAGGCCCGCGTACTGCAAAAAAAAAAAAAAAAAAAAAAAAAAATTGTTATTGGAATTTTGATAGGAATTTCATTGAATCTGTAGATTGCTTTAGGTAGTTTGGATATTTTAACAATGTTAATTCTTCCAACCCACAAGCATAGAATATCTTTCCATTCATCTGTGTCTTGTTTAATTGCTTTCTTCTATGTGCCATAGTTTTTGGTGTATAGGTCTTTCATCTCCTTAGTTAAATTTATTCCTAAGAATTTTATTCTTTTTGATGCAATCGTAAATGAGATTGTTTTCTTAATTTCTCTTTCTGATAGTTTGTCATTAGTGTATAGAATTTTATATATTGACTTTGTATCCGGCAACTTTGCTGAATTCATTTATTAGTTCTAACAGTTTTTTGTTGGAGTGTTTAGGGTTTTCTGTACATAATATCATGTCTTCTGCAAATAGAGACAGTTTTACTACTTTTTTCTGACTTGAATGCCTTTTCTTTTCCTTGCCTAATTGCTCTGGCTATGACTTCCAGTACTATGTTGAATAAAAGTGGCAAGGTTGGGCATCCTCGTCTTGTTCCTGATGTTAGAGCAAAAACTTTCAGCTTTCCACCATTAAGTATGATGTTAGCTGTGGGCTTGTCTTTTTTATGTTGAGACATATTTGCTCTCCACCCACTTTGTTGAGAGTTTTTATCATAAATGGATATGAATTTGTCAAATGTTTTTTCTGCATCTAATGAAATGATAATGAATTTATCCTTCATTTTGCTAGTATGGCTTATCGTGTTGATTGATTTGTAGATGTTGAACCATTCGTGCATCCCTGGAATAAATCCCACTTGATCATGGTATTTGATTCTTTCAGTGTATTATTGAATTCAGTTTGCCAATGTAGTGGATGTTTGCATCTATGTTCATCAGGGACACTGGCCTGTAATTTTCTTTTCTTGAGGTGTCTTTGTCTGGTTTTGGCATCCAGGTAATGCTAGCCTTATAAAAAGAGTTTGGAAGTATTCCCTTTCCTATTTGGTAAAGTTTGAGAAAGATTGGTATTAATTCCTCCTTGACTATTTGGTAGAATTCACCAGTGAAGCCATCTTGTCCTGGACTTCTGCTAACTGGGAGGTTTTTTATTACTGATTCAATATCCTTAGTCATCAGGTTACAGGCATAATTCATTTTATTGTGCTTTGCTTTATCATGTTTTGCAGATATTGCACTTTTTTACAAATTGAAGGTTTGTGGCAATCCTACATCAGGCAATCTATCAGTGCCATTTTTCCTATAGTATTTTCTCACTTCATGTCTCTGTGTCACATTTTGGTAATTCTCAAAATATTTCAAAGTTTTTCATTATTGTATTTGTTATAATAATTTGTGACTAGTGATCTTTGATGTTACTATCTTGATTTGCTGAATGCTCAGATGATGGTTAGCATTTTTTAACTATAATGTATTTTTTAATTAAGGTAAGTAAATTGTTTTCTTAGGCATAATGATATTGCACATTTAATAGACTACAATATAGTGTACACATAACTTTCATATGCACTGGAAAGCAAAAAGAAAATGTGTGATTTGCTTTATTGCAATTTTGCTTTATTGTGGTGGTCTAGAACCGAAATGGCAGTATCTCTAACTTATGCCTGTATTCAGATTTTCTATTTCATCGTGACACAGACTTAGAAGTTTGTATGTTTATAAGAACTTATCCATTTCTTAGGTTACCCAATTTGTGGGTTTATGATTGTTTACAGTTGTCCCTTATGTACCTTCGTATTTCATTGGTGTCACTTTACTATCTCCTCTTTCATTTCTGATTTTATTTATTTGAGCCCTCTCTCTTTTTTTCTTGGTGAATCTAGGTAAAGCTTTGTCAGTCTTTTTTTAATATTTTCAAAGAATCAGCTCTTGTTTCATTAATCTTTTCTCTTTTTTCTTGGTCTTTATTTCATTTATTTCCTCTCTGATCTTTGTTAGTTTCTTTCCTCTATTAACTTTGGGATTCATTTGTTCTCCTTTTTTTAAAAATTTATTTATTTTAATTTATTTATTTTTGGCTGCATTGGGTCTTCATTGCTGCGCATAGGCTTTCTCTAGTTGTGGCGAGCAGGGGCTACTCTTCGTTGTAGTGCACGGGCTTCTCATTGCAGTGGCTTCTCTTGTTGTGGAGCACAGGCTCTAGGCACACGGACTTCAGTAGTTGCGGCACTTGGGCTGAGTAGTTGTGGCTCATGGGCTCTAGAGCGCAGGCTCAGTAGTTGTGGCACACAGGCTTAGTTGCTCCGCGGCATGTAGGATCTTCCCAGACCAGGGCTCAAACAAGGTGTCCCCTGAATTGGCAGGCAGATTCTTAACCACTGTGCCACCAGGGGAGCCCCATTTGTTCTTCTTTTTCTAGTTTTCTTAGGTGTAAAGTTAAATTGTTTGAGATTTTTCTTATTTCTTGCAGTGGGCCTGTATTGCTATGAACTTACTTCTTGGAACTTCTTTTGCTGCATCACATAAATTTTGGTATGCTGTATTTCCATTTTCATTTGTCTCAAGGCATTTTTTAATTTCTCCTTTGACATCTTCATTGACCCATTGGTTGTTTAGTAGTATGCTGTTTAAGCTTGCATATTCATGAATTTTTCCATTTTCTTCTTGTAAGTGACTTCTAGTTTCATTCCGCTGTGGTTGGAAAAGAGGTTGATATTATTTTAACTCTTCTTAAATTTATTAAGACTTGTTTTGTGGCCCAACCTATGATCTCTCCTGGAGAATGTTCCATGTGCACCTGAGAAGAATGTGTATTATGCTGCTTTTGGATGGAATGTTCTGTGTATATCTGTTAAGTTCATCTGATCCAACGTATCATTTAAGGATGGTGTTTCCTTATTGATTTTCTGTCTGGATGATCTATCCAGTGATGTTAAGTGTGGGGTATTAAAGTCCTCTATTATTATTGTATTGCTGTCTATTTCTCCCTTTAGGTCTGTTAACATTTGCTTTATATATTTAGGTGCTCCTATGTTGAGTGCATAAATATTTACAATTGTTATATATGTTTGTTGAATTGATCCCTTTATTGTTATGTAATGCCCTTCTTCATCTCTTATTATGGTCTTTGTTTTAAAGTCTATTTGTCTGATATAAGTATAGGTACTTTAGCTTCCTTTTGGTTTCCATTTCCATGAAACATCTTTTTCCATCCCTTCATTTTCAATCTGTGTATGTCCTTCTATCTGAAGTAGGTCTCTTGCAGACAGCATATAGATGGTTATTTTTTATTTAATCCACTTAGCCACTCTGTGCCTTTTGATTGGAGAATTGAGTCCATTTATATTTGAAGTAATTATTGATAGGTGTGTACTCATTACCATTTTCTTACTTGTTTTCTCCCTGTTTTGAAGTTCCCGTTTCTTTCTTCACTTTCTATCTTTGTTGTTTGATGACTTTCTTTAGTGGTGCACTTAAATTTCTTTCTCATTATCTTTTGTGTATCTACTATAGGTTTTTGTTTTGTGGTTACAATGAAGCTTCATTATAACAACCTATATTTTTAACAGTCTATTTTAAGTTGTTAACAACTTAAGGTGAACACATTCTAAAGCTCTATATTTTTACTCTCTTCTGCAATGTTTATATTTTTGATACCACATTTTACTTCTTTAATCTTGTGTATCCCTTAATCTAGTTAATAGTTTTTGCTACTTCTGTCTTTTATCCTTCATTTTAGCTTTATAAGTGATTAATCTACTACCTTTACTATATATTTACCTTTACCAGTAAGATTTATATTTTCATATGTTTTCTTGATTCTAATTAGCACTCTTTCCTTTCAGCTTAGAAAAGTCCCTTTAATATTTTTTGTAAGACAGTTTTGGTGGTGGTGAACTTATTTAGTTTTGCTTGTCTGAAAAACTCTTTATTCCTCCTTTAATTCTCAATGATAACTTTGCCAAGTAGAGTATTCTCAGTTGGAAGTGTCTTTCTTTCAGCACTTTGAATATATCTTGCCACTCCCTTCTGGCCTGTAAAGTTTCTGCTGAATAATCTGCTGATGGTTTCATGAAGATTTCTTTGCATGTAACAAGTCTTTTTTTTTTTTTTCTTGCTGCTTTTACGATTCTTTCTTTGTCTTTAGCTTTTGGTTCTTTATGTCTTGGTGTTTATCTCTTTGGTTTTTTTTATTTGGAACCATCTGAGCTTCCTGGATCTGTATATCTGTTTTCTTCCTCAGGCTAGGAAAGTTTTCAGCTATTATTTCTTCAAGTAAGTTTTCTGCCTCTTTCTCCCCATCTTCTTTTTCTGGGACCCCTATAATATGATATGTCCCATAGGTCCCTTAAGCTAGCTTTACTTTTTAAAATTCTTTTCTCTTTTTTGCTGCTGTGATTGAGTTCCATTTCCCTGACTTCAAGTTCACTGATCCTTCCTTTCACTTCACCTAGTCTGTTACTAAAGGGGTTCCTTTTGTATATTTTTCAGTTCAATTATTTCATTCTTCAGCTCTGTAACTTCTCTTTGGTATTTTCTTATATTTGTTTTGTCTTTATTGAATTTCTCACTGTGTTCATCCATTCTTTACCCAAGTTCTGTGAGCCTCTCTGTGACAATTCCCTTAACACTTTATCAGGTAAATTACAGAATCTAGGTCCATCCACCTCACTACAAATAACTCAATTTCGTTTCTTTTTATGGCTGAGTAATAATCCATTGTACATATGTGCCACATCTTCTTTATCCATTCAGCTGTCAATGGACACTTAGGTTGCTTCCATCTCCGAGCTATTGTAAATAGTGCTGCAATGAACACTGTGGTACATGACTCTTTTTGAATTATGGTCTTCTCAGGGTATATGCCCAGTAGTGGGATTGCTGGGCCATATAGTAGTTCTATTTTTAGTTTTTTAAGGAACCTCCATAGTGTTCTGCATAGTGGCTGCACCAATTTACTTTCCCATCCACAGTGTAGGAGGGTTCCATTTTCTCCACATTGGAAGGTGCCTTTTTCTTTTTCTTTTTCTTTGGTGAGTGCCATCTTCACGCTCTCCCTCTGCCATACTCCACAGTGCCAGTATATCCCAGAGGGGAGATTTTACACATGTCTGGTGCCTTGGTTTTCGTAGCTGCAGCCCTGGGAATGCCTCTTGATCATCTGGATCTGGACGGCAGGGGCACTTGTGTCCCTGGGTCCAATGGGACTGTAATAATCAGAGAGAGTTCCTTGCAGATTACCACCTCCAAAGCATGGCACAGATAGTCGACTAAAACATATCCCCAGTCTTCCTGAGAAAGGGGCCCATTTACTTGCCCAGGAGCTTTGGCCTGAGGGTCGGGCTTTTGGTCTGGCATACTTGCTCTTTTTTTTTTTCTTTTTTTTTAATTGGCGTATAATTGCTTTACAATGGTGTGTTAGTTTCTGCTTTATAACAAAGTGAATCACTTATACATATACATATGTTCCCATATCTCTTCCCTCTTGCGTCTCCCTCCCTCCTGCCCTCCCTATCCCACCCCTCTAGGTGGTCACAAAGCACCGAGCTGATCTCCCTGTGTTATGTGGCTGCTTCCCATTAGCTATCTATTTTAGGTTTGGTAGTGTATATATGTCCATGACACTCTCTCACTTTGTCACAGCTTACCCTTCCCCCTCCCCATATCCTCAAGTCCATTCTCTAGTAGGTCTGGCATACTTGCTCTTAATGAATCTTTGCACTTTCCCTCTGCCTTGCTCCAGCTCACCAACATCTCCCAAAAGGGAGCTTATACCCTGTCTTGTGCCCAATTTTTGCAGCTGCTGCCAGGGGACACCTCTACATTGCCTGGTTCTAGTGGCCAGTGGGGTTTACACTCGCAGCTCTTACAGGACCATAATGCATGGAGAGAGTATTCTTAAATAGCTAAGGCTCTTGGGCATAGCAAGAGGCAACAGGCCCAGAAGCTCAGCCTTTCTGTGAAGAAGCTTATAGGCTTTTCATTATAGCTGCAGCCTGAGGGGAAGGCTTCTAATTAAACACATATCTAAGGGCTGACTGTAAACCTTTCCAGAGACCTTGGAAGATGGATGCTATCTTTGAAGCATCAAAGTCAGAAAGAGGAAAAAAAATACCGTATGCTAACACACATATATGGAATCTAAAAAAAAGATGGTTCTGAAGAACCTAGGGGCAGGACGGGAATAAAGACGCAGATGTAGAGAATGGACTTAAGGATACGGGGAGGGGGAAGGGTAAACTGGGACGAAGTGAGAGAGTGGCATTGACATATATATACACTACCAAATGTAAAATAGATAGCTAGTGGGAAGCAGCCGCATAGCACAGGGAGATCAGCTCGGTGCTTTGTGACCACCTAGAGGGGTGGGATTGGGAGGGTGGGAGGGAGATGCAAGAGGGAGGAGATATGGGGATATAAGTATACATAGAGCTGATTCACTTTGTTATATAGCAGAAACTAACACAACAATGTAAAGCAATTATACTCCAATTAAGATGTTAAAAAAAATAAAATTAAAAAAGAAAAAGCACCCTCCAGCTTTAGCTATGTAGAGAGAGAGTGCAAAAACGGTTCCCACCAGCTCTTCTGTTCCCAGAAAGTTTCCCACAGGACCCTGCCCCTCAGGCCTACACTTTTAAGATTGGCAAATGAATCTCTTTGTCATAAAGTCTAGGCATTTTTCAAATGGTTGCTTCTGCATTTTGACCCTGGGGTGAGTGTGTGCATGAACCCTTTAAGAGCAGTTTCTCAGTTTGCTTCAGCATTTTGGGTCTTATGGCCACAATCTCTGTTGCTTTCAAAACCAGATGATTTGGGGGCTTGTCTGACAGGTGCAGATCTTAAAAGTTGGGGTGCCTGATGTGGGGTATGAACCCTTTGCTCCTCAGGGAGAAGCTGTGGGTTTGTGATTTCCCTCCTGAATGTGGGTCTTTCCAGGGGTTTATGGAAAGACCACATCTCTGCCTCTTCTACTTGCCTTTGTGTGACCCTTTTCTTGTTTGCCCATTGGAGGAGTTTCTCAGTTGTTTTTCAGGTTTTTTCAGAGGAAATTTTTCCATATGTAGCTGTAGATTCAATGTCCATGGGAGGAGGTGAGTTCAGGATCGTCGTATGTCACCATTTGGGACCACCTCTCCTGCATGAGTTTCTGTGTTTTTTTTTAAGAGTTGTTATGTCAGAAAACTGGTTTACTGGCATGTCAGATTTACTTTGCCCAATATTGTTTTAATTTTTGTTTAAGGAAGACTAGAATAGTTGTTATACCTGTGCTAGAGTAGTCCTAATTTTAATGCATGGCCTTTCTGGGAAATCAGTTGAACATTCAGGATGTTCAACAAGGTCTCTTCACTCTGGCTTGTCAGAACTTCAGCACTTCGTAGCACAGGATCACCTGCAGAAACTCTACTCAGCTCAAAATTCACCAGTGGCTATTCTCTACCAGACTTCACTTTTTAGCCAAATGCTCAAGGGGACTTTCATAAAGACTGTGGAGCTCTTTCTCCGAACAGCTTTCCCCAGTCTGGGATCTGCATACCTGATCCTCAAATTTCTAACACCTCTGCAGTGCTAAATCCAATCACTGTATCTTCTACCAAGGGAACTGAAGATTTGTGTTTGGGTCTACTTTCCTGTGCCATAATATGGAGAAATCCCTCAGCAGAAGGGCAGCGTAAATGAGGAGTTCACTTCACGTACTTCCCTTTCTCAAGGATCTCTGCTCTACAGGAGAGTCTCCCTATTGCCTAAAAATAATTGCTTCATGTATATTGGCCAGAATATGTGTATTATCTAGTTGTATAATTGTTTTAAACAGGAGTATAAATCTAATACCTATCACCTCCTCATGGCCAGAATTCAAATTTTTTTCTACAGTGTTCTTAATTTTATCTCCAGTCCAATCTCATGAGGAAACAAATGGCTAAGAGTAATTTGTCTATATTAGTTAAATGTGTGGGCCTTGGGCTTCCCTGGTGGCGCAGTGGTTGAGAGTCCGCCTGCCGATGCAGGGGACGCGGGTTCGTGCCCTTGTCCGGGAGGATCCCACATACCGCAGAGCGGCTGGGCTCCTGAGCCATGGCCACTGAGCCTGCGCGTCCAGAGCCTGTGCTCCGCAACGGGAGAGGCCACAACAGTGAGAGGCCCGCGTACCGCAAAAAAAAAAAAAAATGTGTGGGCCTTGGAAATAGCATTCCTAGGCTCAAATTTTGGTGTGGACATTTCTGAGTTGTAATACTTGGGCAAGTTACCTAATCTTTCTGTGCCTCAGTTTCTTCATTTATAAAATGTGAATAGTGATAGTTCCTAACTCGAAAGTTCTAGTGGAAGTTACACAAATTAATATATTGATGGAAGAACTAAAGTGTTACAATTACCCATACCTAACATAGGCTTCTATGGCCAAATAAAAATAACACACCCAGGCAAATTGTTACTACCATGACTTTATCACACATATAACCAAGTCCTTGTATTCTGTTCCCCAAGGAGAATTTTCCGATAGGGAAGAAAATGAAATAATTGATCTTTAAGGTATTTGGTCTAGGCAACAACTTATTGGTTGGTATTTCTGTTCTCCTGACCTTCCACAATGTGGAATAAGTACACTCGAGATGATCATGGTTAAGGTAGGGAAGTGGGGATACCAACCATTGTACTGAATGTTATTTCAGCCATCTTCTACAGAACAAATAAATGCTAGAATTAAATGAAGACTTAGCTTCCATACAATACAGTTTGTGCTTTTGTTTAAGAACTGTGCATTGTTTATCTAATCCACTTATGTTACAAATTGCCATGGGGGTTAAGCCTTTAGAAAGTAATCCTATGTGAATGCTTCTCCAACATTTAATTCTCCCTCACCCCAGATTATTTTTTTACTTCTGCAGTTCTGTAAGTCCTCCTCCACAGCCAGGACAGTGTATCTCCTCGAAGGAAATTGGAATATGTCTCCATCATTTATTGGGTATCACAAACTTTTGCATCAGTTTCAAGTGGTTGCAAATGGAATCTTCACCTACGCCAGCTTCTTCCCCTTAACAAGGGAGAGAGTGACTTCTGTTTCTCTTGGACATAGGGAGATATCTTTGCTCATATACCATTGCTATGGCCATGTTACTTCTTAGAGTACCTGATGACTATAATAACTTCATACAATAAATGAGATTTTTTTCCCAAAGACCACCTTGATCAGTCTACGTGAGGCTGGTGGGGAAAATAATTTTCCACCTCTTAACATGACTTTTACACTTCTATTTATAAAATAGTAATTCTATTCTGCAATGTGCCCATCTTCTAGCCAGGCTCCCACCCAGTTACACCGAGAGATAGTGCCTCTGCTTGAACCTTCCAAATGGGAGGGACCACACTCACATTGTTTCTTGCTGTGAACCTCTCATTTCCATTCTAATAGCAGGCACATGTGTTTCACTTCACCAGGCTTCACATCTCTCTTCTCCAGCAGCAACCACACGCATAGAGGTCAACCCTTAATCTTCAACCTTTCCTTCTCTCCTGGCTCCTTCCCATCAATATTTAACATGTTTAAGCCTCTCTCATCTTAAAAAAAAAAAAAAAAACACTAATTCTAAAATGTTATTGATGGATATGAAACACCTGTTCTTCCCCCCTTTTTGTAGCACAGCTTTTTGAAAGTTTTCTTTGTAGTCTTCAGTCACTCCACACACACTCATCAACCTACTGCCCTCTGGGTGTTGTCCCAGGTTTACTGTTCACATTGGTCTCTTCCACTCATCCTGGAAGCATTGCAGTTTCCCAAGCGTATACTATGTCTGCTTGCTCCAAGCCTTTTTACACCCTGTTCCCTTTCCAGAACACTCTCGCTGCTATTGGTCCAAATTCTTTATATAATAGAAACTATTTTTACCAAGATCATCATTGGTAATTCCAGTGTTCCTTTTCAGTCATTTCTGTAGCATTTGATGCTGTTGAAATACTCTCTTCCTCTAGGCCTATGAGTCTGTCCTCTTGATACTCATCCTCCCTCTGGCTATAACTGTGTTCCCTTCACAGGCCCCTCTACTTGCTCTAGTTAAATATTGGTGTTCCTTTAGCTTTGATCCTAATCCAGTTCCATGAACAATGTTATTCTCTTTCAGCTTCAACTGTCATCACCATCATGCTTTCAAATCTCTTCCCTATTTTATGTCTCTCTAAAATTTCAGAGTAATATATCCAAATGCCTCCTGGACATTTATACTTATAAGTTTACAGCCACCTCAAGATTACCAAATCAAAAACTCAACTCCTTACTCATCCATGTCTGCAACTTCTCATTCGTCACCTATCTAAGTGAGTGTCACAATCATTTTCCTGATTACCTAAATCAGAACCCTGAGTATAATCCATGACTCATTTTTATCCTTCTCCATATATAATCAATGACTAAAATCAGTCAGTTCTTCATCCATTATATATTAACATTCTGTTCATGTTTCTTCATTTCCATTATTATTCCTTTAATCAAAGTTATTGTCACCTCTTAACTAGATAATACTAGTGTAAGTACCAGTGGCTCTTTCTGCCTCATTTGGCCCTCGCAATACATAATGCTGCCTCAAAGAGCTTTCATAAGTGCCAACTTACATCTGCCATTCCCCAGCCTGAAAGCTTTCTACAGCTCTTCCCTGTGCTAAGGAAAAGTCCAAACTCCATATCACCCTCACATGATATGGGTATGGCCTAATCCCTGCTTATTGTTCCAGGTTTATTTCTCACATTGGTCTCCTCCACTCGTCTTCTAAGCATCAGCCATACAGAATTTATTTCAGTTCCCTGAGCATGTATCATGCCTGCTTGCCTCCGAGCCTTCTCATGTGCTGTTCCCTCTTTCTAGAAAACTCTTTTCACTATTCACCCCCATTCATCAGGCTAATCCTCCTGTAGATTTCAGATCTCTCTTTGTATGTTCCTTTTCTGTGGAAATTTTCTGTAATCCCCTGAGTGATCTGGGGTGTCCATCCCATGTATTCCTATTACACCCTGCAATTTCCCTGTAAGGGATGTATATTATCTGCCTTTCCTATAAATAATAAATAATATGACTATGGTACCTGTATCTTTCTTGTTTGCCATTGTGCTCCAGTACCAGGCACAATGTATGGCATATAAATATATGTTGAAATATGAGTGAATGAATATATACGTTAAAAATTCCTTAGCAAAATATTTTTAAGTGCCTTCATATTCTTCACCTTGCTGGTGTTTTTGGTCTTATCATCTCCACACAGCCCACTATAGTATGTTACCCAAGCACTTATGGTTTTCCAAGGAGATTGTATTCTCTGCTACCTCTATGCATTTGCATATCCCAATACCCCTCTCTGGAATGTCCCCACATACCCTCTTCTCCTACATCACTCATCTGAGCCTTCAACTCTTCCACAAACCAATTTTTCCAGAATTCACTGACATATTATGCTCTGGGTTCCCAACACCTGTAGGAGCGTTTATGTATTATAGCACTTTTCACTGGTGCACCAATAGAATTTTTCTCCTCCAAGCTAAAGGAAATATTTTTGTATATCTTTTTATCAAACATCTAGCAGAGAAGCTAGCAAATTACTAGCAGAAGAACTAAGTACTGCTTATTAAATGAAAGAGGGAAAGAAAAATCATAGTCACTTGTATACTCTTCTAGTAGCCTGATGAGAGCAGATAAATTTGGCCCTTAACCTAAAATGTCTGAAAGTCAATTCTCAGGGAACATTCAATCAAATAAAAATTATATATTAGTATGTCTTAAGGGCAAATTTTGTTGAGCCATTTCTTCATAGTCAATTAAAAAAACTATATTTTAGAAATGAGTGGTAAATCATAACCCCTGAGAAATCTTACCTGATTTGAATAAACCAAATAGCTTTGCTAACTTCATTCTCTAAATAAAAATTCTGCTGCCAACTGTATTCACATTAGATGAAATGGAAGGCCAAAGGCTTCATTTATTCAACTACTCACCTGTTCCTCAGCATGAACTTGATGTTAACCAAATTTTTCAGGAAGAAAAAACTATCTTATTTTGGTTTTAATTTTTAGATATTTTAACATTTCTGCTTTTTCAAAAAATATTTTAACAACAATATTGCCCTAAAAAGAAGCAAAATGGATACGACAACACGTGCATGAAATAAGTTTTTTATACTCTTAATATAAAAACTAAGGAGGTTAACATTCAGATAATTATTACATGAGTTCTTAGAGGAATAGCAGAGAAGTAAGGTTGTGATAACATCTAGATTTCCTTTCATGTAAAAGTCATTTATTTGTTGTTTTGCTGAAGCATTTTCTTAAGAGCTATCATGTTTTAAAATTACTACACAATCCAGTTTTAAGCTTATAATGTTACAAAATTGAAGAGAGAAAAATAACGCATAAAGTGCCTGTGGTATCTTTATGTGTAAGTTTGAGAATCATTAAGTAGCTGTCACTCTTTCCCAGCATCAATTACTCTGCTCTGGATTTACTTACTCCACTCTGTATAATGAGCCCCCAGAGCACGTTGCATCACAGGGGAAAGCACACATTCTTTACTTGCGGTCAGTGGGATGTGGTTAATTTGAAATCACTTAAACTATTATATCTGTCAAGTGCAGTTATTTTATTTTCAATTCACATCAGTGTTTTAGTATGCATGTCAATTACTGGGTCAAACTGGCAGATTAATTTAGGGGCATTCTGTTGCAATGCTCTTTATCACTACCGTCAAATGCAGGCCACTGTTGAAAGTTAATACCTGCCCGTTAAAATTGATTGCCAAAGATATCACACTTAATGTAAACAATAATGTATAGATAAGAAAATGGTGCTAAATTAGAGATTATGGCTCACAGTTCCTATAGTATGGGAGCATTCAATGATAGAAAATATTTCAGGAAAATTGGACTTCGAAAGCAACAAGATGCTGAAAGAAAACTTCAGAATGCTCTAAGAAACCTGGAAAACCTGGTAGGGCTTTTTGTGTTATTTTAACCTGTTATATTTGCTATAGGCAGGATTTAAAATAGTGTGTATATGTGTAAATATATGTGTGTATATGTATATAAATATTGAGAGAGAGAATATGAAGCTATTTCAAGACAATTATTTAAAGGTGAATATTGCATTGATGTAAACAGTCTAGGTTGGACTTGGACAAAGCAGAAGTAAGGATGCTGCAACACTAGCTTAGTCTATCCCATTAATAAATAGCCAGGAATTAATAAAAAGTAATAGCATTGAAATAAACATTTGGGAAATATACTATCACAATACCATACATGCCGTATTAGTAAATAGTATTTTTACCAGATGTAGCCAGGGTTTCATCATTTTATAATACTGCTAACAATACTAAACATTTGAAGACGTATGACTTTCTTGGAGGTTTCATAAATAAGGTAAAGCCCTGATTAATAGTACCTGGGTCGCAAAGATACAAAATTCAAAAAACAATAATAAAAACTGATCAGACACCAAAAAGTTTCATTTCCTCAAAAAGGAAGAACTATATACTCTGGAAACAGTTCTTTGAAGTTATACCTCTTTTATGGAAGTTGTAGGACAGCAGGAAATAGAGCATTGCCTTTATTCACTGGCACCCAGAAAACTGTAACCTTCAAACATCTGTGTGAAACTAGAAGTCACACACACAAAAAAACAAGCACAGCCGAAGAAGACCCAGAGATGCACATATAGAAGAAACCCACATGAAACCTTCTGACCATGGCAGAAACTTCAAAAGGTCTTGCTTTGAAACACTACGTAATACTGCATCAAGCATGAGAGAGCAAAGTATTGCTGGTAGAAAGTAGTGAGATCTTTGCTGTCTGGGGAGTGTGAGTCAGAATCTAACCCATTTTTATATCACTTTCTTGACACTTTAGAACCATGAGTTTTGATCCTTTACAATACACATCTCTTAAAAACTCATGTATTTCTGATCTAGTAAGTAAATCACAAGCTGCAGTACAACAAAAATGGTAGCTCTAAATTAAAACTATTAACAACAAAAAAAAGCTTACCTTTCTCATTAAGTTCTGAAACACATGAGTTCTACCTGTGTGTTCTTTGGGGAATATGTTTTTTTATACCCTGAATTATTCGGTTAGCTAAAAGTTGGGAAAAGCAACCAAAATTTTGCTTTTCTTGGAAGTCTTTCTAGCCAGTTTGACACTGAAGATTACATTCTAGTGACTAGTGCAAAAGTATATACTTACGGAAAACAAAAGCATTTAAAAGTAAATCTCTTTCAAACTACCTTGACCCTATAGTTAATGATCAGGTTGCTAGGTTAAAAGTGGTTAATGGAAAATACCTTCATTTTGAAGTCAACACAGTTATATTTGAGAGTTCCTAACGAGTTTCTGTTCATGTGTGTTTCTGTGGAAACTAGTTATTAAACAGTAGGATAATAATTGGTATATAACATTACTAAAGGGTTTCGTAGTCAGGTTTGAAAAGCACAAGATTAATCTATTAAACTGCTTTTTATGTTTGGTATGGTTTTACTGTGCTAATATGCATATATATGATCATAGGACACTCTTTTGTAGATCCCACATAAAGGATACTTTGGGGCATTATACATACACATCTAGTACTAGTGCTAAATATAAGGGTTAACTTAAGTTGCATTATCTCTAGCCCAGCTATTCTCAAACAGTGTTATTCATTAGAATCATCTGTGAGGCTTTACATAAAAATGCCTGGAACACATCTCATATCTATTGAAGAGGAGCATTGGGGATAGGGTCTTTAGCTGTATGTTTATAAAAAGCTTTATGGATGGTTCTGAAGTGAACCCCTATTTAAGAAACACTGCTGTAAATATTTTTACTTGTTTCTCCAATTTTTATCTCCACTTATATCTCTATATCTCTTATATTTAATCACGTTGTCTTATATTTTGTAGCTCAATAGTCTTCCGTTGCAAGCCAAATGAACATAGCAATATTCTAGAAAGTCTTTTTTGATTGAAGTATAGTTGATTTACAGTGTGTTAATTTCAGCTGTACAGCAAAGTGATTCAGTGATACATATATAGACATGCTTTTTTATATTCGTTTCCATTATGGTTTATCATAGGATATTAAATATAGTTCCCTCTGCTATACAGTAGGACCTTGTTTTTATCCATTCTGTATATAATAGCTTACATCTGCTATTGAAAGTTGTAGAAAAGTCTTTAGAAAGTCTTAAATGAAAGTATACAACTATTTAACAAGAATATTTGCGATATTAGATACTAAGATCATATTAATCCATGAAAGTTGCTGCTATAAGTAATTTAATATAAAATAAAAATAATATGGAAGAAAAATACAATTTCTCTAGTAACTAAATACCCTCCCTCCTTTAAAATCCAACTGAATGCTTACCGTCTTTTATACTCTCTTCTATTTTCACAAAGCTCTGATCACTTATCTCACTTAAATTTACTTATATATTTTTAAATAATTGCATTTGTCTACCATTTTGGAATTTTAAAAAATCACAGACCCTCATATTTAAGAAGGATCTTAGTGATCATTTACTATATCTTCCAAGCCCCTGCTGGAATATTTTCTAAAATACTTCTTAGTCTTGGCTATATGAATCTCATTGTATATATTTTTTTGTTTTGTTTTATCTCTATTAGCATTATGAGAACCACTCCTATTTCTTTTCTAGCTTTATCAGATGCAATTAATGAATGTTTTTGACTGAAAAGCAAATGAATTAGTGTTCTATAGCATTCACTGTTTTGCTCTTCAGTTTTTTTTTCCATTATCAAAATGTATTAATGGACTTTAATTTTTGAGTGCTTAACTTAAAAATAAATAATAAGATGATGAGGAAATAAGTCATGATTTTATCATCTACTTGTTAACAGCCAGGATGTTTTGTTGCCAGTGATAGCAACCCAACTCAAAGTACTTTAATCAAATATGGAAGGCATTTCTTCTTAAATGAAAAACCATGGCTAAGGCAGCCATTGGTAGGATTGTATCCAAGTGTCCAAAAAAGGCATCAGTAATCTATCTCTCCTTCTCTGAGCCCACGTTTTCTGGGGTTGTCATTTTTCTCAGACTGGCTCTCCCCACTTACTAACAAAGATGGCCAACCAGCAGCTCTAAGCTCTAAGCTTTCTTGACCACTCCAGATGCAAAATAAGACATCATGACCAAAATGCCCAGCAGAAATTCTGGCATTGACTCTTACTGGCTCAGCTTCAATTACAGACCAATCCCTGAGCCAATTATTATAGATGGTGTTGGTAGGATATTCTGATTGGCCAGATGATTATGCCCAGATCTGCCCCCAAATCCCATTAAGGTGATCAGTGGTTGACAGATCTTTTCTCAGTGGAAATGAGGTATACTATTACCAAAAAAAGGAAGGGGTGCTGAGTAGATGATAGTCAGGAAGGGCTTTTGAAATTTCTAGCAGTTTTGACCTTTATTCTCTATGAAATACCTTATTTAATTAATGACATTAGACTTCATTGGTAGCAGTTAATATTTTGAAAAAAACAATTGTCACTGCTGGTTGGAAAATATAAATTGAAAAATTCTTTATGTCAAATGGTTATGTTTTAACAGTTAATAACTTTAATCCCAAAAGACATTGAAGCTAACCATTTGATTAATAGCTAAAGTTTCATTATAAATTAAATGTATGAATTCACTGATCATAAACATTTTCTGCAAAAAATTAATTCCAATTATTCAAGAATTAAATTGTAAAATGTCATCTTTCTGTGGCTCCCTTTATTTCTCTTAGAGACAGCACGTGAACCTCTTGTTTTTCCTAAAATAATCAATTAAGGCAAAAAGAAATTTAATTAGAACCAATCATGTTAATACTACTTTAAAACAAGTACTAGAATATTGTATCTATGTATAATGAATCAAAAACAAAACCAAATGAAATATAAATACTTCCAGAAAGTTAATGTCAAAATAAATAATGCCCTTCACAGTATTCACCATGACAAATTTTACTTATTCCATTAACTTTTCCATTATCTTAAAATATTTTGAAACTCCCTTTTGGGAAGAGCCTTCAAGACTAGTTTATAAGCCACTTGAGAAAAGCAGTTTTGTTATTTATCACATCACATATCGTATCCACAGTTAATTAAAACAACTTAAATCTACATCTCACTCAACAGGTTTGACCTGAAATGACTCCCAGCCAATTCCTATAATCATATCTGTCCAAAAAGGTGACTTGTCATAGTGGAAGACACTCAAAGACTGGACCGTATGAAGTCAGAGAGTTTCGAATAAGAGAATATTTTTCATGTCCAAAATTATCCAAAGAAGATTTTATGTAATCTTCAGAATAAGTGGATAACTTGCAAGAGGACAAAATTGAAGGGAAAGACTTCCATCTGAAGCATGTCATTACTTTAGAGTCTTTCTTAATATTTACATATTTACTGTGTATTATGAAAATTGGCAATAAATATAGCTGTGTAGGTAAAACATACTTTATTTTTTAAAATTGAAAGACCATATTAAAGATGAAGCCTAAAAAGAAGAGATGATATGAACTCAGGCTAGATGCCCTTACTTGTATGAGATTTTTTTTTAATATATAAATACATTTTAGTTATTTTTCATTAAATCTTAATTTTTATATTTTTAACTCAAAAGTATATTTTACCCCTTTACCCACCGTTACCCATCTCTAACACAATGTTTCTTTAGCTGAGAAGCAGAACAATTTCAGAATCATAACTTTCAGTGAAATCAATCAGCTGATAAAGTGGCAGGTTCGTGCCTCTGCTAAGATTACTGTGCTCATGAAGCCAAGTTCACAGGTTTGATCCCTAAGTGGGCCAATTTACTCTGCTAAAGGCAATCCCTCAGACCCTGTCCTGACATCCTGCAAGTGGGAGCCATCAGTCATAAGGAGAAGCTGGGGGAAAATGTAGGTGAAGTAGAGCCAATTCAGCCCCACTGTAGGAAAAGAGCTCCATGTCCAAGCCAGCTGTTGGTTATGCTGTGGCATTTCTCTTGTAAATAAAAGAGGGAACTATCTTCCAAATGATAGTGAATTGGTACAGGTCACAGTGTAAATCTGATTTCCAGAAATGTACTTTAATATCAAGTATGTCAATAATTACTAAACTAGCAACGAATTGTTGGTTTGATTAGTGTTGTACCAAGAATGGTAGGAGGTGTATGGAGACCCCAAAATAATGTATGAATTTATAATGTATTCATTACCAACTTCCACAAAAAAGATTGGCTGCTGCTCAAACGAAAGAGAAAATGTAGCTACTAGCTGAGAAATTATGATAATAGATTGGATAAAACATACGAAAACCATCAAAGCATTATGTGTCAAAGTTTTATTTAACTTTATTGAGGAAACTAGCAAGATGACAAAATAAAATTTGAGAAATTGGAATTTTTTAGTCAGTAGGAAAAAAAACGCTGAAATAAAGTACCAAATTAGATACAAAATTAGTTAAAGTCCTACAGGGCAATAAAACCATCACAGCTTAACAGTTTTACAGAACTGTAAAATGGCCCTATGCAGTTGTGTAAACAAAGTTATATTCCCTTAGAGCACATTAGAAACAGCTAGGGAGTTTTAAAAAATACTGATAACTAGGTCTTACCCCAAATATTCCCATCTACTTGGAAACTGAGTAAGGCCTGAGCAGCGGGATTTTTAAAACCTCCCCCAGTGATTCTAACGTGCAACCAAGTTTGAGAACCTCTGCCCTAGAAAGTGGCACGGACTTTTACAAGGGCTTTCAGCAATTTGCCCTCGAGCCTTGCTATTCAAAATGTGTAGCATCGTCTAGCAGCACTGCAGAATCTGGGTTCCCCACTCCACATGCACTGAGTCAGAATCTGCATTTTAAAAATATCACCGGGTCATTCAGGTCATTAATAATAAAGTTGGAGAAGCATTTCTTTTCTTTAATTTTTTTTTTAAAGATTTTTTTTTTTTCAATGCCGACCATTTTTAAAGTCGTTATTGAATTTGTTACAATATTGCTTCTGTTTCGTTTTGGTTTTTCGGCCTGAGGCATGTGGGATCACAGCTCCCCAACCAGGGATCAAACCCGTACCCTCTGCATTGGAAGGCAAAGTCTTAACCACTGGACCACCAGGGAAGTCCCTGGAGAAGCACTTTTGTGACACGATATTGAAAGGACTTGCAATCATTTTTTTCCCCTTATTTCCAAGTTTTAGAAAAATTTTCCTAAGATAACACCAGTAAGAAATTGCCAAATATTTCTAAAAAGGCCACAAATAGCACTGTAACAGTAGGAATGTTGGTGGAGAGAGGAATCAACTCTAAGCTTGAAACCCTGCTCTAGATCAGGCAATGGCCCCACTTCCCAGGAGCCTCAGCCCCAGATGCAGTAGGACTGGGAGTATTTAAGATGAATGGATGGGTGTTTAAGGGATCTTAAGGGTAAGCATCATGTTCTATGTATCACCTTTACTAAGGGCTGCTGGGAACTGGGCCAGTGAGGGGTGGGGCCACCCACGTGTGCCAATCATTTTTAATAATCATGTAACAAGCACAGCATAGGAGCTATGAAGAAAAAAAGTAGAAAGAGTATTTGAATACTAATTAGGGAAAAATACAAATTTTCAGTGAAAGTATTTTTTTTTATTGAAGTATAGTTGATTTACAATGCTGTGCCAATCTCTGCTATACAGCATGGTGACTCAGTTATACACATTCTTTTTTTAATATTCTTATCCATTTTGGTTTATCCCAGGAGATTGGATATACTTCCCTGGGCTATACAGTAGGACCTTGCTGTTTATCCATTCTAAATGTAATAATTTGCATCTACCAACCCCAAAGGCCCAGTTGATCCCTCTCCCTCCCCCTCTCCCCCTTGGCAACCGCAAGTCTGATCTCTCAAGTCTGTGAGCCTGTCTCTGTTGTATAGATAGGTTCATTTGTGCCATATTTTAGATTCCGCATACAAGTGATATATGGTATTTGTCTTTCTCTTTCTGACTTCACTTCACTTAGTATGATAATCTCTAGCTGCATCCCTCTTGCTGCAAGTGGCATTATTTTGTTCTTTTTTATGGCTAAGTAGTATTCCACTGTATATATGTACCACATCTTCTTATCCATTCATCTGCCAATGGACATTCAGGTTGTTTCCATGTTTTGGCTATTGTGAATAGTGCTGCTATGAACATAGGGGTGCATGTATCTTTTTGAATTATGGTTTTGTCCAGGTATATGCCTAGGAGTGGGATTGCTGGATCATACAGTAATTCTATTTTTAGTTTTCTGAGGAACCTCTGTACTGTTTTCCATAGTGGTTGCAGCAACTTACATTCCCACCAACAGTGTAGGAGGGTTCCCTTTTCTCCACACCCTTCCCAGCATTTGTTATTTAGTGAAAGTATTTTAAACAACTTACCCAGCATCAAGTTGCTAAAATTTTGATGGTGAATGTGTCAACCCAAACTTAGTGTTAACTGCATTTTGTGAAAGATTGACAGGGGAGTTTACTGCCTTTTGAGTATGAAAATTTAGGGCATGGTTATCCGGCAACAAGACCTTTGATATGGCAATTGACACCTCAGGAAACATAAACAATGTTCTTACATGGAGCTTTCCAGAAATATTAAATGAATTTCACTTTAGCCTGAAAGAATGACAACTATACATCTTGGATTTTCAAAGTCATTGCCAATTTTCAATCTTTTAAATTCATAAATTTATTCATTAGATATTAAGTACTAGGTACTTTCCTAGGTTTACAATGACATACTAAAAAACATGGCTCTTGCCTTCATGGAGCTAACAGTCTAGTAAGGAACAAGGATATTAAACAATGAATAAAGATTACAAATATTATTGTCATACTGAGTGAAGTAAGTCAGAGAAAGAAGTATCGTCTGACATCGCTTATATGGGGAATCTAAAAAAAATGATACAAATGAACTTATTTACGAAACAGAAACAGACTCACAGGCTTAGAGACTGAACTCATGGTTACCAAGGGGGGAAGGGTGGAGGGGAGGAATAATTAGGGAGTTTGGGATTGACATGTACACACTGCTATATTTAAAATGGATAACCAACAAGGACCTACTGTACAGCACAGGGAAATCTACTCAATATTCAGTAACAACCTAATTGGGAAAAGAATTTGAAAAAGAATAGATACATGTATATGTATAACTGAATCACTCTGTTGTACACCTGAAACTAGCACAACATTGTTAATCAACTATTCTCCAATATAAAATAAAAAGTTAAAAATAAAAAACAAATGTTATTGTTATAACAAATCTTGATAAGTATACTAAAAGAACAGGGTGATTTCAATGAAAATGACATTCAATATGTAACTAAATGTGATTTATTATCTATAACTTTACAAGGCTTTATCAATAAAAGTTCCCAAGTCATAAAACAATTTCAATCATAAAATATATGAATTTCACAAAGGCCGCCAAATGCACTCAACTCTGCTTAACTCCTCAAATGGTAAGAAACATCCAAAAGCTCTGACAATGCTTCTCTGACATTCTTTCTTCATTATGGCAATATGGGTGGTTTTCTCTGAGCAGCTGAATGTGTGATGTGTCTTCCAAAGACCTAAAGATTACAGAGACTTTAGTTAGAGTGACTGAAATGACACACAGATATTGATTCAGGTACCTTAAATCCTTTCTGGAATATTAATGGAAATCATAGAATCATATGTGTATACATATATCATACTGATATATATATATATACTTATATCACACTGATATATGAATAATACTATATATGTGGTGTGATATTGGAGATTGTGTGTGTATGTATATATATCCATACACACACACACACACACACACACACACACAACACATATTTCCGCTTCCATATATATTTAGATAATCTCCAATTTCAAAGACTGATTTGGTCTCATATTTTTTATTAAACCTGGTAGAGAACTACAGATATCATTACAAATGAAAGATTTGGAGCCTCTGTGTGATAAGATTGCCTGAAGTGTTTTCTTAGTTTTGGGCTTGTTTTGTTTTGTCTTGTCTGTTTCTTCATGGCTATATAAATGTGTTTGTCCTCTCTAGCTAATATACTTGGTCTTACCATACTTAAGTTCAGCCTTGATAGTAACTATTATCTTTTGCATTATTTATTCAAAAGCTGCCTCTCCCCTTAACTCATTCATTGCTTTCATTATTCCTGGTTCCCCTGACCCCTTACCTCTAAGCATCAGCTCCTGATGCCTGTTACTTACCCTCCTGACTCTGTGATGGTCAGTTTGAAACATGCTTCTCATGTTGTAATCCTCAGAACACATAGATCTAAAACTCAAATTCTCCTTCTTCCAAAGAGCCCAGGAATAGGAAATTTGCCATATTATTTAACAATAAAAGAAATGTACACATAATTAAGCACTGAATCAAGTGGTCCTTCCACACTGTCAACTCCTGAATGATTTTTTTCCTTTTTTCCCCCCAGTTTTATTGAGATACAATTGACACATAACATTGTATGAGTTTTAGGTAAACAATATGGTGATCTGATACGTGTATATATAGTGAAATATATACCACAGTAATTCTAGTTAATCTATCACCACACATAGTTAAAATTTTTTTTCTTATGATAAGAAATTTAAGATCCACTCTCTTAGCAACTTCCAAATTATAATACAGTATTATTAACTTCAGTCATCATGCTATACATTACATCCCAGAACTTAGTAATCTTATAACTGGGAGTTTGTACCTTTTCAACACTTTCACCCACACCTGTCCCCCATCTGGCAACCACCAATGTGTTGTAAGTTTGTTTTTTTAACTCAATATATAAATGATATAAATTTGACATATAAATGCAGTATTTCTCTCAGTCCAATATATTTTACCATATTGTTGCAAGTGGCAGGATCTCCTTTTTGTTATGACAAATAATATTCCATTGTATGTATATGTGTGTGTGTATATTTTCTTTATCCATTAATCATTCAATAGACACTTAGGTTGTATCCATGTTTGGCTATTGTAAATAATGCTGCAATAAACATGCAGATATCTTTTCAAGACAGTGACTTAATTTCCTTTATATGTATTCAAAGGTGATATTGCTGGATCATTGGGTAGTTCTTTTTAATTTTTTGCAGAACCTCCATACTGTTTTCCACAGTGTCTGCACCAATTTACATTTCCGGGAACAGTGCACAGGGTCCCCTTTCCTCCACAGCCTAGCCAACATTTGTTATCTCTCGTCTTTTTGATGATAACTTGTCTAACAGGCGTGAGGTGATATCTCATTTTGGTTTTGATTTGCATTTTCCTGATGATTAGTAACGTTGAATACCTTTTCATGTACCTGTAAGCTATTTGTATCTCTTTGGAAAAATGTCTATTCACTTCTTTTGCCCATTTTTTAATGGACTGTTTGGGTGGTTTTTGCTATTGAGTTGTATATGTTCTTTATATTGAGTTGTATATGTTGTTTATATATTTTGGACATTAACCCTTATCAGATATGATTTGCAAATATTTTCTCTTATTCTGTAGATTACCTTTCATTTTATTGATGGTTTCTTTGGCTGTACAGAAGCTTTTTAGTTTGACATAGTCTCACTTGTTTATTGCTTTTGCTTTAGGTATCAAATCGAAAAAAACTCATTGCAAAAATCAATGTCAAGGAGCTTTATCCCTATGTTTTCTTCTAGAAGTGTTATGGTTTCAGGTCTTACACTCAAGTCTTTCATCCATATTGAGTTCATTTTTAAATATGCTATAAGATAGTGATCCAGTTTTCCCAACACCATTATTAGGCTGTTATTTCCTCCTCTATGTTCTTGGCTCCTTTGTCATAAATTAGTTGATCATATGTGTGGGTTCATTTCTGGGTTATCTATTATATTCCATTGATCCATGTGTCTTATTTTAATGCCAATATCATACTGTTTTGATTACTATAGCTTTGTAATATAGTTTGAAATCAGGAACTGTGATACCTCTAACTTTGTTCTTCTTTCTCAATATTGCTTTGGCTATTCAGAGTCTTTTGTGGTCCCATACAAATTTTAGGATAGTATATTTTTGTGGAAAACTGCCATTGAAATTTTGATAGGGATTGCATTCAATCTGTAGATTACTTTGTGCAATATGAATATTTTAACAACAGTAATTTTTCCAATCCACGAGCACAGAACATCTTTCTATTCATTTGTGTCATCTTCAATTTCTTTCATCAATGTCTAATAGTTTTCATTGTGCAGGTCTTTCACCTTGGTGGTTAAATTTATTCCTAGATATTTTATTCTTTTTGTTGTAAGTGGATTATTTTCTTAATTTCTCTTCATTCATCATTAGTGTATAGAAATGCAACTAATTTTGTATATATATTTTATATCCTGTAATTTACTTGAACTTGCCCATTAACAGGGTTTTTTTTTTTTTTTTGGCAGAGTCTTTAGGGTTTTCTATGTATACTATCATATTATCTACAAATAGAGACTTCTTCCTTTCCAAGTTGGATAATTTTTATTTCTTGCCTAGCTCTAACTAGGACTTCCAGTGCTATGTTAAATAAAAGTGACAAGGGTGAGCATCCTTTTCTTGTTTCTGATTTTAGAGCAAAGGCTTTCAGTTTTTCACTGTTGAGTATTATGTTCACTGTGGGTTTGTCATATACAGCTTTCATTATGTTGAGACATGTTCCCTTTATACCCACTTCATTGAGAATTTTTATCATGATTGGATGTTGAATTTTGTCAAATGCTTTTTGTGCATCTATTAAGATGACATATGATTTTTACCCTTCATTTTGTTAATGTGATGTACCACATTGATTGATTTGCAGATGTTGAACATTTTTGCGTCCCTGAAATAAATCCCACTTGATCATGGTGCATGATCTTTGACTGCATAGTTGAATTTCATTTGCTAATATTTTGTTCAGAATTTTTGCATTTTGTTCCTCAGAGATACTGGCCTGTATTTTATTTTCTGTAGTGGCCTTGTCTAGTTTTAGTATGAGTAAAACTGGCCTCATAAAGTTTGTTTAGAAATATTCCCTCCTCTTGTATATTTTGGAAGAGTTTGAAAGGATTTGTAATTCTTTAATTTTTTGATAGAATTTACCAGTGAAGCCATCTGGCTTAACTTTTGTTTGTTGATGGGTTTTGGATTACTGATTCCATCTCCTTACTAGTACTTGGTCTGTTCAGATTTTCTATTTCTCCATAAATTAGTCTTAATAGGTTGTATCATTTTAGGAATTTATTTTTTCTAAGTTGTCTAGTTTGGTGGCATATATCAGTCTCTTATGATCCTTATGATTTTCTTTCTGTGGTATGGTCTCCTCTTATTATAACATCTTTTTCATTTCTAATTTTATTAAAATCCTCTTTTTTCTTTGTGACTCTAGCTAAGGGTTTTTCTATTTTATTGTTTCAAAAGACCAACTCTTAGTTTTATTGTTCTTTTCTATTGTCTCTTATTCTCTTTTTCATTTATTTCCTCTCTGATCTTTGCTGTTTTTTTCATTCTACTAACTTTGAGCTTAATTAGCTTTTCTTTTCTAGCTCCTTGAGGTGTAAAGTTAGGTTGTTTGAGATCTTTCTTATTTCTTGATGTAGCTGTTTATCACTATGAACTTCCCTCTTAGAACTGCTTTTGCTGCATCCCATATAAGTTTTGGCATGTTGTATTTCTATTTTCATTTGTCTCAAGATATATTTTTTTAATTTCTTCTTTGACACATTGGTTTTACAGTAGGAAAATTTTAATTTTCACATATATGTGAATTTTCCAGGTTTTTTCTTCTTGTAATTGATCTGGTTTTGTAACATTGTGGTTCAAAAAAATGCCTGATATGATTTCAGTCTTTTTAAATTTACTAAGGCTTGTTTTGTGGTCTAACATATGGTAAATCCTGAAGAATGTTCTAAGTGCACTTGAAAAGAATGTTTATTCTGCTATTTTGGGGTGGATGTTGTGTAAATATCTTAGTGAAGTGTTTCCTTATTGATATTCTGTCTTGATGATCTAACCATTGTTGAAAATGAAGTCCTTCACTATTTTTGTATTGCTGTCTATTTCTTCCTTCATTTCTGTTAATATTTGCTTTATGTATTTAGTGTTTCTATGTTGGGAGAATGAATATTTATAAATGTTATATCCTCTTGTTAGATTGATGCCTTTATCATTGTATAATAACCTCCTTTGTCTCTTATAACAGTCTTTGGCTTAAAGCCTGTTTTGTCTGACATAAGTATAGCTACCCCTGGTTTTCTTCAGTTTCTTTTTGCATGGAGTATATTTTTCCATCTCTTCATTCTTAATCTGTGTTTGTTCTCAAAACAGAAGTGAGTCTCCTGTAGCAGCCAATAGTTGGATTGTTTATTTATCCATTCAGCATCCTGTCTTTTGATTAAATATAAATGGACTGAATTCTTCAAAGTAATTATTGATAAGTGTGGCCTTACTATTCCTATTTATGATTGTTTTTTGGCTCTTTTACAGGTCTTTTGTTCCTCTCTTCCTCTGTGATTTGGTGATTTTGTATGGTGGTATGCTTAGATTCCCTTCTCTTTATAGTTTGTGTATCAATTATAAATTTTTGCTTTGGAGTTACCATAAAACTTGTATAAAACATCTTGTATTTATAATAGCCTATTTAAGCTGATAACAACTTATGTTTGAATGCATATTAAAGCTGTAGCTTTTTACTCTTCCCTTTCATATTTTGTTTTTGTTGTCACAGTTTACATCTTTGGTCCTGCATATTCATAAACAAATTATTGTAGTTATAGGTAGTTTTACTACCTTTGTCTTTTAACCTTCATAGTAGATTTATAAGTGATTTACCCGCCACCATTACAACACTAGAGGATTCTGATTTAACTATATATTTACCTTTACCATTAAGATTTATACTTTGATATGTTTTTCTCTTACGGATTAGTGCCCTTTTGTTTCACCTTGAAGAATTCCATTTACTATTTCTTCTAAGGCCAGTCTAGTGGCGATGAACTCCTTCACTTTTGCTTGTCTAGAAAACTCTTTGTCTCGTCTTCAAATCTGAGGGACTTTTCTGGGTAGAATATTCTTTGCTGGCAGTTTTCTTTTCTTTTCTTTTCTTTTACACTTTGAATATATTGGCCACTTCCTTCTGGTCTGCAAGTTTCTGAATAAAATTCTGCTGATAGTCTTACGGAGAAACCCTTGTACATAAAAAGTTGTTTTCCTCTTGCTGCTTTTAAGATTCTCTCCTTGTCTTCAGCTTTTGTTAATTTAATTGTAATGTGTCTTGGTGTGGTCATTTTGAGTGCATCTTATTTGGAACTTTTTGGTCTGCTTGGATCTGGATGTCTGTTTTCTTCCCCAGGTTAGGAAAGTGTTCAGCTATTGTTCTTCCAATAAGGTTTCTGCCTCTTTCTCTGTCTTCCTCTTC
Organism: Tursiops truncatus; assembly: GCF_011762595.2. Lineage (NCBI taxonomy): Eukaryota > Metazoa > Chordata > Mammalia > Artiodactyla > Delphinidae > Tursiops > Tursiops truncatus. Next base: position 20,902,987 of record NC_047037.1, on the reverse strand, counting down.
TGGGACCCTTATAATGCAAATATGTGTCCACTTGATGATTTACCTTAAGCTACCTTCACTCTATTTCATTCTTTTTTTGGGGGGTGGGGGTCCTCTGACTGGATGAATTCCACTGCCCTGTCTTAAAGTTCACTGATCCCTTCTTCCACTTCACCTAGGCTGCTGCTGAACCCCTCTATTTAATTTTTCAGTTATTATATTTTTCAGCTCTGTGATTTCTGTTTGGCACTTTCTTATGTTTTCTCTCTTTAAAATTTCCCTTTGTTCATGCATTGTTCTGTTGACCTCAGTGAGCATCTTTATGATCATTATTTTGAACTCTATTTTATTAGGGTCTGTTTCTGGAGTTTTATCCTCTTATTTGGGGAAATATTTCTTTTTCTTTGTTTCTTTATGTTGGTTTCTGTGCATTAGATAAAACAGCCACCCTCTTAGTCTTGAAGGAGTGGTCTCATGTAGGAAATGAAGCTTATTGTTTAGCTGGGTGCTAGCTGTTGGTTGTTTCTCAAACCTCTGTGTTTGAGAAACATCTGTGATTCTCTCCAAAGGCAATACACTCCTTATTTACAAAAGTCTCATCCTCTCTATCTTGCACAAAAACGATGGTAGGAGCAGTGCTGTTGATCAGGAGAAAGAAGGCAGGAGCAGTGCCTCTGAGATGAATTTTTCTTAATATGAACAGAACAAAGGAGCAATAATGTGTAAGCTTTCTCAGGGAAAGTTCCCTTTAGATGATAGAAGAAATGAAGTTTCTCTGCTGTTAAATATAAAAGGATTATGGTGAGAATTCAAACTATAGAAATGTTTAATTCATTCATATAATTCAAAATATCAATATTTATTGCCTGACATAATGGCAGGCATTAAGCTAGATACTGGGCATAAAGTTTTGAAAGACACAATATAGTTCCTACTTTTATAGATCTTATGGTCCAATGGGATGAACAGGTAGTAAACAACAATAACAATTCATTTTATTTTTTTAATTTATATCTTATATTGGAGTATAGTTTATTTACAATGTTAGTTTCATGCATACAGCAAAGTGATTCAGTATATATGTGTATATATATATATATATATATATATATATATATATATATATATATATATATATATACATATTCTTTTTCAGATTCTTTTCCCACTTAGGTTTTTACGGAGTATTGAATAGAGTATCCCATGCTATGCAGGAGGTACTTGTTGATTATTTTATATATAGTACTGTGTATATGTTAATCCCAAATTCCTAATTTATCCCTTCCTGCCATCTCTCCCCTTTGGTAACCATAGTTTCTTTTCTAAGTCTGTGAGTTTGTTTCAGTTTTGTAAATAAGTTCATTTGTATCATATTTTTAGATTCCACATATAAGTGATATCATATAATATATGTCTTCTTTGTCTGACTTCACTGATTTTTTTTAACATCTTTATTGGAGTATAATTGCTTTACAATGTGGTGTTAGCTTCTGCTTTATAACAAAGTGAATCAGTTATACATATACATATGTTCCCATATCTCTTCCCGCTTGCATCTCCCTCCTTCCCACCCTCCCTACGCCACCCCTCTAGGTGGTCACAAAGCACCGAGCTGATCTTGTGCTATGCGGCTGCTTCCCACTGCTATCTATTTTAGGTTTGGTAGTATATATATGTCCATGCCACTCTCTCACTTTGTCACAGCTTACCCTTCCCCCTCCCCATATCCTCAAGTCCATTCTCTAGTAGGTATCTGTCTTTATTCCCGTCTTACCCCTAGGTTCTTCATAACTTTTTTATTCTTACATTCCATATATATATGTTAGCATACGGTATTTGTTTTTCTCTTTCTGACTTACTTCACTCTGTATGACAGACTCTAGGTCTATCCACCTCACTACAAATATCTCAATTTCATTTCTTTTTATGGCTGAGTAATATTCCATTGTATATATGTGCCACATCTTCTTTATCCATTCATCCAATGATGGACATTTAGGTTGTTTCCATCTCCTGGCTATTGTAATAGAGCTGCAATGAACATTTTGGTACATGACTCTTTTTGAATTATGCTTTTCTCAGGATATATGCCCAGTACTGGGATTGCTGGGTCGTATGGTAGTTCTACTTTCAGTTTTTTAAGGAACCTCCAAACTGTTCTCCAGGTGGCTGTACCAATTCATATTCCCACCAGCAGTGCAAGAGTGTTCCCTTTTCTCCACACCCTCTCCAGCATTTATTGTTTCTAGATTTTTTGATGATGGCCACTCTGACTGGTGTGAGATGATATCTCATTGTAGTTTTGATTTGCATTTCTCTAATGATTAATGATGTTGAGCATTCTTTCATGTGTTTGTTGGCAGTCTGTATATCTTCTTTGGAGAAATGTCTGTTTAGGTCTTCTGCCCATTTTTGGATTGGGTTGTTTGTTCTGTTGTTATTCAGCTGCATGAGCTGCTTGTAAATCTTGCAGATTAATCCTTTGTCAGTTGCTTCATTTGCAAATATTTTCTCCCATTCTGAGGGTTGTCTTTTGGTCTTGTTTATGGTTTCCTTTGCTGTGCAAAAGCTTTGAAGTTTCATTAGGTCCCATTTGTTTATTTTTGTTTCTATCTCCATTTCTCTAGGAGGTGGGTCAAAAAGGATCTTGCTGTGATTTATGTCATAGAGTGTTCTGCCTATGTTTTCCTCTAAGAGTTTGATAGTGTCTGGCCTTACATTTAGGTATTTAATCCATTTTGAGTTTATGGTGTTAGGGAGTGTTCTAGTTTCATACTTTTACATGAACCTGTCCAGTTTTCCCAGCACCACTTACTGAAGAGGGTGTCTTTTCTCCATTGCATATTCCTGCCTCTTTTATCAAAGATAAGGTGACCTTATGTGTGTGGGTTTATCTCTGGGCTTTCTACCCAGTTCCATTAATCTATATTTCTGTTTTTGTGCCAGTACCATACTGTCTTGATTACTGTAGCTTTGTAGTATAGTCTGAAGTCAGGGAGCCTGGTTCCTCCAGCTCCATTTTTCATTCTCAAGAATGCTTTGGCTATTCGGGGTCTTTTGTGTTTTCATACAAATTGTGAAATTTTTTGTTCTAGTTCTGTGAAAAATGCCAATGGTAATTTGATAGGGATTGCATTCAATCTGTAGATTGCTTTGGGTAGTAGAGTCATTTTGAAAATATTGATTCTTCCAATCCAAGAACATGGTATATCTCTCCATCTATTTGTATCATCTTTAATTTCTTTCATCAGTGTCTTATAGTTTTCTGCATACAGGTCTTTTGTGTCCTTAGGTAGGTTTATTCCTAGATATTTTATTCTTTTTGTTGCAGGGGTAAATGGGAGTGTTTTCTTAATTTCACTTTCAGATTTTTCATCATTAGTGTATAGGAATGCCAGAGATTTCTGTACATGAATTTTGTATCCTGTTACTTTACCAGATTCATTGAATAGCTCTAGTAATTTTCTGGTAGCATCTTTAGGATTCTCTATGTATAGTATCATGTCATCTGCAAACAGTGACAGCTTTACTTCTTTTCCGATTTGGATTTATTTAATTTTTTCTTCTTTGATTGCTGTGGCTAAAACTTACAAAACTATGTTGAATAGTAATGGTGAGAGTGGGCAACCTTGTCTTGTTCCTGATCTTAGTGGTAATGCTTTCAGTTTTTCACCACTGAGAATGATGTTGGCTGTGGGTTTGTCATATATGGCCTTTATTGAGGAAAGTTCCCTCTATGCCTACTTTCTGCAGGGTTTTTATCATAAATGGGTGTTGAATTTTGTCGAAAGTTTTCTCTGCATCTATTGAGATGATAATATCGTTTTTCTTCTTCAATTTGTTAATATGGTTTATCACGTTGATTTATTTACGTATATTGAAGAATCCTTGCATTCCTGGAATAAACCCCACTTGATCATGGTGTATGATCCTTTTAATGTGTTGTTGGATTCTGTTTTCTAGTATTTTGTTGAGGATTTTTGCATCTATGTTCATCAGTGATATTGGCCTGTAGTTTTCTTTCTTTCTGACATCTTTGTCTTGTTTTGGTATCAGGGTGATAGTGGCCTCATAGAATGAGTTTGGGAGTGTTCCTCCCTCTGCTATATTTTGGAAGAGTTTGAGAAGGATAGGTGTTAGCTATTCTCTAAATGTTTGATAAAATTCACCTGTGAAGCCATCTGGTCCTGGGCTTTTGTTTGTTGGAAGATTTTTAATCACAGTTTCAATTTCAGTGCTTGTGATTGGTCTGTTCATATTTTCTATTTCTTCCAGGTTTAGTCTCAGCAGGTTGTGCATTTCTAAGCATTTGTCCATTTTTTCCAGGTTGTCCATTTTATTGGCATAGAATTGCTTGTAGTAATCTTTCATGATCCTTTGTATTTCTACAGTGTCAGCTGTTACTTCTCCTTTTTCATTTCTAATTCTATTGATTTGAGTCTTCTCCCTTTTTTTCTTGATGAGTCTGGCTAATGGTTTATCAATTTTATCTTCTCAAAGAACCAGTTTTAGTTTTTTTGATCTTTGCTATTGTTTCCTTCATTTCTTTTTCATTTATTTCTGATCTGATCTTTATGGTTTCTTTCCCACTGCTAACCTTGGGGTTTTTTGATCTTCTTTCTCTAATTGCTTTAGGTGCAAGGTTAGGTTGTTTATTCGAGATGTTTCCTGTTTCTTAAGGTAGGATTGTATTGCTGTAAACTTCCTTCTTAGAACTGCTTTTGCTGCATCCCATAGGTTTTGGGTCGTTGTGTCTTCATTGTCATTTGTTTCTAGGTATTTTTTGATTTCCTCTTTGATTTCTTCAGTGATCACTTGGTTATTAAGTAGTGTATTGTTTAGCCTCCATGTGTTTGTATTTTTTACAGATCATTTCCTGTAATTGATATCTAGTCTCATAGCATTGTGTTCAGAAAAGATACTTGATACGATTTCAGTTTTCTTAAATTTACCAAGGCTTGATTTGTGACCCAAGATATGATCTATCCTGGGAAATGTTCCACGAGCACTTGAGAAAAATGTGTATTCTGTTGATTTTGGATGGAATGTCCTATAAATATCAATTAAGTCCATGTTTTTTAATGTGTCATTTAAAGCTTGTGTTTCTTTATTTTCATTTTGGATGATCTGTCCATTGATGAAAGTGGGGTGTTCAAGTCCCCTACTATGATTGTGTAACTGTCAATTTCCCCTTTTATGGCTGTTAATATTTTCCTTATGTATTGCGGTGCTCCTCTGTCGGGTGCATAAATATTTACAGTTGTTATATCTTCTTCATGGATCCATCCTTTGATCATTATGTAGTGTCCTTCTTTGTCTCTTGTAATAGTCTTTATTTTAAAGTCTATTTTATCTGATATGAGAATTGCTACTCCAGCTTTCTTTTGATTTCCGTTTTCATGGAATATCTTTTTCCATCCCCTCACTTTCAGTCTGTATGTGTCCCTAGGTCTGAAGTGGGTCTCTTGTAGACAGCATATATATGAGTCTTGTTTTTGTATCCATTCAGCCAGTCTGTGTCTTTTCATGGGAGCTTTTAATCCATTTACATTTAAGGTAATTATCGATATGTATGTTTGTATTGCCATTTTCTTAATTGTTTTGGGTTTGTTATTGTAGGTCTTTTCCTTCTCTTGTGTTTCTTGCCTAGAGAAGTTCCTTTAGCATTTGTTGTAAAGCTGGTTTGGTGGTGCTGAACTCTCTTCTCAGCTTTTGCTTGTGTGTAAAGATTTTAATTTCTCCATCAAATCTGAATGAGATCCTTGCTGGGTAGAGTAATCTTGGTTGTAGGTTTTTCTCCTTCTTCACTTTAAATATGTCATGCCACTCCCTTCTGGCTTGCAGAGTTTCTGCTGAAAGATCAGCTGTTAAACTTACAGGGATTCCCTTGTGTGTTATTTGTTGTTTTTGCCTTGCTGCTTTTAATATGTTTTCTTTGTATTTAATTTTTGATAGTTTGATTAATATGTGTCTTGGCGTGTTTCTCCTTGGATTTATCCTGTATGGGACTTTCTCTGCTTCCTGGACTTGATTAACTATTTCCTTCCCATATTAGGGAATTTTTCAACTATAATCTCTTCAAATATTTTCTCAGTTCCTTTCTTTTTCTCTTCTTCTCTGGGACTCCTATACTTCGAATGTTGGTGTGTTTAATGTTGTCTCAGAAGTCTCTGAGACTGTCCTCAGTTCTTTTCATTCTTTTTTCTTTATTCTGCTCTGCAGTAGTTATTTCCACTATTTTATCTTCCAGGTCACTTATCTGTTCTTCTGCCTCAGTTATTCTGCTATTGATCCCATCTAGAGTATTTTTAATTTCATTTATTGTGTTGTTCATCATTTGTTTCATCTTTAGTTTTTCTAGTTCCTTGTTAAATGTTTCTTGCATTTTGTCCATTCTATTTCCAAGATTTTGGATCATCTTTACTATCATTATTCTGAATTCTTTTTCAGGTAGACTGCCTATTTCCTCTTCATGTGTTAGGTCTAGTGGGTTTTTATCTTGCTCCTTCATTTGCTATGTTGTTCTGTCTTCTCATTTTGCTTATCTTACTGTGTTTGGGGTCTCCTTTTCGCAGGCTGCAGGTTCGTAGTTCCCGTTGTGTTTGTTGTCTGTCCCCAGTGGCTAATGTTGGTTCAGTGGGTTGTGTAGGCTTCCTGGTGGAGGGGACTAGTGCCTGTGTTCTGGTGGATGAGACTGGATCTTGTCTTTCTGGTGGGCAGGTCCACGTCTGGTGGTGTGTTTTGGGTTGTCTGTGGACTTATTATGATTTTAGGCAGCCTCTCTGCTAATGGGTGGGGTTGTGTTCCTGTCTTGCTTGTTTGGCATAGGGTATCCAGCACTGTAGCTTGCTGGTTGTTGAGTGAAGCTGGGTCTTGGTGTTGAGATGGAGATCTCTGGGAGATTTTCGCCATTTGATATTATGTGGAGCTGGGAGGTCTCTTGTGGACCAGTGTCCTGAAGTTGGCTCTCCCACCTCAGAGGCACAGCACTGACTACTGGCTGGAGCACCAAGAGCCTTTCATCCACACGGCTCAGAATAAAAGGGAGAAAAGATAGAAAGAAAGAAAGGGGATAAAATAAAATAAAGTAAGATAAAATAAAATAAAGTTATTAAAATAAAAAATAAGAAAAAAAAATTTTTTAAGTAAAAACAACAACAAAAAAATGGATGGATAGAACCCTAGGACAAATGGTAAAAGTAAAGCTATACAGACAAAATCTCACACAGAAGCATACACATACACACTCACAAAAAGAGAACAAGGGGAAAAAATAATGTATCTTGCTTCCAAACTCCACCTCCTCAATTTGGGATGATTCATTGTCTATTCATGTATTCCACAGATGCAGGGTACATCAAGTTGATTGTGGAGATTTAATCCACTGCTCCTGAGGCTGCTGGGAGGGATTTCCCTTTCGCTTCTTTGTTCCCACAGCTCCCAAGGTTCAGCTTTGGATTTGGACCGGCCTCTGCTTGTAGGTCGCCTGAGGGCATCTGTTCTTTGCTCAGACAGGATAGGGTTAAAGGAGCAGCTGAATCGGGGGCTCTGGCTCACTCAGGCTGGGGGAAGGGAGGGGTGCGGATGCGGGGTGAGCCTGCAGCGACAGAGACCAGTGTGATGTTGCAGCTGCCTGAGGCGCACCGTGCGTTCTCCCGAGGAAGTTGTCCCTGGATCATGGGACCCTGGCACTGGCAGGCTGCACAGGCTCCTGGGAGGGGTGTGTGGATAGTGAGCTGTGCTCGCACACAGGGTTCTTGGTGGCGGCAGCAGCCTTAGCATCTCATGCCCGTCTCTGTGGTCCACGCAGATAGCCGTGGCTCGCGCCCCTCTCTGGAGCTCCTTTAAGCAGCCCTCATAATTCCCTCTCCTCACGCACCAGGAAACAAAGAGGCAAGAAAAAGTTTCTTGCCTCTTTAACAGGTCCAGACTTTTTCCCGGACTCCCTCGCTGCTAGCCGTGGTGCACTAACCCCCTGCAGGCTGTGTGCACGCTGCCAACCCCAGTCCTCTCCCTGCGCAACCGAAGCCCAAGCCTCAGCTCCCAGCCCCGCCCGCCCCGGCGGTTGAGCAGACAAGCTTCTCTCGGGCTGGTGAGTGCTGGTTGGCACCAATCCTCTGTGCGGGAATCTCGCCGCTTTGCCCTCCGCACCCCTGTGGCTGTGCTCTCCTCCGCGGCTCTGAAGCTTCCCCCCTGCACCACCCGCATTCTCTGCCCGTGAAGGGACTTCCTAGTGTATGGAAACCTTTCCTCCTTCACAGCTCCCTCCCACTGGTGCAGGTCCCGTCCCTATTCTTTTGTCTCTGTTTTTTCTTTTTTCTTTTGCCCTACCCAGGTACGTAGGGAGTTTATTGCCTTTTGAGAGGTCTGAGGTCTTCTGCCAGCTTTCAGTGGGTGTTCTCCACATGTAGATGTATTTCTGATGTATCTGTGGGGTGTAAGGTGATCTCTGTGTCTTACTCTTCTGACATCTTCCCAAAACCCTCTGACTTCACTTATTATGATAATTTCTTGGTCCATCAATTTTGTTGCAAATGGCATTATTTCATTCTTTATGACTGAGCAATATTCCATTGTATATTTGTACCACATCTTCTTTATCCATTCATCTGTCAATGGACATTTAGGTTGCTTCCATGTCTTGGCTAATTGTAAATAGTGCTGCAGTGAACATTGGGGTGTATGTATGTTTTAGAATTATGGTATTCTCTGGATATATGCCCACGAGTGGGATTGCTGGATCATATGGTAGATCTATTTTTAGTTTTTTAAGGAACCTCCATACTGTTCTCCATAGTGGCTGTACCAATTTACATTCCCACCAACAGTGTAGGAGGGTTCCCTTTTCTCCTAACCCTGCCCAGGATTTATTGTTTGTAGACTTTTTGATGATGGCTATTCTGACCAGTGTGAGGTAATACCTCATTATAGTTTTGATTTGCATTTCTCTAATAATTCATGATGTTGATCACCTTTTCATGTGCCTTTTGGCCTTCTGTATGTCTTCCATGGAGAAATGGCTATGTAGGTCTTCTTCCCATTTTTTGATTGCGTTGTGGTTTTTTTGATATTTAGCTGTGTAAGCTGTTTGTATATTTTGGAGAGTACTCCCTTGTTGGTCCCTTCATTTGGAAATATTTTCTCCCATTCTGTGGGTTGTCTTTTCATTTTGTTTATGTTTAAATTCTGTGAAGGACTTCCCTGGTGGCACAGTTGTTAAGAATCTGCCTGCCAGTGCAGGGGACATGGGTTCGATCCCTGGTCCGGGAAGATTTCACATGCCGCAGAGCAAATAAGCCCATGCACCACAACTACTGAGCCTGTGCTGTAGAGCCCATGAGCCACAACTACTGAGCCTGCGTGTCACAGCTACTGAAACCTGTGTGCCTAGAGCCTGTGCTCCAAAACAAGAGAAGCCACTGCAGTGAGAAGCCCATGCACTAACAAAGAGTAGCCCCCACTCGCTGTAGCAACGAAGACCCAACGCAGCCAATAAATAAATAAATAAATAAATGTTCCTTTAAAAAAAAAAAAAAAGCTGTGCAAAAGCTTTTAAATGTACTCAGGTCCCATCTGGGTTTTTTTTGGTTTTGGGTTTTTTTTTTCTGGCTTTGCTTTCTTCATGAGCCTTTATTGGGTGTTCTGTGGGCAAGGAAGAGGTACAGCCTCATAGAAATGAGGAGAGGGTGTGTCTCAGGATGAATGAACTGCTGTACTTCGTGATCCTCTTGGAATAAGTCACATCTTTACGTAGCTGCTGGGGGCTCCTCTCTGGGTCTCTACGGGTTGATTTGTCTTCCCACTTCAAGGAATCCTCTTGGCCTTGGCTGCCCAGAGGAGCCTGGGCCAGGTGGGACTCCAACTGCAGAGATGGGGCGAATGGGCCTGGGGCTGGAGGAAGATTTGGGAGCCAGAGGCCGCTTGGGGGTGGGGGGCCGGGGGAAAGAGATCGAATAGAAGCTTTGGCCCTTCTGATTCTTGCTGGAGATGTCCAGCACCTTCCCCTACACAGGCCATGCCTCACTCTTCCTTGGGGCCCTCCGGGGCTAGTATAGGGCAGTGCTGTAGAATGGATTCCCTGTGTCTCTATTCCGGCAGCGGCAGCAGCCCCAGACGCAGGTGCCTAGAGCGAAAGCGGCCACGGCCACACCCCCAGTCACCAGCAGTGCGAAGAAGAGCCCTGGGGAGGCAGTGGTGGGTTTTCCCATTTGTTTTTTGTTTTGTTTTTATTTTCATTACTCTAGCAGGTAGATTCAAAATGATGTTGCTGCGATTTATGTTAAACACAGTTCTGCCTATGTTTTCCTCTAAGAGTTTTATAGTATCTGGTCTTACTTTTAAATCTTTAATCCATTTTTGAGTTTATTTTGTGCATGGTGTTAGAGAATGTTCTAATTTCATTCTCGTACATGTAGCTGTCCAGTTTTCCCAGCACCAATTATTAAAGAGACTGTCTATTCTCCATTGTATATGTAGAACAAAAAAATCCAAGATTTTTTTGTTCTACATCTTCAAAAAGTGCCATTGGTAATTTGATAGGGATTGCATTGAATCTGTAGATTGCCTTGGGTAGTATAATCGTTTTACAACATTGATTCTTTCAGTCCATTTGTGTCATCTTCAATTTCTTTCATCAGCATCTTGTAGTTTTCAGAGTACAGTTCTTCTGCCTCCTTAGGTAGGTTTATTCCTAGGTATTTTACTCTTTTTGATGAGATAGTAAATGGGATTGTTTCTTTAATCTCTCTTTCAGATTTTCTGGTGTTAGTGTATGGAAATGCAAGAGATTTCTGTGTATTAATTTTGTATCCTGCAACTTTACCAGATTCATTGATGAGCTCTAGTAGTTTTTTGTAGCGTTTAGGATTTTCTGTGTATAATATCATGTCACCTGCAAACGGTGACAGTTTTACTTCTTCTTTTCCAATTGGATCCCTTTTATTTCTTCTCTGATTGCTGTGTCTAGAACTTAAAACTGTGCTGAATAAAAGTGGGAGTGGACATTCTTGTCTTGTTCCTGATCTTAGAGGAAATGCTTTCAGCTTTTCACCATTGAGTATGATGTTAGCTGAAGGGTTGTCATATATGGCCTTAATTTGTTGAGGTGGACTCCCCCTATGCCCACTTGCTGGATAGTTTTTATCATAAATGGGTGTTGAATTTTTTCAAAAGCTTTTTCTGCATCTACTGAGATGATCATATGGTTTTTATTCAATTTGTTGATGTGGTGTATCACACTGATTGATTTGTGGATATTGAAAAATCCTTGCATCCCTGGGATAAATCCCACTTGATCATGGTATATGATCCTGTTAATGTATTGTTGAATTTGGTTTGCTATTATTTTGTTGAAGATTTTTTTATCTGTGTTCATTAGTGATATTAGACAGTACTTTTCTTTTTTTGTGGTATCTTTATCTGGTTTTGGTATCAGGGTAATAGTAGCCTCATAGAATGAGTTTGAGAGTGCTCCTCCCTCTGCAATTTTTTGGAAATAGTTTCAGAAGGTTAGGTATTAACTCTTCTCTAAATGTTTGATAGAATTCGCCTGTGAAGCCCTCTGGTCCCTGACTTTTGTTTGTTGGGAGTTTTTTAATCACAGATTCATTTTCAATACTTGTGACTGGTCTGTTCATATTTTCTATTTCTTCCTGGTTCAGTCTTGGGAGATTGTACCTTGCTAAGAATTTGTCCATTTCTTCTAGGTTGTCCACTTTATTGGCATATAGTTGCCTGTAATAGTCTCTTATGGTCCGATGTATTTCTATGATGTCAGATGTAACTTCTACTTTCTCATTTCTATTTTTATTGATATGAAACCTCACCCTTTTTTTCTTAAAGAGTCTGGCTACAGGTTTATCAATTTTGTTTATTTTTTTAAAGAACCAGCTGTTAGTTTCATTGATCTTTTCTAGTGTTTTCTTCATCTCTGTTTCATTTATTTCTGCTCTGATCTTTATGATTTCTTTCCTTTTGCTAACTCTGGGTTTTTCTTGTTCTTTTTCTAGTTGCTTTAAGTGTAAGGTTAGGTTGTTTGTCTGCGATTTTTCTTGTTTCCTGAGGTAACTATAAACTTAACTCTTAGAACTGCTTTTGCCTGCATCCCATAGGTTTTGGATCATTGTGTATTTGTTTTCATTTGTCTCTAGGTATTTTTTGATTACCTCTTTGATTTCTTCAGTGATCCATTGGTTGTTTAGTAGCATATCATTTAGCCTGTTAACTGCATGTTTGCATTTTTTACAGTTTTTTTTTTCTTGTAGTTGATTTCTAATCTCAAGCATTGTGTTTGTTTGGAAAACATGCTGCTTGATATGATTTCAATTTTCTTAAATTTACCAAGTCTTCCTTTGTGGCCCAGTATGTGATCTATCTTGGAGAATATTCCATATGCAGTTGAATATGTGTTCTGCTGCTTTTGGATGGAATGCTCTATAAATACCAATTAAGTCCATCTGATAATGTAGCATTTAAGGCCTGTGTTTCCTTATTGATTTTCTGTCTAGGTGATCTGTCCATTGATGTAAGTGGGGTGTTAAAGTCCCTCACTATTATTGCATTACTGTCAATTTTTCCTTTTATGGCTGTAAGCATTTGCCTTATATATTGAAGTGTTCCTGTATTGGGTGCATATATATATTTATAATTGTTTTATCTTCTTCTTGGATTGATCCCTTGATCATTATGTAGTGTCCTTCTTTGTTTCTTGTACAGTCCTTATTTTAAAATCTATTTTGTCTGATATGAGTATTGCTACTCCAGCTTTCTTTTGATTTCCATTTGCATGGAATATGTTTTTCCATCCCCTCACTTTCAGTCTGTATGTGTCCCTAGGTCTGAAGTGGGTCTCTTGTAGACAGAATATATATGGGTCTTGTTTTTGTATCTAGTCAGCCATTCTATGTCTTCTGGTTGGAGCATTTAATCCATTTACATTTAAAGTAATTACTGATATGTATGTTTGTATTGCCATTTTGTTAATTGTTTTGGATTTGTTTTTGCAGGTCTTTTTTCTTCCCTTCCTGTTTTGTTCTCTTCTCTTGTGATTTGATGACTATCTTGATTGTTGTGTTTGCGTTCCTTTTTCTTTTTTGTGTGTATAGCTATTGTATGTTTTTGGTTTGCCTTTACAATGAGGACTTGATATGACAGACTATATATGTACAAGATTGTTTTAATTTGCTGGTCTCCTAATTTCAGTGATATTATATGAATATCATATATTATAATTCATATATTATATGAATTCTCTTAGCTTTTGCTTGTCTGTAAAGTGTTTGATTTCTCCATTGAATCTGAATGAGAGCCTTACTGGGTATAGTATTCTTGGTTGTAGGTTTTTTCCTTTCATCACTTTTAATATATTATGCCACTCCCTTTGGCCTGTAGAGTTTCTGCTGACAAACTGGCTGATAACCTTATGGGGATTCCCTTATATGTTATTTGTTGCTTTTAATATTTTCTCTTTGTCTTTAGTTTTTGTTAATTCCATTAGTATGTGTCTCAGTGTGCTCCTCCGGGTTTATCCTGTATGGGACTCTCTGCACTTCCTGGACTTGGGTGACTGTTTACTTTCCCATGTTAGGGAATTTTTCAGCTATTATCTCTTCAAATATTTTCTCAGATCCTTTCTCTCTCTCTTCTCCTTCTGGGACCCCTATAATGTGAATGTTGATGCATTTGACATTGTCCTAGAAGCCTCTTAAACTATTCTCATTTCTTTTCATTCTTTTTTCTGTTCCATGGCAGTGATTTCCACCACTCTGTTTTCCAGCTCACTTATTCATTCTTCTGCCTCATTTATTCTGCTATTAATTCCTTCTAGTGTATTTTTCATTTCAGTTACTGTATTGTTCAACTCTGTTTGTTCTTTATATCTTACAGCTTTTATTTCTTGTATTTTCTTGGTCTGTGCCTCCATTCTTTTTCTGAGATCATGGGTCATCTTTACTATCATGGGTCATCTTTACTATCATTTCTCTGAATTATTTTTTGGGTAGATTGCCTATCTCCACTTCACTTAGTTGTTCTCCTGGGGTTTTATCTTGTTCCTTTGTCTGGCATATATTCCTCTGCCATCTCATTTGTCTAACTAACTTTCTGTTTTTGTGGTCCCACAGCCTGCAGCACTGTAGTTCCTCTTGCTTCTGGTGTCTGCCCCCTAGTGAGTGAGGCTGGTCTAAGAGCCTTGTGCATGCTTCTTGGTGGGAGGGACTGGTGCCTACGCACTGTTGGTTGGAGCTGGGTCTTGTCCCTCTGGTGGGCAGGGCCATGTCAAGGGGTGTGTTTAGAGGTGGCTGTGAAGTCAGGAATACTTTTGACAGCCTGTCTGCTGATGGGTGGGGCTTGTGTTCCCACCCTGTTGGTTGATTTGCCTGAAGCATCCCAGCATTGGAACCTAAGGGCTGTTGGGCCAGGTCTTGGCATCAAAATGGCAGCCTCCAGGACAGCTCACACCAGTGAATACTCCCCCAGTACCTCCACCACCAGTGTCATTGTCCCTGTAGAGAGCCAAAGCTGCCCCCAACACCAGGAGACCCTCCAAGAAAAGCAGGTAGGTCTGGCACAGGCTCCTATGAAGTCACTGCTTTTTCCCCTGGCCCCCAGTGCCCACAAGACCCTGCATGCACCCTTCAAGAATAGGGATCCATTTCCCCCCATCCCATGGAGCTCCTGCAACCAAGCCTTTCTGGGCTTCAAAGCCAGATGCTCTGGGGGCTCCTCCTCTTGACACCAAACCCCCAGGCTGGAAAGCCTGATGTGGGGCTCAGAGGTCTCACTCCTGTGGGAGAACCTCTGATATATAATTATTTTCCAGTTTGTGGGTCACCCACCTAGAGGGTATGGGACTTGGTTGTATCGCGAATGCATCCCCCCCTACCTTTTCACTGTGGCTTCTTGGTCTTTGGAAGTAAAATATCTTTTTTGGTAGGTTCCAGTCCTTTTTGTCAATGGTTGTTGAGCAGTTAGTTAGTTGTGATTTTGGTGATTTCATGAGAGGAGGTGAGCTCAGGTCCTTCTTCTCTGCCATCTTGTCCTGGAATCTTGAATGCATTTTTATAAATCAATGTAAATTATCTGGCAATGATCTTTTTGTTTATGTTATCAAATCCCCTGTTTTCTCCAGTTAGAGTTTTCTCCAGTTAGTCTCACAATATTAAATGTCTTTCATACTCTGAAAATATGAGTTTGCTAAAAGTCTTAAATGGGCAAATCCATTTATGGAGTCAAACTCAAAAAGTGAGTTAGGGGGATGCACCACAATTAGAGCAAAATTGCATGTACTCTTTCTAAACAAATCTCAGTATGGGTTTTTTTCAGTTTAAAAACATCTGTGACAAAGAGGAAGTTTGCTTTAAAAAAAAAAAAACCTGACAAATCTTTCCATATTTGAAGGACCTAAATTTTCTTTATCATTTGAAGAAAGATTACTATTACTCATTTGTGAGGAATATATGAAGTATTAAGGAAATAGTTATTGGGTATCTCTTAAATGGAAATCAAATAATTTAGTAGGAGGAGGACAGAGGCATTATGAGATGGTGAGGGAAGAAGGAAAAAATCCCAAATCCATTCCTGGCCCTGCCTTAATTTCTCCTGAGTCCCCACCAAGTGTATCCCCAAACTCATCCAACTTGCTTCCAGTACAACACCTGCCCACTAGGGAACACTTTTATTTCATCTATAAAAAGAGTAAGGAAATGCCTAATTCTTCTACTTTAGCATTACTACAGGTAGTTCAGAAATTCAAAATTAATACATAAAAAATGAAAACTTAAGTCATAAGGTAAATAAAGGTGAAAAAACAGAGAACGTGTTAACTTGTAAAATGGAAAGCTCCGTGTTGGCACGTAAAAAACAATCAGTAATTGTTAAAATGGGTGGTGTGAAAAGATACCACCCAAATGTTTAATCTGTATGTCTGCATTAGTGAATTGCACCATTCTCCACCTTGATGCTCAAGACATAAATGGGGGGGGGGCATCCTAGATTCTATTCTCTCCCTCATTTTCTATTACTGAATTACTTTCACCTACACACTGCTCATCAGTTAGTTAGGCACTGTTTAAGTCTTTCTGAAACTATCCTTTCTTCTCCATTTCCACTGTTATTTCTGTGTGTGTGCCTGTGTGTATATGAATGTTTCAAGCTCCCATCATGTCTTGTCTAACCTAAAGCAATAGCTTGCTTCCAGTCTCATTTTCCTCATCCTACTCACTCCTTTTGCTGGTATATTGCCAGAGTGAACTTTCTCAAGGGCAATTCTGATCTTGTTACTCTCACACTGAAATTCTTCAGGAGTCCCTTTACAGCTTTAAGGTTAAAGTAAACAAGTTTTTAACCTGCCTTCAAGACCCTTCGCAATGTTTGTTTGTCCTTTCTAGCTCTCCAGCATTTCCCAATTCACTACTCATTTATAAATATTTATATTGGGGGAGTTTTAATAGAAGCCTGTGCAGAGTATGGGAAGAGTACACAGAAGGTGGTCAGGAGGCTTCATAGAGGAAGTTCCCAGGGGTGAGGGGGGATTAGATGCTTCCCAAACAGGTGATGGGAAGGAACAGAAGATGCTTATGCATATGAGCAGGGATAGATGCACAGGGCTTGGTGAGACCAGGACATGGTTCAGTAGAGTGAGGTTTACAATACAATGTGTTGGTCATGGGAGGGGAAATCCTTGAAATACGGAAAGAGGTTCATGGGTAAAATCCCAGAAATCTTTGTAACCCAAGGTAACAAATTTGAATTTTAAATATGGAGAGGTCATCAACATGTACTGCAGGCTGGTTAAGAGGAGAGAGAGAAAAAGAACAAGAGTTAGCAAAGTCTTCTCTGAAAATAAGTCACTTTATGGTTGATCACAATTATATTAAGGTTGTTAATTTAAAAAATCATGACATTCAGACAATGGAATATTATTCAGTGCTAAAAAGAAATGATCTATCAAGCCATGAAAAGACATAGAGGAACCTTAAAGTCATAATTACTAAGTGAAAGAAGCCAATCTGAAAAGGCTACATACTGTATGATTCCAACTATATGACATTCTGGAAAAGGCCAAACTACGGAGACAGTAAAAAGACCAGTGGTCTTTGGTGGGATGAGGGGAAGGAATGAACAGGTGAAGCACAGAGGATTTTTAGGGTAGTGAAAATTCTATGGTATTAAAATGATGGATACATGTCATTATATATTTGTCCAAACCCATAGGATGTACACCAAGAGTGAACCCTAAGGTAAACTATGGGCTTTGGGTAATTAGGATGTGTTAATGTAGATTCATCAATTATAACTAATGTACCACTCTGGTGAGTGATATTGATAATGGGGGAGGCTATGCATGTGTGGGGACAGGAGGGATATGGGAAATCTCCGTACCTACCTTTCAACATTTTTGTGAACCTAAAACTTCATTTAAAAATAATGTCTTTAAAAATAAGAGCACTACAAGAAATTATCACAGTTACCAAAGTGATGTTTCAAAATATAAGTCAGATCAGGTTGCTTCCTTATTTAAAAGCCTCCATGGCTTCTTAGGGCATTTGGAAGAAAATTGAGAATTCTAGCCTTGCCTTCAGACGCCCTAAATGATCTGGCCCCAGACTTCCCGCTCCAACAGTGTGTCCTCCCCTCTCCACCATGCTCATTATGACATGTCAGTCACGGTGACATCTCTTCTGTTTCTCAGCGATGCCCACATCAGTCCTTCTGTAGGGACTCTGCACTTGTTCCTCCCCCACCCCACCCCAGAGTTCTCATTATCATGATTTTTGCATCCAGGCTCCTGTTTATCTTAATTCTATGTGTGCTTATTCATTAGCTGTCTCTCACGCTTGAATATAAATTCCTGTTGAAGGGAGACCTTTTCTGCTTTCTTTAGGACCCTAATGCTGGCACCCAGAGGACTTTCTGGCACATAGTACCTCCTCAACAAATACACAAAAGAAAACAAAAATTGATATCAAAATATCTGTTACCTTATGTTTTCTATGTATTTATACACAATATTATATTTATATGCATATATTTGTGGTGTCCTTCTTTGTAATGAACACACACAAAAATGGAAAAATAAACAGAGCAGCTACCAAATAAGTAAAATGTGAAAAACCCTCAAAAGGAAACAAATGAGAAAGATATAGGTGGCCCCACATGTGACATATTTAACCTGTGTAGTTTGCCTCTTTTTTCCCTGCAAACCAAACAGTCCTAAGGAGAATAAAATGAGGAGCCGGAAGAGCTCATCCTTGATCCCATCTGGAGAGCTAGTACAAAGACAGACTTAGAAGAAAGGGGACGAAAACATGCTGGGGTCACAGAAGGAAACTGAGTTGAAAGGAGGGAAAAAATCTGCATTCCAAGTCATTTGGAACAGAAAAGGAAGGGAGACATTATCAGAAGACAGTGTTCACCAGAGGCACAGTCTGAAAAAGAAATCGACATCTGTGAAAGTCTGGTGTGCCCCAGATCTGAGGGGGCAGATGAAGATTGTTTATGTAGTACAAGAAGGTGTTGGAAGAAGGAAGGAACAAGCTCACATGGAAACATATGCTCTCCGAAGCTACTTGAAAAATAAAACATGCAGCGGAGAGAGAAACATCTGTGTTGCACACAGGCAGACCACCAGTAGTGAAGCAGGCTTGAGGTAGAAGCGAAAGGCGTACACAAACAAGACCGGACGTTATGTCTTGTCAAAATGACATGTAAAGGCTCTGGGTCTGCATATCATTCTCTGGTGAGTTAATGGGAACTCAGCCATCTGGGGAAATCAAGGATGAGTAAACTAGCTGCCTTGGTGTGTTTTCACAGTTTTGCAGAAATGACAAAGCATGCACAAGTTTTTCCAGGCTACTTTTTTTCCTACTTGGGGAGGGGGGGCAGTGGTGGAAACCTTTAGAGTACAGTTTATTTTTTTCTTTGAGAAACATTAGAGCTTTTATTCCAAATCTACTGCAGCAATAGAAGCAGCTGGATTTCTCATCCTTTGACCATAGATTTTCAGCACATAATAGCCTTAGAAGGCACTACTTCACATTAATCAATGAATGTAGGAATTTTTGTAAAACATTAAACAGATATATTTAAGAACATTAAGAATTTTGAAATATGCAATATTCATCTTAATTGCTAAAACTGGTTATAATATTTAATAATTTGCTAAAGTATAAAAATAAATTTATATATACTCTTTATACTATTTTATTGGTAAAATGAAAAATTAAAAATCAGAAATCAAGACAATGTAGGTTACATAGAACTTAAACTAGAATTTTACCATGTTATAATTTATTATAATACAGATACCTGTCTATGTGTAAGTTTATATAAAACATGTAGCCATATTCATTTTTACATGGATATAAACATAGCATGAGTTTATATACAGAATCAATTTTTAATTATAAATACCAACTCATTTCTAAAAGGTAAGGTCGCAGATGAATGATGATGCCAAAAGTAACAGAGGCAAATAAAATAAAACTTCAAGCCTGTGGCATCTGATATCCACCATGGGATTTCTGAAACTATTTAGAAAATTTATATAAAATGTGTAGAAAACACAAATAACTAAGGAAAGAAAACTATTAAAATTATAGAAACATATTTTGCAGTATCTTAATAAGAATGTCAAAGACCTAAGCATACACAACAATCAGAAAAGAGTAAGTGTGGGGTAAACATACATAGAAACTGTAGAGTAACTTTAGCGTAAATGTGGGATAAGTGTAGACTAAGTGTGGTTGCAAAAATGAAACCGAAAAAAAAAAATTAGTCTATAGTGTAGAGATAATAGTGTAGAGATAAGCCAGGTCCAGTCGAATCACAATGTTAACTCAGTGATGTTTGGCTTTTGTGAAATCTTGGAAGCCTTTGTGCCCCTCTCCCTAAGCAAGTGCCCACCACCCAGTCACAACGAGGCTGTTCTGCATGTAATTCACATAACTTTTCCTTCTCTTCATTCTGCCACAGTAATACCACCACTGTGTGCTACACCAGCGTTCCTTGACTTCTGCTATGGAGGGAACTTTCACCTAACATTTATTGAGAATTCACTCACTAAGTGCTCACTATTCATTGTATTATCTTATTTAATTCTTGTAACAACCCTGTACAGTTTTATTATTCCTATTTTTAAAGACATGGAACTAACACTCAAATATAGAAATTATATAAAATGCTGAATTAAGTTAAAGATGTTACTCTGAAAACTTAGTCATTTCTCGTAAACCATATTACCTCTCAAATAATTAATGACTGGGTTATTACTAATCTGATAATAGCATTATGCCATGACTCTAAATTATCACTGTCAATTGTCAGCCATTATAAAGGGAGAGAGATTTTTTCATCCCTCTGATTATTCAAATGATACATGGTTATTGTATAAATTTCTAACATATAGAATAATATGAAGATAAACAATAATGTCACTTTAACCAAATCACCTGGAGGGGAAAACCATTATTAACATTTTGGATTAATACCTTTTAGCTTTGTGTGTCTGTTCTCCCAATTATATCTACACAAAAAACTGACACATTTGAAAAATTCCATGCAGCATGATAGCCCTTTGAGAAAGATCACTTTGATCAGATCTTTCCTAAAGTCCCAATGGCTGAGTCCATTTGATGGTGAGCCTTTCATCAGCCAAACACCAAATTCTAATGCTCAAATCAAGGAAAATTGAAGAATGACTTCAATGCACTCACTCTCTTACAAAAATGACAAAAATACTGACACAACAACTAAAAGTAACCATTTCTAGAACTCTAGAAATAAACCAAAGCTAAAAGCTGTATTGCAAGGCTTGAAATTCCATGTGCTGCCCTGGTATCTTTGAGCCTGATAGGGCCCCAGAGGCCCAGCCAGGACTTCCTCTGCCCTTGACAGATATGCCTTTCACTACCCCAGTCAGGAAGGCTCCCTGCCCAGGTAGTTTCCCCATCAGCTGTGCAAGCTGCATTCTACCTGTCCCTCAGTCTAACTGGTTTCACCACTATGCCAGCCAGCAAAATTATTCAAACAAGTCCCATCCTCCTGAGACAAAAAAGGACACCCCACACCCCTGTTACTACAAAGCCTATCTCCCACAGCCTTTTCTGCCTCACTGTATTTCCAAGTGCAACCTCTGTGTGGCCTTGCATAGCATGTGATGTCCTCTTCCCACAGGCTGTGCATATATGTGACTAATAAACTACTGACAATCTCATCTGCCCAATGGTGGATGTCCTGTGTTCAGCCAGCTTATGCTATTTAGGTTATTGGAGCCCTCCTGCATCAGTGGAATGAATAGGAATGATCAGAACAGGAACAAAGTCGTCTATGCAAGGGCAACTATTGAATGTCTCTAGAGAGTGGGATCTATTATATTTTAAGTTGGGGCTATTCCCATCTCTCCGCTCTCAATACTCCAATGTTGCAAAAGGCATGAAATGCTAACAGTCCTGCAGCCAGTGGACAGGACTGTACTTTTCTGGAGTTCTAAGAAACACCATCTCCAGAATACAGTCAATATAATGTTCAAACATTCAGCTCCATGGGAAATCTCTGTTACTGACATATTACACCTTTTTATTTTATTTTATTTAACTCAGATTTCAGCTTAGTCAAGTGGGGGAAAAGAGGAGTACTACCCTCAGGTCATTACTGAAACAATTCCAGTCTGGTAGGAACATTGCAGTTGTCTAAAGCTATTATTTCAATTGGGGAAAAGAAAAAAGAAAAAAAGCCTGGTCAGGAATTTAAAAGGAAATCTTGGAGAATAAAATGGCTACAGGAAAATTTGAAAAGCTCCAACATAGCTCTGGACATCTAAAAAACTGCAAAAGCATGCATACAGCCCAGGAAAGGCTTGGTTAAAAAGAAAGCTCTTTTAATTGCTGGTTGAACTTGAGGCCCTGAACAAGCAGTAAATGAAAGCTATGGTTGTCTTATAAATGACCTGAAGTTTGAAAACATGCTTTCTAACACAGATCTCCTTGGCAAAAGGGAGAAGATACACAGACAACATAGTTAAGGATATTTTCTCATCAAAATTGGACTAGCTGACCTCTTATCCTGAATCAGAGGTGATTCATAGGAAAGCAGGTTTAAAATTTTATGTAAGAATTGTTTTAAATTAAATTTAAAATATTTAAAAACTTTTAATTTAAAAAAATCCAGGGAATTCAATGGTTACACAATGCAGGAAATACAAAATCTACAGAATTAGTCCAGGTAAGTCTCTGAACAATACACAACAATGAGAAAACAACAAGGACAACAAAATTCCAGCAACGACAGTGAAATCTGAGCAGTGGGGAGAGACTTGATACCAAAGTTGCTACAATATATTATCTAAAATGTCCAGTTTTCAACAAAAACTTATGAGATGAAAAAACAAAAAAGCAAAAAATGTGCCACATAAAGAGGCAAAAAAGAGCTAAAACATAATGTCCCTGAGGGGGCTCAGATTTTAGACTTAGTAGTACATAATGATGTTAAAAGATCAATTATAAATATGTTTAAAGAGCTAAAGGAAATCATATCTAAAGAAATAGAGAAATATGATAACGTCTCACCCAATTTTTTTAAAAACTTAAGACCCAAATATAAATAGTTCTGCAATTGAAAAGTATGATAACTGGAAAAAAAATTCATCAGAGGGACTCAAAAACAGAGTTCAGCTAACAGAAGAAAGAATCATCAAACTTCATACTTGAAGAGAGATTATCCAGTTTGAGGAGCAGATAAAAGGAATAAAAAAATGAACAGGGACTCAGAGACTTGAGAGACACCAACAAACACTCCAACATACACAGAACAGGAATTTCATGAACAGAAGAGAGAAAGAAAGAACAGAAAAGATATTTGAAGAAATACTGTTCAAGAATGTCCCAAATTTCATGAAAAATATTAATCTACTCATCCAAGAATCTCAATGAATTCCAGGTAAAATAAACTGAAAAATAATCACAACTAGACATATCATAGTCCAGTAGAGAAGAGTCAAAGATGAAGAGAAAATCTTGACAGCAACAAAACAAAAAGAAGTTATATACTAGCATTTCTTAAAAAGATTTAAAAGCTGACTTTTTTTTTCTTTTTTTTTTTTTGCAGTATGTGGGCCTCTCACTGTTGTGGCCTCTCCCGTTGCGGAGCACAGGCTCCGGACACACAGGCTCAGCAGCCTTGGCTCACGGGCCCAGCCGCTCCGTGGCATGTGGGCTCTTCCCGGACCAGGGCACGAACCCGTGTCCCCTGCATCAGCAGGCGGACTCCCAACCACTGCACCACCAGGGAAGCCCCTAAAAGCTGACTTTTATTAGAAACCATGGAGTCCAAAAAGCAGTGCAATGACATATTCAAAGTGTTGGAAAAAGAAGTCTGTAAACTTTTTTAAAAGTTCATGTATTTGGGGGCTCTGTTGTTAGGTGCATATGTTTACATTTGTTCTATTATAGCCTCCTAAGCTATAAAGATACAAATTCTATATATGGCAAAACTATCCTTCAAAAAATGAAGGATAAATTAAGACAACATTGCTAGGAAAAAAAAAAAACTGAGAGAATCTGTGTGTAGCAATTCCACCCTACAATAATTACTAAAGAGAGTTCGTAAGGCTGAAATGAAAGGACACTAGACAGTAACTTGAATCCACATGAAGAGATAAAGAGCATCAGTAAACATATCTACATAAGTAAATATAAAAGAATAAATGTTTTTTGTAATTCTTTTTTTCTACCATTTTATTCAAAGGCAAATGCATAAAGTAATAATTATAAACTTTGTTGATGAACTTGTAATGTATAAAATGTAATTTGTATGACAATTACAGAACAAAGGAAGAGAGAGAGAATGGCTCTCTATCAGAAGAAAGTATATATGTATGCTATTGAAATTAATTTGGTATCAATCAATCTAAACTGGAATAAGATATCAATTAAAATTCCCAGGACAACCACAAAACCAAAAAAATCCCTCAAAACTATAATTAAAAACAAGAAAATTAAAATGGTTTACTAAAAAAACATCTAACACAAAAGAAGACAGTAATAAGGGAATAGAGGAACAACAACAAAAAAGATGCTCAACATCACTAATCATCAGAGAAATGCAAATCAAAATCCCAATGAGATATCACCTCACACTTGTCAGAATGGCTATTATCAAAAGCAACACAAATAACAAATGGTGGCAAGGATGTGGAGAAAAAGGAACCTTTGTACACTGCAAAAGGGAATGTAAATTGGCACAGCCACTGTGGAAAACAGTATGGCGGTTTCTCAAAAAACTAAAAGGAGAACTACCATATGATGCAGCAATTCCACTCCTGGGTATATATATCCAAGAAAAAACAGAAACAGAACACTAATTTGAAAAGATATACGAGCCCCAGTGTTCATAGCAGCAATATTTATAATTGCCAAGTCATGGAAGCAACCTGTGTCCATAAACAGATGAAAGGATAAAGAAGATGTGATACACACACACACACACAAAATGGAATACTACTCTGACATAAAAAAGAATGAAAATTTACCATTTACAACAACATGGATGGACTTGGAGGGTATTATGCTCAATGAAATAAGTCAGAGAAAGACAAATACCATATGATATAACTTATATGTGCAATCTAAAATATACAACAAATTAGTGAATATAATAAAAAAGAAGTAGACTCACAGATATAGAGAACTAATGTTTACCAGAGGGGAGAGGGAAGCGGGGAGGGACAATATAGGGGTAGGGGATTAAGAGGCAAAACTATTAGGTATAAAATAAAATAATCTACAAGGATATATTGCCCAACATGGGGAATATAGCCAATATTTTATAACTATAAATGGAGTATAATCTTTTAAAATTGTGAATCACTATATTGTACACCTTGTAACTTATATAATATTGTATATCAACTATACTTCAGTAAACAAAAAGACATAAAACATAGAAAACAGCAAAATAACAGATGTAAATCCTATTTTATTCATAATTACATTAAATGTAAATGGAGAAATTACTCCAATCAAAAGGCAGAGATTAAAAGATGGATTTTTTTAAATTACCTACTTATTTACTCTTTACAAAAGACACGCTAGATTCAAAAACACAAGTATATTGAAAGAAAAAGGTGGGAAAATATAACAAAGACACTAAACCAAAGAAAGAGTAAGGGGCTATATTAATATAAGACAAAACAGACTTTCAGAACAAAATTGTGTCTAGAGAGAATATTTTATAATGATAAAATGGTCAATCCATTAGGTAGATAGAATAGGTATAAATATATGTACCTAGGATTGGAGACAATATGGTGGAGTAAAAGGACCTTGAGTCCACCTCCTCTCATGAGCACACCAAAATCACAGCTAACTGCTGAACAGCCATCGATAAAAAAGACTGGAATCTACCAAAAGAGATGCTATACTCTACATCCAAAGACATAAAGAAGAAACCACAAGATGATCAGAGGGGTGCATTCACAGTATAATCAAATCCCATTCCACCCAGATGGGCGACCCATAAACTGGAGAATAATTATATCATAGAGGTTCTCCCAAGGAGTGAGAGTCCTGAGCCCCATGTCAGGCTCCACAGCCTAGGGATCTGACATCAGGAGGAGGAGCCCCCAGAGCATTTGGCTTTGAAGGCCAGCAGGGCTTGAGTGCAGAAGCTCTACAGGACTGGGAGAAACAGAGACTCCACTCTTGGAAGACGCACACAAGGTCTCATGCACAGTGGAAACCAGAACAAAGGCAGTGACTCCATAGGAGCCTGTGCCAGACCTACTTGCTGGTCTTGGATGGTCTCCCAGGGAGTCAGGAGTGGCTGTGGCTCTTTCTGGGGTCATAAAATCTGGTGGCAGACATAGGGGAAACCTATACGAACTCTGGCTAGAGGCAGACATTTTGGGTCCTTGGCACCAAGACCTGGCCCCACCCAACAGCCTATAAGCACCAATGCTGGGATGCCTCAGGCCAAACAACTGATGCAGCAGGAACACAGTCCCACCCATCAGCAGACAGACCACCTAAAGACTTCCTGAGCTGACAGCCACCTCTAGACACCTCCCTACCCATCAGAGGGTCAAGACACAGCTCCACCCACCAGTGGGCAGGCACTGGCCCCTCCCACCAGGAAGCCTGCATAAGCCTCCAGACCAGTCTCACCCACCAGAGGGCAGACACCAAAAGCAAGAAAACTACAATCATGCAGCCTGCAGAACTGAGCCTGCAAACACAGGTCAGAACCTACCCTTTAACCAGCTGGTCCCTGGCCCTTGGGTGATGAGAGAGGAGTGTACTGCTGGGACACATAGGACATCCCCTACAGAGGGCCACTTCTCCAAGGTCAAGAAAAGTAACTAAGTTACTACATACATAAACATACAAATAGAAATGTAAACAAAATGAGATGGGAAAGGAATATATTCCAGACAAAGGAACAAAATAAAACCTCAGAACAATAAGTGAAGTGGAGATAGGCAATCTACATGAGAAAGAGTTCAGAGTAGTGATCACAAAGATGATCCAAGAACTTGGGAAAAAAACGCATGCACAGAGCAAGAAGTTAGAAGAAGTTTTTAGCAGAGACAGAAAATATAAAGAACAACGAAACAGTTGAAGAAAACAATAACTAAAATGAAAAATACACTAGAAGGAATTACTAGCAGAATTCCTGAAGCAGGAATGAAGCAGAAGAATGAATCAGTGAGCCAGAAGACAGAGTGGTAGAAATCACTGCCATGGAACAGAATAATTAAGAAAGAATGAAAAGAAATTAAGATAGTTTAAGAGACCTCTGAGGCAAACATACAGTAAAGGTAGGAAATCATCCACACACAAATATGATATCAAAACCAGTATTTGTGACAGGAGGAGAGTACAAATCCAGAATATTTGAAGTGCATTTGAAATTAAGAGATCAGTAACTTGAAAAAATCATGTATACATATAGACTGCTATATCAAAACCTCATGGTAACCACAAACCAAAGATCTATAATAAATATACAAACAGAAAAGAAAAAGGAATCCAAATATAACACTAAAAATAGTCATCAAATCACAAAAGAAGAGAACAAAGAGGAAAGGAAGAATAAAAAGACTTACAAAAACAAATCCAAAACAATTAACAAAATGTCAATAAGAACATACATATCAACAATTACCTTAAATGTAAATGGGTTAAATGTTCCAACTAGAAGACACAGACTGGCTGAATCGATACAAGAACAACCCTATATATATGCTGTCTACAAGAGACCTACTTCAGATCTAGAGACACATACAGACTGAAAGTGAGGGAATGGAAAAAGTTATTTCATGCAATTGGAAATCAATAGAAAGCTGGAATAGCAATACTTCTATCAGACAAAATAGACTTTAAAATAAAGACTGGTACAAGAGAAAAAGAACACTACATAATGATCAGTGGATCAATCCAAGAACAAGATATAACAACTGTAAACATATATGCACCCAACACAGGAGCACCTCAATATTATAAGGGAAACGTTAACAGATATAAAAGGAGAAATTGTAAGGCAGGAATAAAGACGTAGACCTCCTAGAGAACGGACTTGAGGTTATGGGGAGGGGGAAGGGTGAGCTGTGACAGGGCGAGAGAGAGTCATGGACATATACACACTAACAAACGTAGTAAGGTAGATAGCTAGTGGGAAGCAGCCGCATGGCACAGGGATATTGGCTCGGTGCTTTGTGACAGCCTGGAGGGGTGGGATAGGGAGGGTGGGAGGGAGGGAGACGCAAGAGGGAAGACATATGGGAACATATGTTTATGTATGACTGATTCACTTTGTTATAAAGCAGAAACTAACACACCATTGTAAAGCAATTATACCCCAATAAAGATGTTAAAAAAAAAAAAAGAAATTGACAGTAACAATAATAATGGGGCACTTGAACACTCCACTTATATCAATGGACAGATCATTTAAACAGAAAATAAATAAGGAAACACAGGCCTTAAATGCCATATTAGATCAGGTGGACTTAATTGATATTTATAGAGGATTCCATCCAAAAGCAGCAGAATACACATTCTTTTCAAGTGCACATGGAACATTCTCCAAGATAGGCCACATACTGGGCCACAAAGGAAGTCTTGGTAAATTTGAGAAAATTGAAATCATATCAAGCATCTTTTTCAACCACAATGCTATGAGATTAGAAATCAACTACAAAACTGCAGAAAACCCAAACACATAGAGGCTAAACAATATGCTACTAAATAACCAGTGGATCACTGAAGAAATCAAAAATATGTAAAGACAAATGGAAACAAAAACATGACGAACCAAAACCTTTGGGATTCAGCAAAAGTAGTTCTAAGAGGGAAGTTTATAGTTACCTCAGGAAACAAGAAAAATCTCAGATAAACAACCTAACCTTACACCTAAAGCAACTAGAGAAAGAAGAACAAACAAAACCCAAGTTAGTAGAAGGAAAGAAATCATAATGATCAGAGCAGAAATAAATGAGACAGAGATGAAGAAAATAGAAAAGATCAATGAAACTAAAAGCTGGTTCTTTGAAAAGATAAACAAAATGATAAACCTTTAGCCAGACTCATCAAGAAAAAAAAGGGAGAGGGCCCAAATCAATATAATTAGAAATGAAAAAGGAGAAGTTACAACTGACACCAGAGAAATACACAGGACCATAAGAGACTATTACAGGCAACTATATGCCAATAAAATGGACAACCTGGAAGAAATGGACAAATTCTTAGACAGGTACAATCTCTTAAAACTGAATGAGGAAAAAATAGAAAATATGATCAATCACAGTACTGAAATTGCATCTGTGATTTAAAAACTTCCAATAAACAGAAGTCCAGGACCACAGGGCTTCACAGATGAATTCTATCAAACATTTAGAGAGAGTTAACACCTATCCTTCTGAAACTATTCCAAAAAATTGCAGAGGAAGGAACACTTCCAAACTCATTCTGTGAGGCCACCATCACACTGATACCAAAACCAGACAAAGATACCACAAAAAAAGAAAATTACAGTCCAATATCACTGATGATAGCAAAAATCCTCAACAAAATACTAGCAAACCAAATTCAACAATACATAAAATGGATCATACACCATGATCAAGTGGGATTTATCCCAGGGATGCAAGGATTTTTCAATATCCACAAATCAATTAGTGTGATATACCACATTTAAAAACATGATGAATAAAAACCATATAATCATCTCAATAGATGCAGAAAAAGCTTTTGACAAAATTCAACATCCATTTATGATTAAAAACTCTCCAGAAAGTGGGCACAGAGGGAACCCACCTCAATCTAATAAAGGTTATATATGACAAACCTACAGCTAACTTCATACTCAACAGTGAAAAGCTGAAAGCGTGGCCTCTAAGATGAGGACAAGGCAAGGCTCTCTACTCTCACCCTTTCATTTAACATCATTGTGGAGGTCCTAGCCACAGCAATTAGAAAAGGAAAAAAAAAATAAAAGGAATCCAAATTGGAAAGGAAGAAATAAAACTGTCACTGTTTGCAGATGACATGATACTATACATGGAAAATTCTAAAGATGCTACCAGAAAACTACTAGAGCTCATCAATGAATTTGGTAAAGTTGCAGAATACAAAATTAATACACAGAAATCTCTTGCATTTCTATATGCTAACAATGAAAGATCAGAAAAAGAAATTAAGGAAACACTCCCATTTACCATCGCATTAAAAAACAAAATAGGAATAAAACTATGTAAGGTGGCCTTCCCTGGTGGCGCAGTGGTTGAGAGTCTGCCTGCCGATGCAGGGGACATGGGTTCGTGCCCTGGTCCGGGAGGATCCCACATGCCATGGAGCGGCTGGACCCGTGAGCCATGGCTGCTGAGCCTGTGTGTCTGGAGCCTATGCTCCACAACAGGAGAGGCCACAACAGTGAGAGGCCCATGTACCACCAAAAAAAAAAAAAAAAATACGTAAGGAGACAAAAATACATGTACTCCAAAAAATATAAGTTGCTGATGAAAGAAATTGAAGATGACACCAACAGACCTAAAGGTATACCAGGTTCTTGAATTGGAAGAATCAATATGGTCAAAACGACTATACTACTGAAGGCAATCTACAGATTCAATGCAATCCCTACCAAATTACCATATACCAATTACCAATTACCAAATACCAATTACCAATGGTATTTTCACAGACTAGAACAAAAAAATTTTTAATTTGTATGTAAACACAAAAAACCTCGAATAGCCAAAGCAATCTTGAGAAAGAAAAACAGAGCTGGAGGAATCAGGCTTCCTGACTTCAGACTAGACTATAAAGCCACAGTAATCAGAACAGTATGGTTCTGACACAAAAACAGAGTTATAGATCAATGGAACAGGATAGAAATCTCAGAAATAAACTCACAAACCTATAGGCAATTAATCTATGACAAACGAAGCAACAATACACAGTGGAGAAAAGACAGTCTCTTCAATCATTTGTGCTGGGAACACTGGACAGCCACATGTAAAAGAATGAAATTAGAACATTCTCTAACACCACACAAAAATAAATTCAAAATGCATTAAAGACCTAAATGTTAAGACCAGATACTATAAAACTCCTAGGGGAAAACATAGGCAGGACACTCTGACATAAATAGCAGCAATATCTTTTTCAATCCATTTCCTAGAGTAATGGAAATAAAAACAAAAATAAACACATGGGACCTAATTAAACATAAGAGTTTTGCACAGCAAAAGAAACCGTAAACATAATGAAAATACAACCTACTGAACCAGAGAAAATATTTGCAAACAATAAGACTGACAAGGGATTAATCTCCAAAATATACAAACAGCTCATGCAGCTAATCAAAAAAGCAAACGACCGTATCAAAAAATGGGAAGATCTAAATAGACATTTCTCCAAAGAAGACATACAGATGGCCAAAAGCACATGAAAAGATGCTCAGCATCACAAATTATTAGAGAAACTCAAATCAAAACTTCAGTGAGGTATCACCTCACACTGGTCAGAGTGGCCATCACCAAAAAGTCTACAAATAATAAATGCTGGAGAGGGTGTGGAGAAGATGGAACCCTCCGACACTGTTGGTGTTAATGTAAATTGGTGCAGCACTATGGAGAACAGTATGGAGTTTCCCTTAAAAACTAAAGATAGAACTACCATACAAACCTGCAGTCCCACTCTTGGGCATATATTCAGAGAAAACCATAATTCAAAAACATACATGCACGCCAATGTTCACTGCAGCACTATTTACAATATCTGAAACATGGAAGCAACGTAAACGTCTATCGACAGATGAATGGATAAAGAAGATGTGATATATATATATGTATACACACACAATGGAATATTACCAGCCATAAAAAAGAGTGAAATAATGCCATCTGCAGCAACATGGCTGGACCTAGAGATTTTCATACTAAGTGAAGCCAGACAAAGATAAATATCACATGATATCGCTTATATATAGAATTCAAAACAGAAAGAGACTCACAGACATAGAAAATAAAATTATGGTTACCAAAGGGAAAAGGGGGGTGGGGAGAGGGATAAATTAGGAGGTTGGGATTAACATATACACACTACTATATATAAATAGATAACCAACAAGGACTTACTGTATAGCATAGGGAACTATACTCAATATTTTGTAATAACCTATAAGAGAGTCTGAAGAGAATATGAATTTATATAAATTAATGTGCTGTACACCTGAAACGATCATATTTTAAATCAACTACACTCTATTAAAAATTTAAAAACAACCAAAAACGTATGTACCTAAGAACAGAGCCCCAAAATAACATGAAGCAAAAACTCTCAAAATTGAAGGAAGAAATAGAAAATACAACACTAATAGTTAGAGACAGCAACACCCCATTTTCAATCATTGATATGAGTTGCATGAAGGGTAATTTCATTTTTTTTAATAAATGTTTATTTATTTTTGGCTGTGTTGGGTCTTCCTTGTTGTGCACGGGCTTTCTCTAGTTGCCACAAGCGGGGGCTATTCTTCGTTGTGGTCCGCAGGTTTCTCATTGTGGTGTCTTCTCTTGTTGCAGAGCACGGGCTCTAGGCGCACGGGCTTCAGTAGTTGTGGCTTGCAGGCTCTAGAGCACAGGCTCAGTAGTTATGGTGCACGGGCTTAGTTGCACCACGGCATGTGGGATCTTCCCGGACCAGGACCTGAACCCGTGTCCCCTGCATTGGCAGGTAGATTCACTGTGCCACCAGCGAAACCCATAATTTCACTTCTTAATTGAAGGCACCTAGATCCATGCACATTTCCCACACCAGAAACCAAGCATTTTTGACACATCCTCTTCTTTACCTTTAATATCAACTCGTTACCAAATCTCAACATATATCGTAAATACATTGACTTCTTCTTTCCATTACCTGTACCACCACCTTAGTCAAAGCCACTACCATCTCTTCTTAGACAAGTCTAATAGACTTACATACTAATCTCTCATTTCTCTCTTTACCCCTTTTAGTTCACTTTTCACATAACTACAAGTGTCTTATTTTTTGTAATGTTTGTTAAATCATGTCACTGCCCTTAAAGCAATATTTATAGGTTTCATTGTATTTAAAATAAAATCCAGATTCTTATCCATAGCCTACAAAGCTCTGTATTATCTGGGCCTGCCTGATTCTCTAATTTTGCATTCCTGAAATCTCCATTCTCTTGCCACATAGCTCTTTTCTGTTTATCAAGCTCGCCAAACTTTTTTTCAATTTTGCTTTCAAGGCTGCTATTTCTTCCATCTTGAATCTTCCAGGTCTCAGCTTAAATATGTTCTTCCCCATAAAGCACTTCCTTGATCCCTCAATCCAAACCACATTTCCTTATCACTTGCTTTCATTGGGCACAATATGTTTTTCTTCATAGGGCTCATCACTTTTGATTACATATATATTCATGGTATTACTTAAAAGATTCTTTGAAAACTGAAACAAATCTTTATCAGTATTTATCTGATTTTTTTTTACTAATTTAACCCTAGGAAAAATATATACAGCAAACTTTAATTTGATATTCAAAATAATTACAAAAGGTGAAATGTTCCCTGTTACTTTTTCAGACTATACTTATCTTCTGCAAGTGATTTCTCTTCTTAGATGGATTGTGAGGCGAGAGGGAAAGATTTATAAGCCTCTTTATTTTAAGTAGCTTCAAAAATATGTTTTGTGGCTAAATTCTGGATTGATGTCTTTTTCCGTATGATCAAAAATCCTTTTTATCTCTGGTTACCCCATTTCACTCACTGTCAACACGCATAAGCCTTGGTATTCTAAAATTTTATGAAGGTCATTCAAATATGCTTTAATCAGGCTTTCAACACAGACTCTTACATGGTCTTCATTAATAATAATGTCCAATGATGTCATGGTTTATGGTTATTTCAGACAAACTTTGAGGCATGTTAAGGAATATGGGGTTAAGAAATAGTGAGTGGGGTGCAACTTCTTAGAATTAAAATGTGTAAGTATAAAATTGGTTAACATTTTTTGATAGTGTGTTTCCTTTGCTCAAAATGTTGATAATATTGATATTAAGAACATTGTTTTTCAGTTTTCAGAAAAGGAGATTAAAACTTTTCATGTATTTTATTTCAGTAAAATTTTAACAGTCTCCTAAATTCCGGCCATTTGGAGATTATGGTAACCTCCCTGGAAAATCCTTTTCTACTAAAAGTGATTGATCAAATTGAGAAAGTTTGGCTAAGAGGAAGTATATTCCTTTGGTACCCACTCCTTCAACATTTGGTGCCATTTTTGTAACAAATGTTTTAACTGACAAACCACATGACACTGTGCCCAGAAGGTATTTGTGAGAAATTAATCATGTGCCTCAAAGTTATTTTAGGAAAGGTAGATTCTGATTAATTTTCACTGTCAGTGTATAAAAGGATGTACATTTTTAATTTTAAAACTATATACCGGGCTTCCCTGGTGGCGCAGTGGTTGAGAGTCCGCCTGCCGATGCAGAGGACATGGGTTCGTGCCCCGGTCAGGGAAGATCCCACATGCCGTGGAGCGGCTAGGCCCGTGAGCCATGGCCGCTGAGCCTGCGCGTCTGGAGTCTGTGCTCCGCAATGCGAGAGGCCACAACAGTGGGAGACCCGCGTACCGCAAAAATATATATACCATTTATATTGTGTAAGATTTTAGTTTACATCATATAATTTACCACCATAACACAGTCAGTGGTCTCTGTCTGCCTTGGACAGAAAATGCCTATCTATATACACATATAAATATACATGTACATACATGTCTTATGAATTAACAAGGTATTTTGGTGAAAAATGAGTAGGTGACTTGAAGCTCAATAATCAGAAAGCTATCTTTTAATGATTGTGTTCCTCTGTTCTATTATTCCTGAGTCCTATGTTTCAACAGCCTCCTTACTAATAAAAACCAGTTGTTGGGACAAAGTTTAGCTCCTAAGTGTACTATTTTTCCAAGAAAAACATTAAAATTGGTCTCAAATGTGTGCTCACTCATAATGTAAGGATTTCAAGTTAATCTCATAAAATAAGATAAAGACCATAAAACTGCTCCCGGACATAGCATAGACTTTAAATTTTTCAAATTCTAATTGACTGCAGGGAAATGACTCATTCCATTGCCTAGTGGTAAATGTAGACATAAAAAACATCCAGATGCCCACTTCACTAGGAAGCAAAGAAACAATTCTAAAAAAATTTGTGGAGGAAGAAAAGTCCCTAAAAACCAGCTTTAAAATTGTAAAGGGTCTTTAACAGAGTGCAATACATTACTCTGAAGAAAGTGTCTGAGGCACAGTTACTTTGCTACTTCGTGTTACTCTGAGCCTCCATGAGGGCTGATCGTGAGCCATGAGCCACTACACTCCCCAAAATGCCTGTAATAGCTGGTATTTTTACACCATTATTTTTAAGAGTTTGAAGCATTGTTGTTGCCCCTTTGAACATTCCTTTGCTCAATTAAAAAATAAAACAGAGATCATATATATTTGGCACATATATATAACGTTGAAACATGATGCAAGCAACTGGCAATTAACCTATCAGAGATTGAGAGCAGATTGGAAGGGAATCCTCTAAAGTGCAAGATTCTTTTTGACAGTGGCAACGCTAGAATTTTATGTAAAAGGATCTATGGGGCAATCATCTAATTTAAATAGGAGGATAGAGGGACTGTCTAGAAGTGACAAAAAAGCACTATTATTAATTGGGTTGCATATTTATTTGGGACGGCTTGAATCTAATTTGCTTAGCAAGCACTACTTTTAACTTGGATTGTATCTTTGATTACTTAGTAGAAAAAAAAAGACACAATGAAGGACTCTGATGTTTTCACTATATGTAAAGAATCAAGAAAGCCAGAGTAGTCCCTGGGCAATTAAAGTGGACCAAAAATTATGTGCCTTACTTGTTAAATCAGAATAAGTATACAGAAATAGTACTAGAAGAACTTGCTTGTGATTAAGAACTTGGATCTTAAAGATATTCTTAAATTTAGCTCCCACCATCCATAACTATACTTATAGTATCACCTATATGTCATACGTAAAGGCACTATATAGAAATCACTTATATACCATTAATCATATACTTAACTGTGGTCATTATGCTAGTCCTACTGCATTAATATATTTTCATGGTCAACAATTATCTTGATTAAGGCTATCTGCTTGCCTCATCCTCTGTCTTACACATTACATGTTTGTTGAGTTGAACAGGAAAACTAAAAAAGGCTCTGTTGCTTCAAGGGAGATGACTAGTCTAGGCTAGTCTAAAAGGCATTCTGAAAATACTCAAGCTACACCTTGAACAGAGTATCATGCAGATTTTTCCCATGTGGAATATAGGCCAAGTTCACACCTGGTGACCCTTAAAATGCTCTTCTCTCTTTCTTAGACCTCTTCCACATTTCCTTCCTATATTCTTCTATATGTTACTTGCCTAACAGCACAGCCAGACAGGACCTCTTGATGAGTTCTTCAGATAGCTCACAGTGTTCTACCTTTGTGCCTGTGTTCTAGGAATTTCTTCAATCCAGAATGCTCTTTATTATTCCTATGGTTCCTATTATATTATTCATATTGTCCCTCTTGAAATTCTACTTCCAAAGACCTCTCAAATGCCTATTCTTCTGAAACTTTTTTTGCTTTCTCCTCAATTATATATAATTGGCACATCACATCACTTCCCAATTTGTGCCTCTCTGTCAATATGACACTATGATATATTTCTACGCTGCATTATAGCTTTTTATCCTTGGCATTTATTTACTTATCTATTTATTTATATCCTCTTTATTAAATTGTAATCTTTTGAGAACAAAGGATAGATACTATTCAATTCTGTGCCCCTTTTAGCCACTGATGCTCCATAAATATTTATTGAATTGAAAGCCTATTTGCCAAAGTAGTAGTTCTCTGGGTTTCATATACATAGACAGTCATAGATGGTAGTACTCAAGCAACCAATACCATGGTAGAGCATAAAGCAGCATGACCACCACCTGAAAACTTGTTAGAAATATAGAATCTCAGGACCTACCCCACACCCACTGAATCAAAAATCTGCATTTAAAAAAAAATCCCAGGTGATTTATATGCACCTTAAATTTTGAGAAATACTGTATAAATTTCACATATTTTAGAATGAAAAAGTTTGTGTGTATCTAGACTTCACAATATACTAGATAGGACTCATTAGACAAGAAGGCTCAGTGGTTTCAGTCTGGGGTGACTGATAGAAAGTAGGGGATCCAGGAGGCACACAGTAATCAGGAAAGGGAAGTTCATCTATGCAAAGATATCAGCATTACAATGACACAAAAATAAAGAATCATTTGATATCAGATGCTATATTCTAACTCAAGTTCAGAATCACTATGTCCTTTAACTGCAATGAAAAAAAGATTGGTATCAGGATATTCTATGCAAAATTGTACATAGCAATAAGAAGATGTCTATAATTAAGAACGATTTTTCATAGAAAGAGAAGAATGAATTGCAGGGAATCATACTGTCAAATCAAAGAAGAATGAAAAGACTAACACAATAATAGAATGAGAATTTATATTGGTCTGAGTAAAGGAAGTATCAGTACGAGTGGAATGAAGAAATGGATTTGAAATACTTTGAAGAATGAACATCAGTGGAATATGGAGATGGGTTAGATGTAAGAGGAAGAGGGTTGTGAGGAATTTGAAAATGACTGAGCTATGGAGTTTGGAGAGCATTAACTGAGAGAACAAATACAAAAGGAAAAACAGGGAGAGGGAGAAGTGCAGGGCAACAGGGGCACAACCTGAGAAATGATGCAGGGCATGGATTTCATCTCTCCAACACCCACTGCCCACCAATACCTGGTGCCCTTCTGCACAACATTTGGCCATCATTCTAGAAAGAGAAGATGCTGAGGGTCACTTCAAGTTTCTAGTGAATATCCATTTGATGACCAACAAAAGGAGATAACAGCATTAAGTATTTGAAAGCCATGTGCATCAAATGTTAATAGGAAAGACAACTTAATTAATATTTCTTCAACCTCTCCCTAAAAAAGTTATTATTAACTACTCATACCTGTGCATGCAGAAGTGTTGAGATCATCTCAAATTCTGTGTCCTTGCTACTGTTATTGTTAAACCCACTGTAACAAAATGAAACTAAAGTATGCAGGATGAGAACTTTATTCTTTCTATTTACCTATTTGGAGGAGGTGTGGTTGGTAAGGAAAAAAGGAAAAAAGTCCATGCTCAGGGTCTATTGGAACCCAAGAGAATGAATATATAAATGAATTTCTGGCAAGGAAAGAATTTTTATTGGGGAGAATATTATTTTAGATGCTTATATACATATAAGGTTGTCAAGAATCAAAAGAAAAAGAATAGCATATTGTAAATTAATCTTTTTCTACCAATTTCCTCAACATATTCATAATTTTTGTATTTTATATTATAATTTAGTTGGTGTTGCATTGAAGGTTTTAGACATAAGATTTAAAAAAATAATCTAGGTAGCTCATTTACCTCCAAAAAGCAATCTTTTCTGTGGAGTCATTTGTAAAATGAACTTCATGGTCCATTTAAATTTGGTAGGGATAGATGGGTTGGGTTAATTGGAGAGTGAAGTAACAATTTTCAAGAACTATATTGTCAACTATGTAAATAATTTCACAGATGTTCTTGACTATCTCATAGAAGCAATTTGAACAAGGCTTTGGGAAAAATGTATTTTAGGAGCTACAGCACTCTAACTTTCCGCTATAGTTTATCACTGTGAAAATCATTTCTACAATTGTGCAGTCTTGCTTGCATTACTTGTTAATTAGCTTTAATTATACTTTCAGCCAATTACTCAAAATCTGACCTTTTCTAACAAAAGTCAGGCAAGAAGAATGTGGGTAAGGCACAGGAACTGTACTGTATGAAATAAACAAATTGGTGGTAGTAATTTTTTTTATTTTTTGCTTACCTACTCAACACTTGGGCAACCCCTTACTAGTTATATCTTCTCCTATCAATTTTTATGAAATCTATTACATTTACCACAGAATTCCCTAAAAAACTAGAATATAAAAATGTTTTTAACCTTTACAGAGTAAGTAGCTTAAATGGACTTTTGATTATCTGGAATGAATTTACTTGATAGCTGTCATGGAATCACATCTTTATGTATTATCATGTATTTGAGAAAAATATATCCTATAAATAAAACTTTGAGTTCTATTATCTGTAGGGAAATACATCTTTCATTTAATTTTAATCTGCTAGTGCTATTCCTTTTCAGAAAAAAAAATTTACCAGCTTAAATTACTTTCTAAGGTATGTAAATTTAGTACAAGCCATTTAATAGGACATGGGGAGTTGACAATGCCAGCGCCTTGTCCTTGTCTTTTTCTATAGGTGAACCACCAAATCCTATATCTGCTTGCACCTGAAATTTATCCTCACCAAGATTGGAGAACAATTAAAAACTCTGTGACTTTGTAAATTGTTGGGGATATTTTAAAAACACATCATCTTTAAATGATACATTTGGGAAAATTGAAAGGCATTTATTACTTATTTAAAGTAACATTTTAACTGGTGACAAATATCCGTAAAGGATAATTTTAAATTACCAATAAACTCTACAATATATGTCCTTTCAGAGTTTTACCTGATTCTTTTTATACAGCTGTGGTTAAACTCTATTATCAGTTTTATTTCACAGTTTTACATCAAAAATTATACCCAGGAGTTTTCAATATTATTTTTAAGTCCTTCACAAAATGATTTTTAATGGTTTCCTATCAGTCCATGTTATGTGTATTTTTTTTAACTATTGACATTAGTAACTTAATCATAAGCGATTCTGAGGTTAAGAGTTACATTTACATCTTTAGAGTCCACAAGTTCTACTTCACTATAATATTTCCTGATAAAGTCAGCTTGCTTCTAGGCAGGAGGCATAAAATCTCCTAATGACATATGGTTGAATACTTAATTTGCTTTCAATGCTGTGAAAATAATACTTATAAATAAAATTTTGTCTGCATTTTAGATAATTTGAGTACTTGTTTAGTACCTTAATAGATTTGGTTACTTTGTTGATATAGGAAATCAACAGCATTATGTAGAATGTGGTACTTTTAATAAAATTAGCATATTGGCTTTTCTTAGAAGGCCTGGAAGAATACGGAAAAGAATGGGAAAACCTTTGCGTAGCCCCAAATTCTCCTTGATTTTACTGCAGGCTTTTCAGAACTCTGCCTTTGATGTTCTCTCCTCCCAGCTAAATTTCAAGACAATTGAGATTAGAGACCATATCTTAAAATTTTAAGATTGCACAATTTCTAGCAAAGTATTCTCTATATTAAGATTTTAATTACTAATGGTGATGAATATGATAATAATGATAATAAAAATAAAGGGGAAGGAATGGTAAACTTTAAAATGTGAGCAGTCAATACATTAATTTTGGATGCACATTTAAGAAGTTCTCTTCAAAGGTCTCCATTCCCTCTGTAGTTGTTGATGCATCCAGCATGTACAGCACTGGGCTCTTAAACAACTCTTTAGTACACACTCCCATGTCTGCTTCGTTGGCTGAGTTGTATGTTTAATAAAAGTCAGTTATGTTTGAATACAAAATATTTATTTCAATTGGGCTTGGAACAGAATTTACATAATTTAATTAAATATTTCATAACCGAGTGGATTATGAGTGCCAAGAGAAAGACAATTCTTGTTTCTGTGAAACTTGAATACTTTAGAAAGACTAGATAAAAGCCAAGGACTGGAAGAAAATGTTGTAGATCTAGATCTATACAAGATAACCATAAAAGGCTAGAGTGAAAAAAAAATTTTAATCCAGAACTCTTAATTA
Source organism: Tursiops truncatus (assembly GCF_011762595.2). Lineage (NCBI taxonomy): Eukaryota > Metazoa > Chordata > Mammalia > Artiodactyla > Delphinidae > Tursiops > Tursiops truncatus. The sequence continues at coordinate 20,862,622 of NC_047037.1, read as the reverse complement.
GATTACTTCAAACGTGTTTTAAAGTTCTTGCTCTAATTCAAAGACAATGAACTCAGAAATTATAGATAATTCAAATGCGTTGTGATTCATTCAAGAAAGATGTTGAGGCCTTCCAATCCGCCTATCCATTTCATAAACAAAAAGTTTTTTCCACACATATATTTCAAAATTACTTTTTTAATGCTTGGGGTATAAATTTATCTTTTAATGATTTTATATTTTTAATATAAGCACAATGTTTTGTAATATTTTTAATCTTTTAATGATTTCATATTTTTAAACTGCTTTTTTAAAAATAAATAAATAAACTAAGAGGAATTAAACTGTCTAAATTTTAGATTTAAAGCAGGGTTTAAATTGATGTCTCAGTTCTGACACTAACTAGCAGAAGAAATTTGAGCTAACACTATTCTTCTCTAAGCTGAATTCTTCTTACCAATAAGACATAAGAATTGGGGTAGATTACCTCTATAGTCACTGCCAGCTCCAAGGCGGTGGGGGGGAAAGCTATGATGACACAGGCATTAAAATCATTAGGGAAATGAGGAATTAGTAGGTTTAGTTAAGTATTAAATGCCCCCTCCACTATCCAATTTTTTCTTTGTGCTTTTTATTAGTGAACAATATCTACTCCACCAAGTTTTAGCAGGGAACATGGCTGCCCAGGCAGAGATTATGTTTCCCAGGGTCCCTTGCAACTAGATGTGGCTAAGTTCTTATTAATGGATGTGAGTAGAAGTGATACATGCAATTTATGAGGAAAGGGAAGTATATCTTTAAAACAGCTGGGCACAGCTTTTCTCCAGGACTGGAAAGTACATGTGCTGCACTGACCATGAGCCAGCACTGACCATAGAGGCCACAGAAATGCACTAGAAGGTGGTGAAGCACCAATATGGAAGAAACTTGGTTCTTTGGATAACTTCATGTGCCAGAGAGTCCCCTTTCAGACTACCCAATTACCTCAAGAGTGTTACACAAATATTAAACCTATAACTTTTTGGAGCCATAGTATTTTGTAGAGTAGCTTAGCCCATAACTATGTATTCATCTCAGGTTCTTTCTTTCATCAGAATAAGCAATTACTAGGTATTTTATAGGAGGATTAATTTGTATTTATGAGCTGCATTTTAAGCTTTGACTAATATAACAAAAATAGTGTAATTTAAATCTTTTTCTGTATAGCTCTGCCCAAATGTATTTTAACCTTCTTGAGGTCAGACTCTTACTCCTGGAAGTTCCACTACCAAGAATACATCCTAGTAATGACAACAATATACATACTCATGGTGTATAAGAAGTATTTTGATACAAGGATAGAATATGCACTTGGAGAAATTCAAACCTCAGCTGTTGTGCTTATTAACCAAATGACTTTGGACCTAATTTTTACATATAAAGTGCTTACTGCATGTTAGCTACTTAATAAATGCTACTTCCAAGAGTACTCTATAAAATTTACAGACAATTGCAAAACAAGGTGCACAATGTTTTGTAATTCATCACAACTTGATTTTACCCATGTGTGTTTGTTTGGATTTTTTTGTTAATTGAGATCCATCATAAGCTATTTTGGAAGAATCTTAATGGTGCAACAGAATTTTACCCTTTTATGTTGTCTGTATACTTTTGCCTTAAGTAGGTAAAGTCAACTTAAAGAGACAATTTGGATAAATAATCACAGATACATCAGATCTATTTCTCAGTATATTTTGTTTCCTTAATACTCTTCAAAATAAATTTTAAAATTTTCCATAGTTTCATGTTATATTTCACTTCTAAAAACTCAAGATCAGTTTCATATTACATTACAAAGCTATAGTAATCAAAACAGTATGGTACTGGCAAAAAACATGGATACTTAAACCAATGGAATAGAAAGCCCAGAAATAAATCCATGAATATATGGCCAATTAATCTTTGAAAAAGGTGCCAAGAATACACAATGGGAAAAGAATAGCCTCATCAATAAATGGTATTGGGAAAGCTGGATATTTACATACAAAAGAATGAAATTGGATCCTTATTTTACACATTACAAAAAATCAACTCAAAATGGATTAAAGACTTAAATGTAACAACTGAAACTGTAAACTGTTTTCTTCTCCTAGAAGAAAACATAGGGAAAAAAGATCCTTAACATTAGTCTTGGCAATGATTTTTTTGGATTTGACACCAAAAGAACTGGCAACAAAAGCAAAAATGAACAACTGAATCTACAAAAGCTAAAAGTTTCTGCACGGCAAAAGAAACAATCAACAAAATGAAAAGGCAACTTATGCAATGGGAGAAAATATTTGCAAACTATATATCAGCTAAAGGGTTAATATTCAGGAGAACACATACAACTCAATAGCAAAAACAAGCAACAAATAACCTGATTTAAAAATGATCAAAGTAGTTGAATACACATTTTTCCAAAGATGATATACAGATGGCCAATGTGTAGATAAAAATATGTTCACCATCACTAATCACCAGGGAAAAGCAAATCAAAACTACCATATTACTTCACTCCTGTTAGGATGGCTCATTATCCAAAAGACAAAAGATAACAAGTGTTGGCAAGGATATGCAGAAGAGGGAACCCTTGTACACTGTTGGGGGGACTGCAATTTAGTACAACCATTATGAAAAACAGTATGGAGGAGTCCTCCTAAAATTAAAAGTAGAACTACCATATGACCTAGAAATCTCACCTCTGGGTATATATCTAAAGGAAATCAGAATCTCAAAGAGATACCTGCAACCCCATCTTCAATGCAGCATTATTCACAGTAATACACAGAAACAAGGGATGAATGAATAAAGAAATTTTGATACACACCATACACACACACAAAGAAATATTATTCAGCCTTAAAAAAGAAGGAAAGTCTGCCATTTGTGACAACATGGCTGAACCTAAAGGACATTATGCTAAATAAAACTAGCCAGATACAGAATGACAAATACTGCATGATCTCACTTATTTGTGGAATCTAAAAAAAAAAAAGTGGGGTGGGTGGGTGAAAAATGGAGCTGTTGGTCAGAGGGAACAAACTTTCTTATAAGATGAATAAGTTCTGGAGACAATGTACTGCAATGGTGACTGTGGTTAATAATGATGTATTGTATACTTGAAATTTGCTAAGAGAGTAAATCTCAAGTGCTCTTATCCCACACCACACAAAAATGATACTATGTGAGGTGATGTATATGTTAATTAGCTTGATTGTGGTAATCATTTTACAAAGTATATGTGTATCAAAACATCACATTATACAACCTAAATGTATACAACTTTTACTTGTCAATCATACCTCCAAAAAGTTGAGAGGTAAAAAAAGACAGTTCTATACCACAATCATATTGTTTACCTGATATGTGTTTCATACTTTTAAGAAATGTGGATTAATATATAGGAAAAAAAATTGTTTCCATTTTTTTATGCTAGTTAATAATGTTATCCTTTGATGAATTAAAATTTAATATGTGAAGCTATTTAAATACATATTTAAAATGAATTTTGAGAGCATCTTCTTTGGAATTTATTATCACAAATGAATATAAACTTATATTGAATAATTTCCAACTTTAGTAATACCACTCCTTTATTTACCATTCTATTAAGAATGTATTAGGAAACAAATATTCATATTCACTGCTACTGGGAATGCACATTATCACCATATTTTTGTAAAGAAATTTATCAATGAGAAGCAAGATTTTACTCTAGAATCTAGTAATTCTTTACTCTTGGAAACCCATCCCAAAGAAATAATGACAGATGTAAACAAAGATTCAAACTAATAAACTGTTTATAGCAGCATTATTTAAATAACAAAATTGAAAACAATCTAAATATTCCAAAGTGATAGATCAATTAAATAAATTCTACACATAAGTGAAATAATTGAAATTATATTTTATGAAGACTTTTTAATTATTTTGATAAAGTGCTTATGATACAATGTTAAGTGAGAATTTCAAACATTCTTATAAAATTAAATGTATCTTAATTATTCAATTTAATAACTAAGTGAAAATATAATGAAGGCTTTTTACTTTTTTATGCTTTTCTGTATTTCCTGTAATTTTTATATTCAGAATTATTACATTTCTGATTTAAAGAAAAAAAATTTTCTAGAGATATGACTCTGATCTCTATTTTGATCTTAAATTTCACTGTCTGTACAATACTCAGCACAGTTACTCTTAGGAAAAGATCTTCAGTGTGCTAGAAAAGATTATACATGATACCCTAAAAGATGGTTACCATATTTATGTCATTGTTTTATTATTCTTTTTCTTAAAGCAGTGTTTTCATAGTGGAATTTATCTTCTCTCTTATCCTCTTCTGATTAAGGAAGCTTCTCCTTTCACCTTTCATTTTATTTTATTTTTTAACATCTTTACTGGAGTATAATTGCTTTACAATGGTGTGTTAGTTTCTCCTTTATAACTAAGTGAATCAGTTATACATATATTCCCATATCTCTTCCCTCTTGCGTCTCCCTCCCTCCCACTCTCCCTATCCCACCCCTCTAGGTGGTCACAAACCACCTAGCTGATCTCCCTGTGCTATGCAGCTACTTCCCACTAGCTACCTGTTTTACGTTTGGTAGTGTATACATGTCCATGCCACTCTCTCACTTTGTCACAGCTTACCCTTCCCCCTCCCCATATCCTCAAGTCACCTTTCATTTTAAATGGCTGGTAGCATCCAGGGTTTTCCCACACTTTCTATTTGCACAAGACTCTGTGCCCTATTGCTCATGTTAAAGTAGAAAAAAAACATCTGGGTTTTGAAAAAAGCAAATATGGTAAGAACAAAGGCACGAAAGATGGATTTTATTTTAGTATGGACTATTGTTCAATCATATGACTTTCTTTTGTCACATAAACACACATGGCAAACAAAACATGCTGAAACACACATAGCAAACAAAACATGCTTTTTTCCTCTCTCTCCCTCAAACCTGTCTTCATATAATGGCAAAATTAAAAAAGAAAAACATCATCTAAAATTTGCTTCTCTAAACATGCTATAAAGGATAAAATGAGAAGCAGAGCACTAATTATCCAGAATAGTGTCTTTCGAATAAAACTTTTGGTGATGGTGGAAATGTTCTATATCCATCATCCAATACCATGGCCACTAGCCACATGTGGCTATTTAGCACTTGAAATGGGGCTGGTGTGACTGAAGAACTGAATTTTTAATTTTATATGGTTTTAATTAATTTTAATTAATTTAAATTTAACTAGTCACCCTATTGAACAATACAGGCCTATTTAAACTTAGCCTGAATTCAGGATAAACTTGTATGGCTTCAGCATCACTATTTAGCTGTAATTTCCTATTATCTGTTATTTAAAAGAATTTTATAATAATAAATTCATAATAATAAAGAATTTATAATAATATTTTTTCAGGAAAGTCAAGGGATCACAGCTATATTGTCAAATTCGGTCATACTCAGAAAATCCAACACTTAATTTTTTAAATATAAGAAAATGAAGTCATATTATAATACTTCCATAGAGTACCAAAATACTTGGCATAAAAATGTGAAAGTTTAAAATTCTATGTTTGGAAAAATGCCCAAGAATAGTAAAAGGAAAAGAAGAATCTTTTATGCCCGTGTGAAATCTGAGGAATTAAATGGAATTGAATTTAATTTTTCTAAAGTAAAAATACAGCTAGTGAACAAATTCCATTTATATAAGTACAGTACATTGTGTAGAATGGGACATTTATAGATATTTTAAATAATTCTATATTACTTTATAAAAGTTATAAATCATTTCTCTACATAAATGTTTTGAATATACAGAAAAGTAGAAAAACCCTATATTCCAAATTACCAGAGACATCCGTTATCATCACTGTGATTCCTTTATTATTTCATCTGTTTGCTATGATATTTTCCTATAGAGTTGGACAATATTAAGTAAGACTCTTGATAAACATTTTAAATGATTGTGTAGTATTCCACTGAGTGGCTGTGCAGCATTTGCTTGACCAATTCTCATTTAGGACATTTAGGTTATTTCCAATGTTTCACATTAAAATAAGGCTAGGATAAACATTCACCAAATTTAAAAATTTTGGTCATTATTATCAATAATAAAATGGTTTTTGCTCTCAGAGAAATTAATCATGACCATATTCTGAGAGAACTTTCCCTAGAATATGCTATAATAACAGTTTCTAGACAGGAGGGATAAAAGGAGGGACCATCACAAAATTCATTCAGGTAGCTAGAATTTAGACTTTCCTTATTGCCAAATACCACAATAAAGTCCCTGTTAGCTTTTCTCTTTAAATGTAGGTGAAATTATGTCACACAAAGAAATGTCTGTATTTTCTCTTTTTGCTCACAGACAGTAGCAATTTTCCTCTTTCATCCTATTAAAAAACCAACCTGCATACACATAGGCAGGTGCTGTTCTGAGATCCTTGATGATAAATGTTTCTTGTCAACCGGGAAAGTATACAAAGGAATCCTCCATGCCTTTTTGGTCTTGCATCAGCTGAGGAAACCTATCCATGTGATCCTATAGGTTCACCAGCATCTAACACCCAAATCTCCACCTCTTTTAGGCTTTAAACCTGTACTTCATATCAAGTCACAGATGATTTTGAGATGTTAAAGTTATTTACAACTTAGAAAACCAGTAGATTTAGTTTCTCAAACTTAGGATTTTTGATTAGTGAAAATAAAGATAAATGGGTCCATTACTGGTCATTTCCCCAAAGGATTTGGTAGGTTTCCTGCTAAGGTAAAGCATATGGTTCAACAACAAAATAATAATAATTAATACAAAATGCTTTAATGATGAGTCAGACAAACCTTTGGAAGGAAAACCTTTGTGCCACATTGATTAGGTGTAGACAGACTAAGATAAAGAAACAAAAGGCTGCTTTACATTTCACATATTTTATCCCTCAATGTTTATCAGATATTGAGCAAATCTGATTAAATTAATACCAAGAGAGCTACATATTCTTTGTTCATACCGTTCTTTCAATGAATAATATATGGAATTTTTGCACAACTACAATTTTTTGATCCTTTAGGAGGTGTTGAAATTCAATTTAAAGGCTAAAACAAAAGCTTAAATGGTGTGCTTTCTGTTTTGTGAATCGCAGACACTGCTTTACTGATACGACACCCAAGATTCTAAGCTGACATCAAAGCAAAAAGAAAAAAAAAGATCATCTGAAATGACAGCAGCAGCTGCAGCATCCGCCTCTAAATTAGGCTGTGTTTCAAAGTCTGGACTCAACTGCTAAGCAGTATAAAGACCCAGGAGGAAGGCTGCCCAGAAAAGAGTGAGGCTTCCGACCTAACACATCAAAGTAACACATGCTAGGAAGAGCAATAAACGCATGTGTCCCACATTCACGTGCTGCCTAATTGCATTGGGCTCATGAAACCAAGACAAACCTTCAGCTGATTCCTGGTTTAAGAGAGGATTTGAGATCTTTTCTATGCGGAAAGCTGACACAAATTGGTTGCAGATTAGAGTCTGACTCCGTAACGAAGCATCCCATAATTTCAAAAGATGGTCATTTCAGTGTCATATGGCATCTTCAAAACACTGACTTCTTAATGAAGTAACATATAAACTAACCATTAGGTATAAATAAAAGTTAAAAAATAAGCTTCATAAATGAAGCAAGCCTTAATTTGTACATTCAGGGATAGATGCTTTGAGGAAAGGCTTTTTCGTTTGTTTTGCATATAAACTACCAATTTTGAGGGCATTTATCTTCTAAAGCATAAGCTATTTAACGAGAACTTAGAATACTAATATCTGTTAAGAGAGGAGAGAAATAGTTAGATGTTTTAGATGTAATTTTTAGCAGAAATGCTTACTGCCATAAGGTCTGCATTAAGGGATCATTACTATATATAGACGATGTAATATATTTAGTAGCACAATTTGCAATTAGATATATAGCAACACACATAAGCTTAATACATTAGAGCTCTGAATTCTTTTATTCTGTGTTCATACCCTTTATGCTCTTTATTTTGCAGCACAATGCCCTATTATTCTGCAAAATACTCTTCTGTATGTGTGAATTGCCAAAGTTAACTTACACAATTACCTGAGGAGACTTTAATTATAATTAGTGGAAGGCTGATAATTAATCCTATTATGTGAAATATTCATGAGTTATCACTGAACATATGCACTAAAAAGAAAACCTCAGAAATATGCAGGGTGATTATAAACAGATGAAAATGGGGAAAAAATGTAGTGTGAAAATTGTAAAATTTTTGGCTATAAGTTTTGACTAAATAAATATGATTGCAAGGCTCTGAGAGTCAGAAAACCTTAGGATTAATCTCTTTAGTGCTCAAGTGATAAAAATCATAAAAGAAATTCTGCAAGAATATATTGTATCATATATTAAGAGCCTATCTCCAGAATTATGATGAAGGCCCAATTCCATTGATGTTAATCAACTTTGAATTTATGTCTAGGATATATAAATAGATTGAGTCACATTATCTCACTTCATGGCAAATAGAAGCATTAAGTACTTTTCAGAAGGGTGAATCATGTAATGGATCATTTTTCATTATGATGGAATAAAAAAATCATTGCAACCAATTCATGCAGTGGTCTCTATTATCAGTATCTGGTGCTTGGGAGAAAGGAAAAAAAAATTCTTTACCTTTGTGACAATTCTGGTTGTTGGGCCTCTCCTCTCTGGACGTTCCTGCATTCCTTAATATCACAAGATTGTCCCGTTACATCATATATGAAGTGACATCAATGAATGCCCTTGGTCAGGGTATAAAACTGGCAGTATGACCAAATCACAAAGGGACCATAGCTCATGTCCTGAAAGGTTGGAATGGATTTGTCCCCTTGAGCTATCTCCCTGATCTACATCTACCCCAAGGCACTTGAGACTAGCCAAGGTGGTTTCCTTGAGATCTACCAAGAACAATGTCAGAAAGAACCCAACCTAATAAGAACGTTGGATTTCCCTGGATGGGTAACAGGTCCCCTATTTGGTATATGCCAATCCCAATTCTGAACTGTGTCTTTCTTTTTGAGAGGTACTGACTTTCTCGAAATCTTAACTGACCAATAAATATAACCATCTAAACAACCATATATTATTACAAGCTATTTGATGCTATTTCCATAGCCATAAGTAGTCAGGTACACTCAGTAGAGGCATCAGAGGGAAGACAGTGGCAAATAGATATAGGTGTATTGGTCTGTATATGTCGAGTCCAAGTTGGAGAAGGACCCACAGACTTGAATTTTCATGGATGTACAAGTCAGTGGTACTATCCCTTTGCTTGTGACACCTGCATTTTATCCCTTCTAGTAGCAGTTCTGTGCTCAAGGCTAATGGTGACTCTAATTGCACCTATAAAGTCTCAGTGTCTATAAATAACTTCACCCTTGTCACAGTTTCTTCCGACTAGATGAAGATCTTTGAGGTGAGACTAAAAACATCTTCAAAATAATTATGTGACTAGCAGTTGTATACACTTTACAGTTTACAAAATCTGTTTCACATACATTATCTTGTTAATTCTCACCAGCAACCCATAGGCATTTTATCATGTCCAATTACAGGTGAGGAAACTTGAGGTCAGAAAGAGAAATATGCCTCAAACCACACAGCTAGTAAAGTGGTTACAGCCAGGACTCTCCCAAGACCTCCTGCGTCTAAGTCCTTTGCAGTTTCTACATCACGCACAACCATCTTCTATCCATTCAGTGTCTCAGAGAGCCTATCATCAGAGGGTTAAATGGGAAAGCAATGACTTTTCCAATGCTTAATCCTTAAAGTTATCCTGAAAATCATTTTTAAGAAGCCCTTGGTTTAGGCTTCTTTGAAATCTTTCATTAATTTATACCTTAACTGGTTCATAATGGCATCTTGCTATATCAAATTCTTAATCATTTCAAAAATGTTTCATGTTTGCTTGTCTTAACATAAAATGAGACAAGACACACTGGAAAGTTAATAAGGTATAAAACGTTAAGGCTAGCTACTTAGATTCTTTTCATTTCTGCTCTATGACAATACCAAGACATTGTTGATCTTTCTTTTTCTATGGCATGGGAAATACTCTGATTCAATGTATTCTTAAGTTAGGCAATGTCTTTGATCAGATACCATTATTTATTACTGGGATTTTTTTGTAGTATTAATCCCCAGAAAGTGAAATCACATCTACTTTAGAGTAGGGTGACTCTATAACCTGGTTTATCCAGGGCAATTGCACAAGAAGAAAAAAGCCCAAGTTCCTTCATCGATACCTCATATACTTTCCCCCCTATGAATTTACATAATAAGTATTTACAGCATACCTCCTATAGATACGCATATACTCATGTATGTGGGTATGACTTCTTGAAACAGTCTATAAACAAATACAAATTTTGATAAGTGCTATGAAGCAAAGTAAAGGGTATAGTGAAAGATTGTAAAAATCAGACTAGGCCTCCCTAAGGAAATGCATTAAAAATTAGTTGGAGTTAGTCAAGTGAAAAGCTGGCAGAAGTCCCTTCCATAGTGAGGAATCAGAATCAGTTTGTGTGAATTCCTGTTCAAAGAGGATCTTTGTTCAAGATTCAAAAACAATAATTAAGTACCTATTATATGCCAAGCTCCATTCTAGGTATTGGGGCAATAAAAAGGTTTCTCTCTTGAAGCTCACACTCCAGTAGGGGAAATGATAAACAAAAGAAAGAAGAGGGGGCAAGAGGGGGAGCGGGAGAGATTATGATTTTAGGATAGGGACAAAGTTTTTTTTTTTAACAAAGAAACAATACTGTAACATGTCATAGAGAGTAACTGGGGTTAGGAAAGGATGACTTTAGATTTGCTGGCAGAAAAAGCTCCTCTAAAGAGGTGATATTTGAACTGTGTTTTGACTGACAAGGGTGGGCCAGCCAAGTCAAGATCTGAGGGGAGAAGATTCCAGGCAGAGAAAAGAGCAAGTTAATCACCCTAAGGTGAAAATGAGCTTGCTGTATTTAGGCAACAGATAAGCAAAAGCCAGTATGGCAGAAATACAGTGAGTGGGGAGAAGAACTACATTAGAAGGGCTTAAGAAAGTAAGGCTTATAGGCATAACGTAGGGTTTAGCTGTTATAGCTGGGGGACTCAAGGACCCTCGTAAGGAAGAGCAAGAGAACCTGGAGAGGTGGATAAATCATGAGGGTCATTGTAGACTGGATTAAACAGTTTGAATTTTAGTCAGGGCCCTGAGAAATCACTGAAGGGTTTCAAGAAAGTTAGTGACATTCTCAGTTCTGTGTCTTACCTGGTGGAGGATGTCGGTGAAAAAATGGTTGCCTACCATACATATATCAGTAAACAAAGGATGCTGCAACCATCAAGCCAAGATGGTTAGCCCCAAGAGAACTCAGGACGGAAACTTAACGCTCCTCAATCAAACCATCAGACACTGCAGCCACCCCCAGCGGTGCACCCTGAGATCAGGATGAGAAAGCACGGGATTCTGGCCCCAGGGAGCTGAGGTGCCTATCAAAGGAATGATTTCAATGAGCCCAGACTCTTGCATCCTCTCATACATAGAAAAGCACTAAATTCCTTAACTTGAGATGTCGGGTTTTCTTTAACAGTAACCTTTTGACATTCTGACTCCCTGGTCTTTGTTGCAAAAACTCCTATAGTTCCCGGCTCCTCCCTTACCTCTTTGGAGCCGTCCCTCAGAGCTATCTGAGATGCCGTCTCCCAGGCTTAAGTCCTCAGCTTTGTCCACAAAATAAAACATAATTCTCAACTTTTAGGTTGTGCATTTTTTTCAGTCAACAAGGGCTTTTGTGGAGAACAAGAATGGAAGAAGGGTGAGCAGTCAGAAGACTATTTCAGGAGCTCTAGAGAAAGTGAGTGCTGTGAGCCAAATTATAATGGTGGAGGTGGAGAAAAGTGAACCAATTAAAGATCCTGTGGTGCTTAGGAAAGCCAGTCGTATTTGACCTGAAGATACTAAAATGCATTCTTTCAAAGAGTATTATGTTAAGTACACCACACACACAAAAAGCAATTTTAAATAGTGCACTAAAAATAAATGTGTATGCTTCCTTTCTCTTAACATTAATATTTTCTCTCAGGAATATGCTAAATTGGTTTGTGTCTTTATTAAAACTTTCTGCCTAAGAAGACTTTGTCATCATCTTACAGACGCCTGAATGCAGAATTTACATTGAAGAGCTCATATGAATCTCTAACTACATCACCTTAATTAAATGGAGATTTCTTTGTTTTCCCCTGCTGTTTTAATGAGAATATATTCTGCTTTCTGATACACAATAAAAATTGTGTGAATACAAATCCATTATGAACCCTCTGGTTTCAAAAGGAAACATACACTTTGATATTATTAATTGTTTTCAAAAATAAAGCTCCTATGAAAGAGCATGAAACACAGCTATTTACATTCTTAATTTCAAATCAAAATGCTGTTTTCATTACTTCGACAAAGAATAGCAATCGATCCTTTCAGTATGTAAATGAGGTACCTACTGCATGTCAAAATATTCTTTTTCCCCTTTCTACTAATTGGTAACTAAAGTACCAAATTAAAATAAAGAGAAATTTGCCAATTTTCTTATAGAACTCTTACAGGTTAACACTTTAGTATTGATTCTTGCGAGCATTTCTTCTGTTTTGCCCTTTCTTACTAAGTGTATGCACCAAAAACCAAAGACACATTCCCTCAGTAGAGATAAGACTCACATCTCAGGATATTTTCATGATGGTAGTGGCTATCATGCCCCATGTGCTAAATACAGAAGGGTCAACATGGTTAGAAGCCATTTGGGGAGTAGTGGTGGAAAGTCAAGTGCAGGTCTAGAATTGGGCACACTTTCATGTTTTGTGTCAGGTTCTAGGTCCCAAAGCCAAACTTCTGGAACTTCAGGAACTCCCCAGAGGTTTAGGTCACAAGGAGACAAATTTAGGGATGTGATTCACTTCTTCCTTGGTCAGTCAGTTATTGCTCACATACTATTTGGCATGCATGCTTCTTCTTGATGGACCTTTTGACATGAAAAGGATATAGTCCCTACCATCTAAAGATATTACACACTAGAGAAAGCTTTGGAAAAGTAAAAAATAATCAAAATTCAAGGGATGAGTGTAGTAATATGAGGTAGTACCCATTTTAGTAGCATAGAAAGTATGCAGTCCAGGCAGGGGAAAGTATCAAAAATTGGGAAGAGGGGACAATATTCAGAGAAGATGTCCTAAAGAAAGTCCTTTCTATACATAGAAAAAAAGCTCACAGTTACTAAAGGGGAAAGGGGGTGGGAGAGGGATAAATTAGGAGTTTGGTATTAGCAGATACAACTATTATATATAAAATAGATAAACAACAAGGTGCTACTGTATAGCACAGAGAACTGTATTCAATATACTGTAATAAACCACAATGGAAAAGAATATGAAAAAGAATATATATATATATATATGTATATGTAATTGAATCACTTTGCGGTATACCAGAAGCTACTACAACATTGTAAATCAACTATACTTCAGTAAAAGTTTTAAAAATACTGTCTATAGAATACATGTGAGTTGGACAACTGGTGAAGAACACAAAGAGAACAACCCAGGTTGGGCGTAGTGGACACTGTTCATTACAAACCAACATTCTTCCCATTCTTATTCCTTCTTAACAGAACTCTAGTTTTGCTGAGACATCCACCCGTCCCATAAACAACCATATTCTTCAGAAGAAATAAACTTTATCCCCAGATTCATGAATGGTTCTGATTGTTCTAAGGTAGAGTTTCTGAACCATGACACTCTTGATATTTGGTCCTAGATAATTTTTTGTTCCCCCTCACCTGTGACAGCCAAGATTATCTACAAACATCGCTAAATGTCTGCTGGGGAAGAAAATTACTCCCTATGGAGAACCATAGGTCTAAGGATAATTCCAATGGTTCTGTAATAAGCACAAGATCAAATTCTAACTCTCTTCTGTTATTCACACAATTTTTGTGCCACAACTTTGTCCTGGAACTGCTGCAGCCATCTTGTTTCCATCCTGAACAAAAAGATTAATGACCTAAGATAATAGAGGCAAGGTAGAGAAAACCTGAGTCTTTGATGACATTCAAATGACTTCTTTGTTGTAGGGAGTTGTCCTGAATGTTCTGATATATGAAAGAGTATATTTATTGTCTAGGACAGTTTGTATCGAAGTTCCTACAAATTACACCCCAGAGATCTTTGATACTGAGAGAAAGCCCCATGTGCACCGTCCTGAGCAGGATGCACCTGGGGAACTGCAGGTTTCCAGAATGGCTACCACAAAAATTCAGGTGGTAAAAGGAAGAAAGATGGAGTATGTGACAGTGATTAGAGATGACAGTACTGCGTTCAACGATAAGTAGTGATTGAGAGATGCTGAAGGTTTAAGCAGGGTCAGAATTGGGTCTTTGAATGTAGGTTGGAGAATGGATGAGGAGAGCAAGACCAAAGCCAGAGCTTAGAGTGAGGAGGAAGCTGCAGTAGTACAGGTGGAAGTGGACGGTGGTACTTTAACCTCCACTTTCCAAAAATAGTTTGCTCTTTAGTTTTTCTTCCAAGCATTTGAAACCAAGAGATCAAGATTCCACTTTCTAGTCATTCTGTGACCTTTCTCACAAAGTCTGGCTTCTCCTTTGAGGGACGTATCTTATCCACAGTTACCTGACACAACTCTGGTTGTAGACATAACCAACAAAGGTAGTTCTACTTTTATACTTTCAAGTTAAACAGTGTTCTACATTCAGAAATCTAACTTTAATCTTTACACCCCTATCAACACAGTAGCCTCCTAATCACACAATAAATATACCACCAAGGCTTTCACAAAGCTAGAGTGACATACATGGACTTCTCATGAATAGTGACTGAAGGTAGTGAATGAACTCTCAGAAACAGAGCAGGGTACAAACGCTAGGTTTTGTTCTAGATACTGAAGCATGCCGAGATCTACCCACTATCTAATGATATCCCACCTGTATTTATGGAGTCGTATGCAACATCTCTGAATGGTTCACATCAGAACTTCTTGTCATGAAGTTAAATTAGGACTATATGTAAGTTTCCATTTTAAGGGTTTGATTATACAACTTTTGATAGTAAATTGTTAAAGATAAAATAAACCATACTAGATTAGACCATTTGAAATATACTGCTTTATAATTCTCTTTACTGTTTAGCCTACTTATCTCTGATACTGTCTTACATGGCATATTTCTGCAGGCACTTTTCCCTGCTGCAATTTGCTATCTTAGTTTCTCTCTCGTAACACTGATAATACTAAAATTCTACACACAAAAAAAAAACCTTAATGGTTCAGGAACCCATATCACTGTAGCAAAATAAAAATTATATTTGGAAATGTTAAATACATAGCCTTTTTTCTGTTTTGAATAAAGAATGAAACAGACCCAATTTACCATGTTAAAGGGGAAGTACTACACAAAAATCTATGATCAATGTCTCTTTGACATTTAAGTAGCTTTTGTTTTTAAAACTGCATCTACTGTTTTCATCCCTTTCCTAATGGGCTAATTGGTAAATTTGATTTTATGTGTTTAAAAATTAAACTGTCGCATTAACTAGTTATTCATTTTTATTGTCTGCTGAAATAGGTAACTGATATGTTCATGCCCAGACCCCATGGGAATGGCTAGAAAGAATGTCCATAAAGCTTTGGAGGTGGTTATATCAGAGAGGGATACTCACATCAGAAGCAGTTATAAGGAGTGTATGATGCTCACATACACATGCATGTTTATAAGGATTTTAATCTTTCACCAATGAGCAGGTGATGGGTATGAGTAATGCCTCTAAATCCCTATGTAGCACAATAGAAAAACGAATTATCACTTTATCGTAGTGTCCCAGAAAACAAAGGACTTCTTAGATCATCTGTTACATCCCTTAGTAAAATTAGGATTAGTTCCAAGAGAATGTCTTCCAGGGCTTCTTCAAAGTTTAGGTTTCTTAGGCAGTGAACATTTCTCCACTTTCCATAATGCTACTGACTTTGGTTAAGTAGCATTTCTAAAAATCATGTTACATTCTCATTTGATCATTTTTATCTTATTAGTTCTAGGTATTCACAAGTTAAACCCATGTCCTTTAACTCCTTTTATAAGAACTAAAGCTATATTTTTAACTAGGAGCTCTTAAACACAATAGTTAATATAAATAATTAAAACAAATTATTTATACAAATCCCAAACATAGTTATAAAATCTCTGTGCCTCCATTTTAAATCTTACCAGCCAAACAATGGCATAGTTTTTATCATTTTGCTTGAGCAAATAATCATTTTGATGTCAAAACACTAAAATATGGAACTGTAAATTAAGAGCCCACTTATCACCCCCCCAAAATGTCCATCTATTTGAGAAGCAATTCTGTATCTGGTAATTTATCCTAAGGAATTAATACAAAGGAAGAAGGAAGGAAGGGAGGGAGGGAGGGAGGGAGGGAGGGAGGGAGGAAGGAAGAAGGAAGAAGAAAGGTAGATATGAAAGAGATTTCCTTATGGGGAAATTAGAAACAACCTAAATGCCTAATGTGGGAATAGTTAATTAAGCTAGTCTTCCACTTAATAAAACTTTATGCAAATTCTGTCTGCTTTATTCAGTACTAATAGCAAACCCTAGTACTGATATATAGTAGGCACTCAAAATATATCTGTTGAATGAATAAATGATGCAGCCATTAACATTAAAATTTGGAACACTATGAAATCAAATGGAAAATATGCTTCTGACGCAAAGTTTAACAGAAAAGTAAATACAGAAATATATTTATGATTTGTCTGCTATGAAAAATATATGTGGGCAGATGGAAAAGAATTAATGCACAGTAATCAAGATTATTTTTGTTTGCAAATTTTCTGTCATGTTTTTCTTCTAGACATAAAACCTAAACCAGATATGTACATGGGCAACCATGCCTAGTGCCTTTGGCCCTACACTGATAGCTCAGCCTGAGGGCCATCTCTTTCTTTTCTCCATTCCAAGTACAAAGTTTGAGTGCCCACTGCTCCACTCACCTGCCACTTTTTCTATACTTTTCCTTCCCCCACCCTCTTTTATCTCCCTGACATCCATCTAGCCTGCCTCTCCCAGCATTTTCAATAACAAGAGAAAGACATTTTGATTATGCCAGGCAGAGGGGCTCTACCTGTAACTGGCATGGAACACTTGCTTTGGCTGTGGTTACCAAGGAAAAGTATAATTTAACATCTATCCTCCTGATGTAGCACATTTCATTTCTGATACAAGTCCACAGTGAAAAACCCTGAAGCCAAAATCATGATTTTATAAAAAATTATAAAAATGTAATAGGGTGATAACTATTTATAGATTGAGACAATGAATATCATAAGTCGTGAACATTTTTAAATGGTCACATGACAATTAATTTGGTCTAAGAAATGAACACTAAATTTGGGGCAGAAGCAGGAAAATTGGTATTCCATTATTGGCAAATATCCTTATAAAGAAAGAGCTCCCAATTTTTTTCCTCATTCAGGCCACATGAGCACCTCATCAGTATAGAAAATTATTCTGGAAATAATATATTAAAATTATTCTGTTGTCTGGAAGTACACACAATTGAGCAAAGAGATTATGACGTGGAGGGAACATTCCAAGTGTAGAAGGGCTGCTGGTGGAAATGAGGCTGATGGTAGATGAGGAGGCACTGTGGTGACGTGATCTCACAGCACATGTAACACTGTTGCAGTTTTAACACTTCTTCATGTGGTTATATGTTTAGAATGGAAGCTTTACCCATACAGGGACCAGCTATCCTCAGCACACAGCATGTCACCTGACATTTTCTGAATTTCAGCAACCTTAAGACTCAACAGAGAATATATTGAGTCCCTGTTTTATGTACCTGTAAGGAAAAAATGTTCATAAAGATGGAATTATGGCATGCCATCACATGTGAAACTAATCCCAATTTCATAAATGTTAAAATATGGGGCAAAGGTGTCCCTTAGAAGCGCACTACGGCAGTAGGAATCCCACCAATATGTGTTCAATGAACCACACACCATAAATGTCCTCAGAAACTCTGAAACTTGTTTTGCTTTGTGTTCCTTGGTTGGTTACTGCCAAGCCAAGATATACAATGTGCTCTATGTCCTCAAAGACCATTGGAATTATTCAAGTTTATAGGTGAAAAGAAACTCACAGATGAACTAGTCCATACCCTTATTTAATAAAAGCGAAAAATGAGGCTCATGGAGTTGAGGTGACTTGTTCAGAGATCCAATTCCGTGACATCATGTAGCAATCGTAAAACGGCTAAGACTAAAGCTTCTTTTTAAAAATTAATCTGTTAGTTCCAGAGATTGAAATAACCCATATCAAAATGGCATTTTATATCAGGTGTTACAACTAAAACAAATCTCTAATACGCTATTAAACAATAGTACTATGAATTCTTAAACTCTCTGATTTAACTCTAATTCTATTCAACAATCACTTGATTATCACCCTTCTCTGCTGTCACATCCTTTGTAAAATCTTTCTATAAATATGAGACACAGTAGGATAGTACTGCTATTATTCTAGCAGTGGCCATAAATAAGGAATCATTTTGTAAAGAATGTATTTTCTCAGTATTCCTCCCTCTAAATGTTTCTTAAACTTGACATCATCACACAATTTATATTCCATCTATGTTTTAAAAATCAGTCTTTAAAATGACCGTTTTGATTTATTGTCATATAACGATAGTCTAATAGGTTTATCTTAATTCTTTTCTCTGCTGACAGAACTGACCATAGCAATAAATTAAGCAGATGTGTTCGCTACGCTGTCTGCAGTCATGTAAAGATCTTGCCATGGGAAGTTTCAGGCACAGCTGTGGGAAACCCAAGTTTCACCTAAATAAGTTTCATGAGTCTAAAACCACAGATTCCATTGAGATGAGACTTCAGCCTTTGGATTTCATTTGGTATATCATGTTCACACAGTTTTAAAAGAAATAGCAAACTCCAGGGAACTGACTAGCTCAGTAAGCCCCTCTAGGACTGACTTTGCTCCATCTGTGGTTCATTCTACCTAAGAAGAAGAATTTACCTGTAGGGCCATCTCTAAAATAATGCGGATCTGTGAGCAGGTCATTTCATGCTACCATAACATTTTCACGCAAATGAAAAGTGTTTGAAATGAATATCAAGAGCTGTATGAGGGGGCTTCTCTGGTGGCGCAGTGGTTGGGAGTCCGCCTGCCGATGCAGGGGACACGGGTTCGTGTCCCGGTCCGGGAAGATCCCATGTGCCGCGGAGTGGCTGGGCCCGTGAGCCATGGCCACTGGGCCTGCGCGTCCGGAGCCTGTGCTCCGCAACGGGAGAGGCCACAACAGTGAGAGGCCCATGTACCAAAAAAAAAAAAAGAACTGTGTGAAAGGGAACGTCCCAAATATAGAGTGGCTAGGAGACTGGGTCACGTGGATAGTGGAGAAGGTAAAGAGAGGTATATTAAGGATGACACTTTGCTTCCATACTCATCCCTTCCTTATACCCTGAGATAACGCATACACTGAGGGATCTGCAGCCCTGCACTAAAGCATACAGCTCTGGATGAATTGTCACCCATATGTCATACCCTGGAGTCAGCTCTTCTGCCTAAAAATATAATTCAGACTTGGCAGCTTCTTTAGTGACACATCCTACAGACCTTCCAAAACATAATTCTCCATAGCCTTGAGCTTTCCTTTCCCCCTCCCCGCCCCCCTCTTCTTTCCTCCTCTCCCACTTAAGTGCTTGCCCAGCTCTCAGTGCGTTCTCTCTCTCTCTCTCTCAAGTTTATTATGCCACTGACTTTTTCTAATGAGAAATATGCAACTTCTCTAGAAGAAAAAGGGATGGCAGATTAAACTGGGCTGACAATTACAAGGTCCTCTTCAATTATCTAGAAAAGCTAGGATGCCTGAACTAAACATACTCTCAAATTAATCACGTTTGGGCTTCCCTGGTGGCGCAGCAGTTGAGAGTCCGCCTGCCGATGCAGGGGACACGGGTTCGTGCCCCGGTCCGGGAAGATCCCACATGCCGCGGAGCGGCTGGGCCCGTGAGCCATGGCCGCTGAGCCTGCGCGTCCGGAGCCTGTGCTCCGCAACCGGAGAGGCCACAACAGTGAGAGGCCCGCATACCACAAAAAAATTAATCACGTTTGTCCTTTTCTGTTCCATAATAAAATCTACTACTCTTTTACAATGTGATTTTTCTGTAAAGATAGCCTGTTTATAAATGTTTTTCCCACTATGAGATTTATTTATTCACTAGTTTGTGTATTTTAATACCCAAAATATGATAATCTGCATTTTTTGTTATGGTGGGAAGTAGGGACCTAATTTTTGTCCTGTATGATTGCCAGCTGACACAAAACTATTTTCTGAATGATCTAGCCTTTCTAATTTGAAATGCTATCTATAACATATTATCACACATACTCACACACATTTGTCTTAGCAGTCTCCTTTCTGTCCCATCTTCATCTATTGTACCAGAGCCATATTTGTTTAATATCATTATACTACTTATTAGTATCTGGTAATACAAGTATCGCTCTTAAGTTTTATAAGCAGAATTGGTTCTTTCATATCTTTATTCTCTCATATAAAGTTTTCAGTCATTTCTGTCAAATTATAAAAATAATCCCATTGAAAATTTGCTTGGAAATGCCTTAAATTTGTATATTAATTTAGTCAGGACGAGTTTTAATTTTATTGAAACTTCTTAACTAGGAATTTCTTCTTTTTTTTTTTTTTTTTTTTTGCTGTACGCAGGCCTCTCACTGTTGTGGCCTCTCCCGTTGCGGAGCACAGGCTCCGGACGCGCAGGCTCAGCGGCCATGGCTCACGGGCCCAGCCGCTCCGCGGCATGTGGGATCTTCCCGGACCGGGGCACGAACCTGTGTCCCCTGCATCGGCAGGCAGACTCTCAATCACTGTGCCACCAGGGAAGCCCTTCTTCATCTTTTATAGTCTATAAAAGTTTATTTTTAGTTACAGTTTATTCACAGATGTTTTTGCTAATATAAATGGGATTTTTTTCATCACTGTATTTTGTAATTGGTTGTTGATGATCTATAGGGAAGATATATAAAGAATCTACTGTGGACTAAGAATTATATTAGGCATCGGAGATGGAAGATGGAGAAGGACGAAGGGGAGAAGGGGAAAGAGGAGGAAGAGGAAGAAGTGCTAATTTAAGTTGCTTGCAGTTTAGGTGGGTGAAGCTGTCAAGTAAATCAACGATAACATCATGGTGTGATAAGGTATGAGACAGAGGACATAACGGTGAGCTCCATCTGTCATGGCCATCTATCCACCATCTTTTCTGTCTACACAGATTTTTATTCCCTGAAATAATTCATCTAAATAATCCATATGATAGAATGGACTTATTCTAGCTGGTAGATAAATACTATTTTTCTTGCCATAGAGAAGCTAATTACTTGCCCAATATTACTTCATTGAATTGTTGTGAATCTATTATGTGCCTGACACTTCACTAGGCAACAGTGGAGAATAAAATCGATATAATGAATTCAAACAATTCAAGTATTCACATGGTTTATAGTATATGTGGTCAGATGTAAAACACTTTTCTTTGAAGACAACATTGCCTGGGCTTGGGCATATGCACGTGAGTGATTACACGCACATACACACACACACAGCTATAAAGAAAAAAATATCATATATGAGAAACAAAATCATATCCTATTCAAGACCTATAACTACACATTAACTATGCCGGTGTGATAAGGTACATAATACCTTCCCCCAAAGATGTCCACATCCTATTCCTCAGAACCGGTAAATACGTTACTTTAAATGGCAAAAGGAACTTTGCAGTGATTAAGTTATGGATTTGGGGATTGGGAGCTTGTCCTGGATTATCTGTGTGGACCCAACGTAATCACACAGGAGGGTCATGGCCAGAGAGAAAGCAGTGTGATGGCAGAAGCAGAGGCCTGAGTGAGACACAGAAGGGATCACGAGTCCAGGGATGCAAGTGTCATCTAGAAGCTTTAAAAAGCAAAAACATGGATTCTCCCCTGGAGCCTCCAGAAGTAATGCAGTCCAGTCAACCCCTTTTAGACTACAGACCTCCAAAACTATAATATATATGACTTGTTTTAAGCCACTAAATTTGTTACAAGCAGCAATAGGAAATTAATACATCTGGTAAATCCGAACTCTTCAGTACAACAGTCACAGCTATCATTCAAATGGTCATAATGCAACTCTTTAGCCTTATGTCTCATGACAGCCTAACTTGGTCCTTTAAAACAGCAATATAATCAGCACCATCTTCTTGCCTTCCGCCTCTTTTCTTAACTTATCCCCAACTCTGGCCGTGAAACATCTCCTTCTCTATGTAATTCCTGTCCAAGGCCTACTTTGAAACTGAATCGCAATTCATTTTATTCCACTAATTCACATATTCCCCATTACAGTGGTATCCAAACAGTACTTTAGCTTTTTTAAACTCAATACTGTGCTTTGTAATTGTTCTTAGCCATCTAAACTGTCTATTATGCTGCTCATCAGACTATAACTTTCAAAGAAACAGGGGATATATGTGCTTTGGTTTTTATTTATTTTTTAACACCTTTATTGGAGTATAATTGCTTTACAATGGTGTGTTAGTTTCTGCTTTATTACAAAGTGAATCAGCTATAAATATACATATATCCCCATATCTCCTCCCTCTTGCGTCTCCCTCCCACCCTCCCTATTCCACCCCTCTAGGTGGTCACAAAGCACTGAGCTGATCTCCCTGTGCTACGCAGCTGCTTCCCACTATCTATTTTACATTTGGTAGTGTATATAAGTACACTCTCTCACTTCATCCCAGCTTACCCTTCCCCCTCCCTGTGTCCTCAAGTCTCTTCTCTACAGCTGTATCTTTATTCCCATCCTGCCCCTAGGTTCTTCAGAACCATTTTTTTTTAAGATTCCATATATATGTGTTAGCATACAGTATTTGTTTTTCCCTTTCTGACTTCACTCTGTATGACAGACTCTAGGTCCATCCACCTCACTACAAATAACTCAGTTTCGTTTCTTTTTATGGCTGAGTACTAGTCCATTGTATAAATGTGCCACATCTTCTTTATCCATTCATCTGTCAATGGACACTTAGGTTGCTTCCATGCCCTGGCTATTGTAAATAGAGCTGCAATGAACATTGTGGTACAGGACTCTTTTTGAATTATGGTGTTCTCAGGGTATGTGCCCAGTAGTGGGATTGCTGGGTCGTATGGTAGTTCTATTTTTAGTTTCTTAAGGAACCTCCATACTGTTCTCCAGAGTGGCTGTATCAATTCACATTCCCAGCAACAGTATATGAGGGTTCCCTTTTCTCCACAACTTCTCCAGCATTTATTGTTTGTAGATTTTTTGATGATGTCCATTCTGACTGGTGTGAGGTGATACCTCATTATAGTTTTGATTTGCATTTCTCTAATGATTAGTGATGTTGAGAATTCTTTCATGTGTTTGTTGGCAATCTGTATATCTTCTTCGGAGAAATGTCTATCTAGGTCTTCTGCCCGTTTTTGGATTGGATTGTTTGGTTTTTTGATATTGAGCTGCATGAGCTGCCTGTAAATTTTGGAGATTAACCCTTTGTCAGTTGCTTCATTTGGAAATGTTTTCTCCCATTCTGAGGGTTGTCTTTTCATCTTGTTTATGGTTTCCTTTGCTGTGCAAAAGCTTTGAAGTTTCATTAGGTCCCATTTGTTTATTTTTATTTCCATTTCTCTAGGAGGTAGGTCAAAAAGGATCTTGCTGTGACTTATGTCATAGAGTGTTCTGCCTATGTTTTCCTCTAAGTGTTTTATACTGTCTGGCCTTATATTTAGGTCTTTAATCCATTTTGAGTTTATTTTTGTGTATGGTGTTAGGGAGTGTTCTAATTTCAATCTTTTACATGTAGCTGTCCAGTTTTCCCAGCACCACTTATTGAAGAAGCTGTCTTTTCTCCATTGTATATTCTTTCCTCCTTTATCAAAAATAAGGTGACCATATGTGCGTGGGTTTATCTCTGGGCTTTCTATCCTGTTCCATTGATCTATATTTCTGTTTTAGTGCCAGTACCATACTGTCTTGATTACTGTAGCTTTGTAGTATAGTCTGAAGTCAGGGAGTCTGATTACTCCAGCTCCATTTTTCTTTCTCAAGATTGCTATGGCTATTCAGGGTCTTTTGTGTTTCCATACAAATTGTGAAATTTTTTGTTCTAGTTCTGTGAAAAATGCCATTGGTAGTTTGATAGGGATTGCATTGAATCTGCAGATTGCTTTGGGTAGAATAGTCATTTTCACACTGTTGATTCTTCCAATCCAAGAACATAGTATATCTCTCCATCTGTTTGTATCATCTAATTTCTTTCATCAGTGTCTTATAGTTTTCTGCATACAGGTCTTTTGTCTCCTTAGGTAGGTTTTTTCCTAGGTATTTTATTCTTTTTGTTGCAATGGTAAATGGGAGTGTTTCCTTAATTTCTCTTTCAGATTTTTAATCATTAGTGTATAAGAATGCCAGAGATTTCTGTACATGAATTTTGTATCCTGCTACTTTACCAAATTCATTGATTAGTTCTAGTAGTTTTCTGGTAGAGTTTTTAGGATTCTCTGTGTATAGTATCATGTCATCTGTGAACAGTGACAGCTTTACTTCTTCTTTTATGATTTGGATTCCCTTTATTTCTTTTTCTTCTCTGATAGCTGTGGCTAAAACTTCCAAAACTATGTTGAATAACAGTGGTGAGAGTGGGCAGCTTTGTCTTGTTTCTGATCTTAGTGGAAATGGTTTCAGTTTTTCACCACTGAGAATGATGTTGGGTGTGGGTTTGTCATATATGGCCTTTTTTATGTTGACGTGAGTTCCCTCTATGCCTACTTTCTGGAGAGTTTATATCATAAATGGGTGTTGAATTTTGTCAAAAGCTTTTTCTTCATTTATTGAGATGATCATATGATTTTTATCCTTCACTTTGTTAATATGATGTATCACACATTGATTGATTTGCATATATTGAAGAATCCTTGCATTCCTGGGATAAACCCCACTTGATCATGGTGTATGATCCTTTCAATGTGCTTTGGATTCTGTTTGCTAGTATTTTGTTGAGGATTTTTGCATCTATGTTCATCAGTGATATTGGCCTGTAGTTTCCATTCTTTGTGACATCTTTTTCTGGCTTTGGTATCAGGGTGATGGTGGCCTCATAGAATGAGTTAGGGAGTGTTCCTCCCTCTGCTATATTTTGGAAGAGTTTGAGAAGGATAGGTGTTAGCTCTTCTCTAAATGTTTGATAGAATTCACCTGTGAAGCCATCTGGTCCTGGGCTTTTGTTTGTTGGAAGATTTTTAATCACAGTCTCAATTTCAGTGCTTGTGATTGGTCTGTTCATATTTTCTATTTCTTCCTGGTTTAGTCTCAGAAGTTTGTACTTTTCTAAGAATGTGTCCATTTCTTCCAGGTTGTCCATTTTATTGTCATGTAGTTGCTTGTAGTAATCTCTCATGATCCTTTGTATTTCTGCAGTGTCAGTTGTTATTTCTCCTTTTTCATTTCTAATTCTATTGATCTGAGTCTTCCCCTTTTTTTTCTTGATGAGTCTGGCTAATGGTTTATCAATTTTGTTTATCTTCTCAAAGAACCAGCTTCTGGTTTTATTGATCTTTGCTATTGTTTCTTCATTTCTTTTTCATTGATTTCTGATCTGATCTTTATGATTTCTTTCCTTCTGCTAACTTTGGTGTTTTTTTGTTCTTCTTTCTCTAATTGCTTTAGATGTAAGGTTAGGCTGTTTATTTGAGATGTTTCCTTTTTCTTGAGGTAGGATTGTATTGCTCTAAACTTCCCTCTTAGAACTGCTTTTGCTGCATCCCATAGGTTTTGGGTCATTGTGTTTTCATTGTCATTTGTTTCTCGGTATTTTTTGATTTCCTCTTTGATTTCTTCAGTGATCTCTTGGTTATTAAGTAGTGTACTGTTTAGCCTCCATGTATTTGTATTTTTTACAGATTTTTTTCCTGTAATTGATATCTAGTCTCATAACGTTGTGGTTGGAAAAGATACTTGATACAATTTCAATTTTCTTAAATTTACCAAGGCTTGATTTGTGACCCAAGAGATGGTCTATCCTGGAGAATGTTCCATGAGCACTTGAGAAGAAAGTGTATTCTGTTTTTTTTTTGGATGCTTTGGTTTTTAATCATCCTGTTAGGGCCTCCCAACCTTCTCACATCATAGTATACACAGAAAATTATACAATTTGCACAGCACACTTGAGTAAGTGTATGTGGTTGCTCAGGGCCAGGTTTCTGGCTACCTAGGACCTGCCTGAAGGCTAGGTCAAAACATGAAGGTTACTCAAAACATGGAAATTGAGAAACTCTCCTCAGTATTCAGCACCATGCTACTCATTTAACTGGGGTTTGGTGCACCTTTGTAAACTCTTCTAACTAGGAATAATAAAGTTACTGGGATTTCTAAAATCAGGTATATTTATATGGTTATCAGAAAAAATATACTTTATACTTTTATAGAACTGTGATTTATGAAGTGTTTTCACATACTACTTCATGTGACTATCACAAAACTTGTGAGATAAGAAAGTAGGTAATATTTGTGCTATTTTATAAATGAAGCTAAGACTTGGAGGGGCAAGTAACTTCCCAAAGCTATGAAATGGCAGAACCAGGACTGGAAACTAGCACTTCTAACTCCATGTTCATTGTTCTTTCTTTTCTGCTCTGATTAATTAAGCTCCCCCACTCCCACCCCACCCAGCTAATAATGATGTTTCTAAAACCCAGTGTAAAATGTCAATGAACTCATTCTCTAAGTTTCAAATGAAAGGTAAAAGCTTATATCCTAAAATCTGGGCTTTTTTATTTTTAAGACTTATTTTCTATTCTAATCAACAAACCATTAGAGTACCAGAAATTAACAAAATGCCATGTTTTATCATATTCATCACTTAAGAGAAAGACCCAAGTGTCCTCATACTATTAAACATAAAAGTTTTAAGTTTTACAGTTACTTGCTGAGGCAGCCAACTGCAGCCCCAATGGGGAAGTGCTACAAGGTATTTGGAGATAAGAGAATGTCTGAAATAGAGAAACCAGATGCATTATGAAAAATGCGTAGAGGTCTGCATGGCTCTTGGATAAAGAAGACATATACCCCCCCTCTGCCCTTGAGGAATATGAACAGCTAAATTCCTTTATTCTTATATCATCTATTGAAGTCTGCAAGTTCCTCCAGGAAGAATCAATAAGATGGCTGCATACTTAGAAGGGATGGCAGTAAGCTATCCATTACTTCTCTTTTCAGACATAAAATGAAGAAAATGTAATTAATTCAAATTGTGGGGAGAATAATATGGTAACCTACCATAAGCAACATGAAAGCCTACTTAAAATAATAGCATTATCATTCTGGGTACCCCCAGGATCCAGCAAAAAGAGAATAATTCACCATGCAGTTTGTTAATTCTCTGTCACTGAATGATTGTTAATAGGACAGTTCTTTCAAAGGAATGATTCTTCAGGAGCCAAGTGTTTGGAAAGGAGCTTAACTGTGTTCCAAATATTAGAAAGTTTAATTTCCGGTATTCTTCCTTTGTTGATTCCAATAAGCCTTTTTGAAGCAGTATTTTGTGTCCCCTCTATGTCATGCTAGTTGTGAGTGGTTACTTTTAAAATGGAAAAGCCTTGATGAGGCAGTAAGAAGGACATGGGGAGACTCTGGTGGTAGACATCTAGCTGTGTCTTTTATTACCTGTGTGACAGACAAGTTATTTAGCTACTCTTAAATCTCCGATTCTCATCTGTAAAATGGGATGATAGAAAATCCAACCTACCTAACAGGAATTGTCGTTTCTAAAAAGACGGTACATTTAAAGTGCTCAGCACAGTGCCTAGGGCCCCTTCATCTTCCTCAGTCAGGGTTTCTCTCCCCAGTTTCAGCAATCACTTCCTTCTCTCCCTATGTTTCACATCAGCACAAAACCTTAGACTTGCTGGTGAAGAAACTCCATTTTAGGGCAAGAAATTCAGTTGCATTAAATAAATATTGTTCGGTGAGCAGTAGTTTATTGGAATTTTACATTTGAAAATAATAGTAATTAACTAAATGTCATAAATCAAAATAAGAACCTTGGGTTTCAGTTCTTAACATAGAACAAAACCTGTTTTTGTGTTTTCACTTATTCAATGGTGAAATAGAATAAAATGTTGCCATATGGCAATGACTACAGCTACAAAGAGTTATCTAGATATTCATATTCATATACAGCATGCATTTTTTATTCCCTGCTTCTAAAGCTGAATAATTCTTGGGCTTCCCTGGTGGCACAGTGGTTGAGAGTCCGCCTGCCGACGCAGGGGACACGGGTTTGTGCCCCGATCCGGGAAGATCCCACATGCCGCGGAGCGGCTGGGCCTGTGAGCCATGGCCGCTGAGCCTGCGCATCCGGAGCCTGTGCTCCGCAACGGGAGAGGCCACAACAGTGAGAGGCCCGCGTACCGCCAAAAAAAAAAAAGCTGAATAATTCTTAAAATAAGACAACAGAATTCAAAAAATCAACAAAAATAACAGTTGTTATTTATAAAGAATTTTTATGCACTAGGCAGTATATCTTAATCCTATTGAAATGGTTACTATTATTATATGTTTTTTTTTACAACTGAAATGAACAGATCAATGAATCATTACATCTCATGACCCAGGCCATCAATTAGAACGCCAATGGCACCCCAGAAGCCACCCTTGGGCCCCTTTTAATAACCACCCTCTTGGTCCTCCCCAGAGTTAACTTTACTGACACTGTATGTCTATAGTTTAGTTTTGCTATTATCTTTTTCAATAGATGGAAAGAGATTACTTAATTCACTGGATGTCTCACTCTTAGGAAGTAGCCTAGCTCAAATTTGAACCCCGGTCAAACAGGGAAGCACTGATTCGCTAAACTCTATTGCAACACTTGTCTTTTATCCCAAATACAAGTACACATTTAAAGCTGAAGATGAAGATCATTCAAAAGCCATGAAGCTCAGTAGGAAGAAAATGAAAACTCAAATCTCTATTCTGGCCCCTTCTACAACCTTTGCACTAAGATCCCATTGGAGTCAGAAACCCAGTTCTGCCTCTTTACATCACTGTGACCCTGAACAAGTCATTCCAACTCTTTGAGCCTCGGTTTTCTCATGAGTCAAATGAGAACAGTGACTTCTTTGTTGTAGA
The DNA here is from genome assembly GCF_011762595.2 of Tursiops truncatus. Lineage (NCBI taxonomy): Eukaryota > Metazoa > Chordata > Mammalia > Artiodactyla > Delphinidae > Tursiops > Tursiops truncatus. The sequence continues at coordinate 20,833,308 of NC_047037.1, read as the reverse complement.
ATTGAGGTAAAGACTAGAGGTGAGCTGTGTAGAGCCTGGCACATTGCAGGTGTTCAATGAACAGAAGCTGTTAAAATTAGCATTATAGTCCTTGGCTCGAAGAACTTTTGCCAGTTCAGCCTATTTTATATCTATACTTAATTCTAGAGAATACTCCAATATTTGGTATAATATCATATCACAGGAACTTTTAAATTTTATAAGGAGAGAATTTTATGAATTTATCTTTTTTAGAGTATGTACTTAATGATATCTAGTTATATCGATGCTTATAAGTATTATTTCAAGTTAACACTATAGGCAAGAAAAACTTCTAACAGCATTTTGAGAATAGAGTGTAATTCTTTTGGTGCAACCAACGAAGACTCATAGAGCAAGACCTGCAGAGGGGAAAAGATTATTTTCCAACCAGTAGATGCCTCCGTGCTGTTTCCTGCTATCATGAAGAGTAAAAGCTACATTTCTAGAATGGTACTGAAGCAGAACAACTCCAATAGGATCTAAGGCCAAAGTCTTGAGCTGTGAAGAAAGCAAGATGACAAGAACAGCAATTTGAGGAGCAAAAGAGAAATTAATGTTTTAGGAAACCTGCTTGTAATGCATAGCTGGAACCAGTTGATATAAGCACATTTTTAAGATGTGGAAAATGTTTTCCTTTAGGTTTTTTTTTTTTTTTTTTTTTTGCGGTACGCGGGCCTCTCACTGCTGTGGCTTCTCCCGTCGTGGAGCACAGGCTCTGGACACACAGGCTCAGCAGCCATGGCTCACGGGTCCAGCCGCTCTACGGCATGTGGGATCTTCCCGGACCGGGGCACGAACCCATGTCCCCTGCATCGGCAGGTAGACTCTCAACCACTGCGCCACCAGGGAAGCCTTTCCTTTAGGTTTTAACCTTGAAAGTGAATCTCCTGTGAGGGCCACTCATGATGTTTGAGACTCAGGCCAACTTCATCAGGCATTCTCTAAACATATAGGGCTACAACAGTAAAAAAAAAAAAAAAAAAAAAAAGAGATGGGATTTTCGTACCATAGTCCAGATTTATTCTGTAGCACCATTGAAGGTAATGCCAGAAGCCTCCGAAGAAACAAGTTTGAATTTTCCCATTCCTCATCCCCATTCATACCTAATAATAAATACAAAGCCAATTTTAAAGATGGTGTAGCTATCTATGTATGAATATGCATGCCTATATATTTACTAATTTCAAAGCAAATAAACACTTTGGAAAAATATCTATTACCCTAATAGAATCACATAAGAATTTTAACTGCAATTAGAAATAGAGTTTTAAAAATAATCATCCAAATAAAGAAATTCCTTAAAAACTACAGCTAATCAACCAGAAGACCTATTTCCCAAGTTTAGCAAATGAACATATGGTTTTTCCCACAGCAAGAATGCTTGGTGTGTGAAAGTTATTTATATTAAAATCTTTGAGTGATTTCTTGGGTTTTTTTTTTTTTTGTAAGTTTATTTTCTTGAAATTGTGTCCAATAGGAGTTTCCTCAGGCTGCCATTAGAGGGCATAAAAGAATAATTGTGGAGGCCAAAATCACGTAGCCCCAAAATTAATCCTGAAGGGAAAACCAACCATTTAATTTTGGTTTCAAAAGAAGAATATACAAAAAATGAATAGTAGAAATATTTATATGTATGAAGCTTTGATGAAAGCAGCCATCTATAAAGAAATTAGGAATTAATCGTTATTTTATGTGTGAGAGACAAAAGCAAAAAACTAAAGTTTTAAGAAGTTTAGTTTGATAATCTCAGAAGTAGTTCCTATGCATTAGCAGTCACTAGAGTACATGATTAAAAAAAAATAATAATAAGAGAAAGAAAGAGGCGCTGATCGGGAAGGGAAAGAGAACCACACAGAGAATGACAGTGGTAAAATCTCATCTCAAATTTTGACTCATGACATGTAAAAGAGTATTAAAGAAAAAAATCAGGAATATATCATTCTTTGAGAAGTATAGGATCGATTGGTTTCATGGCTTCAAAGTCTTTTCCCCCCAACTGCCCGCTCTCTGGTTTACCTGCATAACTTCCTTCTTACCTAAAGGCCATGACAACAAAATCTCAGTCTAAAGAAAAACGGATCTCAAATACAGGAGAATAAACCAAATCTTCCTATCTTTTGTATCACTCACTGTTTTAAAGGATTTTAAACATATATGCCACTCCTAAATGCCACGCTTAAAACTTGCAAAGTTAATGGATTCATATCCAATTAGGAACATATTTCCTTGCCCAATAAATGTTAATGAAGTTGGTACCAACCTATTCAATGTATTTATAACTCAGGGAGAAAAACAGACAACCTATATTTCAGATTAATATAAAACCCTCTTTTATATTGGCTGTCTCCTTTGTAGCACACTCTCACCTTTACTGAATTCCAGGGTAAATTTATGATATCGATCCATTTCTTTAATTTATAAAACAGTAAAATCCCAAGATCGCCTTCAAACAGAAGGAACACAGTCACAATATGTTTCTATCACACTATGAAGACTGTTAAGACTCCCAATAGGGCACTTTGACTTAAATCCTATAAATTTCCTGCTTAAATTTTCAAACAGGGGAAACCAGGGATGCATATGAGAACATAAACCCACCTTTTGGTGATGGTTCTATACTAGTCTGTATTGCTAAAGGGTATAAAAAGGGCCATAAAGGAACTGGAATTATACTGAACAGGATCTCAGACTCCACAATCTATTTGTAAACACAGACCTCTGGAAAGTGCACAGAGACAGATGGGGAAAACATTTTTAACTCTGTGGGATGGAGGGAGGCACTTAGCAAGCCACCTACCCCGTAAGACCCATTCTGAATGACCAACAAATCTATCTGACAGTTATAAATGAAGCAGGTAGCAAACAGTATCTACATATGTTAGACACACATCTCATTTTTTTAATTGTTTCATTTCCTACAACATTTAGTATATAGACAAAACTCATATAAGAGCTAAAAAGAAACTAAATTTTGGAATTTATCCTTCATCTTAAATTCCATCATGAAAGACTTAAGATATATCTTTGTTGATATTCCCTGTCTTTAAGAAGTACAGAAAATGGGAATATGTAGCTAAAATAAGTTGGGGGGTTCCTTTATCTGGATTGAAAAAACAGTTGTGGCTTCCTTTCTGATTATTCAAGAACAATTTCATCTTAAGGCCTCAAACCCCTCTGCTCTTTTGTTTCATAGATATTGTCATCAAGTTACAGCTGTATTTTTATTAATTTGTCTCCTCCTCCAGAATATTAGTTATTTGATGGTAGAAACTTATTCTAAAAACAGAAGCTGGTACAGAAAAGGCCCTTGATACATTTTTGGTGTATTAATCTGACTGAGGAAAGGCTCAGCACCAAATAAAAATATCTTCAGGTCTATAATTTATAACTATACTTATTTGTTCTCTTTGACAAAATTTATTGAGCATTCATTATATGCCAGAGACTGTCATAGGCACTGGAACACAGCAATAAATATGATGATTAAAAAGGTCCCTTGCCGGGCTTCCCTGGTGGTGCAGTGGTTGAGAGTCCACCTGCCGATGCAGGGGACACGGGTTCGTGCCCCTGTCCAGGAGGATCCCACATGCCGCGGAGCGGCTAGGCTGTGAGCCATGGCCGCTGGGCCTGCGTGTCCAGAGCCTGTGCTCCGCAATGGGAGAGGCCACTGCGGTGAGAGGCCCGCGTAGCACAAAAAAAAAAAAAAAAAGATTCCTTGCCTTTACAGAGCTTACCTTCTTTGTGGGTAGCCAATAAGAAAAAAGTATCTGCAAATAAGCAAGACAATGATAAGAAGAGAATAAGTGCCAGGAATATAAAAGGAGTCTAACACACATAGGAATAGTGAGGAGTTCCTACCTTCACAAAACAAAACAAAAAAACACTTCTGTTTGAAGAATACGAAAAACTTAGAAAGATAAAAGAGCTGACAGTATCATAAGGGTGTGATAAAAGGCCTTCAACTAGTATTATGTGCTGCCTTGACATCCGAAACCAGGAAAGTCTCAAAACGGCCTAACCTCAAATTCCTCTCCCAACTCTGCTCTTGTGTATAATGTCGCCTAGCTGAACACTCCTTATCAGATGTACCAAAAATAGTTCCTGCTTATCCCTGAATAGCAGGTTTCACTTCCCTGCCAGCCCTCGGAATTATTGAAAGTAGCCAATCATAGCTTCCCACAGCAACCAGGGGAACATCACATTTTTACTGCTACAGAGCCTGCTTCCCACAGCCCTTGCTTGTTTTGTTCCCTGTGTTCCTGAGTGCAAGCCCTGTGTAGCCTTGGGTGGTGTCGGATGTCTTCCTCCCCCAGGCTGGGAGTTTATGTGATTAATAAACTGCTGTCAGTGTCTCGTGTTGAGTGTGGTGCGCTCAGCCATCCCCATAACACTAGGGTGGGAATCCCTCACCACCACCATTGTGACTAGGAGACAATCAAAACAAAGGGTCCTACATTTCCAGCTGGATGTCCCACAAAGAAAGACAGTGTTCTTTGTAATTCCATGCAAAGAGTACTAGCCTTGCACCCAGAAACTCCAAGACAAATCTTTTCACCTCCCTTGAGCCTCACTCAGTTTTCTGAATCAGTAAGATGAGTATGTCCTTAATACTTACTTTGGAGTTAATTTCAAGTGAAAGAATGTTTGAAAAGTTCCCAGGCACATTGTAGATTCCCAAAATGTGTTTGCCTTTCTTGCACAATGTCCTTAGTGGTTCATTAGACTTTGGATAAAGAGGGGTTGTCCCATATCCCTGACACCTCAAATGGCTTCCCATGGTTATGCCTTTGAAGGTACCTTTTCCCCTCTTACCCCTAGTCGTTCCCCCTATCTAAAACCTTCCTAGCTTTTGCCAGGATGAAGTATTCTTTCAATTGTGTTAATACCCATAACACCATGGCACACATTTGACACTTCTGATTCATGAGCATCTATTGCTATTTTTTTCTGTGAGTTCATGTCATCTCCCCAACCGAGAGTCCACTCTTTAACTCCTTTAACATACTGCTTTACATCTCCAAAGTCTTGTACATAAGTAAATAATACATGTCAATAAACTGAGGTGGATGAATCTAGAGTCTGTCATACAGAGTGAAGTAAGTCAGAAAGAGAAAAACAAATACCGTATGCTAACGCATATGTATGGAATCAAAAAAAAAAAAATGGTCATGAAGAACCTAGGGGCAAGACAGGAATAGAGATGCAGACCTACTAGAGAATGGACTTGAGGACACCGGGAGGGGGAAGGGTAAGCTGGGAGAAAGTGAGAGAGTGGCACAGACATATATAATACCAAACGTAAAATAGATAGCTAGTGGGAAGCAGCCGTATAGCACAGGGAGATCAGCTCGGTGCTTTGTGACCACCTAGAGGGGTGGGATAGGGAGGGTGGGAGGGAGACGCAAGAGGGAAGAGATATGGGGATATATGTATACGTATAACTGATTCACTTTGTTATAAAGCAGAAACTAACCATTGTAAAGCAATTATACTCCAATAAAGATGTTAAAAAAAAGGTCAATAAACTCACAAAACATTTATCATCGTACCTCTCTCTTCCTTTTTGCTTATTCTGGAATAAAAGCACTGGTGAAACAATATTTGGAATTTGCATCAACACAGAGGTTATATGTTATAATAAGGACATGTCTCATAGTGAAAATAGATTTAAACATTCTAAGGTTTTGACATGAGGGTTAAATATATTGGGGGTTGGTTTTGATTATTGGACTCTGGACTCTTAAGGTATTTGTATTTGCACAGGAAATTCAATTTATAAAAGTAGCTAGCAAAACATATGCAGAGCCATTATTTACTTTCTGTAGGCAGGTTCTCAACCATTAAAGCTTTGTTTTTTATAACACTGAAAAACAGGAAGTTTTCCATCTTGGCAAGGTACCACACAGCCCTACAGCAAAGGGATCAACTCCTGAGACTCCTGATTGACTGGATGGATTAAACAGACTTCCTAAAATGCCTCCAAAGCTATCAAAGAAAGAAAGAAATCCTATCAGTGATGGGTACACTGTCATCTACTCAGCGCTCTTTATAAAAGCTTTTATTTACAATGTATCCCACAGCAAAAAAAATTTCTAACCTCTAATTGAAATTGTATTACTGTTTATAAACACATCTATATGAACCCATTTTAGATACTGAATATATCTAAGCAGCTAAAAAATGAAACCCCCGGAGTAACAAAAAGGCAACTGGCTGGCCTGTAGGCATATTTTAGTTGAACAGCATAATGCTTTAAATATTTGAAACGTAATGCTTTCAAAGAGGGCAAGTACTGTCACATTTCCTGAGGACTTTGTTAGTCCCTTCTGTCTCACGCCTGGCTTGATTCCTACCTGTGCCTACATCAACCTGTCTCACCCACAGTGTTTTGAGTCTGCAGAAACATCTTTAAGAGGCAGACAGGTCCTAGAAAAATAACACTGAAAGGGAAAGTCAGATATCCTGGTTGTTAATCATGTCTCTAACTACCTGTGTGACCTTGGGGAAGTCACCATATTTTCCTGGACCTCATTTATGTCAACTGAGAAATTAGAGGCTCAGCTAATTGCTGACGTCACATCCAATATAAGTCCCAAAACATTCCTTATACTTTGTGATAACTAGAAATTGTTTATCACAAAAACCAAAAAGATGAAAGAAATTACGCTTTTCCACACTAATCAATCATCACTTACATTGCAATTTTATCCGTCTTTGATAACGTCTACTCACCACCAAGCAGTTGTTGGCACACCTTCTGATAATTCTTTTTTAATTATATTTCAACCATCTCAAATCCATCACCAAAATTTTTGAAGTCACTGTGGTATTTGAAAATTCCTTTCATCATTCATTCACCAGTATTTCCTTTTAAAATAATGGAACCACCAGGGTTTTCTTTAAAAGAGAGAGAGAGAAATAATGTGTCATATTGTAATATTATGGGAGAGTTTATTGAAATTGTAATGTTACTTTGACACCAGCAGTATACGTTTTATGGAATGATTAGCTTTTAATACATAAAGCCTTTAAATGAGAAGAAACATATTAGACTTGCTTTAAACTTCTAAAAACTTTTTTAAAGTATTTTTAAACTGGCTTTTACATTTTTGAGACCTCAAAGTACAGGTCACAGAGACCTTAAGGTGGCGTTCTTAGTGTTCAGGGATGACTCTCCTGCTGGTGCTCAGTGGATGCCAAGTCACCATAAGAAAAGTGCATTGTTGGATGGTGGCCTGAATCACTGGGAGGGACAGGTTCAGGACACCTCCTCAAAAGGCCCTTGATAAACTTTTCTACATTTTTTCTTAGGCACATGTTATTATTCAAAACAAATTTCTACAGTAATTGCAAGTATAGTCCCAGTCACTCTCTATTTGATGTAATAGAAATGTTTAAATTTTTAGGATTGTAAGTCATTCTATATGCCTAATTTAAAGACTTAGCTAAGGCTTTAAAAAACAACTTCAAGATATATTTACATTAACATGTACCATTTTCTGACAGCTTCAAACACAATTTTATTTTAAATTCAGAACAGAAAGTTCAACTTAAGAATACTTAAGATGGGTTTCCCTGGTGGTGCAGTGGTTGAGAGTCTGCCTGCCGATGCAGGGGACACGGGTTCGTGCCCTGGTCCGGGAATATCTCACATGCCGCGGAGCGGCTAGGCCCGTGAGCCATGGCCGCTGAGCCTGCGCGTCCGGAGCCTGTGCTCCGCAACGGGAGAGGCCACAACAGTGAGAGGCCCACGTACCGCAAAAAAAAAAACAAAAAAACAAAAAAACTGAAGATCTAAATTGCAAGAGTCATCAGTCCAGTGTTGATTGTCAAAGTGATCTTAATTGGATTTTTATAAAGAAAAGCAGTCCTTATGTTAGAAAATGGAAATAACCTCTTTGTCTCTATAGAAGTCAATTGGTCACAACTGTTATGCAGAACTTTTATGATGGGAATGCTTCTGGATAATTGTAATAACAAATGTAAAGATCCTGTTACTTTCATTATTTATTTTTCTTTATTTTGTGAATAATACAACCAAATCATGTCCATCAAAAAATTAAATAAATATGCTGAAATGCAAAGATTTAGGAAAGCCCACCACTGCAGGGGGAAAAGGGTATTCCAATAGTGTTTTTCTCAATGACAAGTCTATTTTTTATCAACGAATAGGACTCTCTCTTTCCTGAGTTAAACAAAAGCCACTAGTTGTGCTATAACAAAGGATTTTATTTCACAATCGTTTAATTCTTCTACTTGCTTAACACCTGCTGGTCACAGTGACATAACTCACTTCTAATGAATTTATTTGACTATCCAGTACTCAGTAAAGCATACAACAGGTGCCAATCAATATTTATTTGGGAAACAGACCCTAAAGTGATGACATTATAGAGGAAATGCTTCTTATAGGGTTATAGAAAAACCTCTTGGGGCTAACACATTGAAGAAACTGAAGAGTGAGAAGGCCAAAGAAGAAGGTGCTGTATGGGAAGATGGCAAAATTTGCCTTGAGCTAAAATATAAAATAAATAATAAAATTATAGGAACTTGACAAAGAAACATAGGACAAATTTAACGCAGTTCTTTCCTAGAACATTCGTAAATGGTAACGTACCTAAAGAGAGATTATTATTTTGGTTGTTCCCAAAAGAATGCATATCAAAGGCTAAAGTATTTATAGGTTATTCTAATTCTATCATCTTGTGTCTTTTTTTTTTAAACATCTTTATTGGAGTATAATTGCTTTACAATGGTGTGTTAGTTTCTGCTTTATAACAAAGTGAACCAGTTATACATATACATATGTTCCCATATCTCTTCCCTCTTGCATCTCCCTCCCTCCCACCCTCCCTATCCCACCCATCTAGGTGGTCACAAAGCACTGAGCTGATCTCCCTGTGCTATGCGGCTGCTTCCCACTAGCTATGTATTTTACGTTTGGTCATGTATATATGTCCATGCCACTCTCTCACTTTGTCATAGCTTACCCTTCCCCTTCCCCATATCCTCAAGTCCTCTTGTGTCTTTGACAAAGAGTATTCTTAGTTTGGAGTAATAATGTAAAACATAAAGGAGGTTACATATAAAAAAAATCTATAATCCTAAATTTGAATAGAAAATGTCAATATGAATTCATATGCAGTACTGTAGAATATGTGTGCGTGAGTGAGAGAGAAAGAGTGTAAGTGTAAAATATACTAGTTTTCTCTACTGAAGAAGCCTAGAAAAATAACTACGTTTCCGTAGTGCCCAGATAATGATCTTAAAATATTATTTACTTCTAAGAGAAATTAGCACTTCTTAGAGAAATGAGTCATTCCAGGTCTGGGGAAGATGAACCTGGAGCATCATTATATTGAATGAAGAAGAAATTAAGACTATTAGGACCATGTCAAAGGACGCAGGTGCTAACTTCAAGAGGCCCCCACTGGCCAATGATGCAATAAGTTGAGCTTCAAAAAGAATAATTTCAATTGAAAAAAAGATGTTTTAATCTATGAGTTTAAAATAATTTTTAAAATATATTAATAGGTCATTTTCTGAGGGTAATAGGGAGTCAACTCATTATCTTGAAAACTGACAACTGAAGGAAAAGAATCAAGCATTTATCCTGACTCCTGTATGAACTGTTCTACTAGGTAACCAAATAGGTCAGGGAAAGTATCTATTGTATACACCTAATATTTGAAAAAGGAATGATAGAACTAGAATATCACTGTTTGCAACCCCCAGTAAATGAATAGGTCTAGGCACTGAGCATCAGCAGCAAGTAACATCAGGAAAAGAGGGAAAAACAGCATTAAGTGCCTCTTGATGAAAGAAAACACAAAAGTAGCAAACCTGAGTCTGATCAAGCCTCTGAATCCAGCTACTAAGTTTCAGGGAATATGCAGAGCAGAAGAATTTATAGAATTGCAGTCAATGTTTCCCAAAGTTATTCAACAAATAAATTATTATTCAATAAAGAAATTATAAATTTCTTTATAAATTATAAAGAAAAGGAAAAGATGAAAGAACATGTAGATTAAATGAGACTTTATTAAAATCTTAATTTTTTTTATTGTGCAAGATTAAACTATATTGTCAAGGATGAACACTTCAGTGGTAAAACTGTAAGGAAATGGTGACTATAAAACTCAAAAGAGTAGTTACTTTGGGGAGAGGGAAGGGTCTACGACGGGCAGCTGGGAACTGAGGAGCTTCTGCAGTAAGTGGTAAAATTCTAGTTCTTGGTCTGGGTAGTTGTTAAAATGGTGTAGCGCCTTAAAAGAATCCATTAAACCATACATTTGTGTGTTTTTCTGTATGTGTGCTTTAAAACAAAACAGTTTTAAGAAAAGTTTTTCTAGAGTAATTCAATAGCAAGTTTATAGTTTAACAACATGATACTAAAAATATTCAGAGGAATATTACTTCTCTTAGAAGAAGAAAATAATTCATCATGATGTAATAGGTAAAATAAAGTTCAAATTCTTATTTGCCTTTGAAAGTCATGTATATATTGTTTATAAAATAAAGTGGTAACCACAAAAATCCAACATCACTGTAAAGACTGGTTAGTCAAAATCATTAACAAGAATGTCGTGTTCATTTCCTACTAGGGAACTCTTGGGATTATATTAGACTGTTAATGCTTTGTATTGCTTACTGAACTAAATAATCAGCCTGCAGATAGAATATGGGCCATTTAAAAAATCTTAATAGTTTGGGGCTTCCCTGGTGGCGCAGTGGTTGAGAGTCCGCCTGCCAATGCAGGGGACACGGGTTCGTGCCCCGGTCCGGGAAGATCTCACATGCCGCGGAGTGGCTGAGCCCGTGAGCCATGGCCGCTGAGCCTGCGCGTCCAGAGCCTGTGCTCCGCAACGGGAGAGGCCAGAACAGTGAGAGGCCCGCGTACCACAAAAAAAAAAAAAAAAAAAAAAAAAAATCTTAATAGTTTTATACGGATTAAGAAGGAGGGAAAGCACTTTAACAGTTGAAAAGCGAAATAAATAGGTTAACATAAAAGAAGCTTCTTTTGTTTAAGTTAAATCTATTTTTTAAAATCACATGCTAGAGTATCTCTAACCAAAATACAGATTAAAAAATAGCTTCTAAACTAATCAATGAGAATTGGAGAGTGATAGGAAATACCTATTGTTTTCTATTGTCACAAATACTGGTAAAAAATTTTTGTGGTACTTGTTTAATTTAGAACAGTAAAATCCATAGTTTTTGAAATATTTAAAATTGTTTGAAGCGTAATAGACTTTGAAAATAGATATCATATTGTTGAAATTTACACCTGCAACAAAATGACATATTGCATTTCTAGGCTGTTTAAAGAAAATAAATACTAGTTTTCTGAACTTGACTTCATAAGGAGTTTAGTTATTCTAAGCTTTCTATTGATATGAACTAAATAAGTAAGGTGTTTAACTTTAAAAGCATAGTCATGGCAGCATTTGGAAAGCACATATGAAGAAAACAGAGCTTACACCACAGATAAAACAAACAGGCAACTTCTAGCCCTTCAGCTAGAAGACCCAATAGGGAAAAATTAAAACATAATAGAAAGAAACTTGTTTTGAACAAATTACAACTACATAAGATTTATACAGCTTAAATATAATTGGTTTTCTTTGCATCCCAATGTTAATTATGATATATATTAAAATATATTGAATTCATGATATAAAAATTATGTATATGTGTGTATACATGTTTACATATGTGTGTATATATATATATATAAAATATATGAAATTTTGGATACATACTGCTTTGAGAATATGGCAATTTGATTCTGTAATCTTTTCTGAGGCCAATGACATAATTCATTCAAGGGCTTTAATAATTTAAGTTTAAAAGGAATTATTAGTTATTTTGCATGTCACCCAACCTACCATTTTAGATCTTTTTGACATCATACCTGTTACAAAAACCTTGTGGTTATCAGTTATCTCACCATCTCTACACACTTCCAGATATCTTTACCTTATCTACTATTCATCTAATGTTCTTCAGTGATTTTCATGCCATTTCCCTGCTCAAGAGTTTAAATTCTTCAATTTGGATTTCAAAAATTTTCACTCATTCTTTCATACATTCATTCAATAAACATCCCAGTGTTCCAGGGACTGACGTCCCAGCATGGACATTGCGATATAAAGATTAATCATACATAGGCATTATTTAAATGGCAACAAAAAAATAGTTAGTGGCAATACCATGTGATGAGGGCTGTGATGGCACAGAGAGTTATACTGTAGGATTGTAAAACATAAGCACCTAGTCCATATTGTGGGGAGGGGCTGGTAGAGGGGTTGGTAAGGATGAAGGCAAATCAAAGGAGGCTTCCTAAAGAAAATGGTGGTATTAGATCAGGGAAGGCCTTGTATATTACACTAAGAAACCACAATTTTATTCTGAATGTTTGGGGAGATCATTGAAAGGTTTTAAACAAAGGAATTATACGATCCACTTTTCTGTTTAGAAAAATCACTAAGGCTGCAATGTGGCCAATGGACTGAAGAAGATCAAGACTAGAGACCAGAAGGCCAGTAAGGAGACTAATGCTGTAATTTAAAGAAGAAACTGTAGAGGCCCGGACAAAGAAAATAGCCATGGGATTAAGAAGAAAAAGAGTCAAAAGATAATTAAAAATAGAATTGTTAGGATTTGATTGCTGATTAACCGTGGAGGTATGAGAGAAAGCAGATTTTGAACAACGTGCGATTGTAAAGGTTCACTGAGATCGTGAATAGAGGACGAAGCACATACTATTAGGATGAGCATGAACTCAGTTTTGAACACATTGAATTTGAAGTGCCCATGGAATAGCCAAAGGGTAATGTCCAGTAGAAAACCAAATGTCTCACTCTCTCCCTCCCCCTCCCCCTCCCTTTTAATGGACTACAGATATAGGTTTGAGAGTCATGTATATATGGTACCTGAACCATGAGACTGGAATAAACTATTATTAAAGTGGGAAAAGTAGAGCCCAAAATGCATACAAACAGTAGTCAGACCAGGGGAAAACCAAGAGACTATGGTAACATATAAGTTCATAGAAATGAGTTTATAATAGTAAGGAGTGACCAACCAAGCTTTAGAGTATAAAAACTGGAAAAAAATGTGATTATTGATTATCAGTGATTTTGGCAAGAGCCATTTCTAATTGCTTGATTGTAGAGGGAGCCAGGTGGCAATGGATTTTTAAACTTATAGGAAATTAGAATGTAAAACAGCAAATGTCAACATTCTCAGTGAAAGAAACAGCAGTAACTGAAGGGATACCAGTAACTGTGTAGAAGAAAGATATTTTTAAGCAGGCTCTATACCTGAGCAGGTAGAGCCAATGGAGAGGGATAGAGAGATTAAGAGTAGGAGAAAGGCAGCAAATGATTAACTAAGGCTCCTGACAAGTTAAGAGGAAATGGAATTCATAGCTAATGTTGAAGAAGTAGCCTTGGAAAGGATGAGTGTTATCTCTTTCACTAAAATTGGAGAAAAGAAGCAAAAAATGAATGTGTATATTAATATGAAGATTAATATTAATTAATATGGGTTCCTCCTTCCAATACTCTCTCACCAAGGAATGGAAAGGAATTCAAAGGCATGTAGTAAATATTCAGATATGAATTTGGAAAAAGCAAAAAGTCACATCTGTTGGCATCTGTGTGCTTTGAAGTAAGAAAGTTAACCATCAGAGATATTTGTAGACTTACCAATAAATTAAATGAAATTATTCACAGAAATGGATAAAAATTATATGAAAATTTTGTTGTTATTTATGGTCAGTCTATTAAATAAGTAAACTATACTTAAAATACTAATTTAATAGGATAATCTCTTTAAAGAATCAGGTTGTTGCTAAGTCAGTGTATGAAACAGGAAAAGACACAAAGCAAGATTGATAAAAGTCCTCTGAGGAGGACTATAAGAGGTGAGAGAAATGAACCTGGCACCGAGAGTTAGGAAGTGGCTTTGATATCTAGTCAAAGTGATGTAGGGAGCCACTATAAGCTCTGAAATAAGAGAGAAACATGAAAACGGTCTTGTGCAGAAACACAGAAAGCTTGGAGTTTACCTCAACATCTAACTTTCTTCACATACTGGTTGAGTTCTGGTGCTCGAACAATGAGGCTGTGTGATTTTTGAGGAATTATTATATGGCATAATCTCATTGTTATACCTTTGGACATGTATTTTTCATGCCAGGATTAGAAAAGCATTCTGATTATTTCTAGCAGGACCTGTGCTTGGGTTCTGACATTACCTTATCTTAGTTCACTCTCATACTCTACAGTGAAGCCATCTGGAGCTTTCTACAAATAGAAGAGGTAGCAGATAAATAGGGAATGGCTATATTTAAGTTTCTTCCTTGAAGTATATCCTGCGATACTTGACTTTGTTCCCTCCAACATACTAAAACTAAAACATTCACAATGGCCTGAAACTGGTTGACTGAATAGGTTGTATTCAATTTTTAAATGGCCACAGTGCATCTTTTCTTGGAAGATTCTTTTCATTCTTATGTCAATATTTAATTAAATAGGATAGAGACTTTCAATTCTAGTTAAGATGGAATAAACACACTTCATCCTGTCTTTTTCTCTGAATGCAGCTATAAAACTTAAACAGAATGCATGGAACATCTTCAGGCTCTGAAAAGTAAATAGTACCAGGCACATTGGGGAAGAATGCCAAAATAGAAGTACCTTCAAACTGGCAGTGAATTTACCTTATTCTCCCCTAATAGTAACTACCAGTCTGAACTCAACACAATTTGAACATGAAGTGGACATGGGCACAGACAGGGAAGAAGCTAAAAGAAGCTCTCCAATTCTGGTACAAAGAAAAGAAAAGGAGTCTCTTAATTCTCAGAGAGGGTGAGGAAATTTTCCCATATTTTTATTTTTCCCTCTTCTCCCCATTCTCTGGAACTTAAGTGGCAGCAATGACAGTGGTACATATGGAGGTTTGCAGTAGCTTAAAACTCTGATGGAAAAGAACCTTCCTCTACTATCTGAGGAATGTGCATGGGGAGAACTTCCTTTATTGTCTTCTTTCCTGTCATTGCAAGAAATGGGCACAGTCATGAAAAGTACAGAGCAGAGTAAATGAAGTACCAGCTTTCTAGTGACAGAATCAAAAAGAGAAGTCTCAGAGAACCGAAGAAACTGTGGAAAGGGTGGAGCCAGGGAAAGGGGAGCCCAAGGGGAGAGAAATCCAAAAAGCTCTTTATGAATGAGGCTTAATCTTGAACTTTTCACATCTGAATCTGATGCTATTCAGGACACCAAAAACCTGAAAACTTAACATAAAGACCATTGCTCAAGTTCCAGATTGGCCAATGGGTGACACACACCAAAGACAAATCCAAATAACACTGAAAAATCTTTAAGAACAGAACTTATATTGAAACTGCCATCCACAGAGACTGGGTGGAACCTGTGGCTTAAACTGAATTAGGTCAAGAGTCCGCAAAACAAAAACGTCAACATTTTATGTAGGATTAAAATTAGACCTAAAATCCAGTAACAGTATTCAAAATATCCAAGATACAATCAAAAACTACTTGGCATGTAAGGATCAGGAAAATCTCAACTTGCTTGAGAAAAGTGAATCATCAGACAACAACACAGGGATGAGACAAATGTTGAAATAATATAACAAACACTTTAAATCACCTATTATAATCATACTCCAAGAGGTAAGGATGAACTCTTTAAGCAAATAGAAAGTCTCAGCAAAGAAATAAAAGAAATAAAGGAGAAACAAAGGGGAATTTTAGAACTGAAAATTACAATAACATATAAAACACCCAATTGATGGGCTCAATAGCAGATGGATATGACAGAAGAAAGAATCACTGAACTTTGAAAATAGATCAGTAAAAAGTATTAAATCTGAAAACAAACATAAAAACATTATAAGAAAGGAACAGTCACAGGGACTGTTGGACCTTACCAAAAAGTAAAACATTTGTGTTATTGAAACCTGATAAGGAGACAAGATAGAGTATAATGCAAAAAAAATTTTTGATGAAATAATGATTGAAAACTTCCTAAACTTAGCGAAAGACGTAAAGCTACAGATTCCAGAATCATAGTACACCACAACAGGATAAAAACAAATCCACAATTGTATACATCATAATTACTGAAGACAAAGAAAAAAACCTTGAATACAATCAAAGAAAAGTGACAGAATAATGATAGGGGAATAAGGATTCAAGTGGCTTCAGAGTTCACATCAGAAATAGTGGTGATCAGAAGGAAGTGAAACAATGTTTTTAAAGTGCTGGAAAAGATGAACTATCAACCCAGAATTCTATATACATCAAAAATATCCATCAGGAATAAATGGGAAGTAAAGGAAAACTAAGATTTTGTTGCCATATGACCTGCTTTAAAACACTTGCTAAAGAATTCATTTCAGGCCTAAGGGATAGGATACCAGAAATGTACTTGTAGCATCAAAAAAGAAATGAGAACAAATGGTATGTATCTGGGTAAACAGACTATCCTTCTATTGAATTATTTCAAATATGAATAAAAGTTGAAAGCAAAAAAAATTACAACATGGTTTGAAAAGGTTTTTAATATGTAGGTGTAACACAAAGAATAACTCCAACATGGGGGGGGAGATAAAGTCTTTATCTTTACTATAGTAAGGTTTCTATATTCCATGTTAAATAGTAAAATATTTCTTCTAAGTAGACAGTAAAAATTAAGTATTTATACTGTAATCCCTAGAGCACCCACTAAAAAATATATAAAAATAAAAATAGTCAAAATATAATAGACACATTTAAATGGAATAGTAAAAAACATGTTCAGAATAACCCAATAGGAGGTAATGAAGGGGAAACAGAGGAATTGAACAAAATAAAGTGACAGACAAAATTCCAAACAAATAAAATTACATTAAATGCACATAGCCAGAGTACATGTAAATGTCAAGGAGAGACGTTGGAAGAATGATTTTTTAAAAATGATCCAACTATATGCTATCTACAAGAAATTTACTTCAACTGTAATGACAGAGGTAAGTTAAAAGTACAAGGATGGGGAAAGAGATACCATGCATGCCATACACACTCAAAGGAAAGCAGAGTGTTTAGGTTAATATCAGATAGAGTTCACCTTGCAACAAAGAAAATTACTAAGGACAAAGATGAACATTACAAAATGAAGAAGAGTCAATTCACCAAGAAGACACAACAATCTTAAAGTTGAGTATATGTGAAAACAGAGCTTAAAAATACTTGAAGCACCCATTGTCATCACTTGTATTCAACATAGTTTTGGAAGTCCTAGACACAGCAATCAGAGAAGAAACAGAAATAAAAAGAATCCAAATTGGAAAAGTAAAACTGTCACTGTTTGCTCTTGACATGATACTATACATAGAAAATCCTCAAAAGACAAAAGAGAAGCCTAAATGAGATGCAATGAGGGGCACAATCTTGATAAAATCAAATCCCATAACCACTGGGTGGGCAAATCACAAACTGGAGAACAATTATACCACAGAAGTCCACCCACTGCAGTGAAGGTTCTGAGCCTGACGTCAGACTTCCCAACCTGGGGGTCTGGCAATGGGAGGAGGAATTACAGAGAATCAGACTTTGAAAGCTAGTGGGATTTGACTGCAGGACTTCAATAGAACTGAAGGAAACAGAGACTCCACTCTTGGAGGGCACACACAAAGTAGTGTGTGCACCAGGACCCAGGAGTTAGGAGCAGTGACCCCATAAGAGACTGAACCAGACCTACCTGCTAGTGTTGGAGCATCTTCTGCAGAGGTAGGGGGCAACTGTAGCTCACCGCAGGGACAAGGACACTAGCAGCAGAAGTTCTGGGAAATACTCCTTGGCATGAGACCTCCCAGAATCCACCATTAGCCCCACCAAAGAGCCTGTAGGCTACAGTACTGGGTCTCCTCAGGCCAAACAACCACAGGGAGGGAACTCAGCCCCTCACATCAGCAGACAAGCGGATTAAAGTTTTACTGAGCTCTGCCCACCAGAGCAACACCCAGCTCTACCCACCACCATTCCCTCCCATCAGGAGACTTGCACAAGCCTCTCAGAGAGCTTCATCCACCAGAGGGCAGACAGCAGAAGCAAGAACTACAGTCCTGCAGGCTGCAGAACAAACACCACAATCACAGAAAGATAGACAAAATGAAAAGGCAGAGGACTATGTCCCAGATGAAGGAACAAGATAAAACCCCAGAAAAATAACTAAATGAAGTGGAGATAGGCAATCTTCCAGAAAAATAATTCACAATAATGATAGCGAAGATGATCCAGGACCTCGGAAAAAAACCGGAGGCAAAGATTAAGAAGATGCAAGAAATGTTTCACAAAGATCTAGAAGAAATAAATAACAAACATAGATGAACAATACAATAAATGAAATGAAAAATACACTAGAAGGAATCAAGAGCAGAATAATTGAGGCAGAAGAACGGATAAGTGACCTGGAAGACAGAATGGTGGAAATCACTGCCATGGAACAGAATAAAGAAAACAGAGAAAAGAGAAATGAAGACAGCTGAAGAGACCTCTGGGACAATATCAAATGCACCAACATTCGCATTATAGGGGTCCCAGAAGGAGAAGAGAGAGAGAAAGGACCCAAGAAAATATTTCAAGAGATTATAGTCAAAACCTTCCTTAACATGGTAAAGGAAATAGCCACCAAAGTCCAGGAAGTGCAGAGAGTCCCAGGAAGGATAAACCCAAGGAGCAACATGCTAAGATACATAGTAATCAAACTGACAAAACTTAAACACAAAGAAAAATTATTAAAAGCAACAAGGGAAAAACAACAAACATCATACGAGGAAACTCCCATAAGGCTAACAGCTGATTTCTCAGCAGAAACTCTGCAAGCCAGAAGGCAGTGGCATGATGTATTTAAAGTGATGAAAGGGAATAAGCTACAACCAAGATTACTCTACCCATCAAGGATCTTATTCAGAGTCAATGGAGAAATCAAAAGCTTTAAAGACAAGCAAAAGCTAAGAGAATTCAGCACGACCAAACCAGCTCTACAACAAATGCTAAAGGAACTTCTCTAAATGGGAAACACAAGAGAAGAAAAGAACCTACAAAAACAAACCCAAAACAATTAAGAAAATGATAATAGGAACATACATATCGATAATTACCTTATATGTGAATGGATTAAATGCTCCAACCAAAAGACACAGACTGGCTGAATGGATACAAGAAGAAGATGCGGTCTACAAGAGACCCACTTCAGACCTAGGGAAGTGGGTACAGAGTGAAAGTGAGAGGATGGAAAAAGATATTCCATGCAAATGGAAATCAAAAGAAAGCTGGAGTAGCAATACTCATATCAGATAAGATAGACTTTAAAAAAACAGTGCTACAAAAGACAAGGAAGGACACTACATAATGATCACGGGATCAATCCAAGAAGAAGATATAACAATTATAAATGTTTATGCACTCAACATAGGAGCACCTCAATACATAAGTCAAATGCTAACAACCATGAAAGAGGAAGTTGACAGTAACACAATAATAGTCGGGAACATTAACATCTTGCTTACACCAATGGGCAGATCATTGAGACAGAAAATTAATAAGGAAACACAAGCTTTAAATGACACAATAGACCAGATAGATTTATAGGGCATTTATAGGGCATTCCGTCTGTAAACAGCAAATTACACTTTCTTCCCAAGTGCACACAGAACATTCTCCAGGATAGATCACATCTTGGGAACAAATCAAACCTCAGTAAATTTAAGAAAATTGAAATCATATCAAGCATCTATTCAATCACAATGCTATGAGATTAGAAATAAATCACAGGAAAAAAATGTAAAAACCAAAAACACATGGAAGCTAAACACTACGCTACTATATAACCAAGAGATCACTGAGGAAATCAAAGAAGAAATCAAAAAATACCTAGAGAAAAATGACAATGAAAATATTATGATCCAAAACCTATGGAATGCAGCAAAAGCAGTTCTAAGAGGGAAGTTTATAGCTATACAATCCTACTCAACGAACAAGAAAAACTTCAAATAAACAATTTAACCTTACACCTAAAAGAACAGTAGAAAGAGGAACAAACAAAACCCAAAGTTAGCAGCAGGAAAGAAATCATAAAGATCAGCAGAAATAAATGAACTAGAAACAAAGAAAACAATAGCAAAGATAAATAAAATTAAAAGATGGTTCTCTGAGAAGATAAAAAAAATTGATAAACTTTTAGCCACACTTATCAAGAAAAAGAGAGAGAGGATTCAAATCAATATAATTAGAAAAGAAAAATGAGAAGTTACAACAGACACCACAGAAATACAAATAAGAGACTACTATAAGCAACTCGATGCCAATAAAATGGCCAACCTGGAAGAAATGGACAAATTCTTAGAAAGGTATAACTTTTATAGACTGAACCAGGAAGAAACAGAAATTATGAACAGACCAATCCAGGTAATGAAATTGAAACTGTGATTAAAAATCTTCTGGGCTTCCCTGGTGGCGCAGTGGTTGAGAGTCTGCCTGCTGATGTAGGGGACACAGGGAATGCAAGGATTCTTCAATATACGCAAATCAATCAATGTGATAAACCATATTAACATTTTGAAGGAGAAAAACCATATGATCATCTCAATAGACGCAGAGAAAGCTTTCGACAAAATTCAACACCCATTTATGATAAAAACCCTGCAGAAAGTAGGCATAGAGGGAACTTTCCTCAACATAATAAAGGCCATATATGACAAACCCACAGCCAACATTGTCCTCAATGGTAAAAACCCGAAAGCATTTCCACTAAGATCAGGAAAAAGACAAGGTTGCCCACTCTCACCACTGTTATTCAACATAGTTTTGGAAGTTTCAGCCACAGCAATCAGAGAAGAAAAGGAAATAAAAGGAATCCAAATCGGAAAAGAAGAAGTAAAGCTGTCACTGTTTGCAGATGACATGATACTATACATAGAGAATCCTAAAGATACTACCAGAAAACTACTAGAGCTAATCAATGAATTTGGTAAAGTAGCAGGATACAAAATTAATGCACAGAAATGTCTGGCATTCCTATATACTAATGATGAAAAATCTGAAAGTGAAATCAAGAAAACACTCCCATTTACCATTGCAACAAAAAGAATAAAATATCTAGGAATAAACCTACCTAAGGAGACAAAAGACCTGTATGCAGAAAATTATAAGACACTGATGAAAGAAATTAAAGATGATACAAATAGATGGAGAGATATACCATGTTCTTGGATGGGAAGAATCAACATTGTGAAAATGACTCTACTACCCAAAGCAATCTACAGATTCAATGCAATCCCTATCAAACTACCACTGGCATTTTTCACAGAACTAGAACAAAAAATGTCACAAGTTGTATGGAAACACAAAAGACCCCGAATAGCCAAAGCAATCTGGAGAACAAACAACAGAGCTGGAGGAATCAGGCTCCCTGACTTCAAACTATACTACAAAGCTACAGTAATCAAGACAGTATGGTACTGGCACAAAAACAGAAATATAGCTCAATGGAACAGGATAGAAAGCCCAGAGATAAACCCACGCACATATGGTCACCTTATCTTTGATAAAGGAGGCAGGAATGTACAGTGGAGAAAGGACAGCCTCTTCAATAAGTGGTGCTGGGAAAACTGGACAGGTACATGTAAAAGTATGAGATTAGATCACTCCCTAACACCATACACAAAAATAAGCACAAAATGGATTAAAGACCTAAATGTAAGGCCAGACACTATAAAACTCTTAAAGGAAAACATAGGCAGAACACTCTTTGACACAAATCACAGCAAGATCCTTTTTGACCCACCTCCTAGAGAAATGGAAATAAAAACAAAAATAAACAAATGGGACCTAATGAAACTTCAAAGCTTTTGCACAGCAAAGGAAACCATAAACAAGACCAAAAGACAACCCTCAGAATGGGAGAAAATATTTGCAAATGAAGCAACAGACAAGGGATTAATCTCCAAAATTTATAAGCAGCACATGCAGCTCAATAACAATAAAACAAACAACCCAATCCAAAAATGGGCAGAAGACCTAAATAGACATTTCTCCAAAGAAGATATACAGACTGCCAACAAACACATGAAAGAATGCTCAACATCATTAATCATTAGAGAAATGCAAATCAAAACTACAATGAGATATCATCTCACACCAGTCAGAATGGCCATCATCAAAAAATCTAGAAACAATAAATTCTGGAGAGGGTGTGGCGAAAAGGGAACACTCTTGCACTACTGGTGGGAATGTGAATTGGTACAGCCACTATGGAGAACAGTATGGAGGTTCCTTAAAAAACTAGAAATAGAACTACCATATGACCCAGCAATCCCACTACTGGACATATGTCCTGAGAAAACCATAATTCAAAAAGAGTCATGTACCAAAATGTTCATTGCAGCTCTATTTACAATAGCCCGGAGATGGAAACAACCTAAGTGTCCATCAACAGATGAATGGATAAAGAAGATGTGGCACATATATACAATGGAATTTTACTCAGCCATAAAAAGAAATGAAATTAAGCTATTTGTAATGAGGTGGATAGACCTAGAGTCTGTCATACAGAGTGAAGTAAGTCAGAATGAGAAAGACAAATACTGTATGCTAACACATATATATGGAATTTAAGGGGAAAAAATGTCATGAAGAACCTAGAGGTAAGACAAGAATAAAGACACAGACCTACAGAGAATGGACTTGAGGATATGGGGAGGGGGAAGGGTAAGCTGTGACAAAGCGAGAGAGAGGCATAGACATATATACACTACCAAAGGTAAGGTAGAAAGCTAGTGGGAAGCAGCTGCATAGCACAGGGAGATCAGCTCAGTGCTTTGTGACCACCTGGAGGGGTAGGATAGGGAGGGTGGGAGGGAGGGAGATGCAAGAGGGAAGAGATATGGGAACATATCTATATGTATAACTGATTCACTTTGTTATAATCAGAAACTAACGCACCATTGTAAAGCAATTATACTCCAATAAAGATGTAAAGAAAAACCAACAACAACAATACAACTGAATAAATAAATGTAATAGAATTAATAGATGAGTAATAAACCTTTTGAATTCTGAAGAAAAATAAAAAAGAATGAAATTAGAACACTCCCTAACACCATACACAAAAATAAACTCCAAATGGATTAAAGACTTAAATGTAAGACCGGACACTATAAAACTCTTAGAGGAAAACATAGGAAGAATACTCTTTGACATAAATCGCAGCAGGATCTTTTTTGACCCACCTCCTAGAGTAATGGAAATAAAACAAAAATAAACAAATGGGACCTAATGAAACTCAAAATGTTTGTGTAGCAAAGGAAACTATAAATAAGACAAAAAGACAACCCTCAGAATGGGAGAAACCATTTGCAAACGAATCAACGGACAAAGAACCTCCAAAATATATAAACACCTCATGCAGCTCAGTATCAAAAAAACAAACAACCCAATCAAAAAATGAGCAGAAGACCTAAATAGACATTTCTCCAAAGAAGATATACAGATGCCAACAAACATATGAAAAGCTGCTCAACATCACTAATTATTAGAGAAATGGAAATCAATACTACAATGGGTATCACCTCACAACAGTTAGAATGGGCCTCATCAGAAAATCTACAAACAACAAATCCTGGAGAGGGTGTGGAGAAAAGGGAACCCTCTTGCACTGTTTGTGGGAATGTAAAATGGTACAGCCACTATGGAGAACAGTATGGAGGTTCCTTAAAAAACTAAAAATGGAATTACCATATGATCCAGCAATACCTCTACTTGGCATATGCCCAGAGAAAACCATAATTCAAAAAGACACATGCACCCCACTGTTCACTGCAGCACTATTTACAACAGCCAGGTCATGGAAGCAACCTAAATGTCCATTGACAGACGACTGGATAAAGAAGAAGTAGTACATATATACAATGGAATATTACTCAGCCATAAAAAGGAACGAAACTGAGTCATTTGCAGAGACATGGATGGACCTAGAGACTGTCATACAGAGTGAAGTAAGTCAGAAAGAGAAAAACAAATATCATATATTAACACATATATGTGGAATCTAGAAAAATGGTACAGTTGAACCAGTTTGCAAGGCAGAAATAGAGACAGAGAATTAGAGAACAAACGTATGGACACCAAGGGGGTAAAGTGGGGGTAGGGGGCAGGGTGGGATTAATTGGGAGATTGGGATTCACATATATACACTAATATGTATAAAATAGATAACTAATAAGTACCTGCTGTATAGCACAGGGAACTCTACTTCACTTTGCTGTACAATAGAAACTAATAAAACATTGTAAAACAACTATACCCCAATTTAAAAAAAAATCACATTCGAATTCAAAAAAAAAAAAAGCATTGATTATTCAAAGAGAAAAAAAAAAGGAAACCCTAAAGAAGCTACCAGAAAAATGATAGAGCTCATCAATGAGTTTGGTAAAGTTACAGCATACAAAATTTGTACACAGAAATCCCTTGCTTTCCTATACACTAACAATGAAAGGTCAGAAAGAGAAATTAAGGAAACAATCCCATTTATCATCACATCAAAAAGAATAAAAATACCTAGGAATAAACCTATCTAAGTAGACAAAAGACCTGTACACGGAAAACTATAAGATTCTGATGAAAGAACTCGAAGATGACAGAAACAGATAGAGAGATATACGATGTTCATGGATTGGAAGAATCAATATTGTGAAAATGACTATACTACCCAAAGCAATCTACAGATTCAATGCAATCCCTATCAAATTACCAATAGCGTTTCTTACAAAATTAGAAGAAAAAGTTTACAATTTGTATGGAAACACAAAGGACCCTGAATAACCAAAGCAATCTTCAGAAAGAAAAATAGAGTGGGAGGAATCAGGCTTCCTGACTTTAGACTGTACTACAAAGTTACAGTCATCAAAACAGTATGGTATTGGTACAAAAACAGAACTAAGGATCAATGGAACAAGATAGAAAGTCCAGAGATAAACCCAAGCACCTATGGTCACCTAATCTATGACAGAGGAGGCAAGAATATACAATGGAGAAAATAGTCTCTTCAATAAGTGGTGTTAGGAAAACTGCACAGCTACATGTAAAAGAATGAAATTAGAACACTCCCTAACACCATACACAAAAATAAAATCAAAATGGATTCAAGACCTAAATATAAGGCCAGATACTATAAAATTTTTAGAGGAAAATACAGGCAGAGCACTCTCTGACATAAATTACAGCAAGATCTTTTTTGATCCACCTCCTAGAGTAATGAAAATAAAAATAAACAAATGGGGCCTAATTAAACTTAAAAGCTTATGCACAGCAAAGGAAACTATAAACAAAATGAAAAGAGAACCCTCAGAATTGGAGAAAATATTTACAAATGAAGCAACAGACAAGGGATTAATCTCCAAAATATAAAAACAGCTCATGCAGCTCAATATCAAAAAAAGAGACAACCCGATCAAAAAAAAAATGGGAAGAAGAACTAAATAGACATTTCTCCAAGGAAGATATACAGATGGCCAAAAAGCACAGGAAAAGATGCTCAACATAGCTAATTATTAGAGAAATGCAAATCAAAACTACAATGAGATATCACCTCACACTGGTCAGAATGGCCATCATCAAAAAATCTACAAACAATAAATGCTGGAAAGGGTGAGGAGAAAAAGGAACCCTCCAATACTCTTGATGGGAATGTAAATTGGTACAGCCACTATGGAGAACACTATGGAGGTTCCTTAAAGAACTAAAAATAGAGCTATCATATGATTCATCAATCCCACTCCTGGGCATATATCTGGAGAAAACCATAATTCGAAAAGATACATGCACCTCAATGTTCATTACAGCACTATTTACAATAGCCAAGACATGGTAGCAACCTTAATGTCCATCAACAGAAAGATGAATAAAGGAGATGTGGTGTGTATGTATGTATGTGTGTGTATATATACACACACACACACACACACACACACACACACACACACACACACAATGGAATATTACTCAGCCATAAAAAATGAAATAATGCCATTTGCAGCAACATGGATGGACCTAGAGATTATCATACTAAGTGAAGTCAGACAGAGAAAAACAAATATCCTGATATCACTCATATGTGAAATCTAATTTTTTAAAATGATGCAAATGAACTTACTTACAAAACAGAAACATTCTTACAGATATTGAAAACAAACTTATGGTTACCAAAGGGAAAACGTGTGGGGGAGGGACAAATCAGGAGCTTGGGATGAACATACACACACTACTGTACATAAGATAGGTAACCAACAAGCACATACTGTATGGCCCAGGGAACTTTACTCAATATTCTCTGATAACCTATAAGGGAAAAGAATCTAAAAAAGAATGAATATGTGTATATGTATAAATTTATCACTTTGCTGCACATCTGAAACTAACACAACATTGTAAATCAACTATACACCAGTAGAATTTTTTTTTAATATATGAAATAAAAACTGCCAGAACTAAAAAGAGAAATAAATACACAATTAGAGTTGGAGACTTCAAGACTCCTCTGTCAGCAATTGATTAGCAAGGATATAGAACTAAATGACACCATCAGTCAACTGTACCTAAATTATATTTATAGAACACTCCATCCAATAACAGCAGATCATTTGTTTCAACTGCACATGGAATATTTACCGAAATAGAAAATATCCTGTGTGATAAAATAAATCTTAATGAATTTAAAAGAATTTAAGTCAAACAAAGTATGTTCTATGAACATAATGAAATTAAATGAGAGATCAATAACAGAAAGATAAAGGAAAATATCCAAATACTTGGAATTAACACACTAGTAAATAATCTGTGAATCAAAGAAGAGGTCTGTAGAGAAATTAGAAAATATTTTGAACTGAACAAAGAGGAAAATGTAACACAGAAAAATTTGTAAGATGCCACTAAAGCAGGCCTTAGAGGGAAATTTATAGCATCAAACGCTTATATTAGAAAGAAGATACGTTTCAAACCAATAATCTAAACTTTCATGTTAAAAGAGAAAAATAAACCCAAAGCAAGGAGAAATAAGGAAATAATAAATATAAGAATGGAAATAGTAAATACAAGGACAGAAATAAATGAAATTGAAAACACAATACAAGAGAGAATATCAATGAACCAAAATCTGATTCTTTGAAAAGATGAAAAAAAATTGAGAAACTTCTAATATGATTGACAAAGAAAAAAAAGAGAAGATATGAATTAATATTTAAATAAGGAGTACACTAAGGAGATAATGAAAATGTTAGCATCTCAGAAGTTTAAAGTTAAAAAACATAGATCACTTTGTTCAAGAAATTTTTTGTAAGTCTTCTTTTGTGTTCTCAAAGGTAACCCAAGGATGCAAACATTGCCCTGGGATTCAAGTATAATAGGCCTTTCTTGTTTCCAAGTTTGATATTCAGTAAGGCCCCTACGAACATAGCTGTGCAAGGACTGGATTCATTTGTACAAGGAGTCCCAGGACCTGAGGAAGAAAGTCTAGGCCATCACCACCATTTAAAGTTAGGCGAATTGTGCCCTGAGTAAGACACCAACTGGAGAGGTGATAAATTGGAACTGAAATCCAGCACATGTTCACTAAACCTTGCATGAGCCATATACACCCAGAGGAAAGAAAGACTTCTCCCCAATTCTCACATGGGTGTTGCTACTCAATAAGACAATGAGGAAATGCCTTTGTAAATGCATACCACATCGGCCAGGGGAGACTCTGCCAGCCATATAGGCCCCTATCAAGGGACTAAGTGTCAAGGGAAGGCCTGGATTGGGCACAGCTGGTGACTGATGCTAGAAGTTACCTGCCAGCCCCAGCTGCATTGGCACAGGAGATATGATATGATAAACTATGGCTGAGTATGCAACTGTGGTTTAAGAGCTGGGTATCTTCTGAATCTAAGCATGAGCCCTGCTACAGTAGGCAGTGTCTTAGACCTGACATGTCTCAAAAGTGTCCCTAAGAACTTCAAAGGTTGCCCTGGAAGAGCAGGGCAGGGTGGAAGCAGGAAGAAAGACAGATGTGAGCTAACAAGAGTCCAGCTCCCTCTAGCATAGAAGAAAACTGGCAACCATGCTCCCAGAACTGGGTAACCCCTTGGAATTCTTGAACCATTTAAAAATAGAGTAGAAGTGTGAAGCATCAATGTACTTACAATAATAGAATAATTAATTATAATAAAGAAAAATGATATATTTATACCCAGACCTTACATGATCTGGCCTACATTGTCTCTCTGAATGCATATCCTATTACACCAACAATTGCTCACTCTGCTTCAGCCATACCAGCCTCCTTGCTGTTCCTCAAAAATAAGGGGCACAATTCAAACTCAGGACCTTATAACTTGTTACTCCTTCTGCCAGGAAAGTTCCTTCCCCAAGATCTTCATGGCTCACCCTCTCATCTCCTTCGGATATTTCCTCAAATTCATTTTTTCAGTGCAAATTTCCTTGGTAATCCAATCTAGAAATTGGATTGAAACCTTCCTTCCATTTCAAATGCCCCCCACCCCCCATTCTAGACATGCCCTATCTCCCTTCCTTGATTTATTTTTCTCTTTACACGTATCCCATTACAGCACAAAATATATTTCATTTATGTTTCTTTTTTCATTGCATGTCTCCCACCACTAGAATATAAGCTTCTTGAGGGCAGTGATTTTTATCTGTTTTGTTCACTGTTATATCCCCAACATAAAGTTCCCAAAGCGCTCTCTACCAAACTCTAAAATTTAAAATTTATATTCTATATCCTAAATATGTGTTTATTTTCCTTTCTAGAAACACTGATGGCTGTGCAGGTTTCAGGTTTTCAAAATCTAAAGTATTATAAATCTAAGATTGATAATGGTTAAACCATTGTTTGTTGATAACCACTAGCTGTTCAAAGCGCAGAGACTTGCAAGAGAGTGCAGCCAATTGTTTCCTGTGCACTTGGGTGCACTGTGGTAGAAGTTCAAAGACAGTTGAACTATGACAGGCCCCAAGGTCCAGAGCAGAGCGAGATACTGCTAGGACCAAGGATCAGGTGGAGTGATGACCATCTCAGTGGTCTGCAACAAGGATAATAATGTTACTACTAATAGTTAACATCTGCTGAGTATCTGCTGTTTGTCAAGCACAGTTCAAAACCCTTTACCTATATTAAGACACAGAATTGTCCTAAGAAGTAGGTACAATTATTAGCCCCATTTTACAGACAAAAACTGTGACAGAGAGGTTAAATAACTTGCCTCAAAGTTAGACATCTAGTGCACGACAGAACTAGGTTTGAAAACGAGCAAATGAGAGCCTATGTTGTTAATCAATATGCTGTACTTTTCAAACAGATGAGGATAATCCAAAACAAATTCCTCTGAACACTTTTATCTTCCTATGAGAAATGTCTGATCAACTTAGGCTATGAAACAAAGAGCCCTAACATTAAATAAGAGTTGGTGACATTAGACCTGGAAGCAGGAAAGTCATTCAGGTTACATAGTAGAAAAGTGAGTACAAACACAACATAATATTCCAAAGGAACAATTCATTAGACTATGTGCTTGTTACCCTGGAGGAGTGGCTATTTTGTGTTCTTTCTTTCTTACAGGCAAAATAAAGGCAATGTCAATCAACTCAGAAAACAAAACTGATACACTTCTTTGGCTTTCTTTGTGTCCTTCTGATTTTAGATTTCTTATAATGTTTATGGATTCTTAAAAACTATCTCTTAATAACTGGTTGAAAAATTCTGTAGAGAAGTTTTGTTAATTTAAAAACATCTAGCTTTACATTTATCCAGTTACTTCATTCCTAGGATAGATACCAGTTTCCTGTGAAAGCGTAAAATCTTGTTACTCAAACTGTAAAGTATTTGTCTGATACTTTGTACTTTATTAGTTTTCCTGTCAGGCAAAAAAAATTGTGTTTTCTCCTAGCTTTCTATCAAATAGAACTCAAAAAGAACATCATATAGGTATTTTTACCTGTTTAATTTTTCCCTATATTTCTTACACATTTATTTGTTTTTCTCCTTAATCATTTGATCCTAACTGCATTGTTTCTCATTTCATCTTACAGTTATGTCTCTGTAGACTGAGTTTTTCTCTTGTACTGAAAATAAAAAATAACCATTATTGAACATACATTTATGTGAAACCAACTCAGTACTAAAACCAATTAATCTGTACATAGATATCTACTAAACTCAAAACTTCAGAAATTTTAGAAAAAATAATAACTTAGATATCATTTTCTGAGGGTCACAGAAATGGCTGATATATTATTGCTTTTGAATATTTGCAAATGTAACATTAAATAAGTCATGACAAAGTAATAGATGGGACTATGCTGGCAATAATTTAAAATAAACTGTATGTCCAGGAAACAACCTTCATATAACCTTCACTCATAAGGTTTTGAGATTCCTTTTTTAAACAAATTAAGTAGCTTACTGATTTTGACTTGAAGGATGAAAGAAAAATATTCTGTAAGTTCAGCTGAGTCAGAACTATGGAACAAGCTCAGAGCTGGCTGTCCTGTGTACGTGAAAATGTACTGCATATCCATCCTCAGGAAGAGCCCTTACATTTTAGGACGTGTTACCTTTGGTAGTGAAGATGAAATTACACTTTCTTAATGTTCATCCTCTACTTTGCTCCCACTCTGTGTCCAAACACATGCTTCCTGGAAATGCTGATTTGAGGTAGAGTACATACTGGGGTTATGAACTAAGCCAAAGCTAATGATCCATACAGGGCTTGATCTTATGACCCTGGCCTCATTAGCACCTGGCACTTAACAACTGAGCTAATCAGGCAGAGACAAGGGATTCATCAATCAAACAAACAGCACATTATTGAAGAGCAGCACATGTCAAGCACTCAGCCAGAAGTTATAGTGAATACAAAGAAGGATAAACATAGTCTCTGCCCTACAGGTGCTTACAATCAATTTGGTGAAATTAATTACAGGTGCACAGCAACAGAAACTTAAAAATAATAACAATAATAAAAACAGCTAAGGCAGCTGATTAGGGAAGAAACCTGCTGGAGGAAGTTAGAGAAAAAATATTAACATATATATGATAGTTAGTCCTTGAATTTAATGAGTAAAGATGTGACAAGGTGGTTTGGGTTTTTTCAGAAGACTAATCCTGCAATGGCTCATATGTTGGAGTCAAATGTGGACTGTCAAATTTGAACTGAATGAAGCAACTCAGGGATGAAATTAATTATATTGAGGAGAAAAATAATGATACATTTTAAAAGCATTACTAAGAAAAAAATCAACCACATGAGAAAAATCAAATCTCTGAGGGTGGTGAGAAAGAAGGTTCTAGGTTTTAAAATGTTCCTGGATAGGTATCAGAGGCAGAAATAAAGAAGTTCATGAGTGGCAGCTTTTGGAAAGAAGATACAATGATAATTGAGTTTTAAACTTGAGAGTTAGGGGTGCCGACCCTCTACACGGAAAAAAAAATCTGCTTATAACTTATAGTCAGCTCTCCACATATGCAGTTCCTCCATATCTCTACAGTTCCTCTGTATCCCTGGTTCCACATCCTCAGATTCAACAACTGTGGATCATGTATTACTATAGTATTTACCATTGAAAAGAATCCATGTGTAAGTGGGCTTGCACAGTTCAAAGCCATGTCATTCAAGGGTCAACTGTATAACCTTGACAATTCTGGGAAATGAGAGTAAAAGAAGGAAAATTCACAGACTAATCTCACTTATTATAAATGTAAAAATCTTAAATATTAATAAATCTAGCAATTATTTAAAATATATGTACATCAGTGAGGTAGGGATATTTATTCCAGGCAAGCAAAGATGATTTACATTAGAAAACCTGTTTAATATAATCTATCATATTACAAAGGAAAAACTACATGCATATCACAATAAATACAGAAAAACATTCTATATCATCCAAAATATATTCATAACTAAAACAGGGGAAAACTACATAACATAATAAATAAGATCTACCAAAATCCCACAGCAAATATTATATTTAATGGTGAAAAATTAGGTGCAATCTTTCACAAACAGAAAAGGTAAGAATGCCTACTATATCCACTTTGATCTGATATTTCAATGGACATTTCATCCAATACAATAAGGCAAGAAAAGAAATGAGATATAAGACTTAGCAAGAAAAAATAAATAGCAATTATGTACACAGAAATTGATTACATATAAATAAATGTACATGATTCATTTATTTTTTATACTATTATCTATAATAACACCTAACATATATTAGGCTCCCACTAAATATATATGGGGTCAATGAATGAATGAATGAAATCTATAATCAAATATCTCAACTAATAAGACAACTCAGCAAGTTTGTTGGACTTTAATACACAAAAATCAAGAGGATTCTAACATGCCAGCAACAACCATGAAAAAATATAATTTAACCATTGAAAAATGTATATGATTATTCAGTAATAAATATTTTTAAAAGGTATTTGTACAAAGAAAACTTATTGAACACAAAATAAAATCTAAGTAAGAAATATATATGGCATTAATAATAAGAAATTATCGATGTTATAGTTACATATTATATATGCCTACTTCCTCAAATTAAATTAAAAATTAAATGCAATTTCGGTCAATATAAGACTTTGACTTACAAGATGGTCCTACCACTTCAATGAAAAATTGAGTAGTGCTTGGTTATAAAAGTTCAGCTTTAGCCAGTCTGTCCGTGTTCAAAAAATGGCTTAACTATAATACCTATTAGCTGTGTTACCTGGGACATGATCATTAAACAATCAGTTCCTGGGTCTCCTCAGGTGGCAATAAAAATCCTGTCCTCTCTTCTGCATAGATTGGTGAGGACCATTCTTGGCCCTTTATCGTTGCTTAGAAAAACTAACTTTATTAAGTGTTTTTGTGCTCTAACCACTGAGGAATGGAGGGAGCCATAACAATCATTAACATATAGTAAGATAAACATGATAACTTGGAGTATAGCAAGTGCTAACCTGATTTGGACTTCAGAAAGATCACTCTGACTACTGTTTGCCCCCAGAAGAAAGGCAAGTATACAGAAAAAGAGACCACTTAGGAGGCCATTGCAGTGATTCAGCCAAGAGTTCAAAGCATTTGAATTATAGTCACAAAAATAGTCAAAAGTGGTCACACTCACTGAGTGTGTATGTGTGCATGTGGGCATGTGTATGTTATAACCAACAGGGATTATTGATTGTTTGGATGTGTGGTGTTTGAGAAAAAGAGAGCAGTACACCAATATTTTGACCCAAACAACTAAACAGATGATGCTGCCACTGGCTGAAACGAGAAACACTGGATTGGAAGATGGATTGGATAGAGGGGATGAAGAAGAGATGGGGTGTACTGTTTTGGCCAATACAATTTGAGAAATCTATGAGAAGTCCAATGGACACGGTGGGTAAGATAGTGGATATACATTTGGAACTCAGAACCGAAGATACAGCTGAAAACAAAAATTAGGAGCAATTTCATATTGGTGGTATAGTAGGTGCTATTGGTTGGATTCCTTGGAATCCCTTTTGCTAGCTTAGTTAGGAGTTCCCATCCCCCAGATGCTTCAGGCACTATAACTAATGGCTCCCATCTGCAATACTTTTCAGAGAATTACCCTTGGGTGACTTTAGTCTCCTCACAGTCAGATTTTTGTGGTATATACTGAGTCCCCTGATTTAAGATAGATGGGATCACATAGAGGAATCATGAATACAAAAAGAAAAGGACAAAGATGGTATCCTGGCACATCAAATCTGTAGTGGTCTGGTAGATAAGAAACAGCTAGCAAAGGAGATGAAGAAGGAGCAGTCAGTGAGGTAGGGGGAAAAACAGATTGGTACAGTTATCTGAAAGCCTGAAAAATAAGAAGGAGACTGTGATCATCCATATTAAATGTTACTGAGAGGTTAAGATAATAACAGAAAGGTTATCATTGTTTTTGTCAAAAGTTATGACCTTAAAAAGAGCAGTTTCAAAATAGTGGTAGTAGATTAAGAGACTAGTTAGAGTGGGTTAGTGAGAAAATAGGAGGTGAAGCAGAAATTATGAGTATAGAAAATATTCTGAAGTAGTTTGCTGTGAATATGGAAAACTGTGATGGGACACCTAGAGGAAGACTTGGGGATCAGAGAAGGGGTTTTTTTAATAGGTGTCAAGGCATGTCT
Source organism: Tursiops truncatus (assembly GCF_011762595.2). Classification (NCBI taxonomy): domain Eukaryota; kingdom Metazoa; phylum Chordata; class Mammalia; order Artiodactyla; family Delphinidae; genus Tursiops; species Tursiops truncatus. The sequence continues at coordinate 20,799,022 of NC_047037.1, read as the reverse complement.
ATATGCCCATGGGAATGATTCAATAGAGATTCAGATTCTTTCACTTAGCAAAATGTTTTCAAGTTTCATCCATGTTCTAATAGGTGTCTAGACATAATTCTTTTTATAGATGAATAATATTTCATGGTATTAATATACCACATTTTGTTTATCCATTCATCAATTGATGGACATTTGAGTTATTTACACTTTTTGGCTGTTATGAATAATACTGCTATGAACATTCATGCATAAGTATTTGTGTGAATATGTTTTCATTTTTGTTGTTTATATACCTAGCAGTGGAATTAATGAGTCATATGGTAACTCTCTATGTCTAACCATTTGAGAAGCTGCCAAAATGTTTTTCAAAATGTCTGCAACATTTTGTACTTCCAACAGCAATGTATAAGAATTCCAATTTCTCCATATCCTTGTCAACACTTGTTATTAACTGGTTTTTTTTTAATCTTAGTCATCCTACAGGTATAAAGTGGTATTTCATTGTGATTTTTATTTGCATTTCCCTAATGCCTAATGATGTTGAGCCATCTTTCACATAGCCTTTTGAGCATTTGTATATCTTCTTTGGATAAATGTTCAAGTCCTTTCCTCATTTTTTAATTGCTTGTTTGACATTGTTGAATTATAAGGGTTCTTTATATATTCTGGATACAAATCACTTATCAGTAACATAATTTGAAATTTTTTTCCATTCTGTGGGTTGTCTCTTGACTTTCTTGATGGTGTCCTTTGAAGACCAAAGTTTTTCATTTTGATGAAGTTCAATTTATGTATTTTTTTGCCTTTTGTTGTCTGCACTTTTTGTGTCATATTTAAGAAACCATTGCCTAATTAAAGGTCACAGAGATTTACTCCTATAATTTCTTCTAAGTGCCTTATAGTTTTAAAATTCTTGCACTGGGTCTATAATCCGTTTTTAATTCATTTTGTATACAGTGTGAGAAAAGATTCCCACTTCATTTTTTTTTGTGTGAATATCCAGTTTTGTCAGAACAAAAACACTATTATTTCTCCATTGAAAGGTCTTGGCACCCCTGTCAAAAATCAATTGGTCCTATAAGTAAGGGTTTATTTCTAGACTTTCAATTATAGTTTACTTGTTTATATATTTGTTCATATGCTAATACCACACTGTCATGATTTCTATAGTTTTGCATTAGGTTTTGAAATTAAGAAGTGTGATTCCTCCAACTTTGTTCTTTTCAAAATCGTTTTGGCTATTCTGGGATCACAGACAATCCATATGATCGTCTCAATAGATGCATTAAAAAGACATTTGAAAAAATCCAACACTATTTCATGAAAGCACTCAACAAACTAGGAAGAGAAAGGAGCTTTCTCAACCTGACAAAGCCCATCTATGAAAAACCAATGGCTAACATCATACTTAATGGTAAAAGAGTAAATGAAATGTTTTCCCCTAAGATTAAGAACAAGTATGGCCACTTTCAACACTTCTATTCAACACTGTACTGGAGTTTCTAGTGAGGGAAATTAGGCAAGAAAAAGAGGTGAAAGTCATTCAGATTTGAAAGGAAGAAGTAAAACTATCTCTTTTTGAAGGTGACATGATCTTGTACATAGAAAATCCTAACTAATCCAGTAAAATTAAAAAATTAAAAAATATATATTGGAACTAACAAATGAGCTTAGCAAGTTTACAGGATATGAGATCAATATACAAATATCAACTGACTTTCTGTACACTAGTAACAAACAAATCCAAAAATAAAATTAAGAAAATAATTCCATTTACTAAAGCATCAAAAGTAATAAAACACTTAGGGATAAATTTAACAATAAAGTACAAGATCTATACACTAAAAGTACAAGATCTATATACTAAAAATAAGAAACACTGTTAGAAGAAATTAAAGATGGCCTAAATAGGTTGAGAGTCCACCTGCCGATGCAGGGGACACGGGTTCGTGCCCCGGTCCGGGAAGATGCCACATGCCGCAGAGCGGCTGGGCCCGTGAGCCATGGCCGCTGAGCCTGCGCGTCCGGAGCCTGTGCTCCGCAACGGGAGAGGCCACAACAGTGAGAGGCCCGCGTACTGCAGAAAAAAAAAAAAAAATAGATGGCCTACATAAAAAGACATCCTGTGATCATGGATGGGAAGGCCTAATATTGTTTTAATGGTAATATTCCTAAAAACACAGAAGAACCTAAATCAAATTAACCTTTGGCTAATTTATCTTGTGAGAGCAGTATCTGATGGCTCTGACAGTTTCATTTGGATGTGTCAGAATAGAGACAATTTGGCATGTGCTAATTCAACAGATTTTTAACTGAAAAGGAGATGTGGGAGATAAAAATTAAATCTTTCCTATTTCCAGGGACCTTGACGATTTGCTACAGAGAAAATATTGTATTTTATCACATCTAAGATACCTTTGACTGTTAATTACATCTTAATTTCAGGGACATTAAATTAGGATAAGGGCTTCCCTGGTGGCACAACGGTTAAGAATCCACCTACCAATGCAGGGGACATGGGTTCTTGAGTCCTGGTCTCGAAAGATCCCACATGCTGCAGAGCAACCAAGCCCGTGCACCACAGCTACTGAGCCTGCGCTCTAGAGCCCGCGAGCCACAACTATTGAGCCCATGTGCTGCAACTACTGAAGCCCGTGTGCCTAGAGCCGTGCTCTGCAACGAGAAGCCACTGCAATGAGAAGCCCATGCACCGCAACGAAGAGTAGCCCCCGCTCGTCACAACTAGAGAAAGCCCGTGTGCAGCAACGAAGACCCAACACAGCCAAAAATAAATTAATTTTTAAAAATAAAGATAAAAAAAAATCTGCTTGTACAACAATCATAATATATGATTCCACATAAATTATGTTATCATACCTCTTATAAGAGTAGTTTAAAAAAAAGTTTTAGGAGAGAAAGATATCAACTGATTGAGAAAATTAAGGATTGAATAAGTATTACCTGAATTTTGAAAACATAAAATTTTCACAAGCAATTAAAAATGTGGTTATAGGACCTAGAATAAGGCAAAGCACAAAGGAGGGAAAGCCCAGCTCATGTTAAGGGAAAGAAAGAAGGCATTAAGAAACCACCGGTAGTTTTGGAGAAGAGAAGTTACATTACAAAGATTAACCTGGCAATAGATAAGAATTGGTTCTAAGAAATAAGATACTAGGCAATAAGTTATTTTAAAATATTCTGGCCTTAAGATGCCAGTATAACATCAATGGAGAAATATGTCAAAAGCCATGAGAAATATAATTAGAAAAGCCTTCAAGAATGATGATATCAATTTAGGAAAATACTATATAAAGATAAGGTGGAGTGGTGAAAGTAGATAAGACAATCAAGGAAAAAATGTAGATAGAAGAAATAAAGGTAAGAATAAAACCTTGAGAAATTCCTACACTAAGTGTTAGAAGACAGAAGAGAACCAAAAAGATAAGAGAGAAGGATTAAGAACAGGAGAAGAACAGGAAAAGGAAAGTTGGAGAGACTTTCAACGTCAGCAGCAAGGTCCAATGTCAACGTTGGTCAGGTTAATGACCAAGGGAGAAGCCATTGACTTTGTAAAGGGAACCGGTAACCTCTGCTGGAGCAATTTCAGTAAAAGAAGAAAGGTCGCTTTTGTAAAAGAGAAATATAAGTTTAGAAAATTTCACTGAATAAAGGGTGATACTAGAGCGTAAAACAGCATGTTTGACTCCTGATGGCTTTCTGGCTTTTGGATCACAGATCCCCCAGGATGTGTGGTAAAAAAATTTAACTGAAAAGTAGGCACAGGACAATGCAATGTCTTCTAATAAGCTAGGCATTTATCTACGTCATCCAAGACTCAAAATGGAGATCATAAACACAAGGAAATAAAATGGTCTCATCTCTAAGCAGAGTTAACACGTTCGACATACGTTACAGGAAGAAAAACTCATTTGGTTTTATTTAACATTACTCTGCTTAGCTTTATCCAAGGTGTAAATGTATAACTTTGAAGTATGGAAGGAAAATGGAAAGATCAATATGAAAGAGAGAGAATGACAAATATGTGAGAGAGAATGCTATAAACTCCAATGCTCATGGATTGGGGGGAAGAACAAAGGTCTGTGGTCTGGGAAGCTGAGAGGTAGTAAGGCATGGAGAGCAGCAGTAAGCTGTGTATCATTTCACGTTCCTTTGCAGCTTCAGGGAAAAAGAGGAGATATGAAAGGATTGGTATGTCACGTGACTACACATCCCCCTAAACGCCAATGGTTACGAGCAGAAGAATCCACATAATGCTTTGGAATAAGAAGAAAGCCCTTTCATAGCAGATTCTAGTTCAGCGGATACATATTAATTCTGAGAGACTGTATAAGAAAGAGAAGAATTGACAGGACCCGCCACTGGTTTTGTAAGTTGAAAATTACCTGGAAGACAAGATACAGAAAAGCTTTGTAAATCAGAACTAGAATTCTTCTGCTCTTGAAATTATAGGTCACGGAAATATTTGATTTAACTAGTCTCTAATGGTGCCAGTCTGTCAGGCTGAAGATTACTTACATGAATTGCTTACAATGAAAAATAATAACCCTATTAAATTTAAGAAGGTTTAAAATGCATTTCCTTTTGATGGGAGTAAGAAAGTCCTAATATTTAGAAAAAGGAAATTAATATTAATTTTCTGAGGGACTGACTTGCTTTTAATGTATTTAAATAACAAAAGAACTACTTTTATCTTTATCTGAGAATTTAGAAAAGTGAATGGTTGGTAAAAAATGATTATATTTGCAAGCATTTGATAAATTTTAAATGATTGTTGTTCCCTGTTCTTTATTAATGTACTTAGAATATAATAACAGACGCTACCCAAAAAAAAGATAAATCAACAGAGTGCCTACTGCCTTTGCAAAAATCTGAATTTATTGTCCGTTTCATACATTGTTATCATTTCCTTTTAGAAATTTCAATGAAATTTTTTGTTGTTTATACTGTACCTGTGTACAGTGAAATACAAAAGATACTAGAAAATTGTATGTACTCTAAGGATTAAAAATGTCAACACTACTTAACCACATGTTTCCTATCTCCCTGTACTGTCTGTCTGAGTCAGCTGGTAATAAGAGTAAAGATGACAAATACTGAGGAAGTTGATTCAGAGTAATCAATGTGAATAGAGCTGTTAGCTCAAGATGTCTCTGTTATGATAATCTCCTACCTTGCCTGGATTATTTATGTTAGATAAAGCAAGAATATTTTTGGTTTTCTAAGTCTACTCACCTGAGTAATCAGATGCAAACTTTTTCAATTTGGGAAATGTTTGTCCCTGAACAAACAAGGACAACTCTTTCAAAGTATCAGAGCATAATTTATTTACCTAGAAGGGACTCATAAATTACAATTATTAGACCCTGTAATTGTGCTTATCTTACTTCTTTGGACAAGAATTCCCCAAAACAAAGGAGAGTCAATGTCTGACTTAACCTTAAAATTTCTTTGAAGTCTAATATAGTATTTTTAAAATGCAAGCTAGTTTTTTTACTCTGTTCCCGTAACACACTTAAATTTACTTTAATACAATTAATGTTTTAAACTACTTTCTACAGAGTAACCTAAATGTTCCTTAAAAACATACCACTTTTATACTAGTTTCCAGCATCCAGGGTTACCCCAAGAAGTAAAGCAAAAAGAATACACACTCCAATTTGAAAATAGACCTCTATAAGATCTACCTTACTTTTTAAATAATTTAAATGTCTATAGCACAATATATCCAAGTATGATATTTACTGAATATTTATGGACTTTTCTACAATGAAACATGTTTGAAGATGATTACACCAAGTAAAAGAAACCTCATCTAAGGAGAATATGCAGGTCAGAGAGAAGCAAGGCATTCTCTAAATTAAACAATAAATGCCATTTCTTTTACAGGATAAAGTCTACTAAATCATTAAACGGACTAAACTAAAAGAAGACAATGGAAACATTAGCAGATGAGAATAATGAGCTGCAATCGAATTTGGGTCCTGATCTCTGGCAATGAAATGATCACGCAGGGTCTGTCGGCTCCTCTGTGGTCTCCATACATTTCCTAATGAAGGCCAGGCAAACTTCCAGTATTAAAGATGGGCAAATATTCACTAGTAAAGGTTTTAAATTATCCAAGCAGATTTACCTCCCCAAATGATGGCTAATCTCATGAATCAAATGAGGCTTTCATTATAGATCTACTAAATAGATATAGCTGGAAGCAAATGGGCATTGTTTTTAAGAAGAAAAAATAACCTCTTCCTAAATAATGAAAACAAGGTGTTTTCATTACACCTTAGGCATTTATTTTATCAGAAGGAAGAATTTTTAAATTATACAACATTAAATTTTAACAAACTCTTCTTTCCTGCTTTGAGGTAGTTATAGATCTTTTACTTAAAGTTCATTTAAACAAGGTTGACAGCCCGAGCATAGATCAGATTTCTCCACAGCATTCCCTCCTGTTTCCTTGTCTTTCTCTACCCTGCTTTCCTTCCCCCATCACTTTCCATTGAACTAGGAATACTCCTCTCTGTCCCTGCCTCCTACTGCTACTAAAAGTCATTTCATTTTCTCCCTCCCTAAGTCTTAACCTCCCGATCCTGCAGGAAAAAGATGTCATTAGCAATATTCATTTCGAATTTTCTCATCAGTTCACAAATCTCCCCTTAAACAGCTCCAGTTTCCTTAATCCTCATATAGAATATTCAGTTCTCACCCCAGCAGTTACTTATTTTTCTTTTCTCTAAAATCTGGAAGAAATTACGGTCCAACACGCAGCCTGGCCAACGCTAGAGTCACTACTCTATTCCAGGTGCAGCTTGGATGAGTGGAAACTCATAGCACCTGGTCTCAGTAGTGGAGAGTGATTCTCCAGAGACCTGGAAAAAAAATTAAAGGACCTAATAAGGGATTGTCATGTGACACCACCCTGCTATTTTAGTTTCCACAGTTGCCTTTCCCATTTTAATTATGCAAAAGTAATGAGCCCTTTGTTCTGCCCAATCGCTCTACAAACGTCTTCAACAGAAGTCCTTCCAGCAAAGTAGCATAAGTTCATTCTACATATTCCAAATTCAACCTGCGATCACTAGAAATGGGGGTGCAAGTGGGGCTTTATCTCCTACTAAGTATTCAATGCCTGTTTCCTATCACCTGCAGTAATACGTAGGCAATCCTAAGGCCTTCCATGTTAAAAATCCTATACTGAAACAATCATGTTGAGAATAAGAAAATGAAATCTAAATCTCCTCATTCCCACATAATCTTTAGTATTGCTTGAGGATCATATTGTGAGTTAAAGAACAAGAGACGTTAACATCTTCCAGACATCTATTTTTGTGAAACCGCAGGTTAAATGAACCCTCATCCTAAATTCCAAACTTATGCACCAGACCCAGTTAAAACAGCTGAGAAACCTTATTATGTGCTATCCAATGGCTCAAGACAGAGCATTTAAATCTGTCATTTTTTGTGTGTGTTCCATTGTGTTTAGCTAAGGCATGTGCACTTGGAGCCATTTAAAATAGTGAAATCTCACAGTTATTTTATTTTAAATTCCTTTTCCTCCCTTATTCATTTGTAGCCCAAGGATTACAATGTTTTTAATGATAGATTGCTATTCTGATTTATGTCATTGGGTGCTTTGGACGTAAACTGTGTGATTCCACACACTTTGCTTTGTACTCTTCTGACTGCTGTTATTAAGAAGTAATGTTTTCAGGAAATCTCCCATTGTAGCTCAGAGCCAATCATTACAGTTGAAAGCATCCAAGGCTTCAAATGATAATGTCAAAAGTGAATTACAGCTTTAAAAATAAATTATTGTTGGGCTATACTACACTGTGGAAGTAGTATACTTTTCAATCAAGGGTTTAAAGTCACTTTCAATAGCATCTTTTTGAAAGATTTTTAAGATGTTAAGTTTCTAAATATTGTCAGGAATTTCAGAGCATCTGGATTTTTCAACATCCCTTCCCAAATATCAACTGAACCACCTAGAAAACCAATAAAAGAAAGAATAGTCTAAGAACTACACTACTGGTATACTGGTACCTGGATTACGGTTATAGCTTTTTATTCAATATTCATTAGTCCTGGGGTTATTTTCTCTTAAGCTTTGACTATTGGGTATTACTGTATTAACTCTATTTTAATAGGTACAAACTGGATCATTGAGAGCTCAATGAATGGGAATAGAAGAGCTAGAATGAAAAATACTGACTCTTCTTCTCCATTTTACCTTGGTGACAGCAGAATCCTTCACTTGTGTTGTTTGAGAGAACCAGGATGCCTCAAGATAATCACCAATAAAAGGGACTCATATATTTGTATCTGATTAGGGGCTTCCCTGGTGGTGCAGTGGTTAAGAATCCACCTGCCAATGCAGGGAACACGGGTTCGAGACCTGATCCATGGAAGATCCCACATGCTGTGAAGCAATTAAGCCCGTGCACCACAGCTACTGAGCCTGCGCTGTAGAGCTCATGAGCCACAACTACTGAGCCTGTGCACCTAGAGCCTGTGCTCCGCAACAGGAGAAGCCACCACAATGAGAAGCCCGCACACTGCAACGAAGAGTAGCCCCTGCTCGCTGCAACTAGAGAAAGCCTGCTTGCAGCAATGAAGACCCAAGGCAGCCAAAAATTAATTAATTAAGTTTTTAAAAAATCTCTTTAAATCTTGGGTTATGATCCCCAGCTGGGCATGTTGGTTTCACTATCAACTCACGACCACTACCCTCAAATCAATACTGCATATTGCTGAGCAATCTTAACAGTTGGCTTTTTCTTTCTTCATACCTACAGTTTCACACCTTCTTCACTTCTCTGGAATATCCACCTATTTTTTTCATCCCCTTATACTTAACAGGTGATCTTGCAACGTTTTTAATCAAGAAGTTAAAAACTATTAGGGCTTCCCTGGTGACGCAGTGGTTGAGAGTCCGCCTGCCGATGCAGGGTATATGGGTTCGTGCCCCGGTCCAGGAAGATCGCACATACCGCGGAGCGGCTGGGCCTGTGAGCCATGGCCGCAGAGCCTGCGCCTCAGGAGCCTGTGCTCTGCAACGGAAGAGGCCACAGCAGTGAGAGGCCCACGTACAGCCAAAAAAAAAAAAAAAAAAAAAAAAAGACAAATTTATTCTCCTACAGTTCTGGAGGTCAATATAGACTGAAATCAAAGTGTTGGCACAAGGTGACTTTCTTCTGGAGGCTCTTAGGGAGAAACCATCCCATGTCTCTCTCCTAGCTTCTGGTGGCTACCGGCAATCCTCGGCATCACTACAATCTCTGCTTCTGCTTTCACATGACTTCTGTGTTTTTGTGTGCCTTTTCTCCTTCTTATCAGGATGCCAGTCATTGGACTTAAGGCCCACCCAAATCCTGTACAACTTCATCTTACCTGATTACATTTATACAAACCTGTTTCTAAATAAGTTCACATTCACGGGTACAGGAAAATTAGGACTTGAACATATCTTTTTGAGAGCACAATTCAACTCACTACAACTTCTCAACAGCATTCAAAAAAACAAAATTTTGAACTTGTTCTTGAATCATACTTCTCTTTGTTGGCTTTGGAACACCAAACTCACCTGCTTTCCTTCCATACTACTCTTTAGTCTCATTTATGGGCTCTTTTTTCTCAATCTAACTCCCCCTCTGGGCCCTTTTCTCTTGTTCCTCTCTATTCATTTCCTAGGCAATCACATCTATCCCAAAATTTGAAAAGATTTCAAATTTTTACCTCTATCCAGATATCTCTTCTGAGTTTCAGACTACTCTTTCCAACTGCCTACATGGCATCTTTATTAGGTAATTCGTGCTGTTTCTAAGACAGTATATCTTATACTAGTCCCTGATTTTCTGTGCATTTTTCCTTCTGGCATATCTTTGATTTCCCAATAAATTAAACTTTCATTCACTCAAGTTTTTTATTTTAATGCCAGAAATCTTGGAGTGATTAAATTTTCCTTTTTCCTTAGCACCTTTCCCAATCTATTACAACTAATTACCAATATATTTTGCTTCAACTTTTGAAGCCAAGGAGGACCCTGTGGGGCTCCTGGGCACAAAAGCCTTTCTGTTTTCCCCCATTTCCTGATTACAGGAAACAGGCTTCATTCAGCCTCCGTGACCTTCTCTGAGTTCCAATAAGCAGGTTCAAACAGTTGCTAATTAGGGAAGGGAGGGGATGCAGAGACAAGGGAGGAAGATGCAGAGACAAGGGGATGCAGAGACAAGGGAGGGGATGCAGAGACAAGGATGCAGAGACAAGGGAGGTCTCGAACCCGTGTTCCCTGCATTGGCAGGTGGATTCTTAACCACTGCACCAAGGGAAGGAAACAACAACAAAGAAAGACAATAGTGCAACCATGGGGCAGGGTTCTAGTTCCCCCTCAAGGTATATACATAACAATGTCTTTGATCTGTTTTGCAGATACTGAAACCCCCACCAGGTGGGAGAAATTAACTGTATGCTGCCCACAGGCACTTAGACCCTGGACCAGTTGGAACCAGAAGGTTGATGATGCTGACTCTCACTTACCTCACTACCAACCAATCAGAAGACTGTCCATGAGCTGATCACGCCCTCTTTAAACAATTACTATAAAATTCCTCACTCCACCATCCAGGACAGGACACACAGTTTCGAGGGCTTTAGCCCACTGTGACCCCCTTTGCCTGGCAAAGCAACAAAGCTCTTATTTTCTACTTCACCCAAAACTCTGTCTCCAAGGTTTAATTTGGTGTCAGGGTGCAGAGGCCGGATTAGGCTTTACTTTTACTATATATATTTCAATTCCATTCACTTCCCTCCATTTTCCCTAACAACAACTTAGCCCAAACCACAAGCATTTCTTATTTGAGGGAATGAAAAGCCCTGCTAAATGATCTTCCTTTCTGCATTCTAATGACCTTCCAATCCATTTTTTTCTGTAACAGTGAGATTAAACTTTGAAAAATATATCAGAACACTTAAGAAGCCTAGTTCAAATCTTTCAATAGCTTTCCAACCAATGTATTTAGAATAAAATTCCAGTTCTTTTTCATGATCTCCATCAATTGCCCCTGCCAATTTCTCCATCTCATTTCTCATCAATTTCCAAGACTTGTTCAGTATACTATGAAGTCTATTTCTCAAAAATACAAGTCATATCAGATCCTTCAACATGGCATTTCCACACACTGGAACATCCTTTTCTCTCATTCTTCATCTGCTGACCTGCTATTACATCTTCAAGTTTTGACTCAAGTATCACTTCCTTAGTAAGATTTTTCATAATCATGGAACCACTGCCCTTATAGAATTAGTCTGTTATAGTCTCTCTTCATGTAATCCAATTTTACTCAGACCATGTATTGTAGTTTGTAATTATACATTTGTATATATTCAACTTCTAGTTTTGTTCTAAAATTATGGTGGTTGAATAGTAAGGGAAAAGCTTGGATTGGATTACAAATCAGAATAACTTAACCCTAATCTGACTCTACCATTCATTAACTTGAGCAGGATGCCTAACTTCTCAGGGTCTTACTTAACTTATGTAAATTCTCAGGGTCTCCTGGGAAAATCACTTATTTGGACAATGTGGCTTCCCAGATTCTGTTGTGGTTCAAAACTCCTGCTACTCTATGATCCTATAAATATTCTGAAACTTTAAGAGATAATGGACCATTTTCTTACTTCATTTGGGATACTAATATAAACTTGAGATGTGGACATTTTCAAAACTGGTATTTCAGTAGCTTTCCATGACTATGAGGATACGGTTATGAATGTATTAACAGCTGGCCTTTATTCATAAGGCCAAACCTAGGAAAAGTTGAAATCTGTGCCTCACAAAAATTGCCCTATTCTTCCCCATTTTGTCTCCTCCATTTTTAACCACAAATCCCAGACACCCTAAACCCTCTGCTCATCCTCAAACTATTTAGGATCACTCAGATACTTTCATGAAGCCTGGATCTTTCTGAGAAGCTCATCATTGTCAGACTTTTCTCACCCCAAACACATTTTTCATTTAGAATCCTATTCTCCTAAGATCTCACTCCATCATACATAGAATTTTCTAAGTAAGCAATCAACACACATATTAATCTGTGCAGGATTGGTAGGTTCTAAAGGTAATGTATTACTCTTCCCAAAGAGTGTTTCTATTAGATGAATATATTTATCTGTCTATATTCAGTTTTAAAAACAAGCTATGTTAAACTCTAAAAATATGTCATACCATTACTTCGAGATTTTTTTAAGTTAGTAATTTATAAATGTATTATTTTCTTTCTATTTTATACACAAATATGCAATGTTTTAGTTATATGTATTTCATAATTCTTTACAAACATTTATTCATACTGGAAAAAATTAAACTCTATGAGTGATATAAACTCTAAATTAAATGTTTAGAGAAGTCTATGGAAAAACTTTTTCTTCCATTTTGGTTTAAAAAACAAAATTTTGCTTTTAGTAATAAGTAAAATCAACACCTAACATATCGTATCATGTTTCTAATAGCATAGATTTAAAAAGCAGAAAGAGATTGTTGCTAAACAAACAGATACAGTATTATATTATCTTCTCTCTCTTTCAAAACATTTTAAAACACACTACATTTTAAAATAAATACATTGTATCCTAATCTTTAATCTGCATTTTCTTTTAAATTCTAGTTATTACCAACCACAGCATACTATTATGCAAACCTTTTCTTTAAAAAAATATTTTTCATGTACCATGTCCACTGGTGTCACTGTGATTAAGATATAGATTACAAAACAAAAAAATTCTATTTGGTTGCTATATGTTTGTGAGCAAAGAAATTGATTAGGCATTCCTCTTTATTTAAGAGATAGTACATAGAGTTACAGTCTGCCTTCATTTAGTCTTTTCATTTGTGGTATTCCATATTACATGAGAGCACATCCATTTGAATCTTTTTAATATTCATGATCCTCTCACCAACCTGAACAAAAGAGCTAAAGCATTTGATAGCAATCTGAAGAACTTGATTAACAATGTACTAATCATCAGTACCATTGACCTGATTCAAAAATGTTTTCAATTTATCCATCACTTTTATAACCAAAGATGATTGCATTACTTTACCATTTTTTATTTAAATAAAACCCCAAGAGCTGAAAATATCAAGCTATTTCTACTAAATGCACCTTGCAACAATCTAATTTATTTTTAAACTAAGTTCTAAAGTGACCTATAATAACCAATTAGTACTTGAACATAGGAAACCAGGGCACAAGTGGTCTGTGGTAAAATCAATTCACTTTGACTTCACATCACTAAATGTTAAACTGTGCCAAGGAATTAATTTTGCAATAAATTGTTACTGCAGTTACAAAAATCCAACTAAAGGATATTACTAGGAGCAATTATCCATATATCAAAATGCATTGACTGTAGAGTGTGAACTATAATTACCCCCCAAATTGCTTATCATTCAAATGTTAATTTTAAAGATTTCATTTTTATAGCCATAACTTACTTTTTGTAATTTTTAAAAACTTATTTTTAACGTATCCTAAAAATACACTATTGGCATAGTAAATTTCATAACAATTTAAAAGTATAAACATACACTAGTGTATCACTTTTGGACTCTACTATCAATTATCAGTATTATGTTAAAATAAAATGATATAGTGATCTAGAAGTAGAACAAATTGCCTTTTGTGATAAAATGTCACTGAGAATGAGGTTTACTAGCAAGCTTATGCAATATTATATTTTTAGATAAAAAAACACAACAAAATTGAATACATCTGACAAAAAATAGCGATACCATTCTCCAGACAGATTGAAACACATCTCCATATTAAAAGGTCTGAAGTGATAAACAATTTGGTTATTTCCTATGCTCATGCTCTTCTACTTTTTTAAATACCAAACTATATTTAATATCACATGCAGTAGCACACCTGTTGCAATAAAGTGTTTTAAATCATACTTATGCATCTGATCAACATATTTTTATTCTCCATTTTTTCCTGAAATTTGATTATAAGAACAATTTAGACATCATTTAATATATTTAGGATATCATATATTTTGAAATCATTATTTAGGGTGGCGAGAACAGTAATATAATAGATCCCAAATTGTTTTAATGTATAATCTAGCTTTCAATGTGAGAATTTAATATTCCAAATATTATTACTTTATTGATTCTTTGGCAAAGTCTACATGTAATTGCATGAAAGTAAATAGAACCAAATACTCAGTGAAGCAGATAATGTCTCCATACTAACCAGGACCTGGCATTTCTGGGAATCATGCCATTTGAGTCTATGTGGACTGACCTTAAGAAATCAAATATATCAGATTTAAATAATTACTTTTAAGCTTATTTTCTCTCCTACTTCTAATCCAGTTATTTAAAATAAAAATCTCAGGAGAAATTTTTCTACTCAATTGATTTTAGCTTACTAATAAGAGCATAAGATATTTTTAATGTATAATTAGGAGGAGTCGTTATTTCTAAGGGTCATTTTAATAATTCTGGAATTCAGTATTCAATGTTTATAAGGCAATATATCTTTTAAATTCCCAGAAGCATAAAAATTTTATGGAAAAAAGTTAACTAATCTATATGAGGGTTAATTTTCTGATATAAATGGATCATCATGTATAAAAATTTTTAAATATTCTTATTTAAAAGTGTGAGTTCTAGCTTGAAAGGAATTTCCCAGACAAAACTGCCCATCTATAAACAAAAAAATGAAGATCATAAAAGCATCAGGATTATATTCTGTTCCTTAAATATTAAATAAAGGTGGGTGACTGGGCATTTCAGCTACGACAGTGGATTATTTTCTTATTCCTTTTCACATTGTTTTATCTATACTAAAAAATAAATACATACAAAACTATACAAATAACTCCAAGTTTTAATATTTCCCTATGACTAGACTATACTATTTTTGCTATGTGTAAATGGTGATACTGAATTAAATGTTTTGATAAAAACTCTTTACACATGAGTGAATTTGGAAAATGAAGAGAAACAGTTTTGTGAAAGATGCTTCTAAATAATGAAAATGGTTTAGTAACCTTAGCCTCCTTGGCTTGTCCAAAACTGTTTTTCCGTGATAGGTAACTACCTTGTGGATGATGAGCTGAAGTATAAATTTGGGATAAGTGCATGGTATAAAAATTCTCCAAATGCTCTTTGCACAATTCTTTGCAAAAGGCTGCCACTGAATTGCCCTCTTGGTCAAATGATTTATTGTACCAATCATGTGGAATAGAAAATTGAAAATCTAGATGAATTTTAAAAAGAAAAAAGAATCTTCCATTCTTAATGAAAAAGAAGTTGGTCAAGGCTAAAATGGAAAGTTGAGTTTCCAACAAGTAAACCATTATTCCTCCTTCTTTTGTTTTTAGGTTTGGAAGCATAAATACACACAAGGTATGCATGTATATGTGAATGAGCATTCCTGAAAAGACCAGCATTCTTCTATGTAAAAGGATGAAAACTATCTAGCCTAATGCTGGACGTGAACTGATATCACATGCATATTGGTTATGCCTTGAAAGTTTCATATGGTCCCAGAAGTAAAAAACAGACCAAAATAAGACTTTTGAGTAAAGCAAAACAAAAAGATTCAAAGGTAAATTATGTGGGACTAAGAGGAAACATTCGTACAGAATGAAATATAAGTTGATCTCCATGGGGAGGAAGGGGGTAGTTTACGTAGCAATGTCTTAGAACTGTTTTTATATAAGCCTCTTAGACAATAACACAAATTATTCTTCTGATGAGGCTTATGCTCTTGGATCTCACTGACAAGTTAATCCAGAACCTGACTAACCCAGAAGAACATGTTTTCCTTGGGAGGTGGTACAGCTTTCTGACTCACACCTATATTTGTGTAGGTGATATCTACATTCCCCTGAAAGGTATGATTGAAAGAGTCCATTTCTTACAACGAAAACAACCTTCTATAAACTGAAATTTTTAGTTTTAAACAGCTTGGGGGGCATTCAGGTAAATACAGCCTAAGAGTTTATAATTAGTCTGACATTTCTAGACACAATTAACTTGCAGATTCAAATACTTGATTTACATATATAAATATCATCATGCACTGACACTTCATAATCTTCCTCTGGAAAATGAAACTCCATCAGAAGTTATTCTCTGATGGGTATTCACTGAATTCTTATGGCTACACACACACACACACACACACACACACACACACACAGAGACATATACACACATTTGTGACATTCAGGATATCTTTTCTTAATCACTAAAAAATATTGCTAAGCAATAAGTTTTCTGTTCTAGCATACTTAGAGGTCTTATGTGACTTTCAAGTATAAACTCTTCAAATCTCTGACTGTAAAGAAAATGTATTAAATTAAATTTTATAGAGCCATTTACACACGTTGTAATATCTTTTTATTTCTTCACAAACTACATACTCTTCATTAGTTTAGGTGTTAGATCTTTTAAAATCTGAGTGTTAGGAAATCACTTGTGAATGGATATAGAGAAGTTATTTTCATAATGCACTAAAAAATGAAGATATTGAATCAAACTTTATGCTTATTATTCAAATCCTAGAATATAAATTTATTTAATATAGTAACTATTTGTCAGAGAAATAGGTGTGATGCTCTACGTGTCATTTTACCAACTGTCTGACATTATTTCCAATCATATTTGCATGTACCTCTTTTGTAAATTGTCCAAAATATATATGGCAACATCTTGTCTGAAAAAAAAATGAGTCAGAAAAGGAGTGCAGGGCTTCCCTGGTGGCGCAGTGGTTGAGAGTCCGCCTGCCGAAGCAGGGGACACGGGTTCGTGCCCCGGTCCGGGAAGATCCCACATGCCGCGGAGCGGCTGGGCCCGTGAGCCATGGCCGCTGAGCCTGCGCGTCCGGAGCCTGTGCTCTGCAACGGGAGAGGCCACAACAGTGAGAGGCCGGTGTACCACAAAAAAAAAAAAAAAAAAAAAAAGAGAAAAGAAAAGGAGTGCAGAGAACTATCAAAGTATAAAAATAATACCCCAAATCATATTGGACGGGTTTAGAAACATACACACAGTCTCTGATATCCAAAAAGAAAAACAAAAGAAATGTATCTCTTTAGAGAGCTATTGTGGATAAACCTTTTATTTTCCATTATTTTAAGAAAGTGTTGCTTAAATGTGGGTATTTTTGTCTTCCTACCGTAAAATGTTTAAATTGAATAGATTTAATTTTAGGTCCACTCAAATGTGTAGTTGTCAAGCATTTAATGCTGAAATACACTGCCTTAAGAAATGTTATTTTAGAGCTGTTTGCCTTTTAAATTCTAACAAGCTGTATATCTGTTTGTCTAGCCGCCATCAAGGAGACTATTGTAGCTGGAGGCATTGGTAGGAAGACGACTAAAGGGCTACATCATGTCAAAACCTCAAGTAGGAATTATTGCCTTTCTTGCATCAGTTCCCAGCTGTATTATGTCACCAAATCACATCACTGTAATCAAAGATGAATAAAATATATTTTTTTCTCTACCTTAAATGCTTTTTCTGTCAATTACAATCAAAGGACATGACTTCAGGTCTGTCAGTTTGCGAGGCTTTTTCCTACTGATGACTAAAGCTGTAATCTGCTAAATATAAAATGAATCAGAAAAGTCTTAGAATGATTTTGCTATTAAGAATTTTTTTATTCCCCTCCCACAGGGGACAGAAAGTAATTGGTCTTTAAAGAATGAAATCAAAGATTTAAAAAAAAAAAAATGACCCTTTTGGTTTTCATCCTTTTATTCTTTCCTCTTCCTGCTTTAATTCTAAACCTTCAGTTGTAACACCGGTTTGTTTTTCTGAGAAAATACACATAGTACTCTAATCAAAACTAAACAGCTCTTTGTAAATATTTTATTAACCCCGCATTTTTATAAGTCCAGAACTTTCTTGCCATAGTACTGCCTATTAGGTACCCTGTAATATTAGCAGTAATTCTGCTAATAACTCCAACTTCTAGGCAGGTTTCTGACTTGATTACATTATTAAGCATAATCAAAAACATTTTCCCAGAATGATTTTAGCTTGGTAGTAGGGATTGCTTCCTTTGATCTTCTTAGCGTTATTTTATGATAGGTTGCTCCTCATTTACACTACAAATGCTGGCAAAAATGAAAGGGGTATCTCTGCTAGCAGCGCCGGATAAAATAACTGGTTCAGCAGTCTCTGCCAGCTGCTTTCAACGATGAAAATCAGGTTGTTTATAATGGGGGAGAAAGGCTTAGAATGTAAACGTTTGCCATCATGAGAAGCTTGATAGGACTTGTCATGAACTTCTGCCTTCTCAATTAAATTTTTCTTATTTCTCTATTTAATATTTAAGCAAATATTTGTGCAATTAAGACACCCTTCTTAGGTTTCACATTAAATCCCATTCTTGGATGCTCATATCCAGAACTACTCTTGGGAAATGTAAGAAAATAAATGCAATATATACAATCTTAATTTATTACCCCAGAATGTCTCATAAACACCTGCCACCTGACTCTGTCCTTCTCCTTTATCTTCCATCACTATTTATTGGCCAAAGTGAGAAATACACGGTTGTGTTGCCGTGGTGTTTTAAGATGTTTCTATTTCTTTAAGGTGGGAGAGAGGAAATCACAGACACCTGTTAGCCAGTATTGATATCTCTCTGTTGTTCAGTGCCATGTGCGTGCACATGTGTGCACACACACAAGAAATACTAGGCTGAGAAAAAAGTGTGGAATAAAGCACTGCATATAATCTGGTAATAAAAACAAATATTTAGTGCCCTACCTCATTCCAGATGCCAGGAAACTCAAATCACTTGAAACAATATATCATACACAGAAATAAACCCAAATGTCTTCCAAGTACTTTGGCAAATGAGAGACTGCCCAGTGCATTACAAAAGAAACCCCTGAAGGAGCGAAAAGACAGAATTCTGCCTGTGATTTTGTCACTGGCTGTGTGATCTTGAAATTAACTAAAAAAAATTCATTTCCTATGTGTACATACTTTTAAAACATGACGAGAATCAGGCCAGTTAGCACTCCCACCAGTTCCAAAAGCTAAAGAAATCATACAACATTAGAGCCCCCGAAACCTTATATATGTAACACGGTGCAACCCCTGCCCTCATTTTACAATGAAGAAATAAAGGACCAAGACTCAAGATGCAAGGGAAAATTGCTGCTGAGCAGGCCAAGGTCAAGGATTCTTGAAACAAAATGACTGTGAAAAAGTGGAGCATCAAGCCTCACACCTAAATAAAAGTATCTAGAAAATTTTAATAAATTGTAAGAATGTATTTAATATCTAAATATGTTATTGAAAAACAAAACGTTTCACACAAGGCTAAACTCCCTTTAACTACCAACTCAAATTTCAATCTCCCTGACTCCATCCCATCCTATAACAAAGAAAAAATACTGCACCAGAATAGTTTGTTTCCTTCCAGATTGTGTGTGTGTCCACTGGTTTAAAAAAATTTACTCTTTGGGTGGGGACCTGAACATGGTCTCAAACTCAGAGAATCCTGAGGATGAATTAAAGCCCAATATTATGCCTAAGCCTAATGATAAGCAAAGGACAGACCATCTTGGCAGGAACCCTTTGGTAATTGTATAAGCAAAGGTAGTCTATATCAATGTGCACATAATCTTCTCTACAGTACTGGATTCAAATCCACTTTCCAATATCTGTTAGTAGTAGGACTTTGAAAAAACTGATTTAAGCTCTCTGAGAACCAGTATCCTTATCTGTATACAGTGAAGGGAATATTATCTACCCCATTGAGTTCCTTTGAAGATTAAACAAAATTAAATAGTAGGAGAGTGCTTGGAACATAGTATTTACTTATAGCATCACATATTACATTCTACCGTAATTAATTATCTTCCTTTCCAATGGAAATATTGGTTACTGGAGGGGTGAAAAGAAGGTTCATGTCTTTATCCTCACCATTTTGCTCAGTCCCTGTAACATACAATAGGCACTCAAAAATTTTTGATTGGTTGGCTGCCTGGATGAATAAATGGAGTAGCAAATCTGTACACAAGCCAAGTAAAACCAGAGAACTAGCAATTATTTGGTAAATTTGATCAATTTAAAGATAAAGGGCTTCCCTGGCGGCGCAGTGGTTGAGAGTCCACCTGCCGATGCAGGGGCCACGGGTTCGTGCCCCGGTCCGGGAGGATCCCGCGTGCCGCGGAGCGGCTGGGCCCCTAAGCCATGGCCGCTGAGCCTGCGCGTCTGGAGCCTGTGCTCCGCAACGGGAGAGGCCACAGCAGTGAGAGGCCCGCGTACCGCAAAAAAAAAAAAAAGATAAGAAGGCCTAAATATTGTTTTACTCTCTCCTCACCTCAGAAGTTTTTTATTTTACCAATATTTAGAAAACTTTGTTCTTCACCCACACCATAGGCATGACTTTTGCCACACCACATATCACATATATCCCAGCACTTCCCAAACTTTATTCCATCATATGAAAATAATATTTGTTCAACTCACTTGGAGTTACCCACCAGGGTGCTCAAGAGCAGAAATGATGGAAGAGAGAATTATCACTGTCCCACTGCACTCAGACCCCCAGTGAGCCGAGGAGGTCTCTGGGAACCCATCTTGACACACCAGTCTCACAAACGGGGTAGGAGACTCCAAATACTCTGACTTGCCTAATATTATTTATTAAAGTGAATTTAAATATTATGTTTATCATTAACCTTGTCCTAAGTACTAATATCTACGAAATCCCTGGTATTATCATCTATTTTTTTGTTGTTGTTAGTCAGTAACAAACAACGAAAAACCTTAAGAATCCCAGTGGTTTAAAACAACATGGATTTATTCCTCCCATATGCTGCATTGTCCATCAAGGGCTAGAATGTTCCCAGAACCTCTGTTTCATGTTGTCCTCACTTAGAGACTAAGGCAGAAGGGGATTCTCCCATCTGGAATGTCTCTGGTCACCCTGTTAGTGGGAAGACGCCATGGTGAATTACACATTGGTTAGTAAAGACTTCTGCCCCAGGTTTCATGGGACAGAGAGGCTTTAGGCCAAAATGAACCTCAAGGCTGAGAGGAAATGCAATCCTTCTGTGTTTGACAGGAGAAGACTGAAATACTGACAAACTGCCCTAATGACTATTCTTAATTTCCTTTTCTTTTTCTTCTTTGAATATTATGGAGGCCTTAGCATAAGGGATTCTACATAAGTACTTACATATTAAAAATGATATTCAGAATATATTCACTATTTCAGCCTTGAAGTACCAAGGCAGAGAAATATTGGCATAACTTTGCAGTAAGGTCATGGATATTACCTGCAATGTCAATATTGTACCTAGATTAGCTTTACTTTTTCAGTGTTTTTACACAACTATCATGTACAAACTCTAAATTAAATTTTCAGAATTCTAAGATGTCTTTAAAATAACCATGCATGAAAGCATACACCCACGTTTTAAAGATACTGTAATTCCTTTAGCTGAGAGTAGGCTGGTACAAGCAAAAGTATACTGTAGCTCCAGTGCATTTCATTGAGCTATGACACCTCTCTCAGTGTCACATGCAGCTACCCTGCAGTCCCATGGGGGCATAGAGCAATCACAGGCTTTTCACCGCTTTAACCATGATATTGCCACCAGTCCTCTGGTGATCCCACCTTGCAGAACCAGCATACTATACCTAAGTAACTATCTAGTGTAGGCCAGAGCAGTCTGAATGGTTAATAAAGTGTGATTCACCTGACAAAACCATAGAGGTTGGAGGTAAACAAAAGAAGGTAATACAAATTAACACGGAGGAAAAATTACTATAAATAGAAATGAGTCAGGATAATGTCTTCAGTCTAAAAAAGCAAGTATCCAAATAGACATTGGCACGGCATCACACAGCAAAATATCCAGATATTTTAGGGACTGTTTTGCTTCTCATTGGGATGTCTTAATGCTCCACTGTCTCATTCCATGGAAATTACATAAAAACAGCAGATTCTCTATCCCACATACAGTGTGTCTGCACTTACAGGTGGCAGGTGGGAAGGCAACTCTAAAAGGAATGAGTCCCTATATTTCTCAATGCCCTGTGGCATATCCTGATGATACACAGTATGATACTAGAGATGTACCCTAAACCTTCAACATGGCAGCGCTTTCCGTTCCATACACAAAGCAGATAGGAAGCGTGGAGACGTGATGGAACATGCATCTTTCAACCTGGTAAATGCAGCTAGATTAACAAAAATATTTTACAACAGCCAATAATTAAAAAAGGATTGCTTGCCATTGCATAATTAGTTAATAAACCATATAACATACAACTGTTATTCCGTCGCAGACACCCTCTTCACACTGCACCATATGGCTAATGGCTTCGATCACGCATCACACCATACTGAGAATTCCTTCTCATCATCCTGTATTGGCTACAGACTCAGTTTGTGGCTAATGCGTGTGTTACCCTTTCACTGCATGTTTATTTTATGAGATGGTGGCATCTGTTTTTGTGTTGATTCTGAAATGATAAACTACTTTTTTTAAAACATGACTAGAAAATGACTTCATTATTAATTTTCCAAGGTGGATCTTAAAATATAATCTCTGTTATCTTTTCCCCAGTTGTAACCCCAAATTCTGGCCTTTTGCATTTTGATCAGTGTCAACAATGGGAATCTGTATTTGTTATAATGTCGCTGGTGCATGTAAAGCTTAAATTATCTAAGGGCATCATTTGAAAACATTTAACTGGTAGATTTCTTCTCTGTATCTACTGCAGGGTGATAGCAAGGCTCTAGGAGTCCCAAATAACTTAGTTTCAGAAACCCTGTCTTCCACATTCAATCTCCAAGAGCACCTCCGTGAGCAGCTTCCTACTGAATATCACTGTATGTTGGGGTATTCCAGATACGTGTCTTCAACATATTGTTTTCTAAATGAACACTAATTATATAATACTTATTTCGGGGTCTGAGGATTAAAAAAAGGAAAAATGTCAGACTGAAAAGTTGCAAAAGTAACTTAATTTTCAAATATAAAATCAAATATTTTGTTAATTTATTCAGATTTGACGGGCATCTAAACTGATTTTTTTTTTTTTTTTTTTTTTTTTTTTTTACTTTCTAGACCAGATGTTTTGGCACTGGCCTTCGATTCTAAAATGATTTGGATGGGAGAGATAAAATTATCCCTAGGGCTAAATAGACTTATCTCAACAGCAGAAGAAGAAAAAAAAAAAAAGCTAAGTAAAGCACATGATAAGCAACACACTCTCTTTGCCTAGAAGGGAAAGGAAATGTGAGGAAAGATCTTTTGTTTCATTTTGAGTTTTTTAAAAAGATATAGCTTCAATTTCATATTAGGAAAGCCCATTTCTGGTTGACAAATTTTCTGTTTCTAAACATTAAGAATGTTGCAAGTTAGGGAAAAAGATGTTTACCCTCTTTGAATTTAATCAAATTTGTTGATGGCAGAAATTAGCATGACTAGTGCTTAGCAGAAAATCAGGATGATTACTCCTAGCATGTCCCAGCTTTAAAGAACGCAACTTGCTCATTTTGTATTTCAGCCAAAGTAATTTTATAACAGTTTGGCTTCTGCTGTCTTTCAAGGATAAGCAGAATAAGTGAGTATGTTTTCCTTTTTCAAAGAGGAATCATTTAATGATGAGACAAATTTGGATACTACTTTAGTTTGAGGTATAATCTCCATATTCATCAAAATTCATGTATAAAACCATGGAATTAGATGGACAAAGGCCTCTCAGATTGGAAGTCAAAATAATGCTAGTATAATTTTCCCAGATTTAACAGAGCATTCCTACTTTTGTTGGGCCACCAAATTGCTAGATAAAATTACATGTGTTTGTGTATTTCTTTATAGTCATCCTAAAACTCAAATATATCCAGCTTTTATAATCAGGATTCCAAATGAATCTTGGTTCACTCCCAGTTAGTTATAACATTTCACAAAGTCTTTGAAATTAATAGCTGAGTCAGTTTTACACACTAGTTTAAAAAGGAACGAAAATCACAATGGCACCAATATTATCAAACTAATTCATACTACTAATTAAAGAAGCACTTATTTCTTTCATAACTAATTTAACCTATTTCCACATGACGCCTACTATTGAAAAAAGTGCTTATATCTCTATCCTAAATAATTTATTTTTCAATACACTCAGCTTTATTAGAGCATGTTCTGTTTAATTTGTAGGTGGGCAGTGGGGACATGATTTAAGACTAGGACCCTCCATTTTTATGAAGCTTTGCTGCTTCCTTTTCACCTACCTAGTAATCTGGCTATGATGATTTTTTTTTCCTTTTTTTTTTAGGTAGCCTAAGATGAGAAACAAACTGCATAAGGATTACCTTTAATAGGTGTCAACTTCCTCCCTGGTTCTTTGCTTAAAGGAATAAAGAAAACCTTCGGTTTGTTTCCTTTTTCTCTCCCAGTAAGCAAGAAGAGAGCTTGCAACAATCCCATGCTAACAAATAAAAGAAAGGTTTGGGTGAGTTATCATGAGGGATGATTTGCTAGCTCTAATTTCTTTGCTTTCCAAGATTAAAGGAGACATTTCTGCTATGGCTAGAGGAGTACCCCAGCTGATTTAACTGCCATGAGTCCCTACCACGTCACTGGACTATTGCCTAAAATTTGTAAGGTCTGGCTTCTTGACACCATATAATTTCATTATGTCCGATCCTACAGAGATGCCGGGTGTGCAAGGGCACCAGGATGCCCATAGTAAATCAGCTGTTTCAATGCACCTAATAGTACCCCGGTGCCCAGGAAGTGTTAACTCACTTCACATGAGTGAACAGTCTACTTCCAGATAGCAGTTTACCCACCCGGGGCTCACCATAGGATTGGCCCATTATTAATAAAACTTCAGCCTTTGCTCACTTTCACAATGGATCTTGCCTTGGATACGCCATTTTCAGAGGCATTGCTTTCTGGTTTGGTACGTTTATACCAAGTTCTATTTTCTTTTAACTAAGTATAGGAATAAGAACTCATTTTAATGAGAAAATTCATTCATTTATAACACAAGGCAAATTTACAATAATTTCTTTGGTTGCTTCTGATTCTTCTCCAATATTCCTCATGGCCCAACATGCTAAACCTTCCACTGAATACTGTACACAAACTGACACAAAGAAAAAAACTACTGAGCTTTAATTGCGTGTTAATAAGTTTTTTTAATTGACCTACTCTAGTTTGGTGTATTCTGTGTTATCTTTTGCTTGTTTTATCTAGAGGCCATGCTGTGATATTGCCTCAATGAACCAAAGACAGGGAAATACACAGTCTGGATATGAGTAAACTAAAACAGTTGGCATTTCCCTCTCCTGATGATTTTTGTTCTTTGTAAAGCTACTAAGAGGTTTTTGAAGAAGACGCTGGGAAAATCAAAGTTAAAATAAGAAAACTTTTATTCCTATAGATTATCTCACATTTTTGCAAACATACCCCATTTCCTCACTTAATTGTGTAATTAAAATATTTTATTTCTACATTTTAACAAGGATACTTACATTCAAAGCCATACTTCCCCATGATATTTTGAATCATCAATAAGTTTTTAGTTTTTTTTGTTGTTATTAGTGTTTTAGAGAATATCAGATTTTCTCAAGAGAAGACACCCAAGCCAACAGGTTACAACAATGTTAACACACAAATTCTTCCATGGGTTTTAAATTTACAAAAACGGAATTTTCTGTCCACCTCAATTAGAGAAGCTATTTTGTATAATAGAGTGCTCTGCCAGGTAATGTACCTTATTTTCTACTTGAGTTTGCACCATATTTTATCTACTTGCATATAGCTGTGAATATATCTACAGCAAACATTCATTCTTTGGGAGATGTATTTGCAAGGACAGTATGAAATGGGGAAAATGCAAAATCTGTCTGAGATGGGGAAGATGCCCAACTGTGAGAAATGTGAGAATGGAAATATATGAGGTGTGACAATAAAATAATAAAACTAATTTCCTTGTGTGGTTCATAAACTAGCTCTAAAGTCAGTCCCATGAATGGAGTTCCAAAAATGCTCTAAGCGGTCGCAACCCTATGAAATCAGCTCATCAGATTCCCGATTCCATTGCTAAGATGTGCAGCACACTTTGGGGTGTTAACATTTCTGTATGTTTGTAAAAATATATATATATCCCCTTAAAAGTCTTATTTTATAAAGTCTTTTGGACCTAATCTTTTTGAAATTCCATGATAAACTTCTTATAAAGTTCTTTGAAACACTTGACAAAGCTTTAAAACTCCAAATATTTTCCACGTAATTAATCACATGGTGTATAGCGTGTTACAGCATATTCTGGTAAGGTGAGGTTGCATAAAAGGGTATACTTGTCTTGTTTATCTAACCTGACTATCAGGTGTATGAATAGGTATTTTCTGTGAAAAATTTTAAGCAACTTGAGAAGGAAATGTAAGAGGATCCATCGAGAAGTATCAATGGTCCAAGGAAAATTCCAATATATGAGAAGAGAGAAGTGCAAATGAGGAAAAAGTAAATAACATTTCTCTTCCTAATTCCTATTTATGTTCTGAAGTGACTTCAAATAGATTGTATATTAAAAATTTAAAGTTTATTTCATTGCTCCTTTGAATTTGTGGAACCAAACCTTAAAAGTTAATTGATACTGATCTAACTAGGAAGGGAAGTGAATATTACACTTTTTGTCAAGCAGAATATGAACCTCATTCAAGCTTTTTGCATTTGATAAAATTACTTTATGAAATTGCTTCTTCACCTGAAAATGAATTTTTCTTCCAAATTTCTCACATTAATTGCTGATAGTTTTACTGTGTAAGTTCTCCTTTAAATAAAGAAGAGCATCAAATGGTTTAGAAATCAGCTGAGAAAACAGGCTTTTGCTTATATCTAATTTCAATAAAGAATCATTTCCTAGTCATTAGTGATGTTAGTTAAGGACAAAAACCGATTATGTTAAGGCCAATATGTCTGATGCATCATGTCAGAAATGGGACTTTTTGAATTATAAACCTGTGGTTTTTCAAAGAAGAAAATCCAGACCCAGAAAAGCAAAGTGCTTTACCCAACATCGCATAGCAACTTAGTGGCAGAACCAGAATTCAATTTCGGCTTTATAAGCACCCTGTAACCAGCCATCGTCTATTCTGCTCGCGTGAACCAGTCACATGTATAAAAGTCCAGTTCCTCCTCTCTGGAAGGGGAAGTTGGTCATGGCCACTTGCAGAGCCCTCTGGCCACTAATTAGTCTACTAGCTACAAAATGAGCCAGCTGTGGTGGTCCCCACCCATACTGGCATATGGCCTGAAAGAGTGCTACCGAAACCCAGCCCACCATGGAGACTTGTGCTGTTTTCTCTATACGTGGGCACCTGACGAAAGGGGAGAAGGTGAGCTGAAATCCAGCCTGTGCTCTGTGTAATGGTTCATTTTATGTAGCATGCTGGCTAAGCCTTGGTGCCTCTATATTTGGTCAAACATTATTCTGGATATTTCTGTGAAGGTGTTTGCTTGGATAAGATTAATATTTGAATCCATGGATTTTGAGTAAAGCAGATTACCCTCCATCATGTGGCTGGGCCTCATCCAATTAGTTGGGACCTTAACAGAACAAAGATTGACCGCCCAGAGAAGTAACTCTGCCAGCAGACTCCCTTTGGACTTGAACAGCAACACTTCCCCGAGTCTCCAGCCCACCAGCCAGACACATCAGATTCTGGTCCCACCAGGCCTCTACAACTGTGTGGGCCAGTTCCTTAAAGTAAATCTCTCTCTGTATATATATCCCAATAGTCCTATTTCTTTGGAAAATCTTGACAAATACACTTTGTTCACCAGTCTAGGTGGAAGGGGCACTTACTTCTAGCCCTCATAAAGATACACTACGGGCTAGCAAAAGGCCTATTTTTCTTTCATTGTCACTTATTTTTCACCCCATAACCAATAATAAGTTAAACACTGAGGGTTTGAGTTAGTGCCTTTGAATGAATGTTTAAAATATTAAAACTTGATATGTACCCTTGAAAGGTGCCTAGGACCTCAGAATCACCTGTGTTGCAACTATTGATGGAAAAGAAGAAACCAGAAAGTACCATCAGGTGGTAAAGGCTTCCTTCTGGCCCCAATTCCCTCTTCCACTCTGTGGCTTTGACCTATGGCTTCCTCCTCCCCTCATGACCATGGCCTCTCTTGTTGCTGACTGATCTGTTCCCCGCAGTGCTGATACCCGTGTGACCCCTACTCAGATGACTGTGTTTGTTGTTCTGTCTCTGGACCGGACTCTAACTCGACACAATTCAGTCGTGATAACTCAGCAGAAAGGTCCTGGTTACTTCTCTGGACAAATTGAGGCTTTGGGGCAGTTGAATTTGATGTGTATTTATTAACTCCTATTGCCCTAGCCTACTTCCTGTAACTGTTCCTCAATAAATTATTAACATTAATTTGTAATTGAAGCACGTTCCTATTCCCTAAAAGTAAAATATTATAAAGTAGGATCTTGAACCATTTGCTTTCTATATTTGATATAAAGTATTTTTCTATCAAAAATGATGCATAACAAAATTATTTTAACTCAATAAAATGAGTTAGCTACATGCTGCTAATGAGTGTGATAAAAAGCGGAACTTTACAAGCATAATTATGATAAAAATTCTAGTGAACAATTCCAAGGCTTATCACAGATTAAGGCATACACCGCATATTCCAGAAAACTGACTAGAATATGCAGTACTGTACATGACTTTGGGAGAAAAAAAATATACTTTAGCCAAGAAAACAAACCGCATGCAATTTTGGTAACTTTTTGGTTTTATATACCATGAATATAAAATAGTCTCACAAATAAATATATTTTCATTTTAAAGGTTCTCACAAGATATTATACGTATTATGATTTGGGCATGGATTGGTTTATTTACTGGTGGAAGAATTATTGAAGCAAGGGAGAGTTTTTTCCAACAAAGTCTTCTCTAGTTACAGACGTAATTATCCACATTTAATGGAACACCACTAGCTCTTCCTCCTTTCTAAAGCCTTTCTTGATCTCACGGATCCCCGACTTTGGACTTCAGGACAACTCAAGCCTATCTACTATCTCAGTTTAGTGTTGATCCCGTCACCTTACTGTTATATTTCTATGCATATAACCTTGTCATATTACTAGATTCTAAACTTTTTCAAAGCGGAAAATGTGTTTCTAAGAATTCTTTGTGTCTTGCACATGGCACCTTCTAGTTGAATGGTCAATAGGTAAGGAGCAATATTTCTTCTTTGGGCAACGTTGGACCTATTAGACCTATTAGATGAGATTGGCTTTCTGTTTTGAAAGGTGACGAACACAGTGAATAATTTACATTGCATTTGGTTAAAGGAACAAAGAATCCATACTTGGTGTTCCAGGACCACTAATGCTTGCCATTTGAGGGATCACGGTTGACATTACCTGTATTCACCTTCCTCGTGGCTCTTTGGTAGAAAGAAACTAGAGCTGCTACAGATGAAACTTAGAAGAAACTAGCAAGAGTAAACAGATCTTTTACCGTTGCCAGCAAGCAGAGCATATCGTTTCTCCTATTGTCTTTATGACTTGCACTCTGTAATAAGTTTGTAGCACCCATTCTCTATGAAGCATTCCAAAATCAGCTCTCTGCATTTAGCCTCCAGCTGCCCCCCTCAGACCTTGGGCTGGCATTCAAGTGAGCTTTTCTACATCTTTGTTTTGTAAGTGAAATAACAATTGGCCATAAAGAGACTCACTCTCATTCAAAAATATTTTGATACAAACTTTTGAAATTTAAGTTGCTGTCTGGTTACCAGCTTCCCACAGGGTTTGTTAGATTTATATTCCTTATCTAAAAGTCTTAAGCAGAGTAGAAAGAAGAATCACTCTCCAGATTCACCTAGGATTCATTCACTTGTTTCTTTAAAGTAGTTGTTACTGAACACCGGCTGTGTTCCAGACATGGTGCTACTTCTGGAGAGATAACTGCAAACAAGACAGTTATGGCCTCAGTCCTCACAGGGCTACCAAAAAAAGTAAAATTTTTAATAAGCAGATATAGCTCAGCCTTGGAGACATAAAAATACATCTTCTGAGGTCACAGCACATGCAAAACAATTAAATAAGATACTGTGAATTAAGTTAACTACAGTAGACAATTCTAATGAACGTGCAAACTGAATAGAATTGACATTAGACTATGAGATTATAAAGATTAGCTCAGAAAAAATACCCAGTCGTAGTACTTCTTGGCAGAACCAGTGCTAAATTTTTATTTTCTGATAGATTGCATTACTTGATGAAATGGGCTAAGAACAATGCCAAGGCCCAAAATAATATTGACTCAAATCCATTTCAGTCATACACACATTTCATTTTTCCCTTTTCTACCTCGTGTTCGGAATTACTCCAGCACTCTGCCTTTACTGAAAAGAATGAATCACAGACAAGACAAAGAAACTAAGAGCAGTATTATTACCAGTGGCACAAATCAAAGGGGGCTCGCCACATGAATTCTGCCAGACTTGGAGATGTCTTTTATTAGATTTTTTTCCCTTTACATTTGTTGAAAGAGAGAAAATATGATAGCATCTCTCAAAGAAGAAATTCCAACCTTAAAAAACAAATTGAGAAGAAAGGAGTTACATTTTCCTTTCTGAATCATAAATTTGAAAAATTCTGGGAAATAACTAGTCTCCCCAGCATTGCTCAAGAAAATTATTAACCAACTTTAAATAAATCCTGCTGCTATCCACAGAATCAGTCCTCACAAATCACAAGTCCACATCTGTAGAAAGATCTCGGAGGGGCCCCAATCACCTCTCAGAAAAATGTTTCTGTATGTCTCTACTTTAAGTCAGAGCATTCCAACCCCACATCCAAACTTAAGGCCAATATGTTACCCAGCTTCATGTGAGGTAAGACAAAGCAGAACCAGAATACTGATTTGATGCATACAGATTTACAAACTATAGCTTATCCCACAAGAATCTAAATACATACTTCCTAGGTCAGAAAACTTTTTTAAAGGATATAATGACATTCACAAGTTAAAAAGAAGTTGTCAACTTAATATTCTCGTTCACAAAATTTCATCAGTGTTTCTTCCCTTTTTTATGGGTACTTTTTTATTGTGGTAAAAAATACATAAAATTTGCCATCTTAACAATTTTAAGTATAACTATACGTATACTGTGCAACAGATCCCTAGAACTTTTGGGTCTTGCAAAACTGAAACACTCTATCCACTGAACAACAACTCCCTTTATTCCCTCCCCTCAAGCCCTGGTAACCGTCATTCTACTTTCTGTTTCTAAGAGTTTGACTACTTTGGGTACCTCCTATAAGTGTAATCATGCAGTTTTTATCTTTTTGTGACTGGCTTATTTCACTTAGCATAATGTCCTCAGGGATTTATTTTTGTTGTAGCATATGACAGTATTTCCTTTTTTAAGGCTGATATATATACAGATATATATAAATATATGTATATACACACATATAATCATATTTTCTTTGTATCCATTCATCTGTAATAGACATTTAGCTTGCTTCCACCTCTTGGCTATTGTGAATAATGATGCTATGAACATAGGTGTGTAAATATCTCTTCAAGATCTTGTCTTCTATTCTTTTGACATATACCCAGAAGAGGATTTGCTGGATAATATGGTAATTCTATTTTTAAGTTTTTTGGGAAACTCCATCAGTTTTACACAGTGGCTGCATCATTTGACTTTCCCACCAACAGTGCACAAGAGTTCAAATTTCTCCACATCCTCACCATCACATATTTTTTTCATAGTGGTCATCCTAACAATTAGGAGGTAACATTTCAGCATGGTTTTGATTTGCATTTCCCTGCTTATTAGTTTTGTTGAGCCTCTTTTCAAATGTTAGTTGACCATTTATATACATGTATTTTGAAAATATCTATTCAAGTCCTTTGCCCATTTTAAAATCTGGTTGCTTTTTTGAGATTTAGGAGTTGCTTAAATATTTTGAATATTAACCCTTTATTATATATATTTTTTGTTTTTTCTCCAATTGTGTAGGTTGCATTTTCACTGTTTATTGTTACTTGCTATGTAGAATTTTTAAAATTTGATGTAGTTCTACTTGTCAATTTTTGCCTTTGTTGCCTGTGCATTTGGTGTCATATCCAAGAAATCACTGCAAAATCTAATAGCACGAAGATTTTCTTTTTCTTTTTTTTTTTTTTGCGTTACGTGGGCCTCTCACTGTTGTGGCTTCTCCTGTTGCAGAGCACAGGCTCCAGACACACAGGCTCAGCGGCCGTGGCTCACGGGCCCAGCCGCTTCGCGGCATGTTGGATCTTCCTGGACCAGGGCACGAACCTGTGTCCCCTGCATTGGCAGGTGGACTCTCAACCATTGCGCCACCAGGAAAGCCCTGTAGTAAGTTTTGAAATCAGGATGTGTGAGGTCTCCAGCTTGCTTTTTCTAGCCAAAATTGTTTTGTCTACTCAGGGTCCCTTGAGATTCCATATGAATTTCAGGATGGATTTTTCCATTTCTATATAAAAAAAATGCCATTGGGATTTTGATAGAGATTGCATTGAATCTGTAGATGGGTAGTATGGATATTTTAACAACATTAAGTCTTCCACTCCATGAAAATAGGATAGATGTCTATTTTTATTATCTTCTGTAATTTCTTTCAGCAATGTTTTGCAATTTTTGAAACATACATTTTTCACCTCTTGGTTAAGTTTATTCCTAAGTATTTTATTGTTTTTGATGTTATTGTAAATGGGTTGTTTTCTTAATTTTCTTTTCAGACTGTTCAGTTATTGTATGAAAAACAACTGATTTTTGCATGTTGACTTTGTATTCTTCCATTTTACAGAAATTGTTAATTAATTCCAACAGTTTTTCTTTTTTACCAGTTCTTTGGGATTTTCTATATACAGGATTATATCATTAGGAAATAATGGCAATCTTACATCTTCCTTTACAATGTAGATGCTTTTATTTTTCTTGCCTAATTGCTCTGGCATGGACTTCTAGTACTACATTGAATACAAGTGGTGAGAGTAAACATCCTTGGCTTGTTCTTGATTTTAGAGGAACAGATTTCAGTTTTTAACCATTGAGTATGATGTTAGCTGTAAGCTTTTTTATATATGATTCTTATTATGTTGGTTCAATTTCTTCTGTTCCTAGTTTGTTGATTGCTTTTACTTGAAAAGTATGTTGAATTTTGTCAGATACTTGTCCTTCATTAATTAAGATGAACATGTAGTTTTGTTCTTCATTGTTTAATGTGGTGCATTACAGTGATGATCTTCATATGTTTAATCATTCTTATATTCCAGGAAAAAATTAAAAAAGCATTTTGTCATGGTGTATAATACTTTTAATGTGCTGTTGAATTTGGCTAGCTAGTGTTTCAATGAGGATTTTTGCATCTATGTTCATCAGGGAAATTGGCCTGTTATTCTTTTCTTAAAGTATCTTTGATTTTGGTATCAGGGTAATCCTGACCTCATAAAAAAAGAGACTGAAAGTGTTCCCTCCTCTTAAATATTTTGGAGTAATTTGAGAAATACTTATGTTAATTCTTTTTTAAATGTTTGGTAGAATACATAAGTGAAGCCATCTAGTCCTGGGCTTTTCCTCATCAGGAGGTTTTTTTGATTACTGATTCAATCTCCTTTCTAGTTATAGGTCTGTTCAGATTTTGTATTTCTTCATGATTCAGTCTTGGTAGGATATAGGCATCTAGATGTTTATCCATTTCTTTTAGGTTATCCCATGTGTTAGCATATACACGTTCACAATGGTCTCATGATATTTTGTATTTCTGTGGCATTGTTGTAACTTCTCTTTGATTTCTGATTTTTGTCATTTGAGCCTTCTTTTTTTCTTATCTAGCTAAAGGTTTGTCAATTTATTGATCTTTTATTAAAAAACAACTCTTACTTTTGTTGATTTTTTTTCTAGTGCTTTTTTTGTTTTCTATTTCCTCTATTTCTTCTCCAATCTTTATTATTTCCTTCTTTCTGCTAACTCTGGGCTTAGTTTGTTGTTCTTTTCTTAGTTTCTTGAAGTCTAAAGTTAGATATTCCTTTGTGATTTTTTTAAATGTAGGCATTTACTGCTATAAATTCCCCTCTTAGTACTTCTTCTGCTGCATCCTGTAACTTTTTGTATGTTGTGTTTCCATTTTCATTTGTTTCAAAACATTTCCTAATTTCCCTTGTATTTTCCTGTTTTACTCATTAGTTTATCAAGAATGTGTTGTTTAGTTTTCCCGTATTTGTGCCCTTTCCATTTTTCTTTCACTATTGATTCTAGTTTCATTCCATTGTGGTCAGAAAAGATATTTTGTGTGACTTAAACCTTCTTAAATTTGGTGAGACTTGTTTTATGTCCTAATATGTGATCTATCCTGCAGAATGTTCTGTGCATACTTGAGAAGAGTGTTGCTGTAGAGTGGAGTTTTCTGTATATGTCTCTTAGGGACAATTGCTTTACTGTTGTTTAAGGCTTCTGTTTCCTTATTGATTTTCTGTTTCTTCCATCCATAATTAAAAGTTAGATATTGAAATCTCCTATTGTTGTGTTGTTATCTATTTCTTCAGTTCTATCAATGTCTACTTCATATATTTGTGTGCTCTGCTATTAGGTGCATCTATATTTATAAATATTATACTTTGCTGGTGAATTGACCCTTTAATTATTATATAATGTCATTCTTTGTCTCTTATAACAGGTCAGGACTTAAAATCTATTAGTCTGATATATGTATGGCCATTCCTGCTCTCTTTTTGTCACCATTTGCACAGAATACTTTCAGACTATGTGTCCTTATATCTAAAGTGAGTCTCTCTATATAAAGCAATTAATAACAGATCTTAAGGGAGAAATAGACAATAATACAACAATTGCAGGGGAATTCAATACATCACTATCAGCAATGGCTAGATCATCCAAACAGAAAATCAACAAGGAAATGTTGCAACTGAACCACACTTTAGGACAAATTGACTTAACAGATATATACAGAATATTCCATCTAACAGCAGCAGAATACACATTCTTTCCAAGTGTGCATGGAACATTCTTAAGATAGACCATACGATAGGCCACAAAACAAATTTTAGAAAATGTAAGGTTGAAATCATATCAACTATCTTTTCTGACCACAATGGTATGAAACTAGAAATCAACAAGAGAAAAGTAAAGAGATTCACAAATATGTGAAAACTAAACAAGACACTTCTAAACAACCATTGACCAAGAAGAAATCAAAAAGGAAATAAAAAATTATCTTAAAAGAACATTAAAAAAACAACATATCAAATATTGTGGGATGCACCAAAAGGAGTTTTGAGAGAAAAGTTTAAAGCAATAAACACATATGTTAAAATTTTTAAAGAACTCAAATAACATAACTTTACAAGTCCAGGATCTAGGGGAAAAAATTAAACCCAAAGTTAGAAGGAATGAAATAATAACGATTGGAGCTAAAATAAATAAAATAGAGACCAGAAAAACATAGAAAGGATCAACAAAACTAACAGCTGGTTCTAAAAAGAATAAACAAAATTGACAAACCTTTAGCTGGACTAAGAAAAAAAGCCTCAAATAAATAAAATTAGAAATGAAAAATGAGACATTACAACTGATAATACAGAAATACATAGGATCATAAGATTTGTTGATATGTAATTGTTCATACTATGAACAATTACATAACAACAAAACGATAACATATCAACAAATTACATAATCTAGAAGAAATGGACAAATTTCTACACCAACACAACCTACCAAGACTGAATCAGGAAGAAATAGAAAGTCAGAGCAGACCAATAACAAGAGATTGAATTAGTAATAAAGAAACTCCCAACACAGAAAACTCCAGGACCAGATGGCTTCTCTGGAGCATTCTACAAAAAGTTTAAAGAAAATTTAACACCAATTCTCCTCAAACTCTTTCAGGTTATCAAGGAGGAGGGAACATTTCCTAATTCATTCTATAAGGCCAGAATTACTTTGGTAACAAAACCAGATGAGGATACCACAAGAAAATTATAGACCAATATACCTGATAAATATATATGTAAAATTCTCAGCAAAATATTAGCAGTCAAATTAAAAAACACATTAAAAGAATTATACACTGACTAATTGGAATTTATGCCTGGGATGCAAGGATGGTTCAAAATACACAAATCAATAAATGTAATACATAACATCAATAGAGTGAAAGGTAAAAATCACATGATTTTATCTCAGTAGACACATAAAAACCATTTGACAAAATACAACAACCTTTCCTGATTTAAAAAACAAAAAACAAAAACCCTTAACAGACTGGGTATAGAAGGAACATAACTCAACATCATAAAGCCCATATACAACAAACCCACAGTTAATATTATAGTCAATTTAAAGAAATAGAAAGTATTTCCTCTAAGATCAGGAACAACACAAGGATTCCACCCTCAGCACTACATTTCAGCATTCCATTCTACTGGAAGTCCTAGCCAGAGCAATTAGGCAAGACAAAGAAATAAAAGGCATCCAGATCAGAAAGGAAGAAGGAAAATTGCTGTTATTTGCTGGTGATATGATCTTATATGTAAAAAATCCCAAAGAATCCGTCAAAAAACTGTTGGAATTAATCAACAATTTTAGTGATGTGGCAGGTTACAAAAATCAACAAACAGAAATTAATTGCATTCCTTTACACTAATGATGAAGCATCTGAAAAAGAAATAAAGCCATCCCATTCACAATAGCAACAAAAACACCACCTTCAGAATGGGAGAAAAATTTTGAGAACCACATATTTTATAAGGTGTTAATATCCAAAATATATAAAGAAGTTAGTCAACTCAATAACAAAAACAAAAAAAATATGATTAAAATATGAGAAGAACTAAATAGACATTTCTCCAAAGAGGACATAAAAATGGTTAACAGAAAGATACAAAGATGCTCAACATCACTAAACAACATCACTAATCATCAGGGAAATGCAAACCAAAACCACAATGAGATATGACCTCATACCTGTTAGACTGTCTATCATCAAGAAAAGAGACAAGAAGTACTGGCAAGGATGTGGTGAAAAGGGAACACCTATACATTATTAGTAGGAATGTAAATTGGTCCAACCACTGTGGAAAACAGCATGGAGATTCCTCAAAAAAATTTAAAACAGACCTACCATATGATCCAGCAATTCCACTTCTGGGTATATAAGCAAAGGAAGTGAAAACAGGATTTCAAGCTGTTATAGGCACCCCCATGTTTATTGCAGCATTATTCACAATAGCCAAGATGTGGAAACAACTTAAATGCCCATCAGTGGATGAATGTACAAAGATGTGAAACATATACACCATGGAATATTATTCAGCCACGTGAAAGTTATCCTACCTTTGCAACAACACGAGTGGACTTGAACACTTTATATTAAGTGAGATAAGTCACACAGAGAGAGACGAGTACTGTATGACATCACTTACATGTGGAATCTAAAAATGTTAAACCTCTAAAATTGAGTAAAATGCTGGTTACTGGGGAATAGGGAGAGGGGAGAGAAGAGTGATGGTGTTTAAGGGTACAAACTTGTGACAAGTAGAAAATAAACCATAGAGCTCTAATGCACAGTATAATGAGTATAGACAATAATACTGCACTATAGTTATGTAATATAATATGATAAATATTGCTATACTGGCATATTACAAAGTAACCACACTGTACATCTTAAACTTACACATCAAATTTATTCAATAATATCTTTTTTAATTTCAAAAACTTAGTGATGTAATATACCCCAAACCATTGAATTATACACTTTAAATTGGTTAATTGTATGTACATGAATTATCTCAATAAAGCTGTTAATTTTTTTAATAAAGTTAGACAAATAATAAACTATATACAGAATAGAGTTTGGTTTTGATTTTTATCTATTCAGCCACTAAACTCAGTCTTTTGGGACTTTAATCCATTTATATTTAAAGTAATTACTGATAGGGAAGGACTGACTAATTGTCACTTTGTTATTTTCTGAATGTCTTCTAGTTATTTTGTCCCTCTTTTCCTCTCTTGCTGCCTTCTTTTGTGTTTCATTGATTTTTGTTTTTGTTGTAGTAAAGTGCTTTGATTTCTTTCTCATTTTCTTTTGTGTATCTTCTATAGATATTTTTTGTGGTTACCATGGAGATTATACAAAACATCTTATAGTTATAGGAATATATTTTAAACTGATAACAGTGTAACTTCAATTTCATACAGAAACTCTTCTTTACATCTTCCCTTTATATTATCAATTTCACAAATTATATCTTTTTATATTTTGTGTCCATTAATGATTTTACAGTTATAGTACTGTTTATGCTTTTATCTTTTAAATTCTAGATCAGAATTAAAAGTGATATAAGCACCACTGTTACAATATTGCCAGATTCTATATTTGTCTATATATCTATCTTCAGCAGGGAGCTATGTATTTTCATATGCTTTTGTGTTCCTGTGTTGCATCCTTTAGTTTCAACTTGAAGGACTCCCTTTAGCATTTCTTGTAAAGCAAGTTCTGTGGTGATAAACCAACACTGAGGGAGTTTATATCTGGGAAGGTCTTTATTTCTTCAATTTTAAAGACAGTTTTGCTTGACATAATATTCTTAGTTGGCAATTTTTCTTTCAGCAGTTCAAACATATCATTCCACTCTCTTCTGGTTTGCATGTTTCTGCTGAGAAATCTGCTGATTGTTTTATGGGAGTTCCCTTGTATGTAATAAGTCACTTTTTCTTGTTGCTTCAAAATTCTGTTTTTGACTTTTAACAATTATGTTAGTGTAGATTTCTTTAAATTCCTGTTTGGAATATTTTTAGCTTCATGGATCTGGATGTTCATTTCCTTCCCCAGATCTGGGAAGTTTGCAGCCATAATTTCTTTAAACGTGCTGTCTGCTCTTTTCTCTCTCTCTTCTTCTGGAACTCCTATAATGTGTATTTTGCTCCCCTTGATGGTATCCCTTAAGTCCCTTAGGCTTTCTTCACCATTCTTCATTCTTTTTCCTTTTTGTTCCTTTGACTCAATAATTCCAAATGACCTGTCTTTGAGTTTGTTAATTATTTCTTCTACTTGATCAAGTCTACTGTAAAACCCCTTGAGGAAATTTTTCACTTCACTTATTGTATTCTTCAGCTCCAGAATTTGTTTGGTTCTATTTTGTTCCTCTTTGTTGATATTTTCATTTGGTTCATCAATCACTTTCCTAATATTTGCTTATTTGTGCTCTCTTGTAGCACACTGAGTTTCTTTAAGAAGATGATTTTGAATTCTTTGTCAGGTAATTCATAGGTCTCCATTTCTTTAGGGTCAGTTTCTGGAGATTTATTCTGATATTTTGATTGGGTCATGTTTTCCTGATAAACAACCACCTCTCTCAGTATTTATGAACTAGGTTCTTACAGGAGAAAACCTCCATCAATCAGCCTGTTTAAATATTCTGTGGGCCTCTCAAACCTTTTCCAGGGATGCATCTTCTTAGGGCTATACATGTAATTTTCCAATTAGAGAGGTTTACACGTTTCTCCTTCAGGAGCTTGTGATCTCTTGCTCCTTCTGGTGTCTATCTGCAGTAATGCAGTTTCTCTGTCACTGCAACAACTCAGCTTTCTTTTTTTCTCAGTAGCCCCCCAGGCATTCAAATATGCCAGCTTCATCAATGCTGGGAGTCAGGTGAAACAGATATCAGTCCCTTGGAACACTATCCAGAAAGTCAGAATTTTGGAGGTATATTCCACTCTTTTCTTTCCCTAAAGGAGAATCTGTGAGTTGGTTATTTATTCCAGATCACACTAAACTGTGTTGGCTTGGGGG
The DNA here is from genome assembly GCF_011762595.2 of Tursiops truncatus. Taxonomy (NCBI): domain Eukaryota; kingdom Metazoa; phylum Chordata; class Mammalia; order Artiodactyla; family Delphinidae; genus Tursiops; species Tursiops truncatus. The sequence continues at coordinate 20,759,136 of NC_047037.1, read as the reverse complement.
AAGGGATACAGTGGGTGAAATGAAATCGCTTTTCTTCCTCATTTCAATATGGCTATTCTTGGCTTTGAGTTTGCCTGGGGTCCAATAATTTCTTAACTAGTTTCTGGAGTTCTCATAAAGGCTTTTTGGACCATATATTTTTATTAAGTCAGTGTCTCTGTTGGGAAACAAGGTCTAGGCTTCCTATTCTGCCATCTTGCTATCATCATCATTATCAGGAGCATTTTTTAACTTCATTTATTTGTTTGACAAACTTTATTAAGTGTCTTCTACATGTTAGTTCTAGGCTAAGTGCCAGGAATGCAATGATAAATAATATAATGTTCACATTTTCATTATTGAAATTCCATCATTTTCTAAATTCTCCCAGCAGTATTTTGATTCCAGAACTATAAATTCTTATACATATTTTTTATTAATTTACTTTTCATTGTTTTTCTCAACTTTACTGAGGTATAGTTTACTTTTTAAATGTGTTCTTATGATATGCCTTAATTTATTTCCAGTTGTTCAGTGCTTATCAAAGCTGAGCTTTTTAATAAAAATATTTATAATTTCTATTAAAATATAAAATATAGTATATTTAAATGATTTTATATAGTTTCTAATAATTGAAGTACTTTTACATATCATGTAAACAAAGTCTGAATTAGAAATAAGGTCACAGCAGTGATCTGTAGAGAGATGATTCATATTTTATCTGAACTTAGATTCCATTTCACATCACTTTGTCATTATACATGGCACTGTTAGATTTAATTCTAGTACTCTGCAATATAGTAATAATAGCTAAATTAATACAGCTAAATGAAAAAGAATTCATATTTAAATGACCAGACATCTTCATTATCTACTACGTTGTAATAATTGCAAAGAACATACCAACTGTTATTTTTATTGTAATCATCGTATAGCAAGATTTTATGGAAGAGGTGTTATTGTTGTTTGCTTTTGTTTTGCCAATTCCTGATTGCTATATTATTCTCATTCCTTGTAATACATACATCTTGATGAGCCTACCTGGAGTCTCTGCTCTGAGAAATTCCTCCCACCCAAACTTTACACAGCCACAGTGGCTCCCCTGCTGGAACTGAATGGATAAGAAGTAAACACCTTATCTAACCTGGATCTATCATGCTCTGTGTCCTGAGAATGTGTAATTGGAACTAAGAGACATTAATTTAGACTCTAGATTTGTAATATGTAAATTGATGAACTAGGGAAAATAATATATAATCATTATGAACTAAGAAACAAGGAATATTAGTTTTCCAAAAGTTAAGAGTAAAATAAACATACACAAAGGAAGCTAAACAAAGATTGAGAGAAAAAGCTCTGGGAGGTTTCTAAATCCTTTCTGAGGTTCACCTGCATTCCCACACTTGGAGTCTGGGAAGTCTCCCAGTTAGCATTATAATAATGCTTTCCATTTATATAAGCTAGTTCATGTTGGTCTCTATTTAAAATAATTAACTCTTTGGATGCCGGCAATACATTGCTGAAAATAAGCATATCTCCTAAGTAAATGAGCCAGATATTCTGTACCTAAAAATGGTAAGTTTCAGATGGTCACTTTGATGTAATAATTGATGAATTCACTCTTTCTGGAGATCTATTTATCCCTAGAAGGAAGTTCTTTCAAGGTGAAATCAATCCCAGTAAACTTTCCATAATAAAATTAACCTATAGTAACTAACCCACTTCTCAGCAGACTCTGTCAACACAGTGCTGTTTGTGGAATCACCAACCTCCCCCGCTGACCATAGCCTGATCCTAATATCACATGGAAGAGTGTGCTGCCTGGCTCAAGCAATTATATGAACAGAACAGTTCTCAGTTGATTTCTAAATACCCAGAGAGACATCATCTTCCAGATATTAAAGGATCTCTACGAAAATAGGTTCCCCCAAATGAAACTTCAGTTCAACTGAAGATTAACAACAGTTAATTAATAACTTTGCTCAATGCAAATTACCTTGACCTGTTTAGTGCTGGTCCTGCTTTTAACTACAACTTTCATAGAAAGAGTATATCAAATAAGCTTGAGGGATTCTCCTTGCCAGTGATTGAAAGGATCTCCTTCAGCTGAGGGTCAGGCAGAATAGAAAAGATGAGCTATCTGAAAATGAGAATTAGGTTTCCCCTCCTCATGATGCTAACATCAGTGGCTTTTCTTGCAAGAAAAATCCTTTCCAAAATTGACTAATTTAGGGATTTTAAACAAAGTGATCATTGTATGACCCTTTTTTATTTAATAACTAGGTTAGATTTAGTCTTCCAAAAAAAAAATCAAGTTCCACTTAATAACCAAATAACTGGTTACTGACCAATTGTCTTCAGAATGACCAGATGTTCATTAGCATTATCAATCCATGCTGAATGCATCCTCCTGCTCCAACTAGATTACATAGTTTCCCGCTGCACCAGACCTGGAACAGAGTGTGTCTAGATTTGTCTATCACCAGCCAAGATCATCTGAGCCACTTCACCTCCCACCTCTTTGCCTTTTTCTGTTTACCCATCTTAGACCTCCCACTTCCTGCTCCTGGAGAGTTATTAGTATTACAACAAATACTGTTTGAGTGATCTTTCTATCGTTCCTTGACTTCTTTAAGGAGAGTCAACATATAAAACTAATAAAAAATAAAGTTTCAAATCAAACATACTTAGAAGTAATAAAGACTTTTATTGACTATAGACTATGAAGCTAACAACCTTAACTTTATGTTTATAAATCAAATTTTGGTTGGCACATTGGCAGTATCTAAATTCTGTGAACACTTTTAATAGTGAAGTACTGTGACTAAATGGCGCTTTTTTTTTGGGTATGATTCCTAAATAAGGTGCCAGTGAAGCTGAAGGAAAATATTTAATCTATGACGTGGTCTATGGCCTGTTCAAGTTGACCTCATTTATTATCTTCTTAAACCGAAGCTTTTAAATGTAGCCAAAGGACACAGTGCTAAGCTGTATAACCCATATGGTGAAAGCATGGTTCTACTGCTATGAGAGTGTCATTGTTGATATCTCATTGCCAAAATAGCAGAACACAGAGCACACTCAGACATAAAAGCCTCACACCATTTTTGAGAGAATTCAGTTAGTCATTGGCTCTATAAATGTGCGATCTGTTTCTACTATACAGACCTTGAAATGAGCTACATCCCAAAGGGTGCTCAAAACATCTGGAAGAGAGTACGTTGGTCAAAATTTGTACTATGGGATTTCTTTTTAAATATCAGTTTATAGATAAAGACACATGTTTTGATCAGAATTTTAGATATCTGTGTAATATTTAGAAAATATTTATGTCAATCTCATAATAATTACTGCCTGGAAATCAACTGGAAATTAACACATTCATTTTCTGCTACAGAGGGAAATGAAAGGAAATACGACACTCTCTAAAGCAATGTTTCATGCAAATAGAACATGGCTTACAGTGTACTAGCAAAGTGGATACGTTCACTTCATGACAAATGACATTCCATGGCCCACACCCATCATGCGGAGTGGTGGTTCTCAAATTTTAACACGTATCAGGATCATCTGGAGGAGAATTCATAGATTGCTAAGCCACACCCCCAGAGTTTCTGATTCAGTAGGTCTTGGATAAAGCCCAAGAACTGGCATTTCTTAACAGGTTCTGAAGTAATGCTGAGGTATCTGTGCTGATGCTGGTAGTCCAAAAATCACACTTTGAGGATTAAAATTATAGGTAATAAAAGGACCATCTAAGTTTAGCTAGCTGTAACTATTGTTGACATTGAGCCAAATAAAATGGTCACGTACTAGGGGGAAAAAAAAACAGGGAAAAATGCCTTTCCATTAACTCTCATCTTAGAAATCCATTCTAGAAAGTTCACTGAATCTGTGAAACCAATATATATGTTAGTTACTGGTTCATAACAGTGGAGGATAGAGCTAACACTGGGTTATTTTGCCAGAAATTCCACTTCCTAACAAGTTTTTTCTTCATATTTCACAAGAGTAACTAATATATTTAAGCCTTCTCTTCAGTCTGCAAGGAATCCTCTAATTTCTAATACCTGATGTAGCTCCAGAAAAAAAAGGAGAAAGTACATGAAGGACTTTGTAGGAAAATTTACTCCTATGCAGTCCTCAACAGTATAAGAGAGAAAACATTTCTATTTTTAAATTAGTTAACTTTGCATTTCAAGGAATAGTTAGAAATGTTTATGTACACATACAATTTGAATTTTAATATTTCACCCCACTGCTTTAAGGTTGAGTGTATATGTCCCTACTTAATCCCCTCCTGCAGATCCTGAAAGATCTTTAAGCATGCAGCTACCCCCACTTCCCTGCTACCCAACTGGGAAGATATGAGCCAGACAGTCAATGGCTCCAAAGAGAGGCTAGTCTTGCTTAGCCTGGTATATATCAGTTGGTGTGATCATGTGGCCCATAAACAATAGGGGAAATTACTCCTAAGAGAAAAATAGGAGGAAAAAACCTAAGTAGATCTTTATAGCAAAAATTAGTTATTTTATTTCAAGTACTGTGAGTTCTTAACTATTAGACATGATGCTCTCACTAAATTGAATGTTGACGTTTCTGATTTTGTGGTCCTTTCAGCCAAAACTGGTATTACGTTTACCTTTGTGTTTTCTTTGAAGCAAACATTTTCTTAGCAAATGAATGGTACGACTAAGATTATAGGAGACAGTTTTAAACAACTTAAAGGAATAAATTTGCTGAATTGCCCCCCATAGTATCACACATGCATCCATTTATAATCAATTTACTGCTCACGAATAATTCTTAGCCATTCATACAGATTATGTCTTTTACAGACTCCTACTAGGCCTTGTTAAAGTTATAAGTGTGTTAAAATTTTTCAGTTACATGAATTTTAGAAGAGTGTATAATTCTGGCTATTTTCTTCCAAGTTAGGCTGAAGTAGCTAAGTTTCACTATAAAAGCTATGCAATAAAGACACATATACATTTTTTATTTCAGTTTTCCCCTATTTTGACTTGTCCATATTGACATATTCTTTGCTAGCATGAATGTCTCAGAGATGATTGTTTTGACTATCTCATACTAGCATTTAGCTCATACTATCAGGGTTTCTTTTCTTATGACACTATGAATGTTTCTTTGCCTGTTAGTAGATACAATTCAATTCAATGTACCTTTCTTTTTCACAGAATTTTTCAAAATTTTTTGTTGCAATTTTAATGTTTTTATTAACCAGTGTCCTCAAAAATAAGCTTCAGGGTTTCCCTGGTGGCTCAGTGGTTGAGAGTTCGCCTGCCGATGCAGGGGACACGGGTTCGTGCCCCGGTCCGGGAAGATCCCACATGCCGCGGAGCGGCTGGGCCCGTGAGCCATGGCCGCTGAGCCTGCGCGTCCAGAGCCTGTGCTCCGTGACGGGAGAGGCCACAACAGTGAGAGGCCCGCGTACCGCAAAAAAAAAAACAAAAAAAAATAAGCTTCAAGGTTATATAATATTTTAAAGAAAGACTTGAAATTCTAAATTCCTATAAAACATACGACTTAACCTACCTAAATTGTCATGACAAGAAAGCAGTGGACTGAAAATGGTAGAAGGAAGTAGCAATACCTACCTGGTATTGAGGTTAAAAATATGATAGTATCATTATGAGAATGACTAATCTGAAACAATAAGCACTTTGAAAACCATATTCTAAACTAGTTTAAACCTCATATAAGCACTGGTCACTTCAAAATTAATATGTGATCTTTCCAGTAAGTGTTGGTCTTACAAAGTGAAAACCCAATGGCTTGCTTGTATGATGAGTCACACTTTATCATTACTTCAATGAGAAGGCATGCATAAATATGCAAGTATTCTGAAGTATTTCAGCTATATGAAATCACAGGCAAATTGCATCTGCCACTCACAAGGTATCAATCTTCAGTCCGTTTTTATCTGGTTTTAATTTAATTGCCCCCTATGTCACAACAGACTGCATGTCTAAAATGTGTAAACTATATTATCTTGCATATTTATAAAAATAAAACCTATGTGATGTTTAATAAACATATTGTCAACATTTTCCTAATATATTGCAAAAATTATGGGAAGTATCAAACTACTTGGGGGGTAAAGTTTATGCCACCTTCTTTTACATCTGGAATAGGAGAAATTTTAATTGTGTGTTCTTTTCTGGGAAAAGTAGAGTTGGACATTTATTTGAAGTTTTCGAAAATGTTGTCTCCATAAAGCTGAATTCTGTAATCATAATTATTAAAGGATATCTGTAAGAGTATCATATGCTCCCTTCTGATTTGAAGAAAATAAGCCTAATAAATATTTCTATAATTTTGAGAGCTATATCATTATGTAGATATAAATGATTCACTATATTAACCTAAATATTGGTCCACCAATATCAATTATGCTATTAATTAAAACATTAAATAAAATTAATTAAACACATTTTTCTTTTTTTAATTAAAATAATATAAAGTCTCCTTTACTCTGTCTATATTATCCACATGAAGAAATAAATCTTCTGAGAGAAGAGAGAGATCTCTGAGAGAGAGAAAAAATCTCTGAGAGAGAGAAAAAAAAATCACCTTTTACCTTGGTGAGGAATAAAAAGGATCTGAGATACCTCAAATAGTAAAACTGTTCAGACTTTAATCTTTTCAGTAGAATAAAATTTTAGTCCATTTTTATTTTCTCTCATTCTTATTAACTTTTACTAATTGACTGAATATTAAGCTCTGTGAAGACAGGGTACACCAACTCTTCTTTGCATTCCTAGTATGTAACACAATGCCATTTACAAATAGATGTTCAACAAATGTTTGCCAAATTGTGATCTTCATAAAGATCGCTTTAAACAAATAAATCACTTGACATTCCATAAACAGGCAAGATGTATATCAGTATAGTCTCAGCCAAGTACCATACTTAGAAGAACTTGATATTGCTTCAATCTATGGATAAAATCCAAAATTGACATGGCACTTCTGTCAGGCTTTTGAAACTCATGATGACCGTCTCAAACGTATGGTACTGGGAGTATATTTTTTTTTACTCTATGACCCTCACATTTCTTGTGATTTTTTTTGTCCCATATTCAGTTGAAACCAGTATATCCCTACAAAGATCAAAGAGTAAAACAGTGACCTTTACACAGTTAGATATTTAAACAATATTCTTTTTAAGTATCTATTAGACAAGATTTACTTCATGCCATTTTCAATCAACTGCACAGACAGGCCATGGGTATATAAGATAAATTCCTCTATTCGAGCTAACAAAAATATTTCATCTACACTTTGTTTATCCATGGAAAGAAACTGAGCATGTCCTCTGCAGTTTTACTACAGGTCATCTGAAGGGCAGCCCCTGGATTCCTCTGATCCATGCAGACTTCCCAAGGGCCAGAGAACAAGGCTCGTTTGATACAGCACCTGCTGTGAGCCCATCACTTGGATACTTTTTCTGCAAATTTTTGCCAGACTGTGAATAGTGTAATATGTAAAAGGGGGGAAAAAGAGCTCAAAGAGCAATAGGAAAATCAGCAGCAAATCAACAAAAATACCATTAAGAACCACGGATCAATCATCTCACATAACTTTCCCCAATATGGTTGCACTGGCCATATGTCAGCAATTGGCACCCAGGTCTCATAGATATTGTCTACATGTTTTATTGTCTAACTATCTTTATTGCTTCTGACCTATGATTCAGGTATGCAGCAAAAAATAACTATATTTCCTAATCATTCACTTCTAAGTAGAAAATGCCATAGCAACTAAAACTTGTACATAGAATAGTATCAGAGATTGGAAAGCATTTATGAAAAAAAACGTTTTCAACCATTAGTGTAAGTAAGCAATACGGTGTTCCATAAGAGAGAAAAGAAGGTCTACATTTCTAACTGTAGTTAAGAAATGGCTTTGGTGTTGAGACTAATAGGACTAGTCACACCTCACACAAGAGATCGACTGAAAGGAAACTAAATTCTAAGTGGGTTGCAGTTCCAATGCTCTAAATTAATAGAAATCTGTGCAAAATATTATTTTCTACCACCTTTTATAAATGTTGTGCAAATTTAAGTGACTTTAGGTATAGAATAGTAAAAGAACAACATCCTTTGAATTATTTTAGTTTTCATTCTAATACGCAGGCTGTCTGACTCAGATACTAAAAGCCGACATGCACAGACTGGTAACTAAAAGCAGCGTCTAACATAGAAGAGCAGAAAATACCACAAAAACCTCAAAAATATTCACTCCTCTTGCAGTCTTCTCAGCAACATTCATAAGTTGTGTCTGCCAATGTTGCTTTTACGGCTCAGAAGAAAAACATCTCTGTCCTCTAAGAACTCAGTCTGTGAAAGAAATCATCCAAGGCATGTACACAAGTTCGGTACAAGGAGGAATACCTGTTAGCACATTACTGCTGAACAGAGTAGCTTCGGAAGGAGACAGCATTTGAGCTGGACCTCAAAGGATAAGCAAGATTGCAAGAGGCAGAGATGGACAGTTGCCCACTTTAAGAACAGCAGTTATACTTAAACCACATTTTGTATTTCTTTGCATCTCCTGCACTGAGTGCAATGCCTTAACATAATAAGCATTCCATATATAATTCCTACTGAAAATATTTTCATATTGAAGAATTATACTAATGTATTAATTTGTATCTTGGCCTGGTATTCATGATCATGTACAACCTCATTCCAACATTTCTTTTAATCCTATTACACAATACTCTGGGAGATAAAAGCTTTGCTCACCATTACTATACTTTCCAGAGCACACTCGTTTGCCCATGACATGCACAACTCAGAATTATCTTTTGCTAATTGAACTTTATGCATCCTTGAAGATTCAGTTTAATTTCTTCTCCTCCCGAAGCCCAGACAGCACTCATCATCCCCTCATTTGAACTTTTTATATATTTTTTCTTTAAAAGTATTCACTTCTTATACTAGAGCCTTTGAAGTTAAGGAACCATATCTTTAGTATTATGGGTTCTTCCTAAATGCTTCATTTCTTATACATAATTGTCATATGATAAATATGTTTGACAGAATCTGGGCTAAAGTACAAATAATTAGGGGGTTTGGGGTTGTTGCTGTTGTTTACATTCAGCTTGTTTATTAAGCATCTTGAAGTTTTTACTCCATTTCAAGACTAAAACTGGAAATAATAGATGATACATTTGGATATATTTTTACTTCTTTACATTTAACTTTTTATTTTGAATATTATGCTTACATAAAAGTTACAAAATAGGACAGAGAGCTCCTATACACCCATCACCCAGGTTCCCCTCCTGTTAACTTCTTCCACAACCTTGCTACATTATTACAGCTAGCACATTAACAAGCACAATATTAACTATACTATGGATCCTATTAAATTTTACCAGTTGATCCTCTAATGACCTCAAGATCCTATCCAAGGTTCCACATTGTATTTAGTTGTTATTTCTCCTTAATCTCCTCCAATCTGTAACAGTTTATCAGCTTTGCCTCACATAATCGTGACTTTTTTAGAAGAACTTGTCAGTTATTTTGTAGAATGTTTCTTATCTTGGTTCTATCTGATGTTTTCTCATAATTGGAATGAAGTTATGATCAGACTATTTACATGACGTCTGGCTTCCAAGATGGAAGAGAGGAAGGTGCCATTCCTCTTAAAACCCAGAACATCACTTTAACTGCGTCCTATTGGTCAAAGCAAGGGATAAGCCCAGCCCAGATTCAAGAGAAGGGGCCACAGATTCCACTTCAGGATGTGAGGAACAGACTGACCTACAGGAATGGAAGTAATAGACAGTGATCATCTTTGAAGACTATCTACCACAACTGGGTTTTCAAAAATACTTTTCAAAAAAAAGCAAAAAACCAAAAACACTTAACAAGACAACCAAAACCTGGGAATCTGCCACTTATTACACTGAACATTTTTAATTATCTGAAACTTCTTTAAAGTGGGGTTAAGTTTCTTCTCTGCCTAATTCACAGGGTGTGGCAGCCATGGAGGACTGCTACTACGATCTCCCCTTAAAGAAGAAAACTGCCAGGAGGAGTACAGTTAGCCAGTAGCTTCTGGCTTTTGCTTTTTGAGGCTCTGCTATAGCATTCATGCCAGGGCCACACCCTTCACAGCTTGCTTCAGGTCAGTAACTAAGTATGGTAGTCACTTCTACTCATCCCAGGAGTTCTCTAATGAGCACTCGTCACTCAAGAGCTCCCCATCAGCCCAAAGAGACTTACAGCCACAATGTGGTCTGAGGCTTTGCCTATTCAAGTCTCCTTCCCTGTCTTGTCCCCTTCGTGGGTATCAGACCTGAACTGTGATTAGTGATTTTTTAATGCTTAAATTCCAAATAAAGTAAATCATATGTGTTTAAGGAAATGAAGTAAAAGTAGAAAAAGATTAATTCACAATATTCTCATTAATCAAAACCAGCACATTCATGAATATTAAAAATCTTCTTTCATTTTCAACATTCATCCATATAGAGCAGAAACATTTTCTTGAAAACTGTAAGATAAAAAATACAATATCTTACTGGCTTTTATATGAAACTATGTCTTCAAATGAAAAACGTATTGTCCTTATAATTATCTTGTTTTGGAGAAAATTGAAAATATTCCTGACAGCACAACAAAATCTTATATCTATAATAGAGAAAGCATTACTGTGGCCAGGCATTACTTAATCCAGTCAAAGAGACTGACCACCATTTGGTCAAATATCACATTTTCATCAAGGTCTTATTAAAGAGATTTTCTTCCCATTGATTCAAGATATTATTTGATATTATATTTAATGTCCAAAGGGCTTTTGTACATGGAAAAGTATGTTTACATAATTAAAAATCTAATACACAAAAATGTTCTAAGTATATAAATAGCACTTATAAAAACTAATAACACTAAAATGTATAAATCACATCAATAACTTAACATATCAACTTCTTTCAAAGACTCTAAGCTGTTTTAAAATGGAAAAAAATAGATAAATTATCATGATTATTCTAAAACTCATTGTTACACTTGCATCTAACCTAGCATCAAAATCCTGACACCATCTATTGGCACACTTATCTTCAGATCTCACAATAAGTGAAAGACACTCAAAAGAAAAAAGATACCATTACAGCCTGTCTGGATTACAGATTTTTTTATTATGTAATAAGTGATTACTGATTGGGACACAGAGCTGGAGTGAGACTTCCAATGTGATTCAACTTCATGCCAATATTGCCATAATTCTCCAAGCCTTTCTTTTTTTAAGTCTAGGTTTATTTGCCAGACCCAGATAGTATGTTTTCTGTCCTTCCTTTCACAGAATTTTCATATTTTTATAACCTGATGCCTTTTCCTGAAATTATGTGTCCTTTAGTATCAACTTAATATCAAGTAACAAGTTTACTTAGTTCAATAAGTTTAGAAATTGGTATAAAAAGTTGATTTTGAAGCTTCTCTCAATAAAACCCTGGGTACTTTTAAATAGAGAGGAGTATTAGAGACTAAAGTTTGGAATAATCTGAATTTTACTTAGAAAACAGTTTCTAGAGGTAGGGTAGATGAATACTTTTGGGATAGAACTTAAAAATAGATTTATTCTTGAGGGCATGAGCTCACAAAGGTAGTTACAATTTAGTAACTTCACTTTCTTAGATATATTTTCATTTATTTTCTCTACCATATATTTCAAATTTTAATCAATCATCTCTATAATTGTATCCTCTTTTATAATTCTTGTATGTTTCATGGACGATAACTCTGTAGTCATCCCACTGACACCACTAATTTTTTTGTTTTATTTTTTTTTGTTTTTTGCGGTACACGGGCCTCTCACTGTTGTGGCCTCTCCCGTTGCGGAGCACAGGCTCCAGACGCGCAGTCTCAGCGGCCATGGCTCACGGGCCCAGCCGCTCCACAGCATGTGGGATCTTCCCGGACCAGGGCACGAACCCGTGTCCCCTGCATTGGCAGGCGGACTCTCAACCACTGTGCCACCAGGGAAGCCCCCATCACGAACTTTTTTAAGGAAGCTGGCCTGATTGTATGGCCAGCTTATCAAGAAACAGGATGAACTTAATTTGCTGTCATTGATTTGTGCTGGCACTGATTTGTGCTTTCTTTGAGCTCCTCTACTCTTTTTTTTTTTTTTTTTTTAACATCTTTACTGGAGTATAATTGCTTTACAATGGTGTGTTAGTTTCTGCTTTATAACAAAGTGAATCAGTTATACATATACATATGTTCCCATATCTCTTCCCTCTTGCGTCTCCCTCCCTCCCACTGTCTCTATCCCACCCCTCTAGGTGATCACGAGGCACCGAGTTGATCTCCCTGTTCTATGCGGCTGCTTCCCACTAGCTATCTATTTTATGTTTGGTAGTGTATATATGTCCATGCCTCTCTCTCACTTCGTCACAGCTTACCCTTCCCCCTCCCCATATCCTCAAGTCCATTCTCTAGTAGGTCTGTGTCTTTATTCCCGTCTTACCCCTAGGTTCTTTGTGACTTTCTTCTTTCTTAGATTCCATATATATGTGTTAGCATATGGTATTTGTCTTTCTCTTTCTGGCTTACTTCACTCTGTATGACAGACTCTAGGTCTATCCACCTCACTACAAATAACTCAATTTCGTTTCTTTTTATGGCTGAGTAATATTCCATTGTATATATGTGCCACATCTTCTTTATCCATTCATCCGATGATGGACACTTAGGTTGTTTCCATCTCTGGGCTATTGTAAATAGAGCTGCAATGAACATTTTGGTACATGACTCTTCTTGAATTATGGTTTTCTCAGGGTGTATGCCCAGTAGTGGGATTGCTGGGTCGTATGGTAGTTCTACTTTCAGTTTTTTAAGGAACCTCCATACTGTTCTCCATAGTGGCTGTACCAATTCACATTCCCACCAGCAGTGCAAGAGTGTTCCCTTTTCTCTGCACCCTCTCCAGCATTTACTGTTTCTAGATTTTTTGATGATGGCCATTCTGACTTGTGTGAGATGATATCTCATTGTAGTTTTGATTTGTATTTCTCTAATGATTAGTGATGTTGGGCATTCTTTCATGTGTTTGTTGGCAATTTGTATATATTCTTTGGAGAAATGTCTATTTAGGTCTTCTGCCCATTTTTGGATTGGGTTGTTTGTTTGTTTGTTATTGAGCTGCATGAGCTGCTTGTAAATTGAACTCCTCTACTCTTAAGAACTTTTTCTTGGACATCATTTTTCTTGATCAGCTTCCTGCTAACCTTAAATAAAGCTGCTTGCTCCTTCATCTACTCCTCTTCTCCATTGCCCTCTCTTTCCCTTTTAAACAAGTCTTCAGCTGGTCACTAATTCACTTCCTCTCAAGAGAAGAGCTCTGAAAGTTTTTGGTACTTTATTCTAAATTATATGATACTAATTCTATTGCTTATAAGATACAAGTCATCCACATATTGAAAATTCCATATTTTTTCTAGTTCCAGTTTAAGAGATTAGGGTACAATTTCAAAGTTGCATTGCCACTTAGCTATAGTTAACTGACTTTTTGGTATATGGAAAGAATTATCCCAGTGCACTCTTATGGACCTTATAATAGTAATAGCCTAAGTTTTTTAATATTTTTGTCATCTCCAGGCACACTCTAAATAACACAAATATGCATAAAGTATTAAAGACACACCTGAAATTCCCTCAAGATTGAGGAAGAAAATGTTTTTCAATGTGAAAATAACATATTTTGCTGGTGAAAAAAATATGATACTAGATAATCACATGAGAAATGAACTTTCTTGCCAGGTGGAAGTGGAATTTTATTGACATTGACAATGATAAAGCAATTTATAGGATAAAAATCACATTCTGATCCAATATTCAATGTTAATTATATTAAGAAACCATATTTTAAAAAATTGTCAAAGATAACTTATTAATTCTTCTAAATGTATGTTGCAAATGTCATGGTCAACTTTATTAAACTGCTGCTTATATTTGGGTCCCATAGGAAATGATCAGATGAATTTATTAGCTTAACCACTTATCTTTGGAGTAAATGTGCTTTCTCTTTGTGCCAGTTATCAATTTACTGTGTCTCAGCTCTAAATCCACCCTTCACTGCCCTGCTTGTGAAACTGGAGCTGGACCTTGTAAATATTTCTATTTTGCCAGCTGGCAAAATGTTAAGCTTTGCCAGTAGAGGGCCCTGAAGGGCTGCTGCTGTAGGAAGGGGCTTTTATTCCTGTTCTGGTGATTTCCTTCCTTTTCTCTCCTGCAAATTTCAGCTAGGTAAGAGAGTTCCAGGGAAGCTCACTCATAGCCAGTGTCAATGAAATCCCCATGAGAAGCTTCTCAGCTAATTCAGCAACACTCCTCACTGTCAACTTCCTGCTGAATTTAATCAGCACCCTACTAGAAGGTTTCTTGACCACCAGCTTTGTCTTGGTGCTCCTCAGTGAACTTCTCCACTATCCAGTGGGTCACATCTACACTCCCTCCAATGAGGTCTAAATTTCATCCTTGGGGGGAGATGGGACTCTCCCGAATCTGTCCCTCCCTTCAATATACTGCCTGAGCCCTGTGGGTGGGTAGCATTTTTTCCATATATCCACGGTTCCTCTGTGCTATAGAGTTCTCTTTATGCTTGTAGTCAATCCCTGTTATACCAATACCCTGTTATTAATGAAAAATCTTTATATAAATCTTTCCCTAATAAAATTTCTGTCTGGTTTCTGACTCCTGGCTTGACAGTGACTGATACCTTATTCATAAGAATATTTTGAAGATTCAACTCTACCAATCTCACTAAGCCTACAAATCCAAAGTCTTGTACTATCTGCCCACAAACTCTATTGTTTTCAATGGCCATCTCACTAGTCCACAAAGGCTATCTGGGACATATTTTACTGTGGCAAATAGCAAGATAAACACAAATTTATTCTCCCCTTTATTCACATTCTTTTGCAATGTCCTCCATATTGACCTTCGGCTGGTGTCATAACTTGTTTTGGCCTACTGAACTTTAGCAACTTTAATGTGAGGAAGGGCTTAAAAAGCACTTTTGCAAGGAGGCTTGCCACCTTATGTTGTACACAGAACCCAGAGATTACTATGTAATGAGTCTGAGCCAATATGTCAAAGAATGAGAGATCATGTGAAAGATAACTAAGATACTCTGACGAACAGCTGTCTGTGTGGCCAAGATAGATCAGCCAGCTAGCAGCCAATCCATCAGTGGACCACAGGTACATAAGCTGAGATACATCAAGCTGGCCCAGACCTTCCAACAGACCTATAGAATCATGAGTTATATAAATTGGGTGCTGCATTAAAATACTAAATTTTGGCATAGTTTGTTACATAGCAAAAGCTAATTACCAAATATGATTACCAAATTACTTTATTTCCCAAAAGGAGAAAGGGGGAATAAAAGCTGAAGTCTCTAGTTAGAAGCAAGGAATTATCAAAATGAAGCCCATGAATGTTGGAAGTCTTTTGTAATGACGATCTTCTCTGAAAATATAAATTTGTCTAACCTGTCTAATTTAGACCAGCTAAATCTTTCTGTAAGTCAGAAATATTTATCAAATATAGGAGATATTAGATTTTCTTTTTTTAAAATTATTTGACCTATTAAGGTCAGTGGAAACAGGTAATAGTGAAAAGTTTGTATGTGATCACTAATGCAATTTAAAATGGTAAAGTGAATTTAAGTGAATGTCATATAATTCCTAAGCACAGTGGCTTTTATAGAACACAATATCTTTAATATCAATTATTACATGACAAAATTTTAACATATCATAATTAGATTTCAGAAAGCTTTATAAAAGTAGTATAGATTTCTTATCAATTTAGGGTCCTCTTCTAATGTTAAATTAAAAATTCCACTTACATGCACCATAGTACTATAAACATGACACAATGAAACTAAATTTCTCCCCGTAAACCTACTTCTTTTCCTATGCATTATTACTTCAGTAAGTCCACCATCTAACTAATGCACATGATATAAACATGGGGATCACTGTCTATGCCTTTTGCTCCTTTATCCTCATGTTCAACCTTTGTTGCCCAGAATCTTCCTAACCATCTTTTAAGTATGTCTTCTTCTTTTCATCCCCACCACCAATACCTCAATCATTCAGAACCCGCCCCCCTTCTTTCTTCTTTTGATTACTCATTTTAATTGGTTACTGTTTGATTTCTCCTAACTAGTTACCCCTTCCAATGCATTCTCCACATTCTCCATATGGTGGTGCCCTCTTCCATACATTCCTCACCTACCATCCTATCTCCTGTTCTCCCTTTCATCTTTAGCCACACCCTCAGGTCATTTCTTCTGTTCTCGGAAAAGAAGGTAAACACGTCCTTTAGCATCTATGATACTCTGGGTTCCTGATCTTCCATCAATATTTCCATTCTCTTTCTCTGCCTTAACATTAAATTTTGGCGATCTCTGGGGTTCTTCCTTCAGATTACCATTCTCTTCACTCTAATAAACTAGATGTTTATTAAAGCACCTTACCAATATAAAACTATACAAAGGAAATTTGATAGTTTTTGTTAAAAGCCCATACAGCATATACTTGATATAATTATTGTGATGAGCACAACCTCAAAGAAAAAATTTCTAAGATCTATAAGGCAATACATTTTCCATTATAAATTCATAGATTCTTCACTTTCATACAAAGAAAAAAGCTTTAAACAGAGACATAGTATTCATAGTTCATTATAGATTTCATGCTGTTGAGTCTCTGTGAAAAGAAAATTTGAAATATTTTATAGTGATTAAATATATGGGTTTTAAAATCAGAAGTTCTGAAGATAAAGAGGGCTTTATACTAACCAGCTGTGGCAGATTTCTTAATCTGTATACTTTCACTTACTGACTTCACTTATATGTAAAATGGAAAAAAATATCTAACTTTTAAGCTTCTAGTAAGAATTGAAATGACATACTTAATATTTATCACAATTTCTATCACCTAATAAGCATTCAGTAAATGGTTGTTGAAAAGCAACTTTTAAGCTTCTAGTAAGAATTGAAATGAAATGACATAGTGTTTATCACAATTTCTAGCACCTAATAAGCATTCAGTAAACGGTTGTTGAAGCAATAATTTGTTCTGTGTCTTCCCTTTATTTTCCTACCCCCAGAGGTGTCCTCTACTTGACGCAAAAAAAAAAAAAAAAATGGCAAAAACTTAGGAAATACTCAACGGCATCTAGATCTCTAAGAAGGCTTTGATATTCTTTGGACATACAACAATGTAAACTTTGAAATACAACTTTTAGAACCCTTTTGTGCAGCCACCACTGTTCATTATGAAAGCATGTCAGGAGGAAAATAAATGTGAATTAAGATTAGTAGGATTCCTCCTCGGAAGTAGAGACACATAGAGCAGAATTTTTTTTTTTTTTAAGTTAGTGCCTTATATAATGGGGAGGATCTGGAAACGGAAAAAATATCTATACCATTTTTCAATCCCTAAAACAGGCCCAATTCCAAAAGGGATAAACATTCCTGGAGTGACCATGTTAGTAGTACAGAAACAGATGGAAAGGAAGGGGGAAGCTGCTCCTGAAGAGAGATTATTACACACATCTGTGTGATGGTCACTCATGTATTTTTTTTTTAATATGCACTGCAGAGTCTCTAAGCCCTCTGCTTGTCTTTTTTGCCTTCCTTTAGTTCATCTATGTTTTTAAAAGAGTCAGTACAAATAAATTGTTTGAAAAGAATGATCTTTAGTGATGGAGGTAGCCCCCTCAGGTATTCTGAATATGAGATTTATGGGCACTCGGGTCCCTTTTTCATTACCCTTCCAAGGTCCCTCCATTTCAATTCCAGTTGTTCACATCCTGTTTCAAGAGACATCCTATGGAGCTGATCACATGCAGGACAGTCTGTCTCAAAGTCTTTTATTTATTAGGAAAATTCTCTTTCAGAGTCCTGGAATCAGAGAGAAGACCCCAGGGCCCCATGACCACGATAAATGTGCTAATCTTCCTGGCACTCAACCTTCCTCATTCCTGGCCTTCCTCATTCCTTTCACCAATTCATCATTCCTTCCATTTTACAAATCAGAAAGAAATGTCAAAGCCTGATGTTTCAAAAGAATGGTGGTCACATTTCTTATTAATGCAATTTCATATAAATTTTGGAGTTCCATTTTTTTCAGCATGGTAAACCTTACTTTATGTGTCTGAGCTTGCTCTTCACAAGTATTGGCTTTCCTTTTGTGTTGTAATCTTGCAAATAATTTTATACCCTTTTTAGCTAGCCAATAAGAAGAGTGATTAAAGCAAAGTCAAAAATTGACAGCCCACAGGTCAGATCCAGCCTATAAATAATTCTGCTTGACCCTCAGAATATTTTAAAATCCTTTGAGTTGATTGCCAGCATTTTGAGGTCGGAATTTTGTGTTAAATCTGTATTTCCTGGTTCTTGAGAAATATTGGGAATTATCCCAATACTGGATTAAGCTTTGTGCTTGAGAACAATTGGCTGAAACTCTTTTAGCATGGACTTGTGTTTCATGGTCCAACACAGTGTCCACCACCCCTGATGTCTTTCTCCCATTCTACTTCATTCATTTACATTACCTTCCTGACCATTTTCAATACTTGAATTTGTGACTTCCCTGCCTATGTTAACAAACACACACACACACACAGAGTACATCTCATATCTAAGGTATGAAATATATCTCAAACTTTTCATATCTTATACTTTTTCTCAACAAATATTACCTGCTCTAAATCAAAATCAGTACTACGTAAACAGTGCTTCCAAATTTTTAGTTTTACTAGAACACTTCTCTAAAAGCTCCAGCTTCAGGCCATACTGGGGTTTAGACATACCTAGATGTGCCCAGGAACCTTAAGAGATAGTCAGGGAAGACATCTGCCAGGACTCTCATTACATGGGAATCTAAGAAGAGACATCTGGGGGAGAAAAAACTCATTCTAAGGGCAACCTGGGCCCAAAAACAGGAATTGAAGGTACAGTGAGGAAGTGATCCTAAGAGCATAGCTAAATCAAGGTGATATTGGCCCAAGTCCCACTCACTTTTGTCTGAGTCCTAAGGAGAGAGAGGAACAGAAGTAGAAACCACAAGACCTAGTTGTTTAAAACTTCTGTACAACAACAGGACACATGTAACACAGCTCTGTTGACCCTCTGCCAGAGAGCAGCCCCAGAAAATCATTAGCTTGTGTCAGTCAACTGAAATATTCTCAAGGGTAAAATAAATAGTTTAACGTAAAGTACGAAAATATAAATGAGATGAATATTTGGATAATCTTGAGAGTGAATAAGGACCTTTCTAAACACCGGACAATGAGAAAATAGAGGAATGACCTAATTGACTCTGTGAACTTTTGAAACTTCTGCATGGCAAAACATTTCAAATTAAAATGGAAATCTATTTGCAATATAGATGATGAAGTGAAATTATCCTTAAAAGGTGCTCTTAAACTTGTACAGACCAATAAGAAAATTAACAGAAAATTGGACAAAGCACAAATAATTCATAAAAGATAGCCAAATGTCTGGAAATACATGAACAAATATTTTGTCATTCATTACCTGAATATATATAAAAACTAAATATGAGATATCTTTTCTCACTATCATATTAGCAAAGATAAAGAAATGGCAATGCCCTTATAAGCCACTGTATATAAACACTGCCACAACCTTTCTGAAAGGTATTTTGACAAGTATCAAAAAGTGTTCATTTTCATACCCTCAATTCAGCAACTCCTCTTCTAAAAATGTATACTTAAGAAAAAACTAAAGATTTGAGCAAAGATGTATATACAAAAATGTTATTGGAATGTTGTCACTTTTAATAGTAGAGAACTGAAATAAAAAGAAATGCCTTGGGCTTCCCTAGTGGCGCAGTGGTTGAGAGTCCGCCTGCCGATGCAGGGGACACGGGCTCGTGCCCCGGTCCGGGAAGATCCCACATGCCGCGGAGCGGCTGGGCCCGTGAGCCATGGCCGCTGGGCCTGCGCGTCCAGAGCCTGTGCTCCGCAACGGGAGAGGCCACGACAGTGAGAGGCCTGCGTAACGCAAAAAAAAAAAAAAAAAAAGAAATGCCTTGTAATAAAAAGATTAAGGAAGTAATTCTATATCGGTATAGTAGAATACTATTCCAGCTCTTTAAAAAAAAACTTGTTGTATGAGGAAATTTATGGACAGAGGGGAAGTGCGCAATATGCTAATTAGTGTAAAATATATGCTAGCATATATCGTATGCAGAACTTTATTGTTTTAAAGAAAGAGAGACTCTCCCTGAGGAATATCCACCAAAATGCTGACAGTGCTCGTGTGGGTTTGGGATGTTTTATATTTTTTGTCTTCAGTTATTTCTAAGTCAGTTCCAAATTTTATGGGATACCTTTGTGATTAGGGTGAAAATCAAATTTTATTTTAAATGTTGATCAAATAAGGTAATGATTGAGGAAGTGAAGAGCCTAGTTCCAGGTCTACATCAAAAGTGCCAATTAAAAATTGGGGGGTAGGGCCAGGCAGGAGACTACAGCAGCAGAGTGGTTCACAGCATGAGTGGTAGGCTTTGAGTCATCCAACAGATGTAATGGAAATCTCCCGCAAACATGAAAATTCTCAGCAGAAAGGATGACAGAACAATGGCAAGAGAGGAGGACCAACAGAAGTAGCAGGGATTAGGCAGATGCCCTTCAGTAGCATAGTAAATTTAATCATGAACAAATTAGATTAACGCCCTGGATACTTCCAGAAAAGTTTAGGACAGATTCTACAAAGAGCTGGAATCTTTCACAGGTAGATCCCAAAGCTTTCAAATTATAGGTAATTTCTATAAAAGTGACCTCACGTTTTAGACCAGACTGTGGTGGTCTGAGGAAACATGAGTAGACTCATTTTTCACGGTTCTAACAATAATACCTATATTCATATATATTGCTCTTTCATCTGTACTTTGCTGAGCCATAAAATATATTTTGCTAGTTTACTCCTGCTGTTGCTGGATAAAATACATAATTTAACTATTAACTGGACATGTATTTCCTATAAACTAAGACCATTTTATGAGGCCAAATGACTGATTAACAGAATCAAAATCATTGTTCTGCTCCAGGCTATAATACTGTATACATATAGGCAAGTGACTATAATTTTTTTATCCTCTAAAACAGGATAAAATAGGTCTGTCTAAAGTTGTTAGAGCTTCTTGTATATATAGTGCTAATAAAAGGTAAGATTGAGGGTACACTTAAATATTACCCTCAAATGCAATGATTAGTAATTCAGTAGTCCCCATGAACATTATGGATTTAAATCAGATAATGCATGATTATTTCAACATATAAATATACTTTTTTCAGTCTCAGGTTATATCTATGCAAAGAAAGTAACTCATTTACATCTTGCAATTTCACTTATAAAGCCCTGTTAATTTGTTGTTGTATTTCCACTTAGCTGATTTAAAAAAAAGTGTCAATCCCATGCTTTACTTTTTTTTTTCCAGCAAAGGAAAGGAAAGAGAAACAAGCTAGATAAAGCAAATACAGCAAATCTTAATCATTGCTAAAACTGGGTTATCAGTATAGGAGAACTCATTGCTCTCTTCTACCTTTGTATATATGTTTGAAGCTTTTCATAATAAAAATAGTTTACTGAATGTTTAAAATGCTGATTCCAATATCATGTATTTTTAACATCTTAAAATAGATCCATCATACATCAACATATCATCATTTTATATCGTGGGAAAAAACTTTTCTTTAAATTCTTCTCTTTTCACATTGGCCAAGGGTCTTATCATGTTCCATCTCTAACTTGGAGTTTTCCTAGATGTAATGGAGGATACTGTTAATTTAGGCTCCAATCATTTTTAATAAACAAGTATATGATGTAAACCTCCTGTGAACTCCACAATATTCTGTTCCAAAAGGGCCAAACCTGCATGCAGCTCCATAGTCTCAGAAATGAAATCCCTAACCTCAGTAATAATAAAATTATCGCTCACCAGTGAGATACATTTAAGAAGTTTGCCTGACATATGCTCTGGATTTTCACATCCCCCGAACATGTTCTAGCCACAGCTACTGAAGCATTATTTGCACAGAAGACAAAAGGCTCAACGATTAGACCCTCTGGTATTCCCTAAATTATTATATCCTCTTGTTGTCATGGGCAGGTATTACACTGCATCTCAGTAGTTACCCTAACTAGATCCATATACTCTTCTCTTTTGGTACCCCTGCGCTATGGTCCCACCACCCTTTGAGGTCTTAGCTGTATTATTCCCTGTTTGCCCAGAACAGTGACAGTTTATGCCTGGTTGTCCCCATATAATTATTAATATACCTCATTTCACTCAGCCCAAACCATTCCTTACATTCAAAGTAATTAACTGTTCATTCTTTCTTTCCCAT
The DNA here is from genome assembly GCF_011762595.2 of Tursiops truncatus. Lineage (NCBI taxonomy): Eukaryota > Metazoa > Chordata > Mammalia > Artiodactyla > Delphinidae > Tursiops > Tursiops truncatus. The sequence continues at coordinate 20,736,730 of NC_047037.1, read as the reverse complement.
ACATACTGAAGGTTTTTTCCCTCTATATCTTTGAACACTTTTTTTAAATCTCAGTAGAATGTACCACATGCCTGGAACTGCCATCTTTAGCAAATAACAATGCAAGTATAACTGGGAAAGCTGTATCTCAGATAAATAATGGATAATTTTTTTAATGTAAGTATGTTGCAAATAATTCATGAGAAAAACTCTAAAAATTATGTTGTTTATCTGAAATTCAAATTTAACTAAACATCCTATATTTTATCTGGTAACCCAATCACACGCAAATCTACATTTTCAAGGCGTAAGTCAAATGCTTTTCCACTTTAAAACCTTGATTAAAGCCGCCTTCTTTCTTTCAGTGCTTCCTCCCAGAGGTTCAGAATATCACATGTTCTCCCTAGAATTAAGTCTACTCCAGTAACATATCTCTTCTATTCCTTTTTGTGTGACTTGAGGACAAGAACTGAACTCTACTTATTTTTTTCTCCTTTGTAGTATTAATCATATATTGACGTATACTAGCAATCAATAAGTATTTTGAATGTCTAGGAATAAGCATTATAGTGATGTTAGTTGGACTTAACAAATTAGTTAATTGTTTCCATTTCCCTGGGATTATTTTGAAAATTCCGTTTAATGGTTTAACAGCTGCTCACAAGGACAGTTAAATAATAAACACATTTGCCCATTTTAGAATGAAAAATATAGCTACTAGATTGACTGTAACAACAAATGTACCACGGATGTGGGGTGTTGATAACAGGGGAGGCTATGGGTTGTGGGGAAGGAGGTATATGGGAACCTGTATTTTCCACTCATTTTTGCTGTGAACCTGAAACTGCTTTGAAAAGTCTATTTCAAAAATTTTACGAAACAGGTCAATTTGAACTGAGCTTAAAAATATACAGCTACTGTTGAAAATTTCCTAAAATAATGAATGTGAACCAGGTGATGGATATAAATTCTTTTTTAAAAAATTTTTATTGGAGTATAGTTGGTTTACAATGTTGGGTTAGTTTCAGGTGTACAGCAAAGTGAATCTGTTATCCATATACATATATCCACTCTTTTTTTAATTCTTTTCCCATATAGGTCATTAGAGAGTATTGAGTAGAGTTCCCTGTGCTATACAGTAGGTCCTTATTAGTTATCTATTTTATATATAGTAGTGTATGTCAATTCCAATCTCCCAATTTATCCACCCCCCCTTGAAATATACATTATTAAAAGAACTCTATTTTCAAAACTAACCTGGGATTGATTTGAGTAGCTCTGTCTTGAAAACTGAAAAAAAAAAAACCCTTATAATGTCAATTTTGATTTAGTTTATAGAATTTTCAAGCTAATTTAAAGCATCTTAGCCCTATCTACCTCTAGTTTTTTGGCAGATAGGTCTCTTTCAATGTGCTATGTTTTAAATAAAAATTATCAGAATACCTCATCTGTTAAGAACTGGACTAAATATAATTTTAATCCCCAAGATATGAAGGTCAGTTATGAAAATAATTTTAGTACTGCTTATTTTCTTGCACAGGTGTGGTGCACACACACAGGAGAAATATAATGAAACCAATTAATTATTGCTAACTTTCCCACTTCTTCCAAAGGACAGAAATAATCACTTTGTTGGTTAAATTATTTTCATAAAAATGTATCTTACTGTACAAATATTTCTCCTAACTCTTTTTCTAGTTCTTTGGGATCACTCAGTTTATTCACTCTTCATCAATAATTTATTAAACATCTATCAGCTACAATTTAATGTTTGGATATTATCTTACACTACATTATGGTCTCTTCCATACAATCTAAAAAGGCAGATATTAAAGATTTTTGAAAACAGAAGATCCAGAATTAAAAGTTCAAGCTAAAATGTTTTCTCAGAGAACACACTGAGTATGTGTAGTGCTATGTAAAATTGAAAACATAATTTCAACTCACTTTTGGTTAAGCAATTTTACCTTTCATTTTAAAGCAGTCTACAAGACCTTTAGTCACAGGTTGAATCAAGACATGCTAAAAGTAAAAAAATCATTTCCATCTTGACAAAAATTAAGTGGTTCTGGTCTCCCTGGGGATGTCATCATCCCCCACCGATGCACAGCTTTTAGGGTTGTAAATGAAGTATATGGACCCCAGTCCAGTCAACCACATCAGTTGAATCAGCCCTAGGAGTCAGTGGGATACTGATGTCACAGTCAGACCACACTCAGAGGCACAAAAATAATGTATTCTATGGCCAAAGAAAGAAGGAATACATGACAGTGTCTTTCAGACTACAATAAGGGAATGAAACAAGACGTTTTTCCCAAATTCTGTTGTTGCTACTGAAAGCCAGAATTTAGTCCTGAGCTCCACATGAAGGAAGAGAATTAGATTTAATAAAATTTTAAATAAATTCCCCTTCTAACAAAACTGTAAATAAATATATGTACAATTGAAAAACATGATGGTAATTTTATTTTATTTTTTTACTAATAGTGTAGCCTCCACAAATATTTCACCATGACAATTCGACAGCAGTGGTATTTTGCTAATTTCTAAATAAGTTGGAAGATAAAGTGATTCACAGTGAATATAATTGATCTTCCCCTCACTGCCGCATAAAGAGTATTTGTTATAAAAGTTTAAAAGCCACATTTATGCATTAAATTATTAAAGCAAGTATAATGCTTCCACATTGTATTGTTTTGCAAGGGTTAGCATGGAATCTTCACCATTTATCATACATGTACTTCTGTCTTTTTTCTACTCAGAAGCACAGCATGAAAAAACTTCATTTCACATTGAAACATTACTATGTGGAACAGTGTGATGAAATGAGACACAGGAGGAGTTATACTCCGGTAAACAGTTGGTCTACGGGAATGATAGCATTTTATGCTGAGACTGATATATCAATTTTAAGTCCTAAGAGATGACTGATCTGAAAGCCAGAATGTCACCAGTGATGAAGTATACGCATGTGAAAAATTACAGGTAACGTGACTAGGCCTGCTGAGATGCCTCTCACCCAGGCCTGTTTTACAAACCAGCACAGAACGCCAGGATCCTCCTCCAGTGATGGCTCCCAATTAATTGTTCCATATCGCTGGTTGATGAAAAGTGTTCGTGTTGTCATGGACATCTAAAATGTGTCACTAAATAATACAAGTTCAATGATGTTGTAAATGTGACCAGAAAGATATTTCACAGATTGCATTTTGATACGCAGACATTTTCTATCAAGAAAAAATAGAGATGGAGGTTTTAGGAGAAAAACTGTTTCACTCAACAATCTAAGAATTCACAACACTGTTTTTCTTGGCACAAATAAAAGAGGCAGCACTTAGTTTTGTTTGATCTCACATTCTCAAAGTGAAAACTATTTCTCACTGTATATATAAACTGTGGAAAGATTTTGAAACTATCTTCTTTATTAAAATAAGAGGCTCCAGAGCTACCACTGGAAGCTATAGTCACCTGAATATAAACTAGCACTTAGCACACCATCGAAGTAAAAGATACATACTGGAAATATGGACTTTATTTATTAAATCGTATACATTTTACCTCATATAAAAATATTGGGAATTGAACATCTGTATGATTATAAAATAATGGCTTCAGGATAGCCATGGGCAAGTTCTCTGTGCCTCAGTTTTCTCATCTATAAAATGGGAATAATAATAGTCTCAGAGGATTGTAAGTATTAAATAGCACAAGGCAAATGCCATGTAAGGATTTTCTGCTATTCATTATTATTCAGTATTTCACGTTGTCATTGCAGGAATACAAGGAAATATATTCTTTCCATACCAATATTTCTACAGGTAGTAACATGTTAACATTGAAAAAAACTTCTATAGGATGGTATAGGACAATGGGTTATGGCAGGTGCCATGGCCCAAAGATGAAAAACAGATATGACAAAATGTTCTTTACTGAGCCTTGCTCCACACCAATCAGTATCTAGAGGCATAATGTATCTAGGAACAAGAATAGGATTTAGAACCAGAATTTCTCTGTTTGACTTGCATTTTCAGAATTTTTACTCATAGTGGGCAAGTCATAAAAGTTCTCTGAGCCTCAATTTCCTTATCTAAAATGGGAATAATACTACCCTTTTCACAAATATGTTGCAAATTTTAAATATGATGACAATTCTGAAAACACCGAAGAGGTACAAAAATAGATTCTCTGTACTATCATTAGCCAGTATAATCTATAATTATTATAATAAAATCTTTCTTTTGCCTTAGCTTCATAAAATGTGACTGCCTCATATGAGATACACTACTACCAATAATATTATGAAGACAATGGAGGGAAAAATAAATTCAAAAGTAACCATATACTTTTGTGACATCTAATTAAAATATATGACTATAAGGCTTATAGGACAAAAAAAGTAAGCTATTCATTTTTTTAACCTGGTTCTTCAATAATTTGGCTTGACTATTAAAGGGATTCATAATAGGGTCCTTGCCAAAATCTTTGCAGTCAAAAATTGCAACTTTTAAAATTTTCTCACAGCTTTCACCATTGGCTTCTATCTTCAATGTCTAATCCATAGGGGTACTTATATATTTTTTCATATATAACAGCCTCGAATTTTCATATTGTCAAACTATTCTTTTCTTTGATAGTTTCATCCATCATTTTTTTTTAACATCTTTATTGGAGTATAATTGCTTTACAATGGTATGTTAGTTTCAGCTTCACAACAAAATGAATCAGTTATATATACACATATATTCCCATATCTCTTCCCGCTTCATCCATCATTTTATGCTTAGAAACTCCATCCTCACCCAGGAATCAATTGTTCACCTATACATTCTTCTTCTCATAATATGTTTTCATATTTTAGCTCTCTGGAATTTATTTTAGAATATGGTAGAGGGGAAAATCTCATTTTATTATCCAACTGTCTCTATGATATTTGTTGAATAGGCTTTTTAAGTCAATGCAGAAAGAAATACACTCATAAAATTAAATAGTTGAAAGAAGAGTTGACAGAATCCTAGTTTGGTTGAGGAGGGATGGGGAAAGAAGAAAGGTAATTTGGGAAGTGGAAATTTGGGCTTGACATAAACTTGAGTGTAGTAGCAAGAGCAAAAGGAAAGAGCAGGACTCACAGGAAGCTGGGAATGAACCACGGTCAGAAATACAGACTTTTCATATTATGAAATTTCACTTGGGCCAGCCCAAGGAGGGGGCCAGGAATAAGTCTTGCTAGTGCTCTGACTCTGCAAAAAGTTAGGAAAAAAACAGCTGAGCCAAGCTCTTGCCATTGGAATTGTTTCACAGATGAGGAGGGAAGTATGTCACAGTAGTCAGCCCACACCTCACAATAATCTCTGCTTGAAAGTAAATACGTCCGTTACGTAATACTACGTAATCCAAGCACATTTTAACACGAGCTATGTAAAAAAAAAAAAATAATAATAACACATGGACTTCTCTGGTAGCGCAGTGGTTAAGAATCCACCTGCCAATGCAAGGGACATGGGTTCGATCCCTGGTCCAGGAAGACCCCACATGCCTCGGAGCAGCTAAGCCTGTGCGACCACGCGCCCTAAAGCCCGCACACTGCAACTACTGAGCCCATGCTCCACAACTACTGAAACTCATGTGCTCTAGGGCCTGCATTATGCAACTACTGAGCCCGCGTGCCACAATTACTGAAGCCTGCTCACCTAGAGCCTGTGTTCGGCAACAAGAGAAGCCACCGCAATGAGAAGCCTGTGCACTGCAATGAAGAGTAGCCCCCACTGTTCGCAACTAGAGAAAGCCCGCGCGCAGCAACAAAGACCCAACGTAGCCAAAAAATAAATAAAAATATTTTAAAAATACAGATAAAACAAATGTAATTATTCATTTATCTATCTGTACTTGCCCTCATTCCAAAAATGTATTATTTGTTCTTTTCCTACCTACAAGAGATCAAAAAAGTGAAATGAATTTGAAGGATGGAAACATAAATCACCTATAATCTCATCTCCTGGAATTCACAAATTTAATTATTATTAGCATTGGGCAAGTATTCTTCCAGCCTTGTATAAACAAAATTATTTTCACAAACAAATTCACAAACTAACAAATTCACAAATATAATATAGAGATGTATAAAATTCAGTCAGAGGAAAAAGTTAGAAAGAAAAAGACCAGGATAGGACCAAGAATTTGGAATGCAGCTAAAACAAAAATATAGAGGCCACTTATTATAGGCCACAAATTTTACTCAAAGCTTTCTGCTGATCTAACTGAAAAGGGAAATGTAATTTTCATATAGTTCAAAGCGCCATTCAATTAAAAATAATGAAGTTTTCAGAAAAAAAGGAATGACACATCTCCCCAGTGTTCTTAAAGAATGAAGTGTTTTATAATAAAAAATGTTCTCATTTTCCTAGGAACCCATAGAATATATCTACAACATGATGGAACTTTTCAGCATTTGCAAACTCAAATGCCTATACAGAGGCCAGGCAGGAATCATAAATGATTAATTGTGCACCTGACTTAAAACAATAGAGTAGGGATTGTGGAAGCCCTAACTATATATTCATACACATTTAAGTATATATGCAAGTATGTATGTATATCTCTTTAATGTTTGATCAATTTCCTAGCCACACAAATCACAGTTGCTCTTGCAGAGCCTTCAGTGTATACAGTCCCTATTATTTGGTTGTTGATTTTTTCCTCCAAGGTCTTTGCCTATGATTCTTATCATCAACAAACTTCATTCCTTAATGTTGTTGCATGTGGAGCACTGTGCTGATTACCAAACAATGGGACTTTAAAAAAAAAGATGTCATATGTCCTCTAGATATGTTATCACTTCCTTGTTAACAAAAGTAACAAGAGTCAAGATACTTGAGAAATTTTGAAAAGTGAAAAAAATGTAGGGATTTCATGATAGAAAAAAAATGACAAGTATTATTTCCATTTTGAAATCAGATTTTAGTTGTTAGGATGGATTTGAATGTTTGCTTTTAAATGGTAGGACAACAGATCATATAATTCAACTGTTCTCATTTAAATGGCAAAAGTGACATGGAAAGAGGTAAAATAAGTTGTTGAAGCTCTATCTAGTTAGAAATATTAGCTGGAACATAGAACTATACTTCATCGATATTAACATTTTTCTAGAGCATATATGACATTTATTTATGGTGAATTAAAAATATTGTACCAGGCTTCCCTGGTGGTGCAATGGTTGAGAGTCCGCCTGCCGATGCAGGGGACACGGGTTCGTGCCCCGGTCCGGGAGGATCCCACATGCCACGGAGCGGCTGGGCCCGTGAGCTGTGGCCGCTGAGCCTGCACGTCCAGAGCCTGTGCTCCGCAATGGGAGAGACCACAACAGTGAGAGGCCTGTGTATCACAAAAAAAAAACCAAAATATTGTACCAAATGAAGGTTGGTCTCTAAGTTTTCCAATAGTTGGATGGACACTATATTGATTTTTCTTAAAATATGTTTTAAGCCTGTGTTATATGCATTAAAGGTACACTACCTGAAAGAGCAAAAATTATACCCCAAACCTCTCCTGTTATATGGGTTTTTTTTTTAATTTATAGTAAAAAATGATTGTGTGCAGTTATATGAATATGCACATGTTTAGATTTGTGTAACCACTACTACCATCAGGACACAGAACATCCCATCAACCCCCAAAACTCCCGTGCTACCTCTTTGCTGTCACACTCTGGCCTCAACCTCAACGCATGACAACCACTGATTTGTTCTCTGTCACTATAATTTTTTCTTTTTCAGAATGTCATATAAATGGAACCATACAGGATGTAATCTTTTTGACTAGATTCTTTACTCAGCAAAATGACTGTGTGATTCATCCAAGTTACTGCAAATATCAATTGTTCATTCATTTTTGTAGCTAAGTAATATTCCATTGTATGGAGGTACTATGGCTTACCCATCACCAACTGAAGGATATTTGTTTCCAGCTTTTGTGACTATGAATGTTGTTGCTATAAATATTCATGCACAGGTTACATTCAAACATAAGTTTCTATTTCTCTAGGGTAAACATCTAGGGATGGAACTGCTAGGTCATAGGGTAAATATGAGTTTAACTGTATAAAAAAACTACTGAACTATTTTCCAGAGGGGCTGCACCTTTTTGCATTATCACCAGCAATGTATAATAGTTCGCATAGCTCTGCATCCTTGTCAGTCCCCAAAGTTGTTTTAAAAGAATTTTAACCATTATAACATGAATATAGTGTTATCTTATCATGGTTTTAATTTGTACTGTTCTAATGACATTGAACATTTTTCATGTGCTTATTAACTTGCCATGTCTCTTCTTTGGTGAAATGTTTGTTTAAATAATTTGCCATTTTGTAGGGAGTTAATTTCTCACTGATGAATTTTGAAAGACCTTTATGTATTCTGGATATAAGTCCTTTGTCAGATACGTGATTTGAAAATCTTTCTCCCAGTCTGTAGCTTGTCTTTTAATTCTCTTAGTAGCATCTTTTGTGGAATAAAAGTTTTTCATTTTGGTGAAGTTCAAGTTATCAGTTTTTTTCTTTTATAAATCATGCTTTTGATGTAATTTCCAAGCATTCTTTACCTAACCCTTTTCCATGAAAATTTTCTATGGTTTCTTGAAGAAGTTTTATTGTTTCACATTTTACATTTAGATTTATGATCCATTTTGAATTAATTTTTAATACATATGGTATGAGGTTTAGGTCAAAGTTCATTTCAACTTTGTTAGACACCATATGTTGAAAATACTTGATTTGCCTATTTTCCTTTTGTCAAATATCCATTGGCCATGTTTGGTTGGGCCCATTTCTGGACTCTTCTGTTCTATGGATCTATACGTCTATTCCTTTGCCAACACGATACAGTCTTAATTACTGTAGTTTAACAAAATTACTGTAGCTTTACAATAAGTCTTAAAAGTTGGACAATGTGATTTGTACAATTTTAGTTTTGTTTTTCAAAATTGTTTTGGATTATCTAGATCTTTTCCTTTTCCAAATAAATTTTTAGAATCAGCTTGTTTATATCTACAAAAAATCCTGACAAGATTTTGTTTGCATTTGATCTATAGATCAATCTGAGAAGTAACATCATTACTAAGTGAGTTATGCAAGTCCTGAACACAGTACATATTCATTTAAGTCTTTTTTCCCCCCATCAGCTTCTTGTAATTTTCAGCATATAGGCCCAGTACACGATTTTTATTACATTTATTTCTAAGTATTTCATTTGCGGGGAGAGGGACTATTGTAAATGATAACTCTTTTGTTTCCAATGGTCCATTAGAAGTCTATAAGAGTATGACTGATTTTTAACCAGAAACCTAGATAAATGCACTTAGTTCCAGGAGTGTTTTTCTATGGATCACTTGGAATTTTCTACTTAGGCAATCAAAGTGTCTGCAAGTAGGAATAGTTTTTTTTTCTTTCCAATTTGCATTCCTTTTCTTTCTTTCTCCTACCTTATTGGACTGTTAAGACTTTTAGTACAATGTCGAATAGGATAAGGGGAAGTGGACATCTTTGACGTCTTTCTAATCTAGAGGGGGATTGAATATTGAACTGGCCTTGCGTTCTTGGAATAAACCTTACTTAGATATATGATTTATATATACATATGTATGATATTATATATACATTTTTGGCTGGATTAAGGATGTTTGTCTATGTTCATAAGTGATATTCTCTGTAATTTTCTTTTCTGTTCATGTCCGATTTTGCTATCAGGGTGATACTGGCTATATAAAATGAGTTGTAAAGTGTTTCTTAACTCTTCTGTTTTCTGGGAAAGATTGTGTAGAATTGTCATTTCTCCTTTAAATGTTTGGTAGAATTTGCTAGTGAAACCATCTAAACCTGAAAATTTCCTTATTGGAAGGTTTTTAACTATAATTACAATTTCTTTCATTATTATAGGTCTATGTACATTATATGTTTCATCTTGGATGAGTTTTGGTAGTTTGTGATTTTCAAGGAATTCCATTTCATCTACCCATCAGATTTATGTGTGTGGAGTTATCCATAATATTCCTTTAGTGTCCTTTCAATGTCTCTTGGATCTGTAGAAATACCTCTCTTTTCATTCTTGATATTGGTGATTTATATCTATATATCAGTAATATAAAGTATTGAATTTCCAAGTATTTGGACATTTTCCTGTTATCTTTCTGTTACTGGTTTCTAGTATAAGTCTGTATGTTCAGAGGACATACTTTGATTCAATTTTTAAAATTTTGTTAACGTTTGTTTTATAACCTGGGGTATGGTCTATATTAGTGAGTGTCCATGTACACTTCAAAAGAATTCATATTCTCTAAAATAGTCAAACTCATGGAAGCAGAAAGTAGAATGGTGATTGCCAGGGGCTGGTTTACTCTATATAAACCGGGGGAAGGGGAAATGGAGAGATGTTGTCCAAAAGGCACAGAGTTTAAGTTATGCAAGACTAACAAGTCCTGGAGGTCAAATGTACCAGGATTAGACCAGTTTTTAAACATGGTGACTATAGTTATCGATACTGTTTTGTAATATTGGAAGTTTGCTAACAGGGTAGATGTTAAGTGCTCTCACCACCACCCTCACTCACACACACACACACACAAAATAGTAACTATGTGAAGTGATATATGTTAGCTGGAATGTGGTGATCATTTTACAGTGTATACCAAAACATCAAGTTGTACACCCTAAATATATATAATTTTTGTTTGTCTATTATACCTCAAAGCTGGGGAGAAAAGTAAAGTTACACTTTGTTTAAAAAAAAATGCCTATTCCACTAAAGTTAGGTGGACTGTTCTATAAATATCACCTAGATGCAGTTTGCTGTTGGTTAGAAGTGGTGTTCATGTCTCCATACTCGATTTTCTGTCTGAAAGAAGAGTATTGAAATCTCAGACTATAGTTGTAGATTTGTCTATTTCTCCTTCCACTCCTGTGAATTTTTGCTTCATCTAGTTAGAAGCTCTATTAGGTAAATTCACATTTAATATTGTTAAATCTTTTTGTTGAACTGACATTTTTATGATTATGTAATATCCCTGTTTATTGCTGCTAATTTTCTTCTTTGCTCTAAAGTCTACTTTACCTGATATTAATAAACTACCCCAGCTTTCCTTTAAAACGTGTTTGCTTGTTATACATTTTTTCCATTGTTTACTTTCAACCCATCTAGATCATTACTTTTAATTACAGACCCAGAATTTCATAGTATTTAAAATATCCTGTATATCAATTAAAAATTACTCAGCATGTGAAGAACCAGGAAAATTTCCTCTCAAAGGAAAAAGACAGTCAACAGATGCTTACTCTGAGATGCCACCAACACAAAGCCAATTGAATTCAATGGCTAAGGCAGAGATTTTAAACAAGTGAGTTTTGAATACATCATAAATGGATTAGGTTAAATATAAGAAGGAGATCAACAATGAGCCTTTTAAAGTTTTAGAAAGGTTAATGAGAATGGCCCCTTTAAGTTAGGTTTAGGAATAATCTGGTTTAGAAGAAGAGGAATGAACCAGACGGATTTTCAGAGAACTAAACTCTTCTATGTTTGGTACCAGAATTATCTGATGAACAACAATGAGACAAAAATTTTACTACTGTTCAATATAGTATACTATTTTTCCTATGTATGTTAGAATAGAGATACATGGAATATATAACACAATATTATTTTTCTAGATCCCTCAAGTTTTACATATTGGAAGTTCCAGAGACGTTTGAGAATTTTATGAAAATCTTATATTCCTTTGCAGAAAAATAGGAATAATATGTAATAATAAAAAAGGAAAGTGATAATTTTGTATATAATAATATAGAAAAAAATTCAAAATTTATAGATCCACACCTGGAGTTCATAGGCCCTGTATTAAAAATTCCTGATTTGCTTGATCACTGCCACTCAGGTTTGTTTTCTTCCTAATTTTTTTGATACTTCCATTTTAGTTAAATAAGGAATTACACATGTATTCACATCCATAATACATCTCTGTTAAATTAAATAAAATTGAGTTACATGGCAAATGTGTTTTACCAGAAAAGTATATTCATAAAAAAATTGACATCTTAATATAATTCTCTTTTATTATCTGTTTAATATTCATTTTAATAGGGAAATTTTAGAATATCTATTTAATGTTTGTATTTCCACAAAGACTTGACACATTTCAAAAAGTGGAGAGTTACACCAACCATGTAATAACCTTCTTTTCACTGAAAATAAAAACTAAAATTAGACATAAATTATGAATGAATGTCAATGACAATAATACCCTTCAATATATTGAATTTAAAGAGCCATTGCAGTATTCAAAGTAACTTTATGGCCAAAATGCTTATCTTATGATGAAGAAAATAAAGAAGCTATGGTGAAAAAATGTAAAAGAAACTATTAATAAGAGTAAAGGAAGAAAAAAGAATCAATGAAAATGAAAACTGACCAAAAAACAGTAAATCGATAATTAAAACTAAGTATTCAACACCAACAAAATAAAGAAATTTTGCAATATGAACAAAAAAAGGACACAAATAAATGAATAATTTCAAGGAAAATGAGCACAACAGAGCTGAATTTAAAATCTAGAATAGAATACAGTGAAAGGCTTTATTCCTGTAAATCTAGAAATCTAAGTAGATTTAAAGTGTAATGATCTGATTCTGAAGAGAAAAAGCAATAAGAGTAGGAATCAACCCACTCCCTCAGGACCCAGCAGGCAAAGCCAGAATGGCACCTCAGGGAGCAGAAGTGTCTGCAAAGATGACCTGATTGGGCGAGGGGGAAGGGAAAATGGGAGGGAAGATAAGTTAGGGAAGTCAGAGAGCAAGATGAGGTCAAGGATTTTTGTCAGGAGGTCAAGTGGAAAACTATAGAGGGAGGGATAAATGTATAAGGATTTTTTAGGAAGTATGTCTATTTGAAGAACTGTGTACAGCATTTACCTTGCCCCTTTAATAATAAAGAGCTCTACTATTCTTTGGTAATCTGGAATCATATCATTATTTTTATGAATATAAGAGCATGTATAGATGATATCATAGGATTTAGGGGCTCTAGGTTTAGATACAAATGTAGGTAAATGGCTAGATAAAGAATTGAAAACATATTCACCAAACCTGATGGTAATTAACTCTGGAAAACAGAATTAAAGTCAGGTGGAGGTGACAGAGAGGGAAATTTTTCTATTTTACTCTAAACACTATCCTAGTAGTTTTACAACGACAGTGTACACACACACATACCTATATCACTTATGTATATTTTTAAAATAAAATTTTAGCATTTTTTAAAAAGAATTGTTTCGCTCCCTACTTGAGGTTTATACGGTTAACTCTTCTATATATCATTACAAATTTTGCTCCGTGTCCGTGAGTCTTTCACTTATTCATTCATACATTCCAGCATATAGTCGCATTTCACAAGAAGATTATAATTTCATCAAGGAAAGAAGAAATAAGGGTGTCTTGATTTTAGTGTTTTTTTAAAAAAATAATCTAGTAACAAATGAATGGCACAATGGTAAATATTCATGGGGATTTAGAGAAAACCAATTTAGGTCAGGATGCTGTGGTCTGCTAACATCCTTGAGGAAGACTGAATAAGAAATTATTTTGGCAGGATGAAGAGAGAACAAAATTTACTTGGAGGGAAAGGTGATGGAGATTTTCAAAGGTAGGGAAGAGGAATAAACCAGCCCAACTGGAGTAGAAGACCCACAAGGAGGTGAGGTTAGAGAGAGAGGCTGGAGGCATGGTAGAGAGAACCTTGAACTGATTAGAAGCCACATAGTATAGAAGTAAAGAGCTGTGACTGGAGTCCCAGAGACCAGAGCTTCTAACATTTTTGCCACCTGTACATGTGGGCTGGAACAAGGATCTCAACCTCCCTGAGCCTCAGAAAAATGAGGATAATAGTAAAGTTAGCATAAAGATTAACTTACAAAGTACTTGAAGTACTTTGTAAAGTGATTTTCAGTGACGTGACAAATGTTACCTGTATTTCATTACTATTTTTGCCTGCATGGTATTTAGCTATTATCCAATAGCATTTTCTAGGTGGTATTCTATATAATGCTATTTTTTAGATATTAAATGGGTTTTGCTCAAAGAAGAAAGTTCCTTGGGCAGAAAATCTGAGTTAAGTGTTATTAATAGAAACTCTAATATGCTAATAGGCACTGATATTCTCTTTGAGGCAGCATATCTAAAACTGTTGTTTGGGGGTTTTTTCCTACAGAAATTTTGTTCCTCAGAGCAACTTTTGGAATTAGTATTCCACACTGGGAACACTAAAGGCAATGAGACAGTACTGTTAAGTCTTTGTTCAGCAAAGTTGCATGACATGGAAATAGTATTTAGTTAAATCTTGGTACCTTACCCAGGTTTTTTTAAAAAAAAAAAGAAGGAAAGAGGTAAGTGAGAAGGATTTTGTAATAAACTTGGCATTAAATATCAAGAGCCTGGACCAAGATTATCTACTAGGAATTGTGAAGAAAGGGATAAGTGCAAAGCAACAAAGAGAAATGTCAAAACTTGGCGAATGGCTGGGACAAGCACGAGGTGGGAAGGGGGTTAGGTAGAGGCAGAGGTAGTGATCTAATCCCTACTTAAAATAATTAGGACAGTGAGGATTTATTGACAGAAAGGAGAAACTAAGGGAAAGGAGAGAATTTCTCAAAAATGATATAAATTTAGAACTTTGGAACTTGGAATAACAGCATGATTTCTTGACAAAAATATGAAGAAAACCACTGAAAACACTTATATCCACCCCCCTCCCCCCCAAAAAAAGATTAGAACTTAACACAGTGATTGCCATACAGTAGGTTCTCAATAAAAAAACTGTATTCAGAAACTAGAAAAGAGTCAGCACAGGGGCAATTGATAAATCCTTGAAAGGGGTGACTATCCAAAGGATGGTGTAAACCAGAAGGTCCTGTGAGCTTCTGCTATGGGAGAGGAATCAACAGTGACTGCCATACAGTAGGTTCTCAATAAAAAAAACTGTATTCAGAAACTAGAAAAGAGTTAGCACAGAGGCAATTGATAAATCCTTGAAAGGGGTGACCATCCAAAGGATGGTGTAAACCAGAAGGTCCTGTGAGCTTCTGCTATGGGAGAGTAATCAATGAGAGAGCTGGAGAATAATCAAGGATAGAAGAAAGAAAATATAATAGCTCAAGAATAGGAGCATTTCAAAAGAGAGAAAGTGATCAGTAGGAAAAGAGCAGGGAATTCAGGGGAAAATAAGATTTTAGGAAAAGACACTGGCAGATTATATTTAACAGTCTATGATTTTGTCATTTTCATGATTGTAGAAGCCAAATCTCAAGGGGTTACAGAACACAAGTTTGTTGAGTAAAGTGGGACGCTAGGAAAATCAAACAAACATACATTCAAAAGAAGGAAGAGAGAAGACTAGATAGAAGTTGGCAGTGAGCTATGAGAAAAGTCATTCTTCTATGCAAGACACTTTTACATATTTGAAGGCAAGAGATTATGCAATTCCGAAGAAGAAACTGGAGGAACCATAGCACTTGCCAGCTAAAGTTCTAAAGGAGTTGAAATGGGAACGAATAATAAATGAGATAGAAGGGGAAAAGAGAAAACAGATTTTTCCAAGAGATGGTTATTAAGAAAACAAAAACTATGGGGGTACATGTAAAATAGAAGATTCTTTAGAATTAAGATTTTTAATTAAGAATTAAATTAATTCTTAATTATATAAGAATTATATAATATAATATAAAAATTATATTTTTATAATTATTTAAAAATTAATTAATTTTTAATTAAGAATTAAAAATTAAGATTCTTTAGCAGTAGGAATCTGCATATAAGAAATATGATATAGTTTTAAACCATAAAACAACAGATTACCCAATCAAAAAATGGGCAGAAGATCTCAATAGATATTTCTCCAAAGAAGACATACAAATGGCCAAAAAGCACATGAAAAGATGATCAACATCACTAATTATTAGACAAATGCAAATCAATACTACAATGAGGTATCACCTCACACTGGTCAGAATGGCCATCATCAAAAAATCTACAAACAATAAATGCTAGAGAGGGTGTGGAGAAAAGGAACCTTCCTGCACTGTCGGTGGGAATGTAAATTGGTACAGCCACTATGGAGAACCGTATGGAGGGTACTTAAAAAACTAAAAATAGAGCTACCACATGATCCAGCAATCCCACTCCTGGGCATTATCTGGAGAAAATCATAACTCAAAAGGATACATGCACCGCAATGTTCATTGCAGCACTATTTACACTAGCCAGGACGTGGAAACAACCTAAATGTCCATCAACAGATGAATGGATAAAGAAGATATGGTCCATATATACAATGGAATATTACTCAGCAATAAAAAAAGAACAGAATAATACCATTTTCAGCGACATGGATGGACCTAGAGATTGTCATACCAAGTGAAGTAAGTCAGACAAATACCATATGATATTGCTTATATGTGGAATCTAAAAAAAAAATAGTACAGATGAACTTATTTACAAAACAGAAATAGAGTCACAAATGTAAAAAACAAACTTATGGTTACCAAGGGGGAAGGGGGGAGGGATAAATTGGGAGATTGAAATTGACATATACACACTACTACATATTTATAAAATAGATAACTAACAAGGACCTACTGTATAGCACAGGGAACTCTACTCAATACTCTCTAATGACCTATATGGGAAAAGAATCTTAAAAAGAATGGATATATGTATATGTACAACTGATTCACTTTGTTGTACAGCAGAAACTAACACAACATTGTAAACTATACTCCAATAAAACTATTAAAATAAAAAATTAATTAAAATTTAAAAAACAGCTTAGTATGAATAAACACTTTCCTATCAAATCTATGCTTTGGCCCTCTATAGAAAAATTCATTTGAGACAAACAAAAAGTATTACTTTAACTGAAAGTAAAATGTACTTTTAACTCATTGCTCAGAAAAAAAACAGATGAAAAAATACAGAGATTCAGAAACAGTTTACAAAATGGACTCACAGAAATCCATTATGGATCATTAAACAAAACCAAGTACTAAAGTTTGGCATGAGAATGGTAAAAAGAGGTCAGCTATCTTTCTCATAGTGTATCCCCATTATAGAAAGTAAATGGATGAACCAAAATAGCTCAGAATGGAAATGCTCATGTTTATTGTGAAAGTAGCGAGAATTCTGCAGTTGTGAAAACCAATCAATACAACCTCCTCTTATACTTTACAGAGCTGCCACTCTGTCCTGGGAGTCCTGACATGTTCCATATATAGTTGGAAGTGTCTTTAAACACATCTATAAAAGCACATGGCTTCCCGTTCAATTTGCAGGCACCCACAATCACAATTTCACCTGCCTTTGAGATCCTACATGTCAGAGACAGACGCAAGTTCATGCACTGAAATCACGCAACTGCCGACAGGGCAAGTAGAACTTGATTAAGGAAAGTTACAGCGATATCAAGTTATCAACTTTCAGGATCTAGTCTATTCCATCAACAAGCATTTTCAATGATGAAACACAGTCCATCACAATAATATTTTCAATAAAATTTCTGCAAAATTAGATGATAACAAGACCATGATATTTTAAATTGAATGAATTTGGAGATAGTTAAGAATTAGACTCCCAGAGGAATACTTTATGTCACAAGCTATGAACACTACTGTTTAATGTACACTCATGCTCCATCTGCTTCCTTTTCCATTACTCGAATCTCCTAACCAGTTTCTCATGCACACTTTTCAGCTCCATGCTGTGTTTTCTATTTATTGAATACATTTCTCACTTCAACATTTTTCCACCTGAGCTGGCAGTTGAGGCTTTTATGGCTGTACACATGCAGGTCTCCCTAGATTATGAACTTCATATTTTTTCATTTGCCTCATGCTTCAGTTCTCCAGCTTAGTAGGCCCTAAAATGTGCAAATTGAGAGATATTTTGAGGCAGCCATTGCTATTCTAGGCCATTGACTTGTCATCAATTAGATTAAAAACATTGGTTTACAAAAATAATGTTTTCTCTTTACTTCATAAAAAATAAAACACTCGCAA
Source organism: Tursiops truncatus (assembly GCF_011762595.2). Taxonomy (NCBI): domain Eukaryota; kingdom Metazoa; phylum Chordata; class Mammalia; order Artiodactyla; family Delphinidae; genus Tursiops; species Tursiops truncatus. The sequence goes on along the minus strand of NC_047037.1, from coordinate 20,718,670 downwards.
AAGGGAATCCAGCTGTGCTAAGAAGCAAATTACTTTATGTGGGTAAGCAAACGTCTTCTGGTCAGGACTGCAATGTATATTCAGGTCCATTTTACTACATCAGTTTTCAAGTAATGTGAATGCTATGTGTTATTACTAAGTAAAATAAGGGGGCAAAGTCCAAAGAGTCGACTTGCTTTTGTTTCTTTTTTAAACACGTAGAAATCTACATTGGGTCTCTAAAAGCATGTCATCTACAGTTCTAGAAGTGAGAATAAACAACCTGAATGATGACTAAGGTCTTTATTTTCTCGATATCTCAAAATTCTATATACAAAATTTTGTAGATAGGCAAGTGAAAACCTAATTTATAATCCCAATTTATGTCATGTGATTTTGCAAAGTAGCCAAATATGTAAAAGTTCTTCACTTTGATATATGCATGAATTTTTTTTAAAGGAGGGAGGTGGGAATGAAAAAAAAAACCCACCAATATATATTCTCTAGGTTATCAGTAAAATCAGAGGAATTTACATATTTAACAGATTTTAAAACAACCTACTATAACAGTTTGTTACCTAGTAAAGTTTTCCACAGGCAGGAACTTTTGTGTCTCAAAATCACAAGGGGTAAAGATGATCAGATTCTATTTCCATGGGCAGGTGATTTCTTCTGTTTTTCCCTTCAGCATCATATGAATTTCCTTCTAATTGTTGGTTGTCAACATGACAACTAATTAAAAACATGTTCTTCTATCGCAATCTTTTTGATGCAAATGTAGTTCAGAATATCATCAAAAAGCCAGAAATGAGAGCCAGTTGCCTTGGTGCAAAAGTAGCATGTATATTTCCTGCTGGCAGATGCATTTGCCAGGAAATGTCTAATGTAATAAATTTAGACAATTTAACCAGCATGGTAGATTTGTCCATTTTTGCTGTCAAGCATCAACACTGGCACTTAACCTGAGCAGAAAGGGACACATGAATAAACTCACAATGAAAGATCCCCAAATCATTAATGGTTGTCAAATAAGATATTTTATGGGCTCACGGTATGATCATACATACATGCATATATATCATATAGCTTATGGAATCAATATCACCATGTGATGAAAAGTCATCTTAGCTCTTTGCCTTCTGAAGGAAGAAAAAAGGTAATCCTAGTATAGTTTGCTTTTGCTGCTAAATATGTTTTAGAAAGTTAAATAATGCACAAAATATACAGGAATCAGCCAAATGCTGTCTAACCCTATCAAACACAGGTCAGTGCCATGATAGCAACTGATTGAAATTTCCTCCAGTGTAGCTGGTGAGCACTCTGGACACCCAGAAAGCCTAGAATGGAGACAGAATTACACTGGCATTGTATAAATAATCTAACTGTGACCTATGGGGTTAAAACCTATAATTGGAGGGCTACTTCAAAACAATGACTACTTTTTCAATGCTATTTTGTGCAGCCAGATAGGAAGATGACTTGTTGGGGTTTCATTGGCTAGGAACGGTACTGCAAAAGTGATATTTTCAACAGCTGCTGGTGCATTTGTGCTCTGACAAATTAGAGGCTATATCAAAGCATTAAAGAACATCAAAGGCTTAATTTAATGCAAAAACAAGTACTCCAACTGGATGTATTTTACAGTGAATTAATAATGCAGATTTACACAGAATGCAAATGCTTTGTTGATTTTAAGGGTTAGAAGAGAATTTTGTGCTTACAAAATATAAGATCCATAGACTGTCATTTTTAACTATGAAAAAAATGCCAAATGGTTTGGTATTCTGTGTAAATTCAAAGTTACCTACGTGATTGACTATTTAAATTGAAATATGTAGTGATTACCAAAACAAAGCTTATTTGCCATGAATGTGGTGACAAAATAGACCAGCAATTGAAACATGGGGCTTGGGTACAATCCTTCTTAAGGGATACATGATAATTGCTCAAAAGTATTTGTCTATTAATATGATACAAGAAAAATGTACATACATTTACATATATATTACTCATGCTATACTGAGGATATATGCATACTCAGCACACTGGCCTATGTACTTAACAACAGTTCTTTTCAAAGATGAAAAATAACTTGCGTAACATTTAGTAGAAACTGAAAATGCAGATAAAAATGCAACTTTGTAAATGCTTCTCAGTGTTGATATGAACAAAGAAATAATTCTAAGAATTGAAGATGGTGATTTTTTAACTCCTTAGAAATGTTAACAAATGTAAGGTGTCCTTTCTTCCCAGGTTGGAACTTAACCTAAGTTTTAAAATTGATATTAGGGTATTTGAAAAGTCATCCAGCAGAAATCTTTGACTAGTTTTATTCTATTTGTTTTTACCAAATTCTAAATATTTATCTTAGTCCAGGACCACCCTAGCAATGTCTTCAAACATTATTCCAAAATATGCAAGTCACACACACACAAAAAAAAAGTTAGGGTTTTCCAGGAAATATCCCCATATGGTTATAAGACTGGCATAGAATCCTTTGGAGAAACTAAGAACAAATTTCAGATTGTTTCTTATGTTAGCATATTTAGTCATATATGCAATTAATATTTAGCAGTGTAAAGTTTCATTTGATTTTTAAAAAATATTTAAGACTATGCATATTTAAAACTTAAAAAAAATCACATTGATCATTAAATATATCATCTAAATTAATTTCTTACTTGAGCCAATAGGGGCAAAGCATTGAAAGTAATTAGTGCCCATTTTCCCTTCAGGAAGAGAACAGATTCTGCCAACACACTATGGTGAAAAGTACACAAAATATCTGAGCTCTGATGTAAGCAGAATGCCCAGTTTGGAAACAGTGAATTTGTACGTATTATATATTACAATAAGTCCCCCTTCCTCATTAATTTTACTGAAGTCTCCAGATGGGAAACAAAATATTAATTTTGTTCAGCCTTAGGCATTGTTGACTGTTAAGGTACTCACTAAATCACTGATCTTATTCACATTAATATTAGATTTCTGCTATAAAAATTTAGGACCTTTGGGTATAGGGTTCAGTTTGTCATAAATATAATTAATTGTTTTTAAAAATGATTAATTTGTCAAAATAGAAAAAAAAATTGGGCAGACGAGGCTCCTGAGCAAGCTAGCCTACCTTAAAGTCATGGTAATACTCATAAAATTATGCAAATTAATCGACTCTTTCAATGTTGCATAAAATGCTTCTTCTAGTACAGTGCATGGAACATTAGGCTGTTCATCCAGCAAAAAAAGAGGAAAAAAAAGTTGCGTTTCAGAGGCTGGAATCTTACAAGCGAGGCCAAATGGTTGAGGATGTTCACAACTACAATCTATTTTTCTATAGAGCAATTGGCTTTCAACCATTGCACACAGAACTTGTGCTGTTTATTATAGATTTTTCCCCAAGCAACTGTCAAGAAAAAGTCAGCTTTGTCTTGTGGGTTTTCCCTCCTCTTAATACAAAGAAAGGAAAGAAATTTCCACTATTTAATCACGCTAAAGGAAAGTGATATTTATTCTAAAATTATTTAGCAAAACGGTTTTCACTGAGAAAGGTTCATTGACAAGACCCCCAAAACATGACATGGTATGTTAAAAAAATCTCAAGAGATTAACTAAATTATGTTGAATTATGTACTAAACAGTAAAATCAGTGACTACAGTAAAATTTTAAAAAAATACCTTCAGAATAATTATCTCATCCAAAAGTAAACCCAAAAGTCAATTTCAAAGACTAGAGTGAAAATAGCAATTTTAGAATGTCATATATTACTGAAATTTGTAATATCATAAATACATTCTTATTTTAAACCACCTCTAGCAAATGAGTGATATAATTCAAAAATATTCAACAATTTTTTAAAATGAACAAAACTGGTCTATGAGTTATCAGACCTGCCGTAAGAAATAACAGCATCTCCCGTGTAAGATTTAGGGCTGCATTACAGGGTTTCCACCAAAGAAAGATGATATCCTCTGGTTTGTAACTGTGCTCTCCCATTAAACAAATGAACTCATGTAATCAATTATTATGGTTTGAGGCAACAACTCCAGCCTTAGTCTAACAGACACATATTAATTTTCATCTCTCCTCCATCAATATTACATTAATAAACATATCAAAGCACTACTGTTACAGTGAAATCTGTTCCTCAGAGTTCTATTGCTTTAGCTTTACTCATTTTTTTACACTAGTTTATAACTGACCACTTGACTATAAAATTAGAGTAACTGATATTTACATTATGACCATTCTTTCTTCACATAGAATCAAATGAATTCTGTGAGATTTCATGCTTTGTTATGGTTCTAATGTTTCCAAAGACCATCTTATTTGACTTACAGTTAATAAGAAAATCAAGAGAGAAGAGATATTCCCAATAACATCTAATATACATTCTAAAATAAAGTGTTAACCTGTTTTGAAGACTTTCTGATGGTACAGACATGATGTTTCACAAAATATTATTAAATCACAGATTCTTAAATTTGCTAACTAGCTAACTAACATAGCTAAACTATTACATTTCTTAGGGGGAATTGGTGTTCTGTGATATTGTGGTAATTAACAATACTTAAATCCATTTATTCATTTTAAATGTATATTATTCAGGCAGAGTTTCTCACCTTACCCTGTTCATGGTAAGGCTATGTTGCCTAGTTGTCTAAACAACTTTAACAAGTAGGTGCTTACATAAAAAAAAAAAAAAAAAAAAAAAAAAAAAGATTCCCCAAACTACTTTCCTACCCATACAAAGAGAAATTATTGAAAATACAGCATGTACTGTAATTTTACCTTTTCCTATATATATAATATAAGGGTTTTAAAAATTTCTTTCAAAACCAGAAAATCGGGACAACAAACATGCAAACACATTCATCTCCCAAAAATACTATGATAGAGAGTGACTACCTAATAACCCAACATTCTTCTCAATGAGTACACCAGTTAGTGAAAAATCAGAAAATAATTAAAGGAGACATGTTTATTTAAACTTATTTTGGCCCATTGATGTAATTACCCATTTCTGTTACCCAAAGTATGTTTTAATCATGCACATTTATAACTCTATTGCTTATGCATCTTTCTACACAAACGATCTGGGTACACTGAGGCACTGTGTAGAATCAGGTGACACCAACATTTGTGTGTTATTATTTCCTGATATATTTGCTGAAACCAATATGAACCAAGTTACCGTATTTTATTTTAAAGCATGAGTTCCATGCCTCCATACTGCCCAAGGTGGTTTCACTCCCAGCCAGCAACCTAAAGCTTATTGGCCCAACTTGAGACAGACACTGGGCAAATGCTGCTCCAGCCACATTCACTGCCATGCAGCATTCCTTGTATGGACTCCAATTTTAATGCACAGCAGAAAGATGGCCCAAGATAAAATATGCAAACAGGTGGCATGTTTAGCAACGTCCAAATATTACCCTCGTCATCCCTTAGATGAACTTCAATCAGCATTTCTGTTCATAAAGAATCCCCAGTTCAGATCATTCCAAACTCTAAGAACCTGTCTTTCACATGTATACAAAGGATTGCTAACACTGTGTACTAAGGTTATCACAAAATGTCATCATTTCTCAAATATACCGTCTCCTTGGTTGTTGCTCCCTGCAGCTGTCTCTAAACTGTGGGCAGCAAATTTGGAAATAAAGCAGGGATAAAGCCAATATCTATATACCGGGAGGAGTCTTAGGAAACAGACTAACAAAATGAATGATTACAGTGATGAGAGATTAAGCAGCTACCACGAAAGGGCCATGAAACTTGAGGCTGTAAAACGTCTTCACATGTGTTCATTCAAACAAAAGCATAAATGTCAACACACATTATAACAGGTGTCACGGTTACCTCTTATTATGTGCTTACCATGTGCTAGCACTGTGGCCTGGTCTACACTTGACATTGCATTTAAACTTCACAACCATCCTATGAAATAGATATCTTTGTCCACATCTTAAACATGAGGAAACCAAGGCATAGAGAAGTTAAATATCTTGCTCTAGGGTCTCAGCCACACAAATTGTAAGTCACACAGCTAGAACTCAATACCTCAAAACTGTCTGCCTCCAAAGCTTGTATTCTTTTTTTTTTTTTAATTTATTTATTTTTGGCTGCGCTGGGTCTAGTTGTGGCGAGCGGGGCCTACTCTTCATTGTGGTGAACAGGCTTCTTATTGAGGTAGCTTCTCTTTTTGCGGAGCACGGGCTCAGTAGTTGTGGCTTGCTGACTCTAGAGCACAGGCTCAGTAGTTGTGGCACACGGGCTTAGATGCTCCGCGGCCTGTGGGATCTCTTGGACCAGGGCTCGAACCCGCGTCCCCTTCATTGGCAGGTGGATTCTTAACCACTGCACCACCAGGGAAGTCCCAAAGCTTGTATTCTTAACTACTGACCTTTACCACTCCTTTGTCATTTACAGCAAGAAACCTTCCTGGCCACTGTTTCCCAAATCAGCCATTGGTCCCTGGCCCTCGTGTGACTGTAGCATTTTATCCGTGACTTCACGCTCCTTGAAAGCAGGAAGCTGTTTGTCTTTGTAACTGGCACCTACCACAGCATCTGGCATAAAGTAAGTGCTCACAAAATGTTAAAAGAAAGGGAATCTAGAAAAGAGGCCAGAACTAAATAATTGTCATTGTCACTATCAATGTTCACTCTCCACAGTCCAAAAGATATAGCCCCAAACACAAACTTTATGTGAGAACAGGGGGCCCATTTAGCAAACTAATAGGCATCACCGGTACTATCACTGAGTATGCATGAGTCCCCAGAAGTGAGAAGTCTCCCTACTTTTTAAGAATCCCAGAGACTGGGAATATAGTATAGGTGTACCCAAACCAAAATTGTTGACAGGTCCCACTTCCATAAGAATCTTCGAGAAAGGACGAGAAAGAATCAGTCAATTTATGCCTCTGCCCTGGAACCTCTCACACCAGAAGGCCCAGGTTTGTTTCACAAGCAGCAGCGTGTTATGGATTAACAATCCACGTAGGAAAAGGACTGAAGCGACACAGACTGAAAAACCTCATTTGCATTACAAATAGGTAACCTGCCATGGTATTTTGCTACCCTACTGACATGTCGCCGAGGAACAACAGAAAAATACAAACCAGTGCGTCTCCTCACAGGTGAAGTGTAGGGCTTGAATAAAGCAAAGCTGCTATTCAATCTGTTATTCGGCTCACATATAAACACACACCCACCCTCCTTCCCAGCCAAGAGAAAAAAGACGACAACGGCGGCCAGCCCTGCCTACTGGAGATCCCCAGCATGGAGGGGCCCTAAGGTTTGCACACGCTAAACAGCACGTTGAGAAAACAAAGAAAAGGAGGTAGTGGAATGGAGAAAGGGGCTATGACTCTCCTCCAGAGAAAAGCCACTTTAAATCTAAGAAACAGCTGCATTCCAAAATAAAAGAGGGATGACTGGTTGTAGCAATTGCCAGCAGTAAACTTAGCTAGGCCAAGAGACTATTTGCAAACGCCAGGTCAAACTCATTAAGAAAACTCGTCCAAGAAATATTTCTTAAATGCGCCCTGATCTGGCTGGTTATCGTAAAGTCCACTGTCATGGCCCTTGACAGTTTGTTTTGTTTGACCCCTGCATCAATTTGTCCTGTAAGGCAGTTACAGTCTTCGGCTAACCAATAATCAATACGTTGTATCTGAGAGGGCAGTGACTCACCTGGTAAGTAGGAGGCTCAAGAAATCCAAAACTTAAATCCAAATATTCCAGACTCAAAAGCCCTCCTGTGGTCTGCACGGTGCCATGTCGCTGTACACCACACCATAATTTTGAGCAATCCAGGCTTCAAACAGGAGGTAGAGGAGGGAAGTCAGGCAAGGTTGCAGGAACTGTTCTCTTCCTAAGTCAGATACACCCCGTAGCCCTGCCGTTCCGCCATCTTTACTTATATACTCTTCCCTCTCTCCCTCTGGTCACCATCTGAATTCTATGAGGCTACTGATTGCCCACACCACCTCCCCTGCTCTTGTTAATCCTGGGAGGATTATTGTTGAAGGCAAAGGGAATTGCAGTGCCGGTAAAAGTCTACAGGAGACATTCTACATGAGCGTATGGTCATCATTGCTTCACAGCACCCACCAATTCTTCTTCTGCTCATCCAGGCAATGAAATCAACAGCCCAAGGAGACGTAGGTGTCACTGAGAACCCAAGTTTCTCCCTAGTTCTTCCTAAACCAAGATGTACTACCCTGGCTACCTAGGCCAGTAACACTGACATCACCTGGGAGCTTGTTAGAACGGCAGCATCTCAGCCCTCCAGATTTACTCAATCAGAATCAGATTCTTCCAGATCATGCAGGTGATACATATGCCCATCAAAGTTTGAAAAACAGTGCTTTCTCACTCAGGACTATTAGAAAGAAAGGTCCTTTTGCTGCAGAAGAGGCTTGTGCAGGTGATAGCTGTCAGAGGGGTAAGCTTAGATAGGACAAACGTCCAAAGAGGGGCGGTGTTAGGAATAATACTTGTCCTTGGTTGTTCTAATTAAATCATTGTGATATTGTACTCTGGCTTATGACTGAGAAAAATGAGCATGCTAGATCTGAAATTTCATCTTATACAATGGCTACTCCCTGGGTTGATATGTTGGAAGATATCTAAGCTGTTTGCAAAATTCCTGGGTAATGCCTCATTATAGCTGATACTGAGGAGACACAAGTCACCCATAGGTTCTAGAATCAGATGGGACTCTAGGAGAATGGATCACCTCATGATTCTTTAACAACCAAAGAACATGCTGGAGTCTGCAGATATATGTACTTTTCATCTTTGGTGCAATACAAAATCCTCAATACAATAAGAAAAATATCATTAAATTGGTGGGTTTGAATGGAGACTGGCAGAAATGAATTGACTCTCGTCGAAGTTTCTTAAGCAAACTGAATGAAACTCACTAGGCCAGAGATTACACTAACATGGGATAATACAACTTCTGTAATCATACTAAGTGTTAGTACCTTGAAATTAGACTTTAGAAAGGCAGATCTAATGATAAAGTCTGACAGTTTTGTACATAAAGTCTGACTTAGGCGTCTGCTTTGACCTTTAGTAATATATTTTTCAAATATTCTGTACCATATTGTTTTCATAACTAATTTCTTGGGAAACATAGAAGTTATATCTAACTATATCTATAGTTTAAGGTTAATGTAAATTATACCCAATGCATCTTTTCCTGGATCTATATACATCTTCCACAGTTGAATTGTTTTGGTTACAGATACAGCCAGAATGTCTTTCAGTGGTAAACAGTGACATTTTTAACCAGCAATTTATAAACTCCAGATTGTCAGCAAATGGGAGAAGAGGAAAATCTTATTCTGATGAAATTAATTGCTACATAAGTTTGGATAATACCAAGGGCATCATTGCATTCTCTGAATCATAATAACTACATCTGTGTAGTAGAGGCCTGTTATAGCAATATTCGCCCATAACAAAAGGCGTGATGCTTACGCTGCCCTCTCTGCAGCATTTATAAAAATTTTTTCTATAATGAAATACACAAGAAGGAAATGTGATAGAAAAGGAATAAGGGGATTAAAGAGGGTATTTTTTTCAGTACTTGAACTTTTAAAAGGCTAGCACTCATGCCAAGTTCAACTTATTTAGGTGATAACTCCATGACATCCGTTAAAAAGTGTTAATTTATTGCAAAAAAATGTAATTAACACCCCAAATACATATGCATATAAGCATAAAAATAGTAACTAATATTTACTTAGTGCTAAAAAATGCCAGGTACTGTCCTAAGAAATTTATATATAGCTCATTTAACGCTCACAACAATTCTCTGAAATAAGTACTATTATTATTACTAGCCCCTTTTACTAGATGAAGAAACAGAGGCACTGTTACCTACCAGGGTTCTTGGCCTTCCTTAATCAATAGAAATTGATAAGAGGCCAGAGAAGAAAGCCAGGCAACGCTTCATTGGGGCTCCTGCTGCAGCATGAGGGAGCATAAACAAGTAACAGTTTCCCGAGAGGAGGTGAGCTGGTCCCTTATACAAAGTGAAGGTGGGGGTGTGTTCAGGGGTCGGGTCAGAGGGCTGGCTTAGGTGGTCTGCCCACCCCTTTGGTGGTGCTGTGTGCAGGGTGCTTGCATGGTACCCTGCTTTTGCTCTGGGCTCTTCAGAAGTGACAACTGGGTTTTTTATCTTTTTGGATCTTATTGTCCATAATTTGCCCCATTGTGCATGCATGCAGCTATTTTTAGTCCCATATAGTTTATTTGTGTTTCATTATTCGAGGAGACATTTGTCCAGGTGCAAGCACTGCAGCAAAGAGTCTCAGGTCCCAGGTCCCATCCTGTCTCAGCACGACTACATTAGGTAATTAGCCCAAGGTCACTAAGTAACAAGTAGTAGAACCAGGATTTGAGCCAAGAAAGCCTGGCTTCAGAGCCTGTGTTCTTAACCTTGACACTTAGCTGCCTCTCACTTTAATGTGCAAAGTATTTAAATGGTTCTTTCACTTTCCATTAATTTACAGTATTCCGAAGTACTTTATTTCTAACGTATGTCAAAATAGATCACTTATTTATAATAAAGTTTTCTAAGAGGAATGTGTCCCTGTTCCAAATTCACAGCAATTTTACTTTCTTTAGAATCTCTGGAATCTGTATGTGTACTCGTGTAGATGTATACATATATACAACCAACATATCATATAGATATTTAAGACAAACTCAGGGAGAAAGAGAGGGGGAGAGAGAGCACATTTTATAAAATTCTTTGGTGATATTATTTTCTTCAAGAAAATAAGCTTTCTATTAATTAAGTTCAAATCTATTTTATATCATTTAATAGAAAATAAAATAATTATTTCTGTTTCCAGAAAGTTGCTGAGAAGACGGAAGCCAAGAAAATTAACAGCCAAGTTTTATTTCTGCATGAGACTATAGAAAACAAAGTAGATACAATGGAAAACAGGTGCCGAGGGAGGAAGAGTGAATTTAATAGTATTTATATCTTCAGTATAAAATTCAGCCTTATATATTTGACTCTGGATTTATAGCTACTCACAATTAGCTCAGGATACTTGACAAAAGATCATTTTGTCAAAGGCAAAGATTTTCGAGATACTACAAAAGAAGATGTTGCTACCATATGAGGGCAGGGAAACACAACTGCTGAGACACCATTGAATTTCTGAGGCCATTACTCTGGCTGTCTTTAAAGTTAGGAGCAACCACTTGAAACAGCTAAATAGTTCATTTAGTTCATGACGTTCAAAGGCAGCTATCAAATAAGATTGCAATTTTATATTAAAACATATTAATGTTTGGCTAATTCTCATGTTACTTGTAAATTGTTTAATAAATCTATATTAACTTTACCATTCTCAGCAGTTAGTCAGCCTCTGAGTAAGCAGGGGAGATTTTATATTAAAGATTTTTAAAGGTGCCAAAGTAAATCACATTGCATTAAATGGTGTTCCCCAAACTTGCCTCATCATTAGAATCACCTGGATTGCTTGTTTTCCATACAGGCTTTAACCCACTCCAGACCTACTAAGTCCTAAAAAGGTGTCTGTAAATATATGGTTTAAGCAGTGATTTTTATGATCGAAGAAGTCTGGGAAATACTGGTAAAAAAATCAATTTCAACTTAAAACCCTCTTTAAGTGATTAATTCTTGAGTTTGAGCATCTATACCATCTTTGGAAGGGGGCAGTTTCTGGGACTATGGTGGCTTATGTGAAAGTGAGGCTGCTACATATTTTGACTTAACGTTTTGACTGAAATAACCAAATCAACTGAATCTCTGGAGTTCTATACTAGGACAAATACTAGAAGTTAAACCTTTTATCCAACGTGAAAGCAACGATTGCAAGAGCTAACAATTTTTTCCATTTGCTTCTGTTCCCACGCTACTAAAATTCAAACACATTAAATAATTTTTACTAATATTTCATGATGATAAGGATTTTGTGAAATAATTAGTAAATCTGAAAGGCATTAAGCACTTTTAAATTCTATCCATATAACAGGTTAAGATTTTCTTTTTTAACCATTTTCCCCTTGTATTCATTTTTTTTAATCCTGTAAAATTCTGGCTATTTCACCCCCAGAGTCTCAAATATCATATTCTTTCACTTTTAAGTTAAATTAATTTTTCCATGGGAAAATATCTTTTAAATGATTTTTTATTCATCAAAAATTAGTACTACAACCAAAGCATTTTAAACCTATATTTACTTTATACATATAAATTGCCTGTACAGTGTCATGGCTGTAAACACTGTTATTAAACCTCAAAATACACGAAAAATCCCCCAAATATTTGTAATTTGAGGGAGGGGAATAATTACAATTGAATTTTTAATTATTCCATTTTCCATGTCAGGTTTTTAATGTATTTGAAATTTATAGGAAAATGATATTACAAACTTACTCAATGATTATAAAAGTGGCATGAGGGCTTCCCTGGTGGCGCAGTGGTTGAGAGTCCGCCTGCCAAAGCAGGGGACGTCGGTTCATGCCCCGGCCGGGAAGATCCCACATGCCGCAGAGCGGCTGGGCCCGTGAGCCATGGCCGCTGAGCCTGCGCGTCCGGAGCTTGTGCTCCGCAACGGGAGAGGCCACAGTGGTGAGAGGCCCGCGTACCGCAAAAAAAAAAAAAAAAAAAAGTGGCATGAACATGAACATCTCATTACATCTGAGATGTAAATGTATCTTTTCTTTATAAAGAAGTACTTGGAAATAAAAGATATTATAAATCAAGCCCTCTCATGTGCATAAACAAAAGGCATTGTCCATTATCATTCTGCCCAGTTTAATACCTGCAAAGCAGAGGGCTTTGGGCACCTTGGAAAGAAAACAGATCAGTCATTTTTTACCTGAGTGGAAGCAGCAGAACCTTGGGTTTGAGATGTGACACCCAGATAAGATGTTAGTACTTCACTTAAAACAGAAAGCCATCTTGTCCCTCTGTTTTATGAAATTTAAATGCAGTGGGTTGTAGAACTATATATATCGCATCTTCCTTCTGTGAGAACCACCAGGGCACCCATGAAAAGAAGATGTATCTCAGTAGGGTTTTCCTTGTAAAATATTTTAATGAAAAATTGAGCATTTTAAGGCTTTCACAATCATTCTTTTTCATCATGCAATAAAATATTCATACAATGCAAAAACGCTGCAGTTGTTACAGCATTTTAATTTAAAAAATAAACAGTACAATGGTGATTTCCAAGAATGCCATGCAATAGGATAAAGGAAATACCAAGAGAAGAAAAGGAAATTATACTTTTAATCTTCTAGAATTTCATATTTAACAAAGCAACCCTTCACTTTTATTTCAAATAAGAGCCTTTTTTATTAGAGAAATCAAGACAAATTTAGTAGACGGCACAGATTATTTACTTGTTTTATAGGTTCTCAGTTTGCAAAATGGCAGTATCACTTTCATTAGTTCATTGCTTTAGCTCATCACATGACTAAGTCTGCAAACCCAGAAAGACTCCTCCATTAACTTCTTAGGAAGTAGTTTGGATTGCTTATTGAGTTATGTGCTGGAACATTTGACTATAAGGAGAGTTGATGAAGATAGCTCTATAAAGAGCTGGAAGTATTACATAATAAAAATATTTTAGAAGTTTCTGAATGGAAGTTCTTCTATAGATATATTTCCTACTTTCCTATTTCATGATACACTGAAAGGCAACAGATTGGGCTCATATGTAAAGGGTATGTCATATTTAAATTAAATTTAAGCATTTATATAGAGCAAATATAACAAATGTAATGAAATAATATATCATGAACACTTAAATCAGCACAGAAACAAATGTCAATGCCTATTTCAGTCTCCATTAAAGAAGGGTAAGTAACTCTTGGTCAAAGAAATTGGATTATGGGAAAATTAAGTTCATAGGTCACAATATCAATCAGAGAAGACTTGGTCTTTCGTTTCCTTTCTAAAAACTTATTGGCACCACCTCTGGAGCATACCTCAAGTAAAGGCTATATTTGTTTTGACAAGAATTAGCAATTATTTATAATGGTCAGCCCTTTCAAAGGCATTAAGTCTTCCATTTAAGTATGTATGCATGTATTAATTTCTCACACACTAAGCATTTGAAGAGAACTGTCAGCTATTTAGATGTTTACATTTTGTTTCTGGAAATAATTTTCCCAGAACACATTATATATGAGTATGTTCCTTAATGCCTCATCAATAAAAACAAACAAGAGGCTGCTGAAACACAGGCCATGAGGTTGCCTTTGATGTCACTCAACTTTATATTAAAATTAAATTTTAGAACTCTGCAGGAAGTAAGCACACTAGGCACGCAGGGGTTAACCTACGAGCCAGGGTCAAGAGGAATGGAAATCAGCAGGGGTAACCAGATGTTAGAGAACCCCAGGCATCACCTCCCAGTTGGTGATCCGCCTCTCTGGCCCCACCTTGTCCCAGTCTGTGTGTTTGAATCATGGTGCTTCCCATTGCCCTCCTGACTCTGACCCCCCAGTTTCCTGACCTTAGTTTGCCAACCTGGTTTTGCTCTGTGGTAAGCCTGACTTTGACCTGGCAGTCTGATTCTAATGTTCTGCTCTGTTTCTGATCTGCTTCCTGTTTTCTCTGTCTACGGTATCCCAGGTCTTTATCTATTTCTACAACCAAATCTCTATCCTTGACCACTTGTGTTTGATGCTTTGGCATTTTTGTGACTTGGCCTATACCTTAGCCAACCTATTCCACAAAAGAAGGAATGATGCTAGCCTATCCCTTCACAAATTTTAGATTCCATTGGTATAGCAAGGTTTCTAGATCTTTAAACTATATGTAAGCCATATACCTTTATATACTATATATATATATGTCATCGGTAAATTGAAGATATCAAGAAGAGTTAAATTTTGAAGACTGTTTTATTTTCAAAATCTACTAAGCCTGAGAGAATCAACTGTGTATTTCCAAAGCATATAAATTAGCTTCCTTTTATTTATCTTAAGCTATCAAACTACAAGATTTGTATGAAAAGACAAAGTAGAAATTTCTTTCCTAATAAACAAATAGACATAATAAAACTTCATTTCACGTGGCATCCTTTTGGGAAATACAATGTGGGATGAAGGTGTCACATTGTGAAATTTTAATTAAAGCATAGATAAAATTCCACTGGTTGGCCAAGAATTATAACTAACCTGACTTTGCATATCAATCAAAGTTTGTTATGTAGTGTAATTGCAAACTAAATGTTCCTGTATTTTTAATACACATAATGAAAAAATGCCACTTGTGGTTAAGTAACTGAACTTAACCACAAGTAATCATCACATGAAGCTAGTTCACAGAGTAAATCAACTAAGACCTACAAGAAATCAGTCGGCAAGCTCCAGGTGAATTTTGCATATTCAGCACTCCAAAGAATAAAAATTATATATATTCATAAATCCCATGGAGGTTCATAAAACCAATTAGACATCACACATTCCAGCACTTTCTGAGCAATATTCTGTAAATAACTGCAGTTTAAAGGAGCCGACAAAAAATATGAAGTCCAGAAACAATCCATGTTTAAATCACATGAGTTATTGTACATCTCCTTGACAGATCTTGATTCAGAAAATTCAGGGCCCCAAACTCTGTGTCCTGATTGTCCTGCTGGTCCACATGCACACAACTGAAAGCCCAACCACAGACAGATAAACAAGGTATAAAAAGATGAAAAAACTGGGGCTTCCCTGGTGGCGCAGTGGTTGAGAGTGCGCCTGCCGATGCAGGGGACGCGGGTTCATGCCCCGGTCTGGGAGGATCCCACGTGCCGCAGAGCGGCTGGGCCCGTGAGCCATGGCCGCTGAGCCTGCGCATCCGGAGCCTGTGCTCCGCAACGGGAGAGGCCACAGCAGTGAGAGGCCCGCGTACCGCAAAAAAAAAAAAAAAAAAAAAGATGATGAAAAAACTAAGGGTCATTTCAGAACCACTCTGAAGTATATTCTGAATACTTATTTGCAGGCTAGATAAGCACAGAAGTTCTGTGAGAAAATAATGTCAACCTTCATTCTGATAAAATGGTGATGTTTTGAAGTGCCCATCAAGAAACAAGAGTGGATTTCAGTGACCCTCATACCAGCCAGATTTCTAACTCTGTGAAAATCAAATTCTATCTTCACCTCTTTCATCCCATGAATTCCTTCTGAAAGCATAAGCTCCTACAAATCTTGAAATGCCAATTATTTAAAGTGTCTTCTTTAAAGGGAGCCAATCACCACACTACCAGCCACTGAATAGAAGATGTAGTGAAATGCCTCCCCCAGGAAACAGGAGCCGTTGTCAGCAAAGAAGAAGAGGACTAGTGGATTCTCTCCCTTCAACCTGGCAAACGCTTACCACAGTATCTTAACCAGAATAGAAGCTTAATTTGTATTTCCTTTAATATTTTGACTTAATTCCAAATAGAATCGTAGCGTTTGTGTAAGAAGAAACAAAACAAAAGAGAAGGAACCAAAAATGCAGTTACAAACAAAAAGATAATTCCCTCACGAGAGAAATCATTTGGTGTCTTTTATCTGCCCAGCTGGATCTCCTGCCTGCTTGGCCTAAACTGCCCAAAACTGCGTTTGGAATACTCAGGGGGGCGCCCTAACCCTCTCTCCAATGCCCCAATCTGGCTTAAGATGTTCGATCTTGGAATGATACAGGGCTGGGGCTGCATTCTGCACCTGGAAATAGTCTGGCTGACGTGGCATTTGAAAGGCTGCTGGAGGATCTGGAGGTCACAGACAGAAGCTGCTGCAACATCTGTATGAGCAACCACGTTACAAACTTGAGAATGTGCCACTGTCCCTTGTGGGATGGCTCTCTAGTTTCTAAGAGCACCCAGGACCTGTCAGAGTCAACATAGAAAGCCTTGGCCTCAGACACCAAACACACACAAGCCCACGGCTATTCTTTCCAGGCTCAAAACCTGTCTAGGAATTAGAGACTGTTTAACGGAACAAGTATCCTAAATTTAGTTAAAGGCAGATGAAAAAGAAATGCTCCAAACTGGGGAGAGGGGTGCTATGTCTATATATGAAGCTAGTGAAAAATCACAATGGTCCAATCATTCATTTAGCATCGCATATCTAAGAAACCTCAGGGTTTCTATTGATTTTTTTTTCTTTCTTTGCAGTTGTTTTTATATCTGAAGAAACACTCCGTTAAACCTCCACCTAGAAAAAAAAAAAAAAAAAAAAAAAGACCTGGACTTGGTACCCTTTGAAAACTGAGCTAGCCTGAAAAGAATGAAACTATGCCACTGGGCACTTCCCTGGTGGCCACAAGCATTGTTTACTTTAAACCACACTGCCTCAAATAAGTAGTTGTTTAGAGCCTTCTAACCATTGAGGGAGGTAGAATCTCTCCATTCTTCTAAAGCATTTCCATTTTCTAGTAGTCACTGTTTTGTAGCACTGTTGTAACTCTTCTCTTTTTTTTCAACTACAGTCAGCACTTCCTCCCCATTGATTTCAATAAGTGAGCAGAAGTAAAAATTACTACTTGACTAGTAAACCTGAGGTTAAACATCCTTCTGGGGATGGGGAGTAGAGGGGGGACCGTAAGGACAGTAAGCTGGAAAAACTGGAGTAGTGGGGAAAATTCCAGAACTACAGTTAATCTGCAGCAGGCAACTCCTCTAGGTCTTTCTCTCCTTCCTTTTCTAAGAAAGAAGAGAGAATGCTTGTTTAATATCAGTACAATGTTTCAGCCGCACTTAATTTTCCTCTATATCACAAGAGAGTTTTATATATTAGCAGAAAACTCTAAGCTACAGAAAGGTAGTAGCTCTTTGGTTATGGTTAGGCACATTTTAAAAGACATCTTTCATAACTTATACATTTTGATCTGAATTTTAAATATTAATGTGTATGAATAAGTTTATAAGTACCCAATCAACAAATGACCCCAGCTTTTCCCTCTAGTTTTTCATAGAATTGTATAGTTTATATTCTACCTGTATATACCTCAAACATTTTCACCTAATTTGATGACTAGTAATTACTATTTAAATGTAAGTCAACCTCTTATTAGAGTCTGTAAATGAATTTAAGAAGAAGCATTACTTCTTTGACAGATACCAATTTATTTGTATATAGACCAACATAGGTAAAGAGAGTTTTTGATGGAAGCAGAAAAGTTTTTGCAATAAAATAATATAATTTATGATTGTGTATTCTGACACGTAGCTTACAAACTACAGGTGAAGCAAATGACGATAGGGACTTTATTCTTAATTCTGGCCATGACCTAAGTGAATGATCAAGTCTGAACCTTTCAGAGAAAGCTGTGTTTTTTTCTAAATACTTTCCTACTAAGCAGCCTAAAGGGACCCGTCACATCAGTAACACCTTCTATGCGCTGTTGCATCCCAGCTTGAACACACTAAACTCGGGGGGCCTTTGAAATCTTTAAAGCCAATCACACATAAGACAGATTCTGTATTGCAGGGCTAGCTGGCTACACCTCAGCACAAAACAATATTTCAAGCTTTCTGATATACATGTGTCACCTCTTTGTGACAAATAGCTGGTATTAATTAGGCACTAGACTTGGTGAGATTGCTGTTATTAACTGAGAGAAGATGGGTTGGATTTAATTGTGTGTGACATCAAAGTCAAGTGACTGATATTTCAAGCATCATTTAAAATGTTTGATATTGAAGTCATTGTATTCACATAAAGACTGTCTAAAAATAAAAAGGAGACTGATGAGAAAAGAACTGAAATGCATTTGTACATCTATCTTATGAAATGTATTTGATGTCATTTTACTGATACTTTCCATCCACATATGTAATATTTGTTTGTTTAGCTGCATAAATTTTTCATTTCATAATAGACTTTAAAGTTCTCAAAATTAACACTGACCCAAACATGGTCTGTTTATACTGGTAACTGCTCTTAACAAGACAGGTTATCAATTTGTTTAAAATGTGTTTTAATGTAAACAAAAATAAAATAAAGACATGGAGTAAAATTATTTTAATAAAATATTATACATAAAGGACCATTAGGAATAACTAAAATAACAAGCAATTTTTTAAATTTTTAAAATTTTTTAAAATTATTTTAAAAGTATTTTAAAAGTAAAACTTTTAAATTTTTAAATTTTTTTTAAAAAATTTTTTAAAAGGAAATTTTTTAAAAGTAAAACTTTATCAAGATTTTTACAGAGAAAACAATTATGCTACCTAAAAAATAAATTGAAACACTATCACTGAAGTTATTTAATGACAACCAGCATTTCCTATGTTACGTTAATACCTGAAAATGTAGGAGAGAAACTTTGTAAGTCAAGATCAATCCAATAAATCCAATTAGTTGAAATAAGGATGTTCTAATATAAAAGTAATGTAATAGTTTGTTTAATTACTTTCAGAGAAAAGATTAAGATATTTATTCGACAGTCAGCAAAATACACAAGACAATTACATGGAAATCTGCTTAATTGAAATGTAATATGTTGTAACGAAATACCCCTTGGGTATGGTTTTAAGAACAGAAATACAATTCACAATAGCCAAAAGTTAATATGTTTTCTAACATATCACCAAATGCTCTGAAAAAGCAGAGAAAAGATATCCAAATATAAAAATGTTGACAGTTGAGTAAACAGTGTTAAGTCATTGTATTTGAATAATCTTTTCCCTTTTCTTCTTGATCTTTTTTAATCATATAGATATGTTCAATGAAAATTTAGTCAAAAGAGTATGCTTAAATTTTTTAACCACACTTTAGTTTTATATTATGTATGTAATTCCCCCCAGTTTATTCTTAAAATGTTCTGAATTACTTATGAAAATAATCCTGACAAATCATTTGATTTTTTGACATTTTTGACTAATGATCAAAAATATAACTTAAGGAAAAATTAGTGATTCATAAAATAGAAGTGCTAAAACTTGATCTTTGAAATTAATTCTATCCCCTCAAATTTAATGTAGTATTTTAAGGTGATCATGAGCCCTTAATTCTGTAGACAAATGGTAAGATGTGTGAGGTACCTATGCATATCTGAAAGTTTATATCCAGTAAGTTCCAAAAATAATTAGGAGGAAATCCATAACCTTTGCTTTCTATGGACCTGATCAAATGATTTAAAAACCAACTTTACTAGATCCATAGACCTAAGAGGTTTTATTTTGAATAATTTCAACTACATGCCCTCTGAAATTCAAAACTTTTTAAGAATATTAAGATAAAAAATAAGCCATATGTTTAAAATTATTCATTACCAATTATTTCTTTGGTTTTCTAAATTTATCACAAAAAAACAATTCTGTGTTTGTTCTGTATTTCTGTCTGTTACATTTGGCCTTCAACAGAGCTGGTTTTAAAATTATATCCAACTTAGTTATTATAGTTACTTCAAATGGTATTTGTAAATTGTAAGGAAGTATTCATTCAAGTAAAAATTATTAATAGTATAAAAATCATTGGACTAATGTCCTCTATAATATTAAAGTGTCTGGCTTCTCACTATAAGGACACTTTTGTTAACAGATTGAATCAGACTCAATAATTATGCTCTGGATCCACCATAGGCAACACTTTGTAGTAGAAAACAATTATGATAACTTACTTTACCTATCGTATTATTGTTTACAAAGTATTTTAATTTTTTCTAATATTCATAATAAGCTAAGGCATATGAATTTTTGTTCCTTCACACTCTACCCTCCTCCCTACGCCATGTCCTTCTTTGTTAGAGAAATCATTGACTAAATTATGCAAAAGTATCAAAGAGAAATGATTGTTTAATGTGAGTCAGTCCCAGATCAACTCATTTCAAACAGGACCCTCAGAATTTAACCAGAGAAGTACTTAACGCTGAGGCTGCCTGACATTGTGACATTTCAATGTGGCAGATACAGTGGGGTTAGAGGACTTTCCCACATCCTTCCAATGTGATGGTAGATAGTCTCTTATTTCCCTGGGTGCAGAGTAGGTCCAGATCTAACGTGATTGGTTGCTTTTGTTTTTCCCCTCCATCTTTCTCAATGTGTGTCACTGGCTGTTCTTATCAATGGTAGATTAGAGAACGCTGCTAAGGGAACTATATTCGTAAGTTTGATTCGTTTGTGAAAATAAGCATACCCCTAGATCTGCTGGATGTTTTGTGAATTTGTGTTCCTAGTCATAAAGTGAGACAGGTAGATGGATCTTAACTGCTTCATGTTTATCATAAATATATATTTCATGGTAGTAGAGATTATGAAGTATGTGAAAATGTCTAGGAAAATCCCTGACATATAATAAGTATTCAAAATGATAAATAAATTGCTAAGCAATTAATTGATACATTAACTAATATAATTTCCTCTGATTTTTTTCCTAGGTTTTATTTGCATACAATGAATAAGTCAGAAAATAGTATCTTAATCCTGACCCAAGGTCCGTTCTCCTTGTGTACCCACTTCTGGTCCTAACACAGAACACTGTCCCCATCCAGACATCCTCTGTCTTAGGAAGAACGAGATGGGCAAGGGAGTCAATGTTACTGGTCCCTCAAGAACCATAACTTGGCCCAGCTGCACCCCTTTCAAGGCTTCATTTGAGAGAAAGGCATAAGAGGCAGACAGGATTTCAGGTTCTATTCAAGGAGGAAGCACATGGGAACCAAAAGATCTCACCTCCAGTGAGGTCTCACCTCTCATCACAAGCAGAATTTATCTCTTACATGTTTGCTTCTCCTTACATTCTACTAAAAGAAACAGAGGCCTAATTATAACTGGCTTAACAAATTTTAACTAATATTATTAAAGTATTTGTGTGAAACCAGTACAAATTATTAATTTATATTTTGAAATAATATATTCCGAGCTAAAATATACTGAGTATATGATTTAAATATATTCAATATGACTCACTTCACAGCACACTAATTCCAATAATATCCTTTAGGAAATTTTCCCTTTATCTATGTCTTGAAAGTTTCTGCCTTCTATCTCCTCCCAATATAAAAATGATGCAAGTGGTCATTTTAATAGAAAATATTTAATGTTTGAACAGTTCTGAGAATCAATAGGTCAAAGCACAGTTACGTTTGGTACCTTGGATATTGACTAAAACTTTAATGTAGGATACTCATAATTTTAAAATCTTGTGTGCATTAAAAACTACTCTTTAACATACCTCAAATTCACTTATTTTGGGGTCCTGATGAACCCCATATTCTCAAATCAAGTTTATTGTTAAAATAGACTAAGTTTATTGCTCTTACTATGTAAAACCACTCATTCAACAATGCTGCAGCAATAACAGTAAATTAGACAGGTATGCATCCTGTTTTCATGGAATTTATATTATAGTGGGAGAGAGAGAAATGCAAGAGTAAGCACAGAAATATAAAAGTATAGATCATGATACAAGCCATAAAAATCAAATAAACTATTGTGATAGAATTACAGGGCAGTGAGGCAACGAAGGTGTTTGGGAAAGCCATCTCTGAGAAGGTGATATGATATTTAAGCTGTGTCTGATGTGACAATAAGAAATCCACTCTGGAAAAGTCTTGGTGAAGAGAATTCCAAGCAAAGGGAATAGCAAAGGCAAAGGCCTTAAGGAACACACAATATCTGAAGACGCAAAGAAGCCCAGGTTGTCTGGAGAGCAGTGGTGGGGAACAAGGGATGGAATGAAATGATACAGAAGTAAATAGATGGCAGATTAAGGAGAGCTATGAATACCATTGTAAGGAGTGTGAATATCATGCTAAGTGAAATGGGAAGCCAGGCCTGAAGGTGGAGGCCCCCTTTTTAGCTATAGGCTTTGTCCATTCCAGCACTAACCCAGATTAAGTTCTCATCAGCAATAACATCTTCCAGGCTTTTCTTGCTGACCCTACCTCATGCTCAATTGGTGGGTAATCACCAAAGGGCTCCAGTTGCTCTGCGGAAAGGGTACAGGAAGATCCACAGTCTATGTATGGAAATGATGTTTCAGGCAGCATAACACCAGAGATTGATTCTGTAACCAAGCAGCAGCTTCCCTGATGGTTTCAATTACCACTACTTCTCTAATTGGCCCCCTTTTTTCAACTGAATATGAGATTCTGAATCAATTTTTATTTAGTTTCTTATTATCTTTTTATTTTTATGATGTTCTATATTCTGAATATCATCTCATATATGGATACATTTATTTTTACATTAATTCTTAGAAATATCAGCATGTGAAATTTTCAATAATATCTCCTCCAAGAAGAGCATGAGTTGACAAAATACTAGTAGAGAGGTTAAGCAAATGTATGTCTCCTCCATTTCATAAAATTCTTTAAAAAGTAATAAGTGCAGGTATTTTTCTTGAAAAAAATTTCTCTATTTGCATTTTTTATCATCAAGACTTCAAACACTAGGACAGGTCCCCAGTATGAAATCTTTTAGATTTCTAATTGCTGAGGTAGACCTTTTGTAAGGTGCTTTTTTTTTTTAAATTATTTTTTTATTATTATTATTTTTTTTAAGGTGCTTTTATCTCTGAAAGAACACTCCCTTAGAAGGGTTTCTACACATTTTTCCATCATTGGTAACACAAAAGGATCTTTCTTTAAGACTCTGGTACCTGAAAGGATTTTCGTAGTAACAACATGCAAAGCATTTGTGGAGAGAGAGAGAAGAGAGCCATGGAGAGGCAGTATTACCAAAATCCTCAGAGAATACTATTATGTTAGTGACCACCAGTGGAGAATGTGATTTGAACGTTCTAATCAGGTTCTCTAAAATGCAAACTACCCTGTACTTTCTGGAAAGGGATATTTGGTGTAATAAAGATATTACTATGTGTAATAAAGTGACAAAGGCATAACTATCCACCTAAGAAATCACACTTCCCAGATTAACCATATTTTTTCCAAAATCTGTGTTCTCTATTTTGGATACTGCAAGATGAGAGCATAGCTGTCATTGCAGACAGAGCTATAGCCTAAACAAACCTTGCCCCCAGAAGTATTTTACAGTTTTACTAAAACTCTAGTCTGTGTAAAATGTCAAATATATATACATGGATTTTAATTAAAGTTGGAATGTTTGCTTGTCATAAATAAATAAATGCATTTTTTAAGAAGTCAGTTTCTCAGCCAAAAAGAGCATTTTGTGAGCAATCACCTGCTCACTCGGGTCACTCTGGAATCTAGTGGAACAGCCAGGCTCTACTCAGAGTGGAAATTCTTTCCTTCTCACCATTAATTTTTTTCTATGATGGGGAACCTGCAGACCAAACAATTGATTTATTCTGTTGTCTGAATAGAGTGAAAAAGAAGGAAAGAAGGGCAGAGGGTAGAAAAGAATCTAAGTGGAAACTGTAACTAGTATATACCTGTTTTTCAGTTTACAAAGAGCAAGAAGGTGAATTGGAAAAGATCTTTGGCAACCCAAAGTCCTTTCCAGGCTATTACTGATCGTGAGTGTCTTTCTGCTATTCAAAACAATGCCTCAGGAGGTAAATCATCTCCGGAGGTCATGGGTGAACTTAAGCAATAATTTCTGACACAGAAATAATCCAATCAATATGGGGCCCTGCGATCTGGGTGAACCTATGAGAACCTAATTCCTATACCTCCTACTCCTAGCTGGTCTCTAAATATAATTCTATAACTTTTGAGGATAAATATTTTTCATGGTAGTATTTTACTCTACTAAGACAAAGAACTTTTTTTACATTTAGAAATTTTAAGTATGGGCCACCATAATATTCTTGGCATGTAGCAAACCAAATATTGGGCATACATTAGCTTTAGCCTTCATAGATTATTTACATTAACCAAGCATTTGATTATAAAATTAAGATTGCCTCCTTTTGAGAGCTTAAATCCAGAATGCACAATAGACAAGTTGAGTAAGAACCTACGGTCAGGGCTTCCCTGGTGGCGCAGTGGTTGAGAATCCGCCTGCCAATGCAGGGGTCACGGGTTCAAGCCCTGGTCCGGGAAGATCCCACATGCCGTGGAGCAACTAAGCCCATGCGCCATAATTACTGAGGCTGCGCTCTAGAGCCCGTGGACCACAACTACTGAGCCCACGTGCCACAACTACTGAAGCCAACGTGCCTAGAGCCGGTGCTCCGCAACAAGAGAAGCCACGACAATGAGAAGCCCATGCACAGCAACAAAGAGTAACCCCTGCTCGCCGCAACTAGAGAAAACCTGCACACAGTAACAAAGACCCAACGCGGCCAAAAATAAATAAATAAATCTATTTTTTTAAAAAAAGCCTATGGTCAGAAAAGGAGAGACTTAAAAATCACTAAAAGAGTGTTTGTTCTCTCTTGACTACCCTGAGATATAAAGGATATTCTATGATTCAGAAAAATGCAAAATAAAAGCATGTAGCCAAGGAAAGCAGGCCATAGGCCTTATTAGTTTATTGCACAAGAGGGATTCATGAGGTTTGGTGTTTTTCATATATGCATGCATGTGTGTGTGTGTGTGTGTGTGTGTGTGTGTGTGTGTTTAAAGCATCTTCCTTGAAATTTTTATCACATAATTATGTAAAACAAACTATTATGCTTTGTAGTATGTGCACTGGTGATCATAACATCTTGCAATGACTACAGCATAAGAACATCCAGACAATATATTCAGAATGAAATCTAAGGTAATAAAAGAAAAAAATCAAGTAACACATACTAAATTTTTCCATATGAACAAACTAAGGTTTTAGAAATGCTCCTAGATTTCAAAGTCTTATTTTCAGGTTAACAAATTCAGGCATACACAGACATACACACACACATGCAAACACTTATAAATCAGGCAATTTATACAAATTGACTAAATGAAGATTCTAGAAAACTTCTAAGTCATGTGTTTCATGAAGTTTATGTCTATACACAATATGTACTACACACATAAACTCTAACACACACTCACACATTCAAAGTAGCTTTGTGGTTTTTTTTGGGGGGGTGCCATGTGGGGGAGAAGGATAGTAAAATTCATCCAAAGATCTAGAGATTATGCAATTTATTGACTTAATGCAGAGAACTGAAATATGTTGGTTTCTTTTTAATATTTTAAATAACAGCATTCTCTAGTCATAAAAGTAATACTCACTAGCTGCATTAAACTGTGAATATATAGAGAAGCACCCAAAAAAAAAACCAAAGCCACCAAAAAATGTCAAAACACAAAAAAAGATAGCAGGATAAGAACAATGGATCTCAAAAAAAGGCAAAAACGATTAAAGAAACACCAATAGTAAGTCCTTACCTATCAATAACTACTATAAATGGATTAAATTCTTCAATCAAAAGACACAGACATAGGGGCTTCCCTGGTGGTGCAGTGGTTGAGAGTCCACCTGACGATGCAGGGGACATGGGTTCATGCCCCGGTCCAGGAGGATCCCACACACCATGGAGCGGCTGGGCCCGTGAGCCATGGCCGCTGAGCCTGTGCGTCCAGAGCCTGTGCTCCACAATGGGAGAGGCCACAACAGTGAGAGGCTCGCGTACTGCAAAAATCACACACACAAAAAAAATAAAAAATAAAATTAAAGACACAGACATAGAATGGACAAAGAAACAAGATCTAATGATATTCTGTCCACAAGAGACTCACTTTAGCATTAAAGACAAGCATAGACTGAGAGTAAAGGGATGGAAAAAGATATTTCAACTAAATGGTAACCAAAAAAACAAAGGTAGCTATACTTATATCAGATAAAACAGAGTTTAAAATAAAAATGATAAAAAAAGAGACAAAGAAGGTCATTATGAATGATAAAGGGGTCAATCCATCAAGGAAGACATAACAATTATAAATATTTATACACCTAACACTAGAGCACCTAAATATAGAAAGCAAAAACTAACAGAATTAAAAGGAGAAATAAGCAGCAATTCAGTAATAGTCAGAGAATGCGATACCCCACTCTCAATGATGGATAGATTATTCAGACAGATAATTAATAAGGAAACAGCGTATTTGAATGACACTATAGACCAAATGAACCTAACAGATACATAGAGAACATTCTAGGGCTTCCCTGGAGGCACAGTGGTTGAGAGTCTGCCTGCCGATGCAGGGGACATGGGTTCGTGCCCCGGTCCGGGAAGATCCCACATGCTGCGGAGTGGCTGGGTCTGTGAGCCATGGCCACTGAGCCTGCGCGTCCAGAGCTTGTGCTCCACAGTGGGAGAAACCACAACAGTGAGAGGCCTGCGTACCACAAAAAAATAAAATTAAAAAAAATAAAAAATAAAAAAATATATAGAACATTCTATCAGCCAACAGCAGAATACACATCAGTCTCAAGAGCACATGAAGTATTTTCTAGAATAAACCATTCTTTAGGCCACAAAACAAGTCTTAGCAAACTCAAGAAGACTGAAATAATATCAAGTCTTTTCTCTGATAACAACTGGATAAAACTAGAAATCAATAACAAGAGGAAAACTGGAAAACTCACAACTACTTGGAAATTAAACAACAGTCTCTTGAACAATCAATGGATCAAAGAAGAAAGTAAAGAGAAAATAAAAAAGTATCTTGAGATAAACAAAAATGGAAATGCAATATACCAAAACTTATGGGATGCAGCAAAAGCAGTTTTAAGAGAGAAGTTCACGGCAATAAATGTCTATATTAAGAAACAAGAAAGATCTCAAATAAAAAGCCTAACTCTATGCCTCAAGGAACTAGAAAAAGAAGAACTGAGCCCAAAGTTAGCAGAAGGAAGGAAATAATAAAGATAAGAGCAGAAATAAATGGAATAGAGAACAGAAAAGAAATAGAAAAATAAATCAACTTGCATTGATTCTTTGAAAAGATAAAAAATGTTGACAAATCTTTAGCTAGACTAACCAAGGAAAAAAGAGAGAACACCCAGATCAACAAAATTATAAATGAGATAACAAAGGATTATAAGAAGCTACTATGATCAACTATACACCAACAAAACTGGAAAACCTAGAAAAAATAGAAAAAAAATGTTTGTAACATATAACCTACCAAGACTAAATCAGGAAGAAATAGAAAATCTGACCAAACCAATTACTAGTAAGGTATTTTAATCAGTCATCAAACATTTCCCAGTTAAGAAAAACTCAAGATCAGATGGCTTCACTGGTGAATTTTACCAAACTATTAAAGTATTAATGTCAATTCTTCTCAAACACTTTCAAAAAATCAAAGAGAAGGAAACATTCCCAAACTGATTTCACAAGGTCAGCATTACCTGGATACCAAAGCCAGAAAAGGACACTACAACAAAAGAAAACTACAGACCAATATCCCAGATGAATATAGATGCAAAAAATTCTCAATAAAATACTATCAAACCAAATTTAGCAGCATATTAAAAGGATCATTAACTATGATCAGTTGGGATTTATCTCTTGGATGCAGGGATGTTTCAATATACTTCAATCAATGTGATGTAACAGATTAATAGAATGAAAGAAAAAAATACGATCATCTCAACAGATATAGAAAAAGCATTTGACAAAATTCAACATGGATTTATGATAAAAATACAACAAATTAGGTAATAAAAATGCAACAAATTAGGTATAGAGGGAACATACCTCAACTTAATAAAGGTCACATATGACAAGCCCCCAGCTAAGTTCATACTTAATGGTGAAAGGTTGAAAAGGTTTTTCTCTAAGATCAGGAACAAGACAAGAGTCCTTACTCTCACCACTTCTATTTAACAAAGTACTGAAAGTCCTAGCCAAAGCAATCAGGCATGAAAAAGAAACAAAAGCAATCAGGCAAGAAAAAGAAACAAAAGGCATCAGAATTGAAAAGGAAGGAGTAAAATTGGCTCTATTCACAGATGACATGATTTTATATATAGAAAATTCTGTTTTCTGTATATAACAAAATAACTGTTAGAACTAATAAAATTAATTCAATAAGTTGAAGGATACAAAATCAATACACAAAAATCAGTAATGCTTTGGGCTTCCCTGGTGGCACAGTGGTTGAGAATCCGCCTGCCGATGCAGGGGACACGGGTTCGTGCCCTGGTCTGGGAGGATCCCACATGCCGCGGAGCGGCTGGGTCCGTGAACCATGGCCGCTGAACCTGTGCGTCCGGGGCCTGTGCTCCACAGCGGGAGAGGCCACGGCAGTGAGAGGCCCGCGTACCGCAAAAAAAAAAAAAAATCAGTAATGCTTTGATACACTAACAACAACTTATATGGAAAAAAATTAAGCAATCATATTTACAATAGCATCAAAAATGGTAAAATAGTTGGGAATAAATTTAACCAAGGAGGTATAGGATCTTTACACTGAAAACCACAAGACATTGATGAAAGAAATTTAAAAAGACACGAATAAATGGAAAGGTATATGTGTTCATGGATTGGAAGTTTTAATATTATTAAAATATCCATACTACTCAAATCCATGTATAGAGTTGATGCAATCCTTATCAAGATTCCAATGGCATGTTTTAGAGAAATAGAAAAACAATCCTAAAATTTATATGGAACCACAAAAGACCACGAATAGCCAAAACAACCCTGAGAAAGAAGAACAAAGTGGGAGGCACTTCACTTCCTGATTTCAAGCTATGTTAGAAAGGTATAGTGATCAAAAAAGTAGGGTACTAGCAGAAAAACAGACACATAGATCAATGGAACAGAATTGAGAGCCCCCAAAATAAATCCACGTATATATAGTCAACTAATATTTGACAAGGAAGACATGAATATTCAGGGGGGGAAAGACAGTTTCTTCAATAAATGGTGCTGGGAAAATTGGATATTGACACATAAAAGAGTGAAATTAGACCAACATCTTAAACCACTCAGAAGAATTAAATCAAAATTGATTAAAACTTAAATATAAGACCAGAAACCATAAAACTCCCAGAAGAAAACATAGGAAAAAAGCTCATTGACATGGGTCTTGGCAATAATTTTTTTTGATATGACACCAAAAGCACAAGCAACAAATCAAAAATAAATAAGTGGGATGACATCAAGCTATTTAACCTTCAGCATAGCAAAAGAAACTATCCATAAAATGAAAAAAACTACAGAATGAGAAAAAGATTTTGCAAACCATGTATCTGATAAATGATTAATATCTAACATATATAAATAACTCATATAACTCAATAGCAAAAAACCAAACAATTCAATTAAAAAATTGACAAAGGACCCAACTAGACATTTTTCCAAAGAAGACATATGAATGGTCAATGGGTACATGAAAAGGTGCTCAACATCTCCTTATTCATTAGGGAAATAAAAATCAAAACCAGTGAGATTTCACCTCATACCTGTTAGAATGGCTATCATTAAAAAGACAAGAGATACATATTAGCAGGGAGGTGGAGAAAGGGGAACTCTTGTGCATTATTGGTGGGACTGTAAGTTGGTACAGCCACTATGGAAAAGAGTGTGGAGGTTCCTTTTAAAAATTAAAATAGAACTACCACATAGTCCAGCAATTCCACTTCTGGGAATATATCCAAAGGCAATGAAAATACTAACTCAAAAAGATATCTACACCCTCATGTTTATAACAGCACTGTTTATAGCAGCCAAAATATGGAACACAGAAACAACCTAATGTACATTGATGGATGCATGGGTAATGAAGTTGTGGTATAATATTTCACACAGTGGAATATTTTTCAGCCACATAAAAGAAGAAAATCCTGCCATTTATTGTACTACAACATGGTCATTATGCTAAGTGAAATAAATCAGATAAAGACAAATACTGTATGATCTCACTTATATGTGGAATCTTTATAAAATAAAACAACCTAACTCACAGAAAAAAGATCAGATTTGTGGTTATCAGAGGTGGGGGGTGGGTAGGTTGTGGGGAGGGAATTGGATGAAGGTAGTCAAAGGGCACAAATTTCCAGTTTTAAATAAGTACAGGGATATGATGTACAACATGATGACTATAATTAACATCGCTGTATGGTATATTTGAAAGTTAAGTGAGTAAATCCTAACATTCTTACCACAATAAAAAAATTTTTTCTTTTATTTTGTATCTATATGAGATGATGGATGTTAACTAAACTTACTGTGGTAGCATTTCACAATATATGTAAGACAAATCATTATGCTGTACACGTTAAACATATACAGTGCTATGTGTAAATTATATCTTAATAAAACTGGGGAAAAATTTATATATTGCTTGTGAAAATGAAAATATTTTAACATTTTTTAGAAAATTATTTGGTAACATATTAACAAGACTCAAACATATTCATGTTCTTTGATGATATTCTGCTTCGGGTCTAATATGACTACATTATGAGAAATACGGAAAAATCATATCACAAATATGTTCATTATTGTGTTACACATAATGATAAAAATAGTAGAAGGAACATAAATGAAACATGGGAAATTGGTGAGGTAAATTATACATACAAAATGGAAGAATACTATGTATTTATTCAAAATAACATGAAATTATGTATAAAATAAGATATAAGGATATATAGTACAACACAGGGGATACAGTCAATGTTTTATAGTAACTATAAATGGAGTGTAACCTCTAAACATTGTGAGTCACTATATTGTACACCTGTAAATTATATAACATTGTACATCAAGTATACTTCAATTAAAAATAAATAAATAATTTTTTAAAAAAATAACATGAAAAAGCTAATGATGTAATATCACAGAAAAAACAGAATACAGAATTATACACATAAGGCAATTGTACTTTATGTTAGGGATAATTTCCTGAACACCACACAAAATTCAAGACAACCCTTCAGATAAAAATAAATGTCAATGGAGTGATGAATTTACAGAATATGTACATCTACAGTCATGTTAGCATATTTTTACCATATGCTTCTTTCACATTTTCAGGCTTATCTCTTACATTTCTCAGTGTTCTCTCCAAAATGTCAGCACTGAGTAAAATCATGATTGTTTGGCCTTCCTCACAGTGTTTTATCCAAATGAAATTCTATTCCAGTATTATTGATTTTCAGGCCCATTTTTCAGCACCAGAGCAACCCACCATTTGAGGAACACTTGAAAGACAGTGCTATAAGAAACTATAAATATTTTAAATTATAAAAATTGAAAACAGAAAAAAACATAGCCCAGTAGTTGCCAAAAACATTTACAGAATTTCTGATATATATAAACTACAGCATGTTTCACATGATACTGAAAAAGATGGTGGGCGTTTCCATTTAGCAGTTAAAGTGACACTTTATAAGAAAATAGCATAAACCCAGTTTATAATTCATGCCAGCTTTGATTTTGGAAGAACAGGTTTTTAGATTTATTTCAGCAAGTTATTTAAATATATGACCAATCCTAAATGATACATAAGCCAAAACCTACATTTTATGAAGCAAAATTAACTTTAAACATATCTAGTCAAGCCCCAGTGAAATACTGGAATAGCCATCTATATAGTAGGTTGAATCGTGGGCCCCCAAAAATATGTCCATGCCTTAAACCCCAGAACATGTAAATTTGAACTTACTTGGAAAAAGGGTTTTTGCAAATATAATTAAGTTAAGCATCCTGAGTTAAGATCATCATGGATTATCTGGATGGCTCCTCAATCCAGTAACATGTCCTTATAAAAGACAAAGGAGAGACTCAGAGAATAGGAGAAGGCAATGTGAAGACTGCAGAGATTGGAATGCTGGCTACAAGCCAAGAAACACCAAGGACCGCCTGGAGCTAAAAGAACCTGAAAGAGGCAAGGAAAAGAATATTCCCTAGAGCTTCTGGAGGGAGCGTGGCCCTGCCGATACCTGCAAATCAGACTTCTGGCCTCCAGAACTGTGAGGGAATAAGTTTTTGTTGTTCTAACCTCCAAGGTTGTGGTAATTTATTAGGCAAGCAACAAGAAACTTATACACCATCCTTTAATTTTTCTCTTTTTTTAATAAAACCTTTTAATTTCTAGTAGCAAAAATATCCCTTTATAAATATGCATTAACCCTTGAGGCTCAGAACGGAAAACACACACACAAATATATACATAGCCAAGGACTAGCAAATCAATACATGTTTACACTTTCAACTATTTTGACAAGGGTAATTTGTCATTCATTATAATGCTTCAGAATAAGCCGGTTCCTAGTTTTCAAAAGGATGTTAGCTTTAAAAGCATGAAAGCCCCTCAGTATACTCATCATTAAATCCTCCCTGAGAAGTGACTTGAATATGTCAAATTCCTTTGAGAATTATAGTGTTTATTATTAAGCAAATTTATCATCGTCCTTACATCTAACAAAACCCAGCAACTTCAAGAAGAGAGATCATAGAATTCTAGATAAATATGAACTAGGAAAACACAGTAAATTCTGCCTTTTAACCTTATTCACTTACTGCTGAGAGATGAGAATCAGAGATATACTTGTCAGTTTGCGGCAGGACAAACCTCTGAAATATGTGCGTTCTATGTGCAACTCATCACCCACCCCTATTAGACACCCACTGACCTCCTTGGCATCTCTAAATAATAATTAAACTCCCCAAATTCCCTCAAGGATCCAAATTATGAAATTTATTTTATTGATCAGACCATCCAATGAAATGGTATATTTACTAATAAAAAAATTTTTCTATTATGCATATGTACTACTTTTTTTAAAGAATAAAAATCGTAAATAAAATACATATGCTGAATTTAAGAGACCGTTTCCTCAAAGCTGCTCTGGACCAACAACGTTCCCTCCAAACCCTGGGTAAAGATTTCTGCAGAGGTGCCATGACAACTTTTCACCAACAACCTGTTTGTACAGTGGGTAAGGAGCTAATACGACCAAAGGAGTTTACAGCTCTGGAGGCTCAGCCAGCTAACATGGTCTGAACCTGCCAGATCTATATTAGAATCATTTTATAACCAAACTCCATTTACAACCCCGAGTCGAGCAAATTTCACATCTCTTAACCTTACATAATTCTTTTCTCTGTTCACCTTGCTCTGGCTGAAGTGTCAAAAAGGTCATGAGGGGCGATAAGAATTACAGTATTACAGTAGTCCTCCCATTAACTGAGGTTTCGATTTCCTCGGTTCCAGTTACCCAAGATCAACTACGGTCTGAAATATTAAATGGAAAATTTCAGAAATAAACAATGCATAAGTTTTAAATGCACTCTGTTCTGAGTATTGTGATGAAATCTCTCATCCTCCAGCTTCATCCCACCTGGAACAGCAGTCATCCTTTGTCCAGCAAATCACACCTCTTAGGCACTTAGTAGCCATCTCTGTTATCAGATCAATTGTCATGGTATCACAGTGCTTGTGTTTAAGTCACTCTTATTTTACTTAATAAAGTCCCCAAGACATGAGAGTAGTGATGCTGGCAACTCAGATATGCCAAAGAGAAGTGGTAAAGTGTCTCCTTTAAGTGAAAAGGTGAAAGTTCTCAACTTAATAAGGAAAGAAAAAATATTATATGCTAAGGTTGCTAAGACCTATGGTAATTTTTATTATACTGTATTATTATGATTACTCTAGTTTATAATTAAGTCATTGGTATTAATCTTACTATGCCTAATTTATAAATTAAACTTTATCATAGGTGTGTATGTCTAGGACAAACCATATTATACATAGGGTTTGGTACTATCGTGGCTTCAGGCATCCTCTGGGGGTCTTGAAACATATACCCTGTGAATAAGGAGGGACTACTGTAATATTATTGCCCATAAAAGCAACAAAAAGATGAAAAGGAAAGGAAAGGGAGAAGGGAATGGAAGAAAATGGAAGGGAAAGAAAAAAAAAAAAAAAGCAAAGCAAATGAAGAAAAGACCTTTGTAAAATGTGTCCCCATGTAACTCCTTCCAAGGAAAAGTAAATTTCCCCCAAATTTAGTGAGCACTCAGCCACCCCTTCCTCGCCTCTCATTCACCCGTCAGGCCACTGCAATCTGGCTTCTACTCCATTATTCCACTTAAGTCGTTACACCAAGGTCACCAATAATCTCCAAGTTGCTAAATCCAATAGACTCTTTTTAAATGTTTCCTTTCTTGGCCTCACTCCAGTGTTTGACTACTTTATCTTAAAACATTCACCCTTTGCCTCTATAACACCACTGGTTACCTTCACCCCACCATTCCAAACAATGCTTCTTTTTATGGCATGAGAACATTCTAATAATATACTGCTAAATGGAAGTAACCTGAGTAGATATCATTTTAGCTATGTAAATATAGATGCATATCACATCATTAAAGGCTCTAAAAAACACTACGTACCTCTAGGTGATGAATAATATGAGCAAGCATATTTTTTTCCTTATTTTTCAAGATTTGTCAACACAACTTAATAAAGGTCATTTTTATATGAACATGGAGCAACAATTTAAATACATGTAGAGATAGAGAAATGTCTCTTTACATAGACCTTTATTTTGTACATGCCAAAATTGGAGTGACCTTTCCAAATGTATTGGACAATGCCACATTTAGGTATTTGCCCAACAGAAATGTATATATACATGTGTATATGTATGTATATATATATATATATATATCCATCAAAATATATGCAAAAGAATGTTAATAGCAATAACATATATAATAACCCCAAACTGGAAACTACCAAAATGTCCATCAAGAGTAGAATACATAAATAAGTTGTGATTTACTCACTGAATACTATAGAGCAATGAAAATGAACAAACTGCAATCACATAACACAAATGGAAAAATCTTAGAAACAAAATGTTGAGTGAAAACACTGTACCTATATATATACTGCAAATTTCATTTAATATGAAATTAGAAACCTGGCAAAACTAATCTATGGTGTCAAGATAGTGATTATCACTGGAGAGACATGAGAATGGAAGACACAGCAGGGTCTTCTTGGTTGTTGATGATATACTCTTTTTTGATTTGGGTCCTGCTCACATGGGTATGTTCAGTTCATAAAGAGTCAAGTTTCACAGTTGTAATTTGTGTACTTTTTCCTGTATGTATGTTATATTTCAATAAAGGTCTCAACAACTCAACTAAGAACTACTGCCATCTTTGAGTGAGGAAGTATCACTACTGCATTTATACATGGATCGTGATTTCCCCTTCAAAAATGTCTGGACCATGGTGCAGCCACCATGGAAAACAATCTGGAGGTTTCTTAAAAAATTAAAATTAGAGTTACTATATGTCCAGCAATCCCACTCCTAGGCATATATCCAGAAAAGATGAAAACTCTAATTCAAAAAGATACATGTGCCCCAATGTTTATAGCAGCACTATTTACAATAGCCAAGACATGGAAGCAACCTAAGTGTCCATCAACAGGTGCATGGATAAAGAAGATGTGGTACATATATATAATGGAATATTA
Organism: Tursiops truncatus; assembly: GCF_011762595.2. NCBI lineage: Eukaryota > Metazoa > Chordata > Mammalia > Artiodactyla > Delphinidae > Tursiops > Tursiops truncatus. The sequence goes on along the minus strand of NC_047037.1, from coordinate 20,682,399 downwards.
CTCAGCCATAAAAAATAATGAAATACTACCATTTACATCAACATGGATGGACCTAGAGATTATCATACTAAGCAAAGCAAGTGAGACAGAGAAAGACAAATATTATATATATCACCTATATGTGGAATCCAAAAAAATAATACAAATCAACTTATTTACAAAACAGAAACAGATTCACAGACATAGAAAACAAACTTATAGTTACCAAAGGGAAAAGGGGAAGGGGATGGATAAATTAGGAATATGGGATTAAGAGATACACAGCAATATATATAAAATAGATAACCAACAAGGACCTACTGTATAGCACAGGGAACTATATTCAATATCTTGTAATAACCTATAATGGAAAAGAATCTGAAGCTGTACACCTGAAACTAACACAATATTATAAATCAACTATAGTTAAATAAAAATAAATAAAAATGTCTGGACCATATTAAATATCACCACACCTCCTTTGGAAAATAGTGAAAAGAGTAAGATCAAATCAAAAAATTGATCAAATCAATTTTGCAGGCAGGCTTTTGATTTTTTTTTTTAAGACCTAACTCTTTGAAATTACTTTTCCTCTGGAGAACAGTCAGTACCTGCGTGTGTGTGTGTGTGTGTGTGTGTGTGTGTGTGTGCACATTAGAATCAGAGTTCCACTCCTGAAAATTTTCTCTTTGTTCTATTATCTAACTTAACGTTAATGCACAGAAAAAAAAACACTTTAAAAAATCAAATTAGGTCAGGACAACCAGAGAAGCCAGAATTAAAGAGTGAGACACGTGGGCCGTCTAGTCAGAGGATCACCCATTTCAACCAATCTTGACTCATCCCTTTACCAGCTGTGTAATTTTAGAGAAGTCACTTCACCCTTCTCAGCCCCAGTGCCCTCACCGGCAACAGGCTATACTGAGTGAACTTTTTTAGGAAACAAAAGGAAAAAACAACTTTGGGCATAAGAAATGTACCTCAAAATAAAAATAGACTATTTTAAATGTGCTGCAATACAATCAAATATCCGTGTTTTGTAGAAAGCTACTTTGAGACCATATTTGCATTACTTGCTTTTGTGTTATGTGTGCCTGTATATATATTATATATATATAATATATAATGTATATATATGTGGCTGGTTGCTTATAAGTCTACATCCTTTTATATATTAAGTGGGGGAAATTTTGAGAGTGCTGTTTATTCATTTCTGACATTTTATTTGTGAAAAGAGAATGTTAATATAAGCAAAATTGTAGCTCATATTGATAAAAATGATAACACTGAATCTAGACACCTTAGAAGGAACTCCCAAAGTTCAATGAAACGTTCATGGATGGAATTCTCATTAACCTTGAACATCCTCCAGATGCTCCTTTGATAATGTTAACTGCCTTAAAAACCATGTGGTTTCAGCCCACTGACCCATACGATACATGGCGTGAATGCACATGTGAAAGTTGAAATCAAAGTTTGAGAAAGGTGAGTTGTCTGATTTCAGATGAACCTCTACAGACTCAATATTTTTGTTAGCCCTTGTTGAGTAAGTTCACACTGTGGGTTTTTTTTCTTTAGTTACTTACCCATGAACACATGATGGAATCATGTGTTCTATGTTGTCTTTAATTTTAAAGGCAGCTGAAGTGTCCACATAGCAGGGATCTAAAACCCCGCATAAAGAGTTTCTGCAGCATTTTTGTTGCCAGTAATGGTATTAACTAACATATTGCTAAGATTTTTAGCTTAGAATTAAAGATAGTAATCTACTCTGAACTTTTACATTTCAAGATGAAGAAAAGCAATGCAAGCTCCATGAAGATAGAAATTTTTGTATGTTTTGTTCCCTTCCATATCAATAGCACCCAGTACAATGCTTGGCACATAGCGGAGCTCAATAACTATTCAAAGAATGAATGAATATAGGTTCCTTACTTGCAGATAAGGAAATTAATCTACTTTGCTGAACCTTGATTTCCCCACCAGATGACTCTACGCAAGTTTGGATATTATGTACTTTCCATTTAACATTTTCCTTTCCTGTCTTTCCTCTAGTAACTTCTAATATTTATCCTTTGAGATAGCTTTCGGACACTATTACACCAAGTGCTTTCTTCTTATAAAATATAGCGATCAGAACTAAATTCAGTAACACAGCTGTGGTTTAATTAGAATGGGTATAGTGATTCTATTTCTTTCCTTATGCCAGACATTGTACTTTTAACTTTTAGTAAAAGAAATCTTCAAGTTATGCCAGTCTTATTGGTGGTGGTGAAAGGATTATGTGTTAGTTTATATTGAAACTGAAGTCAACTAAATCCCTTTGACCAGATCTCATCAATATAAAAATACACTGCTGACTTTATTAGGATCCAAATTATAGGCTTTACATTGACCTCTATGATTTTTAAAACCCAGGCTTATCATTTCTAACTATTAAATTACTTTACATATTATCAGTGGTCAAGATATTAACCATCATTGTGGAGAAGTACCAGACATGAGTTCATCTAAGGCCATTCCGTATAGCTGAATTATGCTTGTTCAAAGCCATTTGTCCTCTTAGAGACAGCGGAAGGTTTGGCAGTCCCTAAAACACCAAAGATTCTACAACCAGTCCCTAAATACTTTTCACTGAGCTTAGCTAGCACTTCAGGTGCAGGGCAGGGTGCCTGCACAGTGATTGTCAAGTTCAGGAGGTAAGAGATCAAACAGAAGAGCAAAAGAGAAAAAACTGAAAAAGGAAAAGGGCAGCATTCAAAAGGTCCTACCTGCTGGCACCGAAGCTAGAAAGAGAAGTTTTGCTCACAAATGCTCAGCATTCTCCTACCAATTCCTTGCCCCTGTGGTCTTCTCTCTTGATGCTTGCCTTTCTGGAATCTCAGAAATAATGGAGCACAAGGCATACTCTTGTGGATGACCACTGATTTTTCCTTATTCAAATAAGTCTTCCTTATTCAAAGAACCAGTGAAATCCTATGAAATGTTCTCATACTAACCAAAAGATTTTCCCAAACTTCTTTTGAAACATAAAACTCATGATACACTCCTTATCTTTTCATACATACATTTAACTTTGATTTGGAACCTCCGTATTATAGATTGGCATGTACATTTAGGGGGATTTTTTAATGTCTTTATATTTTTCTCCTTTCTTTGACACGAGGAGTGTTTTGAGGACAAAATCTGCATCTCAATAATACCAGAAACTAGTAACTTAATGCCCTGTGATGATGACGATGCTGGTGACGGCAAGTATGAAGTCTACATTAATTAGCAATATGCTCCCAAAAATTTTCAATGAGCATTATTTCAAGGGAAAGTACCATATAGAGAGGGATTATTTGGAGGGTTAACTATAATTTTCAAAAAATGGGAATAGCTAAATACTTTTTAAATCATTTAACATGTATGTATTAAGCACTAGTCAAGGCACTAGAGGTATAGGAGGAAACACGGCCTGCATCTGGCCATCTCCATGGAGCTTTCATTTCTTTCTTTTCGCACTCCATCTTCCTCCTCCTCTTCCTTCTTTTCCTTCTCCTCCCTCTTAAATAAATATTGTCCACTGCCAACAAGACAATTATTGCTTAGTAATTACCACTTAAAAATAGTTATAGGGCTTCCCTGGTGGCGCGGTGGTTGAGAGTCTGCCTGCCGAGGCAGGGGACACGGGTTCGTGCCCCGGTCCGGGAGGATCCCACATGCCGCGGGGTGGCTGGGCCCGTGAGCCATGGCCGCTGAGCCTGCGCGTCCGGAGCCTGTGCTCCGCGACGGGAGAGGCCACAACAGTGAGAGGCCCACGTACCGCAAAAAAATAAATAAAATAAATAGTTATAAACAACAAGGACCTATCGTATAGTGCAGGGAACTATAATCAATATCTTGTAATAATCTATAATAGAAAAGAATCTGAAAAAGAATCGATACAAACATACATGTATGTACAACTGAATCACTTTGCCATATACCTGAAACTAACACAACACTGTAAATCATCTGTACTTCAAAAAATTTATAGAAAAGCACTATAAGTTCAGTGGTTTACTAAAGGTAAGAAGTCATGACCATAAGTGGGTATTTGCTATTTTCTTAGCTATGACACCTTGGACAAGTGTTTTAACCACATTGAGCTAATTTTCTCACTTAGTAATAAAAGGATAACAAAATCCACCTTAAAAGTTTTGCTGTAAACTTTGGAGATCATGTATATAAAGTTCCTACTACATCGCAGTGTACAGAATATGCAATAAATGATAACTGTAATCATTTACTTAGAGCAGAATGTACTTTCAGAAGATCGCCATAACAATATCTCCAATCACACACATTCTTCTGCCGTAAGTCCCTGTTACTCCTCCATCAAGAGAATTATTTTTCACACCCCTGCAACTCATGAATCTAGGCAGCCCAAAAATATCAAAAGTAACACCATATGGAAACAGACTCACAGACTTCGAAAACAAACTTACGGTTACCAAAGGGGAAAGGTAGGGGAGAGGGATAAATTAGGAGTTTGGGATTAACATATACACACTACTATATATAAAATAGATAATCAACAAGGACCTATTGTATAGCACAGGGAACTCTACTCAATATTCTGTAATAACTTATATGGGAAAAGAATCTGAAAAAGAATGGACGTATGCTTGCGTATAACTGAATCACTTTGCTGTACACGTGAAACTAACACAACATTGTAAATCAACTATACTCCAACATGAAATAAAAATTGAATTAGAAAAAAAGTAACACTGTATCATATCTAGGTGTAGTTCTTATCTCTCCTGGCAGTTTCTGCAAAGTGTAAACTCCTCTGCTGGAGAGAGGTACTGGGCACGTGAGGGAGAAAGCTATGTTCGCTGTCCTATCTGATCGAGCCTTCAGACGATTCCACGGCAGCAGCTATCTGATAGAGCAGCTGAGCCCAATTCACCCCCAAACCATGAAAAATAATAATAAATGACTGCTTTAAGCCACTAAGTTTTGGTGTGATTTGTTACAACAGATAACTAGAAGAGTACAGTACATTAAGTAACACAGAATCTTTTCAATACTCATGTATTGGACCTTTCTGGGTATTTATTCTGACTGAACATTTCCTTCTCCTAAACTTCTTTCCCTTTCTTTTCCTCTGTCCTTTTCTTGCTCTCCTGCTGCCTTTCCCTTCTTTATTAATATTGTCATTCCTTGGGGCTCCATAATATATAACAGTGACCCGCAAGCACATATAGCCAGAGCAAACCACTTTGTGACCTCAAAATCCAAATAGTTAACCACCTACTTGGAAGTTTCACATCGCAGGTAGGGAATGCATTTTTCCCTTTCTTTCTTGACCCCCACATTACTCCAAACTCTAGGCTCCTTATTTGTAAATGCAAAACTGTCATCCCTTTAATCATTTAAGCAGAGAAGTGGGTGTCACACTTCAAGCATGAGACTAGTTAAGCTTTGTCATTTATGTCTCTTCAGTATCCCTAAAATCCATTTACTTCTTTCTGCTTCCATGTTCTTAACTAAAAGTTTCCTACTATTTTATCTTGATTTAAAAGGCATTTCTCTTCTCTAATGCCTTCAGACTAGATTAGATCTTGGCATGTATTTACATAGCACTGTGTACATCTCTTTTTGTAACACTGATTACATTTGAAATTAACTCTTCCACATCTGTCTTCTCTACTAGACTTCAAATTCCAGGAAGGAAGAACCATATATGTCTTGTTTAGTTCCATTTCCATTTGCATTGTAAACACTCAAAGAATATTTGTTGAGTGAGTAAATAAATGATTGTGAAGACAAACTATACAGCTGAGAAAGTTCGTTGTATTGCTACAAACGACTAACCAGGAGCAACAGGCAATCAAAACTTAGAAGGGATCCTGGGTCCTGTCTCTGAATACCAGTCTAAAATCTAGTATTTTATTTTTTTAACACATAGAATAAGCACATATTTTTTCTGTTAGTGGTCAGGGTGCCATGCAAACCATAAAGAGTGTTCATTGATTTCCAAACTTATCATGTGTTGTCTTTGTTTCTATTGTTGTAAAACTTTTCTTATATTTTGGCTTTATCTTCCTAACTAGATATTAAATGGAGCGAAGTTTATGGCATGTATATCTTTATCTCTCTCTGCAAATACCTCAGACCTTGGCATATAGTAGTAGTAGTTTTCAAAAATAGTGCTGAAGTATCAAATAACCGTATTTGATGAAATAATAAGCAAAAGAAAATGAAATTGCCACAAATATTATGGTCAGTTGACCTCAAATAATAGGTTTCTTTCATTGATGTTCCTGAGAATGCTTCAAAGGATACAGATAGGGGTTATATCAGTTTCATTCCAGAATATGTGACCTTTTAGTGCTTGGGCCACAATTCTCTTTTTTCCATCCTCGGGAGTACTCCAAACCTATTGCACTCTTCAAAGTTCAACTCATCTAGCTCCCTCAGGTCATCCAAGCAATAGAAACAGAGCCGCTCCTCTTGGGCCTTTAGTATTACCCTCAGACCTCTAAGGGCCTGACAGTTCCTATAGTTTCCAGAGCTTTTTCAGGTTACAGGATCCATATACCTTCAAGGACAGATGTCAAACTCAGACTAACATGTAGCTAATTTCATGCTTTAGTTAGTTCTGCATATGAATGTTTACAGCCCTGCACCTTTCTCATTCCCTAGTTATTAAAACCTAAGTAATAAATTCCCGTATTCATGCAATCCAGGAATTCTACCATCTTCTCCAAATTGCAAGCACTGTTGTGATGTGATAGACTTCCGTGGAAAACCAAGAGCTAGCATCTTCTGGATACCACGTTCAGGACCAGTCCTGCTGAGAAGCGAGCAGTAGGTCTTGTGTGCTCTGAAATGGGTTCCAGAAACATCTTTTCTCTGGATGTCTCCCTTCTACACACACCTAGCTCTGTGTAATAGCTTTCCTAGTCCTTCATCTTTTTATTACCCCAAGCTGCTGAGTTTCAGGGTTTAGTTTTGGATTGTTACATCAGAGTCCCATGTTGTCAAATGACTTGTTTGAAAACTGGACACTTTTGGCTTTTGCCCATGATGAAAGTGAAAGTTTTTTGGCAAACAAAGGTCAGCTGGGGTTTCCCAGGCATAGTATGAAGTCTTCATATCAAACATTTGTTCATGTGTGTAACGTGGATTACAAAGAGTCTTCTGTTCCATAAATGGCTAATTAAAGCATGGAATTTGGGAAAGCATGCTTTTCTAATACTTGAGATATTTTAGGATGGTGGGGAAAAGGTATATGCCATTCTACATTACCCATAAAACAAATTCCCTGGGGAAGTAAGTGAAAAATTAGAGGAAAAAGATTCTGTTACACTTTCTTATGCTTCCAGCTATTAAATCTAGAGAGGAAACAGTTCTTTCTCCCTAATCCTGACTACGCACAGTGGAATTTGTGCACCAGCCCCTGCATAAAACATAATGTTACAAATTACATGTGAAAGACCCTTTACTTGTTCAGGCCAACAAATGAATTTTTTTTTCTGTCGCATATTTAAAACAATTTTTGTTTGTAAATGTGGCCAAGAATTTATGTGATGATAAAACCCTTTTTACCATTTTAAAGCTCACAAAATTAACATTTGACATCGTTTTTCAGTACTTATTTTAAATATATACATCTAGCAAATTTAAAATAAAACAGCGCAGATCAACTGAAAATATTTTATCACTGGAAATTTTAATTGTTCAATATATGAATGTGTTTGAGTCAAACACTGAAAGCAACTTAAAAAACACATTCAAGTCACTTAAAAACCCAAGAACAAATTGATCAAGTGAGGATTGAGAGCAACGTGTATCAGGCAAATGTGTTTCTAGTGGAAGTAGATTGTTTGGGGGAGAGAGGAGACTCCTGTGGATACTCCTGAGCGGCTGTTTTATTGAACTACATCTGGGGTTCCTTTTTTCTTTTTCTGCATGGCGTCTACCTCATTTCCTGCATTTTTCCATTTCCTGATTTCAGCATCTATTTTCCTTGCTTTCCTATGTTAGAAAGAGAATGGGATCTCTTTGTTTATAAAATATAAAGAGCCCCGACAGCTTTTCTATACTCTATGGAAAGTAATTATATTTTGAGATGGTTATGAGAGAAAGAAAGAAAATTTCTTGAAATGTACCTTTTAAAATCCAAGAATCATCAAAACTGAAACTCACTGAGGAAGAGAAAGCTAATGTAGCTTTTTTAAAAGACTTTTCTCACTTAAAATTATAGTATCTACACAGTATAGAATAAAAAATAGCTTTCTAATGCATTATTATTAGAAAAACTGTTTAAATGTATTCATTTATATTTTAAGAGAAAAAATGTATAATGTAAATATATTCAGTAAAACAGGATTTTAATTATATTAATTTTAAGGGTAGAAATGTTAACATTATCTTATATTTTTCAATAATCTGAATTATAGACTAGGCTGATAATTTATTTTTAATACAGTGCTAATATTTCAAGTCAATAAATACCTAATGATTTTTTTTTAACATCTTTATTGGGGTATAATTGCTTTACAATAGTGTGTTAGTTGCTGCTTTCATACCTAATGATGTTTAGATATACCTGAAGGACACAAATATGCTTCTATAAAAGTAAATCAAGTATAGATACATAATTGTTGAGGTAAGTAATCTAGTATTTTTTGCTTTTTTAAAACAAGTGAAATATAAGGTAATAAGAATCCATAAAGTGAATTAATAACTACATTGGCATTAATAATTTTTTAACATTATTTTTTATGTCCAGACTGCTGTCAAGCATTGTGGCAATAATAAATAGAAGATTTATTCAAGTTTCTTGAACTTTTCATTCAAGACACTTTGTAGACTTCTAGTAGCTGCCACATACATACGTAAAGGAACTCATCTTCCTTGACATATACGCATGCTGTCACATTTTAATTTGGTTGGATGTTTAACAATTAAACTTGAGTGAATTAGCAATGGGTGCTAAAAAAAAAAAACCTTTTTGTTGCCACCGTAATATCATAAATCATGATAAAGTGAAAAAAACACTGGACAATAAAAATAGGAAATATGAGGTTTCATTTTGATTTTAAGTCCTGTTAATTAAAGATTTTATGAGTAGGTCCCTATTTTCAAGAAACATACATTTAAATTGAGGAGGTAAGGTATGACTAGATAAAACAGCTACCCAGCCCCATGAAGCAGCATACATATAGTCATAACATCTGTACGTATCTTTGGTGCATAAAGACGTTATGATACTATGGTTAGTATTTAGTGAACACTGACTGGCTTGAGCTGGGCATTGAGGAAAGCAACGACTTAGTCTTGGTGAGAGAAAATGAGAGAAAATTTCAAACACACTGAGCCTAATGAAAAGAGTTAGGAATGAGCATGACTTATAAGGAGTAGCTCAGAAGAGAATCAGAATATCACAGTTATTGTAAAATCTGAGGAAACTTGATAGATGCAGAATTTTAGGTTTCTTAGGATAAAGAATTAAGAAGCATATGCTTTAGTGCAGTAAATAACTGAATTAAAATGTGCAGTTTTAAAATTTAAATAAAACAAATATTTTAAAAATAAAAAATGATTTATTTGACAAGGTTATCTTTCTATGTATCAAAAATATACATATTCCTTATTACCAAAAAACAAGGGACCACATCACACATTTCGTGCAATTTCCCCAGTGTTAGAATCATTGAGAAAGCAAATGAATTAAGGAATCTAAACTAATTTAGAATTGCAAAATTGTTCGCTGCTTTGAAGCTTAACTGCAGTGAAAGAAGTCAAAGTAGTGAGGACTGGGGTCACCATTTTTCTCTAGGGGAATACATCACCATACGTCACTCTCTATCTTACTGCTCCAACATTTTTGTTGTCATAAGACACGAGCCAGGAAGCTAAGTAAGCCTATCCAACATTCTTAAGACTATCTCTAATAAGATGGCCTTACTTTCAGACTTCTATACTTTGATCAGATACCTAAAGGTTAAAATCATTTTCTGGATAATGTTTTCCTCAGTAGTTATATAAACAAAGCAATAAAATTAGGAAGCATAGAAGAACATATTATTAAACTGTTATTATAATTTTAATATCCTTGAGCTTCGTAATAGAAAACAAAATATTTTGATAGTAAGAAAACAAAACATTAAAAGTTTACACACAGGGCTTCCCTGGTTGCACAGTGGTTAAGAATCTGCCTGACAATGCAGGGGACACGGGTTTGAGCCCTGGGCCTGGAAGATCCCACATGCCGCGGAGCGACTAAGCCCGTGCACCACAACTAGTCTAGAGCCCACGAGCGACAACTACTGAGCCCGCAGGCCACAACTACTGAAGCCCGCACACCTAGAGCCTGTGCTCCGCAACAAGAGAAGCCACCGCAATGGGAAGCCCGTGCACCACAATGAAGAACAGCCCCCGCTCGCCACAACTAGAGAAAGCCCACGTGCAGCAACAAAGACCCATCTCAGCCAAAAATAAATTAATTAATTTAAAAAAAAAAGGTTTACACACAAATGGTATAATTTTCATTCCTCAAGTGTTTGGCTCATATTTACCTTAAAACTTAATTCTAATACCTAATTAAAATAAGAACTTCATTTAAACATATTACTTATCCTACATTTTTGTTTACCTCTGAAATATATATATTCTGTGATTTTTCTACTCGAGATGGATTAAAAAAATATATGTTTTAGATATAAAAGTAAGGGTTTCCTGGTTCCCATCAAAATATTTTGTTGGATTTTTGAAATGTGATTTCATATATTGTAAAATCCATTTTAATCTCTACTTCAGTATCATATAATATTTGTAAATATATTCAGAAGGTGATAGTAACATGATGCTAGATTCAGATGAAGAGGTTAGGTCACCAATCATTTCTATTTTCTCTTAACTTTGATCTGTTTAGACTACAAAGAGTGTCAACTCTTCGACAGTTCTAAGAGTTTGAAGAAAGCTTTATTAATAATAAACCCTATTTTTTAAATTGTCAATATTGGATATATCATTTTAAATATTGAAGCACTTTGATTCCTCCCTAGTGTTAGCCCCTCATATATATCTATAAATTCATAATGTTAAAAAATATACAAATGTAAAAATCTAGTGAATCTCTTGTTAAAACTTTTTTCCATTAGTACAAATTATCATTGATTTGTTTTAAATAACATACAGAAGAATTACTTTTTTGATTTTGGTAATATTTTTATTGCTTCCTTTCTATGATAGGAAGACAATTCCAAAAAGTAAAATTGTTCAGGAATTTTATAAAATTCTCAGACTGTAAGTCCCTGAGCCTCTTCTCAACAGCAAACAATGTTCATCTTGCCTTTTTTAAAAATTTAATTGTATTTATTTTTTTATATAGCAGGTTCTTATTAGTTATCCATTTTATACATATTAGTATATATATGTCAATCCCAATCTCCCAGTACATCCCACCACTTGCCTTTATCGGCCGGCACAGTTTCGATGCTCTGACTAAAAACGTAGTGCCAATTTTTTTAAAGAGAAAGATTTCTCAAACTCACTCTTCATTATTTATTCTTAATTAGTCTAACTTCTAGATAACTATTTCACTCTCTTATATTCTCTTTTCATTGTCATATTTAATCTCTTAAATTGGTTTCAATACTTCTACGTCAAATTTAGGAATGTTCAAAATACTAGCTTTCGAATAGGATCAACCTAAACAGTGCAAGCTAATTTTAGATTCTAGTGAAATGTTATAAAGAGAGAAATGAAGAAATAATATCTGGAATTTTAAAAAGTGATAAGTACATGTCCTTCTTTCATAAAATCCTCATATACTTGTGTCACTAGCAATGGATGATTTCCATCTAAAATAGATTATTTTTGTATCATTATATTTCCAATGTGCATGAATGATTTGCTTTCGACACTTGTTTGAACTATACTTATTTATAGTAAAAAGTAATCCTTATGATTTCAGGCTTTCATTCAAAGTTCACATTTCGTGATATTATGTTGACTAGTTTGGAACGCTGTGCAATACTTATATTTACTTAACATTAATATGTATTCTCAGGAACTTGGGTTACAGGAATATAACTAATATTGACTATTACAGTGCTTAACATGCTTAATTAAATAAATCTTTATTTGTAAAATAGGGGAAAATATGCGTGACTAGTACTGCAAATTTCAGTTTTAAGAGAAAATGGATGTATTTTCTACTAGCTCAGAGATACAAGGGAAAAATTTATCTTGTGTATTATCTAATAGACCTTCCAGAACTAAAGACCACAGGAGGTAAGGCTAACAAAATTAATATGCAAAGAAGCTCAACACTAGGGACCTATAATTTTCTTGCAAATGGTTTCGCTTTAAGGATGAAACAACACAAGACAATACCAATTTCTTTCTTTTCTTGCAAATAGATGAAGCTTTAAAAAAAAAAATTAACACATGACAGCAGGTGGGAAGAATCTAGACAAGTGGATATTCAAAGTAGGGGGAATCGAAATTTGATTTGCCTAACATTTCACAAACTAATTTGAATTCATTGGTATGTCTTTAAAAAACCAACTTGGATAGATATATTTAATTAATGAAGGATTGGCTAGCTGTCAGAATCGAAGTAAACACTTAGTAGACGTGGTGAGCCATTATATATTTATGAACATGAAAGGGTTTACAAAAATAAAGTTGGAACTTAACTCACTTAAAATATTTGTGAACATTTCATCTGTAATTTCTTTACTTGCAATCCTTTTACTTAACATATTAATATATTATTGGTTACAAATAATCTAGGTAAATTAGTAGATAATCTCCAAAATCACTTTAAGTATTCACTCTACCCAGATTTTTAAAAGGCCAAGCAGAAAATGATACATTAACATTTTAAACAAACAATACAATTTTCCTCAATCTTCAAATACAGTAAGTTAAAATTAAATAATTTGCTTTCAGTTAGAGCATTAGTTCATCTTTAAATGATATTTTCATATTTGTTCTTATCAGTTAACAATATACGTGTTATCTATCTATACAGTAAAGCGTTCACTGTTGTTGAATTTGTAAAATGTATTCCTGCACACCAGGAATGGTTTGGTGCTGTACTATTCCTATCAGTTTAAAACGTGTGAGTGTCAGACAAGCTTTGAAACTAACAAATCGGTTCAGTATAATCTGAAATTTTAAAATCTGGGCTTTCAAGAGAAAAGAACAGTATGTCAAATTGAATATCTCATTTCAACTTTCTCTCATAATTCTGATGTATCTAAAAATGATCTGCTGTAACAATAACATAGTTTATATCCTAACAACACCAAGGATAGGGAACAAAATCACATGCATTTTGATTGTGAATTCTTGTGTGAATAAATAATCAAATTTAATTGGCTAATGAATTGAAGACCATTTAACGGAGCAAATTTGGAGGTTTTGTTGTTTTAATAATTGGCTTTAAAATAATTGATACAGTTGAAACCTAATGGTTTTTTTTCTTGATGGAACATAAACAATAATAATTTTGCCTCTTTGTGTAGTAGTTTTGAACTTCATTAGAATCATCAGACATACTTTTACCTCTTAATGGTGAATTTATAATCAAAGATATTAATATACTAGATTAATGTAGTATAATGTTGTGCTTTACAACAGTGTACTAGAAAAGTCTAAATGATTCATACCCAAGGGAAGAGTTGGTGCTATCAATTTAAAGTGTTTAATATACATTTATTTAAATGTGAAGTTGCACTTTGCCTGAGGAATGAGTATTTAAATTGACAGCCTAATAAAATTCCTAAGTAATGTAGTCTTTTACCCCCATTTACTTATTAGTCATATTTAAAATCATTCATTTAGAGACACCAGAAAAGCATGTGAACTGTTTAGGGAATTAAACGTTAATTCTATGGCTATCTTCTATTTCATCATAAATATAGAGTTTTGACCTTCAATCTTATTGAGAGCAAACAAATTTCTGGCTTAATAGCCCCAAATGAATGGTTGCAAAAATAGGAACACTCAGAATATTTTAAATAAATAATATATATTATTAACATCAATGTAGCACTATTCAAAGGTTAAATCCAAATTTCAGTTCTTAAACTAAAAATCAAGTGTTTATAAAATAATCTAAGCATTAATATATAAAAAACTCCTCTTATAGAAACATTTTCGATAGTTGAAATTTCACACATTATTATGCTTTTTTCTATTTTCATAATTTATGGGTCTTGATAAATTTAATTGTTGTAGACATCATAAAATCAAATTACTTTTCATGCAATCAAATTAGTTACGTTAATTATTTGCTGGAGTTATGAATATGGAAATTCAGAAAAACAACATTTTTCAGCTTTTCCAAGTAAACAATTATGAATCCATTTTCCTCGTGTTTTGGACAAAATGGAAATTGTCCTAATAAGTAGTATAAATTTTAGATAATTTACTAATTTAACATATATCATTCATATGCTTTATTTTGCCCTCACCAGGAGTTACCTAGTAGTCAACCAAAATCTACTCAAGTGTCTGCAATATATGTGGTATATTTCTAGACTATTTGTAACATATTAGTCTCTTTGAAATCTAGTGGAATTTTCCTTGTGGAATGGTTTCAACCAGTTACTGTACCCCTTCCCACTCTCCACCTCCTTAGGGACTTCATGGCTAGAAACTGAGAAAACACACACACACACACACACACACACACACACACACACACATACACATACACACGCACATACACACACACACAGAGTAATGTTAAATTTTCAGAGATTGCTAAATGATAACCCTATTGGGCAAATTCAGCCTTCAGAAGTCTTTACTTTGGTCTCATAGTGGTTTTTAGATTTCTCAATTTGCTTGCATCTAAGCAGGCATGCCCTTGCTCATTAGTTCATTCCAAGACCACCATTCTCTGTGGTCGTATATTGGCACAATTCACACAGTGACAGGTGTATGTAGATATTTGGATTTGTTACCCCTGCTTTGGCCTGACAAGTATCATGTTCTCAAAAAAAGATTGGATTCTCCTGAATAGAAAACTTTCCATTGTTTTCACTCTAACCTTTCTAGTCACTTCTTTTAGATCCTAAAATTATCCCCTGCTTCTTCCTAAACCTAACGGTTGACACAGTATGAAGACAACATTACTTCTATTAATCTACAATGTAGTTACCACAACCTGTTCAAAAGTATCAGCCATACTGAATAGAAGAAACAAAAAGATACACCGCCATGTGGAAATATCACTTATTACTGCAAAAGAATACAAAAATGAAACATTAAAATGAAACATTAACATTAAAAGAGGTGTTATATGTCAGTTGTTTATCAAGTAGAACATTAAATTGTTTTTCCTTCAACGGAAAACACGAATAGCCATTTTGTGTTTGTACTGGAAGCCGTCAAATACTGTTCTCTTGATAGAGAAGATTTTTCATTATGAAATACCATAACACACACCAAAAATTTCATGATGTACTTAAAAAATAAGTTCAGAAATGTCTCAAAGTGTCTTTTGTTTTATACATTTTTCATAAGAACTTATACAGTCATATGGAATAACTGTAAACCACTTTAACACACAAGACTAAAGATGATAAAAATCACACCTTTGCACATGCTTGCTTATGTTATAGTGATTTAAATATTACTAATCTTTTCAAGTCTTTCAAAGGAATAATTTATAGCTATTATCTCACTTAAAATTATATATATAATAATTCTTTCAAATTATGAAATATATTTTAAATTTTCTGAGGACCACTGGACTTTCATACAACATAATCATATGTACACATCACAGCATACTGTTGTAGAGAAACTATGAGAGTCTTAAAAAGTCAGAAGTATATTTTATTGAAAGTATACTCTCATAAATTTCATTATTTTTCCCATGTTCAAAGAGGAAATTGCCGGGATGAAACCATATTTATTCATAGTCAAGGAATGCAGCACCCAAATATCTTCTTGGAATCACTTAATATAAATGTGTTAATTCATAACAATATTGGGTTAAGTAAATGCTGCTGTTGGTATAGTGTAATTTTCTTCTGTGATAAATGCCATTGATTTGCTATTTACTTTTCAATTGATTTTATTTGTCAAATTATATACCAAACAGTCCCATGGGCTTATTAAATATATGAGGGCTGACAATGAAAAATGTGCATAGTTTTAGCACCAACTTTGTAAATTGCCTTAATAATAGCTGGTATAATGTAATAGTATTTCAACCAGTACTTTTAATTTCTAGCTCATAAAGCCTTTTCATTGAACCCCAAGGGTGTAGCTATGAAAGTAAGATTTAATTTTGTATATAATGTGGCCTAAATTAGCTTTAAAGCGATAGGAGAAACATGCAGTTACAAAAGATAGGCTGAAATTATTACAACTTGATATGAATATCTCTAACAAAATTAATCATTTCAATTGTAACATAATTTGTAGTAAAAATTTGTCTATTCAGAATAAACATTTTAAGTCTTATTATTTTTAAAACTTTGACAAATGTATGGAAAACCTTCATGGACATATCATAAGAACCCATTGGCCAAACATATTTTTCCCATACCTTCAAGCACCCAGGTGGTCATAAAGGCCAAAGACACTTGCATATTAACCTACTTAGAGTATCTCTTTGCTACACTAATTTCCTGCTAATTATTTGCCCTTTGAGACAATACAAGGAAATTTCAATATTGTACTTTTGTTCCTGATATTTGTATATAAGGAATAAAATATATACTTTGTTATGTTTGTATGGTGCTTTACGATAGATAATAAGTTCCTATTTGTGATTTCATTTTGTCCCTGTGTGAATGTTTACAGCAAGTGTTACTATCTCTGTCTCATGGGTGAATAAGCTTAGTATCTTGTCCAAGACTAATGCATTAAGATGACTAACATATATGGCAGGTGCACAGTATAATTTTTTTTTTTTTCTTTTGGCGGTACGTGGGCCTCTCACTGTTGTGGCCTCTCCCGTTGCGGAGCACAGGCTCCAGACGCACAGGCTCAGCGGCCATGGCTCACGGGCCCAGCCGCTCCGCGGCATGTGGGATCTTCCCGGACCGGGGCACGAACCCGTGTCCCCAGCAGGCGGACTCTCAACCACTGCGCCACCAGGGAAGCCCCCCACAGTACAATTTTTGACGTATGTAATAAAGTGACAATATTTAGTTCTAAGAAAAACACATATGGAC
The DNA here is from genome assembly GCF_011762595.2 of Tursiops truncatus. Classification (NCBI taxonomy): domain Eukaryota; kingdom Metazoa; phylum Chordata; class Mammalia; order Artiodactyla; family Delphinidae; genus Tursiops; species Tursiops truncatus. The sequence continues at coordinate 20,665,228 of NC_047037.1, read as the reverse complement.
TTGTAGAATTGGACAATTAAGTCTACAATACCAACTATAGAATTGGACAATCAATTTTAATACACTAACAGTATTTCAAGTCTTTCTTAAATGACCTATGATTTGCTTGTTTTTATATTTCTAAAAGAAAAAAATTAATGAGTAGGCATGGGCATTCTTATTAAAGTGATTAATATCCACATAAATTGCTACACAACACAAGTGCTTGACATTGGTTGACCAATATATTCAAGACACATGTTTAGACAGGGTTCTCACCTCAATAAATTTTGATCTTAAAAGTGAAGAAACATATTATGAAATATAGATAACTATTTCAAAATGGCATTACGGTTTTATTCGTTTCCTTTCTAAATTTTGGAGATAATACTCCTTCATTTGTGTTTTGAAGTCATATCATATTTCATTATAAGGAAGAGGCAGAAATAATACGTAAGAAAGTATTGCTAACTCTAAGAGCCCACTTTCTGAGTTTTAGAGTCAGCTAACAAACTAGATTGATGAACTTAAGTAAGTCATTTCAGACTCCAGATTCTTGATCTCTACAACTATATCACAAAATGATTGGAATATGTAAATTCTGAAGACCATACCCAGCTCCAAAATTTGTACAAATATACAAAAGAGCCTTAAATTTCTTTTTCCAGAATTGTTGCATTTCGATCTCTGTTACCTTAATTCATTTTTCCCCCAAAGGAAACTGTCATATTATTCAACACAATCAAATTTTGAAATTTTGTACACACCAAAAAATGGATAATGGGAGGATAGTAAAGTATTTGGAAGGATGTGTACAAATGTTAACCTTTAGCATGTGGGGGAGGGAATTTCCGCGATAAAATGTTTAATCTCTCATTCAATAAACGTGGGAAATATTGAACTCATATTTCTCTTAAAGTAACAAAAGGTTATTTGTTACTTATCTTGCTATCACAAAAAAATGAGATATGCTTTGAAGCATGAAGTGAGAATAATCTAAAATTATTTTTTTAAAGGTGGCCATTGTTGCTGCAATACTTAAACAAAGCAGAACCTATGGAGCCCTGGTTTGTGCAGTGTAGCCCATCCGGCAGGAAAGGAACTCTCCCTACGTTGGTCACATGACACCATAGCAGCACTGTAAAATCCTGGCTCTAAACTCACTGACTAAAAAGCCTGATATGGCATTAATTTATTACCAATCTGGGGGCTTTTCTTTCCCTTACTCATTTTCTTTTTTCGGGCTTCTCTTTAACCGAACATTTAATTTGTTTAGTCGCTGTGATTATGTTTTGGTGACATTTGGCAACGGGAACGATCTGGAAAGCTCAGAGGGAATACATTATAGTGCCATAAATTTGAGCTGGAAGTATGTTTTTGTATTTCTGCCAGGAATATCAGATAGCAAGTTACTGTTTGAAAATCTGCTTTCTCCGTCTGCTCTGCTAATACAAGGGTGGGTGGTCCTGAGGTCAGCTCATTCCATCCTCTGAAAGACAATCACTATTCCGGATGTGTCCTGCATCTTTCCCAGTGACCAAGTTTCGGGGTATTTTCTTTCTCTCACTGAATGGATTTAATAAAGAAACGTGCGTGGTGTTTGTTTTGTTTTGTTTTAATTTTCTCTTGAGCCAATAGAGATTCTTCATAGCCCTGGCTTTCCCTATTTCTAAACTCCTCTGCAAAAGTTGCACATTCCACACCTGAGGTGGGATGCCTGCATTCTCCCAGCCCTAGACCGTGAAGAATGTGTTCCTGATCTGCATGTGCATCCTGATGCCTGCAAGATAAAGAGGGATTGGGCATAAAGACTGGGAATTCCCATGAAGAGACGAAAACAAATGATGTGGTTCAAAGGAGAAGTTGTTACAAGGAGAGATGCATTCCTGATGTTGTGCAAAGGATTGTGAGCATTCTCTACCCTGCAGAAGTTGCCTGAGAGCAGTTACATTTGCCAATTCAATGTCTCCATGAGTTATCTGACTCACAAGTGTTTATTGTGAAAAGATATGTTGCCTGGCAACGGCTTTAACATGGTGCAACTGACTTTTCTGCACTTCTAAAAAGATGTTTTATTCATTAGTTGCCTTCCTTTGCTTATGTGTGTGGGTACACCCTCCCTTTCTGTATCAAATGCTACTTTCTGGTTGTGAACATCTCCTTTTGCTTCTAGACTAAATGTGCCATTGTTCTTCATTTATACATATACACATTCATACAATGAATAGGAAATGAAGTGGCTGAGGGGGGCTGTTTCCTGTTATGGGGGGGAACAAGCAACCCTCATCGGGAACTACTTTATGTTATATCAAAGATGTCCTTAGCATTTAAAATTGTTTTCTAAAGTTCAGGTTATTTATAGACTAAGAGAGAGAAAGAAAAACATAGGTGGTGTGATCAGTTCACTACCGGATTGTATTCCGAATTTCTATCCATAACAATGAGCTTTGGCGATATATATACAAAATGAATATATATATATCTCAAAAGGGGTGTTTTAAATTTTTTTTTTTTTTTTTTGGTTTTCTTTTTGTTGACCGCACTACAGGGCTTGTGGGGTGAAAGTCCAGAAACCTAACCACTAGCCCACCAGGGAACTCCCCCACAGATGAGGTGTTTTAGACTTCAGGTTGCCACGAGCTTTATTTATCCCACATTTCCCTGGGTAAAATATTGGTAGTGTTAGAGCCAATCCCCCTGTATCTCCTTCCTTCCCCCAACTGTCGAAAGCAAGCCAGTCACTACACCCACAGGTCTTAAAGTCTGAAAGAGGGGCTGAACCTCCACACAATGCTGTAGGTCTTTGAGCTTCGATCAGAGAATTTCCATTCTGAGATTATTTTGTCCAAGCATTTTTTACAGCCAACCAGAACCCCAGAAGTGTTATATAACTCTGCCAAAGTCACACAACTGCCTAGTAACTCAAGTCACACAAGCCCAGTCTCATGCTGCACTTCCAACAACATGAGGTCTTCCTTCTTAGGATTCACAACAAGATACAAATACCATTTCTGAAGAAAGTCTAATACTACAGAAGAAGCAAATCTGCCCATGATGACTGTAGCTGCTTACATAGGCGCTAGGGATTCTACTGTTAGTAGTATTCTTTATAAAAAAATTAAAAAGGCTAACATATATTCCGTACTTACCACACGCCAGAACTACCTTATATACACTATCCCATTTAGGCTGCACAACGCTAGAAGGGGAGCATTATGATCTCCGTTTTACAGAAGGTGACTTTAAAAGTGCTAGTAATTTGGGACTTCCCCCATGATCCAGTGATTAAGACTCCATGCTTCTTACTGCAAGGGGCACAGGTTTGATCTCTGGTCAAGGAACTAAGATCCCCGCATGCTGCAAGGTCACGGCCAATAAATAAATAAACAAATAAAAATAAAAGTTCAAGTAATTTGCTCAAATCTATGCAGCCAGCAAATACACCAAAGCTAGCATTTGCGCCTGAACATTTAACTGTGCCCTCTAAGCGCTCAGAGTAAGCATGTAAATATAAATAAATATAATTACATTTGTACCTGAGTACACATTATATAAAATAGTTTGAATTTTAGAGCTGGAAAAATTGTTGGAAACAATATATTGGCTTAATAACAACTTTGGTATATGATTTTCCAAGAATTCATTGCCAGTGGTTTCATTCATTCAGCAAGTGTACACTGTCCTCCTGCCCCATGCAGGATACTATGCCCTGCAGTGGGATAAAGCCGTGAATAAGGAAAATGTGCATCCTGTCTTCGCCATGCTCACATTCCTACAAGGGAAGGAGACAATTATGATGAGAGCCACACGCGAGGGAAATGAATCTTAAGCTGGGGTCAGATTAGGACACGCAAGAGTTAGCTAAGTCTCTGACACAGAAAGGAACAGAGAGAGTTCCAGGAGCTGAAGAAGGTCATCGCGGCTCACGTGCAGTTAGCAAGCGGAAGGGAAGAAGGTGAGGCTGATGAGGGAGGGAAGACCCCGGGCATGCAGGGCTGGTGGGCCAAGGTAAGGAGCCAGGTGATCCCTACCTTCACGGAGACTGCAGTCCAGCACAAGCGCTGAATTCTTGACAGCCACACATTTTATAGGTGGCAATGGATAAACTAGTTTATAGTAGAGATCAATTTCTCAAAATATTCCATTACAAACATAGTCTCAGTCTCTTTTTGGCACAGATCAGCAATCTGAAACATTGACAACATTTCCAAAGGACTTGATTTCCAAGCCAATCTTGTTTGCCAAATACACATATGTTTATCCCTATATGTCAAATAGATGTGGTCTCATTTCCAGTTCCTATAGTCCCTTTCCCTTATAATCTACTCTTCTCCTGAGCTATAAATTATCTTAGTGAAAAAACATAATTGATGGAAAAATGATAAAATGTGAAATACAAATTAAATTATGTTCAAGTAATAATTGCCTAATAATGTTATTTCAAAAATAGATTTATTCATATGTACTTGGATAATTGAGTGAAATGAGTACCCACCAAATTTACAGAAAGATGCTGATGAAGAGAAGCAATCAGTTGTGGCAAATCCTCCCTCTCGGTATTAAACTAAAATAAGAAGAGTTAGAATGGCATGTGTGTAATTATATCTGCTTCTTAGTACTCAGTTATGTTCCTAACTTGGTTAAAGAACTGCTTATTTTTAAACAAAAACATAAATTAATTAAGATGGAAAAATGGGTTATTGTTTAGTTTTTGTGGTTTCAAAGGATAATGAAATAGATTTTTTTTGTTTTTTTGTTTTTTGTTTTGCGGTATGTGGGCCTCTCACTGCTGTGGCTTCTCCCGTTGCGGAGCACAGGCTCCGGACACGCAGGCTCAGCGGCCATGACTCACGGGCCCAGCCGCTCCACGGCATGTGGGATCTTCCCGGACCAGGGCACGAACCCATGTCCTCCTGCATCAGCAGGCGGACTCTCAACCACTGCGCCACCAGGGAAGCCCTGAAATAGTTTTTATAACTGAAAAGTTGATTACAAACTGAACTGTATTCTAAATTCTTGATGTAAGGCTAATTTAGAAGTAATTGAATCCACATTTGCAGAAACCACTAAACTTATTTACAAGCTACTCTATAGTATTTCCATTCATAGAAGGATATTCATACTATTAAAAATTCAAAATTGGAGTCAATAGAATTTAGGATATCTGACTTTAATGTACCAGGTTAAACACTTCAATGTGATTACTACATTTCTGAATGTTAAAATTAACAATGTTGGTGTGTCTTCTAGGAAAAGAATAGTCTTCATTTGCTTTTCTAAAACAAATACCATGTTTTGCACAAACATTTCATCATGTTTTTACGTTTTGGTAATTCAGATGCAGAGCAACAGGTTCATCAGACTAATTTTTCACTACCGGGAGTTGTAATAAAGAGTAAATGAAAAAAAAAAACTAAATTGTCTTCTCTAAGCCCTACCCTGTATATATATATATATATATATATATATATATATATATATCATGACATATCTGTGTGAACCAGATAATTGCCCCAAATTAGGAGACTGTGCCTCTGCTGACATTTAAGGTTTCAACCTAATGATTTCACTATTTAACTGAACTTTGCTCTACTAATTATGGGCACTTGTAACATTAAATATTTTTAAAATGTCAGTATATTGTCTAGTTAAGGAAAATATTAATATAGTATCATCAGTACTATTTTGATATGCAGACATTCCATAATACAATCCTCAGTTTAAACCCACAAAGCACCAGGTAGGAAACAACAATGTTAACACAAGCCCAGCTCACTAATTTGCTAATCGTTTATAGACATTAATCAGTTTATAGTAGTCATAATGCAGATACATGTCTATGTTTTCATTATATTTTTGAACAATCTACACAGAGCAACACTTAATACTACCTCAGGCTGGACAAGTAGAGCTAAGTCTGAGATGGTGTAGGGAGCAGGTGAAAGAGTAACTCAGATTTATTCAGTGCTCAGGAAGCAGGCACTTTTCTAAGCACTTTTCATGCGCTATCTCATTTGTCATATCCTCATGACAACTCTAGTAACGTAGGTGTTAATATTGCTATGTATGTATTATATATACACAGTTGGTGGGAATGGAAATTTGCACAGCCACTATGGAGAACATTATGGAGGTTCCTTAGAAAACTAATAATAGATCTACCCTATGATCCTGCGATCCCACTCCTGGGCATATATCCAGAGAAAACTATAATTCAAAAGGATACATGCACCGCACTGTTCATTACAGCACTATTTACAATAGCCAAGACATGAAAGCAACCTAAATGTCCATCGACAGATGAATAGATAAAGAGGATATGGTACATATATACAATGGAATATTACCCAGCCATAAAAAAGAATGAAATAATGCCATTTGCAGCAACATGGATGGACCTAGAGATTATCATACTAAGTGAAGTAAGCCAGACAAAGACAAATATCATAGAATATCACTTATATATGGAATCAAAAAAATGATACAAATAAACTTATTTACAAAACAGAAATAGACATAGAAAACAAACTCTGGTTACCAAAGGGGATAGAGGTTGCAGGTCAGGGGAGGGATAAACTAGGAGTTTGGGATTAACATATACACACTACTATATATAAAACAGGTAAACAAATGAGACCTACTGTATAGCACAGAGACCTATATTCAATTATCTTGTAATAACTTATAAAAGAATCTGAAAAGAATGTATATATATATATATGTATAACTGAATCACTTTGATGTACACTTGAAACTAACACAACACTGCAAATTAACTATACTTCAATTTTTAAAACTGCTATTATAATGTCCATTTTACAAATGAAGAAACTGAGGCTAAGAGACGTTAACATCCCAAAGCAGAACTCTTCAAGACACTGCTATACTGCCTCTTTGCATGTAAAACAGAGATTTTCCAAAGGACTACCCTGAAACCTCTTCAGATTGATTTTTTGAAGAGATTTTTACCAGCTAATGTGCAGGGGTATCAATCTCCAGGTGCCTGCTACCAAGACAGTGTTCCTATCAATACAGCCACTCCGGGCAACGGTACAATTTGAACACCAGTCATCTGGCACGCTGCCTGTGCTGTTGGTTCACTTGTTGGATATGTTACTAAACCAGAAAGCGTTGCATGGAATTTCAATAGAAAAATATGGTCCTGGAAATTCTCCTCTGCTGGCACAACTACTCTAGGTCTAGTGGAAACATGACTCAAAATTCAAATGTCCTACAAACTAGGTGAAGAAAAGCAACATATATCCTCAGCAGCCCCCTCCACGGCCGCAGAGTGGTCTGCACTGAGCACCGATCTCAAGGGGACTCATCTGGCAGCTGAAGGCGGTTGTGGGGACCCCCACCTCCCTTACTAGGGGTCACTAACTGACCAGCTGCACACCAAATCCCCCCGGTAGATGTGTGGGTTTGTTTTTGTTTTTCAAATATTTACGAACACTTAGAAATCAAAGGATTTCACAGCAAATCTGGATTTATGGTCTTCTCCTAAAACATATAAAGGTCAAGTTTGGGCAGGCTCTCCCATGACAACAATCAGACGTGAGCTGCTGCCTCCCCTACACTGGACATTGGATCGCTAGTGGACCACACTCATCATCACTTTTATTATCTTACATCCAGCCCAATATGTACGTTACCTATAGCTCCCCAGGCTAGACACTTGAGTCTGTGATCCTTGCTCTAATCCAAGATTTCTTCCAGCTCTGAAATTCTATTTCACAAAGAGAGAATGGAGGCATCACTGAACCGAGTTCAGTGACTTGTTCGAGGTTACCAGGCTAGGACTAGCTAAGAGCATAACCAATACTAAAACTTAGTTCTTCTGAAGTCCAGGCTTTTGCTTTTTCCAACTCACCTACTGCCTCTTATTTACACGTGAAGTAATATGATTCCAGTATGGTGAAACCGGCAGTATTTTTCTTGCAGCTACAAGGAAAGCTAACTCAGCCTCCTTAATGGGTAGAAAAATCTGGGTGTTGGATTAGGGTTTGAACAGTATACAAGTGTTTCCATAAATCCTATTTACAGAAAAGATTTCAAGAGCTGAGAATGAATAGGAAAGAATATAAATATAGGGTGGCAGTAAAGAGAAGGCCCTCCCTAGGAATTTCCTGTGTAGCCTGGAGTCACCTGCATGCAGATGTGGCTTCAAAGCTCTCTCCACCCCAGGGTGGGATCCTGGCTTCCCATGGTCCTTTAAGAAGTTCTCACATGCACATCCTGACTTATGGCAAAAGCCACCATAGGCCTAGAGGTCATCTCAAAGATTAAGAGTAAAACCTTGTCCAAATTTTTATAATGAATTGCTGAGCAAACGAATCTCTCTGAGGGAATCATACACAACAATTTACAAATGACTAGGATATGTAAAATAATCTGGTAATTCTTTTCCCAGAAATCCTATCATTCAAACAGGATTTCACCCTAATTAGTCATTATTTTTATTCAGAAGCACCAGTCAGAAAGCGCTGGGAAAGAAACCAAATTTAAACAGTTCCTGAAACAAAACTCTTTTTGTCGAAAAACTAACAGATTTATTCCTGTAATAAAAATTCCTACCCTCAAATCATGCACATACTATTACACCCATATTCATTCAAATTAAACTGGTGTGTACATGCACTTCTACAGCTTTTAACAAATAGAATACTAGATTTTAATTTCTGTAGAGACCAGGTAAGTGAAAATAAAAACCTTTATGGTTATTTATTGAATCAGTATTTTTCTAAATGCAGAACAAGAACCTAGATTTTTATTCCCTAAATGATTAATTACTAAATCAGTTTTGACATCTGCAACACAAAGCTCTCAAATATTCCGGGGCTCTGTAGAGAGCACGGCTACAGCAAGCTGTACACTGTTGCTTTGACTGTTTGCTCTGGTTGGGGTGGGAGTGAAATGATGTTTATCCTCACATTTTATAAATCATCTGGGTCTGCTCAGAGGAAAGGCACTGGAATATTATTATTATTATTATTCATTTGTAACCTAAGTTTTCTGAAGACTAGCTTCTTTCTCTATTGTAAATCCTTTGTCACAAGCATGTTCTGTCATTTCAATCTTTAAAGTGTTCTCAACTGAAATAAAGTGAGAAAGTTGTGGTTTTTTTTTTCTTTTCCCAAATGATATCTCACTAAAGAAAAATGTGGAGGGAAATAAGTCTTCCAGTTGCCATTTGGTCATGTACCTCAAACATCTGTTTCTCATAAGCTAAAGTTGCACATTTCACCTATCCTGATGCCATTAAGTTATTATGTAGGAAAAATACAGACTTTTAAATAAAACAAAATTGAAGCAATAAGCCTAGTGGTTACAGCCACGGACTTTGGAATTAGACAGACATGGGTTCAAATCCGAGTACCCCTCCCAACACCACCATTAAATTATCAATTTCTGTAAACCTCAGATTTCTCATCTCTAAAAAGAAGAGAATAATACTTACATGTGGAGTTAGGTGCATAAGTAGAGCTAATGGTATAAAGTGTTCAGCATGTTACCCAGCACAGAAAGCCACACAGTTGATGAGGCTCTACTGTTGCCACACAACAGTCACATTACACAGAGTGTAGGCAAGGCTGTTACTAACCAAATTCTCATCCCATACAGCTTGGGAAGGGAGCGAACAGAGGTGGATCAGGAGACACACCCTTGTTTGTTGTGTTATGTGCTACCCTCCTAACGATTTACTTACTAATAACACAGTTGAAAATGATTGGAAGCAGGAAACGTGCAGAATTGAACACTCCCTTGCCAAAAAATAGGGCGGCCAAAGTGAAAGGATAGGAGGAAAGCAATGGAGAGGTCATGCAAAGGGAAAAGGAGGAAAAAGCACAAAGAGGAGGAATCAGGAAGCATCCCTTGAGTTCATTCTGTCTGGCCACTCTCCCCAGGTGAGTGAAGGCACAGCTCACAGAAGCCACATGTTGGTCACGAGGCAGAAGAGTTACTGTCAGCAACGCGGTGGAGAGAGGGTGAAGGAAGGCTGAAATAAAACTCTGTGTATGGGACTTCCCTGGTGGCGCGGGTGGTGGTTAAGACTCCACGCTCCCAATGTGGGGGGCCCGGGATTCTATCCCTGATCAGGTAATTAGATCCCACATGCCTGCCACAACTAAGGACCCCGCGAGCCACAACTAAGGAGCCCACGTGCTGCAATGAAGGAGCCCGCCTGCTGTAACTAAGACCTGGTACAACCAAATAAACAAATAAAATTTTTTTTTGACTATGTGTCTGTACACACACATATACTACTTGATTCTGTAAAAGTGTATGGATATATATCTACATGGATTTTAAAGAATATATAGATATAGAGGTCTATGGTGATATGATCCAGATCTACATATCTCTATATTGATAAATAATAGATAGATAGATAGGTATGAATATATATCTGGATGTCTATCTATGTAAATAGATATAGATGTATTTCTGGATCATATATAGAGATCTAGATATCTATAGATCTGGATTTTAAAGAATAGATATAGATATACAGATATATATGATATATATTAAGATCTACATATTCTATATATAATGATCCAGATATTCTTTAAAATCTAGAGCTATAGATACAAAGAAATAGAGCTAGGTTATTCTTTAAAAATGGCATGTGCCTGCTTTTTAAATGTATGTACACACAGTACCCAGTACTACTACTTACACGTCTAAAGACTGAAATTCTACCTCTACGGTAATGAAGAGCCCACCATACTGATTATTAATAGGCCAATTTTAATCTCACAAGAACACCCTACCGGAAGCAAAGAATTCTTACAGATCAGACAATCTTATTCCAGATATACAACTGAGTATTAATAAAACTTTCATTTTTATTGTGCTATAAATGTTTTTCTTTTCAACAGTTGGTCTATTCTTAAGGACGAATTGTTTACTCACACCTAAAAATATGTATAAGCATATATGTATATATACACATATGCATATATATAACCATATATAACTAAAAACATAACATATATAGAATTAGTGTCAAACACTCTCGGCTAAAAAGGCTTGATTTCAGAGCCTAGTTGTGGAATTTTTTTCAGCTTGAAGTTTTTTTCCTATATTATGATCAATTATATTTAAATTATGTGTTTATTGAATAATAATGTATTCAGAGATTATTTTATCTACAACAGGAATGTGACCCAGTCTATTTAACCTTTCTACTACTCTAAAACTGGCTTTATTTTTCATACTAGTTTATTCATATTACTTTCTATCATCAAATTTTATTTCTTTATTTTATTATTCATATGAATATGAATTAAAACATTTCTGGATGTTTACCAAACACCACTGTGCTAAGTTCTTTACCTGTGTTATCTTATTTTAATTATTACACAATCCCTATGAAGTGAGATCTATTGTTATACCCATTTTACAAGAGAAAACTGGGAGCAAGTAAGTAGCTTGCCACTTCTCACACAGCAAGTGAGAATAGAGCCTGGTTAGGACAACGCTGACCAACATCAGAGCCCGGGAGGCACCATTCTGACTACAGTCAGTTCACAGTGTTTCAGATAAACAAGTCTCCTCTATTTGTCATTACTTGATAAATGTTTCCTATTGTTATATTAAATGATAAGATAATTTCAAAGAAAAATTAAATTTAAGACAGGCACCCCAAAAGTGTTACAATTATCTATGTTATGTATTTGTACCTAAAACATTTGTATCCCCTCCCACCATTTTGTTCCAGTTTCACGTGAAAGCAACAAAATGGCTGCTTGATTTACATATGGTCTTACAACCATTGACATTCCCCGAAACGTTGTCAGTGACAGTCTTGCTTTTCACGGTATCTAAAAGTTAAATTAAATGGGGAAATATTTGCTTCTATAAATTATGACCAGCAAAGACTTCCTAAATTTATATTTCAAAGCACCTTATAGAAATAAGAAAGGAAGAAATTGTCTACATGAGTCAGCATCGTACAGGAAAGAAAAAGCACTGCTCAACTTGGGAGTGACCAGCAGTTAATGTAGTGTGCCTTGATTAGTGGTCAATTCGAAGCATTTTCTGTAAAAACACTTACTGCTTGAAGGCTTACGTATACAATGAAGCATGTTAAACAGCTTTTGTATCTGAAAGATATTTTTCCTGAAATAATTTTCCTGGAATATTCCTAAAAACAATAGTTTGTAAAGTAGTGTATTCATCACTCATGAATGTTATATTACATCTATAAAATTTGGTTTTTGACATAGACTCTAAAGATGACAGCATGGTTAATTTTAAATTATGCTAGGTAATTTTATTACAATAGATTACTTCTTTCTTAGAGATTTTAAAATATCGTACAAATTTTGCTATATTTAAGAGATAAAGTAATTGTAAAATTCCAAATTTCTAATGAATTTGTAGGAGATAATTGACTTCATTAAATAAAAAAAAAATGTTTCAAATAAACGAATCTCCTTTAAAAGTTTAGTAAATTTAACCTTATTATTTCTCCGCATATAACAAAGTAGCTTCACTTTGTCCAAGAAAATAATTGCTTTCTCTGTTTCTTTCTCATGAATATCTGCATGTTAATATATGAAGAAGATATATACCTGATGGTTTTTCTTATGACCAATATATTATTTATCTGTGAAATTTTTATGAATAATAGGAAACAAGAAAATTTATAAAGACTGAGGAACACTATCTGATTAATATTATTTTTTACAACATAAAGGTTTTGGATATATGATCATTTTACATACCCAAGCAAGATAACATGAAGTATTTGGGGAAGGAACAAAGCATTTTAGTGTTGGTCAAATGCCTCAAAATATATTTTACACATGTATTTATGATTTGATAATAATTTCAATCTTTATTATCTATAATCCTATAAAACTCACCATGTGCCTTTATGCATCTTTATTCTAGGTCCTACCACCTTGACCTTCCCCCTGACGAAATTCTATGCTCCCATCTGTGCCCCCCTCACTTGCCATCACTTCCTGAAGTGAGTGAGACTCTCTCTGCAATCCCAGAGTACTTTGCTCCACCTCTCTGATACGATCTCCTTATTTTGCTTAATCTCTGCTTATGCACATGTCAGTTTCCCCTTTCCTTAAGGAGACGATCCTCATTGGCTTTTGGGTACCACCATCTTTAGCACTGCCCCTACTACGAACATTTATTGAATGAACTGACATGGAGTATAATAATTTTCTAAAAGACAGCCTTGATTTAGATCAAGGGACTGTTCTCAGGCCCACAAACTGATACCTGTGGTGGAGGGCAAGGAGGGTTTGGAGAAAGTCTCATTGTTAAAAAACAGCTTTTTTAATTTTTAAGATTTAGATGGATATTTTCATCATTAAGCTTTTAAAGACTCTCTAAACAAAAGCAAACAGATAAGCAATGTGTTGAATTCATTCCAGATATCAAGTTTAAAAACAAGCTATTCCTGGGCTTCCCTGGTGGTGCGGTGGTTAAGAATCTGCCTGCCAATGCAGGGGATACGGGTTCCATCCGTAGACTGGGAAGATCCCACATGCCGCAGAGCAACTAAGTCCGTGTGCCACAACTACTGAGCCCGTGTGCCACAACTACTGAAGCCTGCACGCCGAGAGCCCATGCTCTGCAACAAGGGAAGCCACGACAATGAGAAGCCCGCGCACCATAACCAAGAGTAGCCCCCGCTCGCCGCAACTAGAGCAAGCCCGCAGGCAGCAATGAAGACCCAATACAGCCAAAAATAAAAACAAATAAATAAATAAATTTATAACAAAAAAACCCAAGCTATTCCTGAAGTTCACTGAATGGTGAATAGAGGTTTTATCCATTTTTCTGAGCTCCAGTAGCAGAGAATAAACATGTTTTTACAAAGTGTACTATTCTCTATAGTGCACATTATGAAAGCAAGTTAACTAGACATTTTCAAAAGGTAGTATAGATCATGCATGTGTGAAACCAAAGGAGGAAGTTAACATTTTTTACATATTCTTCTGAGTTCCTCACTCTGGTTTTGCAAGCTATGACCTGGAAAGTTTGCCTACTTGTGTTTACTTTTCTATATCTAAGGAGTATAGCCAGTGAATTTTTTGGCTAACCTTCATTGAGTGGCTGCTGTGTGTCAGGCACCATTCTGACTTAATCCTCACAGCAACCTCATGTGGTAAATACTATCTTCTCTACAAACAGGAAACAGACATTAAGAAGTTAAGTCACTCCTTAAACTCATGTGGGTGGTCCTGGGGCAAGAGAGGATTCCACCCAAGTCTGTCTGCTACTGCATTATGGTGCCTCCCACTGTGAATGCATCATTTCCAGAGATTATGAAAAATAACCAGTTGCCTAAATAAACATATTCTCCTCATTTAACATGAGTATGTCCATTTCTTCCACAATAATTTTCAAAGGTATGGGCTGATTCTGACTCAATTTGGCAAAAGAAATACATATTGAGTTCCCTTTGCTACTTAGTTGACTATCTTAAGGTGAAATATTCAGGAAGAGAGATGGGACGGAGGAAGCTTCTGAACAGGAACATAGCAGTAAGAACCTGAGTCCCTGGAAAGAAGTCAGTTAAAGGCCAAATTTAGGGTAAGAGCGAACTCAGTGAGGTGTTGCCAGCTCAGACCAACAGCAAGGTTGCTGAGTTACTGTGCAAGCTGCCCCTGTGAGGAAGTCTGAGGGTCACACTGCACAAGTTACAGGGATTAACAATTGTCCAAATTATCACTTAAGGCTAGGAGTAGATCAAATGCCCTTTTCTTAAATATAGAGCCTCCAGAATCTATTTAAGGGAAATTCAGTTTTGACCAATCAAGTGTAAAAAACAATTTTTCTCCACTTATGAAGGAAAAAACAAAGGCTAGAATCAATATTTAGTAATATTACAAATTAACATTCAATATGTCCAATAAAATTGTAAGTCTTTTATCATTGTTTTCTTTGTTGATTGGAACTTTTTAAAAGTCATTTATTTCATTAATTACTATTACTTTTGTATGTACTCTTTCTCAAATCATTCATAAAACTACCAATATCTGAAATTTTAATTCAGTTGTTCTGATGCTATGTAATTATCATGCACTAGATGTACAAATATAAATACGAATACGCCTATCATGTCAGAGTTCTTAATATTTCTGTTGGTTAATTATTTCTTTAAATGAGAGATCCTGTATGAGTAAGGAAAATTTATTATAAAATACACATGAAAGTAAATTATTCAAACAATACTTCTATAGACTAGTCACATTAAGCAAAGTATAACACCTTGTGTAAGTGAGAAAATTATCTTACTAATATTACAGAAAAGGAATCATCTACCACATAATTGAAGATTATTGCAACAAAGTAAGGGACATATAATCAAGGAAAAATTAGAGTAAAATTCAAGAATATTTTTGACTAGGACTTAGGACTGTCAATCAAATTCATAGTCCATCTGTATGTGTTTCTCACGTTTATTGTCCAAAAGATAATAAAGTAACGATTGCTGCCTTCACTGTGTCAAGGCAGATATGAGTAATTTCTGTAGGCTTTCCCAGTTGTAAATATTACAGGGTTTGCACCATACCCAAGTGGATATCTTCATACTTGAATGGACCAGAGAATACACATTTTTTCCCAAATGTATTTTTTGTATTAGAGATAATGATACTATGCAAATTAGCAAGGCTTAATGTTCCTACCAATATCTGATGATTTGAAATCAGCCCGTGGTTAACAGATGGCCTCATCATTCTGGAACATAATTGATATCCTCTTTGAAAATCTCAACAGAAAGGCCAATGGACATATATTCCACCTGGTCCCTTAAGGAACTGTCATTTCTAAATAGGAAACTTTCCCAAACAACAGAATTTATTAACAAGTTCCTAAATTTCATATCCACCAAGAGCAAATGTGTCCCTTCCAAATTTCCCCCAGTATTCTCATTTTGTATACCTTTCAATTATATTTTAAAATTTTGTATTTGGGTTGCTTGTTGAATATTTTTTAAGATTTCTGAAAGACGCAGTTATCACACTAACTCACCCAGAGGTGAATTTCTTGACAAAAGTCCATGAACTTATTGAGATTCACAGGGGGAAAAAAACAACTATGTAATCAAATCAGGTGTACATCCAGACAGAGTTCAGACAAAGCAAACAGAGCCTGGCATGCATGAAAAAGTCAAACCACAAGAATTGATAAGGCTGTAAGAGCATTTGCGGGGCAATTGTATGATATGCACACCTGTTCACCGGGACTACAATTTCACATTCAACGGCTGGATACTAAACAGAAACAGCTTGTGTGTGCCATTGACGTGAACTGTCAAAAACAGCCTTGCACCAGCACAGATATCATCCCAACAGTTCACTCTAATCACCAAGCATCACCCAGACTTCCTGAAATAAAGTAAGCCCATCCCTGAGATGTTGGGAAAGAATGAGCCTTACAGAGAAAGCGTGGCTGAGACCAGGTGTGATTGATGAGTCCTCTCATTTATACAATGAGATTCCAATCCAGGCTGAAATAACTAATGTAATGAAAGGGAAAAGACTAGTAAAGATTAATGACTTTTAAGAACTGTACCCTCTGCTCTGAAACAAATGTGGTAGCAAATAGTTACCACTTCCAAAGAGTAGTCTTTTTTTTCTGTTTTTCACCTCTGAAATTTCTAATTCTTTTGAAGTTTCAACTGTGATATTTTAAATTCAGTCATCGAGATTTTGTTAGAGAAAATCAAGCATAGGGAAAAGATATACAATAATGAGAGAAAAAAGTATACCTCTCCTACCAGGAAAGAGTCCCACCTCCATACCTTGGGCCACAAACACCACCATACATATAACTTAGCTAGGATCATTGAGGTACAGATAATAAATTCTCAGACATTTAGCAGTTTATTGAAGAGAAATACTCACACCATGAGCTACATAAACTCATTCTCTAAATGAGAATATTTTAAAAGATATTGACTACAGATGTTTCAAAGTAGAATTTAAGGTCTCACTGGGTGTCTCCAACGGGTGATCACTCTGGCGTAAGCTTAACTCTTTTAGTGAGGTCGTTCAAATTCCTGTTTTCCCTTCTCAACTTTTCACCCAGCAAGCAGTCATTGTTACATTTCAACACTTCTTTACATCAAGCACCTAATATAAAATGGGAACAGCTGCAATTTCACTGCCCAGACCTTTCTTCTGCCCTTACAACATTTGTTCTGTTAATGTAGGTTAATTCTGCAAATAACACTTCTGTAAATTGTTCTTGCAAACTGCTACACCATTTATGTAAGGACTTCTGTGAACTTTGAAAAATTAATGCCTTTAATTTTGGTTGATGGCAACATCCGCAGAGCTCTGTAAATTGCACTTTAATGAGATTTTGCTACAGGGGATAATCTGCTACTGACAGAGGAACATCTTGAAAACATCTGTAGACCTATAATTTCTCTATGATGCTTAGAGCCCACCACAAGACTCCAAATACAAACCCAAAATAAAGGGGGGAAATGTAAAGTTCTAAATGAGAATACAACCTGTTCTTTAAAAGCAAAAGGCCCAGTATGAAAAGTTTCAGGCACTAAAAATAAATCAATTTTTTTGAACTGATTAACATTTAGCTTTATTTAATTAAGAAAGACTATTACTGTCTCCACTGCTGTGCATCTGTATATAATGAAGCAAACAGCAGTAGGTATAAGATACCACTGAGGGATATGCCCAAGGAACTCAGCACTATAGGTGCAAAGGAACGTCTATTATTGTTAAGTAACTGACATCAGAGTCTTACTTTAATGTTGTCATAAATAAAAGGAAGATTTCCACAGATGCCTTCACATATGGTTTCTTATTTATCTCTGATGGAGACTGGGAGTTCGATTAGATGCCAAAATTAAATGATTTAAATAGACAGCTGCATAATGGAAACTACTAAATAACACCTTTTAAACAGTTTCTATTTATAGCAGGTGTAAATCACAGAAGGATGACAGATTTTATTTTGCTTACGCTAACACTGCTTGTTTCTCTAATGCATTACTTCTAAAGCCCCAGAGTTACCTTACCCTAATGTTCACTCTAGATCATGTTCGTGAACATGCCATGTTTAGAATGGCAACTTTGGAAATCACGTCTCATTTTCCACAGTCAAATCTACTTGAAAAGCAATCTGCTTTAAAAGTATACCATATTCATTACCTTGCACAGATTGAAATAAGCAGAAGGTAACATAAGATAGTATGTCATATTCTTCACCTTCTATGCCATGAAATTAATAGCTATTTGTTAGAATCCTAACACAGAGACCATAATTTCATGCCTATAAGGCTTACATCTTTATCATTGGACAGAAATTAAGCAAAAACTGCAGAATTAAATGAGACACAAAGAAACTGCTATTTCTGGAAAACTTAAATATATTAACAGGTTTCGTCCATGTTTTAATTAGTCCTTTGTTTTAATAGTCCATGTTTTAATTTGTCCATGTTTTAATTAGTCCATTGAAGTCTAAATTGTGTGTGTGTTCTAAAATAAGTGAGAAATAAGAACAATTTAATAGATTCTCTGAACAGTTTCATGGTGTATTAAATGAGGGAAGCTTATTATTACTCATCAGTAGAAACTTTTTAAAAATTTTAAGTGTGCCTGGATACTGTCAAGTACCCCCGTGTTTTCTATGATTCCTCCACTCCCAGCAATAATCAGAGTCCAGGCTAAGTCAGTTTCTATTCTTATGCAGTACATAAAATTGCAGCTGGAAGGGAGCAGCAATTGGATACATTGAGGTGGAGGTCTCCAAAGGGGAGAAAGAATATATAAGGGAATGACTAGCAGGGATGTTTACCTATAATATCCCGACAACCCAGAAGAGTGATGTTACATGCATGGAGCATTAAGCATGAACATCTGTCTCCTGTCTCTGACCTTCCCATGATTGGAAGTTGTAGGTGTGACTGTAGGGTTCCCCTATGTCCTTGGGTCAGTTACTGGGACTCACTTTTAGCTCAGCTTGGGGTCAACATCATGTTTTTCTCTCTCTTCCACCCCTCTGAGATTAGTGGTCTTGTACCTGAACCCATTCATGAAAGGCCCATCCCCACCTCCACTCATAAGTATACCAAAGGAGTCCCTTGTGCACAGCTAAACAGTTCACTCTGCAAGTGCAAATAAATACATGTTTGGCACTGTGATTATTCCTTACAAGTAGTACATCACCAGTTCCAGAATAAAGATATTTGGGGGAATAATTCAGATAATTAAGATCATTAGGGTACAGAATACACCTCTCAGACATTTCTAGGTGCTTTTTAACACAAAGAAAAACCTACAATCATGAAGTTGATTATTACTTTTTCTTCTCAGGATTAGACTTTGTCAAAATGTGACGGCTGAATACAAAGGGTGACATCTTTTGCTTTCAATAATGAATGTTACTGCAGTATGTTCATTATTTACTACAAAGAAGCTATTATCTTTCAAAACTCATCCTGGAAAAACAAGTGTTGTCAATTGTTTGCTACATACTATAGATCCAGGCCGATTCACAAATTTTTCTGCCTTTTTCTCCCATACATACAGATTTAACCTCTTACATGAATTTATAAAACTAATCCTTCCTTTAGGCATGAAGCATTTAAGTTCTATCAATCCACATGACCCAGCTTCCTGTATTAATGAAGGAAACTTTGGAGTCCAACAAACTTTTGTTGGAATATCATTTCAGTCACTTCTGAGAACTGGGACTTCTGAAAACTATCTTTAAGCCTTGGTTTCCTCATCCACAAAATAAGGGTAAAAGGACTTCCCTGGTGGCGCAGTGGTTGAGAGTCAGTCTGCCGATGGTAGGGGACACGGGTTCGTGCCCCGGTCCGGGAAGATCCCACACGCCGCGGAGCGGCTGGGCCCGTGAGCCATGGCCGCTGAGCCTGCGCGTCCGGAGCCTGTGCTCCGCAACGGGAGAGGCCACAACAGTGAGAGGCCCGCGTACTGCAAAAAAAAAAAAAAAAAAAAAAAAAAAAAAAGGGTAAAAATATCTATGCTGCTGGGCTGTTGTGAGGATTAATTATGATTATGTATGTAAAGCAGAGAATCACATATATAAAAAAGTCACAATAAACATTAGTTTCTTATATTAGTCCTCTTTTCTTCTCTCATCTTTTCTCCTTTCTTGGTCAGTTATTAATTGCTGCTAGTGCCATACCTCCCCCTACCTAAAATGTTTCAATCAAGCGGCCATGTCTTTTCACAAAGAGTTTTCAGGACCATGGAGAGATCTCATGTGCCCTTCCACAGGAAATATATGCGTTTTGCTGTCCCAGGCGGTAGTTTGCTGATTCATTCAGTAAATATGTCCTGAGTTTCTATATAGGCATTATGTTAAGTTCTGGAGAAACAACATTAAACAAAACAGACAAGTTCCCAAAACTGTGATGCTATAATTCAATAGAGAGTAGACATTAAACAAATAACTGAATTCTCTCACTAACCCTGCTCCCCAACAAAAAAAATAACAAATACTAACTGGATAGGTAGGATAAACAAAAAGTTCAAAGTTCTAAGAAAGGAATCCTTACAAAACCTTGGAGAATTGGGGATGGCGGGTTATCAGGTAGGTGACATTTTTTCTGAGATCTCAGGGATGAATAAGAGATAACCAAACAAAAAAGGATGATTGAAGAGCACTCCTGAAGCAAAATCACTTGAAGAACTTAAGAAAGACAAATACTGCTATTGTGAAGTGATAGCACAATGGGAGGTGAGGAGAGTAAGGGCCTTGCAGGTCATGCTGAGAATACAGTAGAAATATGGAAGACTTGTAAATCTGGCCTATCAATTTTTTTGAAACTCTTACCTTCTGTTTTTTTTTTTTTTCTGTACATGAATTACAACATTTTAAAGTCAGGATTTTATATTTTTGATATCTCTAAAAATTGTAAGATCTGGCCACACAGGCCTGCATTTCCACATGAAGACAGTAGATAACCTCTTCACCTGGTACACAAGGCATGAGCTCTCCGTGTGCTGCTGTCTCCATCACTCAAATTCACTCATATGCATTTTCTGTTCACCCCCTGCAGTCCTGTAAGTTTGAAAGCCCAGATATTGGTTTCTACCTTATCCTTCAGATCCAGCCCTGATTTTGTGTCTAATTATGAGGAGTGAATCATTGCTCTGCTTCTTGTGGTTACATCTTTTTTTCAACATTTATTTATTTACTTATTTATTTGGCTGCGCCAGGTCTTAGTTGCGGTGTGCGGGATCTTCGTTGCCACCTATGGGATCTTTAGTTGCTGCATGCGAACTCTTAGTTGCAGCATGCGGGATCTGGTTCCCTGACCAGGGATCGAACCCAGGCCCCCTGCATTGGGAGCATGGAGTCTTAGCCACTGGACCACCAAGGAAGTCCCTTGTGGTTACATCTTGATATCCAGCCCTTCTGGAATATTTTCCAAAATAAGTGTCATCCTTTCACACTTCTAGTACAGGGATCTCCAGGCAAGGCTAGCTTCCCATGTTGCTATTCTCCGCCCTCCTATTGGGAGGTCCCAGCTATGTTTATTTGTTCTACTAGATGTTTTCTTTGGCCATACTCTCCAGATACTCATTTGCTTCCCAGTGGATTTATAGTGCAGTAGTGGTTTGGTAGTACACTTACCCAGCTAACAGGTATAATCACAAACTTCAGTTTCCTCCCATCTTTTTTTTTTTTTCATCTTTCATCCATTAGGCATTGAAAAGTCACTTCTTAAATTACAGCAGATAGATTGATTTCAAGAAACCCTCTTTTTAAAGAATAACCAAAGACATATAGAGAGGATGAGTTTGTGATAAATACTCAATTATTTGGAGCTCAACTATCCAGTTCCCTCAATTAATCACATTTTTCTCAGCACTTTATTTCTAAGAAAAAGAAGCAAATAAAAGATAATAAAGTTCCAAACACAAAGGTATATATTTCCAGAGGCAATCATGCAGTCTAGTACAATCTCCTTCACCTTTTCCATCCCCTTCTGAACTGATTTTCAATGAGAATAAATCTTCAGAATGGAGACGACAGGAGGCACTACAAGATCCCAGGTCATCAGAGAAATGCACAATTATATTCAATGCATTCTCACATACGAAGAAAGGAAAGCGCCTGACCTAGTGCCTTGTGCATAGTAATGGCCTAATTTTTGATGAATAGAATCAAATGCAGACTAGTATATTTTATAGCGTCGTAACATTAAAGTGAATCATAAAATTCACTTACCAAGGATATTCCAACATTTCTAGAGAAGTAGAGATTTTATTAACACTGAATAGTTCCTATTAAAGCTATTAATAAGCAAGTAGATGTCACATAAATAGCATAATTTCTAGATATTTGTTGAAGAAAAATTATCCAAAAGATTTCCCTTAGAGATTGGTTGAAATCGCTTCCTGTTCTGGTAGCCTGCGCCATCTCCCTTGCTGTACTCGTTAGCGTCCTACTCACAGCTTTTTTCCTATTTGCCAATGTTAATGGCCCTTTTCCTAACAGCATCCTAAGAGAGGCCTAAACCCCATCAGCTTTGTGTCCCCTGGCCATTGTGGTTCCAATTTGTATCACTGTCGTCTTTATCAATTTGTCCAGCAAACCTGAGGTAACTGTGCATTTCGGGATTCTGCTAACATTTGTCTTTTGCTACAAAGAGCTTTAGGGGAAAAAATTATTCCAAATGGCATAACGGATGTTTTAGTCTCTAAATTTCTTGGGAGTTTAAATTAAAATAAAAACGATATGCTTTGTACATGGATTTTCTTGTACTTAAGCCTTTAATGCCAGCTAAATAACAAAGGGGGCCATTAATGTAAAATTCAGCCTAAAGTCAATTGTATTACAAGCACTCTTAATGCTTGTACATTCTTAATGTAACAAGAAGTCTGAAAGGCACTTAACTGGATACAGCTGTATGCAAATTTGCTTTAAACTAGGGAAGGTTAGAAACAGACATTATTTTAATCTTGAAAAATAAACCACTGAGTCTCCAGCATTTGGGTCTGTTAAACTCATCTACTAATGATTCCCCCATTAAACCGTAATAAAGTGTTTGAAAGTTGATCCAGTCTTTTGCACATGGTAAACAAAGAGACTGGAACTACAGCAGGCTGTGCCAAAAACCAGCAAGAGGATTATTGCATATATACATCCTCATGCAGCTGTCATTCACCCCGCTGTATTATATGTTTTGAGATAATTAAACAAAAAAATATGTGACATTTATCTAAAACTCACAAATTTGCCTTTTGGGAATGGAGCACAGTCCATAGTCTGATTCAGAAAGCTATGATTCAATAGACAGTGAATCAGGATTTTAAAGATGAGAAAATAAAATAGTCACAAATAAAATGTTGGTGGAGGTACTAAAGATTTGTCTCCTTGATTAGAACTGTGGTCCCATAAGGAAGCACACAAAATATCATTTCCAGGCATACTACATTATGCTATCCATAGTTCCCAAGTAGAAAGCTGAAGTACACCTATAGGTATCTGTAAACAAATTGTTTGTTAAATCATGAGTTACGTAGATGGTTTCCTAAAATAAACTGAACAGAAATCTCATTACGAAATAGGAAGTAAGAAATGATCTCATGGAACGAATGGATCATTCTTGGTTGAGTGTGTTTACTATTTTTAAGCAAAATAACTAATATCTTGAATATTTTTTAAATGCTGCCAAGTTAAAGTTCATAACACCCTTAGTTTCTTTTTTTTTATAACCCTAATATATTTTGGAATGTAAACTTCCAAGTAAATATACTTCAAAATTAAATATTGCTGTTACAATGCCCACTGTAATTGTAACCATTTTATTAACTTGAAAATTCAAAGAGATTGTTAAATAATTATTTTATTGATTTTATCTGGCTTGTTTTGTTGATTAATCCAAATAAAATTTATGTTGTCATTCATGGCCACGTCCCCAAAAAAGAGCAAGAATGAAAGAAAAAGAAAGATAGATGGAATGATAGAGTAGGAAAGGGAAGACAAGGGAAAAGAGAAGGCAAGGGAAAAAACATTCATTTCTTCAATAATATTTAATTATAGTGTACTATGTGTCAGGCATATGTAAATGCAAGGGATGCAGTGATGAATGAAAATAGACAAGAGTTCTATCCTCATGGAGCTTTTCATCTAATTAGGAAGCCAGATATTACTGAAGTAATGATACAAAGGATACAAAAATTACAATTGTGGTATATGGTAAAAAGAGTTTTCTATAAAAATTTAAAACAGGAGGTTAGGTAAGGTGTCCTGAAGAAGTAAAAGTAGAACTAAGAATTAAAGATTAGATGGGGCAGGCAAGGAGGAGAAGGTTAAGCAGTGGTCCCTACTAAAGAACATGTGTGAAGGCACAGTGGCTGCTTTGGAGATGGTAAGATAAAGGAACTGAAACAATGGTTATGTGTCATGGAGTCATGTTGCCAAAGGAGACTAGAGATGTAGGTCAAAGCTAGGTCACACAAGGTCTTCTAGGTCTTGGTCTTTATCTATTGGGATAAATTTGATTAATCGGAATCATTGAAGACTAACTTTAAGTAAGAATTTGATATCATCATATATGCATTTCAGAAGGATATATCTAGCTGTAGTGAAGAGAATAACATGAAAGAAAACAAGTGTGAATATAAAAAGATCAGTTAGGAAATGTTGGGGGGTGAAAGGGAATGATGCCTTGGAATAGTATGCTAGAGATAACAGGGAAAGAAGTAGATGTATTGGAGAAACATATCAGAAGTAACATTGGTAAGAATTAATGACAAATGGCATATATGGGTTATGTTTCTGACAGGTATAATTAGATAAACAGTGATACCATTCATTAAGAATGAGAAAACCAGGAGTGGAGCAGGAAAGAAAAGAATGAGTTCTATTTTGAATATGTTGAATTTGAGATGCCTTTCACTACACCCTATAATAAATTTAGAAGTATTAAGTTGTACATTGTGAAATTTTATAATATTAGTAATTGTTCTAATTAGTAATAAGGTCTTTTAAAAAATACAAATCACAAGTGATATGGAATATATACAGCATCAAGATATTTCCAACCAGAGTCCTATATACAGTCTAACTAATGATCAAGCCTGAGAATAGAATAAAAGCATTTTCACACATGCAGATTCCCAAATATATTTATTCCTTTGGACAGTTTCTCAAGAAGTTAATGGAGAATACGTTCTACTAAAATGGGGGTATAAATCAAGACTGAGGTAAATAAAGATTCAAAAACAGAAGCCCTAAACACAGAGCTTTTATACAGCATCAGATGACTTGGCTGGAGGTACAAAGAAATTAAACAAATAGAACAGTAAAACAATTATTCACTCCAGGAAAAAAAGTTATATAATTTTAAAGTGTAATCATAGGGTACCACTTGGTTTAAGAGTGAACAATACTTACGTAGTGAAAATAATACGGGAAACATGACATTTTGATAAATTGAAGGATGAGTATTAAGACAGTCTCATCTGGCCAGATGAACAAGGACACATCTTTCTGAAACTATGTGGCTGTCAGAGCAATGCCTGACACACATACACCTTCCTCTGTGTGATAAACGCTGCCTGGCATGCTAAGAAACCATGACCCTTAACCTTCCTTCCCTAGGAGTCAGGAACCTCCCCTGTCCTCTCTACTACATCTTGGGTGGTGGGTCATTTCATTAAAGCCTGCTTTATCTGCCTTCTATGAGAATGTCTCTACCTCGTGTAAAAGTACACTCACTTAGGGAGAAGGTGTAGCCTCCCTCTAGCTTGACTTCTGACCTTTGATGGCAGCACACAAATTTTTAAAAATTTCTTATGAAACAGAAAAATGCAAAACCTAATTCACCCTCTGCTGACTCTACAGGACTTAAGGTTTGTTGCCCAACACAGCTGGAAGGGGCAGAAGTGGACCAACTTTTACAGAAGCGAGTGATGCCATGTGAGGGAAAAGCAAAGATTTTAAAGGACCAAGAAGAGGAGGAACTTGAGGAAACAAGTTCTGATGGAGAACGTGAAAGATGCACCCCAAGAGACTAGAAGTAAGGATCCTGTGAGCAGACACAAAATCCTAACACCCTCTAACTGTGCATGGATTGGATTATACTGCTGAACTCTGAAGAAAAGAACTGGTAAAAACTTATTCTGAATTTTGTGTTTGTTCAGCTAAATTTTTTGCTGGCTATGCTCTTCCTTCCTCTATGAAATGAGACCCATGTCTGGGTTTGACTAACGATTTTTTTTAGGTTCCCAATTAAGTTCCATCTTTTCAAGATACTCTCCATACCATTTACAGTCATCACAGAGCTGCCAGTCTGCCCCCAAACTTCATTCTGCATTGATCACTCTAGTATCTTAACATTTTCATGCAAATATATTACAAGGACCTGAGTTTTTAAAACAATGTCTTAAGTTTCTGTATTTCCCACAACAATAAGCACAAAGGTAAGTGCCTTCAGGGCACTGGATAAACACTTTACTCTTTATAGTTTGATGTTATTACAAATACATAGCAACGTACACATGCCCGTGTATGTAATCTGTGTTCAATCCATTTTAAAAGTAATCTGTCTATATATCTATCTATAGTCTTGAGAAATTTCTAATATTTCTGATTATAATTTTTAAATTAATTTTTAAATTGTTAGTTATTAAATGCAGTCACTATTACAAATTAAATTGTTTTTAAATATAAATTATCTTAAATATATTTAAGTTATCTAAATAAATTATCTTTAAAGTAAAGATAATAAATACTCAAAATTCATCACTTCCTAATTATTTGCCACATTTTACTGTTATCTTGCTCTTCAGGTCATTTACATCCATCACACCACTATGGTAGAAATACATAATTGTGCGCTACTGGCATCCCTTCCCAGCTCTGCATCACATTGGTAAAGTGACATTGTCAAGGTGGGAGTGTTTACATCATGAAATTTGAAGAATGCCACGAAACAGGCCTTATATTGTGTTGCTTTTGTTGCCTATTCGGTCTAATGCAGATTAAACTTAAAATTGTGTCGTGTCTATATCCATTACATTGTGAATAACACATAACATTGAGGAAGCAGTCTTCCAAAATTTGAAAACTGTTACCCTATTTGGCAAAAAGTTATTGACACCATCGACTAACAAATGAGTTCCAATATTTTCTTTATTGGTTCATTTTCGTCATACCATAAACACCAATGTCAACCAAGATTCATGCTGGAACTATATGCATTCATCAGCTGCAACCATATTTGGCTACAGGTGAAAGAGTTTAGCAAAAATTAAAGAAATCGGGCTTCCCTGGTGACGCAGTGGTTGAGAGTCCGCCTGCTGATGCGGGGAACACGGGTTCATGCCCCGGTCCGGGAAGATCCCACATGCCGCGGAGCTGCTGGGCCCATGAGCCATGGCCGCTGAGCCTGTGCTCCGCAATGGGAGAGGCCACAACTGTGAGAGGCCCGCATACCACATTAAAAAAAAAAAAAAAAAAATTAAAGAAATCATTCTGGGTGAATAAATTGGCTATGTGGAATTTACAATCAAGAATGTGGTATATTTTATTTTTAAATTGTACAATATATAGTCTTTACATAAAGTTTATAATAATAATAATATATATAAATACACATTTTTTCATGGAGCAAGTTATTAAACATTTGCCAGTATGGCACTGCCTAGGATAACTGTTTACAGTGCCAATTCCCAGGCCTCAATCCCTCAGATTAAGTTACTAGATCTTGGATAAGGCCCAGCGATCTCTTCTAAACAACTCTTTTTTTCTTCAGTGGAAGCTTTAAGTTTGATTAGGGAAGAAGAGAAAAATAAACAAAATGAAATATATTGTTTGAGTTGAGAAGAGTTCTCAATACCAACAGATGAGTCCGTTAAGAAACCAGCAGATAAAAGTGACTCCCTTCTCTTTTTGAGGAGGGAAAATAATTTATGTTCATGATTCTGCACTGGGTATTATACAAAGCAAATCTTTTTTGTGAAT